>NC_136065.1:855444913-856674313 GCF_964261635.1 Lissotriton helveticus | reverse complement strand
ACATATGTTTGAGACCACAGTTGTGCAATTTAGTGTTGAGTTTATAGTTGGGAACGCACACTGAGTGGTCTATAAAACATTCCTACAGACCCCCAATCTACGGTAGTTTTTCACATCGTTCCTATGTTATACCCAAGGAAGGGGTGGGACAAACTCTGGGGATCCACCTATGGGAGTGTTTGGAAAGAAGGGTGGCTATACCCATTTCCTTTGTCCAGTTTCACGCCAGAGCAGATACTGGTAGCCCCTGCAACTGTTTCAAACTGAGCTACGCAAAGGGACACCAAATGTGCCCCCTTGCAGACTTCAAAGCACTCTTGGAGTGCCCCCACCCAGCCCCAATACACTAAAGCCTGTCTGGGAGGTAGTGACACCTCTCTGTGAGGGAAAACCTATTATCCAGGCCTCCCCTGCCGGAGTTTCGTCCAGCAGCAGGTGGCCAGACTCGTGTCTGTGGTTGTGGCATCCATTTTGTGATGCCAGGGTTCTTTTAAGCTGGTATTGGGTGTACCGCTGTGTACATATCTCTCCCTCTAGAAAGGTGGAATCATACCCCTGCCACCAGGACTCGTGGGGGGGTATGATTCCAAAGTGTTTGACACCAAACACAACATGTTTCCTTGCAGTAATTCCAAAGTTAGCATTTACCGCGAGGTTATAATGCTCTTAAGAGTATATGGTCTGGCTGAATCACAGAACAACCCCGGAGAATAGATTCCAAAGGCTGCAGAGGGGCCCTGCTCATGCATGGGCAACCTCTCACACAAATCCCAGCACCCTGCCTTCAGGATTGATAAGGCCTGCCATAGGGGTGACTTATAGGTTTATATGTGTAGTGATATAAGGTAGATATAGGGAGCCTATATCTAAGTAAGGGGTGCATACCCCACCTTACACGGGCTGCTGTCGGAGACTTGTGGTGTCATTTTGGAAGGCTGTCCAGTGGTGGCATAATGCATGCTTCAGCCCCTGGTAGGCCTCTGGGGTACCTATGCCCTGGGTACATAGTATACCATATACTAGGGAGTTATAAGGGTACCCCAGTAACCAAACTGGAGTGTACCTAAAGTACATGGAATCATTTTAGAGAGGAAGCAGCTAGGCTGGGGTACTGGTTAGTAGGGCCCCAGCCAGACTAAAGTCGAAAAGCAGTGAAACATCAGCAAAAAGTGGGGTAACTATAAGAAGCAGATCCTACTCTCTTACATGCAATATGTGAACCACAGATTTACACAAGGTATGATAGCGTAGTGGGTTAATTCAGTTGTCGTGGAGATCTTGTATAATTTATAGGTTACAAGTTACAAAGCGACAAGGCAGCTCAATACATTTTGTGTGCTCTGCAAAAATCTGCATACAACTGCATATAACCTGCAAGGAAACAACATATTTCATAATTCTGTTGCTGGTAAAGTGTGCTCTCTTGGGTGGTAATAATACTTTTTATTAAGAACCACAATACCGTCTGTTTGCAAAGTGATGTCATGGTTCAGCCAGCTGAAAACGTTGTGTAGACTCATTCAGTAATATGCAGGTCACAGCTTCGAAGTTGCTTTGAGGTGAAACCCATTTTGCTATTAGCAGGTAAAAAGGATAACAGTGATATCTCTTATTTATTATGCTTTGAAAGGCAACAAGTGAGCTATAAATAAAAACAACAGTTCTAAGCCGTTTGTCTTCTGGTAATGTATGACCTGACACAGCTTGTCTTAGCTCCCTTGATGGGCTGCTCAGCATGGATGAGGTGTGCGATTCCAGGTGTGCTTTCACTCTGATCTCTTACACCTGCTACCTGCCCAGGAACACAAGACACAGAGGGATTGTGTGTGTCCATAGTGTTGTGCTTTTGCAGTCAGGCCACGCCTGAGAGGTTAAGCAATGGCCCCATCTACCCCCTGCAAGCTGCCCCTCCACACAACACAGACAGTATTCATGGGCACTGCTGCATGTGATCTTGTGTCTGTACTCCCCACCGGGCCATTGGTAGGAGGATTTGCTGGAGCTGGGCTGGATCCAGGTTAAGAATAGCTGCATAGAGAAAATATACAAGGTACTGAAGGAATGCCTCTCAGCCACTGGCAGTCACTCAGGGCCGCTATTAGTCCATCTTTCTCACCCATTATGTCACTCTACCCAAAAACATACCATATTCATATCACTCTTGGTGATGCAAATCACTCTTGACCCCACTCCAATATGAACAGTCTAGACTGCTACACCTGTTGCCTTCAGACAACTAAAACGACAGACTGGAATGTAGACTCAGCGATTGCCTGTGACTGATATTTATCCAAGAATTCCTTCCATCACCTTGTTGTTTGTTGCAGTAGACACCCTCAGGCCATCGCATATGTCTAGCCATGCTCCCATCATCACTGTGCCTCAGGACTGAAGATACACCTCATTGATATGGCCTAAATAAGGTGAAACCGGCCTGAGGTTGCTTGGGTTCCCATTGGACGGGGGTCCTGGACTGGCAGTTCAGCTGGACTGCTATTTGAGCAGGACCAAGAGTGAATCACATGTCACAGGCCTCTGTTTAGAGTACATAAGGAATGAAATGAGCCCTGAGCAAATGCCAGGGGATGAGATTGATTCAAACATTCCTTCCATCACCTTGCTGCCTGTTGCAATAATAATAATAATAAAAATAATAATAATAATAATGATAATAATAATATTAATACCTACTCTTTCCGAGCACTGGATCCTATCACATGCCCGCTCCTGTCCTTGAGTGGGGTACGCTACGATGCCTGCTGGGAATTCTTAGACACCCCCCTAACAATATTGAGATACGCCCCTGGACATTGATACAGAGCTATAGGGAGTGGAATTGTGGTCCAGAAGGGGTGAGTTGAAATAGAGGACGAGGTTCCAAAACAGAGAAGATAGAGAAAAGAAGGTAGCAAAAACGGTAAAGCACTGAGAGAGGTGAGGTAGAGGGATCAGAAGTAGAAACTGAGACGAAAGATGGAGACGTGAGACAGGGAACAAATGGCGAGGTAAACTGAAAATTCAGGTAGTGACAGAGTGGATAGGGTTAGGAGAGATGAGGGAGTGAGAGGGATGTGAAGTTGAGAGAGAAAAGAGAGGTACAGAGATGAGGTAGCGAGTATTGACATGGAGAGAGTGTTGATAGGTGGGTAGAGAGATGAAATTGATGGAGAAGTGAAGTATATGAAGGAGATACAAAGAGATGAAATGCAAACACAGTGGTGAGGTAGAGAGATATATGTGAGGTAGAGACCCAGTTAAGAGAGCTGTAGTAAAGTTTACCACAGAAAGCAGTACAAAGAGTAGCAAGGTTGTGAAAGAGTGGTGGAGTAGAGGCAGGTGTATTAAGAAGGAGGTGAAGTAGAGAACATTTGGACAGAGAGAGAGGGAATGGATATATAGAAGAATGGAATATAGGAAAAGAGCCGATGAAAAGTAGAGAGAAATAGAAACATCATTGTATAATGTAATTGCTGCCTAAGACCATAAGGTTTAAGGTTGTGTAGGTTGTCCATGTCCAGCTATCAAATACAAATAGACTCTCTTTTATATACATTGTTACCTTTTTACCAGTGGGCCTCCTGGAAGGCGCGTTGCCTGAGCAATTGCCCACCTTTCCCACCCATTAACTTAAAATGGCTCTTGTGCGTGTATGTGGGTGGGTCAAGTTTCTTGACTTCGTGCAAGCTTTGATTTCACTTCTCGCGGTCCAGTCCATACAGCTGGATGTGCCACCATATATGGACAAGACATCAGGCTGAAGGGAATTGTACTTCCTTGCTGTGACTCAGGGATGCCCTAGCCTTTAGTATCAGATAGGAATAGATGTCCTAGGCATTTGCGTCCTGTCTTCTATCTGGTGTTGGAAGTCACACTCTGGGACATCTGTCAGCGGGAAAATGAAAGGCAGACCGCGCTGCTGGAACGTAGACATTGCCAAATGGTGTGCATGAACCCTAGTGAGGTATTCTGAATGTTCCTACTGCAGCTGTCGTCACAATGCAGAATCGCAGTCTCTAAGTGAGCTGCTAATTTCCTTCATACGACAGGCACCACAGCTACACTCCTGTCCTTGAATTCATTGAAACAGCTGGGATTGGTTTTTGGGGGGAGGAGTTGCACTGTAGGGTGTGGGACTGCACCGCTTAAGGCAGTAATTTAATGTGTCTACAGCAGGGCCACTGGAATTATGTGGCAGAGAAGGGGCAAATTATGTGACAGGCTTAAGTAAATTATGCAGCAAGAAAAGGCTAATTATGCAACATAATGTGAACATTGTCTGATAGTATTATATCCTTATTGTTTAAATTGTGCGCTTATTAAAACTGTTTGGGCATTGGGTGTACCTCATTTGTACCAGTTTAACACCCAAATGTAGCAATAAGCAACAGAAATTTGACCAGTCAACCTTGACAAAGGACCTTCCACTGTGTGGCAACACGTGTCGCTATGTTTTTAGTAACTTTTGAACTGTTTGAGCGATAAACAAAACTTATTTTTTGTGTGTAAAATCATCAGATTATGCAGCAGATCGTGGATTATATGAAAGTTGCGCAGAGTATGGCACCACTGCCTTCTTGAAAACACTGCCTCCTTTTAATACTGCTAAAGAGAAAAATATTCACATAGATGGACTGCCTGGGTCAAAACCTTTGATGATTTCATTGGTGCGCGGTAAGAAGCAAATGACAAAAAAATCATTAAATATCTAAAAAATGTGGCAGGTGACAGTGTGAAAGAAGTGACAAAGAAAAAAAGCATTAAACACCAAGTTCAATCCAATGCCAAATGTAGATTATGGAATGTGCATTTTCATTCAAGAAAGGCAGAGAGATCGCGAAATGATGGATGAAATCATAGAATGACTTAATTTGCACATAAAGCATTGCAACTTCAATGAGTTTAATGATGAACAGGCCATGCGTCACAGAGTAATAGATGGTTGTCTCTCCAATTCCTTCAGACAATGAATGCTGAAAGAGAAACTCAGCTTGGAGTGAGTATTCATGCCTGCCAGAGTAGAGGAGAAAGCTGACAGACAGACAGCCAACATGGAGGTCAGAATAACCCCAACTGAATCAGTACTGAGTGTGAAAAGTAAGTCAAAGCACAAGGCAGAAGGCCATAAAGTAATGTCTCCAAAGAAAAAGTAGTTGTGTTTTTGATGTTGATTTTCTTTTCCATGTGATGGTAGGTGTCCCACAATTGGAAAGGTATGCAAAGGCTGCAGAAAAGAGAACCATTTTGTAACAGACTGCAAAGTGAGGGAACGATCAAGCGCTTATTTATAAGATCTCTGCTTCACGTTTGCACCACATAAAGTGGTTCAAGCTTAATGCAGGGCCCACATAAAGATTTATGAAGCCATGCTAAGCCATCCTGCGTGGATTTGTGTGGCATCATAAATCATGAAAAAGGTGACACTGCGTAAATCGATGCGCCACCTTACTCTGTGCCCAGGAGTGATTCCACGGACATTACATGGGTTTTCCCACACAACACCCATGTAATTGGATGCTGCCCCAGATTTACAAAGTGAGGTAAACCTCGCGAAGGGCCACATCCCTATGCCTCCCGAGGTGAGGCATAATGAGGAGAAATATGTTTCTTTCTCCTTGTTTATTCCTCTTTCCATTTGTGCTGCAGAATGCAGCACACATAAAGAGGAAAAAGGCTTGTAAGATTGGTTTGAGCAGGAAGGTGCCCCTTCCTTCACAAAAACAATCCGCAAGCAACAGAGGCACCATTGCACCATGGTGCAAGAGTGCCTACTTTGGCGCTAGGCGTCCAACATGGCGCCAGGGCAGGCAGAAAGGACGGGAATGCACCGTATTTCTTAAATACAGTGCATTTGTGCCCTTTCAGTTTGGTATATGGCAGCAAGGTTCCTTGCTGTGCTGCCCTATGCCAAAATGGCGTAAATGAGACCCCAAGTGCATCACTTCAAGATAAAAAAATGGATGCAAGATTAATTGCGTCACGTCAGGAAAACAAATTGCAGGACAAAAAATTCCAGATGTGACGTTCTTGGTAGGGTTCAGGCTGCAGGTAGCACGGACAAGGTACATGAATGTCAGAGCCTTAATGCGTGATCAGTGACTTTGTTAGTTCACTGAGTTTGTATTTTTGTGACAGCCCTTCACTCTCATAAGAGGCCTTCTCCCCTGTAAGCAGATGCTTGGCTTACTGTTCCTGACTAGTGACAAGGCCCCCTCCTTGTTCCGAGTTCCTGTTTCCTGTGGTAGTGCTTTCTGCTTGCCGCGTTCGTCTCCCTAACAAGCTATGTATTGAACTCTGCATTTACGTTTAATTGGAGCTCTGCTATTGATCGCGGCCTCCTTGTTTTGGCGTGGTGAGTTTTTTTGCTGCTGCGCTCCATTCCCCTCACCGGAGCCGGCCAGCGCACCACGCCGCCCTTCATCCTTCACCTCAATACCTGCCTATTTTGTGTGCGCCGCTGCTGCGCTCCATTTCCCCAACCGGAGCCGGCCAGGGCACCACGTAGCTTCCATTTGTACAACCCTGCCTGAAAAGCATGTGTGTCGTTGCTCCGCTCCATTTCACCAAATGGAGCTGGCCAGTGCACCACGCAGCTTCCATTTCTTCCGCCCTGCTTGACAGCGTGTGTGCTCAGCTGATCCGCTCCTTTATTCATACAGAGCCGCAATCCCTGCCTATTTTTGAGAGTGCTGTTGCTCCGCTCCATACCCTCACAGGAGCCGGCCAGCGCGCCTTTGTTTTGAATTACCTCTTTACTTAAAAGACATACTGCTTGCTTACACTGGTAACATTGACGCCCATCTGTCTGCTTTAGGTTGATTCACATTTCTCTAAACTTCCACCCTAAACACATTGTTATCCCCCGGGTAACCTGGTATGAATGTGGATGTGAGTGCCGATACTTCGTCCCTTACGTATTCCTGCTCCCAGTAGTCTCCCTAGACTCCCTTCCTAAGTATCATTGACAGTTCCACTGCAAGTGAAATTCCAGGAGATACGGGGACATTTCAGCCGGTAAGTGAACTATATTTATTGACACTGACATGCATTAATACTCTAAGACTTGTTAGTAGTTCATTTACATTAAAACCAGTTTATGTCTTTATGTTTTAGCACTCCATCTATCCAGTTCCATATCATCAATGTTACCTGTTGTGATGTATTCCTATAGGTTCTGTATCGATCCCCCTATTCCTGACCCTGATCTGGTTAACAAGTTGACTAGCAGCCATCCCATGATGCAGAAACCGTTATCTGATTAAGCCACACCACGGCACAGGAACGTGTTATCTGATTAGGTCATAACGCTTGCCATCTAATTAGACAAGCAATATTCCTCCAGCCCCTGATAAGGCATACGGAGTTCTCAAAACAAATCAAACCTATGACAACCTGGGAAAAACCCTGCGGACATTGTTTTGATTTCACAGAGAACTTCAGCAAAAGAATGTGCTAACGACCAGTTCGTATGACATCCTTATTGACGTATCTATGTCCATCCTTACGTCAATCTCGGCACCTTACAGGTATAAATATTACCGGTATTGCCTTAAGCAAACACACGCGGTGGTGACGAGATCGGAGCAGCCAGACTTGCCGAAGCCCAGAGCAGAGCAGACCCCGCTGGCGCAGCCCCGCCTTCCTGACGCGCTGAGAACGAGACGCTGCTTTCTCCTGCCGAGAAATCCAGCTCCGGCGCTTCCGAGCAGCCCTCGCAGGCAGCTTGGAATATCGAGACCAGAGACGAGAGATACCATCCCTCAACCATCCTAGATTCCAGGTACAGAACTGAATAACCCCTTGCAGAGAATTCTTGAGTCAGTCACTTGGCAAAACAAACTTAACTTAAACTGCTACTTTCTATTCCCGCCCACGTATTAGGCTTAGGTCAGGTACACTGGGGTAGGCGTAGTTAGAAACACCAGTTGAGTACGATTAGTCAAATGTATATGTGTATGTATCTATTTTATCCATTTTAAACTACCTTATGGCTTAGAAACCATATAAATGTTTTTACAGTATTATGTTATACTTCTGCTTTTATTGTATGCACTTTACTTAACCATAAGTATTGTGATAATATCGATTCATTTCTCTTGTATGAGAAAAGAGACTGATCAATAAATACCATATTTTATTAAACACGCCCGTCTCTTCCTTTTCTCTACAATCTGGTGAGACTAAGAATGCACGTACTGACTGAGTAAAATAAGTTGTCTTTTGTTTTCACACGACTCTAGAGATACACTCTTGATTAGGGGAGAGCAAAGTTGTCATGTTCTATGGTTGTCAGAAAATAAATCCCTTCTTGTCTATCCAGGGAGGTTCAACTCCTCCTTGCCTATTCGAGAAAGTTTCTAGTGAACTCTGAGCTAGCTGGCAAACCCAAAACTTTAAGTCTAATATCGACAATAGAAGACCTAGTTAACGTCTGGTCTAGGCCTATACTATTGAAGGTATTATTCCAATGCGCAGAGCCTATTGGGATAATAGGAACTACACTACATGGCGCCCAAACGTTTGGAAAGGCGATAAAACTAACGCAAGACATTAGAGTAACTCAATCGTGCTTTTTCACTCAGACCCCTTTTTTCCCATAATACTCCAAAGACGTCTGGAGTGGGTGAAAGGTAATATCCGCCAAACCTCGCAGGAGGAAACTCCTATGTATGGTTCTTGGTTTAGTCAACGTTGAAGGATACACTGTTCCAAAATATTGTGCATCTAATCTTTGTTTCCATAAGAAACCTGATCTGCAAACAAACGGAAAAACCTTCCTGTCGGTAAAATGGTAGACAGTGATGAAGAAAGAGAGACAGCTAGATTAGCAGCTGAACTCGTAGCAGCTGATAATACTATGCAAGAAGCAGACCCGGATATAATACTCATCCCGGTCAACAAAAGGAAATCTATAACTTTAAAACTTATAGAAAATGGACTGACACCTAGAGGTGGAACAGTCATATTCGTAATAGAGGCACACGAATATCGGCAGACAGAGGTATTCTATTCATGGATAAACTTTCCAGCAGCTAACGCTGTAACAAAGCACTTCCACTATTACAAAACAGAGGAACCTCCTAATGAATACACTCCTTTCGAGGAGGTGGAAGTGATAGAGCGCGCGAGGCCACCCGACCAATAGTTTTCGCCGTTTCCGGCTTCAGGGCCCATATACTTTTCAAATCACCATATACATCGATCAGGTGACTTCACGAGCTCTACCAATTTGGTGTGTGTGTGTTCCCTGCTACCAATTCTCAGTGCACCCGACTTACCATCCACCGATGCGGGTGCCTAATGACCACAATGAATCAGGGAGCTAGCTGTAAAGGAAAGGCAGCAAAATACAAACCCAACCAATAACATTCAAATACTGTGTAAATGACCACGGACAACTGGAAGTTTTAAAATGTTTATCTAAAGTTCAATATTTTCTTACATGAGATACAGTAAAATAAGGCAATCAATAACCAGAAAAATGTAAATCACATATGCATAAAGAAATAATGGCAGAGTAATCATCAAGATACTAATAAATTGTAACAAGAAAAGATACTTATGCAAGTCAGTATTATCTAAAACAGTGATAGACTAAGTGTGTGTGATTATAGAAGAACTTATAATGAATAACACGCTTCACTTAAGGTGAAAGGGCCTTTGAACAACCTAGGCAACGAAGTTCTAGACCATATCAGGAAATGACACACTGCTATGCAAAATATAATTTCTAACAAATGAGAAGACATAGAAATAACTTTGCAAAATTTTAAATGACTTTCAATAGTTGCGGAAAGGCATGGAAAATATCACATTTGCAATGTTGAACTTTATTGAAGCAAAAGTTAGAAATTCAGAAGGTGCAAGAATTTCAAGAGATTTCGGAGCAGTATTTACCTAGAAAGGTGTGGAAACCAAACCCTGGCCACGGGTCAGTTAAAGTCAGGAAACCCTCAAGGAAGGATACCCCTCAAAGGACAGCAGGTGCAGAATGGACACCCAGGACAGGACAGGATACCCTCGGAATAAGAGTCAGGACAGGACCTCAGGACAGGACAGCAAACCCTCAGGACAGGACCCTCTTCAGGACAGGACCGGAACCCACAGTTAGGAAGCAACGCCTGCGCTCCACCCGCTCTGCAGATATCGATCAAGACCCCGATTGGGTCAGCGAACTCCCAGCTAAGTGCCTTGCCAGCACTTTAAGGTTCAGTAAAACCTTAGTCTATGGTCAAATTCGGACAGAGTGCTCCGCAGCTCTCTGTATTTTCAGTCACCTATTTAGTGCGTTGGGTCAGTGACAGGTCAGCTAAACCAGACAAGTCGGACGGTTCACTAGGTGAACCCAGGGTAGATATACAGTTTTGGGACAGTGTACCACCCCCCAATGTTGCAAAGTGTCAGAATCCCTCAATTTCGATTGGTCCTAAGGTAGGATTTGGGTAACACACCAATCACAATATGCGATTTGAAGCCTTCATTTACATATTTTGGGACCGCCTAGCATGTTTGGGTTCCCATGAGCTAACAGTAGCACATCTATACAATGTAACATATAAGAAGCCACATTCGCTGTTCTCGCAGGGCAGAGGTGACTTTCTCAGGAGCATCTCGCCCATCACTGCCAGCTGGCTATGTTCCATCAGCCAAGGTCCCTCGTGCTGCCGAATGTCGCACAGGCGCAGAAGGGACCTCCAATATGGCTCTCCTCTCACTCAGACCCCCATTGCCCGCGGTACATGAAAAGTAAGCGAAAACAAATTAATACATAATAATGTCATTATGAAAACACATCGCAGGGTTTGTACTTTTAACTCATCATCAAGAAATAAACTTATGCAATTTAAATGTTAGCTACATTTAGACGAAATACAAGAGCAGTGGCACGAGCAGTACCACATGATAAGCACAGCTATGAATTACGCATGCGCATAACTTTCCCTCCACTTCTGCAGACGCGTCAGGACACGTGAGTGTGGCTGACGCATGCGCAGTAACTAAAATACAAGCGGCGGCCATTTTTAGAGGACATGGATTAATTTCATTAGAAATACACATAGGCAAGCGTCTCAAACTTTACTCAAACTTAATATAAACGTTAGTAAAACATACACGGGTTACCTTATTACACATAAATGAGGTTCTTGATTTCGGCAAGCCGCAAAATATGCGAAGCTTTGCTTCATCAATCCCCTCTTTGATGATATCTACTATCATCACAAATTATAATGGAACCAGATGCCAACTTTCTTTCACACTTTATAAAGTTCTATTTCTTCCAGCAACCGTTCTAGCTTTTCTCTTTCAGTTTTAGCAGGGTGAGAAGTCTTCACCTTTTTGTATATCTGATCATTCACTTCCTCTAATTCAATCTCATCCACACTTCGTTTCACCCCTCTTGCATTAACCTCGTGCTTTCTGGTGCGCTTGCGGTATTTACAGCATAAGAAAATGGAAAGTATAATAAGACCTATAATACCAATAGGCATCAGAATTTTGAATAATAAGCTTTTACCTATGCCAGCAAGCCAATGACCTACATTTGAGAGACCATCTACCAGTCTCTTCCAGGCACTATCAACCTCGAGTGGTTTGAGTTCCTTTGCCAAATTAGTAATGTTTCGCACATATCTTTTGATCTGTACACTTTTGTCCGGAATATAAGTGCAACAATGTTGCGCCTTCAACATCCGGCAGACTCCGCCCTCTTTCGCTAATAAGGTGTCAAGAGCAAGTCGATTTTGTAAAACCATTGATCTGATCGCAACCATTTCAGTATTGACCAGCAGGAATCCATGAGCTGTTTCAGTAGACAGCACATCTACTATAGTAGACAATTTGCAAATTCTGTGAGTGTTCAGAACCACTCCCACTCCAGGTATCAGTGCACTGAAAATACTACCCATAATTTCACCTATACTTTCTCTTTTACTACGCACTAAGCCATTAGTATCTTCATTGCTTCCAGCTTTCCCATTCACATGGTATATTTTCGGGAAGACAATGCCAAAGTAGCAGCTTCCATACCAGTGATCCGGCAATTTGAAATAAGCCTTGTCCCCACAAATATAATAAATTCCAGGAAACACAGGCTCTGACCCATTTTTGAAACCCCAACCTCCAATTACCTTGTAATTATGTTCGCATTCACTGGAACCAATGAAAACATTATTATAATAGCTAGTCTTCTCGCGGTGAAGACATAGCTTGCCTTTCTTTTCAAAATCCAGCAACAGAGCAGGACCCGCTCCACCAGATGAGGTGCCTTCCATGTTTTCTGCCCATTTTGGCTTTTTCTGACTTTCGTCATTAGCCTTCTTCTGAATTTTAATTCTCCTTTTCTCTGCCATGTTCAGGAACATCTTTTCCTGCTCACGCAAAGAACAAGTCAAGTTATCTCTGTGTGCGTCTGCTATGTCAATGTTCCCTATAGTCAGAAAGTAGTCTCCCATATATCTTATGGTGTCAGTTTTGGTATGTACAGGATTCAAGTTCCCACGTATAGGTAGTTCAGAAAAGATCACGTCATTGTTAGAGTAATAATACTGTAACGGTCCCCTTTTGTAAAATAAACTAGCTAAAATGCTACAGGAAATTCCATAAGTTAATGGCAGATGATGGTATGTCACGCCTTCAGCCACCGAAGTAGGTAGCTTCATGCAGACATAGCAATCCTCAATTTCCATAGTCTCTACATAGTGTATTAACAAGTTTGCGAAAACATTTAAATGTGTCCTGTTCTTCATGCCATGATAATGTAGTCCTTTCTCATCTGATGCTTCTAAGTCTCGTTTAGTTTGTCTCAATGCTCTCTCATGTCTTTCTACACTCTGTGTTGTCAGCTCTTCACTGTCAGTATTTACAACTTCAGTAGGGACAATGTTAGTATCTTTACTTACAGCAAAGGGAATGAAAATTGTTAATCCTATCCAGATAATTATCAGTACTACTATACTACATATACACACCTTGCAAAACGTCTTAAAACGGCTGCAACTAGGTCTACCATTCACTGTTGAATCAGACATTTTAGCTCAGAAGGAGTCTCTTGAACCCCTCTTTGTTGCTTTACACAATTAGCTTACTTTGTGCAAATTCACGGTGGCTCGTCTTCCTCTTCAGCTGAGTACTCTGGGACAGGTTCTCCGTCACTCACGTCAGTTATATCAAGATCTTCAAGCTCCTCCAAAACCAGTGTCCATTCAGGAGACTTGTACTTTTTGTTTTGTCTTTTTATTCGCTCACTCCTTCTTTTGGAAGAGTCTTCTTCCTGCTCTGCTATTCGAGCACTTCTTCTTGCTTCTGCACGTTTTTCTTCCACTGTCTTTATTCTTAGTCTTAGTCTTTTTACAAACCTAGGCTCAAGGTTGTTTCTTTTCTTTATTCTCTTAGTTGGTACTTGGACTTCACTTTCTTTTCTTCTTCTCTTGTTCTCTTTATCTTGTGGTAATTCTTCTCCACTTTCTTCTCCTACTTCCCTTATCTGACTAGTTCCAGGGCTAGCATCAAATTCTTCTGCCTGGTTGCTAATCTGGCCTTGTTCAGGAATATTTTGTTTTTGGCTTTCAATTGTCTCTGTTTCTGTTTCTGTTTCCTGAACCCGTTTTTCTAACTCTATCTGATCCTGTTCAAGCACTTCGATCTCTTGATTTTCTTCTGCTCGAACTATTACTCTATGTCTCGTCTGTCCCTTATCCACATCAGGAGTTAATGGAGGAGTATCGAACACTTGCTCTGTATCCGGCACTTGTTCAATATCAGGTATTTGTTCAGTCTCAGGTACCTGTTCAGTATCGGGTACTTGTTCAGTCTTATTCACTGGATCTGTATCAATCACGTGCTCTGTCCCTGTCTGACCTTCTCCTTCCTCAGTTTTGATTTGGATCTCAAGTGGCTGAGGTTCTTCGCCTGTGCCTTGCTTTTCCTGACTAGTCCACTCTCTACCTTTACTAAGTCGTTCTCTTGTTCTGATAGGATCTTCGGTCAGATCAATCATCGGTATCCATTCTTCTGGCCATATGCTTGGCAGCTCGTCTTCAGCTACTCCTGGCTCAGTTTCCTGGACTTCTTCAGCAGGCTGGTTTCTTGGCAGTTCGCAGTCAACTACTCCTGGGCCAACGTCTGCTGTTCCTGCAACCTGACTGGTGCTGGGCTGCTCGTTGTCAGTTGCTACTGGTCTGGCTTCTTCAGGGTCCTCTGCTGGTTGCCCTGGTTCTTCAAATCCTTTGTCTGGCAATACCTTCTGGGTGTGTCCGGCGTGGATCCACTGGGGAACACCTGCGACTTTCACTGCAGTGGTTGTCACCAGGATTACTTGGCGCTTCTTTCCCCACCTGGGTGCCAGACAGCTTGATCGAGTGTGCTTCTTTATTTTGACCCAGTCTCCTGGAACCAAGTTGTGGAGAGGAGTCGTTGGATTAAGGATGCCGTCGTCTCCAATCTGGCGAGAGATAGAACGCACTTGGTCACCCAATCTTCTGCAGTATTCAAGCACCAAATCATCAGTAATACTCAACAGTTTGCTTCCTGGCACCCATGCTTGTCTCATCACTCTTCCCATAATGATTTCATGGGGACTTAGGCCTGTCTTGCGGTCTGGAACACTTCTTAGTCCCATCAGGACCAGGGGCAGGGCCTTCACCCAGTTCATGCCAGTAGCATCTGTCAGCTTTGCTAGTCTGTTTTTGATAGTTCCATTTACTTGTTCCACTATTCCAGAAGCCTCTGGATGGTATGCACAATGAAGTTTCTGCCTTATCCCAAAGGCCTTACACAGTTCAGCCATTATTTCATTGTGGAAATGTCCACCTTGGTCTGATTCAATAATGTATGGTATTCCGAACCTAGGTATCAGCTCCTTTAGTAAACACTTTGCTACTGTCAGTGCGTCACTCTTGGGAGTAGGGTAAGCTTCTACCCATTTTGAAAATACACAAACAATGACAAGGACATATCGTTTCCCTTCACAACGGGGCATGGTGATGAAATCAACCTGTATTTTTATAAAGGGGCCCCCTGACCTCCCAATCTTGCTCAGTTCAACCATGGTCCTCTTGCCTGGGTTCATCTGTTGACATGACAGGCACCTCTGGCAGAGGGACTCTGCTACCTTCCTGAATTTCTTGCTGTACCAAGTCTGTTGAAATACCAGAATCATGGCATCCCTACCAATGTGTGATCCTTCATGTATTAATCTTGCCATTGTGCCAAGCAAGTGTCGGGGTAACACAGGCATACCAGTTGGACCTATGATGACACCATCCACACGTCTCGGTCTACATCCATCCTCTTTCCATTTCTCTCTTTCTTGCCAAGGAGCCGACTCCTGCCACTCTCTCACCTCATCCCATGTAGGCACTTCCTCAAACACCTGAAGCTGGCAGCTGGTTCCTGGCCCCCCTCGTTTTGGATTTATAATATATCGATCTTTGGCACACCATTGAGCCACTCGATCAGCATAATCGTTTCCCAGTGATACTCTGTCCATGCTCCTTTGATGAGCAGCACATTTTACCACTGCCAGTTCTTTGGGCAACTGGATGGCCTCTAAAAGGTCATGAACAACCTTTGCATTCCGAATGGGAGTACCTGAGGAAGTCATGAATTCCCTCTGCATCCATAATTGGCCAAAGTCATGCACAACGCCATAACAGTACTGACTGTCAGTATACACTGTTATGCGTAAGTCCTTCCCAATTTTGCAAGCCATTATCATGGCTATCAATTCGGCTACTTGTGCAGACTTGATGTTATATAGATAACCTGCTTGTTCAATCTTTTCGAAAGACACTACTGCATAAGCAGCACTCAAGCCTCCTAATTCATGTCTTAGACAGGAACCATCCACAAATAGTTCTTTATCATGCTCCGGCAATGGTACTTCTTTTATGTCTGGGCGTGGCTTGGTACTGAACTCTGTCAGATCAATACAATCATGTTCATCATCATCCCTACCTTCCATTTCTGAGGGGTCAGGAAGTAAGGTGGCAGGGTTCAGAATACCGCACCTAACAATGTTTACATTTGCTGCGCCCACAAGAATCCTCTCGTATTTAGTCAGCCGACTAGGGGTGAGATACTGTGTTTTAGTTCTGGTCAATAGAATTACCACTCCATGTGAAACATAAACAGTCACAGGATGTCCCATGACAATGGACTCACTCTGTTCTAAACTTGCACAGGTAGCAGCTACTGCTTTTAGACAACCTGGTAACCCAGCAGCTACTGGGTCCAGTGTGGCAGAGAAATAGGCCACAGGCCTCCTGGTTGTGCCATGTTCTTGAGTCAGGACTGACAATGCGCAATTATCGCGAGTGTCACAGAAAAGGGCAAACTCTTTTGAATAATCTGGCATTCCCAATGCAGGGGCTGTACACAGACAGTTTTTCAGTCTTGTGAAAGCCATTAGACTTTCATCATCCCACTGTACAACATCTGGCATTCCTCTCGTGGTCATTTTTATCAAGGGCCTGGCTAAGGCTGCAAATCCCAGAATCCACTGCCTGCAGTACCCTAAAACACCCAGGAACATTCTGACTTCCTTTTGAGTACGGGGCAACTGCATCTTTTGAATTATTCTCACTCTTTCTGAAGTGACTTTTCTGACACCCTTTTCTATCTGGTGTCCCAGATATTTCACTGATTTCGCACAGAACTGTAGTTTGTCAGGGGACACTTTATGCCCTTTCTCACACAGGTGATTTAGGAGAGCAATGGTGTCAACTACACAGTCCCTGTGACTTTTAGACGCCAATAGAAGGTCGTCTATGTACTGCACTAATACAGAGTTCCCAGGTAATGTCAAAGTCTCTAGACATTTCTTCAAGATCTGATTAAAGATAGAGGGGCTCTCTGTATACCCTTGAGGGACCCGGTTCCAACAATACACGTGACCCTCGAAGGCAAATGAGAAAAGAAATTTGCTGTCGGGGTGCAGGGGTATCGAAAAGAATGCATGACACAAATCAATCACAGTGAACCACTCAGCATCCCAAGGAATCTGGTACAGAATTACTGCAGGGTTCGGGACAATAGGGCAGCAAGGAACTACAATCTTGTTAACCTTTCTCAGGTCCTGCACTACCCTATACTTGCCACTAGGCTTTTTGATGCCCATAATCGGTGAGTTGCATGGGCTGCTCATCACTTCTTGTATGATGTTTCCTTCCAATAATTTTTGTATCTCCAGAGTGACACCTGCTTTCACTTCAGCATTCATTCGGTAGGGCCTAGTGTTAGGATATACTGCATTGTCTTTGATGGCTATTTGTATGGGGTCCACATCTTTCATCAAACCCACATCTTTTCCAGTGAAATCCCACACTTCTGGTTTTACGGCTTCCTGTAGTTCTTGGGGCAAGTCCTGCAGGGTCAATCTTTTAAGTTCTGAGTCAGGTCTAAGCAACAATAATTTATAAATGCCGTCTTCATCTGGGGTCTGTATTTCGACACCCTTTGGTGTGCAAAAGATGGTACAGTTCATTTTACACAGCAAATCACGTCCCAGTAAATTTACTGGACTGGTGTCACAGACTACAAATCTATGCATCTGTTTAAAATTTCCAATTGAAATCTCCATTGGTTCGGTAACAGGAGTACTAATCAATTGATTAGATACACCTACTACTTGGATGTTTTCTCCCGAGAGGGGCAGGTTTGGAACGTCTACTGTTCTTACAGTAGAACGGGTAGCGCCAGTGTCCAACAGAAAGGTGACATCATTTCCGTCAACCTTTCCTTCAATATATGGTCCAGACTGGTCTACCGGCAAGGAAGCGCCAAGTACGCACTCCTCGTCCTCCCCTCTCAGGCCCCGTCAGTCCTGATCATTACAAAGGAAGGTATCATTCAGCAGATACTGCGAAGTTGCTGTATTTCTGTTCTCCCCGCTTTCCCAAACCTCTATCTCTTCATTTTCTGCCTGTCTTCCCCTGTATACCTGTTTGGGTGCTCGAGGCACCTGAACTGTTTTTACCTGGGGTTGAGTCTTTCTTGGTCTTTCTTTCTGCGTCTGTGGAATTAAATCAGGAGTTGTCTCATTAACATCGACTAATTGGGGACACTCGTTTCGCCAGTGTCCAATTTCGCCGCACTGATGGCAGGGAAATTTTTTCATAGCCTCTTCCCTGCTAAATTTGGGCCGGGGCTTTCCTCCACCCCCTCCCCCAGGACTTTTGTTCTCAGCATTTTTAACCATGTTACTCAATTGTTTTTCCTGTTGTTCTGCGAGCTTCACCTGAGCCCACATAACCTTCTCCTTAAGGGCCTTTTTCTTTTCTGCCATCTCGTCCTCGCAGTACTTAGCGTACCGCAGGACCTCATCCATTTTCTTAGTATGCCAACAGATTTTATTGTCTTTTATCCACTGACAAATTTCAGGTCTTAAACCATTTACAAACCTGTAAATAAAGTGTGTCATATCCTTCAGGTCGATGTTGTCAATACCACTGTATGTTTTAAATACCTGCAATAACCTCTCATAGAAGGAGTGCACTGTCTCGTCCCTTTCCTGTGTTGTTCTATCTATTTTTGTCCAATCAGTTTCCTTGGCGGGCACCTTTTCTTTCAAGTGCTGAATTACCTGCTCATATTTTCGCATGACTTCCTTTGATGGCTCCCCTGTGTCCTTGTCTCTGGGATACTCTTCACTGGGCCAATTTATGTTTATTTTACACTGGGTCCATAAATCTACTGGAACCACAATGTCGAAAAACCCATCCAGGTCTTTCCACAGACATTTCTGTACCTTCACGAACCTCTCCACTTGCCGGTACCAGTCAACTGGTTTCTCTCTTAATTTTGGAAAATCGTTCGTGAAGGACACAATATCCTGCCTAGACCAGGGGACATGCACATATTTCCCTCCTGGAACTTCGCGCATGGGGCATAACTGCTCAGGTTTTTCTACCTCTCTTAAAGCAAACTCGGGAGTCACTTGTCGGGAGCGAACCTCTTCCCTCTGTTTCGCCCACCTGCTTCTCCATTTTTCCACATCTCCCCATTTCTGCAGTACCCCCATTAATTCTTTAATCTGTAGCTTCTTTCCGGCCACATTCAGATGTTCTATATCCTTGTCTGAGAAGTCTGCTCTGTATGGTTTCTGTAAGGGCTTGGATTTTGAGATATCTACCCCCATACTAATTGCTGTTTCGGTCAGTTTTTCATGGAGCACTCTGGTGTTCCTTGTAAAGCTTTTACATATGAACGACAATTCTTCCTCAGAGTAGGTATTCAATCGATTCAACCCCACATTTCCTGCCATTAATTCTTCTATTTCAACCCTCAGCTTGTAGAGGTCTAAAGGCTTTGTTTGCGGAGTCTGCTTTTCTAATTCACGACTCCAACTCTCAATTTCATCCGGAGTTACCAGAGAGACATTCCTAGTACCTGTTGCTGTCTCTAATTTAATTTCCTTTGCATTAAAAGGGTTATACCTCAGCTGTGTTCCCTTTGCGGTCTGTTTGTTTGGCAATTCCAAGAATGCAACTTCAGACTCGCACTCACTGGACTGATCATCTATGATGATTGGTTCCTGTCTCGGGGTTGCTATGACTGGGGTCATGACTGGAGTAATCGGATTTCCCTGACCATTTCCGTATAACGGGACCACCGGTCCAATAGTTACTGGAATAGTCAATGCCTCAGGACTGGTATTTATCTGAGAAATTTTCTGAATTATTTCTGTTCTTTGTCTAGCTAGAGCCTCTTGCTCCTTTTCCACTAGTACCCTTCTTAGAGTTGTGTCATGTAATATCTGTGGGGTCAATGGAGGAGTAAAACTCGGGGCAGTAGGCGGAGGAGTAAAACTCGGGGCAGTAGGCGGAGGAGTAAAACTCGGGGCAGTAGGATGCGTTTCACTTGGTCCTCCACCATAATTTGGCTTCGGGAATAAAGTTCCAGTATTAAAGGACCTGCGCTCTTCCCCATATGGAGGTTGAACAAAAGGCAGTCCTGAATTCGATGGTTTCTCTTCGCTTTCATACAAGGGTCTGGGGAAAAAAGTTTTTGTACGTGAATATTTTTCTTCCTGACTTGCGGGCACTTTGGGATATATATCCCTTGTTTCCGCCAGTTCGGGTTTCTCAGGATAGGGTAATACTTGACCACCCCCTCCCAGTCCCAGGGACCTGTCTTCTTCCTTTTGGAAGGGGCGTCGGGGAACATCTCCTACACTGGAAGGTCGGGTTCCCTCATTGTAAGGTGGCGGACTTCTGGTACAGATGTCATCTATTAGTTCATCATCTGAATCCCCTAGGGCCCCCCAATGCTTACATTTTTCAGTACTTTTCCCCCCCGCTGCAGGGTTATGACATGCCGGCATCATGGGAAACAGACCCTCAACAATCATGCTCTGCCTCCACTGTTTCATCCTTTTATCCCTGGACTCCTGTTTCAGCCTGGGGTACCACTTGGTCAAACCCTTGTCCATTCGGGGTCTTTCTCTTTCAAAAGCCTCAATCTCCCATTCCTCTAATGCTTCATACTGCGTTAGTCTCGGTCTGGGATGCAGTTCATTCATTCGGGTTCTTAAATTAAATAAGATCCTACCATTGAAAGTACCATCTAACGGAAAAGCCAATACTCCGTCATCTTTTGTGTACTTCACCCAATTCTCCAGCCACACACAGGTATTGTACCCTCGGTCAAACATCATGAATGAGGCAGGAGTATTGGGTGCTGGGACAAGAACACCTTCCCTAGATTTAATGGGTTTGTCCGTTTTAAAATAATTTTTCACCTTATTTACAAGGGACATTTTTCTCTTGGTTCCGTACATAATATCGTATCTGTTAGCCTTCCACTGATCCCTTTCAAACCCTAGATGCCTTGGATCAGGTCGCGTCTCTGTAGTCCGCGAGTGCCACATACGACTTCTGCGCTAACTTTGTTTACAAACTACCTCCAATCAGAATGCGCTTCAGAAAAGTCGTGCAACCAATGGGTGCGCGACACAAAATAAGCTCTGCCAATGGGTGCGCGGCCCCTTCGTGAGACAGTTCCCACGCTCCGGCGCTCACCCCTCCTTTACAATTTCAGCTCCGCTACCCGCCCGCTGTTTCTACCAATCCCAGCGCGGCACAGAGTGACGTCAGAGGCGCTTCTCGACTGACTCCCTCCCTTCACAAGGTAACGGAAACTTTCTTACTTTTAAAGTGCTCAGTGCTTGGTTATTTTACAACAAATACACATTCGCCACAGTGCTCAAGTGTCTAGACAGAGATAGAATTCTATTACTGCAAGTAAACTACTTCCATTTACTTTTCACTTGCTGCGGGCAGATCTCTTCCGCCTACCCTTCACTCTAGCATCGGTGAACCTGTTATTCCCCTAAACTCATCCACTTCTTTCCGGGATATGTTCCGAGTTTAAGGTTTCTCAGCGGACCCCTCTGCTTTCACGCTAGCTCCGAGGAACCTGCTACTCTTCCGATGTGACCCTTACTAGGTTACGCCACTATGGGAATTTTGCCAATGAACCCCGTTACTGTCATTTATTCACACATGTATTCAGAAAACCCTAGTTAGTGCTTCCCGGTTATCCTAACCTGCACCTAACTTTCCTCGAACCTGTGACCTCAGGACAATGGATTCTATTCACCACTTGCCCTTTCAATTCCCCGGGGAGTTCGGACAACACTTAACAAGTCGATTTACAAATGCATTGATTAGTACATATAACAATATAAGAACAAGAATAATGACAATACAGTAATTCATAAATTTCAGCAGCGTATTCACAAGAGAGTGATCAGTTCCCTCAGAACAGCCGCTCTTGTAGCAGCATTAATATAATAGCAGCTTCCGACTTAACTAGCCTAACTAGTCCCTGCCTTACTCTCAACTAGTCCCTAACCATCCTCTGATCTACCAGAAAAACTGATAGAGCGCGCGAGGCCACCCGACCAATAGTTTTCGCCGTTTCCGGCTTCAGGGCCCATATACTTTTCAAATCACCATATACATCGATCAGGTGACTTCACGAGCTCTACCAATTTGGTGTGTGTGTGTTCCCTGCTACCAATTCTCAGTGCACCCGACTTACCATCCACCGATGCGGGTGCCTAATGACCACAATGAATCAGGGAGCTAGCTGTAAAGGAAAGGCAGCAAAATACAAACCCAACCAATAACATTCAAATACTGTGTAAATGACCACGGACAACTGGAAGTTTTAAAATGTTTATCTAAAGTTCAATATTTTCTTACATGAGATACAGTAAAATAAGGCAATCAATAACCAGAAAAATGTAAATCACATATGCATAAAGAAATAATGGCAGAGTAATCATCAAGATACTAATAAATTGTAACAAGAAAAGATACTTATGCAAGTCAGTATTATCTAAAACAGTGATAGACTAAGTGTGTGTGATTATAGAAGAACTTATAATGAATAACACGCTTCACTTAAGGTGAAAGGGCCTTTGAACAACCTAGGCAACGAAGTTCTAGACCATATCAGGAAATGACACACTGCTATGCAAAATATAATTTCTAACAAATGAGAAGACATAGAAATAACTTTGCAAAATTTTAAATGACTTTCAATAGTTGCGGAAAGGCATGGAAAATATCACATTTGCAATGTTGAACTTTATTGAAGCAAAAGTTAGAAATTCAGAAGGTGCAAGAATTTCAAGAGATTTCGGAGCAGTATTTACCTAGAAAGGTGTGGAAACCAAACCCTGGCCACGGGTCAGTTAAAGTCAGGAAACCCTCAAGGAAGGATACCCCTCAAAGGACAGCAGGTGCAGAATGGACACCCAGGACAGGACAGGATACCCTCGGAATAAGAGTCAGGACAGGACCTCAGGACAGGACAGCAAACCCTCAGGACAGGACCCTCTTCAGGACAGGACCGGAACCCACAGTTAGGAAGCAACGCCTGCGCTCCACCCGCTCTGCAGATATCGATCAAGACCCCGATTGGGTCAGCGAACTCCCAGCTAAGTGCCTTGCCAGCACTTTAAGGTTCAGTAAAACCTTAGTCTATGGTCAAATTCGGACAGAGTGCTCCGCAGCTCTCTGTATTTTCAGTCACCTATTTAGTGCGTTGGGTCAGTGACAGGTCAGCTAAACCAGACAAGTCGGACGGTTCACTAGGTGAACCCAGGGTAGATATACAGTTTTGGGACAGTGTACCACCCCCCAATGTTGCAAAGTGTCAGAATCCCTCAATTTCGATTGGTCCTAAGGTAGGATTTGGGTAACACACCAATCACAATATGCGATTTGAAGCCTTCATTTACATATTTTGGGACCGCCTAGCATGTTTGGGTTCCCATGAGCTAACAGTAGCACATCTATACAATGTAACATATAAGAAGCCACATTCGCTGTTCTCGCAGGGCAGAGGTGACTTTCTCAGGAGCATCTCGCCCATCACTGCCAGCTGGCTATGTTCCATCAGCCAAGGTCCCTCGTGCTGCCGAATGTCGCACAGGCGCAGAAGGGACCTCCAATATGGCTCTCCTCTCACTCAGACCCCCATTGCCCGCGGTACATGAAAAGTAAGCGAAAACAAATTAATACATAATAATGTCATTATGAAAACACATCGCAGGGTTTGTACTTTTAACTCATCATCAAGAAATAAACTTATGCAATTTAAATGTTAGCTACATTTAGACGAAATACAAGAGCAGTGGCACGAGCAGTACCACATGATAAGCACAGCTATGAATTACGCATGCGCATAACTTTCCCTCCACTTCTGCAGACGCGTCAGGACACGTGAGTGTGGCTGACGCATGCGCAGTAACTAAAATACAAGCGGCGGCCATTTTTAGAGGACATGGATTAATTTCATTAGAAATACACATAGGCAAGCGTCTCAAACTTTACTCAAACTTAATATAAACGTTAGTAAAACATACACGGGTTACCTTATTACACATAAATGAGGTTCTTGATTTCGGCAAGCCGCAAAATATGCGAAGCTTTGCTTCAACCTCATCCCATGTAGATAATCTACATAAAAAAACCATCCTCTGCTACCAGAAAAACTGATAGAGCGCGCGAGGCCACCCGACCAATAGTTTTCGCCGTTTCCGGCTTCAGGGCCCATATACTTTTCAAATCACCATATACATCGATCAGGTGACTTCACGAGCTCTACCAATTTGGTGTGTGTGTGTTCCCTGCTACCAATTCTCAGTGCACCCGACTTACCATCCACCGATGCGGGTGCCTAATGACCACAATGAATCAGGGAGCTAGCTGTAAAGGAAAGGCAGCAAAATACAAACCCAACCAATAACATTCAAATACTGTGTAAATGACCACGGACAACTGGAAGTTTTAAAATGTTTATCTAAAGTTCAATATTTTCTTACATGAGATACAGTAAAATAAGGCAATCAATAACCAGAAAAATGTAAATCACATATGCATAAAGAAATAATGGCAGAGTAATCATCAAGATACTAATAAATTGTAACAAGAAAAGATACTTATGCAAGTCAGTATTATCTAAAACAGTGATAGACTAAGTGTGTGTGATTATAGAAGAACTTATAATGAATAACACGCTTCACTTAAGGTGAAAGGGCCTTTGAACAACCTAGGCAACGAAGTTCTAGACCATATCAGGAAATGACACACTGCTATGCAAAATATAATTTCTAACAAATGAGAAGACATAGAAATAACTTTGCAAAATTTTAAATGACTTTCAATAGTTGCGGAAAGGCATGGAAAATATCACATTTGCAATGTTGAACTTTATTGAAGCAAAAGTTAGAAATTCAGAAGGTGCAAGAATTTCAAGAGATTTCGGAGCAGTATTTACCTAGAAAGGTGTGGAAACCAAACCCTGGCCACGGGTCAGTTAAAGTCAGGAAACCCTCAAGGAAGGATACCCCTCAAAGGACAGCAGGTGCAGAATGGACACCCAGGACAGGACAGGATACCCTCGGAATAAGAGTCAGGACAGGACCTCAGGACAGGACAGCAAACCCTCAGGACAGGACCCTCTTCAGGACAGGACCGGAACCCACAGTTAGGAAGCAACGCCTGCGCTCCACCCGCTCTGCAGATATCGATCAAGACCCCGATTGGGTCAGCGAACTCCCAGCTAAGTGCCTTGCCAGCACTTTAAGGTTCAGTAAAACCTTAGTCTATGGTCAAATTCGGACAGAGTGCTCCGCAGCTCTCTGTATTTTCAGTCACCTATTTAGTGCGTTGGGTCAGTGACAGGTCAGCTAAACCAGACAAGTCGGACGGTTCACTAGGTGAACCCAGGGTAGATATACAGTTTTGGGACAGTGTACCACCCCCCAATGTTGCAAAGTGTCAGAATCCCTCAATTTCGATTGGTCCTAAGGTAGGATTTGGGTAACACACCAATCACAATATGCGATTTGAAGCCTTCATTTACATATTTTGGGACCGCCTAGCATGTTTGGGTTCCCATGAGCTAACAGTAGCACATCTATACAATGTAACATATAAGAAGCCACATTCGCTGTTCTCGCAGGGCAGAGGTGACTTTCTCAGGAGCATCTCGCCCATCACTGCCAGCTGGCTATGTTCCATCAGCCAAGGTCCCTCGTGCTGCCGAATGTCGCACAGGCGCAGAAGGGACCTCCAATATGGCTCTCCTCTCACTCAGACCCCCATTGCCCGCGGTACATGAAAAGTAAGCGAAAACAAATTAATACATAATAATGTCATTATGAAAACACATCGCAGGGTTTGTACTTTTAACTCATCATCAAGAAATAAACTTATGCAATTTAAATGTTAGCTACATTTAGACGAAATACAAGAGCAGTGGCACGAGCAGTACCACATGATAAGCACAGCTATGAATTACGCATGCGCATAACTTTCCCTCCACTTCTGCAGACGCGTCAGGACACGTGAGTGTGGCTGACGCATGCGCAGTAACTAAAATACAAGCGGCGGCCATTTTTAGAGGACATGGATTAATTTCATTAGAAATACACATAGGCAAGCGTCTCAAACTTTACTCAAACTTAATATAAACGTTAGTAAAACATACACGGGTTACCTTATTACACATAAATGAGGTTCTTGATTTCGGCAAGCCGCAAAATATGCGAAGCTTTGCTTCATCAGAAGTACCACTTAAATTTCAAGACCACGTGCTCTTGTTTAATGGCGCCCTAAAACATAATAATCACATCACCAGGCTCGGTCCATTAGGTAGACCAGGAGCAACGTGGCCGGTCCTAGCCGGATACACACCACATCCAGACATCGAAAGAATGTCTGCAGCAGAGGTTTTAATACAACTAAAACAATTAATAAAAGTACATAGACAATTAGTCCAATATGTAATGCGGACTTCAACAATCCAACCAGCAATTAAAATTCCACAGCTGACCCCTCATCAGGGGAACACAAATAAAATTACACCACAGAACATACAATCCTGCCTAGGTAAAGTACCAGCTAAACGGGAACAAATACCATTCTGGTTAGCACAAAAAATCACCCAAATAGAGGCGGTGTTTCCAGACACCACCCCGTTAGAAAAACACAGGATTGTGACTATCTGTCTTCCAATGGGAATCGCACCACACGTGGAGGACTGTGACACTTGGGGTACAGTCTTTGCTTCCATTTACACAAAAACGCATGGTGTTCCATCCATCTCAGTAATACCAGATGTGCTAAAACAAATTCAAGATGAATACGGTCCAGAACCCGCTTTAACTCTTGGTATGAAATTACTAAAAGACTTCAAGCAGGTCTCGGCAATACTATTAGCCAATATAAAGGGAGAAGCAGCAAACGTGGCGATCCGCCAAAGGTTAAAAGAAACAGATATAGCAGACCAACCAGCTGAAATGGCCAGAATGATAGAAAAATCCTATGAGGAACTAGGTAGAGATAGTTTAGGTGGAATACCAGTAAAACCCCAACTGATTGAAAGTCCTGAAAAAATATTTATTAAAAATAATCTAAACAGTCAAAAGAAGAACTGGGATGGAAACAAACAATCCAATCCTAAAGAAAAGAAATTCCAGTCCAGAGGAAGGTCTCCTCGGCGGAAAGAAAGATCTCCGGACCAAGGACGCAAGTCTCCCCTAAGGGAGCCCTCTGTGAAAAAATACAACCTTAGAAATAGGGATAATATAAAGAAACCTGATAGATATCAAGATTTTGATACACGCCCATCTCAGTCTTTTCAGACTTCCTCGCAGAAATCGGAAAGAAGAGGACGATCAGAGCAAAGAGAAGAGCACGTCAAGTCCAAAGACAAGGAACCTGCTCATCTAAAAAAAGAAGGTAGCCAGTATTAAAGTATTTAACAATGCCGAGAATACTGAGGACACAACTGAAAAACGGAGAGTGGGCTCAGACAATGCTAGACAGCGCAGCAGAAGTGAGCATAGCACGCAAAGTCCTTATGAATCATCTGGAGACAGTGGACACGAATGAATACCTTCAAGTGGAAACTGCAGACACCAGAGTTAGCAAACCTCACAAAATATATGAAATAACATTACGTATAGAGGGGGATAAGACTAGGAAAATAAGGGGACTATTTTGGGATAATCTCTCCAAGGGCTATGACATCCTTCTAGCTGAAAAAGACTGGCCACCAGAGTTTGTCAGGGACTGCCCTCATGGCGAAGAAATAATTATGCCTGCCTTCTCAAATCATATCCCAATTCATAAAAAATACACACTTGCAAGAAAGTGGGCAGTAGCTCAAGCTCCTGCTTTATATAAAAATCACGTAGGATGGGATGAGGACTCTCCTCCTCACAAAATCCAGTTAAAAACACAACCTACTGCACAAAGATAGTACCCAATTAAGCAAGAAGCTAAAAAACAGGTAAAAGAAATCCTAGATCAACTAGAATACCAGGGGGTGATTGAAACTTGCACCTCACAAATGAACAACCCTTTGTTTCCGGTTTCCAAACCAGACAATTCATATCGTCTAGTTTTGGATTACAGACACCTTAACTCATGTTGCAAAACTTTTGCAGTGCAAAACTCGCATAGTGCTGCACTAATGAATAACATAGTGCGCAAAAAATACAAAACAACATTAGACATCTCTAATGGATTCTTTTGTCAAAAAATAGCACCAGAGAGCAGATATTTGTCCGCATTCTCAATAAATGGCGCTCAAAAACAATTCTGTCGGTTACCCCAGGGGTTCAAGAACAGCCCAGGATATTCTCAGCGAGGGTGACAGAGTTACTACAAACATATGATGACGAAGCATTATCTTATGTCGACGACATATACCTAACAGATGATGACTTGGATACTCACTTGAAGAGAGTGAACACCATAATACTTGGGTTCGCAGCAGAGGGTTACAAATTCAACTTTAAAAAATCTAGAATTGCCCATTTAACAGTCCTGTTCTTAGGATATGAATTAACAAGTGAAGGCAAAAGCCTGGCTGACAATTTCCTAGAGAAATGTGCCGTACTCCAAGCACCTAGAACACTAAAAAACCTACAGTCAATTCTAGGCTTCCTAAATTTCGGAAGAACATACATTGCAACCTACGCAGAAAGGGTCAAACCCCTTTATGATCTAATAAAACCAGATTTTAAAAGAACCAATTGGACTCAAATACACACAGAAATTTTGAGATCTTTACAAACAGACATGTTAATTAAAACAAAATTAGAAACACGTGATAACACACGCAATCTTGTGATTCGAGTCATCCCAGGAAGATGCGGATTCACATACCTGACCTCTAATGAGGGAGAAAAGGTACCAATTGCATTCAAATCACACTTGTACACAGAAGCTGAAAAGAAGTTCAGCATTAAAGAAAACATTGTTCATACAGTTCAAACCGCAATAGCTAGAGAAAAAGATAAAGCTGACGGTAGACGTATCACAGTCAGAACAGCAGAATCAGCCTTTGAGGCATTAACGACCCCATGTAATTTACCAACAACAGCATTGAATCCGGAATGGATACAATGGGTGAATTCCATTACAATGGACAAAGTAAAATACTACTTTGATCCAGAACTAAAGGAATTAAAATACCTAGAATATGAAAGAACATTCCCTCTGCCAATCGACATTCTGCCATTACGACAGTACGCGTGTGTAATCTATACAGACGGACATGCTCAACCCTCCGTTTGGGGAGAACAAGCATACAACCCCACATGTGAGATTACAAAAGAGGTGTGGCGCGGAGGTAAACTAAGACCTCTATTAACAAAAACACACTCAGTAGAAACTAATTCAGAACAACAGACTGAAATAATAGCATTGAAAATGGCGCTAGATAATGCAGATCGCGAATTCCCGACACTCATAGTGTCCGATTCATATTATTGCGTCAAATCATATAACAAGGATTTGCAGAAATGGATTCAAAACGGTTACAAAGATGACACAGGTGCAACAATAAAGCAAAAACTGCTTTGGGAACAAATAGCTCTTTTACAAAAAGAACTACCAAAGACTCACGTGACACACTCACTGAGTCATCAGCGTGATGGCGTTCACGTTGCAGGGAATTCATTGGCTGAGACAGCCACAACGGTAGCAACTAAATCGGCTTCCGTAGCTAGAAAAAAGCGTACAGTGAAATACATTGACGGTGAAACAGTGCTGGCGGTGAAAACGTCATCAAAAGGCGACTGCTCAGCGCTACCGATCAACTATCCACTCAATTATACATACATAATCGATGCAAACTCCGTCCCTTTTGCTCGAATCCCTGGAGTGGGGGATAGAGTAATTCCAAACAAGGACAGGAGAACGTTGTTAATAGCAGACGCACATATGGGCGAGGGTCTCAGACACCTCAAACTAAAAGATTCTCTGGAAGAATTACAATCAGTGTACTGGTGGCCAGGCATGAGCCTGCAGCATCACATTTTTGTAAAAAAATGCCCAGACTGCAATAGAGATCGCAGTGGCGAGAGAAACGGTATAATACCGTGGCGTTTCACTCCAGAAAGGATCAACAGTAAAAAGCAAAGCGTCCGATTAACATATACAGGCTAGTTTCCACTTATAATGTAGATCCCCAGCATTCGGCTGACGTCTGGACTGTTATACAAAGATTTGCGAGTCTAAATGGCATATACGCTAGGAGCATGCTACGTTTGACCAATGTTTTCACTTTAGCCCTCAAGCCTGTGGGGAAACATGGCTAAATGAGCATAGCACAGCGGGATTCTTCTCACTTCCTTCCTGAGGGATACGGGATGGTGTAAAGAAAAAACCAAGGCATAAAGCTATCTATAACGGAAAGGATATTAGGTTCGGGAGCTGGGTGGGTCAAACATCTAATAAGTGTCCAACGTAGTCTAAACAACCTGCCAAGAAATTCTCTGAAGGGATTCAGTCCGTACGAATTACTGTTTGAAACTAGGATGTTGGTCTTAGATCTTGACAGTCAGACTTCAGTGGTGAAGGAAAAAAGCTTTGATATCAAAGATCGTTTGGCTGTTTTGCAGGACTTAAACGAAACAAGAAAAGACCTGAGCAACATAAAGTTGAAACAGCAGCCAACAACCACTGAAGAACCACCACCTGTCCCAGCAAGACCTGTCTGGATTCCAAAAGTCGGGGATCTAGTCAGAGAAAAGATCGCGGTAAAGAAGGAATTTGGGCCTTCTTACAGAAAAGCAGTTCCTGTCTTGTCTATCAACGGGACAAGATCAGTTGTACTACCGCCGCTTGCTGGAAAAAAGGAGAACCGAGTTGTATCCATCGACCTGGTAAAACCACAATCATGTGGCCGATAACAAACAGTAGGCCAAGTGGACTCCCGATAAGTAGTAGAACACCAAGGTTTGCTACCAATACAGAGGTCCAAACTAAGAGGCTAATCACATTCGAAACGCCTACAGAACAACAACAAGGACTATGCAACAATGCATTGGAACTCAAACCTCTGAAAACCCAAATAAAAACATTTAGTACAGACACACCAACCTACAATGAAGTAACAAACGAATATGCAAGAAACAGTAATCCTGAAGCAATTGGAACAATTGACAGAACTGCATCCGGCTACTTCATAAACTTCGATGATTCCTCTGAAGACCTCAGTGAATCAAAGACACAGCCATCAACAAAAACCTTTAAAGATAAAGCTAAAGAACTTTTGAAACAACTTAAAGAAACCTATCTGATTTCTCCATGGATTGAATTTTGGGTGGCCTTTGGTGCATTTATCCTCATACTTTGGCTCATCATGGTACTATGCTTGGGACGCTTCATTGAGGGAAAATATGCTAAAATGGACACAGCAAGTCAGAAAATCAACTTGATCCTCAAGCCACACACATCTTCACACGTCGAGAAAAGAGAACTTTCTTCAGTTAACTTCACAGCCAATCCTATACCGGGTGGGGTAGCATGAGACAATACTGACTATGAAATTTATGGTCCGGTCGAAATCCTGAAATATTCACACCAAATCAAGATCTCATTGAGTGACTTTGTAAAACCAAGCTCATTTGCTGATGATTGGGACTTTGAAAGTATAAATAATATGATGTCTGACCTAGTGATGTCTGCTAAATTTGCCAAACATGATTATTTGCAGGGTTCGACTAATTATAATAGTATGTACTGTTACAACCACTATGCTAACCATTTTCTACATAAATCGGCACAACCTAGAAATGTTTTAAATTATAATCAATGGGAACATTGTGCAACCCCTCCAAAAGGAAGCTCAAGAACCTTTTATAACAAATATTCATACTTTTCAGGGTTCAACACAAGTAATGCTGAAACATTTTATTTCAAATTGTCAAATAAGACAGGGACAAAGACCATGCTAACAAACACGAAATTGATATATTCAGACTCATTTTTTGAACAAATGAATACTTTTGGTTTTGATTATTGGGACAAAAATGTTGAAGTAAAAAGTGTTTGGGGTACAAAAGAATGGCAAGTACAAGGTATAGAATCATTGTTTAGAGCCTGCATGATCCCAGAACAAATTATATTTTTGAATGACACTGTTCAACAAACTACCTGTCTTGGCCTAGCCAAAATCAAAGACTTAAATAAACCGTCTATTCCGAAGCCAACTATGAACAGCAATAGCTCTACAGATGAAGAGATAGACGTAAACTATGTATTAAACCAAAACAGAACACATCCTGATTGGAAACAATGGTTAATCTGGCCCACAGATACTAATAACTGTCAAGACAGATTCCTGAACAAAACACAGGGGTTCACAATGACCAGGCCAGACCCTAGATATTCCCAAAGACAACACCCAGGGATAATCACCACCTACAGTGTGGGTAAACTCTGCCTTCAATGGCTACAAACTTCCACACTGGCAGACATTAAGGAACACCTAACTTTACTTACTGATGGTGCTGACTTGCGTGATTTCATTATGGGACCGCGCAAACAGCGTCAAAAACGTTTCATAGCAGCCTCTGTATATGCAGCTTACAACGAGGCCTGGAAGGTGACTCAAATTGAGACAGCAGAAAGTATACGGGAAATTGACCGTATTAATTTGGAAAAATCACTTTCTGTAGTGGACAATGGGTTAATGACTCTGTCCTCCAGAATTTTTTCTCTGGACAGCATTGTGTCTTCAGCAATCGACATAATATCGCAAGACTTACTGTTGTTACAACACGGTCAGTCTCAATTGCGTTCTATTGTACAGCTTGGCTGGACGTTACAAAATCTGCGTTCAGGCTATGTGCCTTGGCGTTTAATCAACACAACGTCACTATTCAATATCTTTAACCTTACTGATAAACAAGTCAGTATGGCACAGAAGGGTGCTGATTATACAATCCTGAGCATTGAGAAACTCGAGAGATTACCAGTGACAATGTCAGAACGACCTGTCAGTGAATGGATAATACATGGGATAATTAATATTCCAATATCAACCTTCAGGTTTCAATACTGCCAAAAATATATACAGGCTGGCATGTACGAAAAATTGGGAAAAGGGTACATTAAGACAACATGGAACTTGCCCTATTCACATGCATGTGTCAGTAATAAAGGACAGAAAGTGTTTCTTAGTGGCAATAATTGTGCGATGTCACTAAGCGGTACACTTCTGTGTAACGGAATTAGTTTGCATGGAGCCTGTGAAGGGAACTCAAATAACCTTTCATGTCACCAGCTAGGCGCACCTGCAACAGAGATAGAACCATTCTTTAAAAGACTCTATAACGGGAGTTACATTCTAATTGTGGATCGCAGATGTTGTAGTCTTCTACCCGGGATTCCTTATCTCATAACTACGACTGCGAAGGTCATGTGCTGTGGACACTCATTGTTCCCCAGCTCCTTTCCAGACAGGGAGGCAAGGGCATGGCCTAACTTGAAAATTACTTCTATTCGAATAGATACTTTTAGCAGAATGAAAACAGTGCTTCTTCAGACGCCGACCAGACTCACGTCATCAAAAGAAACGTATGATCTCCTGGTCGCAAGGACGACTGCAGAGATTCACTCATTGTTATCAACTAATTCCCCCATACATTTCGCAGAAATCCTGAATGAAATCTTAAATATTTCTGATACCAGTGGAGTCTCAAAAGTATTTAAGACAGTATTTTCAATGGCATTAACACCATTCAAAGCCATACTGGGTATTTTTCCAGACTTCGTCCATTCGATTTTTGGCGGACTTCCCCTCATTTTGGGACCAATTGCAGGAATCCTATTCTTGGTCCTTATATTTCGTTATGGCAAACCATGTCACAGACAAAACACCTGCGACAAGGGAAGAAACAATCCGAGCCATTGGATACCGGGACCGGATATCAAAAATCCTGGGACTATCCCGGCTTAGAGACCTGAACATGACTTGGTTTCTTTCATTTCGACCAATGTGGCATCGATGTGTTTTACCTGTATTAAGGTGCTTGCTGTGCGGAGAAGAATGTGTGTTGGACACCTGTCTGACGCTACAATCGGATGTGCCTATGGATGCAGAAACATTGTTGGGTCCGGTAACGGCCCATGCTTTGTGCTGCCCTCAACGGCTGCCAATCCTGATGACGGCATTCGTGGAAACTTCACCACTACGATTAAGGGGTAGTGAAGTTCAAGATGAAAGCAGCATCGATCAGGTACGACCTTCTGTCAGCAATACTAATCAAAACATCAATGGAGACAATCATGCACACGAATGCATGGTTACACCTTTTTCCGACTTAGTGGAACTTTCACAAGAAGCTGTTGACAACTTTTTCGAAAGTCTCAATGATATGATGTTCTCACCAGAGCAGAAATAATGACTTTTGAGCAAGCTAGCACACGGCGTTCCCAACTCCCTGAATTTGGCCTTCAACTTTATTAATAAAGTAGCTTGAACAATTTTCCCTCCAGTTCACGGACAGCAATTTTTTTGAGCAGCCCCAAAATATTTTTACGATTTTTCGGGACACTTATCTTCTGCTTAAAGTAAGAACTATTCTTAGAGAACTAAAATTCTATTTTCAGAAACTTTATAGACATTAGCTGCCCGCTGGTATGTTCATAATTATTTTATTCTGTGATGAAGTGGTCTCGAACCTTTTTCTTCTGTAATTAAGAGCCATTTCATGTGTAATTCTCATATTCAAATAGTAATAATGTATACATATGCATGATTATTTCAGCATTATTCTACAGCTTGAGTGCATATAGTACATGTGACTATTTTTTCCGTATATTACATAATTTCGAAATGCATTATATGTATTTTGGGGTGGTAAGATATACACGATACTCTACAGTATGTTTTACTATGCCTAGATTCGTAAACATGGCCATAGTTAGCGTGGAGAGGGTGTGATGTATTCCTATAGGTTCTGTATCGATCCCCCTATTCCTGACCCTGATCTGGTTAACAAGTTAACTAGCAGCCATCCCATGATGCAGAAACCGTTATCTGATTAAGCCACACCACGGCACAGGAACGTGTTATCTGATTAGGTCATAACGCTTGCCATCTAATTAGACAAGCAATATTCCTCCAGCCCCTGATAAGGCATACGGAGTTCTCAAAACAAATCAAACCTATGACAACCTGGGAAAAACCCTGCGGACATTGTTTTGATTTCACAGAGAACTTCAGCAAAAGAATGTGCTAACAACCAGTTCGTATGACATCCTTATTGACGTATCTATGTCCATCCTTACGTCAATCTCGGCACCTTACAGGTATAAATATTACCGGTATTGCCTTAAGCAAACACACGCGGTGGTGACGAGATCGGAGCAGCCAGACTTGCCGAAGCCCAGAGCAGAGCAGACCCCGCTGGCGCAGCCCCACCTTCCTGACGCGCTGAGAAGAAGACGCTGCTTTCTCCTGCCGAGAAATCCAGCTCCGGCGCTTCCGAGCAGTCCTCGCAGGCAGCTTGGAATATCGAGACCAGAGACGAGAGATACCATCCCTCAACCATCCTAGATTCCAGGTACAGAACTGAATAACCCCTTGCAGAGAATTCTTGAGTCAGTCACTTGGCGAAACAAACTTAACTTAAACTTCTACTTTCTATTCCCGCCCACGTATTAGGCTTAGGTCAGGTACACTGGGGTAGGCGTAGTTAGAAACACCAGTTGAGTACGATTAGTCAAATGTATATGTGTATGTATCTATTTTATCCATTTTAAACCACCTTATGGCTTAGAAACCATATAAATGTTTTTACAGTATTATTTTATACTTCTGCTTTTATTGTATGCACTTTACTTAACCATAAGTATTGCGATAATATCGATTCATTTCTCTTGTATGAGAAAAGAGACTGATCAATAAATACCATCTTTTATTGAACACGCCCGTCTCTTCCTTTTCTCTACAATCTGGTGGGACTAAGAATGCACGTACTGACTGAGTAAAATAAGTTGTCTTTTGTTTTCACACGACTCTAGAGATACACTCTTGATTAGGGGAGAGCAAAGTTGTCATGTTCTATGGTTGTCAGAAACTAAATCCCTTCTTGTCTATCCAGGGAGGTTCAACTCCTCCTTGCCTATTCGAGAAAGTTTCTAGTGAACTCTGAGCTAGCTGGCAAACCCAAAACTTTAAGTCTAATATCGACAATAGAAGACCTAGTTAACGTCTGGTCTAGGCCTATACTATTGAAGGTATTATTCCAATGCGCAGAGCCTATTGGGATAATAGGAACTACACTACACTGTTGTCACATCTGGGAAAGAGTGGTGGTCACTCTATGATTTATTCCCCTCACTTTTTGGCAACTATTTCTTGTGAGTGAGTTCATATATCTCTTCCTGGAATTGTTGTTTAACAGTGTTGGGACCAGCATCTTCGCTCCTGTGGAATCAAACTTGGATCAGGCTGGGTTTTGGTCTCAGCTACGACAGTTCTATGCAGGCCCCATAAGGCCAAGTGGCAACATCAGTTGAGGGAAGGAGAAACTGAACAATGTCATACAATTTTTGATCTAAAAGTTAATTTCTGTCTTTGTCGAGTGATGGTGAGGAAGATGGGTGTGCAATGTCAATGTTGACTGCCAGATGGCATGCACATGTAGGATTAGCTTCTTGCAGGGAAGAATGCCGGTCTAAACTAGGCCAACAAGTGAAAGAGCGAAATGCATTTGGACACTGTCCGAAGATGACAGTGAAAGTGAATGGGTGCTCCATACCTTTTATCACAGACAGTTACGCATATATCTAGAATATGCAGGTGGAGAAGTACAATGAACTGTCTCCAGTGCCCCCTTTAACTCAGTCGAAATCCTAAGTGTATACGTGGGCTGCTTCAACGTCACTGCAAAGTCAAGGCTCATTCATTGGCACTGTGAAGCATAAAAATACGAAAGTACAAGCGCCAATTTATGTGTTGCCAGGCACTCTGTCAAGAGCAGGTCTGCTCAGTTTCAGTACTGCTGCTGACATGGCCCTGATTTCTGTAAACTAAAATGTCAATGCCTATCATGAGATAGTAAATCAGTTTCCGTCTTTGTTTAATTGATTAGGAAGGCTCAAGACGAAGAAAGTGCAACTTCACATACATTAACAAATTAGTTCTGTTGCCCAATGACACTGTTGAATTGAATTCCATTTATAAGAGACTGTTGAGAAAAAAACTTCATACCTTATCAAGGCATGGCATCATTGAGTGATCCATTGGTCCAACGCCATCGATATCAGCGATAGTGGTAGTGCCGAAAAAGGATAGAGGAGGAGCTTTGCGCATTAGCATTGATATGTGCCAGGCAAACAAGGCAATTGAAAGAGAACAACATCCAGGTCCACACATTGCTGACATGATTACACAGCTGAATGGAGCAAAAGTCTTTCCCGCCTTTATTTGAACAAAGGGTATCACCAGCTTGAACTGAAAGAAAACTGCAGGCACATTACTACATTTTCGGATCATGTTGGTTTGTTTCAATACAAAGGGTTAAGTTTCGGAGTGTCATCAGCTGCCGAACGTTTTCAGGATGTCATTTGTAACATGACACAGCCAGTCACAAATACTTTCAATTTCAGTGATGACATACTAGTTCTTGGGCCACACGAAAGGAACATGATAAAGATCAGACATAAGTGTGCTGTATACTTGCTGATGCAGGTCTCACAATGAATGAGGCAAAATGTTAGTTTTATCAAACCAAATTCAAGCTCTTTGGCAATGTCTTTTCTGATCGGAGAATGACTCTAGACCCGAACAAAATTGATGCCTTCTCACTCCCTCCTTGAATGCCAGAAATTAAAAAATGTGCAAGAACTTTCAGTTACTCCAGAAGGCATCATCTTACTATGGCCAAGTAATGTCATACCTGAGAGTTAGAGAAAACAAGTCGTTGAACTGGCCCATGAGCGTCACATTGGGGTTGTTGCCATGAATCAAGCTTTATGGGACCGAGTGTGGTGCCCCGTCTTGTTGAAAGAGTTGAGAAAGAGCTTAAGGCCTGTCATTTGTTCAACTGTTTGTCATCTAAGACAACCCCACATCCTTTAAACATGTCAGATCATAGCATGCATAGGAGAAGATTACAATTGATTTTTTTGGAGCCCTTGACAATAGACATCATCTACTAGGAATGGTTGACGAATATTCCCATTTTCCTGAAAGATCTGGGGGAAGATCAGTCATCAACTACTCATGACAGAGTCATTGAGAGATTATACAGTGTTTTGCAACTTGGGGAGTTCCATTGATTTTAAAATCTGACAATGGCCCAGCTTTCAATAGTCAAGAATTCAAAGACTTTCTCTCTCATTTAAATATCAAACATCAGAAAAGAACACCTCTCTGGCCACAGGCAAATGGTGTGGTTAAGAGAGTTATGAGTTTCCTGAAGAAGATCGTTCAACTCACTGAGCTGGAAAAGCTTGAATTCATTTCAGTTCTTCAGTCTATGCTTTGTGCATACTGGTGTACTCCGCATTCCATCACAGGTAAAAGCCCTGCCAAATTTATGTTTGGGAAATCCATGGCCACCAAAGTGTCACAATGGACCACTGAGAGATCTATTGGCATTGATAAACTTCAAACTATTGATTCTTCTCACAAGCGCAAAATGAAGATCTATACAGACTGACGCCGCTGTGATGGGAACAGTGTTTAACAGAGGAGACCAAGTGATCGTCAGGCAGAATGGAAATGCCAGTCCGTTGCTCCTTTTGATGCTGACCCACTGAGGGTTGTGACCAGTAAATATCAGATGATGACTGTTCACCATCCTGCAGTGCTTAGTTTGTGCTGATGGTTTCCGGTGCTCAGCACCGGCACTTGATTGTCAACACCAGCGCATATGGCAGCTGCCACATGGTGGCGCTGTTTGGGTAATTAAGCGATGAGCAGAACAACAGTTATTTACTATTTCAATATACATTAAATGCTACTAATATCAACCTCCCAAGCCATTCTTATAGCTGTGACAGCCTTGCAAAGCCTGAATTGTCATACTGGTAGCAAGGAGTGATTAGTAGTTGTGTGGGTACTATCACTGGCAGCACTGGCAGTGACACTGGTTGGTGCAAACTGCAGTGGCCTCCTGATGAGGGCCATGGTACTTAGTGTTTTACAAATTAAGCACTGTCGTCCTGGAAAGTACATTATGCAGAATTCATCGCATTTCAAGCTCCTGCCTCAACCTTTGCCAACTCCAGATGTCAAGAGTGAGCCGTATCCACCTGACAGTCCAGAGAGCCTAATGACAGTACCAATGAGTCTGTCACCAATGCCAGTCATGGACCCTTCTCCGGTAAGTCTGCAACCTCACAGACTAGATTTGGGCAATTAGTTCAAGCATCAAAATTACATTTTGAAGAGTTGTATTGTATATAGGTATTATTGGTACTTTTTATTTAACAAAGGGAGAGATGCAGTGTCTTGTGAGCTAGAGATTACGGGTTCCTTTTGGTTCCTGATGGACTCCATAGAACAGTGATGCAAGTGCGTGGGTGTGGGTAATAGAATTCATGATATAGAATGTTCAGTTCACGTTTACACCCTGTTGAATAAAGACGTGTAATATCCAGTTCAGTGTGTGGCGTGATCATTTACAAGTACCCGGGCTGGGGTAAGATGCTACAGACACCTTTCCAAGAGAAAAATACTTAGACATTTGTTGTTCTTTTAAGAGTCTGCAAAGGCCCAGACGTGATACTAAATAGGATTTTAAACAAAACCGTATGTATTCATTTGTAACATGACTTTTCTGCCTTTGTTTACTTTAATTATTAGTCCAGGACCATTAACCCAACTTTAAAACACATATAAAAATGCATCCGATTTATATTTGCTGCTTGAAGTAGGTATCAATGAGGGCTAAAAATTCCGGCTGAAGGTGATTTTGCTTATTTTTCTACCGGCTGCGACATTGAAATTGCAGTAGTACCGGTAGAAAACTGGCCGGGTGGCAGCCATAGTGCTAATGCAGTCAAGCCGGTTCCAGCCGACAGCTTTCTTCTTGGTTCTTCTGTCTGTCACCCCCCCCTCCCCCTCCCCCCCCCCATGAGAGGGTCAGCACTCACCAACATGCCGACCAAGCCGGGTCTCGTGCTCCATTTCCCACTGTCTGCAATCACCGCTAGTGTGCCTCTCAACCTGTGACGTCCCCATAGGCCTCAGCCACTTGGTACCAGATTCTATGCAATTCCGATCAGTCATTGAAACAGGAGCACCTCGACATCGCACATTTGTTTTGCTGCGGGAGTTTGCATTAGGGCCCCCGGATTGTATGGACAATGAGGATATGTACGGAGCATCTCAGCCTGGCTGCTTGGTACTCATCATGGCCGCTTGGCTCAACCCTCCTTTCATTTAACATTCGATCAAAGGGAGGCTAGTTTGAGATGAGAATATCTCATGGAAACAGTGACACGTATATGTTCTGTGGTCACGAGACATCTTCTGCTTGACTCATGCCAGTATCTTGCATCATTTTTGTATGTAAGGTATGCTCTCAGGTACAATTAGCACACAAAAAACTAGTAAGATGTATTTAGCGGGAGATGCAGAATTTTCACTTTCAAGTGTCAATAGGTCTCTATGTGAAACCTCAAAATTATAACAACTACACACTTCGGGGTTCCCTCTGTTTGTCTTATTTTTTAATGTAGTATTATGTGATGGATTAAAAAAATCAAATGTTCTACAGAATAGGTACCTCTGCCTGTTCATTCATATTTATTAACTTTATTAATAATGGATCTACTTTTTATTTGGTACCGATTTCCAACCAAATCCTGTAGAGCTTTGTTCTTATTTGCTCGACCTAGCTACCAGTTGTGAGCTAAGATGCTAGCATGTATTTGCTTAACCCAGCCATTCATAGTCCCTAGTATTCAAGTTATCAATCATCGAATGCAGCACCATCTCTGGAACTAATAGACTCTTCCCATTGACACACAACAACTGTGATAGGGTCAGCTCACCCTCCACCACCATACTTGAATCAGTCATCCACCATACGACTTCAGCAGCAAAACATCCAAGAGCTCCCCTGTTGTACAGGCTTGTAGCTCATTCCGCCTGTCGTGAGGAGATGCCCTATGATGAAGCATGCCACCAGACCGGTGAGTGAAGGTTGCTATCCTAAAAAGAACCACTTCACTCACACATAGGCATTATTAGAGCAACCCATTTTTTTACCATTTTGCTCTTTGTGGGGTACCTGAATTGTGATGTATTGAATGGGGGCTGTACCCTCCTGCGTTTGAGTCCTTCCCCAGCTCCCCCCGCCTATTGGTTGTATGTACACTTCCCCGTTACGGTGGGACAACATCTCTTCAATGTTTTCGAAACAGTTTCTCCTAGGGCGACCAGTGAACACACTACTCTAGTCTGCAGTGGGATAGCGCTTGAATAGCATACAATGCTCCTTTCATCTCAAACAAGCATATCAATGTGTAGAACGCATGGGGTAGCATGAACCCAGTAGCGCATTCAGGGGCATATGTACATGCCCTGTTTGTCAGGGGAACGTCACTTTTTGTGACGTTCTCGTGGCTATAGGGGCCTTGCTTTGTGTACAAGGCAGCGTTAAGCCACTTAACGTAGCTTAATGCTGCCTTGTACATAAGCACCATTTCACGCTATGTTTAGAGTGAAAGGAGCGTGCAGTGGGTGTAGTGGTGGGTGTTCCACCGCAACACCCATTTTATTTGAGGCTGCCCCCTCTGTACAAGGGTGGCGTACATAAGAGGCAGCGTCAAAATTAAGACCAGGAAAATCCTGGTCTTAAATTGGCGAAACGAGGAGAAATTTATTATTTCGTCTTGTTTTTGCTTTTTCCATGAGTGCTGCCTTGTGCAGTGTTTCGAAGAAATCTGGCACCGACTTACAAAGAAGGAATAAGCAGTGACATGAAGGGTAAAAAGGCAAGAGCCTTTGGGATTATATTTGAGTGTCCGCCAGGTGTATTTGAAAATTACGGACTGGTTATCTGTACCTGTATTGTCCATGTAATGTTATATGTGCTGCACTGCACTGCTAATTTTGATTTGCATTCTGTGATGTTATAGCACTAAATATATTGTTTTGAATGTGTAAATATGTCTTTGAAAAATATGTGTGGCCCGACAAGAGACATGATAATGATGGTCTAATCTTGTTTGAAAAAAACAAAAAGAAGTGAGATAAAAAACAGACGGGCTTTAGAACAAAGTACTGAAGTCCTGTATGAGCAATTGAAAAACGACCTATCTGGACACTGTGTTTGTTAGTAAAATTTAAGAGTGGTCTAGTCCAGATAGTATACAGACCCAGGCCTTCCGTGTTCATAAAGATACTGTAATTGACAGCAGCAATGGGCAGTGCAATTGGAAGGGGCCTGTTGACTAGAGCCCTGGCACTAAATTAAGCACTGACACACTGGCAGAGTTCTGGGTGTCAGTGTCCGCTTTCCTACTTGTAGTCCTCATGTAATACCATAATCCCTGAACTTCTTCGTATGGTTAGTTGTGGGCAAACATGGCACTCTTTTTTAGTAGGTAAGACAATAGAACAAGTGTGGTGCTTCTTGTAAGCCTTGTATATCCATGCAAGCAAGCGCAACCCTTCACATAGTGGCACCACCTTTATATGCGTTCTAAGTCCTAAGCTATACACCTTGTTCAAAGCATCTGCCAGTGCAGTGTCTGTGTATAGAATAGCCTAACTTGCCGTAAGTTATTCTCTTGCTAGCTTGTGTAATGGCTGTCTCCTTTTTATATTAACGTTTATATTTTATTTGACATAAGGGATTTATGTGTTTTGCTTATAACAAGTTTTGATGCAGACTATTTAAACATATGCAGATTTGCAAGGTGGTTAGCTTGTATATGTCAATTTTTAAATTTGTAGTCTGACTTTTATAAGGAAAGGGTGAAAGAAGGGCGGGAACAGAAGCAACTGGAAAGAAAAGGCGGGGGCAGCACAGGCAAAAAAATGGCTGATGCAAAATATTCTAAAGCTCTATTGGTGTGAGAGGCGGAATTAGATGCCTGGAGGAAGGCATTATCAGAGAAGGGTGCTGAATCTATCAGTGATATATAGGATGGCTGTCAGTCAAATGACTTCTGGGTAGACCAGACCAGGAGTGCACCAGACACTGAAGGTAGGGCTAATTCTTTAAACAATTGGAGGCAGGGATAACCTCAGATCCAATACAAGAAAATAGAGTGACAAATGGTGAATTTTATACATATTGGACAAACCTAGTGTTATTATAACAAACATGTTTTTGTGGATTTGACAATGTTTATAAATCTAAATCTAAAACCTAAATTCCGTATTTGTACAGCGAGACTTATCTATCCATCATCAAGGGTACCCAGGCGCTGAGGGGTCATCGGGGAGATTAAGTGAGCTACTGCCCACAGTCACACGATGCTGAGCAGCCACCGGTGCTGGGGATAGAGCCGCGAGCCCTGGCCTCCGTAGTCAGCCACTCTGGCTGCTTCGCCACACCTCTCCTCTTTATTGGCCACTGACAGAGATCTTTATGGGGATTGAAAGAAATTAGTTAACAGCAGTTTGCAGAGATTTCAGTACAAAGCACATTCCACCAGGTTTCGCAGTTATTTCAAGACGATGGCCATTTTTTTAAATTCTCTGATAATGCCTTATGTGGCAGGACAATGTGCTTATTAAATATTCATATATATAAGTTTGATTGTTGATCAGGCAGGCTGCTCATCAGAACATTGCAATATTTGCTTATTTAAGGCTGCACTCATTCACAGGTAGCAAAAAGCTAAGCTTTGTGGGTTAACATAGTTGTTGCTAGCACCCCACGTCGTTGAGCAGTTCTCATATTCAATGCATAATTCAGCCATATCCATGCATGAAGTCAGCAAACCTTATGGGATGTTACTCCAACAGAACAGAAATAGTGTGTCTAAATACCATACTTAAAAAAAACAGCTTTTATTTATCTTCTAAGACCCACAGTACAAAAGCGTGTCAAATCCACTACAAATCAATGTTGTCTTTAGATCTTGGATAGGCAATGTGGTTATAAAATGCATGATTTGTTGCCAATTTCTGCAGAACAGCTTCTGGGAGAATTGCCTCATTCTCTGCCGTGATTGTTCCTAAATGTATATACTTTTATAGGAAAATGGGTGGTACACACAATTGTTGGTACGTTCGAAAGTGTACACAAAGAGGTGTATTTTCCATGTGTATTGCTTTTGTTTTGGCAGCTTATTATGCTCAGCATTATGCTGCATTTGACTGGCACTGGTTTAATTTCACAGCACAGTATCAGATTAGGGGTTCACAAGTATTTTGCTGCTAAACTACACGAGTTTGAAAAGACATAAAGGCAATATTTATACAAGGCGAGTTGTGCTGTTCTGCTCTACTGCTTCTGTATCGAAACCATTCCAGTAAATTATACTTCCATTTGAGCTATGAGATACTGATCATAGAGGTTCTTGCTTTAGGCAAGAACCTAAAGCATTTACATTACCGAGCTATGTCTCAATCTACCCAGAGGTCAGTTTTTCGACAACTGAGTTATCTATCCTTCAGATGACGATGCTCCTCCACCAAAGGACAAGAGTCACAACCCACTGTTTCTTTTTGCTTTCTTCTAAAATGCAACCAGCCCTTATATTGCACCTAGGGGCAACCACTGAACCCAATGAAAACCTATACATGCCACCTATCACCGAAAAAGAGATACAGGTAGTTTGATACATGTATGTTGAATTTTGCTACACATATCCTCCAGCATGAGGGGGCTAGAGGGCAGTATCAACATTTCAACAATGCTCAAAACTGCCATTTCTAAGAAGTAAGACAATACATCAGGGCAGGAGAGATCAGTTGCTTTCCATTAAATTGTGCAGTTTGCCAAATATAGGACTTTATGAATTGATAACCTTTTCTTAGAGTCTAGGGACTCCAGTATCATGCTGGGTGTCGATGGGCACCGTAAAGCCAGTGAAAACCAATAAATGTCAAGTATTGTCCAAATTTGTAGGTTTTCAGATGTCAACCTTGTCAACTGACACGTTCTTTTCTGAGAGATCTAGAAGATACATGCCCCCTATTTCCAAATTAAGTTTGAATATGACAATTACATCAACAGAGAGGTGAAATTCCCCCAGCCAGACTTCCTGACCAGTGATATGTTCAAATGAAAATACAAAGTGAAGTGTGAACTACTGTAGCTCTAGATTAATATCCCTACCTCCACCCCCCTGGGGTGCACTCAAATGTTAGGGTCCATTTATATCGTCCATGAAGTAACAGTCTCTTCCTCTCTCCAACACATGGTGCTCAAATCAGCAATAGCAATAGGCCCTTTCTTCAAACAAATAAATACAGTGCTCTGTGATGGTGGTGATAAAGCCCCAAGTGCTACATTCCAGAGCGGTAATGAAACTAAAGATTCCAAATCTTACAAAATTACCTATCCATCTACACTAAATTGTGTGCAACTGCCATATGTTGTGAAAATAGTGTATAATGTTTACATGTTTAAAAAAAAAAAGACAATTAAACAAAACCAGTATGCAAGGGGTTACATTTGTGAAGTAATGTAAAATCAGATTGAAGAGGTCTCTTGACCATAAAAGAGTCGTGTCTAAGAGCAGATTCATTGTAATATGCAATCTGTTCCTCCCCTTGAGAGTCATGGCCCCTCTGCACAATCAACAATGCAAATAAATAGAATAATAAACTCTGCCCATCAGATTTTGAGAGTGGAGGCAGCCCCTCTGTAGTTATAGATTGGATTCCCAGCAATAGAATATTCCTCGTATTTTCCCTCACTAATACCTTTGCCCCATTTGTCAAATCTCAACAAAACTTTGCAGACCTATTGCTTTTACAACATTGGCGTATGATGCAAAGTTCCACACTGAATTCACCCAAGGAATTTTCCATGGAACTTTTGGAACTTTTCAGGCAAGTGGCAAAATGGCTGAAACTATTTTTGTAATGAAATTTGGCAAGAACATAGATTATGGTGAGGATCCTTTGTTGGATTTGATGACACAACGTTCAGCCATTTCAGACTTATAAAGCACTAAAAACTAGTCATATCTCAGGCTGCAGTATACTGCAGAAGTTTCACAAACTTTTGCGAAACTACTGCGAAACATGGCAATGACAAGGCATTAGGGGACAGATGTACGACCATGACAATTTGCGAGTCGCAATGCGACTCGCAATTTGCGAGTTGCAAAATGTCATGTGCAACAGTGTCTGAGACACTGTTTGCTTTTTCCCAATGGGGTTGCAAATTGCATGCCTCATGAATATTCATGAGGCACTCGCAATTTGCGACCCCTTTGGAAATGGTTGGCCCTCCCAGGGATGGGGGCCTTCAAGGCTCAGCAGACCTCCATGTCTGGGACTTTTTTCAAATATGCAGCCCGTTTTCCTTAAAGGAAAACAGGATGCATATAAAAAAAAGAAAATGAAACGTTTTTGCTTCATTTTTTAAGGGCAGGTAGTGGTCCCTGGGACCCATGCCTGCCCCTAAAAAATATTTTCCCCAGCATTTGCAAAGGTTAAGGGGTCCCCTGAGAACTCCTTCCCATTTGCAAGTGCATTACCACCCTCTTGAACAGAGCGGTAAATTGCAAGTGTTTTGTGAACGCAATTGCGGTCGCAAAACATTCATACATGGGGTAGAGAGTAAGCTATTAGGAAGGGACGCCCTTGAAACGCCCCTTCTTAATAGCGAGTCACAATTCCTATTTAGCGAGTCGCAAATAAATTGTGACTTGCTAATGAGAAATTGTACATGACCCTATTTGTTTTTGAAAGCACAAACAGGTGGCTAACCCATTTGCGCATGCAGTTTAGGGTCGTACATCAGGCCCTATGTGATTGGCCGATGAATTTCTTTACAAAAGTTAAATGCAGCCATGTTGATTTACGCACACTTTGGCTGTGTTCTGGGTCAAAGACACAGATCGAGGTAAGTAGTATGTTTTATAATTTTTCATACTTATTACTAGGGGTGTGCAGAGCTTGCGGTGTTTCACTCTGCGGAATTTCGCAGAGGTAGGTAAAAACTGCCAGATTCCGCGGAGTTTCACCAGCGGTAGGAAAATATGCACCTTGAGCTGCTCACACTACAACTGAGCGCAAGCAGTGCTGAAAAATTAGTGTGAACACTACCATGCGGTGTGCAACATTTATTATATTGCTGCTGCTCAAGCAGAAAATCTACTCGAGCGGTAGCAAATCTACTTGAGAAGTAGCCCTCTTATTGCGACTGCTCGCGACCACCAGCATTAGAACATTGACATAGTGGATGCCAACTTTCACTCGTTCTCACTTTTTTGGAACCTTGTGGGAAAAACTTCTGCCACGTGGCAATTGGTAGAATTTGGCTGTACCCCCATTACAAGAGAGTCCCTAAATTCTACCAACTTTGCCGCGGGCACCCCTTCCTATTACCATTTTACTAAAGTGATAATAGATAAGAAAAAATAGTTATATTTTTATATATGTTTTCTAAAAAAGTTATCAAATACTGTGGTACTACTTAGGAATTAAATACGATTTTTTTTTTAATACACTGTACTACTCTAGATTTCTTAAATATAGTGTACTAAATTGTATTATTGATTTGTAACATTATTGATTCTTTACACAAATGTTTATGGAGTACTGTGGTGATAATTACAAATTACCGCTACTTAAAAAATAATAACAAAATACAATTTGTTAAAAAATTAAAAATGCACTGTACTACACTGTATTTCACTAATATTGTGAACTGCAATGTATTTTTTAGTTTTTAGATATTTTTCTTAATTTCTGTAACTACCACAGTGCTTTTTAGGTACTAGCGTAGTAGTCCATAAACATTTAGAAAAAATATATATAAATAGGAATTCATTTTCCTATCTATTAATACTTTAATAAAGTATTACTAGGTAGGGAACAACAATAAAACCTACTACTTACTTGCATTTGTGGCCCTAACCAAGAAAAAGTGTGGTAAAAACAACATGGCTGCCTTTCAGTTTTGTATAGGCACACACACCACTACACTCTATGCCACTCTACTGTACAGCATGCTACTCTACTATATGCCACTTCAGTCTAAGCCACTCCACTATACGGTATTCCACTCTATGCTCCTCTACTCTATGCCACTTGACTCTACTCAGCTCCACTCTATGGTATTCCACTGTATGCCTCTCCACTGTACACAACTACTCTCTGTGCCCCTCTACTGTACTCTATTCCACTCTATGCCATTCAAACATACACCACTCCACTCTCTGTCAATCCACTGCATTCTACTCCACTGTATGCTATTCCACTGTACGCCACTGCTCTCTAATCTATGTCACTATACTCTATGCCATTCCACTGCATTCTATTCCACTGTGCCCCACTACACTCTACGCCACTCCAGTCTGTGTCACTCCACTCTATGCTATTCCACTAAGCGCCCTGCACTATACGCCCCTGCACTCTACAGTATTCTACTTTACTGTGCGACATGCTACTCAGCTCTATGGTACTATAGTCTATGCCACTACACTGTATGCCACTCCACTCTACTCTAAGGCATGCCACTCAACTCTAAGCACTCCACTCCATGGTATTGCACTCTATGCCACTCTACTCTCCACTTTACAGTATTCCACTCGTTGGCACTCCACTCTACTGTACCACATGCTAATGAACTATACGGCACTAGAGTCCACACCACTCCACTGTACGCCACTCCACTCTACTATATGATATGCTACTCCACTGTACGCCAATCAACTTGATACCACTCTGCTCCACTGCACTAAGTTAATCCACTCTACGTTACTCCACTGTACACCACTCCACTCAATGCTAATGCATTTTATGCCCCCCACCAGTGGCAGCTGGTAATTCTAAAGATCGGTGAGGGGGCAAATGGGTGGTGGGCATAGTTCCCTCTAACCTGCGTGCTCAAACGGCCGCGCACAATGTGTTTTCCTCCGCTCATTGATTGCAATGCAGCACGCACCTTCCCGAACTCTGGCTGCCATGAAATATGTAGGTTAAAAGTTCGAAGTGACTCCTCCTTTCTCTCTGCTGAGAAATGAGGAAGGCAGGCGTTGTCAATCTGATATGATGTATTCATCTGATACACCAGGTTTTAGAGCCAGGGGACTAAGGTGATGTATTTCCATTCCACCCACTAGCCAGCAGTTCTTCTGTGCATGGGGACTGGGCCTGGAGGTGTCTGCTATCCAGTCACTGTGCATAAGCGAAGTGTCTTAGAGCGGCTTGTATTTGTAAGAAGCTATCAGTGATGATGCTGCCGCGCAGATAATGAGCTGTGAAATGCCACTTTCGGGACAGTTCTTTCTTTTATTTCGAGAGACCATTGAGAGGAATGTGAACACCTGCAGTGGAGCTCGGCCCAAAATCAGCAGGGGAGGGCGAGCGGATCCAATGCTATGATAGCAGACGGGCAAGTTAAGTATTCATTGCTTAATGAGTCTGTCTCCTTTTTTTGTAGTTTTATATATAGAGAACTCGACCAAAGTTATCGGTGTGCTTTACATGAGGATCAGTTACAATACAAAAGGTCATATTAATTTTTTGTAGGCACGGAAAGATTGTTTTCTGCCCAGAATCACAAGATGTTGAACAAACGCTGAGATTCGAGCATAGTTCCCCAGTTCCAAAGTCCGCTTTTTCGCCATTGTGCAACACCCCCTCCCATGTCCGCTCTCACGTCTCCTCACAAATCAAAAAGGTGAGTTAACAGTACTGCAGGGATGGGATTTGTAAACAATTCTTCACAAGCTTACACCGCCGATTGGGCTCAAAGGGTTTCAGCCCCCCTCTGGCTGGGACAGCTTCCCGAGCACACACAGCCGCACCCGATACTTCAGAGGTTTTTTTAAAAGACCATTCACTTGTTAACGAGGCTCTGTTGTTTTTCACCCCTACTTTAGCCACTGCATCTCCCCTCTATCACTGTAAGAATTAGCACCCCCCCTCCCGAAATGTGGCTCTAATTGCACCTCTGATTCTTCAGCACACAGAAAAAAGACAGAGCAGCCGTTCACTTAAGGCTGCTCTATGTGCAGGAGCTGGGCCGGGAATGCTGCGCCTGCCCTGGGTTAGTCTTTCTGTGTAGACTGAGTTATGTTCAGAGTGATTTACGGTCAGGTATTCTGTGGCACAGTGACTATTAGACAAGCAAAGGCACTGTAGTGCTTCCTCTCCGTTAAAAGTGCAAACACAGAACATCTTTATATATGTTAACATACATTTTGCTATATTTCTAACACCAAGAAATGGATGACTGCACCGTTCTATCTTGTACTGTCGATTGCCTTCTTTTGTGTCACAGGTATTTGAGATACATATTTTAGTCTAGATCCTGTCCCTGGTTCTAGGATGCTTATTTTTCGAGCAGGCATATGCATTTGGATGGTCGATATTTTTGCTGGGTGTGTTTTCACATGGGCATATTTTCTCTTTTTGCAATTTTTTTTTGTGTGGTCCAGAAGTGATGTGTTGTTTTTTTTCATATGAAAAAACGAAGAATACTCCCGACTTTCATATGATTGTTTTCGTTCCAGTACAGTTTTTTGTTGTTGTTGCATATTTATATAGCGCAAACTCGACCCAAAGGTATTGGAGCGCTTTACATGAGCACTGTCTTTACATTACACATTCAGGCACGGGGAGATTGAGGGGCAGATTTATGATGACTGGCGCATCCCCAGGGATGCGCCAGTCATCCTGCGCCCCTGCTCCGCCACCCATGGTGCGCCACATTTACAATGCGGCACACCATGGGGCAAAAACGGCACAGATGCGTGACGCATCTGTGCCGTAAAGGTGGCGCATTGCTGGAGCTGCGTCGCAAGCGCGACGCAGCTCCAGCAAGGCTCGGGGGTGCCCCATCTCCACAATGCTGCGTCAAGACCTACGCCTGCTTCAAGCAGGCGCAGGGTTTTGGTGCAGCATTGTCCTGAAAGTGACTGAGTGAAATCTTATAGATTTCACTCAGCCACTTTTAGGAGGCGTTCCTGCGCAGGAACGCCCCCCCCCCCTGCGCAGGAACACCTCCTATGGCGCAGGGCTTTACAACGTGACGCATCTCCTAGATGCGTCACGTTGTAAATAGGGCGCATTGTTTGTGCCACCGTTGCGTCAAATAAAGTGACGCACCGGTGGCGCAAGGCCGTCATATATCTGCCCCGAAGTGATTTGCCCAGAATCACAGGATGTGGACGCGACCCCGAGGCTCGAACCCTGGTTTCCAGCACCAAAGTCGGCAGTCTAGCCAACAGACCACATCCTCTCCCCAGTCATAGACAGTGTCTATGATTGAAGTACTAGTCACCTTTGTGAGCTATCAGTTTCAACAGTATCTAAACCTAACACATTTAAGTCAATATCATTGGGAAAATGTGCTATAAAATCCACACTTTAGAAAAGTGAAAACTAGGGTGGATGGCCAAAGGAGGTTTTGAAAAGGCGGGTTCCCGTCCTCTATACCTACTTTTAAGCAGTACCTGTTTCACCTGCATAGTTGCACATCATATAACTCGGTTGCGCTCACAGGCAAGAAAAGTGTGCACGCAAACATTCCGCTGCCGCACAAGAGGAAGAATAATTAGAGGGAACATTGGTGGTGGGTGGGTGCATGTATGCATGTGATATGTAAGGCATCTATGTTATACAAATAAATAGTCACTTACCTTGCGTGCTGCATGGCACGTCCTCCTCACTCCGGTCCCGCTGTTTTTCTTCTCCAGGTTCCAGAACAGGCCTCAGACAGCTAACCAAACCAATCCTGCCACTGCTCTCAGAGAAACACCAGAACTGGAAGGAGTTGCCCCTTTCAGTGCTTCCAAGGGCACTGGAGGCCTGTGCTTTCTCTCACTCCAGCTGTCTAATACAGCTGGATTAGAGAGGTTTAAAGTGTGCATGTCTGGCTGGCCATTGCAAGACAGGCGGCCAAAGTGACATGCAGACTTTCAACTTAAGTGCCAGTCCACCACTCCTCTCTGTTGCTGCCACTCAGGAGCAATGGCCCGCCCCTTGCTGACACTCAGTATGGCATGCAGTAAAAAAGGGAAAAAATAAAATGGTAATAAATCAACTTTATTAATATTTTATTTTTCATCACTAGGGCTTTTCTGTGACCATTTAAGTTAGTGTGGGGTGACACATCTCCACCCTAATGGAGGAGCAGCTCCTGCCCTCCAATCTACACTACTCCACTCTACACCACTTCACTAAATTCCACTCCACTCTATAAATGTCTCTATAGACAGCTAACGAAGTTTTTCAAACTATGAATAAGCTTTAACCATTGTTTTTTGTCATTGATTATGTATTATACGTTAGGGAACACAAAAGTGATACAACACCTAGGATGACATTTACTAAGCTATGGGAGGCTACCTTGCTGGCCCTGTGTGCTTGGAAAATGTGGAGTAATGCCAGGCAGTGCCTGTCTACTGAGGGCAAAAGCAATGGGGTGTCAAAAAGTAACCAACACGCTCCGCCACTACATTGTACATATCCCTCACTGTTTCCTTGTTATTGAATACCAGTAAAAACAAGTTGACGTACACTAAATGTGGATGAGTTTAGAGATATGCTATGTGCCAAACATGTTGCAAAAGGTTATGTCCATTATAACTTGATTGTTGATAGACTATTGGGTACAGCTTTAGTTTGTTGAATTACTGCCAGTCCACAAAGGCTGTAGCACACTGCCACTATCATTGTGGTCAGTAATGTAATTTGAGTTAAATTTCAGTTTTTTCCTTTTAGTTAAGATCTTACTTTCATACCTAACTATAGCTTCACTTTAATACTTGTTTTTTTCAGTGAATTATGTTTTTATGTCATATTCTGTATGTAGCATGTGTAACTTCTTCTTTAGGTGGGAACCCCATTGTGCATAGCATATGACCATATGTAGTAGGGTGTTGGGTACAAGGTATGGCCTCTCTGCAAGCATCCAACTGGACCCCTTTGAGTCGGTGGTTGTGTGCAAAGTACTTTGGAAGCAGAATTTTACCTCTAATTAATTTTCATGCTGTTTTTTTGGCAAATATTTATTAGAAAGCTGTTTTAAACTGTTTTTGAAACTTTTAAGTTGACAACATTTTTTCAACTTTTTATGTGATGTTCTTTTTTTTCCACAAGCCTTTGTATTTTCCTTAAGGTGATCTTCAAAGCCTCAGAAAATATATTGTATTGGTGTCTCCTGAGGCCCACACTTTTAGGCAGTACCTGCATTGTGTAGTGAAATGCTCAATTTTCTCCACCTCTTTCCATGCTGTTGATGCAGTACTTCCTCTGCACCAGTCTGTTCTTCATCTGCAGCTGACTACTCTGCATATGAGCATGACCTATGCTATTGAATTAACCTTTATTGTTTAAGTTAGTTAAAACCATATCAACATTTCAATAAATAAAATGGGCATGTTATAACAAATATATTATGCATGTTAAAAGCTGAGGTCACCAGTAGTATATTTAAAGGTGAGAGACAATATTTGAATAAATTGTCACAAATATAATATACATATAAGAAGCTGATGGTTAGCAACAGTACATTTACAGACAGAGGAGACAATATTTGTACAAATGTGCCAAAGTGTTTTTTCTTTTTTGGACATAAAGTGTGATTGGGCTTGTGGAGAGGCTTGTTCATAGAGTGTGCTGCCAAAATAAGTGAATGGTCTCCTTTGGATAACTATTAAATCAGGCTCTTCTTTGGATCCTCTTCCACCAGATAAGCTTAAATTGTTGGATACGACAATCTTAACTTTGATCTTGGAGCTCCTTAATTCATCACTGAGAGAAGGGTGCATGCCTCAGCGGTAGAAACACGCTATGGTTCTCCCTCTTCTGAAAAAAAGCCAATTTGGATCTTTCTTGTTTTTCGACTTTTTGACCTATCTGCTTGCTACCAGTTTTATCCAAAGTTCAGGAAAAACATGTCAACGCCCAGCTCACTGGATTTGTTGATGCCCACTATCCCCTCCACCCTTCACATTCAGGCTTCAGGGCTGGACACATCACCGAGTCCGCCCATCTTGGCGTGACAGAACATCAAAAACAATATCTGGATGGGGGAGGTACAGCGTGATTATTTGGTTGGATTTGAGCGTGCCATTTGACGCAGTGTCCCACTCTATCCTGGTTAACAGACTGGAGTCATTAGGCCTTGAAAGTTCAGCTTTGGGGTGGCTTGTCTAGCCCCTAAAAGACTGTACGTTTTAGGTCTCTTTGGCCAATGTGGGACAGAATCATAGGCTTTGACTTATGGAGTTCCACAAGGCTCTATTCTGATCCCATTTCTATTTAACACCTATGTCCGCCCTTTAGCGGATTTAATAGAGAGCCCCGGAATTACCCTATTTTCATATGCCGATGATTCTCAGGTTATCTTTTCCCTATCTTTGGCATCGAGCCATAACCCATCCTTGCTGCACCTGGGCATGATAACATTTCGTCATGGATGTACAAAAACTTCAATCAAATTTAATGTAGACAAGACTGAGGTCATGGATCTGGGCAATATCACCTCCTTTTTGGGCCGAACATTGGCTGGAGTCCTTAGGGACAACACCTACTCTGTCTATTAAGGTGAAAAATCTGGGCTTCCTTATTGACAAAAATCTCTCTATGAAGCCGAAGGTGGCTAAGGTAACTGCCTCCTGTTTTGCCGTCATTAAATGGCTGAAAAAGATTATTTGGTTAATTCCCTTAGCGGTTCAAAGGACTGTAATTCAGGCTCTAGTCATATCCATACTATAGCCTTATAGTCCACCGTAGTGGGCTATACCGGCTATTAAAGGCCCGCTGAATCGTTAAAGGCCAGAGCCGAAGGCGAGGGACTTTAACGAAACAGCAGGACTTTAATAGCCGTATAGCCCTGCTACGAAGGGCTATAAGGCTATTAGAACATTCTGCCACTAGAGGGCAGAATGTTCAAACAAATTAAACAAAGGGTTCTCGAAGCTCGAGGGGATATAAATCCCCTCGAACTTCGAGAAGCCTTTGTAGAACATTGGAATGTTGCTCTGCGGGCCTTTACCGGCCCGTAGAAGCAGGGAGCACTCCATTGTCTGCAATGGAGCTCCCAACATTCCAATGTTCTAATAGATTATGGCAATGAGTTGCACCTGGATGTGGACAAACCTCTGTCCATTGCTTGCCAATTGTTCAACATGCTGCTGCTAGGTTGCTCTTTTGCTTACCCAAATATGCTTCAGTCTCTAACTTGCTCAGGTAGCTGCACTTGCTCAAGGTTTCCAAATGTATTGAGTTCAAAGAACTGTTTTACATGTTCAAGGCCGAATTGGGCCTGGTACAACATTACATTCAGGAACTGGTAGTTCCTTATCAGACCACTTAGTCCTTGAGATCCTCGAATCAAGCTTTGTTCATCGTGCCAAGGTTTCGTTTAACCTGTATGAAAGGCTATTCTTTTTTGCCTATCTAAGTACAAAATTGTGAAATTCTTTGCCGAACACTCTCAGAAATTGGAAGTAATTTCTCACCTTTCGCAAAAATCTGAAGACATGACTATTCTAAGTCATTGTTCTGAGACTTTTCATCTGCGTCTGCCTTGTGCTGAGAAACCATTTGAGGTAGCTGCGCGCATCATAGGTTGCTGATAATAATGCCCATACAGTCATGTAGGTCAATGATAGAGGACTGAGTATGTTCCACAGGACTTTACTTCCTCTTTTCCACACTGTAGTACTGCAGCTGGACCCAAATGTTTCATTACAAAAGTTGAGTTTACTAAGAAGTGATCATTCTTTTCAAGTGTATGCATACAAGTTTTCTAATAGGCAAAAAAACCTAAGAAGTATTGTGGTTTTAATTAAAATGTCTTTGTTTTTAAGATTAGCTGTACCACAGTACCTAAAAATGATTCAGTGTACCTGTGATTCACAGTAAGAATCCAATTAATCAATTTTTAATAAGTTGCTGCCTCATTAACCTCATTAGGGATTTGAACATGGGTGTGTTAAAATTATGTGCTGTGCCTTGAGCCATTTTTCTGTCAGTTCTTCTTTTTGGAGGGCTATTCATCCATAAAGGATAAAACATGGCATCTGGAGGAACAGAAGCTTTAGAAGCAGGAGGAGCAGCTGACGACCATGCAAGAATCCATTGCCTGGCTATTCCTTTCAATGCCAGCTACAGAGAAGAAAGTTTCTGCTAAAGTGGTTACATGCAATCTGTGTCACAAAGAATTTAGCAGGAGTATTAGCTAGAAGAACTATTCTGGGCACTCACAAAGGGTGTTGGCTGCAGGGCTAGCAGAAAGGCTTTGCACCCTGCCCACCAATTGACACCTAACCCCCATTGCGTATCACCATCTGCAGTGCACCGTGGTCGTTGCCCGCAGGGCCTGACTACAGGGCAGGTCTTGCACCCAACCAGCCAAGGAACGTCCAAACTCTCCTCTGAGTGTACAATTTTTTAAAATTAATATTTACAGTACCATGACACCGCAGTACCATGGGAGTACTACAATACCAAATGGGGGTCTCAGTGAGTCCTGCAATAGTACCACAGTACTGACAACAAAATATGCAATGTTTTAAATTGTAATAACTGGGGAGGCGGTGTCTGTGAACTGCATCACATAGGCCTGGGGGTCATGGTCTGCTCACCCTGCCCTCTTATGTGTCCTTTTTTGTACAAAATTAGTGCTCGGGCCAAGTTCCAGATCCTGTAATGGCAAGCCTCAAGAATTTGTTCAATATTTCAGACAGCCAATCGGATCATTTTGGTCCCACTATAGTGGGACCAGTCTTGTGGAACTGAAATGCCAGACGGGAGAAAAAGTTCCTTCCACCAGTCACAAGTGGCTATTTTTTAAATGTTTTGGTACTGTGGGCCTCCTGCTGGACTCTCGCAGGACCAACCGTCCAGATATACCCAACTTCTTCTGAGTGTTAACTCCTTCATGCCCAATCTGAGGCCCTTCTTTAAACATTAATGTCACGAAAATGTCTAAACTGATGTATACCAAATCAAAATTAGCTGCTTTCTCAGTGCAGGTCTAAAGTTCTGCCAAATTTGGTGTCGTTTAACTCGGCTATTTTTTCTGAATTGGAGAGCAAAGTTTCTTATTGGAATTACACTGTTGTGACCACCTCATTTTCCTGACCTCTGTTTGTGGATCAGTGCAAAACTTCCCATAAAAAATAGAGATTTGTCAAGCACTAAAGTTATAAAGAGAATAAAAATGCTCTTCCGGTGGAAACTCTGACCTATGACTAAACAGTGGTGCACACCAGTGTGTAATATATAATTGACGAATTAAGGCAGATGTGTAGACTTCATAGAAGCTATGAAGTTACATCAGGTATGTAACGGGCAAACTAGGTTGGTTTGGTGCTTTAACCTTTTCCATGCTAATGACAAGGTGAACTCGTCATGAGAGCACACTGGAGCTGTGCTCATGACAAGGTCAACTCGTCATGTATAATGGGGAACATAAATCTGTAGCACAGGAGGGGAAAACCCCTTAGCAGCCAGACAAGTCTAATACATAGTTAGCTATGTACCTTACGGATATCATCATAATACAAGGATGAAAAACTATTTGGAGAATTATACCCTGATTTCGAGTTGTGTAGAAATTGAGCGATAATTACAGCACTGAATAATTATAACTACTCTGGTGTTATAATAATGTAATTACCTTCTCTTTATGGTTTACCACCGCAAAAAGGCCTAACCTGTGGAATCAGCATTTACTGCACCAAGTACTGAGGGCCTCATTTATGAGGCCATGCGTCACTTTTACGCCGCCGGTGCGTCACTTTTTGTGACGCACCAGTGGTGTAAAAAATGCGTCTTGTTGAGTCATATTTACAAAGTGACGCATCTAGGTAGATGCGTCACTTTGTAAACCCCTGCGCCACATTATACCTGCGCCAGGTATAATGTATGCAAGGGGGGGTGTATTGACACAAGGAAGGGTCGTAGAAGTGACGCAGTGAAATCTATGAGATTTCACTGCGTCACTTTTAGGACGCTGTTGCGTCAAAATCTTGCGCCTGCCTCACAGCAGGCGTAAGACTGACGCAGGTCCTTTCACATGGGGCTTGCCCCATGTGAAAGGAAGCATTGCTGGAGTTGCGTCACTTTTGTGACACACTCCAGCAATGCGTCACTTTTGCGCTTACAGATACGTCAGAAATACTGACGTATCTGTAACTCCTTGCGACATGATGCGTCATACATTAAATATGACGCATCAGGAATGTCGCAAGGAGTGCGCACTGAGAAGTGACGCATCGCTGCTTTCACGCAGCGATGCGTCATTTCTCATAAATGAGGCCCTGAATGTTTTACATCTATTTGAGCATTTTCTGCTGATAAGTTCTGCCAGGGTCTTCCTTGAGAAATTGGTCACGAGAAAATTGCAGAGTATAGTAATAGATTTAGAAATTCAAATTCGATCAGTGCACAATCTTCAATTTGCGCTCTAATAGAAATTAAAAACACAACTTGGATTCAAGACTTGAGTAAAGTCTAGAAGGTAGTGATAGGTTATTTTAACAGGGATTTGTCTAACGCTTTTCATTGGAATGCAAAATCTTTCTCAAATTGTTCCTGCTACTACAGCGCCTTGCACTTCACAAACTTTGGGAAGACACTATCGAAATTACGATAGTGCAATACAATTCTCTAGCTCGATTATACCTTGAAGGAAATTGGATTGGCTCTCCTTTGTAGTAGTTAAGGGTGTGACAATGTACCAATGCAGTGTATTTCCCCGTGGGGAGAGATATGATGATGGAACCATTCAGCCCTGTTTTTCTGTCCCCACCAACTGGCACATGCATCAAGGTAGGATTTTGTGAGTCCTTAATTGCGATAATTAATAAATCGCAATTAAGGACTCGCAAAAGCCTATGCATGTAGGAATTGCTGTAAAAATAGCAATTCCTACACATTCCTTATTTGCAACTCGCAAATTGCAAGTCGCAAATAAGAAATTACTTCCCATTCGTAAATTGCATGCGCAAACTAAGAGTACCAATAGGTCCTCGCAAATTATGCATGCAATTTCAGGGTGCAAGGGTGTCAAAAGGACACCCTATTGCACCCCTGCAATTGATCTGTGCACATATGTTGCGCACACACATGCCCTAAGGACATTGTGTGTGCGCATAATGAAACTTCTGTGCATTTTTCAAAGTTTTTGCAAATTACCAAGAACTTCAACTTCATGATAATTTGTGCCCCCTATTCGCGAAATCGCAAATTTAAGGAATCTCAATTTGCGATTCCTTAAATGCAATCACAATTTAAGTAATCGCAATTTAGAGATTACTTAAATTGTGATTTTTGCATTTGGGATGATGCATCCCAAATGCAAAACTACCGGTCGCAACGGGGCAGATTCTGAGAATCTGCCCGTTTGCGACCAATTTTTCTTTTGATGCATGTGCATGTGCCTGCAAGTCTTTAATTTCAAGGTTGGTGGGGGGTGTGTCAGATACCAGGCTTGACAGAAGTGATTGGTAGTATTGGTGTGACGCCACGCCTCCCTCCCTTTAGCTCCATGCACTGAGAGCAGGCTGAATCTGAAATTAGAATATCCATCTGTGGTGGGAATTAACCTGGTATTTCAGTGTTTACTTTGTTATTGACTTTGCCTATGCACGATATGGAAAGTATCAAGGTTGTGGGGAACGTCAAGGAGTGTGTCACGCACCAAGCTTGAGTGAAGTGATGTGGAAGCGTCACCTGTGAGTGACGAGTCATTAGTTACACGTAGCCTGCAAAGTGCATTGCAAATAGGCTCAATGGTCAAAGACGAAAAAGCAGTTCCCTGATCTACTGATTCCCTATTGGTAAGGAATCAAGACATTTTATTTTTCTACTTTTAAAGTTATCACACCGTCGATAAGATCATATTGCACAAAAATACTTACAAAGCCAAGTTGAATATTCTCACAACCAGTTTTCTTTCTTCCCTGTTGATTGAAGACAACTCTCTCCCTTTGAGGCGGCAGGCTCCTCTGACTCAATCCATCAAGGCCTTTGTGGACAAAACATTTTAACTTTTATGCCATCAAGTCTCTTTCTGTGGCTCCTCAAACCTCACAACATGTCTTACAAGTTACTACGCCCTATGAGGAACCGAATACCGTTATGGCTCAGGTGCCCTCCTTCATTTTGCCATCACATTGTAATGGAAGCAGTGACACAACATTAGCCTCCGCAGCCCCGATGATGTGGGAAGACCCTAAGCTCCAGGGGCCCCCTCCAACACTGTGCATGGGCAGTGGGCCCCTGGCCAGGTACTTTGCAGGAGGCCCTCAAGTTAAGTTACGCCACTGAATGGAAGAGGTGCATCTTAACTTCATTTGATTTCAATGAAGCCTGGAGACTGCTTAGCCAATGGTTTAAGTTAGGATAGCCAATTTGTATCCAATAAATTGACGAACGTAGCGACCTGTGTTGTGATGGAATTATGGTAGGATGTCTTCTAAAACATCATTGTATCCCCCTTCAGCATTGTTGATAAATGTTTTGTTATTAATGCAAAACATCTTGCAGGGTATTAAAGGAGCCGGTTCCCACTTTCTAGATCTGTTCTGAAACCCCTGTTTGATGGCTCTTTTTATCAGCATGAAAGCATGGAGGGGAAGAAATCATTAGTCATTCGATCATTACAGTTCCAATGAACTATGACTCAGAAGAATCACAGACTCCTGATTCGGTTAAGTCAGTTGATTACAAAGCCAGGAACAGTTTAACATACAGGCATCTCAAAACGAGGGTGTAGAAATACATTTGAACTAATACAAAGCCAAACCTATGGGTGAATTTAAGGCGGTGCAGCATGCACAGAATAATCAGTTCAAGGACCGGAATACAGAAAATAATAGCACAAACATCGAGATTCCTCTTCATTGGAGGTTTGTGGGTATAAAGCATTAGTCTTTCCCTGTAGTACAACTAACGTGGCATCCCTGCTTAACATTTCCCAAGGCAAGATCCATAAAGGTGTCAGCGTGTGAAGTCATCCTAAGAAGTCCCTTCACATCAGATGGGCCAAGTAGCATAAAGCTACAGAGCTTGTTCTAAGATACTCTCTCCCTCAAGGCAAGGCAGGAGTACCCCGGACGCTGTCCCTAACTTCAATACTTTACTTTTAGCTGGTGGTATACTAAGATGCATTCCAGCATCACACCATCCAGTGGATTCATCCTGGACTCCTCCCTCACTATGACCAAGCAAGTCAACGGCGTCTCGTCATCTTGCTTCAACACCCTGTGCATGCTCTGTAAAATCTTTCGTTGGATCCCCACCGAAACCAGAAAAACCGTCACCCAGGCCCTCTTCACCAGCCGACTGGACTACGGAAACACCCTATCCGCAGGAACCACAGCCAAACTTCAGAAACGACTCCAGCGCATACAGAACGCCTCCGCACGACTCATCCTCGACATCCCCCGCCACAGCCACATATCTGCCCACCTGAGAAGCCTGCACTGGCTCCCCATGAGCAAGAGGATCACATTCAGGCTCCTCACCCACAAAGCACTCCACGACAATGGCCCAGAATACCTCAACAACCGCCTCTCGTTCTACACCCCCACTCGCCAGCTACGCTCTGCCAGCCTCACCCTCGCCACCGTCCCACGGATCCGCAGAACCACCACCGGAGGAAGATCGTTCTCCTACCTGGCAGCCAAAACATGGAACTCCCTCCCCGCACACCTACGACTGACTGAGGACCACCTCACCTTCAGGAAACACCTCAAGACCTGGCTTTTGAAGCAGTAGAGACACCCCCCCCCCTCCAGCACCTTGAGACCCTCACGGGTGAGTTGCACACTCTATAAATGTTCTGATTGATTTGTGGTAAATAAATAATTAATTACCGGTACTATTTTTCTATGCATTAACTGAAAAGGATAGCTCAATAAATAAGAGGCAGAATCCGTGGTATCTGAGTCATACGGGCTTTAATCAGATGGCTCGAGCCAATGGACCATCGGGTTCCATCACCTGCAAAGGTACAGGAAGGGACAGACACAGGAAAAAGAGGGAAGCCTAATGTCATATTAACATCATACAGTATATATAGTAAAACAGTATAATTGCATTGAATACAGTAGGCGTAACAAGTGACAAACGGAAGATAAGAACATATGGGCGTGCAAAGAAGGCGTGCACGAAGACATGTGATGTAAACGTCACAGAAGTGTCATAAATGGGTGGATACATGGAGGGGGCTACCTGGGCAGCTGGAACCTTTAACCTACTGGTGCGCGCAAACGGGCCATGACGTGTAACTGGGGAGAGCTGGGGGCTCTGACTTCTGGCACTAGAAGAGGAGACTAAAGTCTGGGATGTCAGGACGACATGTACCATGTACCTATAGCATATCTGATATCTCGTGTTTGGAGTACATGTTGCTTGAATCTAAAAGTCATCAGGGCAAAGGCTACTTGTCACTAAGGCTGGTGCATGCATATATTCTACATGTATTGCGTGTGCTATGAATCTTCTATGGATATTAATTCAGTAATTCTCTTGCATGGAGACAGGAAGACTAGACTATAGATGAAGATGTTTATGCGGTTCGTTAGCTAGGAATGTGAAGCCGGGGAGCTGAACTGATAACTGTAGGCATAACATATTCTTGGCAGACAGGCAGGCAGGCCAGGCCGGGCACCGCGCTGCTTGGCAGGAAGTAAGTGAAGGGTCAGGGATGCGGGAGGGGCTGCATCGCTCCTCGGAGTGTTTCAGGAGACTTGAGGCTCGAATCTGGTGTCCGGGCCCTGTGAGGCCTAGAAACGGGTGTAACTCGATGATTTAACGTGCACAATGAAAAGACGTTGGCAACATAGGCCTAATACTCGTTGTTTTCACGAGGACTGGATAACTGGCATACTAACGTTGGACACAACTATAATTGCGTCTTTATTCGGTCAAGGGGGTAAATATGCATATCGATCATGCACATATAACATGAGATGGGGAACACGTAGGGACACATGACAGGGCAAAATTCGATTTTCCTCATTCCCTCCTTGTTCCCTACGTTTCCTTCAGGAAACATCAATATTCATGATACCATCTATCTGTTCATACAGCATCATTTGCTCGTCTCTTATCTTCTGGGAATGGGACTTTGAACTTGGAATACAAGAGGTAGCGCACAAGCCGCAAATCGCAGGGCCACATTGTAAACAGAGACAGCAACTGAATATGATCATTACTACTATTCCTAGGAATGACAGTACTTTCCATCCCCAGGCAGATATTACACTCCAGAGCCAACCGGACCATGTCCAGGTGCCTGGATTCTGGTGTAACTGATGGGCTATCTTATGAAGTCTTGTTATAGCTGAATAAACAGACGGTGCGTTATTAGGAATGAAAATGCAACAACTAGATCCGATGACTCTACAAGCTCCGCCCCTACCGGCCAGTATGACGTCAAGAACAAGGCGGTTCTGAAGAACGACAAATCTCATAGCAGATTGTTCTTCTGTTAAGTTACCTAGAGCGGAAGTAGTCTCATTCACTACTGCTTCAAGGGTTCTGGTTAGCCTACGTATTAGCTTACTATTCTGGACAGGACCTATGAAGAAAAAGAAACCTTTTTTGAAGTCTGTATACTGTTCTAATGCAGTTTCAGTTTGATCGACAATTGGGGACTCGATCTCCCTTCTATGTCTGACGTGTACTAGATGTGTATTTCTGTGATAATCGGATGGGGCTAGGAAAACTGGTGGCAGTAGGAAGGCAATGTAACATGTTCCATCCCAATCGAGGGGCAGACGTACATATGCGGTCAGACCACATACAAAATACGAATGACGTGAGGCTTTCAAAGTAGACATCCCACTGTCACTATACTCGACCACAGTAGTACAATCACTGTGTCCTAGATGTACTGAACCATTCCTTCTGACACATAATTCGCCTTTCACTGGTAGGACTGTAATAGCAGGCAAGTCTGGAGTAGTCTCGGACTGAACATTCAAAACCATGAAATTCGAGGAGAAATTACCTAGATCATATACTTCATTTTCTAGATCTAACCCTGTCCTATGGGAAAGACCTTCCTTGTCTGGGAAACATGTTCTATTCAGAAGGGACTTATCGTCTGAGGATGATGTTATCGTAAACCATGCTCCACACGAACCATTGTGTGAAAACGGATAGGGAAAGAGTGGCAGAACTCCCTTCGGTGTCTGGAAAGGGGGGAGTCGACCACACACCCAACAATTAGTGGCATTGCTAGTCTGGTGTGAATAGTGTAACATGCGTATAAAAGTATTGTTGCGCATGGCAAGTCGATAGGATAACTCGTGAGGGGGTAGTTCACTAAAAGTGTGCTCTACTGTATCATTAGAGGAAAGATGTACATGCGAATCAATAGGAGGAAAAAATACATGTAAAACATAACTTATGCATGTAATCGTAAGACTCAGAAATAACATAAACAATAAAGTAATCACACATCTGCTACGCAGATTCTTACAATAACGTATTTTCTTGGAGTTTCGTCTAACTCTCTCACTATGGGGGTCTATCTCATACATGTCAGGAACCTGTCTAACCGCTTCACCCGAGAGGGACTTAGACAATTAAACTGTCTGACTTGCTAGACCTTAGTTTGAGTTTATACTCCTGCTGCGGAGTTTTCTCTAACAGGGGAAGTTTAGAGTCAGTATCGGGGCAGTCCTTGAGAAAAGTCTTTGGACGGAGTCCATGAAAACGCTTGATGTGGCTGGAGTGTAGCCAGCCCTTCCGGCCCTCCAGTTTCACAGCGGTCCTTGTGGTCATCAGAACAAGTTTCGGCTCTTTCCAGCGGGGCTCCAGCGGGCTTGAACGATCAAAGTTCCTAACAAGGACGAGGTCGCCTGGAATGACCTCGTGCGGTTTCACTTGGGTGTTGTCTGGAAAGGCAGCCGCGACCTGTGAACGACAAGAGAGTAGTGCAGACATCAAGGAAGCTAGGTAATCTGTCAGCATATTACTGTCAACATCGGTAATTCTACGTGGCATAGGTGTACCCCACATGTTCTGGGGACGACCAAATACAACCTCAATAGGTGACAGACCAGAACGGGAGTGAGCGACCATTCTCATGTAAAAAAGGGCGACTGGCAGGGCTACCATCCAATCTACGCCTTTCTCTGCGCAAACCTTTGCAATACGGATTTTCAGAGTCTGATTGTGTCTCTCGACGAGGCCAGCTGCCTCGGGGTGTCGTACGCAGTGGAACTTCCACTGGTACCCTAACAGAAGTGATACTTGTTTCATGAGTTCGGATGAGAATGGCTGGCCGTTGTCTGAATACACGACCCTGGGCAAACCATAGCGGGGGAAAAACTCACGAACCAACTGCCTGGCAGTGGTCGCGGCAGTGTAATCTGGGACTGGATATGCTTCTGTCCATCTGGACAAAGCGCATACAACTACGAGGACATACTTGAAACCTCGACATCGATCCATCTGGATATAATCCATCTGGAGGACTTCAAAAGGGTGGTCAGGAGGATGGAATCCACCTTGTTCCACCGGAACACCTTTACCTGGATTGAACTGACAACAGATCATGCAGGTACGTACTTTCTGCTTAGCTGCTGCTCGTAAATGCTTGTTAAACCAGAGGTTCTGGATGCTGTCTAACATGGCTTTCTCTCCTAAATGTGCTGGACTATGTGCGGTGTTAATAATGACTTGAACCATGGAGTCGGGGAGAAACCATGTGGCTTTTCCCTTCGTCAACCATCCCTGATCTGTCTGGACCCCTCCTTGTTCAGACCATTTCTTGATTTCGTCTGGGGTAGCATGTGTCTGTATGTCTAGTACATCTCGTGTAGGGTCCTTAACTGTCATACAAGTCGTCTGATCTGGAACATCTGTCTTTGTCGTGTTAACTGGAATGTCTGGAGTCTGAGCTGTGAGCTTGGCTGTTCGATCTGCTAGATCGTTACCTTGGGAAATGGTGTCAGTGGCTTTCGTATGTGCTTTGCACTTCATAATGGCAATGGCTTTCGGCAAATGTATTGCTTCTAACAGAGCTTGAATGAGGGGGCCATGCTGAATCTTGGCTCCATGAGAGGTCATGAAACCTCTTTCTTGCCAAAGGACTCCAAAGTCGTGAACGACTCCGAATGCATAACGTGAATCTGTATATATGTTTACTTTCAGGTTCTTGGCTAGTATACAGGCTTGGGTCAGAGCGATGAGCTCTGCTGCTTGAGCAGACAGGGTGTCAATACGATGTGTTTCTATAACTTCAGTTTCAGTAGTCACTGCATATGCGGCTACTAGTTCTCCTGTACTTGTTCTCATACATGAACCATCCACGTAAAGTGTCAGGTCGGGATCAGGTAATGCAATGTCTGTCAAGTCTTGTCTTGGCTTCGTCATGGTGGTAATAACTTCCACGCAGTCATGTGTGGCAGGGTCTGATGTAATCGAGGGCAACAGTGTAGCAGGATTTAATATGTTGCAGCGTCGGATTTCTATGTGTGGCTGAAACAGTGTCAGTTCATATCCTGTTAAACGTGCAATTGTCAAGTGCTGAGTCTGTGTTCGGTTTAAAAGAACTTCCACGGAGTGTGGAACTTGTACTGTCAGGGAGTGTCCTAACACTATGGAATCACTTTGTCTGATAGCTAGAGCTGTGGCTGCAACTGACTTGAGGCACACAGGCAGAGCCTGGGCTACTGAATCTAATGTGCTAGAAAAATAAGCACAAGGCTTGTGTTGTCCTGCTTGATCTTGCGTGAGAACAGATAATGCTGTACCATCACGTTCAGTGACAAAAAGTGTAAAAGGCTTACTGTAGTTTGGTGTCGCTAACACAGGTGCATTACATAAAGCTTTCTTTAACTCATTAAAAACAAGTGTATGTTCCTGGGTCCAAGGGAGGACAGTCGATGTGGCTGCCTCCTGTGTCGTTAACTGTATCAGTGGTTTGGCTAGATATGCATACTGAGGAATCCATTGTCTGCAGTAAGAAGTGAGGCCGATAAAAGCTCGTACCTCCTTCTGTGTCTTGGGCTGTGGAAGATGTGCTATTAACTTGATACGGTCAGGTGTCAACTGTCTACCCCTCTTGGACAGCAAGTGTCCAAGGTATACCACTTGCTGGACACAGAATTGCAGTTTGGAAGGGGACACCTTGTGCCCCATGTCTGCCAGAAAATACAAGACTGTCAGTGACGCACGTTCGCAGTCACGTTCTGTACGGGCTGTGATCAATAGATCATCGACATACTGGAGCAGGGCAGTGTCAGTTGGCATATGAATACTGTCTAGTTGTCTTTTAAGCGCTTGACTGTAAATACTAGGACTTTCTGTGAAACCTTGTGGAGCAAGTGTGAATTTATAGCTTCTTCCATTTAAACAGAATCCGAAAAGAAACTGGCTGTCTGGATGAATGGGAACACTAAAGAATGCGTTCTTGAGATCAATAACAGTAAAGAACGTAGCTTCAGAATCAATGACAGTCAATAGGGATGAGATATCTGGAACCACTGGGTACTGGGGTATGATACATTTATTAAGTTCTCGGAGATCAATCACTAATCGATAAACTGGAGGTGCATTTGGGTCAGTACGTTTAAGAATCGGAATGATAGGAGAATTCCATACATTGGAGTCAGTTTCTACAACTACTCCTTGAGCAATGAGTCCGTCAATAATTTTCGATAAGGCTGCTACAGCCTCGGGTGGCAATTTGTACTGTCGGATTCGTGGTAATACAACACCTTGTTTCAGAGTGACACGATATGGTGTAATGTGCATACAACCTACATCAGTTGGACCTTGCGCCCATAAATGCTGTGGTACATTCAGTAATCTTGGATCAAAATCACGTAACACATAATGACCTTTAAAATCACGTAAAAACAATCTCACTCCTTCCGGAGAACAGCAGATTACCGCTCCTAATTCTTTCAATGTTTTAATACCAAGTAAATTTTCAGGACAGGATTTCGTAAGTAACAAGTCTGTATTTCGGGACAATGGACCAACTTCTAGGGAAACTGGTTTCGATATTTCATTAACAATAGGCTTTCCTGAAAATCCCAGGGAAACATTTCTTGAGCCTGAGAGTGGATCCCCTGGAACCTCGTCATGACTGATGGTAGTCCTACTTGCCCCTGTATCAATCAGAAACTTTCTGTCTTTCCCTAATACTTGACTGTGTACATAGGGACCCTCTTGATCTACAGGAACCTCGATGAGAGGCAAGCCAACCTCCCTCTCTAGGCTGTTTCATGAATACTGCTGATATTCTGGAAACTCTGACTGTGCGTACTGGTACATCTGTTGTGTAACGTGTTGTGTGGCAGCTATAGGCTGCGGTACTGTAACTGTCTGTTGTGCGTTCTGTGGTGGCTGCGGATTCTGCGGAACATGTTCTTGTCTAGGAGGACGCGGTCTCTCTTTCGTCTTACCTGTAGCTATGTTGTGTTTCAGAACTGCACATTCGTTTATATAATGACCTGGCTGTTTACAGTAATTGCACGTCCCTTTAACGGGAGCTGCAGAATGACTAGTTTGATTCGGACCCCTCTTCTGACTATCTGGTGGAACAGACTGTGCAACTAGAACTTTCATTTTCGTGTCTTTCATACGTCTCCTTTCGACTTTTAATACTCTATGTTTAACTTGCGGTAAAGAATTCTCAACTAGTTTGGTAACAAAAAGATGTGGATACGACTCACTACTTGTTTTCAGACCGCTATTAATAATGAAACATTTCTCAAATCTGGAATAGAAATCACTAGTGTCTTCGTCTTGTTTCTGTTTACAGGCTGAGATGGCATCCCAATCTTCCTTTTTCGTGGCTAGTAATCTTGGCAAGACTTGTATTAATAATTCGGGCAAATCTTTGGCTTTATCCCCAAGACCAGTACCTGGGACTCGTGTATTATCTTCGTTCTCTAACGCGGTCCAGTCAATCTTTTTCTCTCCCACCTCCCATTCTTTTTCTTTGAGTTTTTCATATATGCCCGCAGGCAACAGGACCTTTAACATTTTGATGATATCGGGATACGTGTATTCTCCCATACGGAGCATGTCTTTTAATTCACGGTGGAACCCTGCTGGATCTTTATCGTGACAGGGCACTAACTTTTTCATTTCTAGTAGTTCGATTTTCGTTATAGGGGTGTAAACAAATACTCGTTCGAGATCACCCCCCGCTCCCATAACTGGATGCACTTCTCGCAACGGATTCTGTCTGTCTATGTAGAATAGGGGTGAAACAGGAACAAAATGCGGAGTCAGGAACGTTCTGTATTTGTGGCGCTGTTCTAAAATTACGCTAATTAAATCGGTACCTAGACCTTTCCATCTGTTTAGGAGTAACTCGTTCAATACATTATATAAAGGACCTGGATCAGAATGCTGATCCTCGTACAGTGTGATGAGGTGCTGGATCATATACATACCCACCAGTCGCTGTTCGCCTGGGGGCAGCTTCAGAAACATTTGAGCCACTACTTCGTCTGAAAACGTGGTAGAATCACTAGTCCATCGGACTGCTGAACGGGCTAGTTCTTGTTCATGCATGGTACTAAGCTCACGGTAACCTATTCGTAATTTCAGAATTTTATCGGTAGCCTGGAATACTTGTTCAAGAGAACAGTGTTCTGGTACGGGAGGAGGAAAAGCTTTCTTGTAATCTAGGCGTGCGTGTCTATCAGAAGGTCTCGTTCTACCTACATACGCTATTCTGGTGGGATTCTCGTTGTCTATATCTTCGTCTGAAGAGTTATTCTCTTTCTCGGCTACTCTCATTGCTTCCTCCTTTTCGTGTATGCTTAAAATTTCTTTACGAATCTTTCTGTACATGGTTTCTATACAATTTTGTGTTCTATGTTTTCCTTCTGCTATATTGTCACTCCATCTTGTCAAGACTTTCATATCCTCTTTGTTTTTATCAGGATAATCCTGTTCTCTTATTAAACAATTTATTAAAAATTGCAAAATCATGCCTTGAATCTCGACTTTCCTGTGTACCATAGCTTCGTGAATACTTTCTGGTTTCTCCCCTGTTCGGATAAAGTGATATATTCTGTCTAGATGTTGTTCCATATTTGATATGGTAACCAAGAAGCTTGCAACTCGTCGTAAACGTATGGAATATATTATCATGCTATCCTCGCCTGGCACTGGGTCATATCTACAATCAGATCCACACTCATTAAGATACTTTCTGAGGGCTTCGTACGTAGTCAGTTTTGGCGTACGCTGTAACGCTACATCTCTCAGCGTCCGTCGCTTTGTTTGAGGCGGGGTGATAGGAGTACCTCCCCCTGCTCCTCCTGAACTGGAATCGTCAGTTAATACTGAATGTGCGGCTACTGGTAATGTGACTGGCAAAGTAGGAGTACGTAATGTGGGTTGATCCTGGGATACTGGCACATTAACAGGACCAACGACTGGAGGCACAGTAATTACATTATTAACAGGGTGCTGAACTTGAACTGGCGGAGTAGGATTCGTATTAGCATATTCTGGGACAGTGTCGTCTAAATAGGAAGAAAGAAAAATTTCAGCTGCGGTCGGCTTATGACGTAGCTTAGTCGGGACCAAGGGTGGCGGTAAATTACGGGATAGTTCCGGGGTCGCCTTAGGCAAACCCTCGGCGAGAAGGGGATACATACCTTTAATAAGGGCATTTCTCTGTCTGTCTGACTGTTCTGCTCTAACTCGTTCACCTTCTTCTAGTAATTCCCTTTCTTGGGCTTTTTCTGAAGATTCTCTACTTAATTCTGCTTTTCTGAATTCCTGAATTCCTTCTCTGTTCTTTTATGGGATTCTTTACGCCATAATTCTATGGCATCTTTCTGGGACTGTCTGGCTTTCTTTTTCCATAATGCTTCTTCTACTCTCATGATGCACTCGGCATCCCATGTTCCTGAAACAGGCCATCTATATTTCTCTTCAAGACCTTTTGTGTAGTCCACCCATAAATCTAGATACAGTATGGCATCTAAGCCATGCTTATGATACATGAAATGTCCAGGACTGTCCCTAGGAGGGACAGGAACTGATTCTTCGAGTAACCCTTTTCTGGTTTTTATCTGACGTAACTTCGAAAACAGAGGCATATTTGAACCGTACCTAGACTTGAACACAATACACAATGAACACAGTAATGGATAGCAAAACAATCATTCATACCACGACATCAAGAACACATTAATAACAGTTCGAACAGAATACTACCTGATACATTGAAAACATAATACTTGAACTTCTCGAGAACAGACTTACTTACTAGAATTACTGGATGCACTGCTAAAACAGTACAGAACATACCGGTCTCCTAAAGAGACACGTCATACCGTATCCACCTAGGTGAACACGTCGGACCGGATCTGTGTACCCAAACCCGTCGGACCGGGCACAAATTAATGAACCCGTCTAGATACGCCCCAGCAACGGTACTCACCGGGAAGCAAAACTGAAGACCTCGGACTGGACTGGACTGCTATGACGTCTGGTTACTGCTACGCACTACGCATGCGCCTCGGGCTTCGGGCTTCGGAAACAGGTGGGCCTCTGGATACCTCGGACCTTGATCTCTCGGCTTGGGCTCTGGTCGGGACGATCCGCCTTCCTCACCGCCTCGTCTGGATGCCGGACCGCAGTCTCCGTCTCCTCCGTGGGCCTGAGGGAGACTTGAAGCAGAAATTTCTGCACGTGCACAGTAGGGTTCCGTCACGGCTGTAGAAGGGTCAGGGGGCCTGCGTTACATCGCCGGCGCGTGGGGAAGGGGCTCGTCCCTATTCGGGCGCCATTATGTGGTAAATAAATAATTAATTACCGGTACTATTTTTCTATGCATTAACTGAAAAGGATAGCTCAATAAATAAGAGGCAGAATCCGTGGTATCTGAGTCATACGGGCTTTAATCAGATGGCTCGAGCCAATGGACCATCGGGTTCCATCACCTGCAAAGGTTCAGGAAGGGACAGACACAGGAAAAAGAGGGAAGCCTAATGTCATATTAACATCATACAGTATATATAGTAAAACAGTATAATTGCATTGAATACAGTAGGCGTAACAAGTGACAAACGGAAGATAAGAACATATGGGCGTGCAAAGAAGGCGTGCACGAAGACATGTGATGTAAACGTCACAGAAGTGTCATAAATGGGTGGATACATGGAGGGGGCTACCTGGGCAGCTGGAACCTTTAACCTACTGGTGCGCGCAAACGGGCCATGACGTGTAACTGGGGAGAGCTGGGGGCTCTGACTTCTGGCACTAGAAGAGGAGACTAAAGTCTGGGATGTCAGGACGACATGTACCATGTACCTATAGCATATCTGATATCTCGTGTTTGGAGTACATGTTGCTTGAATCTAAAAGTCATCAGGGCAAAGGCTACTTGTCACTAAGGCTGGTGCATGCATATATTCTACATGTATTGTGTGTGCTATGAATCTTCTATGGATATTAATTCAGTAATTCTCTTGCATGGAGACAGGAAGACTAGACTATAGATGAAGATGTTTATGCGGTTCGTTAGCTAGGAATGTGAAGCCGGGGAGCTGAACTGATAACGGTAGGCATAACATATTCTTGGCAGACAGGCAGGCAGGCCAGGCCGGGCACCGCGCTGCTTGGCAGGAAGTAAGTGAAGGGTCAGGGATGCGGGAGGGGCTGCATCGCTCCTCGGAGTGTCAAGTCAAGTCAGAAACACTTTATTTGATTGTTTTAAAATCATAAAAAGATGCTACAGAACCATTTTCAATCATACAGACAAGATTTTTAAAACAAGTTAAAAAGTTAAGAATTGATATGCACATGGAAAATTCATTAAAAAATCATCTTTACAAACATATTTACAGTAATCACAATCCTGTAGTCCATTGACAGTATTCAAAATATAAATATAGTGCAAACCAGAATGTCTATAACAGAGATGCTAGCAGCCTGGGGGTAAAGTGCAAAACATGCAGTTCATGAGTTCATATTTGACACATTTCATGGTTACATAAAAACAATGGTAAGTTATTCTATACAAGCAGTTAAATTACATTGATTATCTGACTTTAATCTTGCTTGCTTTGACCGGATTGACATAGTCAGAAAATTGGCTACCCCATACATTACTACTGAAGTTTCCATGAGTTGTAGGTACAATAAGGCTGGTTTAACCTGCACAAAGCCTCTCAGAATTGGTTTAATATATCTTTCCCTCCCATTCTTATAAAAGGGACAGAAAAACAAAAAATGTAGTATATCCTGATCTGAGAAGTAGTCACATTTGCAGGGAGCATTTTCGTGAGGCTTACACCATTTTTCAAATTCACCTAACAAAAAGTGTGCTTGATTAAAACGAAATTTAGTGAGGACCCACCTATGAAAAGGTTTATTTACTATCGTTAAGTAGGATTGAATAGATAACGAAGCAATCAACATATAGTGGGCCCTAACAGTTGGTTTTAAAATTTCGCTAGCCTCTCTCTCTAATACCTTTTTCTCTTTAAAGTTTTTCTTTACCCAGTCAATGTCCTCTCTCATAATGCTCTCGGGGCTTTGTATACAACTCAGGTCGGCCTAAATATTCTGCTGTACTTTTAATGTATTTTAGCCACCCGATCTTAGCCACGTTTTCCCTCCCCATACAGTCCCTAATAATCACATGGTTTAAAATTAAGGCTGGATTAAGCCATATCCTAATCCATGACAGTAATGGGGCCAGAGTCAAAGAGTCTTCAATGTACCCTATTCCCAGTTCCATATGTACAGGAAAAGCTAGGGTGGATTTTGGAAGGCCCAGTAGGGATCGAAGAAATACATTTTCTTCTCTTTGTATATGGCCCAGATTTTTATAACCCCATATCATGGCCCCATACCTCGCAATGGACAGTGTTTTAGCTTTATAAATTGATAGAATAGCCTCAGGTGGTTTACCACCCAACCTTTTAGCAAAACCTAGGATGGCGGCAGCCGATCTTTTTACTGCCGCAGCTTTACTTTTGATTTGTGGAGCCCATGTCCCATTCCCATCGAACACCACACCTAGGTAGGTAAAAACTTTTACTTTAGATAACACTGAACCATTACAAGTGAGGGTTTTCATACCATTTTTGCGACTGCCTACTGCCATAACGTGGGATTTCTCAATATTAACTGCTAGATCCAAGCTTTGCATAAAAGCCCCAAAAGAATTTAAAAGGCGTTGTAAACCATTAGGGGTTCTTGCCAGCAATACCGTATCATCGGCATATAATAAAACCGGCATTAAGGAGTCACCCATATGTGGTACGTCAATGGAGGCCGTTTCCAGGGTCTTTCCCAGTGAATTAATATAAAGTGAGAAGAGCATTGGTGCCAGGATGCACCCTTGTCGCACCCCCCTTCCTGATTTAAAAAAGGCAGTGCAATTTCCCTCTTGTGACATGCGTATCGTTGCCCTTAAATCACTATGAAGTCGTGCCAGGAAATTCACCAGTGCTTGGTCTAACCCCAGTTCCAAGAGTATTGTCCACAGCTTTGACCTATTTACTAGGTCAAAGGCTGTGGACAAATCCATAAAAGCCAAATACATCATACCCTTTGACGCTACAGTGTATTTACCCAGGGTAAGGAGTAAATTTAGGCACTGATCCTCAGTGCCTCTCCCGGCTCGAAAGCCATACTGGGCCTCACACAAGATGTTATTATTTGTCGCCCAAGTTGAAATTCTTTCCAAAATAACCTTACCCAAAATTTTAAAAGAAGAATCTAACAAAGAAATGGGCCTATAGCATCTAGGGTCTCCCCTTTGGCCCTTCTTGAAAATGGGAATTATAACAGACTGTGACCATGTAGTTGGCGCTTTTTTCCTTTCCAGACTAATCACATTGAAGACATTAGTGAGAGCCACTGCCCACATGCCCGAATTTGATTTAAACATATCGGCTGGTACGCCGTCTGGGCCAGGGGCCTTCTTTCCTGCCGTGTCCTCAATTGCCTTCTGCACCTCTTTAATGGTAAAACTGGCCAAAACCTCTTCAGTTTGGAGCAATTTTTGATCTTGGGGGTCTACAGCAATATTACTACCATAGATATTTTGGAAATGCTCCAACCAATCTCGTTCCGCAATATTCACTTCTAACGGTGCATTTTCAATCCCGTTAAATAGGGGAGTATTAACGATTTTCCAAAATTTGGCACTGTCCTTCAGGGTGGCTTTTTCATATAGATCTTCCCATGCCCTTCTTTTAATTTCATTTTTCCTTCTTAAGATATTTGCCTTATAGTTTTGCCTTTTGCTAGCCACTTCCTGTTTATCACGTGGTATCTTATTTAGAGCTTTATATAATTCACTATGGGATTTGGAGCATTCTTTGTCAAACCATCCCTTAACCCTTTTCTCTATCTTTTTCATGTTACTTTTTAGGTCGTTCGATACTTGGCAACAAATTGTTTCAAAGGACTGGACTATATTCCCTTCAAATCTAGTAGGGTCCATACAGATGTTAATTTCTTTACCCATCTTTAGGTTAAGAGAGTAGAGAAAGTCCTCAGGGATGATCTTGCTCCATTTGACCCGTCTCCCCTGGTCCTTAGCAATCAATTCTGTAGATCCCACTATATTCAATTCAATGTTGTCTCCTTTTGTAAATAAAAACAAATTATTATTATCTACTTCTAGTATTACCGGATTATGATCACTGAAAGTCGTCTGTACAGCGTTGTAAAACAATACATTTTGTAACATGCCCAGTGAAATGAAGATATAATCAATTATTGTATTGCTGTCCCTAGCGCTATAGGTAGGCACCCGTTCCTTTCTGTCACTGAACTCTGGTTCATGTAAATCATTTTCTAAAAGAAGTTCTTCTAAGGCAAACCCCTTTTCTGAGTGCTCAAAATGTGGTAATTGTGGCATGTCAGTATTGATTGTATCTATAACATGACAGTTCTGTTGACATAGATGAGTATTAAAATCTCCCATCAGGAAAAAATAAACAAAAGTGGTCTGACTCTCCCTGTATCTTTTTAAAAACTCCATCAAGGAGTTGATATTGGCATTTAATGCTTTACTTTGTATACTGTTATAAAAATTAATGTAAACACATTTATATCTATTAGGCATTGTAACCTCAAGAGCCAAATAATTTTGGGATGGTGTATCAAGTACCTTCACAGTGCCTTTTACTTTGACGGATATCAAGAACAGCAGGCCCCCTTTATTTCGGCCTGAACTTGATGTCTGGGCAGCTAGAAAATAAGAGGTGTATCCGTCTAACCAAAAATCACAGTCCCTATCCCACGTCTCCTGCAGGGCCACCACATCACTTTTTTTTAACAGGTCCAACCATCTTATATCGCTCCTCTTGGAGCGTAAGCCTGCAATATTCCAGCTCATCAGTTGCACTCTGCTATCATTTCCAACAATATTTGACCAAGTATGTTGAGATGAAGGGAGAAAATCTCCTAATTTAGTTACTGTGTTGCCCTTGTCTGTGGCAGGTGGGCTAGGGAGTTGTGACTGGTTTGTAGCACAACCTGTTGGGGTTAGTCAATCATTTTCCTCTAAATTGGAAAGGGCAGCAAACCTATTTGTTAATATAAGATCATTACTATGTTCACCTCCCTGTTTATCACTATTTCTTGGCATCAAGCTTGTTTTCTGTGTAGCCCATGTACTCGGGCAGGGGGTGTATCTAGGTAGTGCTCGGAGCAAGTCCCTTCCCAGTTGAGGCTTTTGTATTTTAGGTGGAGGATAAAAATAGCCTAGCGGTAGTGCTCTAATCCCATCTTCCGTCACTTCGGTAGCATCCCAAAATAACCGTTGGGCCTCATATGGACTATTAAAGTTAACAATCATACAGTCACCAGTAAATTTTTTAGGCGTATACCCCACCCATTTGACCCTTCTGCTTGTTTGGATATGCTCTGATATATTATTTGGGCCAGTACAGTTTGCATCACACCATATCTTAATATTATTTAATTGAGCAATATCCGACTCACATTCTCCTGTTTTCAGTAGTGGTACGTTCACCAGGATAGCAACAAAAGGTGTTGCTTCCGGGGGAAGGTGTACAGGTGGTTTTATGCGTTGAATTCTAGGCCCTGGAGGATTAGTAGTGTCTATTGGGGAGGCTCTAGATGTAGCTACAGCAGGACGGGGATTGCTCATCTGGTGTACCCTGATTGTACTAGGGACCGTTTGGGAATTTTCATTACCCACAGATACTGGGGGCGGGGCAGAAGGCATTGAAGGATGTAACTCTCCTATTTCTTCCGTCACAGATTTTGTTTGTATATTTGGGTTGCGAGATAACTGTGGTGCAGTATTTGAGGTGAATGTGCATGGCCTACTGGGACCAGAGGACAAAAATGTATTAATCCTATCACATTTCCCCAGTATGTCTGCTACACAATCCTTTAAGGTTTCGATAATATCATTAGAAATCTGTACTAGTATCCCTTCAATTTTATCCACAAGTACTCCCTCCATCATGTCTTTCAAAGAAGATTCAATGCCAGTTAACGGATGTCGGGCCTTTTTCCGTAAGTATAATCCTCGTTTATTTGGTCTTTGGATTACACGTTTAATACGTTTATGAACCTGGGGAGTTTGTACATATGTGCTGGTATCTTCTAGTTGTTGAGCATCTTGAAAGGTATTATCTTGCCCCTCATGAGAAATGATATTTGTTAGACCTTGTGTGTCAATGTTAGGCAAGTTTCCAATGACTATAACTGGATCCAAGGGGATGGGAAGACTATTAACCGTGGGGGATAATTGACTGTCCAGAATTATCTGTTCTAGTCCCAACTCGCGTTCTTTGGCAGCAATTTCCTTGGTTAGCTTTCCCACTGCAGTAGTTAAATAGTTCATAATACTTTCTGATGCAATGGCTTTGCGTGGTACTTTGGCTTTGACTGGACCCCCATTAGCAGAAGTCTGTAGTTTTCGCTTACCCATTTTGTGGAGCAAATCACAAGGAGGGGGCCCGTCCCGTCCCTCAACGGCTCCGCCCGGCGTCGCCCGCGCGCGTCCCGCGATGCGGGAGGGACTTCCGGTCTTTAAGCGCCTCCGTCCGTGTTTGTTGGGCGTGTCACCGCCGAGGATGCTGGGGGCTGTAGTTCCCTGCCGCGTGGTGATCGAGCGGCGTGCTGCCCAGGAACCAGCCCAGCGTCTCCCCCAGTGAGTCTGGCAAGTGTGTCTGCCCCAAATTCGCCTGCGAGACCCCCTCGGAGTGTTTCAGGAGACTTGAGGCTCGAATCTGGTGTCCGGGCCCTGTGAGGCCTAGAAACGGGTGTAACTCGATGATTTAACGTGCACAATGAAAAGACGTTGGCAACATAGGCCTAATACTCGTTGTTTTCACGAGGACTGGATAACTGGCATACTAACGTTGGACACAACTATAATTGCGTCTTTATTCGGTCAAGGGGGTAAATATGCATATCGATCATGCACATATAACATGAGATGGGGAACACGTAGGGACACATGACAGGGCAAAATTCGATTTTCCTCAGATTGATTGATTGATTGATCCAGTCAAGCCACCTCCTCATAGGTAATTTTCCACACAGCAGCAATGCTCCCAGGCCTCGGAAAGATGATCTTGATTCCCAGACTTGCTCCAATGAAAAAGTACAAAAGTTCTTTATTATCAGTATCAACGTTCAATGTATCCACTTCTCCCCAAGCCTAACTCCTAAAACAAAGCCATTATTCTAGCTAACAAGGATGAATTCTCTACCTGCAACTGAAACGTGAGAAAGAACAAATCCAACATGCACATGAAATTTACTAGTAAATCTAATGAAAGAGCTTCCAGTAGAAAAATACAATTTAGGCCTGCAGAAATCAGTCAACATAAGAAATGGCACACAGCCTCATGGAATTTCACATATAAAATTAACATTATTTACTAAGCACATCTAAATGAACACGTTACATTGCACATCAATTGTGTGAGTATCGGTCAGCGACATGTACAAATTCTGCATGTTAATGGTTTCAGCTTAACACTCGTAGTCGCAATGTTAATTTCTTCACGTTTACATTGAATATATCCCTAACATGTCACCCTTCATGTAACTACAGTTCACGTTCAAAGTATCTCAGTTAATGCAATAAAAAAATATCTGTAGTCGCGACTCCCCATGATTATATTACAACTCTACAAATTGAAGAGCGAAATTTGCGCTCTAACAGTCCCCCCTGATGACAAGTGTCATCACATCCACACTACAACTCCCTGTAGAATGAACCAACCTAAATAGATGATGTAGCCAGTTCCCCATGTCGAAACCTCTCTGAGCTCTTAAGATTCTCATAGTGACTGTTCTGCAGTCTCTCCATTCTCCTCTCTCGCTCTCTAAGAGAATTCTCAGCTCGTCTTGACTGATGCCACTTATAAGCCTTCACGGTTCCCATCAGCAAGATCACACAAACCACAACTATTACTATTGGCTTCAAGATATACCCAATGATTCCTTTACCAAGACCGGGAAACCAACTTCCAGCTTTTCCGAACTCTTTTCAAACTTTTCTCCAAAATCGCTCAGTTGCTAAATCATGTATCTCATGGCGTATCTCAGTGATGTTACTTATATACTTCCTCAGATCCTTACTATGGTCTGGGATAAAGCACTGTTAAACTCTCAGCATTTTATAGACTCCGTCCTCTTTTGCCAATAACACGTCTAAAGGAAGATGGTTTTGCATCACCATGGCACTTATTGAAACCATCTCTCCATCTACGAGTAACAATGACTGAGCTGTATAGACTGACAACTTATCCACTATAGTCAGCAAACTTCTGCTATTGAGATCATTTAGGACTACTCCCAAACTAGGTATCATTGCTCCAAACACATCTCCTACAATCTCTCCTGCACCGGTACCACATTTCTCTCGATAAGGTGACTTCTCTTCCAAACTCTTAAAATCCTCCACATGCTATATCCTAGGAAAGACAACAGTCAAATATCATGTGCCATATCAATTGTTCGGCAACCGGACATACGCATTTTTCCAGACACAAAATACACATTTGGCACCACTGACACTGCATCCTGTAAGAATATTTTTGAAGAAGCCTCAATGGTGAAGATGTGATCACACACCCTCTGTCCGACAAATATGGTTTCATAATATGTCTGCACTTGTCTGATGCAAGTCCAAAGCTATTTGACCGTAACCTCCCTTTGCTTTGTGAGCTAACTCTTCCTGGGGCCATTCAATTTTTCCTTTTCCATTGTTAAGCTTAACTGTTAATGACCTATGTCTATCTTTTACTTGGTCTACAAATTTCTTTTCTCTGTCAGTCAGCATGCATGCCAAGTTAGGTCTAGGTGCTTAAGCAGTGTCTAACGTAACAGTAGGGACAACATATGTCCCATTCTCTCTTCTTGTTTGTAATAATCGTATTAGTTTAGATGTTTGAAAGCTGGAACTTCTGAAAGCACTAAGTCATAATTTGAGAAATAGTACTCATAATGACCCTTTCAATGAAGCATGTAAAGCAGCACACTACAGCTAATGCTATACGTCAAGGGCAGGTGATGATACCTAATACCCTCCTCAACCGAGGCAGGTAATTGCATGCACACATAACAATCCTTTACATCCATGGTATTTACATACTCATAAAACAGCTCCGCATAAGCATTCAATGTATAATCACCCTTGGACAAATCTACATGCAATTAACGGCTAGTCTGTTCTATCAAAGCACTGTCGACTTCTAGTGTACCCTCTTTTGTACTAGAAGTGGTAGGTGTAAATGTCCCATGTACTCCAACTTCCTTAACCTTAGCCTTGTGTGAACTCATAGTGGACATAATGATGACTACAGTTATTACTATGATTACTCCTACAAAAAGTGAACCTATTATACATTAGTGCCTGTGGTTTGAATTTACAGACTCCATTTTCAATTGTTCGGATAGTGACTGCAAGAGGATAAATGCAAAGTTTCTTTCTCTGCCTCTGACTTGTGCACAATAAAGTTCATATGCATTTTCTTGAAATCGTGGAAACAGATCTCAGTTTATGGCACAATATTTACACAGCTTGAAAGACCTCCCTGGCCCTTTTTCTTCTTCTTTGGAAAGCCCCTAATTTTATTCTTTTTCCACTATTGCCTAGGTTATCTTCTTTGAGCAAAAGGATTTTTATTTACAATTCACAGTTCAATTTACATCCCTTATGAAATTAGGCCAATTTCTTCAATGACACGCTGCAAAAATTCAAGTCGAAATGCCTCAATCTCCTGAGCTGGTGGCTGACCGCCAAAGTTTGGAAACATGAGATCTTCCAAAATCAACCTCCGTAAGCCACTCAGTCTCGGTGGATATGGTACAGTCAGTGTCAGAATTCCATTAGTCTTTTCTCCAGAGACTAGCAGTTCAATTTCAGTTATCAGCACTAAAGTTCTGAACATCACTCTCCTGGACCTCACTCTCCCCGGCATTTTTTTTTTCTTTTTTTTTTTTCCGGTTACAAAAGTTTATTTGAAAAAAACTAAACAAACCAAAAATAAAGTGGGGGTTTCAGACTGTCCAGATGAGTGCTCAGCACATCAGGAATGCAGGTAAAAAGGGGAGGGGGGAGGGACATAGATAGACTGTTTTCATCATTGTACTCATACTCTCTCCAGTGCTTCCAACATGATGATGCTGTTTCCTCGGATTACCACCATTCTGATGGTGTTCTGCTGGCCTCCAGCTGCCATCTCTATAGTTTCGTCAATCACAAGATTCATGAAGGGGTCAAAGCCTCGCAAAATGCCTTGGAAATGCCGACCGCCGTTTAACTTTAATGACAGCTTCTTGTCCATGAACTTCTTGAGCTCAGGCGGGTGTGCTTTGCTCATGTTGGCGACTGTTCTCCAGAGAAGCCGAGAGAAAGGCCGAATCCTCCACAGCACGCGAGGTAAGTCCACTCTGGAGAGGCGTATCTTGGACATGGTACTCTCACTCTCCTCGACCTCCTCACGCTCCCCTACTCTTTTCCGGTCTCACTTTGATCCGATTCAGTAGATTCAGTTATGGGAGCAAGGTCTCTCTCTGGAGCAAGTTTCAGAATCTGCTTTTTCTGTCTCACATGCCATGATTTTCTTGCGACTTCAGTTTTCTTCCATAGTACCCGACCACTCTCCACACCAGTCTCTTCAGCTGAGTTGAACTCTATACCACTCGCAATGTTACCATCTCCTTCAGAGTCTTTACTTGGGTCTTGTGTAGCGCGACCTCCCACCCCTCAGCCTGACCTGGTGGGTATCCGCCTTTTCAGGAGCCCTCACAGCTTGGCTTGCCCTCTCTGGGGGTCCTGCAACTATGGCTGCCGTCACTTCAGGGAGAAGAGCTGTTTCTTCTGAGGGCCATGAAACTCTATGGGTTTGGGAGGCATGTATCCTGTTTGGCAAACCTCCACACTTCATGGCTGTGTTCATCACCAAAATTATCTGGTAGGGACCACGCCAACTTGCATCAAGACAGTTCTTCCTCACATGCTTTCGGACCTGGACCCAGTCCCCAAATTATGGCAGAGGTCCTTTGAGGTCGGGGCAGTTGCAGCTTCTACTTGGTGAGACACAGAATGAACCACATCAGTCACTCCCTTACAATGCACTAGAACCAAACCATTGGTGATGTTAATTAGCACCATTGATGGCACTGCAGGCAAGAGCATCAAACTCCCCATGAGGATCTCATGAGGGGATCTCCCATTCCTTCTGTCTGGAATTCTGCGCAAACTCATAAACACCAAAGGCAATGCATCAGGCCAGTTCAGGGACGTAGGAGAGCACACCTTTGCCTTTCTCATCTATAGTGTACCATTTATTTGCTCCACCATACCTGATGCCTCTGGCCTGTAGCTACAGTGTAATCTTTGATCGACATTCAAGGCAGTGCACAATAGTTTAATGATATCACTATGGAAGTGAGTTCCTCTATCCGACAATGGAGTTGGAAACCCGAACTGAGGGATAAGTTCCCTCAACAATAACTTAGCTACTATGAGGCTTTCACATCTCCTAGTCGGATATGCTTCCACAAACCGTGAAAAGATGCACATTACAACCAGAATGTATCTCAAGCCATTTAACCTAGGCATCTCCACAAAGTCTAGCTGTATTTGGGTGAAAGGACCTCCCGACCTTCCAATGTGACTCAAAGCAACCACAGTTTTCTTTCCAGCATTCATCTGTTGACACGTGACACATCAATGGCACACTGCATCAGCAATCACACGAAACCTCGGGTTAAACCACACTTGTCTGAATACTCACACAATTGCATCTCTCCCAATGTGAACTGCTCCATGAATCTATCTCGCCATAGGATTCAGTAAATAATCTGGCAAGACCGCTCTACCATTAGTTGAAACCTAAATGCCATCTTTTCTCTTTTCAACGCCTGCTCTGATCCAACAAGCCAGTTCTTGATGTGACATTTCTCCCTGCAGATGCCTGACCTCACCCCAGGTATCTGCAATGGTTAGCATCATGCTGAGCTCTGTTCTTTCTGTGCTCTCACCTGAATAAACCCCATTAAAAAAGCATTCATAAGTTGCACAAATGCGGGAGACTTTGTCTGCATATCTGTTTCCAACAGTCACAAAATCTTCCCCTATCCCATGGGCAGCGCATCTCACAACTGCCACTTCCTTTGGTCATTGTAAGGCTTCCAACAGTTGTCTCACATATTCCTCATTCCTATTGGGAGATCCTGATAATGTTAACAACCCCCTCTGTGACCATTGCTGGCCGAAGTCCTGAACCACACCGAAACCATACTGGCTATTGGTATAGATGGTGACTTGAATTTGATCGGAAGCAAGACATGCATGGCAATTATTTCAGCCACTTGTACGGAGTATACTCCCTGTAAACTAGCAGCTTCAACAACCTCCAGAAATGGTACATACAGCAAAAGCTGCTCTTAGGCAACCTCCATTGTCTCTTAAGCATGAACCATCAACAAAAAGGACCTGATCAGAATCGGACAGTGGTTCATCGACAATGTCGGGTCTTGGTCTGATACAAAGTTCAGACACATCCAGATAGTCATGGTCCTCACAATCTTCCCCATCAACATTTGGAATAGGCATCAAAGTAGCAGGATTTAGCCCAAAACACGTCTTCAATGTGATGTTCCCAGCAGCTAATAAGATTTGTTCATATCTGGTAAGCCTACTATTCGTCAAATGCTGTATTTTGGTTCTCGTCATTAGGAGCTCAACTGAATGTGGACATAAACAGTAAGAGGATGACTCATCATTATACTTTCACACCTTTCAATGCTGACACCTGTTGCAGCAATGGACCTGAGACACCCGGGCAACGCTAAAGCGACAGGATCTAATGTAGCTGAAAAATAGGTCACTGGTCCATGGACACCCCCATGTGTCCGGTTGAGTACAGATAGAGCACAACTCTTCCTCTCACAGCAAAATAATAAAAATGCATTCTCTCAGCTCCAAGAAGGCAACAAAGCAATCGTTATCCCAGGGTACTGAATCGCTCACATCCTTGTGTGTCAGTCTCTGTAAGGGCTTCGCCTTCAACAAGAAGTTTGGGATCCATTGGCAGCAGTAGCCAACCATTCCAAGAAACATCCTGACTTCATTCTCTGTGGCAGGCACATTCATTTTCATGATCATCTCAATGTGATCTGGTGACACCTTCCTCTTGCCTGATATACTACTGAAGGGAATTTTAGGGTTCAGATAATCTGGGCGCACTACCTCAGGTTAAACGTTCAAGTGTGGAAGAACATAGATGGTGAATGGGTGGTGCGTTAAGAGCAGACGGAAAATTACCCCTAACCGTCTAAGGAGTCAAGAGACCATACACATATGAACAGCTAAGCTCTCGCAACCACAAATAAAGTTTCACAATTCAATTGATTGATGATATACAACACAAAAAGTAACATAGAAGCAGATCCTTTGGTGTGAATCCTGTCCCAGCAGGATTGAGTTTTAATGGGTCCAGACTTGAGAAATAACAGTCAGCCGACACGTGTTTCGTCGTGTGCCGTTGAGTCAACACGACTCTTCAGGGCTTAGAGTCAACCCTTACGATGGGGTTGAGTGAGGTCTGGGCCTTATAGCGGTGTACCCTTTAGGTAAATTGGCGAGATGCTGTCACTAGGAAAATAAAGTCACGTGCTAATCGACTAGTGACGTCTGTTTCTTAGTGGTATCAGAGATTTCCTGGTGCAGGGCCTCTGAATTAAGTCATGTAAACTACCTCCTCCGTGTGTTCCCGGTGGCCGTCTGTCATGAACGGCCACCGGGAACACACGGAGGAGGGATACCGATTAATAGCTCACCACTAACCAGGAAGCACACCCGTCTTCCATGGTTTTCTTCTTTATGGATCCCCTCCCGGTTTTCGTAGTTTACATGACTTAATTCAGAGGCCCTGCACCAGGAAATCTCTGATACCACTAAGAAACAGACGTCACTAGTCGATTAGCACGTGACTTTATTTTCGGAACCACAGGATAATCCATCCTTTTGCAACTAAATTTCTTAAAATTCTACTACTCCTAGTGACAGCATCTCGCCAATTTACCTAAAGGGTACACCGCTATAAGGCCCAGACCTCACTCAACCCCATCGTAAGGGTTGACTCTAAGCCCTGAAGAGTCGTGTTGACTCAACGGCACACGACGAAACACGTGTCGGCTGACTGTTATTTCTCAAGTCTGGACCCATTAAAACTCAATCCTGCTGGGACAGGATTCACACCAAAGGATCTGCTTCTATGTTACTTTTTGTGTTGTATATCATCAATCAATTGAATTGTGAAACTTTATTTGTGGTTGCGAGAGCTTAGCTGTTCACCTTCCTCTTGCCTTTTTCAATGCGATGACGCAAATACTGAACTTCAGTCAAGCAGTATTGAAGCTTGCTCGTGACAACCTGTGACCATTTTCTGCCAAATGGTCAATACAGCAATAGTATCATCCCTACAAGCCTCTTCTGTCTCTGATGCGATCAAGAGGTCGTCAATGTACTGTACGAGCACTGAATTCTGTGGCAGCATCAAGCTCTCAAGATTCTTTTTCAATATCTGATTAGAGATGGATGGACTTTCAGTATACCCTTGTTAAGACACAATTCTCCAGCTGGAAATCCAACACAAATTGGCTTTCCTCATGCAATGGAATGGAGAAAAACGCTTGACACAAGTCAATCACAGTAAACCATTCAGCCTCGCAAGGAATCTGAAACAGGTTCACAGATAAATTCAGTACCACGGGACAACTTGGAATCACAATCGCATTGATTTTCCTCAAATCCTGAACTACACGTTATTTACCGCTTGAATTCTGCAACCCCATTATGGGAGAATTGCATGGACTTCCTATTATCTCTTTCAGAATGCCCTGTGAAATCATGAAATCAATCACAGGTGTAATCATTGCCACCGTTTCCGTGTTCAGGTTTTATTTGGGCGTTCTTGGAAATTCTGCATTTGGCTTGATCTGTATATGAACTGGCTCAACACCTTGAGTCAGTCCTATCTCTTCCCCTGTGAAGTCCCACACCACTTGAGAAACCGTGTCTCTTAAATCTAGCGGCATGTCTTCCACTGTCAGTACAGGAAACATATCTACACAGTGGTTCTGGTTTGCCAATTTGAATGCAATGTCATCATCATTAGTCTGTAATTCTACTCCCTTAGGTGTACAATAGATGGTACAATTCAACTTGCACAAACGATCTCATCCTAGCAAGCAGACTGGACTTGAATCACACACCAAAAATTGGTGTCGGTCTCAAAAAGTTGCTTTTTTCACCAGTATTTTTTCAGTCGATTTTCCCGAGAGGGGTAGGTTTGGATCTACTGCAGATCTCACAGTGTAACAGGTAGCACCAGTATCACTCAAGAATGTAATGGGATGACCGCCTACGTCTGCAACCACATTCAGTCCATTCTGGTCCACCTCCAAGACTGTTCCAAGGGTTGTGACAGGTCCTGATTGAATCCGTCTAGAGCTTCTATGAGGGCATTTGGTGTTACGCTCTATTACTTGATTGCTCGATTACTCTGTGGGACTCTCAGAGGTTGGGGTAGCTAGCTGGTTCTGACCCCCCCCCCCCATTGTAAGATCTGAGTCTTATCACAGTGTTTATTACATCTGCAACTGATTTGCAGGATTTGCTCTACACTCATGCTTCCGGTGCCCAATTTTGTGACAATAATGACAAGCAGTTGTTTTCTTTAGAGTGTTAATGTTTATATCTGCATTGGGGTCTGTACCTTTCCCTTTTCCCTGTTCAGCATTGTTTGGAACATTTTGTACCCCTTCTTGATTGTTTCCCTGATTCCAACCTAAGGTTCAAGCATTTGGCTGCGCCTGATCTACTCTGTTCACATTTTACATCTGGACCAACATCAACTTGTCCTTTATTTACCTGTGCTTGGAATCCACCTCATCACTGCAATATCTGGCATACCGTAGGATCTCATCCACTGACTTGTTCCACCAGCAGATTAAATGCTGTTGAATCCTAACACTAATTTCCAGTCTCAATCCTAGCACGAATTTGGAAAGAAACCGTCTCATGTCTTTAGGGTCAAGAGTATCTAGACCACTGTATTGCTTGCTAGCTTTCAAGAGCTGTTCATAGTAAGCATGTACTGATTCTTTGGGTTCCTGGGTCGTTCAATCTATCTTAACCCAATAAATATCTTGTGGCGCTATTTTAGACTGCAACCATGTAATTACTTGTGTGAACTTTTTATGACCAGAGGTGAAGGACCATGAGTTATGCGATCTATATCTGGTTTGGTAGAAGGCCAATCAATAGCAATTTTACAAGCAGACCATAAGTCATTAGGAACCGCAAGAGCAAACAATTTGTTCAGGTCAATCCACAACACCTTCGAAATCTTAGAAAGCAATCAACTCGCTTATACCATTCAGCATGTTTCTCCCTCAGCTGAGGGAAATCATTTGTGAGAGCTGCTAAATCACCTGTGCTCCAAGGCACATGCACATACCCTCAGCCTGGTACCTCTCAACTCCTGGAGCCGAATTACGTATTGGCATGGTTTTCCTTTGAAAAGGTACGTCGGGTGCAAACAATGGCAATGCACCCCATTATGGTGAATGCGCCGCCCTGGGGGCAACCGCGAACGCGCGTTGCACCAAGGGCAGTGCTTTCATGTGTAAACATGGAGCAGCTGCTCCGTGTTTTCACAGTGCAGGCGGCGACCCTCATGGACTTTCAAAGTGGATTAGAGATCCCATTGAAGGCGGGTGCAGTCAGTGACTGCACCTGCCTGAAAGGGGATGTCAGGGTGTCCATGTGACCCCCCTTTACTCCCTGCAGAGGGCTGCTCTCAGGGATCTCACTGACAGTGCACCACCTTTTAAATGGTGCATTCTCAGTGCTCCTTCGGAGGGCTTCTTTGACTCTGCACCCACGTCTGTAAAATGGCACGGGTACATTGTCAAAGGAATTCCTTCATTTGCATAGGGCACACCCCTAGGCAAATGAGAGAACACCCTCTGTCAATAGCACTGGCGCTTTAAGTGCGCCACCACTATCAGTGTTATAGAAGGGGACGCACAAGAATCTGTTCCCCCTTCTATAATACCAAAGTGCCCCGGGATGCACAAAGCAGGCACAAACGCATCTTATGTAATATGGCCCCTGGTATCCCCTGTTCTGGATGCAACATATCTCCCTTCACCTTCCTCACATTCTTTTTCCTTGACCATCTTTCCTCCCATTTGTCAAGCATGCTTCATGCACGTATCCCTAGGATCAACTCTCAAATGTGTGTTTTCAAGTCAGTTACCCTTTTCTCTTTCAGTTCCTGATCACTGTAATTCAACCTATGGTTTCCCTCTAGCATTTTCTTTAGGGACAGATCTACATCATATTTTTGAGCCAATTCTGTCAATTGCTCATGGGCTCATCTGGCTTTGTGGGTGACATCCTTCACCACAAATAATAGCCAATCCTATTCATAAATTTTTATTCTTTCTAAAAGTAATTTCCCACAAATAATTTCATCCACCTCAGTCTTCACCCTCACTATGTCTAGCAATTTCACATTCACCTCAGCCTTGATTGTGCCCTGACTCGATGTGCTACTTTGCCCTATTCTATCCCAGCTCTGACTTCTTTGCCAATCCTTTGAAATTGGGGTCTGCGAGACATGCTGATTTCCAGAGGTCCCTGACCTGGCCCTACTTCTGGTATCCTTCCCATGGGTCCCCTGACTGGAGCTTCCCACATTCTCAAATCTGAGTTTGAGTTTGCTGATGTCACAGATTGTGTGGTATTATTCCCAACATGTACTTTTGAAGGATCTGCAGTTGCTTGCAACGGGATACTACACGGATTGTTCCTGTTCATGGTCAAATTTTCTTCTGAGCTGACCCTTTCTTCTAATCCTGGCTGTTGTTGACTAGCATTTTCCACTAAACTTGAGTCAAACACAAGACTACAGGTCCGATGGTGACTGGTACTGTAAGGGCTTTAGGCAACTGTAAAGCAGCACTGACTCTACTTTACTCTGCACCTCCTAACACCGGTATCCCTGTTCCTTCCCCTCCTGCTGAAATCCTTCCCAATACCGCTGCACTATGGCCTGTCTGTGCTTTTAACCACTCTTTCCATGTTTGCTGAATTTGCCAATTCTCGCCTTCCTTCTTCTGAATGTGGATTGTAAGATGGAGAACGCTCTGACAACAATCTGTCTAGCAGGCTACCTTTGGTATCAATCCCATCATTTCCATTTTCCCCTCAACTCCTATCCTGAGTATCGCCGTCTCTCACCAGCATTAGGTACAATCTCTCTCCCTCAATGTTGTCTACTCTCCATCTATTTAGTTGTGCATCCCATCATGCATCCTGATATGCCATCATTACATTTTTATCTTCCCATGGATTCTCTCCCTGTTCTTTGCCTGTACTGCTCGCATCCACGCATCTAATACTTCGAACTGTGTTGGTATAGGTGGAGGCCGTAGTGAAGACATCACTACCCTCAACTGATATAACACCTCCGAACAAAATTAACCATATCATGGAAAAGTCAAATATGCCTCTTTTTCAGGGATTTTGTGCCACTTTTGAAGCCAAATTATAGTATGGAGTCATACATTTGTTGCCATACAGTGTGCTGGAGTATCCTCTGGCGGTATTTCCTCATCCACTCGAGTAACCACTCCCCGATCTCCCCTGCAGAGAACCCATACCACCAGAAAGCATCACATGATGAAGTCAAAATTCCTTCAATAACCAATATTTTCACAATTACAACTTCCTGATGACTACCAACCAATCCCAGAGTGGCATTACACCAAATGACTTATCGCAGCGTGGCACACCTGACAACACTTTTTCCTTCTCACAGCGACTCACCCTCCTTTACACTTTTGCCATTCAGTTTCACTTGCACAAACACAACTCCGTAATTGTCTGCTTTTCTAAAAGATCGATAGAATTCAATCACTCAAGAAAATTCACATAGAGCGACCCTCGACCTGCGCTGGTCACCTGAATCAATATAGTCCACCCCTGTACACAAGGTTTACTATACGATTATCACATGTCCCATTGACACAAAGTTCCCTGTCTTTAGGTGGAATTGCTGATGATGTCTCATGACAACTACTCAAACCTGTGGTCGGACAATCAGAACAAATCAGTCTCTTCTACACCACGTAATATATCCCGGGATCTTAAGACACTTTGGGCCTGAAACTCAAATCACAAACCTTGGACCACAACCGACCTGAAACCACATTCACTCGACCTTCACACAAACTCCACCAGACATCACACAATCAACACTTTCCCGCAATCTCACACATGACATATCCCTATCGATACTCACTCTTCTGTTTGCTGCTATTCTTGCCGCACCCTCAATCTCCGCCAGTCTCCCCCAAAGTCCATCATTCTCCAATCTAGATCATTGAGCTCTAATTTGGGGCCTAGGTCTTTCCTAGAGGTTTCTAAAGTCTCCCCCCCTTCCTGTGAACACCATCTTACACTGCTACCAACTGGAGGAGCTGGGTTCCACGTTCTGGATCTTTTCCGGAACCCTTGGTCGATGTCTCTTTTTATCCGCATGAAAGCGTGGAGGGGAGAGAAATCGTTAGCCTTTCGATCATTACAGTTCCAATAAACTATGACTCAAGAAGAATCACAGACTTCTGATTAGGTTTAGTTAGTTTACTACAAAGCCAAGAACAGTTGGCCATTCGGGTACCTCAAAATGAGGGTGTAGAAATACATTGGAACTAATAGAAAGGCAAACCTATGGGTGCGTTTAAGGCAGTGCAGCATGCACAGGATAATCAGTTCAAGGATCAGAACACTGAAAATAATAGCATAAACGTTGAGATTCCCCTTCATTGGAGGTTCGTGGGTATAAAGCATTAATCTGTCCCTACACTACAACTAACGTGACATCCCTACTTTGCATTTCCCAAGGCAAGATCCATAAAGATGTCTCCGTGTGTGAAGTCTTCCTAAGAAGTCTCTTCACATCAGATGGGTCAAGTAGCATAAGGCTACAGAGATTGTTCTAAGATACTCTGTCTCTCAAGGCAAGGCAGGAGTCCCTCGGACACTGTCCCTTACTTCAATACTTTACTTTAGCAGGTGGTATCCTAAGATGCATTGCAACAAAACACCATCCAGTCAAGCCACCTCCTCGTAGGTGATTTTCCACACGGCACTGATGCTCCCAGGCTTCGGCAAGATGACCATGATTCCCAGACTTGCTCCGATGAAAAAGTACAACAGTTCTTTATTACCAGTATCGACGTTCAATGTATCCTCTTCTCCCCAAACCTAACTCCTAAACCAAAGATTTTATTCTAGCTAACAAGGATGAATTCTGCACCTGCAACAGAAATGTGATAAATAACAAATCCAACATGCATATGAAATTCACCAGTAAATCTAATGCAAGAGCTTCCAGGGGTAAAAATACAATTCAGGCCTACAGAAATCAGTCAAAATAAGAAACGGCACATGGCCTCATGGAATTTCACCAATAAAATGAACATTATTTACTAAGCACATCTAAATTAACATGTTACATAAGCATATCAATTGTGTGAGTAGCGGTCTGCGACTTATACGAATTCTGCACGTTAATGGTTTCAGATAAACACACGTAGTTGCAATGTTAATTTCGTCATGTTTACATTGAGTATATCCCTAACACATCACCCTTCATGTTATTACAGTTCACGTTCTAAGGCTCTAAGTTAATATAACTAAACAATATATGTAGGTGCAAACTAGCCATGAATATAATGTACCCCTACAAATGGAAGAGCAAAATTTGCACTCTAACAGTATGCTTGAAGCTTTGTTGATGATACATCAGTATCCTATATATTACTACTATAGGAAATTAAAATTTATCTCAACCTTGTGACGGAGTGGATGGGTTGCAAAATAATCTGTAGGTACAAGTAAACTAACCCTCTGGTGTCCTTGAGAGTATGGAGGAAAGGCTGCGGTTTCTTCTATGCAAGACAGAAGATTGGGACATGTTTATATGTCATGCAAGCCAATGCTAATTATGTAAAGAGAGTCTGGCTTAGAGTGACTGTGTTTCATCATTACATAAATCTAAGAAACACCCAATGAAGAAGACAGCTGATCCTCTTTTGGAAAATTAATAAGTGGGACATAGGTGCCAGAATCCCATAATCCTAGAACCCTTCAAAGGCTGTCTCCAGGACAGAAAGGGCTGCCAAAAGAGTGGCAAAAAACAACAACGGGCAACTGATCAGTCAAACCTAGCTGAAAGTCTGGGGAAAAGTCTTAGCATTTAACAGAACTATAAGACGGCACCATTGGTAGCTAAAAAGGTCTCAACAAGCGTGGAAAACAGGATGAGTTTTCAAGTTGTGTGAGCAAAGTATCAAACCAGGAGAAGTGATGAAGGTAACTTTTCACTTACAGTGGTAAGGAACATGCTCAAATCTGTGGAAATAGCCATTGTATCTGAGGGGTAGGAGCTGGCCTCTCTCCCCTATATCACATCTCACTTAAAGTGAATTGGTGAAGTAATACATATATTTTCCAGATTAGCTCCTGTGCGACATTTCTTTATTGGTTGAGGGCGATGAAACACTACTCAAGGAAAAAACGCAATTCTTGTCCGGGTGAAACACAAGCCTAAATTAACCTCTGCTTAACACTCCTGTAGCTTGGCACAAAGTAGTCAAACTTAAATAGAGGCAAAGTGTAAAGTATTTATGCAGCACTTAATACAGTAATAAATTGAAAACATGAGAAAAGAAAAATCCCACACAAATCTAGATAAAATAGATCAAAACTTTAATAAATAATTTAAGACCAAAAGGTCAAAAATCCAGTTAGTAAAACCAGAGACATACAATTTTAGGAGTTTTGAAGAAAAGTAATAATTAGGCGCAAGAAATAACAATTGTGGTTTTCTGGTTGCAGTGAACTGGGTCCAAGTCACAAAGTCATGCCAATCATAATAGAGCACGGTCTGGGTAAAGGACAAGGTCCTGCATTGAGATGCATCACACTCAGTCAGTCAAAGATCTTTATTTGGCTAATTTAGCCACAAAAGAGCAATAAAACATTTGAATTACATAAGTATACATAATAAAATTCATCTTTGACAAAATTCAAAACACAGGAATCATTTTTTAACAATTTTATGGAGCCTAACTGCAGAGGAAATATACCTTACAAATCATTAGGCAAGTAAATTCATAGTTTAAAAGAAGTAAGTGACATAGAGCAGATTGGCACTTTCTAATATTTAAGAATCTTAGTATTGGTTTTAAAAAAGTACGTCTCGGGCCAGAATATAATTTACAAAAAAACATAAAAATGCATCACACTGTGTCGGTGCCGGTGTAGGTACAGATTAGGAGCTGCAATTTAGGCATAGAGGTACGTTGCACTGCGTCTAGGCCGATGAAGCCACTGCTGTCGAAGGGTGTCATGCTGAGTAGAGAGGTGTCAAGCTGGGCCAGTTGTCAGCATTGAGATGCATTGTGCGGGGTCAGTGGTTGCAAAGCAGCTGAACAGAAGCTGTGATGCACCATCCTGCGCCGAGATGCATCAAGTTGCGTTGGCGCAAAGAAGTCTATTGTGTCCCTATGTCTCAGAACAAGAGGTCAGCCAAATAGCCCCTGGCGTCACCATGGTGGTTCTGGGTTCTAGGTGTAGGTTCGGTCCTTCTTCCTCAGTTAGCAGGGCAACGCAGCAGAGGAGCTGGGTAGTCCTTCATGCAGCCAGAGCAGCAGGGAATCAAGCAACAGGGCAGTCATTGCAGCAGAGTAGGAGGACAGCAGAGCAGACCTTCCTTTGTGTCTTCCCCAGGCCCAGAAATGATGTGAAAAGTGGGTCTGAGGTAGCCCTTGTTATACCTGGTGCCTACTTTGAAGTGGGAGAAGGTTCTGGAGTTACCCCCTCTGAGATGTCTGAAATTTGCCGCCTCTTTGATCTGGCCCAAGTCTGTTTGGGGGCACAATGGGCTAGTGTGAAGTCCTTTGTGTGTGAGCTGAGCCAGTGCCTTTGAAATGCAAGTATGGTTGGTGACATCTCCAACCCCGCTCCCCATCCCGCCAAGAATGGACCATCCTGCCAATGACCAAACTTCTATTGTGATGCTGCCTGGGAGGAATACACACACACCAACTGCCAAATTCATCTAGTCATGTGACCCAAGAACAGGCTGCAGACACCAAATTGTTAGGATACGAAAATACCAACTTTCTATAAGTGCCATTTTCACAATTGCAACTAAAAAATTTACTTTACCACACACAAAGGTTTTAAATTGCAATTCACCAGAAACCAAATATGACTTTTCTATCTGCTCCCAATCAAAATGTATCAGTTATTAAATATAATATGGTAACCTAATGTTATCCTATGGGAGAGGAAGGCCTTGCAACAGTGAAAAACAAATGTATTCGCTTTTCACTACCAGGACATGTAAAACTTGAAAGTACATGTCCAACTTTTTAAATACACTGTATGCTTCAATATGGGCTGGTTAGGGCCTACCCACAGGGTTACTTATATGTTTTAAAAAGCAAGGTTTTGGCCTGGTAAAAGTTTTATTTTGCAAGGTCGAAATGGCAGCTTAAAACAGCACACTTAGGCAGCAAAGAAAGACTTAAGGCACGACTAAAAGGTTACTTAAGTGGGTGGCACTATCATTGCTGCAAGCGCACTAATAACATTTAATTTACAGCCTCTTGGTACATATAGTAACACTGCACTAGGGTCTTATAAGTAAATTGTCAGTTGTGTGTAATCCAATTTCACCATGTTTAAGAGAGAGAGCACGAGCACTGCATAACTGCTTAGCTGTGGTAAAGTGCACAGAATCCTATCAACCAACAAAAACAGGTTGAGGAAACAAGAGGGTCAAAGGTAAAGATTTGGGTGGATGGCCTTGCAGGGAGGGTCCAGTCCAACAGCTCCTAACCAACTAAATGTTAGATTTGAGGGAGCAAAAAGGATAGCAATAAAACATGTTGTTCATAGTTAAAGGTGGGGAGGTCATTATAGATTTTTGGAGGCAATTAATCAAAATCCAGTGGACTCCCCATACAAATTCTGTCTTAATAAGTCTTGTTTTCCCCAATGTTTGGTCAAGCTTAAAATCACTGTGTTCTTCCTGCATTCTAGTCTTGCCATCTTGGGACATCCATGGATATAGGACGCTAATAAAAAAAAACACACAGTCTTTAGCCTCCTTTCCATTTAAACCAACAATATGATGTTTCAAGAAACCTGGTAGCAGGCGAGCCCCGAGATTAATGGCTTTGTCGCTATAGCTAAATGTGCTACCCAGCTAAATGGTGGAGACAAGAGAGTGGGCAATTAATTTTGCTTTAAACCAAGGTCCTAAAAGTACTCTGCTTGCACTGAAACAGGCCAGAATTGCATCTTATTTTGTAAGGCTAAGGTCCAATTTGAAGTCACTTCAGTGATCTCACTTACTTTGATAAATGTTTATGTACCCAAGATCACTCTAATTTGATGGTTCATCTAATATTATTAGAGGGAGATTAATATAGTGCTTGCTACCATATTTCAATAATTATTTTAGTGCGAGATTTACATTTAAAAATCTGTCTCAGTCATTCTGATGAGGAACAGTGCATGCAGTTCTCATTTTAAATTCCAAAAGCAATATTTAATACGTTTTCAATGACCGCTCACAGTGTGGTAATGGGATCACTCTTGGTGCAATGGGCCATGACTTGTCTGAATGTGAAGGTGCCTAATGACACTTTAGCAAGTCAGACAATTTGATTCAGTGCAAATCATTCTTCTATTGGTTACATCTTTGAATATATTCAGCACTATGGAAAGTTTTTGAATTTCCTGGAATGGGAAATAAAAAACAATGATCAATGGAAACTATGTGTTGAAATTGCAGGAGCTGTAATTCTAGTATTCCATCATAATATGAATACAGCTCATCGGGTCATCAGAATCATAGGCACAATATTGTAGACCAAAATATTATGAAGGTAACTATAAGAAATTGGGCTTTTGGTTGAGGTGGTGGAAGCTCTACTCAAGTAACAACCACAATTATTTCCAGGGTGAACCACAAAAAACACTGAATCAGCCTGTATTTAATCCTCTGGTAGCTTAGCATAAAAGCCTATCTAAGAAGCACTGTGTAAAGTCATGCTTAACTTAGAGGCAATGCATAAAGTATTTATGCGATTCAAAAGGGGGTGGTGAAGTATTTATGCAGCATGCAAACAGCAATAAAATGAAAACTCAATACAAGAAAAATCCCAAAGTAATTTTTAGCAAATCAAAAGATACTGGACCCTTCAGGATCGGGAGAACTGCAGCAACGCCTGCCAAATGTCCCGCAATTGAGGACCGCCAATTTCTCCTGCATCCCAAGGAGGACTTCAGCCTTCGACTAAAACCCTGAGGAAGTTCCAGGAGCAATTGGAAAATAACGTGATGGCTGTATTTTAACCTTTTTTGCATTGAAGAAATATAATAAAGGATATATTTTGAATACATATTGGAGCTGGACTTTCTCCTGGTGCACCTTCGTATGAGCTATAATAAATGATACTAAATTAGAATGGGAGCTCGCACAGCTGAGGGTAATCGAGGTAATGTCTTTTAAGCAGTGAGTGTGCAGCAAGAGGAAACACTGTCTGCGCTGGCAGTGTAGAAACCAAGGTACTAATACAAAGCTCACTCGGTTGAGAGAGCACCTCTGCGCACAACAATAAAGACCAATAGGTCTAATTCAATTGAGCATGAACGTAAAGACGTTGATTCAGTATAAAGTAATCATCAGCTTTCACTTTTTATTCATGTTTCCAAAGGTGAAAATCAAGAAAGTTGTCCACAAGTGAATATCCATCCACGATTAGTCTATTCCAAACCAATAAATACGCATCCCGATGCATTTCGTGCCAAGCCCTTCTTCAGGGGAATACTCTACGAAAACAATCCAAAATGAAGCAATTCAATCTTGTATCCAAAATAAAACATATTGAGTTACATACGTCATAGAGTGTGTGAAAAAATGCGATCATGCAAAAACCTAAGTAACCAAAAAAGTTGTGTCCCCAGTGAATGAAGGTAAAAGAAAAAAGCTCCAAGTGCCCCTTCGACCCATGGTCGCTGTAATATCACAAAGTGAGGTGAAACAGATTATTAAAGCCCTCTGTGGTAAAAGGTATGGAGTAAACCAAAAGCGTGTTTAAAACGAGTAATTTGACGCCGTTATAAAAAATCGTGCTCCAGAACCAAAATAACCCAAGATAACGTGCAGCTTAAAGAGTCCCACCCAAGGTACTTACATCGTGCAAGCGTGAAGCGAGCTCCGTGAAGAGCCGCCGAGTCGGTGATCAGTCAGCAGAGCTGTCGTGAGGAAATACAATAAACCAAAAGTGACCCGGGAAATAAACAAAGGACTACCGGTCGAGTGTGGCTCAAGGGAAAGTGGTAGGCAAGGTGGGGGCCATATTGGAAAGACAAATAAAACGATAAAAAGCCAGAATAACATGCAAGATAAGTGCCACTGTAAGAGTAAGATAACAAAAGGCATGTGGTGAAAACACAGAATAATGAGAAAACATATAAGAGCAGATTACAGATAGCACAAAAATTCCATACGGTCATTAAGACCATGCGGTGCCATGGTGGACATCAGGCGGATCCAGAAGTTCTCTCTTTTCAGAAGAGTATTCTTATTGTTCCAGGTAATCTTGACTTGTTCAAGTATTTGAAATTTCAATTGGGCCACACTATGTCTATGTTCCATAAAGTGGGTAGCCACACTGGACTTCAAATTCTGTGTACGTATATTGCTTTTATGGTCAAGAATACGTGCATGGATCTTTCTCTCCGTGTGCCCAATATAACATTTGCCACATGGGCACTTCAGCATGTAGATGACGTTACTACTATTGCATGTAGCGTTCACTCTCAATTTTATGACGTGTCCTTTCATGGGGTGAGTAGTTCTGTTTCCAGGGATGCAGTTCCCACAATTGCTGCAGTTGTAGCAAGGTTTCAAACCATTGTAAACCAGTGGAGTGGTGATCGAGGTAGGTTTTTTCAGTAACTCTTTGACATTACGACCCCTGGTAAAAGCGAACATGGGAGGTTGGTTAAATAGGTCATTAAAGTCAGGTTCCATTGCAAGTATGGGCCAGTGTTTCCGAATGATATGCTGAAACTGATTTGACATCTTTGAATGTTTGGAAACTACAACCATGCGGTCAGTGGTTTTCTTTGGTTTGGGTTTGAGTAATTCAGATCTCACACATTTGTCAGTCCTCTCCATGGCTAGATCCAAAATGGGTGTGGGATACCCACGTGCTTTGAGTCTCTCCAAAGTGTTTCTGAGAGCTTGTTTACATTCGTGATCATTGGAAATTATACGTTTCACTCTTAGTAGCTGGGCAAACGGTAAATTGTTTTTGAGGCTAAGTCGGTGAAAACTACTATAATGTAATATAGAGTTCCTGTCTGTTGGTTTTCGATATATGGTTGTGAACCAGTCATTTGGGTCTCGATGTATTTCCACATCTAAGAAGTGGATGCATTTATCACTGTAATCCCAAGTGAATTGGATACGTTCATTCACATTGTTCCATGATTCTAGAAAGTTCACAAGGGTTTCAGAAGAACCTTCCCATAGTAAAAAAACGTCATCAATGTACCGTAGGTACAATTTTCCATGTTGAAGCCAGTTGTTTTGGCAAAGAATGTGTGACTCCTCAAACACTTTCATATAGATATTTGCGTAGCAAGGAGCTGCCGAATTGCCCATGGCAGTACCATTCAACTGAAGAATCCATTTATCTAGTACATTGAAGTAGCTGTGATACAAAGTGTACATAGTTAATTGCATCAAGAAAACTTTCAAGCCAGAGTCCAAATCTGATGAAATTAGTGTTTGTTCTATGGCTTCCATACCGCCATCATGGGGGATGGAGGTATAAAGTGAACATACGTCCACCGTGCACATAATTAAATCAGTGTTTTTAAGGTCATTCATGACGGGTTCAAGCTTAGCCAGAAAGTCTGTCGTATCTCGAACATGTGACTGAGATTTGAGTACAAACGGTTGCAAATACCTATCCAGGAATTTGCCAGTACTCTCATGTATGCTCCCTCTCGTAGATACAATCGGCCGAAATGGAGGTTGGGTCGGATGCTTATGCAACAAACCAAAGAAAACCACTGACCGCATGGTTGTAGTTTCCAAACATTCAAAGATGTCAAATCAGTTTCAGCATATCATTCGGAAACACTGGCCCATACTTGCAATGGAACCTGACTTTAATGGCCTATTTAACCAACCTCCCATGTTCGCTTTTACCAGGGGTCGTAATGTCAAAGAGTTACTGAAAAAACCTACCTCGATCACCACTCCTCTGGTTTACAATGGTTTGAAACCTTGCTACAACTGCAGCAATTGTGGGAACTGCATCCCTTGAAACAGAACTACTCACCCCATGAAAGGACACGTCATAAAATTGAGAGTGAACGCTACATGCAATAGTAGTAACGTCATCTACATGCTGAAGTGCCCATGTGGCAAATGTTATATTGGGCACACGGAGAGAAAGATCCGTGCACGTATTCTTGACCATAAAAGCAATACACGTACACAGAATTTGAAGTCCAGTGTGGCTACCCACTTTATGGAACATAGACATAGTGTGGCCCAATTGAAATTTCAAATACTTGAACAAGTCAAGATTACCTGGAACAATAAGAATACTCTTCTGAAAAGAGAGAACTTCTGGATCCGCCTGATGTCCACCATGGCACCGCATGGTCTTAATGACCGTATGGAATTTTTGTGCTATCTGTAATCTGCTCTTATATGTTTGCTCATTATTCTGTGTTTTCACCACATGCCTTTTGTTATCTTACTCTTACAGTGGCACTTATCTTGCATGTTATTCTGGCTTTTTATCGTTTTATTTGTCTTTCCAATATGGCCCCCACCTTGCCTATCACTTTCCCTTGAGCCACACTCGACCGGTAGTCCTTTGTTTATTTCGCGGGTCACTTTTGGTTTATTGTATTTCCTCACGACGGCTCTGCTGACTGATCACCGACTCGGCGGCTCTTCACGGAGCTCGCTTCACGCTTGCACGATGTAAGTACCTTGGGTGGGACTCTTTAAGCTGCACGTTATCTTGGGTTATTTTGGTTCTGGAGCATGATTTTTTATAACGGCGTCAAATTACTCGTTTTAAACACGCTTTTGGTTTACTCCATACCTTTTACCACAGAGGGCTTTAATAATCTGTTTCACCTCACTTTGTGATATTACAGCGACCATGGGTCGAAGGGGCACTTGGAGCTTTTTTCTTTTACCTTCATTCACTGGGGACACAACTTTTTTGGTTACTTAGGTTTTTGCATGATCGCATTTTTTCACACACTCTATGACGTATGTAACTCAATATGTTTTATTTTGGATACAAGATTGAATTGCTTCATTTTGGATTGTTTTCGTAGAGTATTCCCCTGAAGAAGGGCTTGGCCCGAAATGCATCGGGATGCGTATTTATTGGTTTGGAATAGACTAATCGTGGATGGATATTCACTTGTGGACAACTTTCTTGATTTTCACTTTTGGAAACATGAATAAAAAGTGAAAGCTGATGATTACTTTATACTGAATCAACGTCTTTACGTTCATGCTCAATTGAATTAGACCTATTGGTCTTTATTGTTGTGCGCAGAGGTGCTCTCTCAACTGAGTGAGCTTTGTATTAGTACCTATAATAAATGAAACCAAAATGACAAAAAACAACGAGCAGGCCCAGAGATATTCAATTTCAAATTTTTAAATGAAAAAGGCCCCTAAAAGCACAAAGTGCTACTCATGGTCATCTGGTCGAGCTAGACCGGGGGAAAGTATCAAGTTCAGATTGATCACAATGGAGCGAAGGTCATATATGGGGACCCGGTTAGTCCTGCTGGATAGTTATCTTCTGAATATGGTGCAAAAGAGTTTTGTTCGCATTGGAGGAGGACGCAAGGGAGAAGCTGAACATCACAGGCATCCGTCGCTTTCGACATGAAGAGCAGGTCGGCCATAGCTGATGATCATCACTGTAGTGCAAATAGCTGGTCAAGCATTGCAGATGATTGTTGCTGAGCCTTTGGTGGTCATCACAGGCTGTCATTTCTGTAGCGTGAAGTGTGGATCTTGCATTGCTGATCATTACTGGTTGTTGCTGTTGATGCAGGTCTCATCTGAGCTTTGTGTTGACGGTTGTCACGAGAGGTAGAATCTTGGCGTGAATAGGCCAGTTTAGGTTCGAGCAGAGCCCAAACTTTAGAATTTTCACCTTTTCTTTAGCCATTGGTCCAGGACCTGGAGAACATCTCTTGTTGATCAGGGACTCACTCTAACAGAGGCCAGCACAGCTCAAGCAGGCCCATTGCCCGGTCCAGGCAAGTCAGACTGCAGAAGGTCAGCTGGGCAATGTCATGGAGGCCTCTAAAGCTAGTTGTGTTCCTGTAGTTCATACACGAGGCCGGCCAACTGACACTTAGTCTCTCTACTTATCTTTGGAAATAGGCAAGCAGGTCAAATCTTCCTTCTCAGACATCTAGGCAGTCCTTCAAGCAACAGGGCAATCCTCTTGCAGCAAGGAAGTCCCTCTATAACTTACACAGGTCTAATAGTATTCTGGAGAGTGGTTCTGGAGGCAGCCCGATATTTATAGCTGGTGTCAGTCTTTGTGTGGGGGCCCTACTTCTTCTTCTCCCACATCCTATTCTGGAAAATTCTTACACTGTCAAGGTTCCAAACTGTCTAGAACGATAAAAAGAAGTTTAGGCCTGGTGTCATAATATTTTGTGTGTGCAGGAGGCAAAGCCCTTGAAGTATAATTCGATTTCACCAATAAAGAGAATTTTACGTTACAATTTTTTAGTGTAAGCAGCACATCTATATCTGCTCTCAACCTAAAGTTAGCACTTATTAAATATAATGAGGAATTATAATGGATTGGTGCTGCGAAGAACGGGTGCACACTACCACTATATACTCAATGTCAATCCAAAATAGTAGACAACACTAATATGAGGTCTATAGCTCAGGAAGAGGATAGTCTCCCAAATCTTCCTCAATAGGAAAGCCAAAAATGTCACAATATTCTCCAACCACTAAGCACATCACTCTTAAGATTGTTGTGCCAGTAGTTATGTTCTTTTATTTTCAATTCTTTATTTTCATGTACAACATATGTTGCCCTTGCCAACATGTGTTTCGTCCATGCTGAAATATTGCAGCGGACTTCTTCAGGCTTGTCCAGTAGTGATAAAGTTTATACACCATCTTTATTCAGCAAAAAAACTATTCCCACCAATTCCAATTCCAATTCAATTTTATTAAATATGTTTTGGAACTCCGTGGAGATCCACATATTATACAATTACAAAAGACAATGAAAAATTTTGACCATATAAAACAACTCATACAAACAGTAATTATACAAAAGTAATTTACCATTCTATTAATAAAGTTCCAAGAAACATTTAAAAAAAGTAAAAATTTTGTTACAAAAAATTCCATTCGGGGGGCTAATAATAGCATCCAACAGAGCTGTTGCAGAAGAAATACCAAACTGAATACAAGCCGGTTTTATCCAAAGGCGCCGGTAAGACAATAATGCAGGACAAGCTAACAGGGCATGTTTGGAGTCTTGAATTGCTAGGTTACAGAAATTACATACATTGGATATTCCGTACCATTTGGCCAACAACTTGTTCAGGGGGAGCAAGTCCTGCCTGAGAAGTAGCCAAAAGCGGCGTAAGCCATGTGGGATGTTCCATGACAGATAGGGTTGTATCTGTCTGATTGAATAGGAATCAACAACTTGAGTGGCCCCCTTTTTTTGTGTTGTTAAATTCCGATCCCTCTCATAGCTTAGCTTCCATGTAGCTTGTTTTAGTTGTAATTTCAATTGATTCATGGAAAGCTCTAAGATGGAAGCTTCCTCCAACTCCAAGAGAGTGATAGCTTTCCTATAGTTCTTTATTAGGATCGAGTATGCATTTAGGGGGCCCATCAACTCTTTTGTAATAAGAGATCTGAGAGTGGATGGCTTTCCTTTAATCAGACTAATGACCCAGCGAATCACTCCTGCAGGTCCCTGAGCCCAGCTACTCCTAAGGCCGAGTTCTAGACGCAGGGTTGCAGAGCTACAACTATTATTAACCGAGGTTAAATTTCTCAGTAGGGAGCCCTCCACTGTGTCTAAAAAGCCCCATTCCGCTAGGTCAATTAATTCTACCCCGTAGAGCAGAGTCGGGGGAACTTTTGCCCGAAAGGCCTCCAACAGATGAACGAAGTGTCTCTGACCTGTTGATTTATACAGAGTTCTTAGGCCTTTACCCTGTGACTTTGCTTTTCGAGAACTGCTTTCAATGTGTAATTTATTACTTAAATTACTAGTGACTACCATACCTAGAAAGACGTACGATTTTACTCTTTCTAATTTCTGACCTCCCAATTCCCAACTAATGTGGTCCAGTTTTAGTTTGTTTCGTCCCTCCAAGCACATTATCTTACTTTTAGAAATATTTATTTTCAAAAAGTGCTCTTCAGAGAAGATGTGTAGTGCATGCAGACGGTTATTAAGACCCTTGGGGGAGAGGTCTAATATTAAAATATCGTCTGCATACATTAGGCAGGGGATGTGTCTTTCGCCTAAACGTGGAGCAATTCCTACACATGTTGATAAAGTAAGGGGAAGGTCACTAACATAAAGGGAAAATAGGAGGGGAGCTAGTAGGCAGCCCTGTTTGAGGCCATTTGCAGATGGAATGAGCCCGGAGAGACCTCTTTCTCCACCCAACAAAACCTTGCACCATGTATCGTCATGCAGATCCTGGACCAAGCGTAAGAGGCTATGTGGCATTCCTAAGATGTGTAGCTTTCTCCACAATACCTGACGGTCGACCTTATCAAAGGCCGTGGAGAAATCTATGAAAGCCACATAGACTCTTCCCTTCCTCGCTCTTATGTACTTATCAATTATTACCTGGAGGGCAGTTAGATTATCCATGGTCCCATGGTTTTTTCTAAAGCCTGTCTGCTCAAGTGGAAGGATATTTGCAGATTCAACCCAGGCATTTATCCGTTTGAGCAGGCATCTGGTAAAAACTTTGCCGATTGCATCCAACAATGCAATCTGGCGATAGTTCTGGGGGAGAAGACGATCACCCTTTTTGTACAATGGGACCAGGATGCTTCCCTTCCAGGAAGGTAGGACCTTTCCGCTAAATATGCAGGAATTAAAGATAGGGCATAAGAGCTTGCTCCATTTGACCCTATTCTGCTTTAACACATTAATTGGGACTTCATCGGGGCCCATAGCCCCAGAGCGTCTCATTTCCCCGATGGCGAGTTCTATGTCTTTTTCTGAAAAAGACTCTGTCGATGGGCTAATATCTAAAACCCGTACTTGAGGGGAAACTGAATGGTTACTGGCATAGAGATTAGAGACAAAATCCCTCCATATGTGTTCCTCGATAGGGATGGGGAGCGGAATGGTTCTCGTTCCGCACCCTTCACCTATAAGGGACCAAAATTGTCTCAATTCTCCATTAGTTGCAGCTTCCCTTATTTTTACCCAGATGGTATCCTCTTTTTCTTTTTGAAGGGCATATAAGAGTCGCCTCCTTCTCCTTTTTAGTGTTGTTATTTGTCGGGATTTATCCTCAGTTCTATTTAAGTATTGGGCCCTTATAAGTTTATTCAGGTCTACATTGAGCGTTTTCAGAGGACAGTAGGTTATTTTGGTGAATTTTTTCTTATTCTGCTTTTCAACCCCTGTTATTATTGAATTCAGAAATAAGGAAAAAAGCTCGTTTTCACGGCCATACCAAGAGGGGAGCTCGGAGATTGCTATATCTAGCATATCCTCCAGGTAACGATGAGCCCTTGCATTCCAATAACATCTTCCCGAACTGTTACCAAAATTTATTTGGTTACTGTTCAAGGACCATTGGTCACATTTAGGGAGATGTACGTTCATTAAGATTGAAATGATTTTATGATCGCTGAAGATGGTATCGATTACAGCGATATCCTTTAATAACTCAAATGAATGAGACCCTATTATAACATAATCAAGAATTGATTCCCCTTGATACGATCTGTGGGTAAAGTTTGCTGGAGAGTCCGAGGGGAGACGCCCATTTGCGATTATCCCATCGATTTCTACCAACTCATTTAGTAATAATTTACCCCGTTTATTTGTTAATATATTTTCTGGGAACGTTGCCCGAGGAATATGGAGTGTATCTTCTCTGATTTTGTCAGAAAATAAATTTAAGCTAAAGTTGGAGATTTTACAATTCAAGTCCCCGGTTAGGATAATAACCGTTCCAGGATCTTTCTCCTTAATGCTCTGTATATGGAGGAAGATTTTATTTAAAATTATGTTAAAACCCGTTTCAGGAGGGATGTAGGCATTTATCAAGGCCAGGTGGATTCCAGCTAAAAGGTTGCCTGACCCAAACAAGGTAACCACCTGGAAAAGTTTACTCGGGTCCAGGAAGTGGTTGTAGTCCCAGTTTATACGATTGGATAATAGGCAGGCTATGCCCCCGCTGGCGTGGCCTTTTTTATTCGCAGTGGCGCTGCCTTCTAGAACAATATAGTCCTTCCCTATTTGGAGATTTTCATTGCACCATGTCTCCTGGAGGCATATGATGTTTGCTTCTAGGGATAGGAGAAATTGTATTTTCTCCATATTATTTTTTAGACCTGCTGAATTCCACGATATTATAGATAAATCCGTGCTAAAGGAACTGCTTAGGTAATGATTTTCCCGAAGATTTGTCGGCTAATACTTTGGGCAGCCAATTCCAGAGATCCTTTTCCTCTCTAGGGGTAATTTGATAAGTTGAGGAGGAGGTTTGAGCATATGATACCACTCGAGAATCACTAGACTTGCTTATTTTTAATTCTTTAATTTCACCCAAGTTATTTATATTGCCTGCTGCGGCAAGCAGCAGGGAAGACGGGGGATTCCGTTGGTTTAGCGTTTTAACAGCCTTATTCCGATAGGAGGGCAGTAAAACAGGAATTACATCTATTCCCCTACTCTGGAGGTCTTCAGCCCGTTGCAAGATGAGGTTAGCTACCAGTTTAGAGTAAAACTTCACCCTCGTAACTTTCCCCGCTTCAGACTCTTGTTGCAAAACTATATCTAGGTCAGCTGATTGAATAAGTTTCAGATTGGCGGATTCTTGGAAATATTTCAACAGGAGGGATCTGTTCAGAATACAGTCAGGTTCAAAAAGGGGAAAGAAGTCTACCCATACAGTATCTATATTATTTTCTATGTGATCTTTGTCCGAGGTAACCTTTGCAGGAGCTTCCGTGGGAGTAATGACAAAGGGGTTGAAAGAAGACATTTTTTCGGCAGAGTAATTATGCTCTTGCCCTAATGGAGTTGGTTTATCTGCTTCTTGGTTCGATGAGCCTTGGGAAGGAGCACCCTGAGCCATTACACCCTGGAAGACGGATGCGAAGGGATTAAGTGCCGTGGTTGCTTGGGTAAGTGGCTTTAAAACTTGACATGGGGATGTCGATTTATGTGCCACTTTTATAGCCCTAGTATTATTGCTTTGTTGGCCAAAGGTAAATATATTAGTAATTGCTGACAAGGGGGATGTATGGGTGGGTAAGAAGGGAGATTTTGCCTTGGATGTTAAGGAAGTGTTTTCTTTGGCTAACATATTGACGGGGTTTTTATTATTTCCCGCTGCCATCTGTGTTTGAGGTGACACTTCCAGTGGAGGAAAGTTTAAGTTTTTCCTGAATAAAATTTTCCTCCGCCTATTTTTATCTATCCGTCTTAACAGTTTCCTTTTGTGCTTTCCGTTCTTTTTTAAAGGCCCTATTTTCTCTCTATTATCAGTTTCCCCCTGAATAGCTTCCTCCTCTATTTCCCCGTCCCCCTTCTGTTTCTTAAAAATTGAGAATAAATTATTTCCAGTTTTTAGCGGGGTTTCCCCAAGGGGTTTTATTACAAAATCATGATTTACTGACCCATTTAAATTGGAAAATGAATAGGGAGCACCTGTTTTTTCTTGCACTATTTTTGAAGTAGTTGTAGCTACTAGGGGTTGCTCATTTATGTCAATCTGATCTGGGGCCGTGGGAGGGGAGGAGGGCCCCTTCCCGCCCGCTTCATTCTCTTTTTGGGACCTCAGCAGGACTTTTAGAATTTGGGTCACTGTGTCAAGCACGCAATCGGATCCCCCCACAAATTTTTCCAATAAGTGTAAAATAGAGGCCAATAAATGTTCTAAGATGCAGAGGGAGTCGGAAAGCGGTTTGTCGGGCCCCTTGCATTGGGAGGAATTTATTCCGAACAAATTTAAAGTTGGGCTAGAGGAAAAGTGAGAGTGTGAGGTTTTGGAGGGGGTACTGCTGTAAAGTTGTAGGCCGGCATGTTTTGACATTAGCGGAGTATTCTGGGGTAACTCAACTGCTGTGGGATCAGATTCTAAATACCGTTGACATAGGACTTCATCTAGGATCATTGGAGACAAACCATTGTGAAATGAAGTTTTGGTTAAAGAACTGTTTGCAGGCTGAGTAGCTTCATCGTGGGGAGTTGCCATGATGTTTAAAATGTCATGCTCTATATCTTTTTTTGTTTTTATGATTACCTCTGGTACTAAGTCAATATTATTTTTCAGAGTAGAAAACAGGGGGGGTGAGAACTCACTCTTGGGGGGGAATTGTAGAGTCCTAGCTGGACTTGAGTCCGCCTTAGCTTTTTTGGTTTCAAGATTTTCTGAAACATCATTTAAGGTAAAGTCTAAATGGATAACTCCGGGATCTTTTGGGTCCGTTGCTTTATTAGCCGACCCTAAGGCTTTGTTTTTACCCTTTTCCCAAAAGTTAAAGAGCTGGCAGGTACTTTTCATGTTGGTAGATTGGCTATGTTTGTTTCGAAGGGGATTTGATTTTGTTTTGGAGCTGGATCTTCCTACTATTATTTTACCAGATCTTAGTTTCTTTGTCATCTTGGCTGGATAACACTATCGTGAGTGCGCTGTAAAGGAGCGAGTTTTATGTCGATCGGGAATTCTGAGATTACACTGCAAGTAAGTGTTTCTAATGGAAAAGAACTTAAATACCTACCCGGCTGCAGATTAGCTTTAGGTGCAGTCTCACAGGTAGTTTACAATAAGGTATGACTTACCGGGGCTAAAGGGATGGGCCTAGCCTAGCCTTCTCGTGCCTCTGAGGGCCTCAGAGGGCCCGCCCTTGTCCCGGGCTTCTCCCGGGCGCTACCCGCGCGCTACCGCGCAGCGGAGCACGAAGTCTCTGTTTATTGACTGACCTTAGGAGTGGGCGTGGCCTTGAGGGAGAGCGTCACCAGGTGTGATCGGTGAGGCAGCTGCTGGGACTCTTGGGAGTTGGAGTCCAGCAGTCTGCGCGCTCGCAGCCCTGAGTGCCTCAAGCCCTTAGTCCAGAGATGACAGTTACAGCAATGAGCTGCTCCGGTGAAGCGGGACCCGCGGAGCGGGTCCGGCGAAAAGTAGCGTTTGCAGAAGCGCTTCGACAGGAACACAAAGCGCTATACCAGACCAGATCTCCAGCGCTTAATACAGGAACAGTTCAGCAGGCAAGGTGCAGAAGGGTATCCGCTGTTGGTGGAAATCCGGCGCCTTTTGCAGGGAAGAAGGGGGCGTGGCCTTGAGGGAGAGCGTCACCAGGTGTGATCGGTGAGGCAGCTGCTGGGACTCTTGGGAGTTGGAGTCCAGCAGTCTGCGCGCTCGCAGCCCTGAGTGCCTCAAGCCCTTAGTCCAGAGATGACAATTACAGCAATGAGCTGCTCCGGTGAAGCGGGACCCGCGGAGCGGGTCCGGCGAAAAGTAGCGTTTGCAGATGCGCTTCGACAGGAACACAAAGCGCTATACCAGACCAGATCTCCAGCGCTTAATACAGGAACAGTTCAGCAGGCAAGGTGCAGAAGGGTATCCGCTGTTGGTGGAAATCCGGCGCCTTTTGCAGGGAAGAAGGGGGCGTGGCCTTGAGGGAGAGCGTCACCAGGTGTGATCGGTGAGGCAGCTGCTGGGACTCTTGGGAGTTGGAGTCCAGCAGTCTGCGCGCTCGCAGCCCTGAGTGCCTCAAGCCCTTAGTCCAGAGATGACAGTTACAGCAATGAGCTGCTCCGGTGAAGCGGGACCCGCGGAGCGGGTCCGGCGAAAAGTAGCGTTTGCAGATGCGCTTCGACAGGAACACAAAGCGCTATACCAGACCAGATCTCCAGCGCTTAATACAGGAACAGTTCAGCAGGCAAGGTGCAGAAGGGTATTCCCACCATATAACCGCTATCAGGTATGCAGTCTGTTTCAATCCAATCCAATGAATGTAAATGACTCGTCCTTATTTCAGGCCGAAATTAAGGACTAGTCATTTACGGAATGGGAGTACTCTCCTGGAGATATTTACATATATATAGATTCACTTAAACATACTTGGTATATTAATTGAACTAGATTTAAATGGACTGCATACCTGATAGTGGTTCTGTGATGGGAATCAATTTTTTGACGAATAAACAGTTCCTCCTTTGCTCCGGGGTCAGGGTAAGGAGAGAGGACAACTCCTTACACTGACCCTTCCTTCTCCTTGGAAAATAGGAGGTTGGGGAGAGGTGCACAATCCTCTTGAATGAAAGAATGAAATTTGTAAAGTGCATTATGCCCACAGGCATCAAAGCATTAATACCGGTATTGATAACAGCAGCAAAAAATAAGAGCGCTACAATCACAGGAGGCAGAAGAGCCAGGTTTTCAGTTGCTTGCGGTAAACTACATAGGAGTTCAAACTCACAATTTGTGTGGGCAAGGTATTCCACAATTTGTCTGCTGATACCGAAAAGGAGAGACTGCCCCACCTAGCTTTCCAGAATCCAGGAATGGTCACCTCCCTTAAGAGAAGATGATCTAAGCTGTCTCTTACGAGTATACCAATGAAATGCTGTTCTCAGGAGCATCAGCCTTGATGTGGAACAGCCAACTGGATAATGCAGAGCTCTTTAAAAATCACATGCTTCCTAACTAGCAGGCAGGGAAGGGTGCGCATGCCTTCAATGACTGAAAGATGTTTCAGTACATTCAATACCAGATGGGCTGGCACATTTTGAATGACCTGCAGTCTGTTAAGTGAGAATGAATTGATATTTAAGTATAAAGTGCTGAAATAGTCATGGCATGATGTAATCAACACAATAACCATTTCTACCCCGAGTTCAGCAGATATGAGAAGGAAAATATCTCTCAAGATTTTGATAATGAAAAAGCAATAACTCACTTTTCTATTGACCTGAGTGTCTAAGTTATCAAGAATAACCCCTAGATTCTTCACAGAGACAACTGGTGTAGGTAAAGGACCATGTGTCTCTGGCAACCAAAGTTCTGACCACACCATGTGCTTTTTCCCAAAATCCAAGTTCTCCATCTTTTTGCCATTTAATTGTATGCAATTCTCCTTTATCCAGATGCTGATATCAACCATACAGAGTTTAAACTTCTCTGCAACCAGAAAGATGTAATCTGATATAAAGGCGATGATTTGGGTGTTGTCCGCATTGGAAAACACCTGCAAGCCGAGAAGATGTAACCTTATGGCAAGAGCAGTCGACCTCAAAGCTGGGGAACCGGGTTAGAGTCTCGGCAACGAAGCTCAACATCATGTGATTCTGGGAAAATCACTTAGAGGCAGTTGTATCAAGGTTTTTTTTGTCGCAAACAATGCGAATCGCTAAATAGCATTATTTGCGACAAAAAAAATAAAACATGGGATGTAAGAAAGAAATTGCCTCGCAAATTCAGAAATCGCAATTATTTCGATTTCTTAATTTGCGAGAATGGTTTTCTGAGAATTTATTTGCGATTCCTTATTTTGCATGTTTCTAGTTTTGCGAAAATCGCTAACAAGAAATCGCAGCATAAGAAATCGCAATTTGCGAATGCCTGAAAATCGCAAATTAAGAAATCGCAATTAACACCAACTACTTGCAGGTGGTAACTTAAAAAATATATAAAAAGGCACCCAGAATGCACTGAATTGTATTCCAAAATGGCTGGACTATACCTGATAGCCAGGAGGCTGCACATTCAAGCTCTTGCACAAAGGAGACAGAGACAGGAGAGAATCTTCAGATTACGCATCACGCTGTTCCAGCAGACTGAAGAGGACATATATGAGAAATACAGACTTCATCCACACACCATTTTGGACCTCATTAATGAATTGAAACCTTTTTTGGAGCATCCAACAAGCAGGACACAATCCATTCCAACCCATGTGCAGGTATTGTGCTCACTGCACCTTTTGGCTTCAGGGTCTTTTCAAAGTGTCATTGCAGAGGTTGGTGTGGAATCACAAAGTGTCCTATCACGCTTTTTTCATGTGTTCCTGGATGCAATGCTGAACAGGCTTCAACATCACATCTACTTCTCAAACACCCAACAAGCCATACAGGAAACCAAGTTGGAATTCTATCAAATTTCACGCTTCCCACATGTGATTGGATGCATAGATGGAACTCATATTGCCATCACTCCACCATCAGCCACAGAATATGTATTTCGTAATAGGAAAAGCTACCACTCTCTCAACATCCAGATTGTGTGCAGTGCCAAATATATCATCAATGACATAGTGTCAGAGTACCCAGGCAGCACACATGACTCCTTTATCTTCAGACATAGCGGAATTCATAGACGTCTGAGTGCTGGACAGTTCGGAGAGGGATACCTGCTAGGTAAATCACACTCATTCAAACATCCATCCATCCATCCATCCATCCCATCCATCATTTGACAATGGAACATACAGTTAATTTTATTTTTTCATCCATGCAGGTGATATTGCCTATTAAGTGCGTGACTTCATCCTAACGCCATACTTGATCCCTGCAAATGCAAGTGAAAGACCGTACAACAGGGCACACCGGTGAACACGTGGGGTCATTGAACGCACATTTGGCATATTGACAAGCCGTTTCAGATGCATACACAAAAGTGGAGGCGCTTTGCAATATAGTCCAGAAACCTGTTGTGAAATTGTAACTAGCTGTGCAATGCTGCATAACATGGCCATGCGCAAAGGCACAGACATTGAAGTGAGTGATTCTGTCACATCTGATGATGATGACATACCTCCACCTAGAAGGGCTGCAGCAGGAGTAGGAGCTGCGGCTGGCCGTCAAAGACAGTCTGAGATTAAACGGAATTACTTTTAGGTAGACAAGCAAAACTACAAATTTACTTATTTTTGCAAGTGTTGTTTTTATTCACAACACACAAACCATAGTGCAGTTTGCAAAATTTAAATTTTGGATGAAAGTAAATGAAAATTAACACAAATGTAACATGAAGCCATGTTCCACAATGCAGTAATGCTCAATGTATTGCACTTTAAACTGTCACTTCTTGCGCTGGCGGCTTGAAGCAGGATGTTCCTGTGCTTGTATGATTTCTTGATCATGTGCTGTGCCTGCACGCCTTGCACTTCTGCGCTGGGTCAAGTGAGTAGTTGGTGTGGGGTTCCTACTGCTCCTACTGGAAGTGTCCTCACTGTCAGCTGAAGCAATGAGAGCGCTTGCGCCAGAGTTGGAGGTTTACCAAATTTCAACCCCAGAGGTCACTCTGTCCAAGCTGTTTGCCATGTTATGGGTGCATTCGCTCATTTCACGCTGCATGTTAATGCTGCGCCTGGTGAAGTTGCTTGTGACAGTACATAGCCAGTTGATTGCTTTTGTATAGCCTTGCATCCTCATATGTGCATGCTGTGCAGCCTTGTTGCGAGCTTTCTCCGTACGTTCAAGGGTCAGACACAGTTTATCAATTGATGCAGCCATGCTTACTTGATTTCTGTTCAATCTTAAAAGCTGTCTATTTATTGATCTGAGGTCCCCACGTTGCAGGCGCTGCACGTGAAGCATATACTGCTCAAGACCAGCAAAAACTGTGCCTGCTTCCATTTGCCCACTGCTGCTCCTACATGTCTCCAACCTGTATGACCGGGTCCTCCTTTGACTTTGGGGTTGGTCTTGTGAGTTACGAGGGCACACTGTGTCAGGCTCACTGTGAACTGTTCCTCCATCTCCATTGTCATCTTCTTCCAATGGTGGCAGAGGAGCTACATGCCTGCGCTTTCTGCGCACAATTTGAGTAAGGGTAGTGGCATCAGTGCCTCCTCTTTCAGTATCAGATGTGACATGGGGAGGTGATTCATCCCCCTCACTTTGTTCCCTGGATTCCTTTGAGTGTTCTGTGGATGTAGAGTGAGACATATGAGTTTGTATTTTTATGTGCATTTTCTAACAAATAAAGTTTTTTTGGGGGGAAAAATAACTCTCACTATACTATATTTCTAACTTCATAATTAATTACAAACTTCTCATGTGTTTCTATGATGGAAATGTGCAAAAATTCATGATTGCACTACAAATCCCATGATGCATTGTTTGCTACATGTTTCACAGTCTCACTGGACTAATACATTCCTCACACTGAGAACATGCACAGAACACACACACATGCATTACACACATTTCATACACTTCTTTGCATGCATCTTACCTTGTGCAGTTGGTGTAGGGTCAGAGCTATCAATGTTAGCCACTCCACTCACACTCTCTGGAAGCAGGGTTGTTTCAATTAGTTCCTCATGGGGTGTTGGTTGGTCTGCTGTTGATGTACCACCACCAGTTTTATTTGCCTCCTTAATCCTTTCAGCAACCCTCTCTTTGGATCTTTGACGCATGTCATACCATCGTTTTTTTATTTCATCAATGGTTCGATTAGTAACCCCAACAGAATTGACTTTTTCCTGGATCTCCAACCAAATTTTTTTCTTCCTTGATTCAGGAACTTTTAAAGCCTTTTTTTCCAAAAAGCCCCTCATGGCTACACACCATTTCTTCTATGAGGATTTCTTGTTCCTTTTCTGTAAATTAGTGCTTCCTTTTCCTCTTGTCTCCAGACATTTCCTCCTGTGTGTTCTGTGACTCCATTGCACTCCAAACAGGTCTGCTCTGCCTCCAAACAGTGTTCCAACTGCCCCTGGGTGTGGCTCAGGCAAGCAGGTGCAAGCAATCACTCCAACTTCCTGGGTGTGATGTCATCAGCCTGTTCCAGCATTGCAGATTCACGTTTTTAGCGATTTCTTAATTAGCGAATTTCGCAAATTAAGAAATCGCAAAATATTCTCAGAATTATTAGCGATTTTTAAGAAATCGCTAATAAATCGCAAAAATGTACATACATACCATTTTGCGAATCCGTAATTGCGATTCGCAAAAAATCACAATTAAGGACGCGCAAAACAGAAAGATGATACATCTGCCCCTTAATCTTCTCGTCCCTAATCAAAATGAATGTGTCCATCTAAAACAAAACTAATGCTCATGTAAAGCGCTCCGATACCTGATATCTTCGGGTCTAGTTTGCGCTATATAAAACTCTTAAAAAAAAAACGGTACCAGATTACCAGGGGGGCAACATAGAGGTTAAACAGGGTGGGACTGAGGAAGCACCCCTGCAGAACCACACAAGAGAGCTGGAATGGTTCTGACCTGACATTCCCACAACTGACTGATTGGGTTGTATTAATCAAAAAGGACCCCCAGAGGTCCAAAGCGGTATCCCCCAACCCTGCTTGGCGCAATCTTTGCGCCAAGCTGGATGGTGAGATTGCCTCAAATGCCACTGACAGATCCAACATTACCCAGATGGCAGCTCCTTCTTGATCCACCTGCCAAAAAATGTAATCTGTGGTGGAAACCAGCTGATTCAGTACTATGACCACTCCGGAACCCATTCTGTAAGGGGCCCAGAAGGTACTGAGCATTAATAAACTCGGCCAATTATTGGTTAATATATTTGTCAGAGATTTTGGCCAGTCCAGGTCAGACGAGACATTGGGCAAAGGGTTTTGAGGTCACTGGGATCCCCATTGGGTTTCTTTTTAAGGGAAAAACTACTGCCTCCGTCCAAAGTTGGGGAAACACTCCTGTTATTAATATCTGATTGTAGACTTTTTCAAAAAAGTTTGCAATCCGATCCAGTATGAGTTGTAAGATTCTGAGAGGACAGGGGTCATCTGGCAAACCTGATGCCTTCCACTTCATCATCCATCACCAGGAGCATGGTTACTTTGGACCGCTCAAAATGAGGCTTGAGGTGGTTTACATGCAGAGCTCTTTTGGATTCTTGTATGTCTTGAATTTCACCACATAGGTGATCTCATCCCTCAGGTCCTGAACCTCATAGGTCCCGATCTAAGGGTACGTTAAGGCCCAGGGCTCTACAGGCTCCACAACCCAGAACATTTGGCCAGATTGGCACTCCACCAGAGGATCCTCCTGGTCGTATCAGTGTGAGAAAGTGCCCTCTTTCTGCATTGTTTCCCCCACTTTTTGCTGAGTTGCTGATGTGCTTTGAATGAGTGTGCTCTGGGATCCTGCTTATCAGGGACCCAGCGCATATGTTCTTTCCCTAAAACTGCATTGAAGCCCAAACCCAATTGGCATCTCTGGCCACAGGTCAGCCCCTGGTAAATGGTACCACAGGTACCCAGGGCACTGTGACCAGAGAAGACCTCTAAGGGTTGCAGCACTTATTGTGCCACACTTAGAGGTCCTGTACCATTACACTCATACATGTCTTTGCAGGCTGCGTGTATTGGTGCAGAACAAAGTGAAGAGCCGACATGGCACACATTTCTGTGTGCCATGCCTACAACCCACTGCCCTGGTATAGGTCAGTCACCCCTCTAGCTGGGTGCAAAATACCAGTGGTGAGGGTACATGTGCATGACCCCTGTCCCCCTACAGTGTCTATGTCCATTCCTAAACATTTTAAGTGCAGTGATGCCATTAAGAGTATATGGTGCTGGGAGTTTGTCATTATGAACTCCACAGCACCATAATGGCTACACTGAAAACTGAGAAGTTTGGTATCACACTTCTCAGCACATTAAGCCCACACTGATGCCAGTGTGGGATTTAATGAAAAATGCACACAGAAGGCATCTTAGAGATGCCCCTGAAAACTAACTTAGCACTAGTGTCTACTTTCAGCTGCCACCATCAGACATGTTTCTGGACCCCTGGGTCGAGAGCCTGCTGCTTTCTGGGGCCTTAAACAATGCACATCCTGGGACTAGGTGCCAAGCCTTCTCCCCCAGGATGGGCAGGGTTCATGAAGGGGAATCTTCAAAGGCTTGCCACCTTTGTGAGCTTCCCCGGACTACTTACTGCTCTCAGCAACTGGTCCCACTGGTATTGACCCCCTCTTTGGGCGGGAGAAACATCAGGAGAAACAAGTGAGGAAGAGAGGAGTGCCCACCTCTGCCAACTCCACTCCTTAGGTAGGGGAGGCAAGGTGAAGCACAACTCCACGTCATCTTGCAGATGGAGGAACTCAGCCAGCCAGGGACATGCTCATGCCCCCTCCCATGGGAGGGTGGCATTATAGGGTGTGCACCCACCCCAGGGAAAGGACAAATTGGTCCCTAGCCTTTTACCTACCTGTAACCCCCCTAAATCTAGTATTTAGGGGCACCCCTGAACCTTGCTTCCTCAGACAAGATGAAACTAGAAGAAGAAGAAGGGCCAAACAGCCGGGTAGCAGCTAACAAGAGGAAGATGCCCACTGACTTGGCCCCAGCCCTACCGGCCTGTCTCCCCCTCGGATCTTCTTCTGTGAAATCCTGGTGTGTCCTGCAGCCAGCAACCTTGAAAACCTCTGAGGATCTGCCTGCCTTCATCCCCAAAGACTTTGTCTCCAGTGAACACCGGATTTATTCATCTGCAACCTCTGGCCCCGCCGGAGACCTCGAATCCGCACTACTCTGAACCCGCTGTCCACGGCCTGAGCTCGAGTGGGCAAACACCACGAGGAGGTCCCCCCGGCGATCCTGACCTGAGATCCAGTGACTCCTGACCTACCTCAAGCCTCGAGCCGACACCTGCAGCCTAAATCCAGAAGGCCCTCCAAACGCGACCAGGAGCTGGTAAGAAGATCTGACCCCAAAAGACATCCCTGCACCCGACACCCCACGGCCTCGGGTGGCCAAACCGATGGTGCCTAACCAACCCCTAAGTTCCCAACTTCCTCTTGAAGTGGTGTTCGCACCCAGAAGACCTTCGTCCCCAAGCCTGCAGTGCTTTTGCAAACCGGTGATACCCCATTGAAGGCTACAGGGCTTCTGACGCCAAAGCAGCACTCTGCACCCAGCCGTACCAGTGCCGCGGAGGGTGCAAATTTTGTGCTGTCCTTAACCCCCATTTTCCCTGAGCTTAAGTCCAGGAGCTTTCCTCCCACAACCCAAGGGCCTGCTTGTCAGCAGCCACCAACTGGAGGCCCCTATCCCCCGTTGGATAACATTGGGAATCAGCACTCTGCACCCGGCCGCCCTAGTGCCGCTATGGGTGTAACTAGAGTGCATCCTTGACCGTGGTGGACCCCGGAATCTACCCCCAAAACCTCAACTCCCACTAGCAAATACTTACCTTTAAACCAATAACACTATTTTTACTCCTTAGGATAACATTGACTGTTTTTCTATATTTTTTTTTTAAAGCTTTATTTAAAGAATTTGCATACATTAAGACAATTTACAAAAAACAATATCAAGAACATAACAAAATATTATACTTTTGTAGAGACATAGTCTGCACAGATCTTGAACTGCACAGAAAGCACAGAATAATAAATACACAAAAAAATACAATAACAAAACAAATACTCAACACATTAAGGAGGGGGGAGGGGTATCGGCGTTGTGTTGGGGTTAGGGGATGCAGGTGTGTTAGTACTTCATGGTGTAGTTGGGTGATTGTGGAGAGGATTGCCATGTGAGCCTTCAGATATGTTGAGTCAAATGTGGTGTCGGAATGTCATGAGGCTAGTAACTTAGTTCAAAACAGGGGTCGGTAGGTGGGAATGGGTGCCCATGTCAGAGTCTGCAGGACAGGGGTAAGTCCAAGATCCTCTTCCCTTTGGTGTTTCACCCCCCCGGTCTCGGACTGTTTTAAGTGACGAACATGCCTTGTAGAGTTTGGTGATTAGGTGAGTGCCACTGGTGTCGGAGATGAGTACAGTGAGCGGAGTGAATTCAGTGAATGGCATGGAGAAGGCTGGGAAAGTCGTTCAGAGAGCACTTTGTATTTGACTGTTTTTCTTGGAAAAGTTTCAAAGTGTGGAGTTTTAAACCCTAAAGAAATTCTTTAAAAATTGCACTAACTAACAAAAGCGATTTTACTTACCTGTTTACAGGAAATGTCCCAGAGTAGTATCCAGGTATACCACTCTGAGTAAGAAAAGTAATCCCAAAAGTAACTTACCTGTAATTTTATTGTAAAACCCATTCAAGTCTATGTACTGTATTTACAAAGTATTGCATTTCTCTGAAACCATGCTGTAAGTGAAAACAAAGTGCACATTTAATTACAATCCAAACTGTATTTCAACTGTATATTTGCTACAAAGTACTTATCACTTATCTGTGCCAGACTTGCTTGGTCTAGAAAATAAATTAACAAAAAGAATATTTTATAAAAAAACAATTGGTCTGAAGTTCAGTCTTTGAGTGTGTGAATTCATTTGCTGACTGAGTTTGTATAACAAATGCTTAACACTGTCCTCTGATACTGCCTTACTGCTCGACCACACTACCACAAATAGTGAGGTGCTATCTAACTTTACCTTCTGCCTACCTTTGGGGTTCCACTGGACTCTGTGCACACTATACCTCACTTTGGTATAGTATATACCGAGCCAGCTTCCTACAATCAGTGCTTCATCATTTTCTGGCTGGCTTCCAGGTTCACAGTGACTTCCTTCCAGAAATGCTTCATTTGGATCCTACATGGAAATATGTAGCTCACTACATCTTGAGGAGGTTTTGTGGGGGATTCCTCCCACCCTTTTCGACAAGACTCAGAGATCCACGTACAGGGTGACCAAACAGAAGCTCCAAGGGACTGAACCCCACAACCTTCTGAGGCACTTCCAGGTAGGCAAAAAGAAAGCATGGCAAAAGTAAATCCCACTTATGCCTCATGGCTTCCGATAGACCCATAATCATATAATTCAGGGTCTTGTTGAAACTTTTAACCAATTAATTTGTCTGAGGATAGTATTGTGCAGTGAACTTGTAGGTTACCTCACATTCATCCCACACTGACTTCATGTAAGCAGACATAAGGTTGGTACCTCAGTCTGATACAACTTCTTTGGAGAAGCTCACTTGGGTAAGTATTCCCATCAATGGGATTCATGGTCCTTTGAAGAATGCCCTCTTGGTACCGGATAGCAATATTGACCAAGTCCAGGTGAACCTGCTTCCTAAGGCTGTCTTAGGGACCAGGAGCCCTACAATATCTATTCCCCCTTTCAAGGGGTCTTACGGAAGTAGGAGAGCCGTTTGCTCTTCCCTTGACTTCCCACTGGCCTTACAGGTGGAGCAGGACCTATTTATTAATTTAAGTGAAAAGTTTTATATAGCGCTAACATGACCAGTAAGGGTGTCAGAGTGCTGCACAAAGAAGCAGGTGAAGGTGTAAAAACTAAATCTATAGGAAGCTAACATGCACAAATACAAAAAAAGAGCAACCAACCATATGGTGTATATGTAAAGTAACAAAAATTGCATAGTTGAATGGGAAACCAATGTTGTTGACAAGAAATAAAAGTTAGTTAGGGTGGCTTCAGGTCTAATTATGCAAGTGGTTATCCAGTAGTAACCATTCAACCAGTTTTTTGAATGAGGAGTTCGAAGGGATATGTGGCCGTGGGGAACATCCTTTACAACGCAACTTTTACAACGCACTACCATTACAACGCAACTTTTACAATGCAAGTTATTACAACGCATTGCGCTGGGGGGCGCTCTAGGATAGGGAATAGTTTAATTACTATCCAACACTTTCCCTACTATCCACGGGGACTGGAGTTGGAATAGTAAATGAAACTATTCACTGTCCAGCGCCCCCCAACGCAAGTCGTTGTAATGACTTGCGTTGTAAAACCTGCGTCGTAATGGCATGCGTTGTAAAAGCATGCGTTGAAACGTCATACATCCTGTGGCCGTTCTCATCCAAGGGCAGTAAATGTGAGTGACCAACCTTGCAAAGATTTTGGCCTGCCCCAAATATTCCGCCAGGAGTACGTCATGAGCCAGACCCAGGAGGAAAGCCCTATAGCACTGGGGGACCACCAGCACATGGGTTGGTCTAGTCTCAGGAACCTTAGGCTCCTTATACTAGAGATCATTCTCCCAATAGAAAAGGTGATCAAGAGAGGTGTCGCCAGCTGCCTGGGCCTTGACGTGGCACCCTAGGCATTGTAGAGTAGGGTACTCCATCTAGGCTATGTTTTGCGGAATTTTCCCCAGGATGGCCCCGCTTCAGTTTGACAGCTAGCCAGCTCGGTTAGGTTCCCCCAGAGTAGCAATGTCCTCACCTGTAGGTTCCCAGGCCTCAATCTCATGCTCATCTTCCTCCCAAATTGCAGTAGTCTCTGGGGCTGATTTCCCTCAACCTTTGCACCTTCCTCTTTTTAGCAGATACCGTAGCGATTTCACCAGACTTGAGGTTCTTTTGACTTCCCTCTCAGGCTGCAATGGACCGAGTGGTCAGACACACCCACTCAGGCAACCCTAACATCTCCAGGTGGGGCCAGAGCTCCACCTGCTTCCAGATGGTGTGCTCCATGTTGTTACCAAGAAGAATCCACAGGCATGGCTGCACTCACAGTTACCCTTAAATTCCATGAAACCCCCCACCCACTCAAAGAGATCTAGATTTTTGGAGTTGTGACTCTTGTAGTTGTCAGCTACTACAACCTAGTGGAAATCATTGGGAATTACTTGCTCTGAGGACACGAGATAACCCAGGACCGCAGTCAAGCTGGCTCCTATTTCTCCCAGAGCCTCCACCCACTGCCCATTAATGGTGACCCACTGCCTATACATTTTAGTGTTCTTAGAGATGTGAGCCAATGGCACCATCTCTCGGTAACCGAGGGACACTAATGTATCCTCCATACAAAGTGGGCCAACCTCCTTCTCTCTTGGCGCTACACTGGCCATCCCTGATATTTGCCCACCGGGGGGGCTTCTGCCTTTTAGGGCAGTGGGTACCCTCCTTGAGGTAGCTGTACCTATTGCACTAGTGACATTTAGGGGGAAAACATCCTGAAGATTTCTTCTCAGGGTAACCATCTTTCTCCTGGTCAGGTTCAGGCTGGGATTGCTTCCCATGAGAACTGTTTTGGGGGCCTTTTGAGAATTATTTATTTTTATTTTTGCCTCTCCCCTCTCTCTTCTGGAGGGGACCCTTTCCACCTTTTTGCTCTGTACAGATATCTTCTTGTGGACCCTGGTGCTGAACCAGCGGTCCGCCTCCTCTGCAGTCTCTCTGAGATCAGTGAGCTTGGACTGTTTGGTGTTGGCGCAGCTCTGGAAAGCAACTACTGAACATGTGCTCTTTTGCAATCTAATTGTACAGGTCTGTTGTTAAAAAGTATCTGCATATTTAAATATGTATTGTTTATTTCTAAAATACTTAACAACATATGTTATAATTGATTACAAAATATGTGCTATTTTAAAATATTTTTAAACAGTTATATACATTTATTTGTATTTTTGACAATTAGAAATGTTTTTGTTTAACATTATATCTTGTGAGGTTTTATTTTAAGTGGTAGGGTGTTGCAGTAGCAGTGGTTGGCCATGTGTAGTGCAGGCCTTACTACAAAAGTGTACGTTACTACAAAAGTGCAGTTTGTGATTACAGAGAAGAAGTACATTTACTCAAAAGTGTAAACTTGCTCATTAGTGAATGTTACCTTTGCGAAACAGGTCAGTAACTTCTTGAGCTTAGACTGAGTCTGAATCTGATGTGGAATATTTTGAGTATGGCAAACTTCATTCAACAAAATACTTGCTATTGTCCATGTAGCTTGACTTTACCAGCAGATTAAAGCTGTATTTAATTATTTTTGCATTTGGGAGATAAATATATTCAACCAATATTTTTAAAATATAATATTTGTGACCTTTTAAAGGTAATGCATTCTGTAGGCCAAATATAATTGTTTCATATAGCAGATGGATTCAGCCACTTTTTAAGTATGACTAAGAAAATGTCTTTGGGAATAATTTGTTTATTTTGTTTTGTGAACTGTAAGGTTTTTATAAGAGTTTGTCTTAATAAACTATTTAAAATAATAATGTAGTGGAAACACAAAAGCCTGACCTAGGTAACTGAATTTACTGGGGCTTGGTGTTGAGTCAATAAAAATAAACCAAGGGGCATATTTACAACAGAATGGCGAAGCATAGCGTTAAGCACAAAATGCTAACGCCTCGCTCTGCCAGTCTGAAAACTCAGGGATGAGCTGTATTTACAAAGATACAACACTTCCCTGAGTTTTCCCTAGCGCTGGAACTAAATTAAGCTGCCTAGTGCCAACGCAGGCACCCTTGCACCATATTGCAAGTGTGCCTGTGTTGAGGGAATGATTGTTAATGTCCAAGAAGATGTCCCTTCATGCACATAAACAAACACAAAGGCCGATAGAAGTTGTAGGAAGATGTCCCTTCATGCACATAAACAAACACAAAGGCCGATAGAAGTTGCAGGAAGGTGTCCCTTCATGCACATAAACAAAGAGAAATGCAGATAGAAGTTGGAAATAGTCATTTTTTTAAGGATTATTTATGTGCAGGAAGGGACACTTTCCTGCACATAAACAATCATTCATGGCGTTTTGCTGTTTATATGTGTGCTGCACCATTCAGCACACATAGAAACAGCAACATTGTGGAGAAATAATGCATTTCTGCCCGTTTCACCATGTTAAGACCAGGTTGTCCCTGGTCTTAATTTTGGAGCTGCCTCCTATTTACGCCACGCTTGTAAATAGCGGGAAGCCCCAAAACCAATGGGTGTTGCGGCAGAACGCCCACCACAACACCCATTGCCCACCCCTTTCAAACTAAGTAGAGCATGCAAGGGTGCATTATTTACAAGGCGATGTTAAACCACGCTAAGTGGGTTAAGGCTGCCTTCTAAATAAGGCGAAGTCCCTATTGCCACAGGAATGTCATTAAAAGTGATGTTCCTGTGCGATAGGGGCTTGTAAATATGACCCCAAGAGGGGTTGGAAAGGGATGTTGGTTGGTGTGCAGGACACATTGAGACAACATGTAGTGCAGGAGGCAGCTCAAACTCAATCACCCAGAGTGACAGATGGGTCATTGATGCAAAACGGTGAGGAATGGGAAGATGTGAAATGGAAAACAGGAGCTTCTGGGGTCTTCCAATTGGTGGCTGCCAACTAGGGATTGTGCCTGAGTGGTACCAACCTTAACTTGCCCTGTGAAAATGGAAGATGATTGCCCCATCAAAGGATAACCTAGGTTCATTGTTAACAAGTCTATTTATTCTCTTCAACTCAGTCTACTGTAGTCCTACATACTGCTGTTAAGCATACCTAACTCTATTCTTGTTTCTTCCTTCCACCACTAAAATTGGAAAATCAGAGTCCTATTTATTATTCTAAAAAGTAGGACATGTGTGTACTTTTCCCCAACTCATTTTAGTCTGGCCTCTTTGTTCAACTTCTATTTGACTTGATTCACTGAAATTATTTCATGGCACTTTGCACATCACAAGCAGATTACCCATATCTATGCAAGCTCATAGACTGGATTATTCTACTTCTTACAGAATTTGCATCATCTTGGGGATCTGGTGTCAGAAAGTACTGGTGTGATGCAGCACTATGTTAGTGTTATTCCATCATATCCAGTGTGTCCACAGAGTGTTATGCCAGCACCTTGCAAGCCAGTGGAGCCCAGCTTGAAAGATCAGTCTATCTGCACACCAATTTCCCTACCCATCAGTGGTATCTCTTTGCCTGGACTAGGGACAGGCACCAGTTCACATCAAGCAGACCAGTTCCGGCTGCTCCCGGAAAGCAGCAGTGGGGCAGGAGGGGGGAGTGGGGGAAGGGAGGGGGATTAAAAAAATTCACTTACCTGATAGCCGGCCGCCGCCTCTTCTCTGTCTTCTTCCTGGCTTCTCCTTTGCAAACAAGAAGCAGGAAGCACCTGGCACCCAGGCACCCCATAACTAATCACAGCACTAAAATGCAGCGTTGTGATTGGTCTGAGCACTGGGGTTCAGCATTCTATCAGGGAATGGCAGCCTGGGCATGCACTCATGATTCATCGAAGGCTGAAATGCAGCCTTGGTGGAGAACATGCAAAGTGCGCATGACTGGCCGGCCTGAGCCGACCAAAACACAAGACCAAACACATGGCCAAACATTCATGTGCACTTACATAGTGCCCACTACTCCTCTGCCTGCTCAGAGAGCAGAGCAGATCCGCCGCCTTGCCTCACCAAGACGCTGCAGCAGGAACAAATAATATGATAATAACGTCCAGTTATAATAATTTTATTTTTCCTTTTTTTATGCTGCGAAAAGCAGTGGGGTGAAGCTCCTGCGCTTTAGGAGAGCAGCCACCAGAGGAGTAGATAACTCTTTCACACCCTGTGATCTATGCTATGCAATTGGAAATTGCTCAATACACAGCTCCTTCCTGCAGTAAAATGCCATTACTCCAGCCTTCTGTCTCAGACCACTAAGTGATCTTGACATACACACTTGTCATGAACGTCATAAGTAGCAGTCATGTGAGTGATGACAAAACTGAAGGGACTGATTATGTAATTTGTGATTCAATCTGTGATGTCATCCATGATGTCACGCCTCTGAAAAAAATCATTAAATGAAGGCTATCATTCCATATTTGAGTCACAGAAAATGACGTCAATCATCAGTCCTAATCATAGGTACCAGTACTTCTGTAACCAAAATGTGGATATTTGACTTTACTAATGACAATAATCGCACTATACACTAGTTACCCAGACGGAGCTAAGGCTCATTTCTGATCCGTTTTGGCCACACAACGTAGCACTCAAGAGTCATTCCACTGGGCCTTAACAATGCTCAAATATGCCTGCACCAAACAGATCAATATATATTAGTCTTAGTTTGTAGATTCTGTATATCATTACAGCAATTACTGACTCATTCAGGCTCCCGAAAAAATGCTAGATGTGTGGTGAGTCAATTCCATCACAGTTCTCCCATTGACACAGATTTCTAGAGTGCTGAGGGAAAGCCACCTCATAGATGTCATATTTCAGCATTATATTTCGGCATCAAATCCATGAGCATGAATGTGATGGAAACGAAATGAAAATAGACAAATTAGTTGTTAGCACTAAACATTAAAACCAGTGGTGTTCCCATGCAGCAGCCTTATCATCACATATGAGCATTACAATGGATTTAGTGTAATGCTCTAAGGGCAGAACAATGGAATAGGGTTCATGGTGGGAAATGGCCTCTAGACATTTCAGATTACATAAATTAGGTCTGAACCACACACTGACCATCGGCTGATGGAGAGGTTAACAATGTTGTTAGGGCCCTCTAGTTTATTGTCAAAATGTCTTCAGATCTTCGCGGATTCATCCATGTTCATTCTCATCATCATAACCAGGTAGGTCGCTCCCCCTCCGCACAGCACCGCCTGTGTCTCCCTGCCCCAGCTCCCGCTGCTGAGGACGCTCGAGGCCCTCCACCACTCGCAGGCTACCACCTGCGCCTCATTCCTGGTGGCCAGTGGTAGGCCGTAGGTAGGTTTGTTCATCCTCCGCTTTATTGCTTTTATTGTGTTACCTGTATTTTCATTGTTGTGTCTGTGACTGTTGTTGTCTAACTTCCCCCGCTGCCTGTACGTGGTCCGTGCCCCTTTTTCTTTCCTCTGTTCCCCTCGCTGTCCCCGTGCTCTCTCAGCCCAGTCTTTCCTTCTGTACCCCTCGCAGCCCCCGTGTCCCTGCCCGGTTTTCTCTTCTGTTCCGCTCGCTGCCTCTCTGCCCGTTTTGCCTTCTGTTCTTAGCAGCCCCTGTATTTCTGTATTCTGTATTTTGCCTCTGTGCCACTCGTTTTTCCGGTATTTCTGTGCCCTTTTTGCCTTCTGTGCCACTCGTTGTTCCCTCGTTTTTGTGGCCCTTTTGCCTCCTGTTCAACTTGTTTTTTGTGCCGTCTGCCTTCTGTGCCACTCGTTTTTCCCTCGTTTTTGTGCCTCTTTTGCCTTCTGTTCCACTCTTTTTTTGTGCCCTTATGCCCTCTGTTCCACTCGTTTTTCCCTTGTTTTTGTGCCTCTTTTGCCCTCTGTTCCACTCATTTTTTGCACCCTTCTGCCCTCTGTGCCACTCGTTTTTCACTCGTTTTTTTGTGCCCTTCAGCTCCACTCATTGTTTGTGCCCTTCTGCCCTCTGTGGCACTCGTTTTTCCCTTGTTTTTTGTGCCCTTCTGCCTTCTCTTCCACTCGCTTTTTGTGCCCTTCTGCCCACTGTTCCACTCGTGTTTTTGTGCCCTTCTGCCCTCCGTGCCACTCGTTTTTCCCTCGTTTTTGTGCCCTTCTGCCTTCTCTTCCACTCGCTTTTTGTGCCCTTCTGCCCACTGTTCCACTCATGTTTTTGTGCCCTTCTGCCCTCCGTGCCACTCGTTTTTCCCTCGTTTTTTGTGCCCTTCTGCCTTCTATTCCACTCGTTTTTTGTGCCCTTCTGCCCTCTGTTCCACTCATTTTTCCCTTGTTTTTGTGCCCCTTTTGCCTTCTGTTCCACTAGTTTTTGTGCCCTTCTGCCAGCAGAGACCGAACCACCGGAGTCGGAGGAGGAATCAGCATTGTCCACAAGAACAGCAGCAGGGTCTCGACTAGCACCGACGGCACGCTCAGCACCGCCGAACACATGCATTTCCAGATCCACACAGACCCTAACTCTACCTTCAGAGGCACCCCCGTCTACCAACCCCCCGGACCACACTACCGAACTCCTCTAGAGCGACCACACTGCATCCACTTTGCCTTCCAGAAACTCACCACACACCACCGCACCCAACAGAACTCCCGCAGCTACTGGAGCAAAATCACCGAAGATCAACTACACACAAACCTTGCTCTCAGCCTACCCACCGAAACCTCCAACACCGACGACACTGCCCACAGCCTCAGACGCTTGATCGAGGACTGCGCCAAGGCCCTCGCCCCCCTGAAGAAACCCCCCCATAGAGACACCAGCAAGAGGGCCAGCTGGTTCACCCCAGGACTCCTAGTTTTCAAGCAAGCCTGCCGGAAAGTAGAGAAGAAATGTCACAGTGAACAAACTCTGGACAGCCACGCAGCACACAAGATGCCGTCCGCAGCCACCACCACCTCATCAGGGCGGCCAAGAGGACCTCCTTCAAAGACCGCCTCGACAACAATGCACACAATTGCAAGGAGTTCTTCAACATCGTGAAGGAACTCTACAACCCCAGCTCCAACACCAACGACATCCCCCCGTCGCAAGCCCTGTGCAACTCCCTCGCCACCTTCTTCCACCGCAAGATAGCAGACATCCACAACAGCTTCAACACCCAGACAGCCCCAACAGACAGCAATACAACAGATCTTCCACACACCATCGACCACGACCGCCTGGTAGCCTGGGCCAGCGTGAGCATCGATGACACCATCAAGACCATGCACACAATCCACTCCTGCTTTCAGTCAGACCCATTCCCACACCACGTCTTCAACAGAGCAAGCAGCTCCATCGCATCCCACCTGCGCAACGTCATCAATCTCTCCCTTGAGACCGCGACCTTCCCAGAGATCTGGAAACACGCCGAGATCAACGGCATACTCAAAAAGCCTAAGGCAGACCCAAGAGACCTCAAGAACCTCCGGCCCATCTCTCTGCTCTCCTTCCCGGCCAAGGTCATAGAGAAAACCGTCAACAGACAGCTAACCCGATACCTCAAAGAAAACAGAATCCTGAACCCTTCCCAGTCAGGGTTCCGCAGCAACCACAGCACTGAGACTGCCCTCATCGCTGCCATCGACGACATCAGGACCCTGCTGGACAACGGCGAGACTGCTGCACTCATCCTCCTAGACCTCTCGGCCGCCTTCGACACCGTCTGCCACCGCACAATACGCGCATGCCTCCACGCCACAGGGATCCGAGACAAGGCTCTGGATTGGACCACATCCTTCCTCTCCGGCAGAACCCAGAGCGTCCGCTTCCCCCATTCCGTTCCAAAGTCTCCGAGATCATCTGCGGCGTACCCAGGGATCCTCCCACAGTCCAAAGCTGTTCAACATTTATATGGTCCCGCTCGCACACGTAGCCCGACAGCATGACCTCAAAATAATCTCCTACGCCGACGACACTCAGCTGATCATCTCCCCCACCAAGGACCCCATCACCGCCAAAGCCAACCTCCATAAAGGAATGAAGGCCGTCGCCGACTGGATGAAGATCAGCCGTCTGAAGCTGACATTGGACAAGACGGAGGTCCTCATCCTCGGCTCCAACCCTTCAGCTTGGGACGACTCCTGGTGGCCGACGGCACTGGGGTCAGCCCTGACACCCACCGACCACACACGTAACCTGGGAATCATCATCGACTCAATGCTCTCAATGACCAAGCAAGCCAACGCCGTCTCCTCCTCCTGCTTCAACACCCTCCGCATGCTCCGCAAGATCTACAGATGGATCCCAACGGATACAAGAAAGCCTGTCTGCGCCCGTATGCTCCTGGACCGCGCCTAGCGCCAGAATCCCTGGCCCCCGCTACGATGACCGCCGCCATTACGACGCCAGCACTCAACTCCGGACGGAGCCACACCTGCTTCAAGGCCGCCCCCAAACGCACACACGGCCCCTTCACCTGCCGGAATTGTAGCTACACCAGCCTCAGAGCCGACGAACCACCTGCCAAGAAAGACCCCAACCACCTCCGATGCATACTACTGAACACCCGCTCCGCACGCAAGCATGCCGTTGAGCTCTGAGACCTGCTCGACACAACATCCCCAGACGTCGCCTTACTGACAGAAACCTGGTTTAATGACTCCTCCGTACCCGATATTGCCATAGCCATCACAGACGGCTTCAAGATCACCAGCAGAGACCGAACCAACGGAGTTGGAGGAGGAATCAGCATTGTCCACAAGAACAGCAGCAGGGCCTCGACTAGCACCGACGGCACGCTCAGCACCGCCGAACACATGCATTTCCAGATCCACACAGACCCTAACTCCACCCTCAGAGGCACACCCGTCTACCGACCCCCCGGACCCCGCCCCCAGTTCAGCGACTCCATCGCCGACTTGATCAGCACACACGCCCTGACCTCCACCGACTACATCCTCCTCGGAGACCTGAACTTTCACCTTAGGAACAACAACGACAACAACTCCAGAACCCTGATCGCCAACCTCGCCAACCTCGGACTGAAGCAACTCGATAGAATGCCCACCCACTCCGCCGGCCACACGCTTGACCATGTCTTCTCCTCAAGCCTGCATGTCTCCATCATTCACACTACCGAACTCCTCTAGACCGACCACGCTGCATCCACTTCGCCTTCCAGAAACTCACCACACACCACCGCACCCAACAGATCTCCCGCAGCTACTGGAGCAAAATCACCGAAGATCAACTACACACAAACCTCGCTCTCAGCCCACCCACCGAAACCTCCAACACCGACGACACTGCCCACAGGCTGAGACGCTTGATCGAGGACTGCACCAACGCCCTCGCCCCCATGAAGAAACCCCCCCCATAGAGACACCAGCAAGAGGGCCAGCTGATTCACCCCAGAACTCCTAGTCTCCAAGCAAGCCTGCCGGAAACTAGAGAAGAAATGGCACAGTGAACAAACTCTGGACAGCCTCGCAGCACACAAGGATGCCATCCGAAACCACCACCACCTCATCAGGGCGGCCAAGAGGACCTCCTTCAAAGACCGCCTCGACAACAATGCACACAATAGCAAGGAGCTCTTCAACATCGTGAAGGAACTCTCCAACCCCAGCTCCAACACCAACGACATCCCCCCGTCGCAAGCCCTGTGCAACTCCCTCGCCACCTTCTTCCGCCGCAAGATAGCAGACATCCACGACAGCTTCAACACCCGGACAGCCCCAACAGACAGCAGTACAACAGACCCTGCACACACCATCGACCACGACCCCCTGGTAGCAGGCCCTCGTCAGCAGCAGACTTGACTACAGAAACGCCCTCTACGCGGGAGCCCCGACCAAGCTCATCAAACGACTACAACGCATCCAAAATGCCTTTGCACCACTGATCCTCGACGTACCACGCAAACGCCACATCACCCCCCACCTGAGAAACCTGCACTGGCTCCCCGTCAACAAGAGGATATCCTTCAAGCTCCTCACCCATGCACATAAGGCACTCCACAAGACCGGCCCAGCCTACTTCAACAGACTGCTCTCCTTCTACATACCCTACCGCCAGCTACGCTCCGCCAACCTCCCACTCGCCACCATCCCTCGCATCCTAAGATTACAAATGATTGATAGATTGATTGAAGCACTAAGCACATTTGGAGTGTAAAGTCATCTAAACACTATGGTCCTTGAGAATTGCTTGGTATTTTCCTCCTCAAATGCTTGTGATAATGCACTTTAGATATTTAATGTTTTTATAGTCTAATGGCTATAGCCACAAGAAATTGCTGCAGTGTGATTTCATTGTGTATTGTCTTTAATGCTAAAGATTGCTATGGATACCTTTCAAACAAATACCTTTGAAATTTAGGCTGATGCCACACAGGATCTCACATTTCCCTGAAAGCATCTAAGCCTTTGTTTCTGCCTTTGTTTGCTACATTGAATCTTCGAGGACACTGGTTCATAAATACGCCTAGATAGCCCTCACTTTGCAGAGCAGAAAGACTCTTCCACTCCTGAGATTTAGCTTCATAGCGGCCAAAAATGTTGAGTCCTCACCACAATTAGGGCCTTACTTAGCGCTTGGGTGGGATACTGCGTCACCAACCTGGTGGATGTCCTGTATGCTATACCACACATGCCTTATAGGCTATGGCACTTGTACTACGCTGGACAGGGAGTCTGTTAAGTTTTGATGGAATATCCCATCCTTCAAACTCTAAATAAGTCCCCTTGCCAAGAAATCTGAATTGCTCTATCTGAACGGTTAACAAATATTTTCCTCAAGATGTCCATTTCAAATTGAAGGACAACTGATATGAACATCTGAAGCATGCAGCCTCCATATCAACTGTGGGTCAAAGCTATGAAATTGTCTGTAACCTGGGAGTCAGCACTACTCTCTGAGCTTGTAAGATCTATTTGTCCTGACAGTTTGGTCCAGTGCTGAAAGGCTGCCTTTGTTAAATCTGTGAAACACGAGAGATAGCTCTGCTGTCTGAGGCCACTGTCTACGAGATCTCTATAATGTGAATGTGACACTGTTGTCTGCAGCCAGAGCTTGTAAAATCCATACCTGAAAGAGGAACACTAATGTATGTTAGAGTGCCTCACAGGCTAGCATCACTTTTGACATTCAATTTATCCACAGCATTTTTTACTTCAGTTCAGGTCGAGTTTACAGTCATATTTATGTCATCTATCTGTGCCAAAGCTATGCCTGTTCTGGATACCATTTTAGCCTTCGTTAAATTTGGATTGCATTTTATTTTTTTAAAGACTAGCAAAATGATAGAGGCAGAAGGCACGTGAAAGTTGATGGAATATCTGAAAGTCCCAAGTAATATGAACTTGTTTCACAACATTGCACAACCATCCCAAAGCATGCACTTTGTAAAAAAAAGGGAATTGGCTTATGTGTTTCAGGTGGTTGCCCGGAATGGGGGAATCGTGAACCTCCTGCTCCAGTGGGGGTGGAGGTCTTGATGGCCTTTTCTGTCTGCAACTCAGCAGACAGAGGCTTATAAATAACGTGAAAGGGTTGGTGCGTGAGTAAGTAAAAGTATGGGAGGATGAATGTGCAAGTGAAAGGGGGATGGATGTACGAGTGAAAGGGTCGATGACGGGTGAGTGAAAGGGTGAATGGGTACATGGATGGATGAATGACTGAAAGAATGGATGAGTGAAAGAATGGATGGATTAGTGAAGGTGAGGTTGGGTAAATGGATGAATGGATGGATGGATGGATGGGTGGATGGGTGGATGGATGGATGGACGGATAAGTGAAAGAGTGGATGGTTGAGTGAAAGGGCAAATGAATGATGAGAGTAAGTGTGGATGGATGAGTTAGTGAGTGAAAGCATGGATGGCTGAGTAAAAAGGTGGATGGACGAATGTATAGACGGAATGAAAGGTTGGATGGATGGATAAATGAGTGACTGAAAGGATGGATGCATGGATGGCTTGAAGGATGGATGCATGGATGAGTGAAAGTGTGGATGGAGAGATGGATAGGTGAAAGGGTGGATGGATGGATGGATAGATAGATGGATGTATAAATAGATGGATGGATAAATAGGTTTAAAGGATAGGTTTGGAGATGGATGGATAGGTTTAGATATGGATGGATGGAATGGTGAATGATGAATGAATGATGGATGAAGGAATGAAAGGATGACAGAATGTAAAGTTGATATGGTAGATATCAGCAGGTGGATGGAAGTATGAAGGATGAATGGATAGAGGCTCTGATGAAAGATGTGAGAGTGCTCTTCTGGGGAGGGAGTGAAGAATTGCTTTGTTTGTTTAGTGTCATAAGAGCTTTGGTGCGAAGTGGAGTTATATTAATTTTGTGGCTGCTCCTTTGCATGGAAGCTATTTTCACTGTTTGTGGAGTATCTGGTTAAACTAGTATTAGCAAATGAATATTGTCATCAGTGGAAAATAAACATTTTCATCTTCAGGGGAGTGTCTTCCAGGCTTCAATGAAACCCGCAGCATGCATCAAGAAATCTTATCACTACTCCAGTAGACAGGACCAGCAAAGCTGTAAGTACGTTCTGCACTGTATGGCATTTTGGTTTGAACCCGCTTTTAGGTCTCACTAAAATCTGTATGATAAACTTACATGCAGGGGCTTTTAGCCACCTCTCTTCATCCATTGGTCTGTTGTTGCCTCATTCACATTTTGCTTCCAACCACTATAGCATATAGCAAGGGGCAGAGGGTCAGCCTGCTCGAGTCGCTAATTAACTTCACTTTGAGTGAATGCATTTCGCTCTCTCACAGGGAGCACACCCACACACAAGCTAGTTCCCTTCAGTGTGTCAGGGAAAAACAAGAGCACCATCCCAGGAGAAATGAAAGAAACACACAATACACAGCAGTTGCTCAGGAACATCATGAAATGCATTTGTAGGTAGATACCATTCCATACTTGCTGTACTGCAATGAATAAGTCAGCGCACACAATGGTGCTGGCAGTCTGCTTCTTCCCTGAGTGACAGGTCTTTGGGCTATATATATGTATTTGTAATGCAACCTCAGCAGAACTGGAAGAAGACACTGTGCCAAACATGAACAACGGAGAAATGCAAGATCGGCATCATGCAAAATATAATACAGACATACAGTGAATAGTGTGGTGAGAACTATAACTAAGTATGATAGCTATGTAGTGCATACATATGGCTATATATACTTTTGCCCAACAATTTGCCAGTGTTTTGGATTTTACTTTATAATTACTTTAGTAATGACTTTGTGTTTAGTGCCTGGTGTGATAGCAGGACGCTTCTAATTCATATTTCTTTCTTTCTCATTCTTCCTTTCTCTCTCTGTCTTTCTTTCTCTTGCCTTCTTGTATTCCTTTGTTCTACTCTTTCTTTCTTTCTCTTTGCTTATCTTTCTTTCTGACTGTCCTTCTTTCATTCTCCCTTTCTTTCCTTCTCTCTTTTTCCTTCTCTTTCCTTCTTTCCTCCCTTTTTTCCTGCCCTTTCCTTCTCGTTCTTTCATTCTCTCTTTTGTTCTCTCTTCCCGCCCTTCTTTCTTTCCTCTTTCATTTTCTTGTTCTTTCTTTATCTTGCCTTCTTTCGTTCTTTCCTTCACTTTACCTTTAGTTTTCTTTTTCTTTCTTTCCTACTTTTTTCATTCTCTTTCTTTCTTACCTTATTTATTTTCTCTTTCTTCTTTCTTTTCTCTTTCCGTCTTTCTTGCCTGCCTTCTTTCCTTTTTTCTGTCTAGGGTTTCAGCCTGACTTCAACCATTAGTCTGAGGTTGATGTCATTCACATTTTTCATCCACCCACTCCAGAATGTTTGATAGGGCTAACTATCAACCCAATTTTGTCTGGCTTCACTACGAGTTATAGTGCCACTCACTTTCACAAGGAACACATCCACACACAAAGTAGTTCCCTTCAGTGCCAAGGAGCACAATGGTAATGTTTGGGGTTTTTGTAATTCAAAATAAATTTGGGCTAATGGCACATTATTTTTTCTAGATTGAAGAGGACCTGGAGCACACCCAAAAAATAAAGTTTTGCAAAAACATGATAAAACAAAACTATAATTGTCAGAAGGCTGGTGGCAAACATCAGGCCAGGAATTGGCAATGCTTGTCCTATTACAGGACTGAGCCAGGAAGTCTGTCTTTGTGACCAGCAGGTCACTAGCATACGGTGCTTTTCCCAAAAATGTCCTTTTGCCAAATGGGCAATGCTAATTATCAATGCATGCTCACTTGCCTCTTAAAAGAATAAGACAGTTTTGTCTTCAGACAGTAGGTGCAAGTTAAAGAGGCCAGAATGGTCTGTAAACGCTTTTGAAACCTTTAAGAGATGTTCTAGCTACACCAACTAAATCCACTTACCGTTCATCCACCGTGAATGTGCACAGAACCCGGTGCCTTTTTTACAATTGAAAATGACTGCCCTGCATTTCTGGTGTCTTCCAACCAACATATCTTGGGTGTTTATGGCCCCTGGACAAGAAGCATTCTCCTTATCCCTCATTGTGCCTTGGCCAGAGGTCACATAACCTCAAGTGTCTATGAACTTGCCGTTTCTGGGAAAGGTGTTGTCAGTGGTGTGGAAAAAGTGCCTTGGGCCCTAATGCAAGTAGACCCCACAATCACCTGGTTTTACAGTAAAAAAAAATAGCCACTGATTCTGTGAAATGGGCCTCTCACACATCTGGGCCCCTGTGCTACTGCACCTGCTGCACCAATCGTAACTTTGTTCACGGCTAGACTGCTTCTCTTTAAAACTATTAACATTTCTAAATGATATTACACCACACATCACACATTGCACGTACGCTCCCTCCCACAAAAACATGTTCTTTTAAAACTGGTCATTGGACATGTCCTTGGAATATGTACAATATATTTAAACGAAAACTTGAAACACCCACATGATCATACACAGTGCTTAATTTGTAAAATAATGAGTGCTGTGCCCAAAATTCTGCTTGGAAGCCCACAGATGGTTCTATTAAGCACCAGCTTGCTGAATGTCAAGGCTGCGTAGTCTGCAATCGATCTCATGTCTCTTTAATAAACTACCAGACACCCCCTTCTCCTTGAGCTCACACATACCTGTTTTTGCTTTCTTCTTATAAGGCGGGCTTTCAGGCTTTTTCATTTGTGTGTATTTCCCTAATTTACTTTTGGGAAATGTCTGAAGAGTAAAGATAAGTGCAGGTCACAAAAAAAGAATGCTGGTGGCCCCCACCGACAACCACTGGCTCAAATTAAGCACTGCCCATACACACCATATACACAAAGGTACCAGGGCCGGACTGGGAACAAAAACCGGCCCTGGCAAACTGCTCAGCCGCACCCCCCTGGGGTGAGGGGGAGTGCAGCTGAGCAGTTTGCAAAGGCAGGTTTCGGCCGATTTTGTTACAGGGGGCCGATATTGCCGACCCCCAGTAACAAAACACCCCCCATTGACCCAAAATGGCCCCCACGCTAGCGGCCTACCAGGGAAACACCCGGTGCCCCCTATGGCCAGTCCAGCCCTGAAAGGCACACAGCACAAACAAATCTGAGTGGCAATACCAGTGGCATTGCTTTAGGGTGGTGTGTTTTGGTTGTGACACCCCCCAAATAAATGCCTTTTTGGCATGATAGTTAGATATGGGGAACCTGAGTCTGTTTTGCTAAGAGAGTGTTAATTTTTCTGCCAAGAATCAAAGGCAAAACAGTAACTTTTGATGTAAAACAGGAGAGAGAGAGAGACAGAGATATGCATCTGGTGGCTGAATTTCAAAATGTTAAACCAGATAACCTAGAATGAATATTGGCTTGCCAGCTTGTCCAAATTGCGTGATCGTAAGCAAAGATGCTATTTCATAGAGACTCCCTTTTCATTACTATCACACATAAACACAGCTTTAAATACTTAAATTCAGTGTTTGCCTTGTACTTGCACCTCTTATGTTTGATTTAATAGTCTATAATGCTGCTCCTTCTATATTAAGAGTCTATTCATGTTGAGGATTTATTGAACTGCTGAATTGCTTCTTAGATCACTAATGGCATTAGCGTTGGGGGGGCAAACAATTAATATTACTAAATTAAAAAACTATTACTTTAAAACATATCTGTCTTTGCAGTGATATAATCTGATGTACTAAGGTGAAACTCTTCAGCATGTTGAAGAAATATATATTTTTTTTAATTTTGAAGGGACTGTATCATATTTTTACATTATGTTTGTCGGACAATATAGATGTGACACTTTTTTATGGACTGGCTTGTGAACAAAATCGCAGAGCCAAGCCAGACCCTTGGCTCAGCTTCCCCTATAAATTTATTGGTACACCCAACTCTATTTGCAACTTAGTACATGGGTCATTAGGCACTTGATAAATTGATTTGTAAAAGGCTAGGAAGGAAACATGAGAACTCTTTCCTCAGGGCTTCCTGTAGCAGAAAGGAAGAAGAGTGCATGCCATGAAAATACATTTAAAATAAGTGATCCCATGGCAGGGACTACAGGTCATTGTGTTGTACATGTCCATAGTCATCAGGTCCCAGAAAGAACTACCAGGCCCAGGCAGGATAGTCAGGGGCATAGCTTCAAAGGGGTGTTTGGGATGTGATAACCCCCAAATGCATTCTAGGCTTGGTAGTTGGGCGTGTGGCCTGAGTCAGGTCAGCCATGTCTGTGGCATGAGTGCGCTTTCATTTCAGAGCAACTTTGGATCAATTTAAACACGGCGGCTACAGTCGCGGAAAGCGTACCAGCCGAGGATCTCAGTGGGGCCAAGTAGCTGGGAATTCAACCGATGCCCTATTTTGGAGTCACAGAAAAGGGGGTGGTGATGAACAGAGTGTCTGAATTAAGCAGACCACTCTTACCCAGTCCAAAGATCAGGGCTTGATCCATCACCGTTATTTATCTCACTGCCCCATCCCAGCTCAGAACCTGGCTATATGCAAATTAGTCTGTCCCTGGCCCAGTGCATCATGGGAACAGGGCAGACCAAACTACCAAGCCAATTCTCATTGCACCATCAGGATTCAAGCAAGCCGGGCCGAAGACGGCTGAAATGCCAGAAACCGGTCCCCGGAAGCTTGTTTCCTTCCCAGTGTAAGAATTGGCTTTTGTAGTCTGGTCTGCCCTGTTCCCATGATGCACTGGGCCAGGGACAGACTAATTTGCATACAGCCAGGTTCTGAAACTGGGATGGTGCAATAAGCTAAAAAACGGTGTTGGATCTAGCCCTGATCTCTTGACTGGGTGAGAGTACTCTGCTTAATTCAGAGACTCTGTCCATCACCACCCCTTGTTGTAAACTATTTTGGAGTCACAGCTTTAATCAAAAGTGTGCAAAGGAAGCACTTTGTGGCCCATACAGGGTCGTTATTATATGGATTAATGCAGGCTATGGAGCACATTTGATTAATTGTGGATCTGATCAGGGGAACTGAATGGACCGACTATCCTCCTCCCTCGTTTTTTGATTGAAGCATTTAAGCAGCGTGCAGCTGCGGGAAATATATACTCCACCTGTATACTTATATAGTTGTTGGGGTAAATACAGCGAGAAAAGCAACATGGAGAACAGTGGCCTTAGTTTTACAGGAGAGGACATTAATGAAATATTAGCAGCACAATCGCTAATACAAAACACCGACTTGATTCAGGTCTTAGCTCAAACCGATGATTGGGATTCATTGACTAATAAGAAGAGGGAGCAGATTCGTACCGCCATCCACGGTATTATAATGACCGAGTACTTGAGATCAAAAACGGCGCCGAAAGGGCTGTGGGTCACTAATGCCCCGAGAATCTTCCTCCATGACCTGGCTTTTAGATGCGACTGGTCTTCCATCTCATGGAAATGTACCCTTGATTACCTGGTACTTATAGTCAAGACGGCAAAACGACTCTCAGAAGCACTCCTGATAGAAATTAGAGAGTGCGAAAATGAAATGAAGAAAAACATCAATCCACTAATATACAAGAAACGCCTGGAAGAAATAACGAAAGAAATGGATGACACCCATGAGTATCTAATGCAAAACAAGCTCCAGAAACTAGCTAAAGATGTCAAAAAATTCAGCCAGGAAAGCATGCACCCTTATACAAAGAAAGAATACGTCCCAACAGATAATGGCTCAGACAATGGCTCTACAGGATGGAATTCCTCTGCAGGCTCTGATGCGAGTTCAGATGACACTACACCAAGAAGGGGTCGCAACAACTTTAGACAAAATCGTGCGAGAAGAGGCAATAGGTGGCAACGACCCCCTCTCTTTCACGGACACCAAATGCCATTTTTCCAACCATTCGTGCCCCCCTTTACCGGGTGGATGAACCCGTATAATTCAAACGTACACCCTCAGCAACAATTAGAGAATCATCCTCTATCTAATGCCATAAATCAACCACAGCAACCTTTTTTAGGAAGAGGTCAAAATCAATCGCGAGGGAAAAAGAAAAATCTGACATGGCAAGGCCAGCCGAATGTACAGACCCGGAGTATGTCGTCAGCCCCAGGTCCAAGCAGCTAGATTCATTAGTCGTGAATTTGTCAAGCATCAACCTAACGGACGACCAATTGAATGTCCTGAATAAGGGACTCAGCTTCGTGCCGACACCCCCTACAGACAGATTCAAACTGAAATGTGAGATCTCGGAATTTTGTCGAACCTTAAAATTAAAAGCTTTCTTCGCCAATTCAGATGGTCAAACCAATGAAGGTGATACCAATCTGAGGAGAAAATCGAAGTTCTGCCCTCCATCATCTGCAGTGCCCATCGAAATACAAACTTTCGAACAGGCCCTCATGAAAGGCATTGACAACTTAGGACCAAAAAAGACATTCCAAAATCTCAACAAAAAGGAACGCCTAGCCCTAAAGGACCTGCAGGAGAATAACGAAATCGTTATAAAACCAGCAGACAAGGGGGGAGGGATAGTGATCCTGTCAAAAGAAGGATATAACCAACAATGCCTATCCCTCCTCTCCAATGAAACTTTCTACAAGAAGATTGAGGAAGACCCCACAGACAGACTGACGAATACTATCGCCATCATGGTCCATGAAGCAGAGGTGAGCGATTGGATATCCAAAAAAGAAGCTGAGTTCCTGACACCTAAGAGCCCCAAAACGCCGTTTTTTTACTCTCTGCCGAAAACTCACAAGAACAGGTCGCCGCCACCAGGACGTCCCATAGTTTCGGGCATTGGTTCCCTGCTAGAGCCCTTATCAAAATTTGTAGATGAGTACTTCAAAAAGATGGTTCAACGAACCCCTACTTATCTAAAAGATACTAGAGATCTTTTGACACAAATCACAGATTTCAATTACAACCCGAATACAATGACATTGGTGGGCCTCGATGTCGAGGCATTGTATACAAGCCTGCCTCAGGAAGACACGCTACAAATGCTTGAAGACCTACTGTTCAATCAAGACTGGCCATACAGAACCCCACGCCATTTTATTATGGAATGCTGTCGCCTGGTTTTAAAAGAAAACTATTTTGAGTATGACGGACAACTCTTCCTTCAAAGCCATGGGACCTCCATGGGGAGTGCCTGTGCTCCTTCGGTGGCGGGTTTATATGTGAGCCAATTGGAAGAAAACAAGGTACTCAACACAAGCAACCCTTTCGTTTCCAGTATTTTATACTGGAAACGGTACATCGATGATGTGCTTTTAATATGGGACACAAAAGAAGATCTGCATAAATTCATCGAATGGCTAAATGCGAGAGACCAATGGCTTAACTTCACTTTTACTGAAAATAAGGAAAGCATAGCTTTCTTAGATTTAACAATCTTCCATGAGAACGGGAAACTCGAAACCAAGACTTTCACGAAGCCTACAGCAAAAAACAGCCTGCTGTCATACTACAGTTACCATCCGCGGCCACTGCGGGATAACCTCCCCTTTAGTCAGTTTCTACGGCACAAGAGAAACTGTAGTAAAGACAGCGATTACAAGAAACAGGCGATGGAACTTAGTCACAAATTACAACAAAGGGACTATACACCAGCGGTGATTAATAAGTGCATGAAAAGGGCGAAACATCAGCCACGCGAATGCCTCTTGCAGACAAATGTGAAGGAACCGGTAAAGGATCTGGTAACGTGTGTCACTACTTTCTGTCCCTCCACCTATGGGGTACAAAAGCTAATCAGAAAGAACTGGCAAATAGTCAACTCTGGACAATTTGACTGGCCAAAACCACGCTTTGCGAATCGGAGAACCAAGAACATTAAGGATGTCCTGGTCCATACACGTCCTAAAATAAAACCAGTACTCACAATTACAAGAGATGCTAGAATGCAACCTGTTTCGGGACATTACCCATGTGGCACCTGTGGGGTGTGCAAGTTCACCAGGCCAACAAAAACTTTGCAACTTACGAGCACCCTAACATGGACCCAGAGAAACCACACGAACTGCAATTCCTCGCACCTCATCTACATGATCACATGCCCGTGCAAATGCCAATATATAGGCATGACGTGTAGAAGAGTGAAGTTGCGAATCGGGGAACACCGGAGTAATGTACGACTGAAGAAAAACAACACAAAATTGTGTACACACTTTGTGGAAGCTGGCCACACCTGTGACGACTTAATCTGGACAGTCCTAGAGACCCTGCAAGACAAAAATCACAATGCAGAACAAATTCTCTTTGAAAAAGAGCAAAGATGGGTGGACCGCCTTGGCACCCATGTCTCTGGAATGAACGATAATATTCCATGGAGTCAGTTCAATTAAACTCCATTAGAATGCCAATGTGAACAATATCAACCCTCTACATCCCCAGATATATACATCTAATTGGGACGATAATGCAATTGAATTCAAATTGATTGAGTTTTGATATCGGGATCTATCTGGAAATTGGTCCCCCCAGTGTATCAATAATGCTCATAACACTGCAGAGTACTGATGTTAAACTTTATTGAGTTCAAAAAACACACGAGTGGCCATATTGAGTGGAGTGTTTAGTCCTTTCTTTGTGTCATTGCCGCATTGAAGAAAAACCCAGCCACTGTGCCCCGCCTGCAACCAAGGGCAGAGTCAGCACAGGGCCCATAACGCGGTCCACGAGGGTAAGAATGAGTGCAAACACGAAGAGACGGAGAAACGCGGGTAAGTTTGGTCCTTACGACCTCCTAATTCCTAATACTATCTCTCCAGTAGAGACCCCGCAAAGCTACTCCTGTACCCTTGTTGAAGCACGAAAAAACAGCCATAAAGGTATGAGTCATTGCGAACAAATTAAATAAATGACCGCGTTTTTAAAACAGTACGCGCAATGGTTTGTTTGGCGCATGAGGAAATGAACGCGGAATTTTGTCTAAAACAAAAAGTGTGCGCGATTGTTCTTGCACCATAATTCGATCTAAAAGCAGCGCGCTAACACGCTCTTACTGCACTTGCCTATAGATAATACAAATATGAATGATCTGCATATGACTAGCAGTATACAGTGTTTTCAGCCTTTTGGCCATAGACTTGATTCCCTCGACCTGTGTATGAAATCACTGCACGCAGCACCAACCAGTTGTGTATAACATGTCTCCTGTAATACATTTACACTTGTTCTCCACACCACTTTTTCTCGCAAAAAAACGTTTATGTGTCTATAAGTGATGCGCATAAATGCACTAGTAATTCTAGTTTGTGTGTGTGTGGTTCTTTGAATCACGATGCCTAATTACCTTAATCACAAGACCACAATGCTTGGGATTGTATATGTTTCTGCTCCTATATTTCAGGTGGCAAAAAAAGATACGCTATAAATAGCGAAAGGAAGCTACACTAATAGTGTGAGTACCTTATGTATGTTTTATGTTTGTTTTATTGTCCTGACGAAAGCTCTACAGACCCGGCTGGGCCCAGAGAGCTGAAACATGTTGACGACGCACCCATATATATATAGATATATGGTAATCTAGTTACTCGATTACAATTATATCGCCTTATTTTTAATCAACAGTGTTATCTCCTTTTCCATTAAAATATTTTTGGAGAATCACTGCTTTTATACTTTCTACACCCTCCCCATTATTTCTGGATACTTCTATTTGGACCAGAGGTGGCCTCGGGTGAGGCAGGCATACCACACTTTTTGACTTCCCTATGAATATGCCATGACACCTGATGGGGCGGAAAAACAGATATACCGCATCGCAAAATCAGGCTGCCTATGAGGGTTGTCAATTTCGGACCAATGGTTCTGTAGATACTAGTGTCCATTCCAAATCTTTATTTGATTAATTGTGGCTATGGAGCACAGTCATTCTCCCAGCAGGCAATGGGACGCTATACGCAAGCTTATTGGAGGGCTAATATTTAAACTGCGTGAATTAGCAGTGCAAGATTTCAGCCATAAAACCTATGATTAAGGGAACAATTCCAAAACGTGTCAGGTGTCAGTATATTTATATATATATATAACCACTAGTACCTCCAGAAGTGTGATTGCATCACATACATGCGAACCTATAGATTGAACACGAGTTCACACAGATAAGAATAGAACATTATCACACAGGAAGTCTACCACCGCAATACCACACAATATTGGGGAGCTTTCCTCAGAGCTCGTTGACACATATGTAAATATCAACAGACATAGCCTGCTGGAAACAAGGGGCACTTAGCCCAAAACACAAGAAACTAAAACAAACCAAAATAGTGGTTACAAACATAAGCGTGCTATAAACACATAGCTGGAAGAGAGCCCGAGAGTACACATGAAAAACTAATTGTGTTAGAAATAATACGATTGATCGAATGAAAGAAAGTAATTGTATATTGTTGAATACGCAGTGAAATGAATTGAATTTCACTACAAATCCCAGCATGCACTGTATTTCACATGTGTATTTAATGTGAAAAGGGAAAAGGGACTAGTTGTCTAAAATCTATGCCGTGATCAAGAACGCTTAGTTCGAAACGCGTAGGCGATCTCAGTTGTTGAAATAAAAACTCTAAAGACTTCCCCGAGTGGAGTGCCATCATTTCTATGGAACTTTGTGTGAAAATGTTCGGCGGGATACTGCCTTGATCCCGACGATGGCACCAGCACGATAGTGCTCCCCCTGCGACGAGGCAAGTTACGAGGGAATATATATATATATATTCGACAAGAGGCTCCACAGCACCTCCGGTAAGCTGTTCAGCAACACCAGCGAGAGAGGAGACGGACCACAGGATCAGGTGCAAAGATTTTATTTGGCACAGAAAAACAGCTATGCGTTTCAGGCTACACGAGCCCTTGTTCACGCTGTAAGTCATTTAAAAAACTTTTCGTTGCTTTTTTTATGTGTATGTGTGCGAGTGCACGCCGTAAACAGTGACATCACATGTCACATGGTCATGAAAACATGAAAACAGAAAACATACTCAACAAAGTATGTTGACACATATATTGATAGTTGGTTATCGTAAAATTATAACAGCATAAATGCGTAATGTTATTCTTGTACATAAATTATTGTTGGTGCGATATTACTGGACAAATCCATATATGCACATGTGAAAAACACAAATATAAACAAACAATTTATACAGTTTCCAACATATTACGTTGGTACTGTGATGTTGATGGTTGAATCCAAAACGTAAAGATAACACATACTCAAGATCAAAATTAGATACCTAACAGATTTCTGCAGCCACTGTTAGCTCAAGATCCTAACTGATAATATTTATTGTTGACATGACCACGATAAAGTGTAAACATTCATAGTGCAAAGCAGCAAGGATTTTAAAGTGCAAAAAGTTGTGCAAAGTTTAAAGTGCAAAGAAGGCATAAAGTGCAAGATGTCTGATTGATATAAGAAGCGTATCCATATTATTAACACAAATCCTTTGCAGAGCCCTGCAACCTATGTTAAAATCCTATAAATTATCTTCTAAAATTTATCAATACAGAAAGAAATCATATTTGAGGAAATAAATAAGAAATGCAGCCATAAAGGGCTGAAAAAACAAAACAAAGCTAAACAAAAAGAAGGGGGAATCTAACAACCTAAAATGCATATAGACATATATACATTATACTTCATCTTTTCAGATTCTATATACATTGTTTCATAAAACCATACATTATATTTCTTATTTTCTTCTTTTTAACTTCCACATGACAATATGAACATACTATTATAAATTGATGCTATATACACATTGGTAAATATCAAAATATATAGATATAAATACACACAAAAGTATATAAAAAAACATCTATATACATATGTATATGTCAAACATAAACCAAAAGTATCAAAAATATCAAAAATATCCTAAATAGTGTAAACATGACCTCAAATTCATAATAGGCAATATAAATACATAAATAGATGTAAAAAAGATGTATATTATGTTTATGTGTTACCGTTCATCGTCTACCCATTCAAAAGGCATTTATTTCACAATATTAGGGAACCTATATATTGGAAATTATTGATATTATATAAAATATGAATGGGGGAAACACTAACTAACCTACTATATAAAACTGATAAAATGCAAACACTAATAAAGCTTAAAGATTAATTTATATAAAGCTATGCATTTCCTCAATATTATTTAATCCATTGGGCCACTTACTATCGAACTCTAAAATCATCCTAGTTTCTAATTGTCTCAGTAAGCGCTCCCGATTGCCTCCTCTTTTAAGTTTTGGAATGGCTCCCACCACATAATACCTAAGACAGTCCAAATCCTGATTATGGACATCTTTAAAATGGCGAGCCTCCGGGTAGGCCTGGTCATTATGGAGTATTGCCATTAGGTGCTGCAATATTCTCACATGCACCTGTAGATTTGTACTTCCTACATAATTTAAGCCACAGGTGCACGTGAGAACATATACTGCAAATCCCGTTTTGCAATCGAAATTGCCTCGGATGGGTGTTTCATTTGCACCAAATGGAGAGGAGTAGGTAGCTTTATTCATACCAAACTTACATGCACGACAGCTAGTGCATTTCCTGAACCCCCTATTAGGTTGTAGCCAGGACACTTTTTGTTTTGTTTCCGGTGCTGCCTTATCCAAGGTAGACCGCATGTTCCTGGCTCGTCTAAAGGTAATGTTCGGGGTATTGGGAAGTTTGCCACTGAGAATTTTGTCCGTCAACACAATTGGCCAGTTTTTTATTAATTATGGCTCTTAGTTTTCTATCCTCACTGCTAAAAGTAGTGATAAGTTGTGGACATGTGTTGGTATTGGCCGTTTTTTGTGTTGCTGCTGGGGTCACTTTATTAAGTTGTGTATTCACATCATTAACAGGGGTATTTTTAAATAGACTTTCCCTTGGTCTTAATCTAGCTTTTTGAATGGCTTTTTGCAGAATAGAGGCCGTGTAACCACGTATTTTAAAAAGTTTGATCATTTCTTCCACACATCGGTCAAACTCATCAGATGAACTACATATTCTTTTCAGTCTTAAAATTTCACCGTAAGGAATGCTTGATATAAGGTGTCTCGAGTGCATGCTGGAAGCATGCAACGTAGCATTTCCAGTGGTGGACTTTCTATGTAGAGTCGATTTAATGGTCTCATTATCTATATATATTTCTACATCCAAAAATTCTATTTCGTCTTATTTATGTGGGATGTGAAATGTAAGTTTGAGGAATTTGAATTGATGTCTTCTACAAACTTGTTAGCCTGCTGTTCATCACCTTTCCACAGGATAAAGACATCGTCTATATAGCGTAAGTAACAAAAGATATGATTGTCAACCCAATGTTTGTGTTCCGTCAACAGGACCTGTTTCTCCCACCAGCCAACGTGTAAACACGCGTAGCTGGGGGAGAAACAGGACCCCATTGCTACTACTCTGAGTTGTCTAAATAAATCAGAACCAAAGGCAAAGAAATTATTGTTCAGGCACCAATCAATTAAAAGAATAATAATTTTGTTGTGCTCATAATATTCAATACTCCTGCTAGATAGATATTATTTAATGGCTTCTAGTCCTTGTGAGTGGTTGATGCTCGTATAGAGTGATTTCAAGTCTAATGTTATTAATAACATGTCAGCACTCCACGTTAAATTTTGAATTTTGCATAAAAAATCACTCGTATCACGAACATAGCTAGGTAGCTCCTTGACAAAGTCCTGCAAAAAATAGTCTATATATTGTCCTACATGCTCTCCCATACTATTGATGTCAGAGATGATCGGTCTGCCAGGGACGGGATTTGTGAGCTTGTGAACCTTAGGGATTAGGTATAGGAAGGGCACAACAGGGAATTCAATATTCATACATTTATACTCTTCCAGAGAGATAAGTCCCTCCCTACGCCACTGTCCCAACATTTTTTGCAGTTTTTCTTTGGCTCTTGTATATTCCTTTTGATTGGTCTTTTCAAAGCATTTAGTATCGCTCAATTGTCTTTTGGCTTCCAAAATGTAATCCTTTTTTGGCCAAATGACCAGATTGCCGCCTTTGTCTGAATTTTTGATTACAAACGGCGGCTAGAGCAATCTTTGGCGCAAATAGGCGTGCTAGTGTGGCGGGTCTCTTGCAGGCCTTACACTGGCTGCCTATCCGCAGGCGTATCATCTTTAAGACGCTGACTCTGGCCTATAAGGCCCTCCATGCTGGGGGCGCGAAGTACCTTCAAAGGAGATTGTCCTTCTATCATCCGGCCCGTGCTCTCAGATCAGAGTCACAGCTCTTGGCTGTGGTGCCACGTGTGAAAAGAGCCCGTATCGGAGGTCGTTCCTTTGGACTGCTGGCGCCACAGCTATGGAACTCTTTGCCGTTGACACTCCGGGGCGCCACCAGCCTGCTTGCATTCAGGAAGGGTCTAAAGACCTGGTTATTTACTTTATAGGCCCTTTTCTTCTCCACTCTGCATTTCCCCTCTTTTTTATTTCCGTGTTGTGTTATTTTACTGTAGGTCTCGCTGCTAAAGCGCCGGGATACTCTTTTTGAGTCGCCGCGCGCTATACAAAAACTCAATTAACATAACATAACATAACAATTTCACTGTCTTCTGCAAGTCTCTTCATCAATTTGTCATATGCTCTTGTCATGTGTAGATTTTTCTTTCTCTTTTTTTTGTTTATTGATTGATACAGTTTCTTAATATCAGTTGTAATGCAATCATGAAATACATCTATGCAATCTTTAGGCATCATAGGCATGAAATTGGATTTAGATTTGAATGGACTTAAGCAGCTCCTTTTTGGAAGATGTCCATCTTGTTTAATCTCACCTGTGTTGCTTGATCAATATCAGAGTTAGAAGGTTCTGAGTTATCTTTTAAATCATGCATTGCGAGAACAATTTACGCATTAGATGATTGAAAAGGAGCTGAAATAGCTGGTTCGCCATTATCTTTATTCGTTTGTGTTGCGATTCTGGTGTCTTTTGAGGCGAAATGTTTCTTTAGTTTGAACTTGCAGATGAAACAAAAAACATCCCCTCGAGTCATAGTTTGGGATGTGACAACCCCCAAATGCATTCTAGGCTTGGTAGTTGGGCGTGTGGCCTGAGTCAGGTCAGCCATGTCTGTGGCACGAGTGCGCTTTCATTTCAGAGCAACTTTGGATCAATTTAAACACGGCGGCTACAGTCGCGGAAAGCGTACCAGCCGAGGATCTCAGTAGGGCCAAGTAGCTGGGTATTCAACCGATGCCCTATTTTGGAGTCACAGCTTCAATCAAAAGTGTGCAAAGGAAGCACTTTGTGGCCCATACAGGGCCGTTATTATATGGATTAATGCAGGCTATGGAGCACAGTCATTATCCCAGCAGGCAACGGGATGCTATACGCAAGCTCATTGGAGGGCTAATATTTAAACTGCGTGAATTAGCAGTGCAAGATTTCAGCCATAAAACCTATGATTAAGGGAACAATTCCAAAACGTGTCAGGTGTCAGTATATGTGTGTGTATATATATATATATATATATATAACATCCAGAGTTGCCTGCTGGTAGAAGACAGCTACACCACAGAAATTTGATTCAGCCTTCATGCGTTTATTCAATGAACAGCACCAGTGAGGGAAAACTTCAGTCCACAGAAATTAAAGTCTCATTCCCGACGCGTTTCGTAGATTAACTTCCTCAGGGGATTGTGACTGGAACAGAGCAGCAAGGCAGGTTTTGGCGGCACATTATATTTCCAAGGACCCGCCCGAGTTTCAACACTAGCTGTATATATATGGATATATTTATTTGTGTACATTTATCAAATTGTATATTAAGTATATAGAAGTTCTATCAAGCGTAATTTGCATGAAAAATGTGGACTGTCGGGATAACGATATTCGAAACACAACAACTGTTTGGCACCATGCCTTGTATTCTGCATCAATTGTTAGTAATTCGTTTTTGCACAGCCTTGGAGAGTAGGGGGTTAAAATGAACAGGGCGGATGTAATTTGACTCCTCCCAAACCCCTTATCAGAAATGTATAAGTATCCTTTTTGCTTTTCGCAACGCGATCATGTGACCAAGCCTCGTGTCAGAGGCGAAACGCGTCATGCGGACTTGCTGGGTTTTATTTTTTGAAATAAACCACTAAATGAGCGAAGGAATCTGGGTCTGTTCTGTTCGTCTTCTTTGAGAACTGTTTGTGAGGAAAAACGGACAGGGGTGAGACAGCGGTCTCATCGGGCGGAGTTCGAGAAATATATATATATATATATATATATATATATATATATATATATATATATATATATATATATATATATATATATATCAAAACAAAACCCTTTCAGGCATAGAGTGACGCATAAATTATGCAAAGAAGAAGGAGAGAACTCTGGGTAGTTCTCAAGTTTAGGTGGAAAGCAGCCCATGTTAGAGCACTCTCAACACCAGCGACACTCTAGATCTGCTCACCTCAATTGTCTGTTTTTCTATCAAAGTTTTTAAGCATAGGATTAGCACAGTGCTATCCACGCCGAGATAGAAAATGACAAAGTCTTTTGAAATGTATACAGCAAAGTCTTTAAGCATAGGACTAGTACAGTGCAGTCCTTGCCGAGCTGTAAAATTACAAAAGCCATTTATCACTCCAGGCACAATATTACAGCTTTGAATTAGTAAAATACCAACTCAAGCCAACCTGAAATGAGTAAAAGCAACCCCTGACACCGTGTTTCGCTCTAATTAGAGCTCTTCAGAGAGGTATAGCTTTGTCCAGACACAAGGGAGCACCCAGTATTATGTCAAAACAAAACCCTTTCAGGCATAGAGTGACGCATAAATTATGCAAAGAAGAAGGAGAGAACTCTGGGTAGTTCTCAAGTTTAGGTGGAAAGCAGCCGATGTTAGAGCACTCTCAACACCAGCGACACTCTAGATCTGCTCACCTCAAGGTGAGCAGATCTAGAGTGTCGCTGGTGTTGAGAGTGCTCTAACATGGGCTGCTTTCCACCTAAACTTGAGAACTACCCAGAGTTCTCTCCTTCTTCTTTGCATATATATATATATATATATATATATATATATATATATATATATATATATATATATATATATGTATATATATATATATATATATATATATATATATATATATATATATATATATAGTTTCCATAGGAATAGTATTTTTGGTTTTGCTTATAACTTTGGCGTCGTTAAATGAATCTTCATGAAATTGTCCAAACTAATTTTATGTTCATATCAGCTCCTATGTTGAAAGTTTGGGGGTGATTCGTCAAGGGGAGGCTGAGAAAAAAGGGGGGTCCCAAAATGTGTTTTCTCCATGCACTTTCCATAGGAAACTTTAGACAAGGCTGCAGGTTGAATGGGTGAACGGAATCACCCCAAATTTGGCAGGGAGTAGGGTCGTGGTCTTTAAAAGCATGCTTTTGTTTATTTGGTGTAGATCTGTTCAGTAGTTTTGAAGAAATATCGAAATTTACAGATATCGATATTTGAGAATTCTGCCATCTGATTGGCTGAGGCGTTACGAACACGAGCTTTCTTTTATTGGTTGCGAGCTTTGGGAGCGGTTACAACTAGGAAGTGTTGGCCACCATTTTGTGATTTTGTTGAAACAAGTAAGGGGAAAAAAGGGCGAAAAGAGTAGGAAAGAGGAGGATAGGAGCACTGTAACCTCTGTGGGGGATTGTGAAGCGTAGTAGTCACTCCTACCGGTCTGAAAGTGCGGTGTTGCTCGGAGTGACATGATGCTGAGATGAGATGCTGCTACACGCGAGTATGAAACCGAGAGCCTAAACAGTGAGCTCATTGCTATAAAGTGATGTGCTGTGGTCTTTGTACCATACGTGTGCAAGTAGTGTTAGTAGGCGTTTATACCATACAGGAAGTGGGAAGCGAACTAGCGACCGCTACCGTGCGTTTATACTATACCGAAAGTGAAGTACTCACACCTACCTGTGTGAAGACTCGGGGATCAAACCGAGATGATTGCTGTAAAGTGATGGGCTCTGGGTGCTATAGCATACAGGCAGCTGTAGTATAACTGTGTAAGTAGTGTTAGTATGCGTTTATACTATACAGGGAGTGGGAAGCGCACTACTCACCCCAGTTGGTCTGAAGACTCGAGGATTAAACCGTTAGCCTAAATTATGAGCCCATTGCTATACAGTGATGTGCTCTGGGTGCTGTAGCATACCTGTGGAAGTAGTGTTAGTTTGCGTTTATACAATAGAGGGAGTGGGAAGCGAACTACTTACCTCTACCAGTCTCAAGATTCATGGATGAAACCATGAGCTCATTGCTGTAAAGTCATGTGCTTGCTCTGTGTAGTATTCTAATGTAAGTCATAGTAAAATGATAGTATGTAATGCTAGTAGAATATAAGTATGTAATGTTACAATGTAGGGCTGTCATGAGGGGAACCTTGCGGTGTTTGTACACGGTGCTGGAGAAGACATTTGCCTTGCTGTCTGCTCCTGTTAATGGCTGTTTAAGCTGTCTTGTTTTCCTGCAATTATCGGATCCACTGCTGTCTGCCTCTTCACTACATAAATTTGTCGAGGAGCGGGTGAAGGTCAAAAGAAGGCAACACTCACCAATATTTTGAGCTTGCTTGCGTTGTGCTGAAGACCTGTTTTCTTTGTGAAGCTGTTTTTACTCATCCCAAGGTCGTCGGTTCACTGAACTATGTCATCCGACCTCTGGTAGGATTTATATTTTTAGATTTTGGGTTTCCTCTGCCTCTTCAGTACACTCTGGTCGCTGTACTACACGTGTGTAAGTAGTGTTAGTATATGTTTATACTAATTCTGTAGTTATGCAGTAACCTATGCATCATGGTCCTAGGGAGCGTCACCTCCCAGGCGCAGCTCATACAATGTCCCGGGGTGTGCATCTGCGGGACATTTATGTTTGCTATTACCGGGTGGGTGCATGGCTTCCACCCTGTGATAGCAAATCCTTATTTGCCTCGTTGAAGCGAGAGGAGGAAAACCTTGTATCACTTCAATAAAGCGGATTCGGATGGTAGAAATGGAAAAAAAATGAAGCAGGGTCTCACCCATTCATTTAAATGAGCCCCCTGGTGGGTAATGTTCCGAGGCCTATCCTATTATTACATTGTGGGGTCTCTGCAGCATTGGGGACCTTAATCTCACATGTAAATTAGGTGCGGGAGGGCACAGAGATGTTTTGCAGCCTAGAGGATCGCCACGTCCCTGGGCATTTTTTTACTAATTGTTCAGGGGTCTTCAAGGCCAACTCAAGTACGGGGATCGCCACCCTCCCGGGCTTTACTTAAATATGCAGGGTGGGCCTCGCCAGTCGCTGAAGCCTCGGTGGCCCAAGGCAGTGCCTTATTGGTTCTGTAATCACACGGGCAGTACTCATGGTGTTAAAAAGTGATACACTCATAGAACCCTTGCAGTTGTAGAATTACGCAAGCTTCATTTATGTAATAGTCTGTTGGCTTATATTTGGTAGGTGCCCTGCAAAATTACAAATATTTTCCCTCATAACCTCCTATAAACAGCCGATTTTCACAATAAACTACAGACAAGTGTTGTCAGAAAAAGAAGACTCATACACTCACTTATTTATTGGTAAAAAAAATAACCTTTATTAAAACAACACAAATAAATCGAAACACAACTTTATTCGAACAAACAACAGTATAACATGAAATAAGTGGGCGGGACTCCTCCGGAAGCAGCGTACACAATCTGCAAGACAAAAAAGAAACATAAGTAAGTGTGCCATGTCCAAGAGAAAAAGAAAGGTAGTCAGAATGAAAGGAAGATAGTGATAAGGGGAGAGAGGGACAGTGGGTGGAATGGAGAAGGGGAGGGAGAGTCAAAAGAACAGAGGGAGGAGGAGACAGAGCGTCGGCCTACTGCACCCAGCCCTCACTGTTTACCACCTGTCACCTGTGTGTCTAGGACGCTGGGGTCCATGAGAAAGAGTGTGGTCCAGCAAGTCTTTAAAATGAAACAGATATGAATGAGGCCAGAGATTACATTATCTACAGCAACATTGCTTGCCTGCACCTGTGCACCCAGGCTGCTGCACTCCAGCCCCTTCCCTCGCACTGTGCTCAAATGCAGCTCCTACGCACCGAGGCTTCACTGCTCACCTGCCACCACTGGTGTGTCCAACGACATGCCGGTGCAAGCTCTGACTCCAGGGGTGCCTCTGTCAGGGTGGCACAGCAGGTCTCAATGGAAGGCGTCAGAATGCCCAGGGATCGTCACCGGGTGAGCACCTGCTCAGCCCATTTTGGAGCAAGCAACTCAGTGTCTGAAAAGGGAGAAATAGTATAATGCTAGAAACGTCTTGAGGTAAATGAAGGTTTATTTCAACCTTAATAGAGAACACCAGTTGAGTGCATCCTTCCTTCTTGAAGTACGCTCTACCAACTATTAGTGGTAATCATGGTTCAAAGAGGAGTTGTAGTGCACAAAAATAGAAAAGGTTTAATAATAAAATGTTATGCCAAAGTTTACATACAATGGAACAGAGTGCATGCTAGAAGCATATTATGCGCGTGTAATGCAGTGGTGCAAGCCTGTGTGCAAGTACACTTAGTAATTAGCTCACTACAGTGTTCCAAAAGCCAATGTCACGTGTCTGTAGGGCAGCGGTGCCTGCTGGCTCAGGCCTACAGTATGGTCCAGCAGGTCCTTAAAATGAGACAGAGATGTGACTGAATGAGGTCAGAGATCACATCATTACGCACAGCAACATCGATTGTTCACACCTGCGCACCCAGGCTGATGCACCCCACCCCTCCCGCAGCACTGCACTCAATTGCAGCCGCTGTACACCCAGGCCGCACTGCTCACCTGCTGTCATTGTTGTGTGTCCAAACACGATGGGCAGCAGTGTTCACAATTCATATGCAGTGTTGATTGTAACCCTGGGTGAAGCACTACGCTGTGCTCGTGTAGTTTGCAAAGTTTGCGCTACGTTGCACTACACAAATTACACGTAGCACAGTGCAAACACACATAGCGTAGCGTAGTGCAGCTTTCATTTTTTGCTTGCTCGCTGTCCTCAAAGTCAAGTTGGCTACCGCGAGTGAGCAAAATGACAACCCTGTGAGATTCTCAAAGCGGGGAGGTCAGGTTTCTCATTTCGAGTGGTCGCGTATGCTCGCGACCACTCGCGATGAGAAACTACCAGTCCGCGTTGAGAAAGCTGCCACTCGAGTAGGAATCTACTCGAGCGGCAGAAAACGACCGCTTGCACTGTGTAAGATGCGGTTTGCACTGATTGCACAGTGCGGATAAGCACCCGGCACTGTGCAATCAGTGCGAACAGCATTTTGCACTGTGCAATACGCAGATCGCGTAGCTACGCATAGCTCACGGAGTGGAAAGTGCACTTCGTGTAGCTACACATGGCGCTACTACACAAACTACGCCCAGGGTTAGTTGATTGCCAGGATGGTGTACACCACATGGCTCCCTTTTTTTAATTGCGCATTGTGATATGCAAGGTGGATACGGCCATATCACCTGAGGCAGTGTGGAATAACTGGGACATGTGGCGTTGTCGTTATCCTATTTATATGTACGCAAAGTGAGCTGGGTTTGCGTATGCCAGGCCAGCGTAGGGGAGTGAATAATTGTTCCAGGGACCTGGGCGTTGTTCATTTCCTGCCTGGCCAGGAAGTGTACTTATGTGTGTGTCCCTGTTGCAGTTTTGATGTTGCACAATCCGCAATTTACATTAGTGTAGCATGTACCGGGAGGGAAACAACTATCACTAATGAGATGCTGTTCGAAGACATTGAATGGACAACATCACATGTCGTTGTCAAGGTTGTGGATATGCGTAGACACGTATATCAATGGTGTGCGGCATCATTGAAAGTGTTGCTATCGTGAAGCGCACACATGTGAATGTGCTCAGATGGAGGGAGGATCAGCAGTGAGGCTATGTAATACACAGTGATAACGCTCATTACAGTCAAGCAATGCATGTCAAACGTGAATCTGAAAGTCTCACATATGACACACTACTATACTGGTAAAGCCTGACAACGGCTCATACTGCAACACAAATCTACACATTACTCTTTACTGTTTGTCACATGTGATCTAGGATGTGCACTCTGCCCATGGCTGATGATACCCCTTCGAGCCACCAATACCCAGGCCGAAGGCAGCACAATCATGTGCACACACACCAGGTGCATCGTGTAACACACATTTGTTTTTTGATGTAACGTTTCAGATGCATTGGCATCACACGTGGAAGGCTAATGGACAGACCATGAATATTGATCAAGATGATCATTGTATGTTGTGTGTAGTATAAGATATGTGTACATAGCAAAAAAACTTTTCAAAAAAGCTCTCTAAGCAGAAGGAGTGTGTCTCATCAAACGCTGTAGAGAGAATGACTAGAATGGGTGGGACCTCCAACTGTTACATTGAGAAATGTTATGAACTGATCAAATGCTTTTTTTAAGGTCACATGGCAATCGTGCATCGAGCGCGCGACGCGATTTTGAGAAAATATATTTATCATAATATAAGTTTATTACAGTTAGTAATATATAAATGTTTAAAATAATTTAGATTATCGCTTGCTCTCATATATACTTTAAAGTTATTTAGGTATAGGTTTGAGACATAAAAAATGAGGGAATGGCGTACCCAGCACAACACCATACGTCTATGACGTAACACAGGGCCGGGCAGCCTACACTTGTCGCACACGCAACACGCAGCGGGCGTGACCCAATACGTACCTGACGTAATGCGTGGCTTGGTACTGCGTACACGTCGGATAGCAGCTGGTGCGACCACACCCTTATATGATGTTACGGGGGTCGCTGTGCCAAGAACCCGTCGGATACGAAATGCGCATCATTTACGAGTTTAGCAATGTGGCGGATAGTATTCGCTTGGGGATGGAGCTTGGTACACTACCGGTATGGGACTGCAGTTTTCTTCCCCAAAACAATAAAAATATATACATATTTTTGGGGAAGATATAAAATATTACATAATTTTTCCAGTTAAAAAAAATAGGATAATAGAGTTCCAAAATATTTTTAAAAAATAGAAAAAATATAGGTTATGAATATTAAAATATGAAATTAACATTTAATAATTTTTGGGAAATTCACTGAAAAAACCATAGGTGTTACAGACGTTAGAGAAACCTCCCTTATCATCAAGGAACTGCTCAAGGTGCCAGAACCCCCTCTGGCTCAAGACATCTCAGGGACCAAATGCACCAAGTTGATCATGGAACAGACATAAGCTGTCGGCCAGCAACACCCGACACTCAGCTCGATGCCTTTGGTCCAGTGTCAGTGGACGAGGTACTCAAAACCCTGGCCTTCATCAAAAGTGGTTCTCCTAGCGATCCGGTACCCATGCGGATCCTGAAAAAAATTGCAACTACCATTGCTACACCAGTTACTGACCTTATTAATGCCTCGCTTCTGCAGGGAGTGGTCCCACCTGGCTGGAAGAGAGCTATTGTGAAAGCCCTTCTTAAAAAGCCTCTCCTAGACCCGACGGAATTAGCCAATTATAGGCCAATCTCACTACTCCCTGGACTTAGCAAGGTTACGGAAAGACTGGTTAATCAAAAACTTTCCCATTTCCTAGAGTCCAATGGCCGTTTCCGGAACTCGCAAACTGGCTTTCGTCCTGGACAGGGTACGGACACCGCCCTTCTGGCAGTCGTTGAGGAGGCCAGATGCATTTTGGATTCAGGAGGATCAGTGGCAGTGATCCTCCTGGACTTAAGTGCAGCTTTCGATACTGTTAATCATCAGGTCCTTATTCAGCGACTGACAGACATAGGTGTGGTAGGGACAGCCTTGTCCTGTCTTATTTCATTCCTTAGCTACCGTACCTTCCAGGTCTGGGAGAGTAACTCACGATCTGCGGCAATTCCCCTCCAGTGTGGGGTACCACAAGGCTCATCCTTAAGCCCCACATTATTCAATGTGTACATGGCCCCACTGGAGGAGGTGGTCGCCCCGTTTGGAATCAAAATCGTGAGCTATGCTGAAGACACCCAACTGGTCGTCTCTTTATCCCAACTTGCCCAGTGCCCGGACACCCTTCACTCCTGCCTATCAAAAATGTATACCTGGATGTGTGACTCCTCCCTCAAACTGAATGGGTCTAAGACCGAAATTATGCTACTAGGGCATAAAGGGTCCACTCTGCCTCCAAACATCTGGCCCACTTGCCTGGGGGAGCCCCCATCCCCAAAAAATGAGATCAAAAGCCTGGGGGTCTGGATGGAACAGGATCTTTCATTTAAGACCCAAGCTAAAAAAATGGCGGGAGCCTGTTTTGGCCTCCTCCGATCGGCTCGGAAAGTTCTGCCACTTCTACCACAGCCTTCTAGGAAGCTGCTTATCCAAGGACTGATCCTGTCCAGATTGGATTATAGTAACGCTATCTTCCTTGGTGCACCAGAAACCACATTTAACAAGCTCCAACAGATCCAGAATGCTGCAGCACGGCTTCTCACGGGCACCTCAGTCAGAATGTCAGCTAAACCAGCACTTAAGCTGCTGCACTGGCTTCCGATACGAGAAAGGGTACAATTCAAATCCCTATGTATTGCACACAAACTGCTGCAGGGTAAGGGGCCCCCCATCCTGAAGAAATTAGTTGTACCCTACAAAGCCAACAGACCACTCCGTTCAGACCATGAACGTCTGGTCACTGTACCCAGAGTAAAAAAGACACGTACAGGAGGACGGCGATTCTCGGTAAACACAGCTAAACTGTGGAATTCCCTCCCCTTGAAACTACGTGCTGAATCCTGCCATCTGCTTTTCTGGAAACTTTTGAAAACCCACCTCTTTCCTTAATCCTTTCTTTCTTTTTTCTCTGGTATTCGCACTGGTCTCTCTGTTCTGGTTTAGCGCTGGGATGCTTCCGGGTAACTACGCGCTCTATAAATCCTTTTCATCACTTTTCATCATCATTTAAAAAACCTTTGAAATTCAATTAAAAACCATAGGTTTCAGGGTCATTATAGTTAGTTGGACATTTGACTCATATAAAACCAGAGAAATTTGCCTGTTATAGTTAGTTACGCTAACTATAACTTGTGCGCCCACAATGCAGTGCTGATGATGTCACATATTACATCACTCATGACATGGTCAGTGACATCACTGATGACATCACTGATGACAGCTCAAATTACATCACTTTTCTGTGACATCCAGATTGTCATGGGTCATCATTGGCTGGAAAACGGATTTGAGTTTAAAGGGAGTTCTGGTAATCAATGAGAAAAGGACACTGGTATCTACTATAACCATTGGTTATATTTGACAACCCTCATAGGCGCTTAAGATTATAACGATGCGGTGTATTTGTTTCTCCGCCCCTCATCTAGCGTCATGGCATAGTCATCGGTTCGTCAAAAGGGTAATATGCCTGCCTCACCCGCGGCAACCTCTGGCAAAAGTAGAAGTGTCTAGGAATATTATGACACCTCCAGAGGAATGATGTCTGAAACAAACTTAGAGGGTGAATTAAAAAACAGTTTCTCACCAAAATAGGAATTTTTATTAAAAAAGGTGGATACTGTTAGTAAAATAATTCGGTATATTCGATAATCGAGTTACTGGATTATCATATGTGACTTTATAGTACTGTCGAAATATTTCAGCTCTTGTGGGCCCAGCCGGGTCTAAAGAGCTTTCGTCAGGACAAAACAAAGGGGGGGTACTCACACAACCTGTGTAGTATTCTTGTACGTTAAGGAATTCACAAATTCGTATTCCTGCATATTGGGAACAAGAACAAAAACATCATGCTGTTCACATATGAAAGTATATTAGGCATATTACACTTGTAAAAACATATTTCGTGATTTACAAATCCATAAGCAATCATTATAATAAATAGATGCTAATTTTATTGTCATGCACGACACTCGGTGCACTAAAGCTAAGGAGAGCAGTGAAGAGAGGGGCAACGGGGTTCGGGTCTACACCGAGAGTAAACACTGCAAATAGTGCAGAGCGATATAATTTGTGATCGATGTCCACTGTGTGTTATGGTGGGGTTGAGCTTCTTCCTTCACCCCCTATACATCATAAGAAAGGTTGGGGTCAAGCATGCCTTCGTGTAACGGTGTAAAGGTTCATACTCAATAGTTTACTCGTACCGGCATGTCTTGGTCACAAGGGAGGGGTGACTAAGTACAGGTCTATACCGAGGGTGAACAATGCCACTAGTGCAGACCGGTGTAGCATTTAATGAATATCACCAGTGTGTTATGATGGATTCTTCATTCACCACCCATACGTCATGTATAGGGTCAAGCACGCATTCATGCAACTGGATTAGGGTCCATAGTCCCTAGTTAACATTACTACTACCTGCATGTCTTGGTCAAGAGAAACGCTATTAAACCTTAATATGGAAAGACAACGTGTGAAATACCTTAATATGGAGACAAATACTCCTCTTCAGGGCGCGAAGAGTCGCTTAAGTGGTGATTCGTGCTAAAGAAAAGGAAGTAAGTAGAATGCTATGTAAATACCTTTGAATGGCAGTAGGGCGCAGCTCCCGCAAGGAATCGGGAACGCCATTCTTACCCACGTGGAGTCTCTGTGCTCCTGTGCTGACTCTGCCCCTGGAAACGAGGGCGCGGTCAATTCGCCTCGTCTAAAAACTCCCATGCAGACATAGAAGAGGTAGTTCTTAAAGAAAAAAGACTTTCGTAAAGTAAATACAACTAAGTTCTAATAGCAACCCAAGCTTTTAAGAAATGAATATATATATATACACTATTGGAATATTGGAATAAGCAATTGTTAATGTGACCTGGCTGGTAGGCATGAGATTAATGCACATACTTATCCTCCAGAGACTTACGTAAAGTAAATACAACTAAGTTCTGGTAGCAAACCAGTCTATTGAGAAATGAATATATATATATACACTATTGGAATATTGAACTAAGCAATTGTTAATGTAACAGGCTGGTAGGCATGAGATTAATGCACTTACTTATCCTCCTTGCCTGTTAATAGTTAGTTACGCTAACTATAACTTGTGCGCCCACAATGCAGTGCTGATGATGTCACATATTACATCACTCATGACATGGTCAGTGACATCACTGATGACATCACTGATGACATCTCAAATTACATCACTTTTCTGTGACATCCAGATTGTCATGGGTCATCATTGGCTGGAAAACGGATTTGAGTTTAAAGGGAGTTCTGCATATTCCTTGGTCTTCCCTTGAAGATGTCATAGAGATATCTGTTGCTGTTTCTGATTCCCTCTGTAATGACCAGATTTCATCAAAGTCCATCCGGTGTGTGTGTGTGTGTGTGTGGTTGTGTGTGTGTGTGTGTGTATATATATATATATTTCCAGTCTCTGTTAAACCAGTATATCGCCACCACCACAGATACACGGACCACCACGCAATGGATAGTATTCAGAAGGTAGGTTTATTTTCCTCCAAAGGTCTTATTTCGGCATGACGCGTTTCGGGCACAGGATGCCCTTGATCACATGTCGACAGAGTTTTACACCTCACAATAAATACTAGTTTCATTGGTGATTGATAGCACGTGGTAAAATAAACAGTGAAAGCATACTTCAAAGTGCAATGAGTGCAAGTATTTACAGGGATTAACGCATATTTCATATATCTTATTATATCATGCATGATTAGCGTCCGAGGCAGAAATATACTATTTTCCTCAGTTCAATAGGTTTTATCTTTGAATTTAAGGCATAAATGCAAGAGATCATAAAGAAGTGCAAATTCTGGCAATGCTTCATCAACATATACACATTACAATTCAGTAATCACAATATGTTAAAAATTTCATTATGAATTTAAAACCAATTACTATCAAATATATAAGTATGATACAAAAATATATGTTCTATTAAATAACCTGTGCAAATATATGCATTTAGTGAGCAAAAACTAATTATAAGATATTCAGAGCACATCAGAATGAACTAATTCTAAGCATGAATGCCAAATAAAGCGTTTCTAGTATGACACTTAACTGAGGAAAATTATAAGAATTAATTTATGCCTGTTTGACATTTCAATTGCAAAAAATATATACACAAATATTAGTACTACATAGTTATGGCAACACTCGGTCCCGAATGTTGACCCACTTAATATAATGATTCTATGAGCAATTGGGTCCCTGTGTAAAGTGCTAGTGAAATCAAGTGATACACAACTAGGAAAAGATGTGTGGTTATTAAAATAACTGGGTTACATGAATGATGATATCAGCATCGAGAATAGGAAACTCCTATTCAATCTTTTTCAATTTCATTTTAGAAAAGTTTTAATTCATATTAGGTAAGTTAACACTGGATCAGGTTATCTCATAAAGGAGTCACTACAGGAACGTGTGCATGTCTTCTCTGTCATTAAGACCATGTGGAGATTTACTATTTAAATTGAGGATATATTTGGTTTCCATCTGTCTTAAAAGTTTGTCTCTGTCTCCTCCTCTTTTTTGTTCTGGTACTGTGTCAATGACAAAGTAAGAGAGACAGTTAATATCCTTATTGTGTGTGTTCTTAAAATGTCTTGCAACCGGGTAGGCTGGGTCGCTATTTATGATGGCTCTAATATGCTGCAGTATCCTCACATGCACCTGGTTCTTGGTACTTCCCACGTACCGAAGTCCACAGGTGCATGTGAGGACATATACCGCATATTCAGTGCGGCAATCATATTTGCCTTTGATTACCTGCTCTTCAGTTTTAAAAGGCGTGTTATATTTGGCAGTGTTAATGCCAAATTTGCAGGCCCTGCATGTGGCGCATTTAAAGAATCCATTTTAGACAGGGAGCCACGCACTTCCGACTGGAGCCCCAGTCACCGTATTATTCGTAAGGTGTGCGGCCATGTTTTTCGCCTTTCTAAATGTAACATTAGGCCTGTCAGGTAATTCACATTTCAATACACTATCAGTTAAGACAATGGGCCAATTCCTATTTAAAATTGAACGAATTTACGTTCTTGTCTGCTGTAAGTTACAATTAGTCTTGGTGCCTCTCTTTTTTCAGTTATCGCATTTTCAGATGCATCATCAGTCGGTAATAAAGTGCTTCTCGGTCTCGCATTAGCCTTCTCAATTGCTTTAGACAAGGTATTTTCTGTGTATCCTCTGAGTCTCATGCGCTCTATGCATTCATTTTTACATCTTTCAAATTCATTATCAGTGCTGCATATGCGCTTGAGACGTAAAATTTCTCCATAGGGGATACTAGCAATTAAATGTCGTGGGTGCGCACTGGAGGCATGTAGTATTACGTTTCCTGCTGTAGGTTTTCTATACGCGGTGGTGACTAGTTTATTACCTTCTACCTGTACTTGTACATCCAAAAATTGAATGGTGGTAGTGCTACAGTGTGAGGTGAAGTGCAAATTAAACATATTGTTATTCAACTTTTCCACAAATGCGTTGGCACTTTCTATGTCACCCCTCCATATGACAAAAACGTCATCAATAAATCTAAGCCAGGAAACGACTCTTTGATTATAAAGTGTACTGAGCTCTCCCCTGAGGACCTGTCTTTCCCAGAACCCTACGTGCAGGCACGCATAGCTCGGGGAAAAACAGGCCCCCATGGCCACACCCTGCTTTTGTCTAAATAAGTTCTTTCCAAAAGAAAAATAATTGTTGTCGAGGCACCATCTGATTAAAGATATAAGCATCTTATTGTGTAAAGCATATTCAATTGGACGAGTGTTCAAAAAGTGTTCCACCCCCAACATTCCACATTTGTGTTGTATGCTTGTATAAAGCGATTCAATGTCAAGAGTTAGTAACAATAAATCGGGATTCCATGGCATGTTGTTAATATGATTTAGGAAGTCTCCTGTATCTTTCAAATAAGACGGCATAGTTTTCACCAGGTCCTGGTATATATATATATATATATCTCTGGTGGCTAGTATACCAAAAAAAGAGTAAATCTGCACCCACAGAAGTCCTCCTTGAATGGATGCATGAGAGCAAATTTACTTACTTTTCTTCAAATAATTGTTTTTATTTCAGAACTGTGAAGGCGCATCAACTGGGAGTCACGGCAGGGCACTACATCACCCAGAGGCCCATCAGGGCTACGCCCACTGAGGCAGGTGTTTAAATGAGAACAAGTGTGCACGAAGCAGCACTTTCATATTCTGTTACTAAGGCCACTGAAGAAAGAAGCATATCCTGAAATACGTCTGGCAGAATGGACTGGAGTTGTGTACTCGAAATGGGTCCTGCTGGTGGGATGCCAAATAAAGAAACGTGAGCAATAATTTCTTCTGTGAGGCTTCACTTTAAAATGGGTTCCTGTTTTGTTAGATGTTACATGGCCAACACGGTCGGTAAGTGAAACCCACCGCTTGGTTTGCGGGTCCGCGACGGCATCACGAAGCTGCTGCTAAAGTCGGGACAGAGACCAGCCGGCGCCTTAACAGGGGGTGTCAGCTGTGCATTGCTCTATTTGACATCCACAAAGCAGGGCAGGTCCCCTTCAGGACTTTTCACACCAAATACTTGTTTTTATTTCAGGACTGTGAAGGCGCATCTACTGGGAGTCACGGCAGCGCACTATATCAGAATGCACAGTGATCCCCTTGATCAAACGTAAAACTTTTTGTAAGCAATTAAACATACAAAAACATTTGCAATGAAACCGGATATATAAAAAAGTTACACTTTATTGATAGTACCAAATATTCTGTACATTCAGGTACTCTTACCTCAATTCCCTTGACCACGTTAAGGGGTACCTCTCATTATCTTTATCTACTCAGCGCACTATATCACCCGGAAGCCCATGAGGGCTACGCCCACTGACGCAGGTGTTGAAATGAGATCAAGTGTGCATGAAGCAGTGTTTTCATATCCTGTTACTAAGGCCACTGAAGAAAGTAGCATATCCTGAAACGCGTCTGGCAGAATGGACTGGTGTTGTGTACACGAAATGGGTCCTGCTGGCGGGATGCCAAATAAAGAAACATGAGTAATAATTTCTCCTGCGAGGCTTCACTTTAAAATGGGCTCCTGTTTTGTTGGAGATATATATATTGTTTCTGAGCAGCCCCTGGAAATTTGGGGGGGGTTCGTCAAGGGGGGGCTGAGAAAAAAGGGGGGTCCCAAAACGTGTTTTTAACATTGAGTTTTCCATAGGGCGGTTGGCCTCACTTTTAGCCCGAACGGCTGAATGGATTTGCACGAAACTTGGCAAAATTGTAGGGACTGGTAGCCCGATGTGCCTTTTGTAGGTCTCAATGTATGTGCTTCAGTGGATTTTGAGAAATTAACGTTCAAAAAAAGATATATATCTGTAACAGCGGACCGGGAAGCGCTCCGGTTCGCGGACTTTTCGCGCAACGGAGCTTTGTGAAGCGAAGCTGATTGGTTCTCCGGCGTCTGTAAACATTCCAAACAGTCCGTAGCGGCCGCCATCTTGTCTCTCGGTAGGATCGAGAGACAAGAGGAGGCCAAAGCGAAGGGGCAAATGACCATAAGGGGGCATAGTAGATCCTCGCTGACCCCCTAGGTTTGATGTGGAGGTTTTAAAAGGGCCCCGCGGGGCAAAAAAATAAAATAATAATAATAATCGAACGGCTGAATGGATTTGCACGAAACTTGGTAAAATATTAGGGACTGGTAGCCCGATGTGCCTTTGCTAGGTCTCAATATATGTGCTCCAGTGGATTTTGAGAAATTAACGTTCAAAAAAAGATATATATCTGTAACAGCGCTCCGCTTCGCGTAACGGAGGTTTGCGAAGCTGATTGGTCATTCTGTCACTGGGCTATAGTTGGGCTACATCTGGCTGATATTTGGGCTACATTTGTTTTTTTTGTCTCTGGCGGCCATCTTTGGGCTACATTGGGCTACATTGGGCTTCATTGGGCTTCATTGGGCTACATTGGGCTACATTTGGGCTCCAACATATATATAGGCCAATGTAGCCCAATATATATTTTTCAAAGTTAATTTTCGTAAAAACCACTGGAGCATATATCTTGAGACATAGCAAAGGCACATCGGGCTACCAGTCCCTACAATTTTGCCAAGTTTCGTGGAAATCCATTCAGCCGTTCGAGCTAAAAGTGAGTCCAACCGCCCTATGGAAATGAAGGAAATGAATGGGTAATTTGTAATTAGCAAATAGCTCATCGCAAACTAGGAATGGTAAAGAATCGCTATTTATTCCTTAAAGTTCGCTATTTAGGAAATGCAAAAAACTTTGATGATACATATGGCGGTTCATCTCGAACAAGATAAGAAGCATAGGGATAGATTTATGATGACTGGCGCATCACCAGGGATGTGTTAGTCATTCTGTGCCGCTGTTCCGTCACCTATGGTGTGCTGCATTTACAATGCGGCGCATCATGGGGCAAAAACAGCACAGATGCGTGATGTATCTGTGCCGTAAAGGTGGCGCATTGCTGGAGTTGTATCGCAAGTGTGATGAAGCTCCAGCAAGGGTCGGGGGTGCCCCTGTCGCAGGGTTTCTGTTCTCACACAGAACTGTGGACAGAGGATTGGAACCTCGGCGAATTAGGGTGCCCCAAAACTCACGTTAGTAATCAAAAACCCCTTAGCAAGCTAGGTACAGTGTCACATTGGATATAACAAACTCTCAATGTTTAGACAATCCAGAATATGAACTTATAGTACCTCAGGATACGTGGAACTCATGAACAGTCGGTCGTTATATATTTCTTAGAAACCAGAACATGGAGTTAAGAAGAACACATGTGTATTTGAAATGTTTATTTACTAATGCCGTCTCCTCAGGCGTAGTATCTTAGATAATACAAGTACACATATTATCAGTAGCAAAATTACCAGCATAGTTACTAGTACATAAAAAGCGAATGGTGACAGTATGTTAACATGCTGTAAATGAATAAGAGTTATCAACACTTATAAGCAGCCACGGGCCGTGGAGGGAGTTACGGTGGGGCAGGGAGGCGGGGAGGGGGAGGGGCAGGGTGGAGAGGGCTCCAACCTGCCCCTCCCCCTCCCCGCCTCCCTGCCCCACCGTAACTCCCTCCACGGCCCGCGGCTGCTTATATCTCACCCTCCCTAATACACATATTATATTATTTGCTAAGAAGGTCTGTTTGTGTTGGTTTAGGGCGTGCCCATACTTTAGTGTCTTAGATTTGAAGGAATCACATCAGCATACACCAGCTCTCTCTTCATGTGAACCGCATCAACTGTTGTGTATGTGTGTTCGGCAAAGCAATATAAAACCCGCCTCATGCCCAGAATTGGCAGAAGCTGCACTTATGTTATGAGTATGAAGTCGTGCAGATCAGACCTCATAACAATTCTGTATCGTGTTGTTCTTGAAACTTCAGCACTCGCTGTACAGATATAGTTTAACAAGCAAAGCAGATAGTAGAGCAATAACATATTATTCTCATGTAAACCACGATGAACTACTAGGTTGAAAGCTAAAGCAACAACTAAGTGTCGTGTGCAGAAGTTGCAAAAAAGGAAAAATGGCGTTTAAACCGGTAATGAGCCCATGCTAACTTAACACGGTGTAAAGATATCCAGGACCTAGATGACACCTCCCCATGATCCGGAAACGAACTGAATAAGATAATAGAAGTGCCATCTCATGAGAGCAGATTGCAACTTTATATGTGGACGGTCCGCAAGGTAAAACATTAAAAACTAGGAAAATTTAATGCTAAAGAAAAATAAAACAGCCAAGTACTTTATCGAGTCTTAAGCCAATAGGCAAGCTAAATAATAAAAACTTGACAAATAAGTCAATGAATTGTCAATGAAATGCTAGTACTCAGCATATCAAACATGAAAAAGGTCTATGACATAACTGTGTATGCAAAATAAGCTGCAACAGCCTCCAATAGGAAGTCACCGTCTTCATCCGAAAAGAGTTCAGCCATCCAATTTAAAAGGGGAAAAGAACATACGTGCTCTCCCAGCACCGGATCCTCTATCACCATCAGAGGACAGCTCGGTGGGTTTTCAAGAAAGCTCTGTTCCAAGAAAGACTGTGTTGCCGCCAGTAAATTCCAGGGACCAATTAGTCCATGCATCAATGCCACAGCCATAATCCTTTCGCCAGGACAAACCAACTCGTGAGTAATGATAGGAGTCATCAGCTGATTAAAGTCGACGTCAGGAGAAACCGGTCCGCAGAGACACAAATCAATGGCCCAATCGAAATCACAGGTCAGGCAGTGAAATACAGGCTGGACACAGGTGAAGTAGGAGAATCGAAAAGATAATCCATATGCCGTGCTTAATATCGCCAACGGCATTGTGCCATAATATTCTAGCATGCGATTGCGGAACAGTGTCAGCAGCTGCAGGGCGGGAGCTTGCACAGGAGGGACATCCATATTTAAAAATGTAAAAAAGCACAAGAGCGTCCGCTGGTAATGCAAGTAAAAATGGCAATCCACGAAGCACAGTGGAAAAAATAGAATGAAAGAAAGCAGGGATGACTCCAAAGATTTTCTCAAATGAAGTCACGAGACCACTGGTAACAACTTTAAAAAAGTGCGCCAGGGCCTTTGTGGAGGACGCGTTAAAGATAGTCCGAACCATCTTGCTGAAATGGAAAGGCGAATCACTATTGAAAAGGGTCTGCACCTCTGTACGGGTGTTCGCTATGTGAAGCACGAAAGTTTCACGGGCCGAACTCAAGGCCACCTCTCTCTGAGACAAAAGAGCTCTTATTCTTGCCATGCCGTTGAAATCTGCTCCCAAGGTTGGTATTTGTGGCCAGATTGAAAACTCCCTATGTTCATGTGTGGGAGGAAATAGAACATTTCTGCAGCAAATAACCCGTTCACTTACTGTTACGATAAAAGGAATACTTTTAATTAACCCAGAACAATCTTCATTATTGAGCATCAAATAACTACCATTTTCCAACAACTTGAACGTGGGGATGATAGCAGGAACTGGCGTGCCTTGCAACACGCAAGCCATATTTGGTCGGTGTTTGTTGCATGAACCGTGTAACTGTATGTGCCTACACATTAGTGAATGATCTGGCGTCTCAGTGCATTCCTCTCCATTCAGATAAACTTCTTGATCATCTTTGAAACATCTGTATGTGTATGGAAGCGACCAGACCTCATGAAGAAAAGCACTACCTAAAGGTTCATAACGACCTATTGGTATATATTTCATACAATTTGAAAACTTATATAAAGCAAAAGGCAGCGTTATTAAACCGTGGATAAGGCACGTTGCCAAAAAACCCGCAATCCTCTGCTGATGATGTCACTGAGCATGTCATGAATGATGTAATATATGACATCATCAGCAGTGGATTACGGGTAATAGTATCTCTAGTTTACTCCCCTATAGCTGTCTTTCTTTTAACATAAGTGTCTGTTTCCTTCCCTTATACTTACTGTTTTTGGTTCGCTTCCGGTTCGCGTACCGGCGAGCGAACTGGGAAGCGTACTACGAGAAATAGAGGTTGGCACAGTTCCAAATATTGTACCAATTTTTTAATAACGGGGAGGTAGTTCTGAAAAGAACTTTTTTTTAATTGTTTTTGTTGTTTTATATTTTTTTAATTATTTTTCTGAACATTTTTTTACTTTTTTTGAATTTTTCTGAACAGTTTTATATTTTTTTGGGTTTTTCTTGCAGGGGGCAATGAAAACGATTCATTGTGAAGGGCTCAACAGGAGCAACAAAACAAAAAAAAGTATTTATTATTTGGGGCGTTTCGTACAAACTTGCATATGATAGTCAATAGCTCTGTTGATCAGAGTGATGCTTCTTTCTCCGTAGCAAATGAATCCACTGCAATGTACGCAGACGTGTTTTACTTCATGAAATCTCGTTTGAATATTTGGCACCATCTCCCTGCCCTCTGGTCCCGTTACTTCCGGTACAACAGATCTTCTGGCCATAATAGGGAGATTATCTAGGTCGTTACGAAACTGTGCAGCACTGTAGTTGTTAGGATGCCACCTAGTCATATGGCGATGCATTGTGTAGTTTCCGAAACTGTATTTTTTGTCGGTCCCTCTGGACAGTCTATCTTGACATATAAGGCAAGTTACGTATCTTGCATTTACTTTTTTCTGACCTTTGGGAATTTTAAAAAATTGCCAAATGAAGTATTCTTTCCGGTGAGACGTCCTGGGCTCCTCAGGCAAAAAGTGCCTCTCTTCGTGCTCGTCGTCCTGTTCCTCTTCTTCCTCTTCTTGCTGAATTATAACTTGAGCAGGTGGTCCACTCTTCCTTGGAGGTGGTGGAGGTGGTGGGGAAGCACCAGCTGAAGCTACTAAAGAAGCCATTGCTCACTGGTAACAAAGGGTCTTTCTCTCACAATGATGAAAGTCAGAGTGAGGAAAGAAGGAGGGATTTTCATCATTTGGGAAAAACAATAGTTCTCAACCAATGAAAAGTGTTCATTTTAGATTATATGACCTAGTCTTACATCATTAGGAAACGAAAAGTTAAATGAACCAATGAAAAGTGTTATTACCAAGTCACATGACCTGCTGTGTTTACGTTAAGCGCTTTGCAGGGCCTCCCGCTTTGCTTCCAGAAACCTGTGCTTTGCGACTCGGTAAGCGTACCAGTTCGCTAACGTAGCACGTCATATGACGTATCACAATGTGGAAAAGTAAATTCTGCCATGTTCTGTGTCCCTACGCGTCCTCCATCATATGTTATGTGTGCATGATTAAATATGCATATGTATTCCCCATGTTCGATTTAAGACGCAATTACAGTTGTGTCCACCTCTAGTATGCCAGTTTCCAGTTCTCGTGAATACTACGAATATCAGGCCTATGTAAAGCCACGTTGCCACGTTTCTCAGTGTGCACGTTATTTCATTGAAAAGTCCCCGTCTCTAGGCCTCAAAAGGGCCCGGACATCAGATTCAGCTCCTGTCTCCTGAGCCCTCGCTGAGGAGCGACACAGCCCCCACCTGTATCCTCGACCCTTCACTTACTTCCTGCCTCACAGTGCCCGGTTCAGCCTGGCTCTGCCTCTGAGTCTGCCAAGAGTATGTTATGATTCGAGTTATCAGTACAGTCCTCCTTCTCTGCATTCCTAAGCTACTGAACTGCATCAATAGTTTCCGTCATTGTCTAGCCTTTACGGCCCCATGTTAGAGAAATACTGCATTTAATGGTCATTTAATATTCCTCATCACGTACTACATGTAGAATAATGCAAGGTCCAGTCTTAGAGTCTGTTAGCCTTTCCCCTCCTGACTTCTAGTTTATATCAACATGTTCTCTAAACATCAGATACTAGATACTGCTTAGGTACATGTCGCCCTGACTCTCCAGACTTCAGTCTCTGCTCCTAGCACAGAGTTCATAGCCCCCAGCTTCTCCTAGTAACGCGTCATTGCCAAGTTTGCGCGCACCATCAGGTTAGAGGTCCTGGCTCCTTAGGTAGCCCCCTCCAATGTCTCCGCCCATTCATGACATATTCTGTTACGTTTGCATCACATGTCTATGTATACGCCCTGTTACACCTCTTTTTACCCTTATCTTTCGCGACTGCTACGCGTCACGCCTATTGCTCCACCCACTGCTACGCCTATTACAATGTAATGCTATGTGTTTGCGCTATGTATATATGCTCATGTACTGTTATTAAAAAGTTATCCTTCCTGTCCCCGGCAGCGCTGCCATCCTATTCCTGTGCAGGTGGTCCTGTTCCTGTCCTTTATGCTGTAATAAACCTGCAAACTCCTACTACCTCGAATCTTGACTCTTATTTATTGAGCTATCTGTTATTCATTAATTCATTCAAAAATAGGGTATTATTTATTTATTTACCACATAATGGCGCCCGAACAGGGACTTGCCCTTTCCCCACGCGTCGGTGAAGCCACGCCGACCCCCTGACCCTCTGCAGTCGTGACGGAACTCTTCTGCGCACCGGCAGATATTTCTGCTTCAAGTATCCCTCAGGCCCACGGAGGAGACGGAGGAGGCGGTCCAGCATCCAGACGAGACGGTGGAGGAACGCGGCGAGTCCCGACCAGAGCCCAAGCCGAGAGTCCAAGGTCCGAGGTATCCGGAGGTCCACCCGTAACTGAAGTTCGAAGTTCGTCGTCCGTCGTCGTAGCAGTCCAGTCCAGTCCGAGGCCTTCCGTTCTTGCTGCCCGGTGAGTACCGTTACTGGGGTGGTATCTAGACAGGGTCAATCTAATTGTCTCTGGTCTGTGGGTTGGTGGTACACAGACTCACAAACGAAGTGTCCACTTCGGTGGATACGGGTCCTGACGTGTCTCTTTATGAGACCGGTAAGTTTCGTACTGTTTCAGCAGTGCATCTAGTTTCTGTTCTAGTCAGTTCTGTTTTCGAGAAAATTCATGTATTCTGTATTCCGTATTCCAGGTAGTATTCTGTTCGAACTGTTATTTTAAATGTTCTTCATGTATTTTAATGTCGTGGTATGAATGGGGAATAAGTATAGTGTTCATTGTGTATTGTATTGTGTCTAGATTACAGTCCAGTCATGCCCTTGTTTTCCAAGTTACGTCAGTTAAAAACTAGAAAGGGTCTGCTGGAAGCAGCAGTTCCCGTCCCGCCCAGGGACAGTCCAGGTCACTTTATGTATCAGAAACATGGCATAAGTGCCATATTATATCTCGATTTATGGGTAGAGTACACCAAAGAGTTGGAAGAAAAGTATAGATGGCCCGTATCAGGTACGTGGGATGCCGAGTGCATCATGAGAGTAGAAGAGGCATTATGGAAAAAGAAAGCCAGACAGTCACAGAAAGATGCCATCGAGTTATGGCGCAAAGAATCTCATAAGAGAACCGAAAAAGAAATCAGAAAGTCAGAATTAAGTAGAGAGTCCTTGGAACGAGCCCAAGAAAGGGAATTAATCGAGATTGGTGAACGAGTTAAAACCGAACAGTCAGACAGACAGAGGCATGCTCTTATTAAGGGTATGTATCCTCTTCTTGCCGAGGGCCTGCCAAAAGCGACCCCGGAGGCATCCAGTAACTTTCCGCCGCCATTAGTTCCGACCAAGCTACGTCACAAACCGACCGCAGCTGATATTTTCATCTCGTCCTATTTGGACGACACAGTCCCAGAATATGCGAATCCTGTTCGCGCTCCGCCAGTCCCTGTAAATCAGGCACTTCCCGTTCCTCCAGACACCGGGGTACCCCTTGCAGTACCTGCTACGGTCCCCCCGGTCCAGTCCGCCATACAAGTCCAGCCCGCATTTCAATTTCCTGCCGTGCAAAGACGAAAAGCATCAGTTGATGATTCTAGTTTAGGGGCCGCAGGAGGAGGTCCTCCTCAAACCCCGCCGCCACATAAGCGTTTAACGACAGCCGAATTACATATGCAAGCGTCACAACGTACGCCCAGACATCAGTCAGTTGCAGAAATAAGAAAATCCCTTGCCGAATGCTGCTATGACCCAGTCCCAGGCGAGGATGATATGGTTTTATATTCATTACGCGTAAGAAATGTGGCCGAGTATCTAGTCACCCTACCGGATATGAAGGAAGATCTAGACAGAATATATCGTTTCATCCGTACAGGGGAAGATCCAGAAAGTATTAGTGATGTCATGTCCCAAAGGAAAGCTGAGACCCAGCTCATGATATTAAAGTTTCTGATTAATTGTCTAATAAGAGAACAAGATTACCCGTCCAAAAATCAGGCCGAAATGAGAGCCCTGATGAAGTGGAGTAATAATATAGCCGAGGGTAAGCACAAGACTATCAGTGCTATGGAGAGTATGTACAAGAAAATCCGTAAAGAAATAATAAGGTTACACGAACAACGTAAAGCAGCACAAGTAAGCGAGAAAGAAAGTAACTCTGATACTGAAGAGGTAGAGGACGAGAATCCCGACAGAATAGCGTATGTAGGAAAATCTAGATTTCCAGATCGCCATTTACGCCTAGAACACAAGTCTACTTTCCATCATCCAGCACCAGAACAAGGTTCTCTAGAACAAGTATTCCAAGCTACCGATCACATTCTGAAATCACGAATCGGATACAGTGAGTTGAGTACCATGCATGAACAAGAACTAGTCCGATCAGCAGTCCGATGGATTACTGATTCTACCACTTTTCCAGACGAAATAGTGGCACAAATGTTTCTGAAAATGCCCCCAGCCGAGCAACGACTGGCGGGTATGTATATGATTCAGCACCTCATTACATTGTATGAGGGTCAGCACTCTGATCCAGGCCCGTTACATGATATCCTGAACGAGTTACTCCAGTATAGATGGAAAGGTTTAGGTACCGATTTAATTAGTGTCATTCTAGAACAGCGTCACAAATATAGAACGTTTTTGAACCCGCATTTTGTTCATGTCTCACCCCCAGAAAGTAAACCATTTTACATGGAGAGACAGAATCCGTTACGAGAAGTCCACCCAGTTAGAGGAACGGGTGGCGAATTAGAACGAGTGTTTGTTTACACCCCGATCACAAAGATGGAACTCCTGGAGATGAAGAAATTAATCCCCTGTCATGATAAAGATCCAGCAGGGTTCCATCGGGAATTAAAAGACATGCTCCGTATGGGAGAATACACGTATCCAGATATAATTAAAATGTTAAAAGTTCTGCTGCCCGCAGGGGTGTATGAAAAGCTCAAGGAAAAAGAATGGGAGGTGGGAGAGAAAAAGATCGATTGGGCCGTTCTAGAAGCTGAAGATAAAGCACGAGTACCAGGTACCGGTCTTGGAGCGAAATGTAAAGAATTACCTGAATTATTGATTCAAGTTTTACCCAGATTGTTAACAACGAAAAAGGAAGACTGGGATGCAATCTCAGCCTGTAAACAGAAACAAGACGAAGATATTAGTGATTTCTATTCTAGATTTGAGAAATGTTTTAGCATCAACAGTGGCCTCAAGACAAGTAGTGAGTCATACCCTCATCTTTTTGTTACTAAATTAGTCGAGAATTCAAGCCCACAAATTAAAAATCGAGTTCTGAAAGTCGAAAGTACCTGGCAAGCTAATACCCCGTCCCAGATGTTGCAGATGCTCCAATACCACCAGAATAGAATCAGAGAAGAGCAAGATCACGAGAGAAAACGTATGAAAGACACGAAAATGAAAGTACTAGTTGCACAATCTGTTCCTCAAGACAGCCAGAAGAGGGGTCCGAATCAAGCCAGTCATCCTGCAGCTCCCGTTAAAGGGAACTGCATTTATTGTAAACAGCCAGGTCATTTTATAAACGAGTGTGCAGTTCTGAAACACAACATAGCTACCGGTAAGACCAAAGAAAGACCACGTCCACCTAGACAAGAACAAGTTTCACAGACTCCTCAGCCACAGAATGCACCACAGACAGTTACAGTACCGCAGCCTATTGCTGCAACACAGCATGTTACACAGCAGATGTACCAGTATGCACAGTCAGAGTATCCAGAGTATCAGCCGTATTCATGAAACAGCCTAGAGAGGGAGGTAGGCTTGCCTCTCATCGAGATACCTGTAGATCAAGAAGGTCCCTATGTTCACAGTCAAGTATTGGGGAAAGACAGAAAGTTTTTGATTGATACAGGGGCAAGTAGGACCACAATTAGTCACGCCGAAGTTCCAGGGGCTCCGCTCTCAGGCTCAAGAAATGTTTCCCTTGGATTTTCGGGAAAGCCTATTGTAAATGAAATTTCAAAGCCAGTTACTCTAGAAGTAGGTCCATTGTCCCGCACTACTGATCTGTTACTTACTAAGTCATGTCCAGAAAATCTATTAGGCATTAAAACACTGAAAGAGTTAGGTGCAGTTATATGCTGTTCCCCAGAGGGAATACGATTGTTCCTACGTGACTTCAAGGGTCACTATGTATTACGAGATTTTGATCCGAGATTGTCTAATGTTCCGCAGCATCTATGGGCGCAAGGTCCAACTGATGTAGGTTACATGCAAATCACACCCCATCGTGTGACTATCAAGCCAGGTGTAGTGTTACCACGAATCAGACAGTACAGATTGCCACCTGAGGCTGTAGCAGCCTTATCCAAAATTATTGACGAGCTCATGGCTCAGGGAGTAATTGTAGAAACTGACTCCAACGTATGCAATTCTCCGATCATTCCAGTCATGAAACGTACTGATCCAAATGCACCCCCAGTATATCGATTAGTGATTGACCTACGAGAACTTAATAAATGTATTATTCCTCAGTACCCAGTTGTCCCTGATATTTCATCCCTATTGACAGCCATTGATTCCGAAGCCACGTTCTTTACTGTCATCGACCTCAAGAACGCATTTTTCAGTGTCCCCATTCATCCAGACAGCCAGTTTCTTTTCGGATTTTGTTTAAATGGAAGGAGCTATATGTTCACACGAGCTCCTCAAGGTTTCACAGAAAGTCCTAGTATTTACAGTCAAGCACTTAAGAGACAACTAGACAACATTCACATGCCAACTGACACTGCCCTGCTTCAATATGTCGATGATCTACTGATCACAGCCCGTTCTGAACGTGACTGCGAGCGAGCGTCACTGACGGTTTTGTATTTCCTAGCCGAGAAGGGGCACAAGGTGTCCCCTTCGAAGCTTCAATTCTGTGTCCAGCAAGTGGTCTACTTAGGACACTTACTGTCCAAGAGGGGTAGGCAGTTGACACCAGACCGTATTCAGTTAATAGCGAGTCTTCCTCAGCCCAAGACCCAGAAGGAGGTACGTGCTTTTATCGGCCTTACTTCTTATTGCAGACAATGGATTCCTCAGTATGCATTTCTAGCTAAACCACTAATACAGTTAACGACACAGGAGGCAGCCGTATCGACTGTCCTCCCTTGGACATCTGAACATACACTAAGTTTCAATGAATTAAAGAAAGCCCTATGCCAAGCTCCAGTTCTAGCTACACCGAACTACAGTAAGCCTTTTACACTTTTCGTCACTGAACGTGAAGGTACAGCATTATCTGTTCTCACGCAAGATCAAGCAGGACAATACAAGCCTTGTGCTTATTTTTCGAGCACATTAGATCCTGTAGCCCAGGCTCTGCCTGCGTGCCTCAAGTCAGTTGCAGCCACAGCACTAGCCATCAGACAAAGTGATTCCATAGTGTTAGGACACTCCCTGACAGTACAAGTTCCACACTCTGTGGAAGTTCTTTTAAACCGAACACAAACTCAGCACTTAACAATTGCACGTTTAACAGGTTATGAATTGACACTGTTCCAGCCACACATAGAAATCAGACGCTGCAACGTTTTAAATCCTGCTACATTGTTACCATCAGGTACTTCGAATTCTGACACACACGACTGTGTGGAAGTAGTTAATATTACGACAAAGCCAAGACAAGATCTGACAGATATTCCGTTACCAGATCCCGACCTGACACTTTATGTGGATGGTTCATGTATGAGAACAAGTACAGGAGAACTAGTCGCCGCGTATGCAGTGACTACTGACACTGAAGTTATTGAAACACACCGTATTGACACCCTGTCCGCTCAAGCAGCAGAGCTAGTTGCTCTGACACAAGCCTGTATACATGCCAAGAACCTGAAAGTTAATGTTTACACAGATTCACGCTACGCATTTGGAGTCGTACACGACTTTGGAGTGCTCTGGCAGGAGAGAGGTTTCATGACTTCTCATGGAACCAAGATTCAACATGGTCTCCTTATTCAAGCTCTGTTAGATGCCATACATTTACCGACATCCATTGCCATCATGAAATGCAAAGCACATACGAAAGTTACTGACATTATTTCTCAGGGTAACGATCTAGCAGATCGCACAGCCAAGCTTACAGCACAGACTCCAGACATTCCAGTTAACATAACACACACTCCAGATCCGACTACATGCATGACAGTTAAGGACCCTACACAAGATGTCATAGATATCCAGTTACATGCTACTCCTGAAGAAATCACGAAATGGTCCGAACAAGGAGGGGTCCAGACAGACCAAGGATGGTTAACGAAGGGTAGAGCCACATGGTTTCTCCCCGACTCTATGGTTCAAGTCATTATCAATACCGCACATAGTCCAGCACATTTAGGAGAAAAAGCTATGTTAGACAGTATCCAGAACATTTGGTTCAACAAGCATTTACGAGCTGCAGCCAAGCAGAAAGTCCGTACCTGTATGATATGCTGCCAGTTTAATCCAGGTAAAAGTGTCCCGGTGGAACAAGGTGGATTCCAGCCCCCTGACCACCCTTTTGAAGTCCTCCAGATGGATTATATTCAGATGGAGCGATGTCGAGGTTTCAAGTATGTCCTTGTAGTTGTATGCGCTTTGTCCAGGTGGACAGAAGCATATCCAGTCCCAGATTACACAGCCGCGACCACTGCCAAGCAGCTGGTTCGTGAGTTCTTCCCCCGTTATGGACTCCCTAGAGTCGTATATTCTGACAACGGCCAGCCATTCTCATCTGAGTTGATGAAGCATGTTTCCCTTCTGTTAGGATACCAGTGGAAGTTTCATTGTGTACGCCATCCTGAAGCAGCCGGTCTCGTAGAGAGACATAACCAGACTCTGAAAATCCGTATCGCCAAAGTATGCAAAGAGAAAGGTGTGGACTGGCTAGTAGCTCTGCCAGTTGCTTTGTTCTATATGCGCATGGTCGCACATTCCAGATCAGGTCTGTCCCCGTATGAGGTCGTATTCGGCCGCCCCCCTAACATGTGGGGTACTCCTAGACCCCGAAGTATTACCGATGTTTCAAGTAATATGCTGACAGATTACCTAGCTTCCTTGATGTCTGCCCTCAACTCTTGTCGTTCACAGGTTGCCGCCGCATTTCCAGACAATACCGAGGTGGCACCGCATGAAATCGTTCCAGGATCCATGGTCTTGGTTCGCAACTTTGACCGCTCAAGTCCGCTGGAGCCTCGCTGGAAGGAGCCCCGGCAGGTCCTCCTCACCACCCGTACAGCCGTGAAGTTGGAGGGTCGCAAAGGCTGGGTGCACCTTTCGCACGTGAAGAAGTTTTATGGACTGAAACCAGTCTTAAAGAACATTTCCCAGGATTCAAAGGATTGCCAAAGTACTATTCTCAAGGACTGTCCCGCAAAAGACATTGCTACGAACCCTTCCCCGTTAGAGAATACTCCGCAGCAGGAGTACAAGTTGAAACTCCGGTCTAGTAAAATAAGTCAGCCAGTTTGATTGTCTAAGTCCTCCCCTAGGTGAAACGGTTAGACTGTTTCTGACATGTATAAAATAGACCCCCATAGTGAGAGAGTTAGTCAAAACTCAATCCGATGTATCGTTTTTCTATGTTTCATATTATTTCTCAGCATTATGATTTCCTGCACCAGTTACGCATTTTACCTGTATTTCCCAGTTTCTCATGTAAATAAGTCTGCTAATGCTACAGTAGAGCATATGTTTAGTGATCTACCTCCTCATGAACTCTCTTACCGCCTCGCTATGCGAAATAATTCTTTTATCCGCATGTTACATTATTCACACCAAACCAGCAATGCCACTAATTGTTGGGTGTGTGGTCGACTCCCCCCTTTCCAGACACCGAAGGGAGTTCTGCCACTCTTTCCTTATCCTTTTTCACATAATGGTTCGTGTGGAGCATGGTCCACGTTAACGTCATCCTCAACAGATATGTCTTTTCTTAACAGTACATGTTTTCCAGGCAAGCAAGGTCTCCCCCACAGAACCGGGTTAGATCTAGAAAATGAAGTGTATAATTTAGGTAACTACTCTTCGAATTTCATGGTCCTGAATGTTCAGTCTGATACTACTCCAGACTTACCTGCTATTTCAGTACTACCAGTCAAAGGCGAATTATGTGTCCGAAATTATGGTTCTGTACATGTAGGACATAGTGATTGTACTACTATTGTCAAGTATAGTGACAGTGGGAAATCTATTTTCAAAGCTTCACGTCATTCTTATTTTATTTGTGGTCAGACCGCATATGTTCGTCTGCCCCTCGATTGGGAGGGAACCTGTTACATTGCCTTCCTACTGCCACCTGTTTTCCTAGCCCCATCTGATTACCATAGAAACACACATCTAGTTCACATTAGACATAGAAGGGAGTCCCCAATTGTCGATTATACTGAAACTGCTCTAGAACAGTATACAGATTTCAACAGAGGTTTCTTTTTCTTTATAGGACCTATCCAGAACAGTAAGCTGATCCGTAGGTTAACCAGAACCCTTGAAGCTGTAGTAAATGAGACTGCCTCTGCTCTAGGTAACTTAACCGAAGAGCAATCTGCTATGAGATTTGTAGTTTTGCAGAATCGTCTCGTCCTTGACGTCATACTGGCCGATAGGGGCGGGGCCTGTAGAGTCATCGGATCTAGTTGCTGCATTTTCATTCCAAATAACGCACCGTCTGTTTATTCAGCTATAACCAGACTTCATAAAATTGCCCATCTGTTACACCAAGATCCAGGCACCTGGACATGGTCCGGTTGGTTCTGGAATATAATTTCCGCCTGGGGATGGAAAGTATTGTCCTTTCTAGGTATTGCAGTAGCGATCATATTCAGCTGCTGCCTCTGTATACAATGTGGCCCTGCGATTTGCGGCATTTGTGCTACATCATGTATTCCTAGTCCCAAGCCCCGTTCTAAATCCCGTTCCAGGATAATTCGAGACGATCAAATGATACTGTATGAAATGATAGATGGTATCATGAATATTGATGTTTCCTGATGGAAATGTAGTGACAAGGAGGGAATGTGGAAAAGTAAATTCTGCCATGTTCTGTGTCCCTACGCGTCCTCCATCATATGTTATGTGTGCATGATTAAATATGCATATGTATTCCCCATGTTCGATTTAAGACGCAATTACAGTTGTGTCCACCTCTAGTATGCCAGTTTCCAGTTCTCGTGAATACTACGAATATCAGGCCTATGTAAAGCCACGTTGCCACGTTTCTCAGTGTGCACGTTATTTCATTGAAAAGTCCCCGTCTCTAGGCCTCAAAAGGGCCCGGACATCAGATTCAGCTCCTGTCTCCTGAGCCCTCGCTGAGGAGCGACACAGCCCCCACCTGTATCCTCGACCCTTCACTTACTTCCTGCCTCACAGTGCCCGGTTCAGCCTGGCTCTGCCTCTGAGTCTGCCAAGAGTATGTTATGATTCGAGTTATCAGTACAGTCCTCCTTCTCTGCATTCCTAAGCTACTGAACTGCATCAATAGTTTCCGTCATTGTCTAGCCTTTACGGCCCCATGTTAGAGAAATACTGCATTTAATGGTCATTTAATATTCCTCATCACGTACTACATGTAGAATAATGCATGGTCCAGTCTTAGAGTCTGTTAGCCTTTCCCCTCCTGACTTCTAGTTTATATCAACATGTTCTCTAAACATCAGATACTAGATACTGCTTAGGTACATGTCGCCCTGACTCTCCAGACTTCAGTCTCTGCTCCTAGCACAGAGTTCATAGCCCCCAGCTTCTCCTAGTAACGCGTCATTGCCAAGTTTGCGCGCACCATCAGGTTAGAGGTCCTGGCTCCTTAGGTAGCCCCCTCCAATGTCTCCGCCCATTCATGACATATTCTGTTACGTTTGCATCACATGTCTATGTATACGCCCTGTTACACCTCTTTTTACCCTTATCTTTCGCGACTGCTACGCGTCACGCCTATTGCTCCACCCACTGCTACGCCTATTACAATGTAATGCTATGTGTTTGCGCTATGTATATATGCTCATGTACTGTTATTAAAAAGTTATCCTTCCTGTCCCCGGCAGCGCTGCCATCCTATTCCTGTGCAGGTGGTCCTGTTCCTGTCCTTTATGCTGTAATAAACCTGCAAACTCCTACTACCTCGAATCTTGACTCTTATTTATTGAGCTATCTGTTATTCATTAATTCATTCAAAAATAGGGTATTATTTATTTATTTACCACAACGCGACAACGTGAAACGTCATGCGGACGGGAGGCGTCACGATGTTGTTTTGTAACGCGGCAGTTGCGGTAATGAAACGTTTACCGGCTCGCGGTCTATTTCGCGGCATCAAGGTCAGCTAACGGGAAGCTTCCCGATTCGCGAAGCGGGAACGAAGAAAAAAAAATATTTTAAAAAAAAATTATTAATAAACATATAAAATATATTTTTGGATTTAAAGAAGAATACATTTTACAGCTACAGATATTAGCTGTTAAAAAACCAATGAAATTCACTGAAAAAAACATAGGTTATAGACCATATATAGTTAGGAATTAGCATTTACAAAACCTTGAAAATTCACTGAAAAAACTATAGGTTATAGACCATATATAGTTAGGAATTAGCATTTAGAAAACCTTATTTTACTCACACAAAACCATTGAAATTCCATATATAGTTAGTTGTACTAACTATATATCGCGCACCCGCAATCCACTGCTGATGATGTCACATATTACATCATTCATGACATGGTCAGTGACATCACTGATGACATCACTGATGACATCTCAAATGACATCACTGATGACATCACTGATGACATCTCATTTGACATCAATGACCACATCACTGATGATATCATTCATGTGACAATACAATGCATCTCCTCACATTTTAATATAACCTCTGTTTCACCCAGTGTTAAATACAGAGTATAATTTTTGAAACCATTGACACAACAATACTAGTTACTACATACGCACTCACTGATTCCTATGTCTACACACACATTCACTCATTCACCCATACAATCATTCATACACACAATCACTCATCTTTACAACACTATCATATGCACTCATACACCTATACAGACACTCACAGTCTGCCACTCATCCATGGAGTTACTCACACACCTAGTCAGTCCTGTAAAGAATCAATGACACTTCCATTTTCTTGTCTATACAGTTAAACATAGAGCACCTTACATTTTCAAACATATACTAACACACACTTACCTTCTTATACAATCATTGATACAAGTACACATTGATCTGCACAGAGTCACACACCTCCCAGCCAGCCACACACACACTCAGTCTCCCATACAAATACTTGGACAATCAATTAGTAACCCATATAGTTAATCATATAGCTACTGATCAACACATGCAGCAGTTTACAGAACAACAGACATAATGATGCACAAATTAAGACAGTTTAGTCCCTAACCCATGCACTCAGTGAGACACATTTAATCACTCACTCATACATTCAGTCATGCACCTACTAAATCCTTTGTCCAGACACTTATACTTCCACTCATTCTTCAATATGTAAGACACATTTTAACTTTACAGAAACATACAGTCACTGGATGTTGTCATCAGTGATGTCATCAGTGATGTCATCAGTGATGTCATTTGAGATGTCATCAGTGATGTCATCAGTGATGTCACTGACCATGTCATGAATGATGTAATATGTGACATCATCAGCAGTGGATTGCGGGTGCGCGATATATAGTTAGTGCAACTAACTATATATGGAATTTCAATGGTTTTGTGTGAGTAAAATAAGGTTTTCTAAATGCTAATTCCTAACTATATATGGTCTATACCCTATGGTTTTTTCAGTGAATATATATATATATATAGTGGCTAGTATACCAAAAAAAGAGTATATCTGCACCCACAGAAGTCCTCCTTGAATGGATGCATGAGTGCAAATTTACTTCTTTTTTGGTATTCCCTGATATTTGGAGTTGCAGGCTTGGAAAGATGCTCAGGTTTCCAAGCATACTACTGCCAATGAAACCCCAAAAGGTGATGGAAAAAATGCTTGCAAATAATCTAACCAGTGGCAATAGCTCAGGGTAGTATGCCAACCCATTGTTTTTCAGCCACTGCATCACTCTAGACCCGTGGTACTCATAGTATGGCCCGCGGGCCACCAACGGCCCGGCAGACCTTCCTTGGTTGCCGCACACCTTGAGGGAATGCACCGATGGCCCCCAAGAGAGAGAGAGAGGGGGGGAGAGAGAGAGGAGAGAGAGAGAGTTGAGAGAGAGAAAGTGGAGAGAGAGAGAGTTGCGAGCAAGAGAGAGAGTGGAGAGAGAGAGAGAAAGTGGAGAGAGTGTGGAGAGCAAGAGAGAGAGTGGAGAGCAAGAGAGAGTGGAGAGAGAAAGACAGTGTAGCAAGAGTGAAGAGAGAGAGAGTGGAGAGAGTTGAGAGAGAGACTGACAGACTGTGAGACAGACTGACTGAGAGAGAGAAACTGACTTAGAGAGAGACTGACAGAGAGAGAGAGACTGACTGACTTAGAGACTGACTGAGAGAGAGTTTAACAGAGAGAAAGACTGACTGACTAAGAGTGAGACTGACTGAGAGAGAGAGACTGACTGACAGAGAGAGACACTGACAGATAGAGAGACTGACTGACAGAGAGAGCCTGACTGACAGAGAGAGAGAGACTGCCAGAGAGAGAGAGACTGACTGACAGAGAGACTGGCAGAGACTGCCTGACAGAGAGACTGTCTGACAGAGAGACTGACATAGAGAGACTGAGTGAGAGACTGACTGCCTGAAAGAGAGAGAGAGAGAGACTTACTAACTGAGAAGGAGAGACTGACTGACAGAGAGAGAGAGAGAGAGAGAGAGAGACAGGCTGAGAGACAGAGTAAGGCTGACGTAGAGACTGACAGACTGAGAGAGACTGACAGAGAGATAGAGACTGACAGAGAGAGAGAGACTGACAGAGAGAGAGACTGACAGAGAGAGAGAGAGAGAGCCTGACTGACTGAGAGAGACTCAATTAGAGAAACTGACTGAATGACAGAGAGAGACTCACTGACTGACAGATAGAGAGAGCCTGACAGACAGAGAGAGACTGACAGGGAGAAAGAAAGACTGACTGACTGAGAGAGATACTGACTGACTGAGAGAGAGAGACTGACTTAGAGAGAGTCTGAGAGAGAGAGACTGACTAACTGAGAGAGAGGGACTCACTGACACAAAGAGAGAGACTGACACAGAGAGAATGACTGACTGAGAGAAACTGACTGACAGAGAGAGAGACTGACTGAGAGAGCGACTGACTAAGAGAGACTGATGGACTGACAGAGAGAGACAGGCTGACTGACAGAGAGACTGACTGACTGACAGATAGAGAGACTGTCGGACAGAGCGAGGTACTGACAGGGGGAGAGAGACAGACTGACTGACTGAGGAAGCGACTGACCGAAGAGAAAGACTGACTGACTGACAGAAAGAGACTAACTGGCTGACTGACTGAGAGAGAGAGACTGACAGGGAAAGAGCGAGAGAGAGACTGACTGACTGAGAGAAAGACTGACTGACTGACAGAGAGAGACTGACTGAAAGAAAGAGAGAAATACTGAGAGAGAGACTGGCAGGGAGAGAGACTGCCTGAGAGAGAGACTGACTGAGAGAGAGCCTGACTGAGAGAGAGATAGAGAGACTCACTGACTGAGAGAGAGAGACTGACTGACTAACTGACTGAGAAAGAAACTGACTGACAGAGAGAGAGAGAGACTGTGATGGAATTGGGGTCAAAGTCTGTATGAAGCTATGCAATGCCTTGCCTCTTAAGATTGCTATTGTCTGCTAATAAAAATGCATTATCAAAATGTGCTCTTTATAGTTATATCTGTTTTTGAAATACAGCATTGTCGCATTGTCAAATGTTTTGTAACGGGTTTGATTTTTTTTAACTCTAGCCCCACCCCCCCACTGACCCCCCCCCCCCCCCTGACCCCACCCGTCCTGGTGCTGACCTTTGCCACAAACCATACTGTAATTTTGACCCCCTACAGAAAGTTTGTGAGTACCCATGCTGTAGCCTGAGGCCCGCTTAATGCAAATCAGTACTGGCCATGTTCCTCATGGAAACAGTCCATCCTGAACCATGGTGATCTCACACCTTCACCCTGCAGCCCACTGTCTTTTTATCAGCCGTGGCCCGTGCAGTTAAGAGTGGTGAGGCTGAGTGGGGGGGATTTTGACAGACGATGATGAGGGAAAATTAATTATTTATTTAATTTTCCCTTCTGGTCATCTGTCAAATCCCCCCCAACCCGGCCCCATCGACCCACCGCTCTTACCTGCACGGGCCATGGATGGTTATGTGGCTGCTTACCACAGATGTGAAAAAGGGAATTTCATCCATGCATATTGACTACACATCGCATGAAGTCTGAACCACCTGAATGCAGATGCGGGCAGCCCGTGCAGGTAAGAGCCGTGGGGCCGGATTGGGGAGGGATTCGACAAAGAGGGAAAATGACATAAATAATTAATTTTGCCTCGTCGTCTGTTGAAATCCCTCCCCCACCCGGCCCACCGCTCTTACCTTCACGGGCCACGGCTGCTTTTTTTTGGGAAATTTGAGATTCACATCCTCCGATTCTCATTCACTAAGCTGCGCCTATGGTTAACACACATCAAATCACTGTTTAGTAACTGTGCTAATTTTCAGCCGCTGTACTTTGTACACGCCTCCAAAGCTGTCACCAAACCACTGAGTCCTCTCTACACAAGCTAGTCCACAAAACAACTAAAGTATCCAAAACAGCAGCCGCGGTCGGTAGTGGGATAACCTGCAGGGCGGTGACGTGGGGAGGGGGAGGGGCAGGGTGGGGGGTAGTAATGTATGGATTATGGAGTTTTACAGGTAAGTAAACATATAAATAAATAAAACGAATTTCGTTGCACACACTGCATCGCATTTGGTGATGCAGTGCAATCAACAAAATTAGTTTTATTTATTTATATGTTTACTTACTGTTAAACTCCGTAATCCATACATTACTACCCCCCACCCTGCCCCTCCCCCTCCCCACGTCACCACCCTGCAGGACATCCCACTACCGACCGCGGCTGAAAAACCGTACCATTTATCGGTATCTAATTTTGGTTTGTTTGAACCCCAGACCCGCTATGAACCCCTCTCATCCAATCAGCCCCCATCATTAAGAGGCCATGCGCATTGCAGTTGTGTTCTATACCAACACCAGCAACACAGCTATCCTTTTCTGGCTGCATCCCCGGAATCCAACTCCTCCTTTCACGCCACAGCCTACGCTCACTCCAGGAAAAATGAAAAACATGCCGTGGCGTGAAGCAACCAATTAATCAAAAATGAAAAAAAAAATCCAATCATTTAATTATTAATCTTGTTGCCTGAACCCACATGTAACTTTTACAAATCAAATGTTTAAATATGTAACGGCTATCGCCTGTTGTAAATCAAAATGCCAAAATGCGTAAAGCCGGCAGCCCAGTCTCAGTGTGAATATTCAGGTTACAGTTTCAAGTCCAACAAACATTCGAAAAAAGAGAAAAATCTGTATTAATTCGCACTATGTAATAAAAATTCTTTTACATGCCATCAATGTTAACAGGTTTGTTTACTTCGCTTCGCAAGCACACCTGGCAATCACCACACAGTATTGGGTTTATTTGTTAATAGTCATTCAGTCAGTTCAAATTGGATTTCGGCGACTAGCCATAAAAGCACATAACAATACATGAGAACACATTAAAGTATAAATAATTAAAAGATACTAATTAAAGATTAAAAAAAATAACATCCATTTTACAACCTGGTAACAAAATATCTTCTATGCAGCTGTCAGGTCAGCAACGGACAGTGTCAGGGTTAAAATTACACAATATTTCACATAACTGCATCATTCTAGGTTGCATATCAGAACAGAAGGGACACATATTTTGGCCCTAACTGTCCACATGGCCTTCAAATAATGAGTAAGTGAAAAAAATCAAACGCTTGTTGAAATCTGTATTTAGTATCCTGAGGGCAACTTTGTACTCTCTGTCGCCGAAATTCCTCCAAGAGAGGTAGTATCCAGCAACGCCTGCTGGTCTCAGAAGCCGGACAAAAGAACAGAACATGTTCTATACTTAGTTTCCTTAGGAACGCCGCAAGACAGGCACTGCTAGTCTTCAGTACTGTAGCCCACCGAGCAGTAAATGAATGGATAGGTAAAGTCCCGCATCGGAATTGCAAACACAAACAGCTGACTAAGGAAGGTTCAATCTCATCCATAAAGTCTTCTCTGCCATAAAAATCTTTGACTGTAAGGAATGCATCTATCAGAGTACATCGACTTGCCTGGGAATGTGATATGAAGTCTGTGGTAAACAACCTTTACAACGCAACTTTTACCACGTAGTGCCTTTACGACGCAACTTTTACAACGCAAACCGTTACAACGCATTGCGCTGGGGGGCGCTCAAGGATAGGGAATGGGTTTAATGTACTATCCAAAACCTTCCCTACTATCCACGGGGACTGGAGTTGGAATAGTAAATTAAACAATTCACTATCCAGCGCCTAAAAGCACTATGCGTTGTAATGGTATGCGTTGTAAAAACCGCGTTGTAAAGGCATGCGATGTAAAAGCATGCATTGTAATGTCATACATCCGAAGTCTGTGTACTGCCAGAAGGCTAGTTTAATGTTACTCTTGGATATCTCCCCAACCTCAGAGGGGACGCTCTACATATGTGGATACCCAATCGCCCCCAAGGTGGCTTTGACATACTTGACCCAGGGTATTTTGCAGGAGCCCACAGGACCCATTATTTCTTCCAAACACACCCAATGTGGGTGGAGCTCAGGAATGGCCCAGATCCTCCTCCAATACAAAATAGGACGTAAACCAATTCCATCTGACAGTACTTTCAACCCACGATCAAGTCTTGGGGGGAGTTGGGGGTGTTTATGGATACACCTACTAGCTGGCGAATTATAGCATTTTCCATGGTGTCTTGTCTAGATGCAGCCAGATGTCACCACAACCTGGCACCATAGGATGCTGTCCCCAATGCTTGCAGTGGAAAACTTTTAGTGTAGGCTAAGCAGGACAGAACTATGGGCCATTTTCGATATGCCTCCCGACACTTTCTCCAGCCGTAGCCTACGCTACATGTGTGCCTGCCACCCCTGACACTCAGTTAGTGCAATGCCCACGTATGTGAAGGTATGTACCCTTTCAATTGGGGTCCCTGCTAGTATTGAGTTTGCTCTAGTTGAATGCCCTGGGTTTAAAATCATATACTTGGTTTTGCCCATGTTAATTTCAAGGCCCCACACCTTACAAAAGTGTTTGAAGTGGTCTGAGAGTTTTTGCAGACGCATGCGTGATTTGGACAATAAAAGGATATCGTCAGTGAACATGAGGGCTGGTATCCTCATGTCGGCCAACTTAGGGACATCATTATTGTTCTGTCCCAGAAAATCTATAAGCCTATGTATATAAAGAGAGAAGAGGGTCGGGCGAATACACACTCCTGCCTAAGCCCCCTACTTAGAGGGAATAGCTCAGTAATCTCACCAGCCCTACCGCACCTAACCTGCGCATTGTTGTTTTTGTGCAGCCTCACTATTACATCAAGCAGATAACTGGGAACCCCCAGCTCCTTCAGTTCCCGCTACAGGGTCAGCCTAGGGACTAGTTCAAAGTCAGAGTGCAAGTCCATTAATACAACATAGAGGGAATATAGCACCTTACATCGCATGTGTTTACTTTCAATGACTGCGCTGTTACGTCACTGTACATTACAATGCAGGTTGTTACATCAACTTTCTATAGGGGGCGCACTGGACTTAGGAATAGTATAATATACTATTCCAACTCGAGTGTGCGCAACAGTAGGGAAGGTGTTGGAATAGTAAATTATACTGTTCCTTAGGTTAGTGCACCCCCTACAGCATGTCGATGTAACAACTTGCGTTGTAATGAACTGAGATGTAACAACGCGGTCGTTGTAACAACCACATTCTAATCGCATGTGTTGTAACGCATGCGATGTAACGGCTGTTTCCCCATAGATGCGTCCACCCCCAGGGTGACCAGCTTCCAGTACAGCATCAGGAGCCGGAACACCTGATTGTGCTTGTTGCTTCCCTTAAGCCAGCCTTTAGGGGAGACATAATGTCTTTCCTTACCATCCGCTCCTGAAGTCTACTGAGTATGACCCTATAAAACAACTTTTGAGTGGTGTTGATAAGACTTATGGGTCTATAGGTGGTTGATGATTCATGATGGCCCTTTTTATATATAGAAATGATTTTATCCCTTACCCACGTTGGCTCAGGGGAGCCCCTTTCATGAAATCTATGAATAGTGGTGCAAAGAACACACTCCAAATATCTGCCTCCCTCCAAAATAAATCCCCACGTATTTTGTCTAGGCCGGACAATTTGTTGGGAACGATACCCTGAATGGCTGAACATATTTCATGAGCTAAGATTCGCTGACCAATCAATACATCCCTTAGGGCAGGCAATTCAACGCTATTCTCCAACTTGCTTGTGTCCTAGGTTTTGTGCCCCCAAATCCCCGGGCTCAAGTGGTTAACAGCCTCTGAAGAAATGTCTCCTTTCTGCACCTATAAACTCAAGAAATGAGCTAGCTAGTCATTGTATCGGATATTGGCTTCTATTGACCTAAACCCTCTTCCCTGCTGCCAGAGGATACTAAGCTCCATAATGTCTGGTGGTCTTTACAATTGGCTGCAGCTAAAAGGTCCTCCCACTCCCATTCCTTTTTTATGTCACAGAGGGTCCTTTTATAAATGCCCCTTGTTGCCTGGATCAGGATCCTAACTTATTTTATTATTGCTTCGGCAACGTTGGCCTTAGCATCCCTGCAATATTTATAATACTAGGACAGTGGGTACTTCATTTCGAGTATCTGCCTGGACTGCAAAAAAAAGAGGTTTCTGAGTTTTCCAAACAGCCCTATATGAATCTCAGAAAAAGGACCTAGCGACTCTTCTCAGTCCCCTTTCTCAAGCAGGGTCACCATCTCTGTCTAAGGGCCTCCTGCATATTCTATAGAATACACCATTTAACCCTATGCTTGTTACTCGTGACTACCTATCTTCCATGCACAGGCTCACCCATAGTAACATATCTACCTTTAACATTTAGATTGAGCTTGAGAGACAGGGCATTCTGATCACTATTCTGGTGGGGCATCACTAACATATCCTCTAGGTTTGGCCATAATTTGAGGTCCAGAAATATATAATCAAATAGCCTGGTGGAATTTGGGAGGTAGAATGTATGAGATCCTATCTGATCAGAATTAGATCTTCCATTACAGGCTCTAATCCCCTGGTTTACGGTGAGCACGTTAATTTTAGTTGCTGTCGGTACCACTTTTTAATGGGTGGAATCTCAAGGGCTGGAATTGACCAAAGGTTTTCCTCATCTGCCGATAGTGTATTGAATTCAGAGCTCAATGGCTTGAATTGGCAGTTGAAATCACCCCTATGCTTTTCTACGCTTAGGTGGCTGTATGGCTCCGAGCACACCTAATTGCTAAAACAACCGATTCCCTGTCGGTCCCAGGGGGTCTGCAATACACATTATAACAATAATAAGTTTGCCTGCCGGAGTTGATCAGCTTACACACAGTAGGTCTGGAAACCCCACCCCAACTTATTTCAGCACACCCAACACTGTTGTCCACACCTATATTGTAAGCCCCCAGAAGGTCTACCCCTTCCTTCTTTGACAGCTACCTTTGAAAAATTGACATAACCTAGATGGTGCTGTGGTTGCAAAGAACAAGTTTCTTGAAAAAGACAAAAATCGAACTGCCCTATATACTTGCACCATTCCGGACAGACTAGTTTGGGAGCCAAATTTGCTAAGCTCCAAGAGATAAGCTTGGTCTGCATATCCGTAACAGTGGCTAGAGCCGCCTTCTCCAGACCAATCTTTCAAGGTCTATGATTGACATTATACCCCTGCGATATCTCTAGCACACCACTAATACCCCCCTTATTGTTTTTGCCAACCCATCTGATGCTATGGCCCTCTCCATGGAATGCCTTCTCTCTTGATTGGCTAGCGGCAGCCCTGTTGCTGTTATGTCATATGTGGTGCAATCATTCATTCTATCCTGATGGCAATAGTCTAGATTCAAGGGCCCCCCTGACTCTCGCCCTTAACCTCCGTATATAGTTGTTTCCCCATCATGCACAGTGGGGACATATCACCTCGTATAGTGTTGGTGAGGGGCACAGGGTTCCTACTGGGGCCTTTCTCTGATCTAGGGTGATTGGAATCCTCAACTTCTATTCTCTTGGGGGTGAGTCCCACTTCTTATCATATCAAGTCAATATATTCCTGCAAGCCAGTCAAAACGATTATGTAACAGTAATGAAAAAGTAGTAAACTGCCTCCTCTGCTGGGGACGTGGCTCTGCAACCAGGAAAGGCAAATCCCCCTTGGTGCTTATTGGAAAGATTTACGATGATGCCAGGGAAAGGGCCGGTAGAAATAGCCTAAAGGTTGGGACACTATACAGGTCCCTGCAGGTAAGTTGTTCACACTACCAAATAAAACACTTTGGGACAAAGATGGAAGTCTAAAATTGATGATAATACAGTCATCAGTTCAATCGTCTTATTATGCCCAATCCATACCACTCTTCTGGCAAACAGAATATTACTGGATTGTGCAAGATGGAAACCTCTAAATTGCACAAGCCATCCCAGGGTTTTGTTGAAGAGCTCATCGTATGTCTCACTTTGGCCTTCCCGCTAATGGGGAACACCTGTTAGGACAGCTACATATGAACAATAGGCCGAAGGGAGATTAATCATCGTCAACTTGGAATTTCTCCCAGAAGTATTTCATCTGATGTTGCCAGAAAGAGTTGGTCCAGCAACACAATAGTCTGTCTTAGAATGACCTGTACTGCCCGACCGTGGAGGGGAACTATGAGTGTTACAGTTCAAACCATACCGCCCTTGGACTTGACTGGTAGGGTCTCGGGGTTTTGGCCACAGGAAATGATGCAACTAGGCATTACCCCAGGGTACGTTGTGGTGGTTGCTCCTTGCTCCCAGTTCCTGGTGCCACTGTAGTTTCCTTGGATGCATTAGCACTGGTTAGATCGTGTGTAACCTGTGACTGCCTCATGGCGGCTACTTCCATCTCTAAGGATACAAAGCTGGCATATATTGGAGTCAATTGCTCAACTAAGAGCTCCCTAATCTTAGTTAGACAATCATCCATAGGTTTCCCATGAATGGACTCCAGAGGCGATACGTTGACCGGCACTTTCCTGCGAGATGGCCAAGTAGAGGTTGGGGTGCCTCTTGGTTCCTCCGACCTATGGGTTGGCTAATTTCCTTTGCTCTTTCTATGGATTGGCCAGCACCTTCTATACAGTACTCTGTAGCAATCATAGGTTGGCTACCTGACACACATAGGAGAGGGCATGGAGGTGAGGAAACGGGCTTAGGCAATGGTAAGGGTAGGTTATCCCTATCGACCTCCATCCCAGCCGATGTCTCTGCATGAAGTGGCATCTGCCATTCTATAAGCTCAATCTCTGTGCTTATAACCACAATAGCGGTGTGTAGAATTCTATCAATAGAGGTGGTCTTAGCCGGTGGCGTACTAATAGGATGTCGGTCTGTAGCTTTCCTCCTATCCATCTTTAGCTGTAAAAGATTATAGTATATAAGCAGGCTTTAGCTAATCAGTCCGCCCCTTGGAGTGCTCACAGGGAATAAAGGTGTTTCTCAGTCCAGCACAGGACCCCAAATTTAGTCAAACTATGTCTGGACCCTTTTATAGTATGAAGCCACCTCTACTTCTAGGGCGACGAAACCCACTCCCAGACGCAAAAGGGTCACTCCTCTCATGGAGTTGTGGGAAGTGGGATACGGGTGTTGACTACTCTCTAAGAGAGATGGTGCTTCCACATGTTGCTTGTCCAGTCCTACAATTCCAAGGAGATCACTTAAACTTCCAAAGCCACTGTTCTGTCTAGGTTCCCCAGGTGAATCAGCATTCAGATTATCTTGGTAGAGTGTGGCCTCCTCCCCTCATAAGCTCCTAGGGAAGTGGAGCTCCTGGTACGTCCACGAAAGCTTATAGTTTTTGCACCATCAGTGGGGAACACCATCTTCTTACACTCGTATGACCTGGCACTAATGATTTCCTTGCGTGGCTCAGTGCGTAGCTCCTCCTTTGGCCAGGATAGCCCAGGAGGCCCCGTCGTTTGAACAGTGCTAAGATCAGCGGGCTCTAAAAACAACGTTGCAGGCAGTGGACTGCTCCCACTATCGAAAGCGAACTACTCAAAATAGGTGCAGTAATCAGTCATCCATTGTGCCCCAGTGCAAATACGATATGTCTCTTAAGCTGCTACTGGAGGCAAAACCATTAACAACAACCAAGGCCAAACCAAGAAGTGAAGGCACAAACCTTATTGCAGGGTTTTTAAAAGAACAGATTCCAGATGCCCACCGATGCATTAAAGGTGAGCTGATGCCAGATGGAGAAGTCAAGGGGGGGGTGTCCCAGGCTGGGCCCATCATTGCCCAAAGTAGGCCAGGCTGGTCAATGATGGGCTCAGGATGGGACCGCCCTTCCCGCGTGCGTCTAGCACAGCAGGACTCTCTCACACTGAAATAACGTGATTCCGATCAGATGTGACCCAGCAGAGGGTTCTGGGACTTGGAGTCTCCAGCGGTCGCTCCCAGCACGGCTTCATCCTCAAAGTGCAGCAGGGTGGGGAGTATGCCTGAGCATGCACCCCCCCCCCCCCAGGAGGCAAAGGTACAGGGCTGTTAAAAGAGAGGTAATCCCAGCAAAGCAACAAGACGGTGTAGCCTGTGCACATCTCCCAGCTCAGAGGGACTCCCTCGCGCTGAAATAGCGGTGATTCCGATCAAGTGGTGACCCAGGAGAGGATTCTGGGACTCTAACAGCCTGATTCATGTACATGCCGTTTTGCGTGTCCCTAATAGCGAATCATAGCGATTCGCTATTGAGGACACGCAAAACGGCATTCATGTAGGAATTGCTACTTAAATAGCGATTCCTACATGTTCTTTATTTGCGAGTAGCAATTTGCTACTCGCAAATACTCCCCATTCATTCCTATGGGCCAAGAGGCCCATAGGAATGAATGGGGATTTGCGAGTAGCAATTTGCTACTCGCAACTAAGATAGCGATTTTAAGGGTGCCAGGGGTGTCCAAAGGACGCCCTGTAGCACCCCTAAAATGCACTTTTGGACAGGTGTTGCGCACACACATGTCCAAAGGACATGTGTGTGTGCTACATGCAACTTTGAAAAATGCTTTTAAAAGCATTTTTCTGAGTTTTTGCTATTTACCGACAGGTCTGACCTGTCGGTAAATAGCGGCCCCAAAAGTCCAAAATCGCTATTTTGTGTTGTGTCATGAATAGCATTTGAGGAATCTCTATTAGAGATTCCTTAAATGCCATTCCACGCAAATATGCGAATTCTTACATAGCGATTTTTGCATTTGGTATCATGAATACCAAATGCAAAAATCGCACTCGCAAAGGGCCAGATTCTCAGAATCTGGCCCTTTGCGAGTGCAATTTACCTACATGAATCAGGCTGTAAGTCCCCAGCTACCACTCCTGTGACGGCTCCATCCTCAAAGTGCAGCAAGGCGGGGAGGATGCTTGATAATGCACCCCTCAGCATCAAGAGTCCATGGCTGATAAAGGAGAGTTAATCCCAGCAAAGCAACAAGACAATGTGAATATGGACAAGGCCATTGTAAAAGCACGTATTGCTCAGTGTTTATTTATTATGCCAAAACAACTCTTCTTTAGAATACTTACTCATGTAAAAACAATATATGGAGAAGATCGCATCTTTGAAACAGTAAAAATGTCTGATTAAAACATACATGCCTAGAGGCTGTGAAGACTTAGCATTTCATGCCGAATTCTAGACATTTTTCTTATCACTGGAAGAATGAGAGACCAAACTCTGAGCCATTCCACATCTTGCAATATTAAAGCTTTCTTTTTCCTGGATTCAAAAGCAGCCAGTTGTGCTGAATGTTTATTTCACGTTGGTTTTCTGAGGTTCTAAAGCAATCGAAATGTTAATTTGTGCTGATGCTGCTTTCTGAGTTTTATTTTATACTGTGTCTGTCTTTTATGATGATTTTTTAAAATTGAATGACAAATATTGATTGATTGAATGGTTATAGGTGAAAATTTGAAATAGAAATATATTGTCCTGACAAAATATAGCAGTCAAATTAGTGACAATCACATCTGTAAAGTAAGTATATATATATATATATATATAACCTACTGGCGGTCGCCAGTAGGTATATATAGTTAGGATTTTTTCTCTATGGGATTTTTGAAAATTCTATGTCTAATAACTTTGGCGTTTGTGGACGGAATTGGCTGAAATTTTCAGGAAAATGGAACATTTTGTTTCTGAGCAGCCCCTGAAAATTTGGGGGGGGTTCGTCAAGGGGGGGCCGAGAAAAAGGGGGGTCCCAAAACGTGTTTTTAACATTGAGTTTTCCATAGGGCGGTTGGCCTCACTTTTAGCCCGAACGGCTGAATGGATTTGCACGAAACTTGGCAAAATTGTAGGGACTGGTAGTCCGATGTGCCTTTGCTAGGTCTCAATATATGTGCTCCAGTGGATTTTGAGAAATTAACGTTCAAAAAAAGATATATATCTGTAACAGCGGAGCGGGCAGCGCTCCAGTTCGCGTACTTTTCGCGTTACGGAGCTTTGTGAAGCGAAGCTGATTGGTTCTCCGGCGTCTGTAAACATTCCAAACAGTCCATAGCGGCCGCCATCTTGTCTCTCGGTAGGATCGAGAGACAAGAGGAGGCCAAAGCGAAGGGGCAAATGAACATAAGGGGGCATAGTAGATCCTCCCTGACCCCCTAGGTTTGATGTGGAGGTTTTAAAAGGGCCCCGCGGGGCAAAAAAAAATAAAAATAATAATAATCGAACGGCTGAATGGATTTGCACGAAACTTGGCAAAATTGTAGGGACTGGTAGCCCGATGTGCCTTTGCTAGGTCTCAATATATGTGCTCCAGTGGATTTTGAGAAATTAACGTTCAAAAAAAGATATATATCTGTAACAGCGCTCCGCTTCGCGTACTTTTCGCGTTACGGAGCTTTGCGAAGCTGATTGGTTCTCCGGCGTCTGTAAACATTCCAAACAGTCCGTAGCGGCCGCCATCTTGTCTCTCGGTAGGATCGAGAGACAAGAGGAGGCCAAAGCGAAGGGGCAAATGACCATAAGGGGGCATAGTAGATCCTCCCTGACCTCTTAGGTTTGATGTACCATTTTGCCAAGTTTGATGTAATTCCGTTCAGCCATTCAGGCTGTAGACATATCTAAATGTCCTATGGAAAATTGCATGGGGAAAACACATTTGAAAGTGTTGAAATTTAGAACCAATTAAAATGTTACTTTGGTTTTGTATTTCTGTGTGATGAAAGTTAATTGGTTATGTATATATCTAAAATGAGAGGAAACCACAGCCATTTTGTGATACTACTGTCTGAGGTACATTTGTGAGGAATTTTTGGTGGTCAATTTCTGGTGTTTGATTTACACAGTACTAACACTTCTCCTACTTTTAAAAAGGTGAGTTGTTAATTTGTAAGGGGAACTATGTTGTACACTTGAAGATAATTTGAAAAATGTTTTCTGTTATTTATTTACAGTCCTTCTGTTATACTAAATACTTGATAAAGTTAGTTTTATATTATGTATTACTAAAAACGATAAATGAAAGTGATTATTTTTTTCTGCAATTTACAGCAAGCAATTTCAAATTAAAATGGCTCACAATGAAGAGACAGTGGCAATTTCTTTTGAATTATCCACTACATTTATTGAAATTGACAGCACCAATAATGAAACATTCTCACAAGGAGGAGATGACTTGAATGATTTTTTTGATCAATCTCTTGATGGCGAATTTATCGAATGTTTGGAGACCATAGAGTTACAAGAATCATCATTGCAGACTTTTCATGAGGAGATTCCACATGAGATGATTGAAGAGGAAATTCCTGATGAGGACATGTTACTAGTTCTTTCAAATGTTGAAAATTCAGAAGAATAAATTTGTATTTAGAAATCAAAAATTGTTTGAGACATTATTCATTTTTATTTTTAATTTATGAGGTTGTAGCGAAGTGATTGTAGTATAAAATGAGACTTATAGTATAGAGTGCAACATTTTTATGTTACATGGTAAGTTTACTCATATTTACTTCCCTTCTCCCACTATATTATCTCCAATGTGTATTTGACATCTCTTCTTCATCTCCGGCCTCCTTTCTCTCACTGTCTGTCTCTGATGCATCTTATCGCTGCCATTTTGTGTAATTACAGAAGAGAGTAAAATAAAATAGTTCGGAACGTGAAAAGGGGGCAAAGTAGAGTACCCCTCACCCCCTAGGCCTTCTCAGGCGGTCCCAAAAGGATCAGTTTCTGCTTTCCTGAGAGATTATGGTATGAGTTCCATATACCACAATAACTTGCATTACAACATGCAAGATATCTATCTCCTATTACCAACTTTTGGAGATATTCGCGCTGAGCGCGAATATCTCCAAAAACTAACACCTGCCCTGAGCAGTTCTTAGCCATGTTATCCAATGGGAGGTGGATAACATGGCTAAGAGCATTAGCTCGGTAATGCATGAATATCGCTGACTTTTTAGCGATATTCATGCATTGCGGCCGTTTTTTATCGCATTTGCGATAAACCTTGATAATAGCAAGGTTTATCTTCGATAATTTCTGACGATGCTTAGCGGTAAAAAATTCGTTGCTAAGCATCGTTAGCGATAAATATCGCTTAACTTTGGTAATATGCACCAACGTCTGTTAACATTCGATTCGAAGGAAATGAGGAAGTGTTGAAAAACATTGTCTGCGCCATCTTGCCTTTTCTGAAATGCCACACTTTTGTCGTGCACGGCAGCCATTTTAGATGCCTTGACCAGACCCACTCTCTGCACGCTGTCGATTCGTAGCATGGCTCCCCACCCTCGCAAGCATCTTCCCCAGGCACTGGTCACCCCCGCTCTCTGTCTTATGCATGGGCAATAAACCGCCCCCCATCTGCGCTGCTCTTCCCTGAGAATCACACTCTGTGCCCGCCCGACACCTCCCTTTCGCCCTATTCACTACCGCACCCTCTGACACTCCTCTTCCTCTGTGTCCGATTGTCCAGGCCGGTCCTAGGCTATCAGCTAGACCTGCAGATGTAGTTTATGGCCCCAGCTGTAAAGAATCACCCCTCTTCAAAGGAGTTATAGTAGATCAAGGCCCACACCCGATGAGATCCGTCACACCACACGCGTTTCTACTATCTGAAAACCATCCTGTATTGTGATTGGGGAGGGGACCAAGCCTGAAGCGGAAGATTCCAGGGATGACTCTTTGTACATCAAAGTTTTTACAATTATGTGTCACATTAAAAATATATAGCACTCCAACAAAGTAGTAGGAATATAAAACTTTAATAACTTATAAATATATACAACAAAACAAAAACAGTAAAAACATTTAAACAACGAAGAGACCGTGGCAATTTCTTTTGAATTATCCACTACATTTATTGAAATTGACAGCACCAATAATGAAATATTCTCACAAGGAGGAGATGACTTGAATGATTTTTTTGATCAATGTCTTGATGGCGAATTTATCGAATGTTTGGAGACCATAGAGTTACAAGAATCATCATTGCAGACTTTTCATGAGGAAATTCCTGATGAGATGATTGAAGAGGAAATTCCTGATGAGGACATGTTACTAGTTCTTTCAAATTATGAAAATTCAGAAGATGTTGCCTGGGTGCCGCACTGATTTGGGTATCCGGCGTGGGGCTTCCCGGGGGGTGGGTTGTCAGTAGCGGTCTGTTGTGCGAATAGTTCCAAGGCAGCAGAACGCGCTGAAATCTGGATGTCATGAAGGTGATGTCTAGTAAGTTGCCGCCCAGCAAATAACGGCGTGGGGCACCGCGGGGGGGGGGAGGGGAGGCAGTCCAAAGTTCCGTTAAAAGGGCAAAGGAAAGGATCGGTGGTTTAAACCATCAGTCAAAAAGGGGAGGGGGTGCAACAATTTTTCCTACCGGGTCACACTGTGCTTTCACCGGAACTGAGGTCTGCAGGATTCTAGTCATTCAAACTGAGGCTGGCGCCAGCATGGGAGCGCCGACGTCCCGCGGCTACAGTTTCGTCACTCCACGGGCGATCATGGCAGTCATTCCCCATCGGGGGTGTCTGCGGGGGTCGGGGACTCCCGCGGCTCCTCTAGAATCTTCAAGGTCGTGGAGGACTACGGTGGTGGAGTCAACCAGTGACCGGGCCATTTCTTTATGCTGGGCCCGCTCTTGCCAGGTCGACCGCCATTTTGAGAGATCGGTAGCTACTGGCGATCGCGGCGTCAAATGAGCGGACGGGCTCCACCCTGCCGGGCGAGACGTTGCAGCATCGCCACAGTGGAAGAACCCTTTTCCGGGCGCCTGGAGCGCTGAGGGTGCAGCTGGGAAGCCTCCACCTGGGGAGGCGGGAGAGGCCTGTTCGCACCGTCTCTCCCTCCCAGTGCACCCCACGGCGTCTCGCTTGAGATTTGTTATGGCCGGACCAGGCGATGAGGACGAGAGGGGGGGGTCGGAGGCATGTGCAAGACATCCCCCCCCCAGGGTTGTTGCAGCAATTATAGAAGAAAGAAGAAATGTCCCGTCCGTCTTCGGGCCGGGCTTCCGGCGGTTGGCGGCCGGGCGCCCTTTGCTCTGGCCCCATGAACGGGTTCCTTGGCTCATCGGCTGCAGCCGGATCCCGTCGGCCCCAGCCCCCGGCCGTTGGTGGCCAGACCGGGAGAGATTGTGGGAGGACAACCTGCAACTCTCAAGGGCCACCGCGGCCGGACTGGGAGAGAGAGGGGAGGGTCGAGGACACGGACATTCCCCCCGCCTAAAACTCTCCAGTGTTGTCAATCCCCCTGGCCGGGTTTCGCTGACCTCGGCCTCTCCTCCGGCTACACCCTACGTGATGATCTCCTGGCCGACGGTTGGCAGCAGGACCCGCCTTATATGTGTTGCTTCCGGCTGGGCGTAGCCGAAAACCTGTTGCACTTTGGAAGTTTCTAGAATGGGGCGGATGTCTGCTGACTTGTATCTTTCCCAGTTTGCCGTTATTTGGCCGTGGCAGGCGGTGGGACAGACACGTTTTGGGGCAGTGAGGGGCGATGTTTTCAGGTTTCTTATTACGGGCTTACTTCTAACGTTTCTTGTTTCTAGGACAATAATAGGTTTTATCATTACGTATTGTTATCGTTTCTTTGTTTGTTATTTAATAAAAAGTTCATCAGTGGCCTACTGATTTTCGTTTTCCTATTCTTTTCTTTCCAGGTTGTTTCATGCTAAAGTTTCTGTTAACAGGATACAGTGATCACTTCGTTATTATTGCATATGTCCTTTTCACTAGGGGTGCTCTCTGGTCGGGCCAGATGACCTATCTCTAGTAAATGGTCCGGGTGAAACAGGTGCATCAATCAGTGGGGAGTAGATAGGCATGACAGATTACAACGAGGGAGAAAGGTCCGCATTACGTACCCTTTCACTACTTGCAAAGATTTTCCTACGTTTATTTGCAAACAGGGAATACCTCCAAAAAGAACCAATTCCCAAACAGTCAATGTTCAGGCAAACAATCAATCAATGAGGAACGAAATAGGCACGACATGTTAAAGGTTTGCGTTACCTACCCTTCACTATCTGCAAAGGGAGAGAGAATATTCCTATTCTTCCTCGTTTGCAGGCAGAGAAGATCCTTAAGAGAACCAACTTCGAACAATTCAATGCTCGATTCAAACAATCAACAAGGGGTACTGTGAACACAAATGAACGCCGCTTATGTACATACACATTGCTATTTTCAACAGGTTGTTCCTAATGTTTCTATTTTAGCGAGGTCAAAAAGAGATCCCATTAGTGGCCTACTGATTTTGCTCGATTCCTTTTGTTTTTTTACATGATTTTTCGGTATCTGCAAAGACTAAACAGAGTATTGCGACTCTGTGCTTGTTTGTAAATAGAGAATGAACCAAAGAGAACAATCAATCAAATGGAGAGAGAAGCAGGCACGACGGATTAGAACGGGGGCAAAGGCCTGCGTTAACTACCCTTCACTATCTGCAAAGAGAGAGTACTCCTAATAGAAATGAGGGGGGGGGGGCAGCATTCAAAGCAGATCAGTGTGCATAAACACGAAAATGTTTTTACTTACCACGTACTTGACATTCGACAGCTTATGATATTTGCTATTAAAAAACCATTGAAATTCACTGAAAAAACCATAGGTTATAGACCATATATAGTTAGGAATTAGCATTTACAAAACCTTGAAAATTCACTGAAAAAACCATAGGTTATAGACCATATATAGTTAGGAATTAGCATTTACAAAACCTTGAAAATTCACTGAAAAAACCATAGGTTATAGACCATATATCGTTTGGAATTAGCATTTAAAAAACCTTATTTTACTCACACAAAACCATTGAAATTCCATATATAGTTAGTTGCACTAACTATATATCGCGCACCCGCAATCCACTGCTGATGATGTCACATATTACATCATTCATGACATGGTCAGTGACATCACTGATGACATCACTGATGACATCTCAAATGACATCACTGATGACATCACTGATGACATCTCATTTGACATCAATGACCACATCACTGATGATATCATTCATGTGACAATACAATGCATCTCCTCACATTTTAATATAACCTCTGTTTCACCCAGTGTTAAATACAGAGTATAATTTTTGAAACCATTGACACACCAATACTAGTTACTACATACGCACTCACTGATTCCTACGTCTACACACACCTTCACTCATTCACCCATACAATCATTCATACATACAATCACTCATCTTTACAACACTATCATATGCACTCATACACCTATACAGACACTCACAGTCTGCCACTCATCCATGGAGTTACTCACACACCTAGTCAGTCCTGTAAAGAATCAATGACACTTCCATTTTCTTGTCTATACAGTTAAACATAGAGCACCTTACATTTTCAAACATATACTAACACATACTTACCTTCTTATACAATCATTGATACAAGTACACATTGATCTGCACAGAGTCACACACCTCCCAGCCAGCCACACACACACTCAGTCTCCCATACAAATACTTGGACAATCAATCAGTAACCCATATAGTTAATCATATAGCTACTGATCAACACATGCAGCAGTTTACAGAACAACAGACATAATGATGCACAAATTAAGACAGTTTAGTCACTAACCCATGCACTCAGTGAGACACATTTAATCACTCACTCATACATTCAGTCATGCACCTACTAAATCCTTTGTCCAGACACTTATACTTCCACTCATTCTTCAATATGTAAGACACATTTTAACTTTACAGAAACATACAGTCACTGGATGTTGTCATCAGTGATGTCATCAGTGATGTAATTCGAGATGTCATCAGTGATGTCATCAGTGATGTCACTGACCATGTCATGAATGATGTAATATGTGACATCATCAGCAGTGGATTGCGGGTGCGCGATATATAGTTAGTGCAACTAACTATATATGGAATTTCAATGGTTTTGTGTGAGTAAAATAAGGTTTTTTAAATGCTAATTCCTAACGATATATGGTCTATAACCTATGGTTTTTTCAGTGAATTTTCAAGGTTTTGTAAATGCTAATTCCTAACTATATATGGTCTATAACCTATGGTTTTTTCAGTGAATATATATATATATATATATATATATATATATATAAAGGGAAACATATGTACTTTTCGCAGCTCCACATCTAAGTACATTTAATATACTTAAATATTATCAAGGTACATATGTATGTTGTTAAGAATAGCAGGTCTATACTTAGCTAAATACACTACCCTTCACGGTATTTTGGCTTTGATAATTGGCAGAATGATATTATATTCTCGGGGTTCTGGTAGATTAGCAAGCAGAATAATAAGGTGCACGTTTTCAGCAATCCAACATGCTTTTTAGAGCAAAGAATAAACATTCATTTTTTTAAGCATGGCGTTATTTATTAAGATTGTATACATGTGTATCACATCATCAGTCAACAAGACACAATCGTAATAATATAATAACCCATAAAGCAAAGTTAAAAGGAATATTTGATTGTAACTCGTTAAACGAGAGCTTGACAGTTATATGTAATTCCAATAATAATGCATATGGAATACAGATGCCTGGTAAGGACAGATTAAAATTTCAGGTTTATATATGAATAATATTATTGCAAGGAAAGTAGAGTTCTAAAACAGTAAATGCTGTAAAAGGAAACAAGGGAAATTTAAGTATTTTAGGAGCCACGTACAAAACCTATTTTGAAGGTCGTGCCAGGAATAACTCTTAGTTTATTATCCATTTTCAGCTCATTCTTGCCCTCATGATGCTGAGTTCATATTAAATTAAGAAAGAAAGTAAAGGATAATGTATGTAAAATGCTGCGGTGATTATATTTGTTTAAACCTGCATGATTCACCCATACCTTTTAACATCCTCCCTTTTCGAGATGCCCTTTAGCTGCCCTTTCCATGTTGGGATCAGTGCTTCATTTGTGCCGGTGGTGTCCAGTGCTCAGCCTTGGCATTTAACTGGTTCCTGGTGCTCTCCACCGGCCCTGAATTGTCAACACCACACTTATGACACTCTGCCACATGGTGGCGCTGCTCATCTAATTTAGAGATGAGCAGAACGACAGTAGTTTATGAATGCAATATACATTAAAAATTACTAATACCTGCCTTCCCAGCCATTCCGTTAGCTTTAGGGACCCGGAAAAATCGGAACTGTCCCCCTTAAAGGTGAAAGAGATGGTTAGCAGTTGTTTTGGCAGCGATGGGCGATGGGTGGTCAGGCTGCAGTGGCCTCTTGGTCAGGGTCCTGGCACTTATTATTTAACAAATTAAACACTGGTTGGGGTCCCTTATTTACCTACAGGTGAACCTTGGAGAGTGACAATTGGAGGCTATGGGACACTTGCTAACATTCTATGACCAAGCAGAGGTCGTACATTTCACATTTGAAACATACCACCGTGCATAATGGTGACATCAGAGGAAATGACACAATGAGATCCTTTACTATGAAACCACAATAAATGACCATCAACCTGTGGCGTGGAACTGATTGCAGGGAAAGAGTGTGTAGCCTTTTGTTTGGTGGATGTCAATACATGGTGGGAGGGCAGGGCAAAATGACACAGGTTTCTTACCGCGCTTCTTGGAAACATGGCAGGAGATTCCAGCCCCGACAAGTGCACCTGTTTACTGCCCATTCTTCATTCCAGGGCTGGACTGAAATTCAAAAGCAGCCCGGCCAAAGATGCTCAAATCAGCTCTGATCCTTTCTTCCCCTCCCTTTGACTCCTTCATTATATCTACCCAGTATCTCTCTCTCTTTCTCTCTCTACCTATCCTCCTGTCTCTCTCTCTCCAGGCTCCCCCACTGTGCATCCTGTAATTAATCGTGGGGGGCTGGAGACAGTAGGGGAGATGCCATATTGAGCCCAGGGCCTTCCAGAACTGACCATGAATGGTTACAACCACAAGTGGAAATGCCCGATGGAATAACAGACCAGTCTGGCCCTGCAGTATTCACTAACCATATGTGGTATCCAGGTTTACCCTTGACTATTCCATCAATGAGCCTTGGGACCATCAGCGTGCCTTTTAAAGCATTTTTTTTGCTATTAGAGCCCACATTGTCCAGCGTTGTCCTTCCTCATTCCAGTACAATGGACTTACAATTATTTGATTGAGCTATACGAGTAAATACGAGGGAGTGAAAGAGGGATCTAGAGAGAGGAGACAGGGATGAAAAGGAGAAGTGAGAACATAGTTTGCGAAAGGGTTAAAGGATGGAGAAGATAAGAAGAAGAAGAGATGGAAGGGAAGGTAGCAAGGAAAAAAGGTAGAAAGTGAGGAGGAGGGGCAAGGGTGAGATAAAGAGAGACCAGATAGTGGAGATAGTATTAAACACTATAGGAAATGACAAAGAGAAGAACGTGAGGTGAGTAAGAGAAAAGAGATGAGGTGACAGAAGGGAAGGGGGAAGGTAAGTAGACAGAAGATGGAACAAGAGGGGAAAGGAGAACATTACAGTGAGAAGAAGGGAGTAGAAAAAATAATGGTTGAGAGGAAATTGGAGATGATATGGTTAAAGAGGCATGTAGTGGCTGAGAAACAACGTGCAAGCACAATGAACGGGGTAAATGGAATCGGGTACTTAGAGAATACGAATAGAAAGTAACAAGGTAGCAAAAAGGGGCCGGCATGGGAGGATGTAGAGAAAAGAGAAGGAAGGGCGAGAGTAGCGATCGGGAGAATGGAAGAAAGAGTGGGAAGAAGGGGAGGAAAGAAAGGAAACGAGAGGTGAAGTGATGGAGGAAGAAGGGGAGAGGGAGACAAGGATGATCGGTGGATAAAGTGTGAAGAAGAGAGAGAGTGAAGAGAGAACAAAAAAGAATAGGAAGGGAAGCAGTGCTGCGTTAGAGGGAATTATAGGCTACACGAGATGAAAGAGAGGGTATTAGGACAGAGGTGCAAAGGAAGAGAGATAAGGGAGGAAGAAGGTGTGCAGAGAGAAGGAAGAAAAGCAGAAAAGAATGAAGAAATGTTTGCTAGGCTTAGAAGGAAAGCATTAGAAGAAAACGAAGGTGCAAGGAAAGAAAATAATCAAGTGGGAATCGATGTGTACCGGGTTATCAAAAGATTCTCCGCCTCTCCAACACAATTCCTGTCCATTGTACTCCAGTCCCCAGTGCTTCATTTGAGCCGGTGATTTCCGATGCTCAGCATCGCACTGAATTTTCGAAAATACACCTATGACAATCTGCCACATGGTGGCACTGCTTATCTAATTTAGAGATGAGCAGAACAAGTGTTGTTTATGAATACAATACACATTTAAAATTGCTATTACCTAACTCCCCAGCCATTCCTTTGGTTTTGGGGACCTGGAATATTCTGAACTGTTGCACTTACAGGTGAAAGAGTTGTTTTGGTACTGTCATTCACAGAAATGATAGGCATTGGGAGGTGCAAGCTAGAGTGGCCTCCTGGCCAGGGCCCTGGCACTTATTATTTTACGAATTTGGCACTTGATCCATCTCCTCCCACGCCACGAGTACACAGATCCATATAATAAAGATGGTACTATAAAGACAACTTTATTTACAAATGTTCCAGACATTTATTGTTTTTCGATTCTATGCAACTTCAAATCCCCTAATAACAGTAACGGGTCGTTAATGCTGCACTACAGGAAGGTGACTCATTTTGGCACAAAAGGCCCTATAAAATAAGGAGATCACTGTGAGCACTGCATTTAGACTAAGTGCCTAATTTGGAGTTTGGAAGACAGATACTCTGTCACAAATGAAATGAATATCCTGTCCACCTTAATAAGGTTGCATTACGACATGGGTACTCATAAACATTTTCCTGGTGGCCTCAAAGTTTTGTCATTGGTGTGACCGAGGGCAGCACTGATGCCAGCGGTGGAGGAGGGTGCAAAGTGAGTGCAGAGGAAACGAAGCATGTATATCTACTGGCTGAACTCAACTGTCCAATGTGAAAACAGAAAACCTGGGATGAATCCTGGCTTCTCTACTTGACCAAAGTGTGTGACCTTGGGCAATTGTTTTATTTCAACTTCCCTCCCTTTTCTTCATTATCACATTAAGAGGACATTGAAATACATAACTTCTGGATACGTGCTGTACAAAACCATCTCCCTTGCTTGTATGTAATTACTAATGTTTGAAAACCATCACTTAACCCCTTCCCTGCAGGGATAATTCCCCCATAGTGCAGGTGGGTGAGCATGGCGCCGCAGTGCTTGTGACGAGACCAGCTCATCATGAGTCACGGTAGAGCTGTGCTCATGACGAGCTGGTCTCGTGCTCATGACGAGCTAGTCTCGTCACGACCCCGTCCACTGATTAATTCGCCCACACAGACATGGAATGAATCGCGCGTGGGCGGAGCGCAGCCGTTATGACGAGACCAGCTCGTCATGAGCACTGCTCCACTGTGACTCATGACGAGCTGGTCTCGTCACGAGCACGAAGAGGCTAAAAAAAACTTCAGACTGCACTGCTATAATTGATTTACTAGGTGAAATGGTTCTACCGGTAAAAAAAATACACTTTTTTAAATTTTGAATAGGCATTCGTATTTTACATGTTTGCTGTCTTTAAAAATAAAGGTGTTCCTAATGTTACGGGCCTACTTCCTTCCTTTTGTTTAACTGCAATTAACCTTTAAATAAGTGCTTGCTGTATATTTGATTTTTTTGTAATGTTAGTACTGAGTCGAGTAAACAGCACCCCAGTGCTACTGCTGCTCAGGGGCTTGCATGTAAAGGTCATGATGGCTGCATGCCGCGCCCGGGCCATACTTTGAGCCACCGCACCACCGCTCTTACCTGCACGGGTCACAGCTGCTATTGCAGTTCAGAAGATGGGCAACAACAAGCAGGCAGGAAATGTCTGACACCTCCTTGGACCTGATGCACGCCGGCCTCCCCCCTTTGACTCCTTAGTTGTATCTACCCAGTCTCTCTCTCTCTTTCTCTCTCTCTCTTTCTCCCCCTGTCCCTGTCTCTCTCTCTCTCTCTCCAGGCGCCCCCACTCTGCATTCTGCAATAAACCCCCAGCTGTCATCAGCACACGAGCGCCGTAGTGCATGACGGCTGGGGGCCGTCATCAGCATGCAAGGGGTTAATCGTGGGGGGCTGGAGACAGTATGGTAGTTGCCAGATTGAGTCCAGGGCCTTCCAGAACTGACCATGAATGGTTACAACCGCAAGTGGAAATGCCAGATGGAACGACGGGCCAACCTGGCCCTGCATTATTCACCAACCATATGTGGTCTCCAGGTTTACGCTTAACTATCCCATCATTGAGTCTTAGGACCCTCAGTGTGCCTTTTAAAGCCTGTTTACTGCTATTAGAGCCCACATGCTGCCCAGCGTCTCCTTCCTCACTCCAGTAAAATGCACTATAGTGTACAGTTGTGCACCACCTGTCCAGGCAAGTGGTGCACAAATAGCAGAAATCTGACAGTACAGCAACTGCCTGCTTGCTGCATGAGTAACGCCTCACCATTTTGTGTTTTTACTTTTGTTACTGCATACAAGGTCGCAAAGGCACAAGTAAATGGTAGCGCTTTTTGCTGCTGCCACTGTATTGGATGTGTATTATAGTTTCTTCTCCTTAATCTATACTACTATTATAAAGAGAGTAAAGAGAGAACTGTGTCCTTTGAGCCAGGTAAACTCGAAAAGTACACCACCAATCCAAACACCCAAGACATCTTTGAAAACCTCAAGGCAAGCAGAAGGACATAGGCTATATAAAAATAAAAAATATACGTTCTTTAAAAAATTTAGAAATAAAAAAAGTAGTTTCTTGCAAGTAGCGCCGGCTGCGACGTGCGTGATGACATCGGGAGCGCGGGGAGGAGCGGTGTTCAGGAGCAACAGGAAGAGCGGCGGACATAAGCGCGGGGAGGAGCTGCGGACAGACGGGGAGGAGCGGCAAGCGGCGGACAAGCGGTGAGGAGCGGCGAGAAGCAGAGGAGCAGTGGAGCGGTAAACACAGCAGCGCGGGGAGGAGAGGCGGATGAGGTAAGTGAAGCAGCCGCGGGTGCGCACCTAGGGACGGGCAGAGGGACGGGCGGGGGCCATGAGTGCTCGCAAGCCTTTTACTCAAAGTCGGGACGTCGGGGGAAACAGCGGACAAGTGCCGCGGGTGCGCACCGAGGGACGGGCGGAGGGACGGGTGGGGGCCATGAGTGCTCGCAAGCCTTTTACTCAAAGTTGGGACGTCGGGGGAAACAGTGGACAAGAGCCGCGGGTGCGCACTGAGGGACGGGCGGAGGGACGGGCGGGCGGGGGCCATGAGTGCTCGCAAGCCTTTTCCTCAAAGTCAGGACGTCGGGGGAAACCGTGGACAAGAGCGTGGGCAGAAGCGGCCAGGACCAACAAAACCGGAGCAAGGGAACACTGTAAGTACGCTCTGCTGCTCCCGGCCGCTCTGCTGCGCCTCTCCTGCTGCGATGCTGCCCCCAGGCCCCTTCTGCCCCGGGCAACGCTGGGGCGGGCTGCTAGTACACATTAAAGTGTTTAAACAACTCAGAAATTCCCTTACACAATCAATGAAATCAACCAGTCATGGGATCTACGTGTACCTGAAACATTAACCACGATTCACACCATGCCATGCATGGTGGCAACCTCACATGACATTTCTAATGATATCTCAAATTGCATTATCAACGTAATTTCTAACACCATCTCAAATTACATCATCAATGACATCACTAATAACATTTCAAATGCTGAGGGTTTTTTTAAACACTTGCTGCTCCTGCACATTAATTTCTGCTACAGCTTTGTTTTCTCTTTCCACGTTCTTAAATTTTCATGCAGGGCTCTCTGGTTCAACTCTTGCTCGCAGAGTTTACACATGACCTTAATGCAGCATATTTTTTTTACTGTGGGGGGGGGGGGTGAGGGGGGGTGTAAACAAATACCAGCCGATTCTTGTTTTTTCAGGTGTACACCAAACCATCTTCCCATTCCATAGGAGTTTGGGAAAGACCAATTCTCCCCTCCATTCATGTAGCCCGCGTTTGTGATGGCTCACCTTGCTCCCTTTGGAAATGGTCCTGTCCAGGTTCACCACTAGCAGACAAAGTGTTTGTCCATCTTATACTCAATAGCAAGATATGAATGATTCTCAGTATTCACAACCAATCAATATTTACTTTATTTCAGTGAAAGTCCATAAAAGTATAACATCCCAAAAATAAAACCATTGGTTAGAATATATAACATCTAATTAAAATTTTCCAAAAACAATCCTATTTTTTTTTTTTAACACATATGAACAATGATGCAGCATTACTTGATAAGGTATGGTATGGCAAGTCAAATTTAGATGAAGACACTATTTAGATCACATTTGATATCATAACAGAAATAAGAGCAAATATCAGCGATACCCAATCAAACACTATCGTTCGGTACAGGGTACACCAAGTTATTTACGATTTTGAAAAACTACTTCCTAGCCCTCCCGATTTGCGCGGGCTTGACAAGCTGACACATTTAGTACTATTTGCATACAATTTGGGAGGGTGTTTTTTCTATAAAGCATGAATGATTGTTTGACGAAGAAGGATACTCATATTTTAGCCAATCGTAGCCTTAGTTTCTTTAAAGCTTTTTGAATCAGTGGATCGGAACCTGATAGCCCCCCCATCAGTGGTGTTTTTGAGGAGGTACTTCATGTGCTCTGAGAACCAGGTACCCAGTTTAGAGTCTGTGGACTGCACAAATAGTAAAAAAATAATGAAGTTTACATTGAAGTCTTGCACAGCAGGGTTTGGTCCCCCCATAGTGGGCTTAACGCAAGCCATGTGATACACATTGGTAAGTGAATGAAATGCATCATAAAAACTAAACTGAAAAATACACCGTAAAATATTAGTTATGATTAAAAAAATGCAAAACCAGAAACAACTGAAATTTCGCCAGTTCTACCTGCAAGGCACACAATAACTCATGGTACCTTCCATGTTCAATATACCACTTTGGCAATGGCACAGGGACAAAAAGAACTGACTACCAAGAACAAAACATGACAGGCAGCGAGAATTATCCTGTTTGAAGTACTTAGATTCATTGAGCTATAATATTTAACTGTGTTTTTTCGAATAAATATATTTGTAGGTATATATTAGGCACTGAGTCGTGTACGATTACACATAAAACAGGCTGCACGAGGATCAATTGATTATTTATCAATGCAGATGTATCTTGATATGAAAGGTACACCAAAATGTGAGGGCAAACGTTTTAATTTATTTATTTGCATTTTTTTAGTGTAGCGGTGCCATGAGTTGGAGGAGAGGTGCACGGTCTAACAAGTGTATATTCTGATCTGAATACAAGCAAACCTTCAGAAACGATTATAGACAATAAAATGATTGGGTAGAGGTGGGCGACTTGTGGTCAGGTTAGAAGGCACTTAAGTCGACTCAGTTGTCAACATGAGGGTTTAGTGTCCTCCCGAAAGTCAAGATGGATGTGGAAAACTTCATGTTTTCAGTTACCTTGCTCCTAATTATGGGTCCAGACCACAGACAGCTTTTTTCTATTTTTCAATGCTGTGGGTTCTTACAGTACTAGGCAGCATTTTTGTGTCTGTTGCTTTGCATGAACAGATTGTTATGGTCAGATTTTATTGCAGATGCAAAGCCTTAAGGGCCTTATTTATAAGGCCTTGCAACACTTTTGCGCCGCTGTTGGGTCACTTTTTGTTACGCACAGGCGGCGTAAAAAATGCACCATGTTGCGCCCTATTTGCAAAGTGACGAATCTATGCAGATGTGTCACTTTATAAACCCCTGCGCCACATCATTCCTGCGCCAGGTATAATGTATGCAGGGTGACCGTTACCCCTCAAAAAGCCTCGTAGAAGTGTTGCATTTAAATCTATAAGATTGTGCCACTTCTAGGACTCACAGCAGGCGTAAGACTGAAACAGGTCCTTTCACATGGGGCATGTGAAAGGACACATTGCTGGAGTTGCGTCTGTTTTCATTCACACCTCAGCAATACGCCACTTTTGTGCTTACAGATACGTCAGAAATACTGACGTATCTGTAACTCCTTGCGGCATGGAGCGCCGTACATTAAATACAGCGCATCAATCCTGTTGCAAGAGGGTGCAGTGATAGCTATTGCATCGCTGTTTTCACACAGGAATGCAACAGTTTTCATAAATGAGGCTCTAAATGTGGTGCATAATATCTTGAAGGTTGTGCCTGCCCTCAGTAGGAGCCAGTGTAGCTTATAAAAAAAAACTGCTGGCACATTTTTTTGTTCTCTGCACTGGTGTTAGGTATTTGTGACATATCCCTTTGAGAGTAAATAAAATTGTTTGGGGAAGGTCTGCTAGTACTCTATTGACCTCATCCTGGTGTGAGATCAATAACATTTCTGCTACATGTCAGAGGTCATATATTCAGGAATTTGTGGTTTTCGTTTTCTCATTGGTTGTAAGTGGAATAGTGACCTTTTTCCAAGGTTAAGCTTGTTGTCGATTTTAAAGCTTAGTGTTTTGACCGAAGGTGCTGAATTTCATTGGATGCACAGGAGTTTGCATTTTTCCAGCTGTTTCTAGATTTTCCCTTTCTTTTCGTCTGACTATAGCCGGAGAAAATCTGTTTTGTCGTGTTTAGTTTTAGGAAAAGGAAATTGCATTTTTTCTTGATGTAATTTTGCATGTCTCTCCGGAGTTTAGTTTCTAAATATATTTTTATTGTTTCACATAGAACAAACAACAATTCACAATCATTGGTTCTCAGAACTTAGACACGAGCATCCCAAGGGCCTAGAGATGCTAAAGATCTCCAATATGTAATCACATTCAATATAAAATGCAGTATTCATATTCTATTTAATTCAGTTATTACCACAAATCCTTCACTTGCTAAGATGAAAGTGCATCAAGGGACAAGAATGACTCCCAAACCAATTCTCTCTGAGGCTTAATTTCCCTATTTTGACTGTAGGATCTGTATAAGTTTCGAGAATGTGCAATTTCTCCACCACGATCCACTACTTTGTATCATCCCACCACCTCGCCAGGGAAGGGTCTATCAGCTACAGCCGATTAACATCACTCCTTGGTTGCATGACGGAACCCTGCATGCATTTACCCTGCATGCCTTTACAACGCAGTCACTACCCCGACTGCGACATTACCACATGTTGGATGTATGACGTTACAACGCATACTTTTACAACGCATACCTTTACAACGAATTTTTTACAACGCAAAAACTATTACAACGCATGTATTTACAACGCATGTTTTTACAACGCAGGTACATTTACAACGCATACCATTACAACGTAAGTATTGGTAAGTATATATTAATTTTTTTTATGTAAATTAATTGAAATTAATATAATTTAATTTAACATAATTTAATTTAATTTAATTTAATTTAATTTAATTAATTTAATTTAAATTTAATTTTACTTTATTTTTACACTGTACCCCTGTACCCCAAAAAACCAAAACTGACCCTGAACCCTAAAAATACCCCTTTACCCAAAAACCCAAAATTGACCCTGAACCCTAAAAATACCCTTTTACCCAAAAACCCAAAACTGACCCTGAACCCTAAAAATACCCCTTTACCCAAAAACCCAAAACTGACCCTGAACCCTAAAAATACCCCTTTACCCAAAAACCCAAAACTGACCCTGAACCCTAGAAATACCCCTCGACCCAAAAAATCAAAACTGACCCTGAACCCTAAAAATACCCCTTTACCCAAAAACCCAAAACTGACCCTGAACCCTAAAAATACCCCTTTACCCAAAAACCCAAAACTGACCCTGAACCCTAAAAATACCCTTTTACCCCAAAACCCAAAACTGACCCTGAGCCCTAAAAATACCCCTTTACCCAAAAACCCAAAACTGACCCTGAACCCTAAAAATACCCCTTTACCCAAAAACCCAAAACTGACCCTGAACCCTAAAAATACCCCTTTACCCAAAAACCCCAAACTGACCCTGAACCCTAAAAATACCCCTTTACCCCAAAAAATCAAAACTGACCCCGAACCCTAAAAATACCCCTTTACCCAAAAACCCAAAACTGACCCTGAACCCTAAAAGTACCCCTTTACCCAAAAACCCAAAACTGACCCTGAACCCTAAAAATACCCGTTTACCCAAAAACACAAAACTGACCCTGAACCCTAAAAATACCCCTTTACCCAAAAACCCAAAACTGACCCTGAACCCTAAAAATACCCCTTTACCCAAAAACCCAAAACTGACCCTGAACCCTAAAAATACCCCTTTACCCAAAAACCCAAAACTGACCCTGAACCCTAAAAATACGCCTTTACCCAAAAACCCCAAACTGACCCTGAACCCTAAAAATACCCCTTTACCAAAAAACCCAAACATATAACATTTTAAATATAAATATATACTTACCAATACTTACGTTGTAATGGTATGCGTTGTAAAGGTACCTACGTTGTAAAAACATGCGTTGTAAATACATGCGTTGTAAAAGTTTTTGCGTTGTAAAAGTTTCGTTGTAATGGTAGTGCATTGTAAAAGTTGCGTTGTAAAGGTTGTTTCCCCCACATGTTACTTTACCATGCAAGTTGTTACAACGACTGGCTTTAGGGGGTGCTGAACATTGGGATAATATAAACTACTATTCCAACTCCAGTGTAGACAAGAGTAATTAAGGGGTTGGACTTAAAAAATCAAAACCAGTCCAACAACCTGACCCCTACAGCAAGTCATTAAAACGACTTGCGGGTTAAAGTAACGCGTGGTAACATCGCAGTCGGGTAGTGACTGCATTGTACAGGCTGGTCATTGTTGACACTGCGGAGTGAAGGATGATTCCCTGACTCCTCATTTGTGTTAACAACATGCAAAGAGCTGCACATTTCTGATTCATTTTTCCTTTTTTTGGGGATATGTTCATAACCCAAGGATCCAGTGTGCAATAGTTAACTGAATCAATCTTTCAACAACCAGCCTCATTGTTTGTGTAATAGGGCTCCATGATACTGTAATCCCCGAGAATACAGGGTCATAAGTATCTCTTTTGCACTACTTTGACTTTTGTACAGGGCTCTGGTCTGTCTGGGCATATTCTATGTAAAGTAGTTGGCGTCAAAATTACCCCCTGTAAGAGTTTGAATTGTGCCACTTTTTACCTGACATTGCTAAATACGCTCTTTACTATTAAACAGGCATTCCTCTAGTCTGCCTCTGTTAATTATGTTTCACTAATCAATTTTGCCCTTTACTGACAACAGGGGTAGAGAGAAGTCTGTCCTTGAACCCCTGTAACGAACCAGCACCCCATTAGTCACTCGCCCATTGAAGAGGATGTCTATTGTACATGATTGGGGGTTGTTAAGCAACCCCCCATGTCAACCTCACCACCCTGCCAATTGCACTTGTAGAAACTACTGCCCTCCCCTCACATCAAATTTCCCTTTCACACAAGGCTGGACTGGCCGTACCGGGCATCAGGTGTTTCCCCGGGAAGCTGGAAGGGTGGGGGTCTGCTTTTGTTATGGGGGTCGGTTTTGTAGCAGAGTAGCAGTTTTAAAAGCACTGCAGAGCTCCTTGTATATCCAACAGTTCTCAGGCAGCAATAAAAGCGCCAAGACAACTTCGGTGAATAATGTACCTGTTGGAGAGAGATCGGAGTTTTGTCTAGTGACAGTTTTGACTCATCTAAAGTAGTGCAGAGGTGTAGGACTACCACAAATAGTGTTTACTATGCAGATCACAGAAGAGTTTTTTATATATATAGATAACTCAGTGGGTGACTGTGTTTGTTACAGTGATGCTTTTGTTACTGTGCAGTTTCTGAGTTACAATCATAATCAAGATCAGAAAGTTATGTTTTTTGTCCCAGTCTTTCATTATCCTAGTTTTGCTAAAAGGATTTGTTTGGGAAGAAATACATTCTCATAAGTAAAGTCAACCCTAACCAATGTGTTATGTTCTGAGTTTGTGCTTCCCCAGACCAAGCACTCTTTAGAAATGTGTACGATAATGGATGACATATGAATCCTACACCTTGTAGTCCCCTTCATGTATTGTAACATTTTCTATACACTGATATACACATGTATGATTCATTGTCTCTGTGTTTGTGAGGTAGAATGTTCTGACACCCTACACTGGTATGAGAGGCGCTGTAAAACAAATAAAATACATGTGAGAGAGGGGCTATGGAGATATAAGAGGCACTATTGGAGGGTGATAGTGAGGGAAGAGCCACAATAAAGATTGCTGTATCCTGGTGCACTGTAAAGTCATCATTTACTGTGCTTCAAAAACTAATAGAATTGAATATATAATTAAAAATGTGTTGTAGAACACACCATTTTTGCAATTTTGTCCCAGTATTTCTAGAGGGGAGAATCCCCCCCAAACCTCCTTGTATTGGTCATACTCACAAACGGTGATGGATTAAAACCATGATCTCTTGACTTGGTAAGAGTATTCTGCATCATTCAGAAACTCTGTCCATCACCACCCCATTTTCCAAAATCGCTTTTATCCACACTATGGGCCTCATTAGGATGGCGGTGAATCCGCATCCTCCGGGCCGGCGGAAGCCACCGCCGGCCCGGAGGATGCGGATTCACCACCGCGGCCACATCAAACACCCACCGCCAGTTTAGGATGGCGGTGGGAATGTGGTGGGACCATCAGCGGCGGACGGCAGGTCCGTCCGCCGCTGATCCGCGGGTTTTGCCAAGCCATTTGGTGGCGGTGTCTGCAAGACACCGTCAGCCAAATTAGGAAGCATGAGTAAACATGCTTTTCCACGGCGGTTTTTCCGCCGTGGAAAAGCATGTGGACCTTTGCTTCTGGGGGGCCCTTGCGGGCCCCCAGGGTAAAGGGGGGGTGGGGGTGCACATGGGGGGTACCTATGGTACCCCCCTGCATTTACATGCACAAAGCGATAGGCACCGCACGGTGCCTGCCGCTTTGTGCATGTAAATGTGAAACATGCTTTTTTAACCTTGCGGCGGGTGCTGCTTCAAGCAGCACCCGCCGCAAGGTTAAAGATCCAGGATGTGACCGCCAGGGTGGCGGTCACATCCTAATTTGCATGGAGGGACCGCCGCTGCCCATGCGGACGGTCCCTCTTCCACGGGGATGGCGGACGGACGCAGGTCCGTCCGCCATCCTAATGAGGCCCTATGTGTGGGAGGGTATGCTCAGAAGTGAGTCCCTTGCTCATTGCACCATCAGGATTCAAGCAAGCCGGGCCGACGAAGGCTGTGATGCCAGAAACCGGTCCCCGGAAGCTTGTTTCCTTCCCAGTATAAGAATTGGCTTGGTAGTTTGGTTTGCCCTGTTCCCATCATGCACTGGGACAGGAACGGACTAATTTGCATATAGCCAGGTTCTGAGCTGGGATGGTGCATTGAGCTAAAAAACGGTGATGGATTAAAACCATGATCTCTCGACTTGGTAAGAGTATTCTGCATCATTCAGAAACTCTGTCCATCACAACCCCATTTTCCAAAATTGTAACATTTTCTATACACTGATATACACATGTATGATTCATTGTCTCTGTGTTTGTGAGGTAGAATGTTCTGACACCCTACACTGGTATGAGAGGCGCTGTAAAACAAATAAAATACATGTGAGAGAGGGGCTATGGAGATATAAGAGGCACTATTGGAGGGTGATAGTGAGGGAAGAGCCACAATAAAGATTGCTGTATCCTGGTGCACTGTAAAGTCATCATTTACTGTGCTTCAAAAACTAATAGAATTGAATATATAATGAAAAATGTGTTGTAGAACACACCATTTTTGCAATTTTGTCCCAGTATTTCTAGAGGGGAGAATCCCCCCCAAACCTCCTTGTATTGGTCATACTCGCTTGCTGCACACCGTGCGGGGGCTGGTCTGACAACATTTCCTAGGGGTAGCTTTGGGTTCCCAGTCAGGCCCTGCTTGTACAGTAGCAAAATCCATAAACCTGTTGCATTCCCACAATTGCCACATCATGAGGCTCTCACCCTGAATGTAGCTTAGAAAAGTGGTAATCTTTTTTATTTGAGGGAATCGTAGAAGCCTTCACAATGGGGCCTCCACATCACATTTTATACCCTGCCAGTACCTCTCCCATGCATATGACATTAAATGACAAAAGTAGGGGTTGTTCATAGGGATCTAGCTATTTGATATAAACTGTCGCCTCAATTATTCGGGCTCATGTGTTCCTGCTAATATTTGGTTTTCAGTGGTATCACCATCTGGCATCCAATCAGTCAAATGGTAGACCTGTGAGCACGAGTCTACCTTCTTCATATGGCTTTGCACTTCTTTAGTTTGACTCTTGACTGAAACCCATGCTGCAGTATGGAACTCATTGTACTATTTAAAGTGAGAAACACCAAAGACACCCCATGCCCCATTATCTCTCCCTTTGTGACAGTTTTTCCATCTTCCTCTTTCTTTCCCCTGTGATTGGTTTCCGCTTTCTTACTCTCTGTAAATATCTGATGGGGAAAAATAAGTGTCAGTTCCCACAAATCAGTGCTGATGGGCCCCACCAGCAGCCATCTACTCAAATTTAGCGCTGCCTGTACACAATGTCATGCAGCAGGAACAGAAAATGTGGTACCATCACCATTTTGACCACAGAGGCTTAAATCATTAATGATAATAAAAGTGTTGTCCAGAATTTTGCGCAGGTTTTGAGTCAAACCATCATCTTACCAAGACTGCGATCCAAAGTATCTTGGTGGCTTTGTGCAATCCCAAACCCTAAGTACATGGGGGACCCTGTTTCCATGTCATACCAAGGTCAAGGGGTGTGCAAACAACCCTGCCTGCTAACACCCTTAATGGGAAAATTGTGAATTTCCACCATGCATGACAGTTCCTCAAACTTTTGTATCTGGCTTAATAGGTATGGAGAAGCCTGTATTGGATCACATACATATATACCAGCATAGCTACAGCAAAGAGCGACAATATGTGAGTAGCATTTCCTATCCATATACCCCAATCTGTACTGTATTCCTTAGTGTGGTCACCAATGGTCCTATTGTTGAACATGGCTCTGCCATCAGTCACACCACTTCAAGATGGCTGATCAAATGCAGTTGATCCATGTTGTCCGTGGTCCAGTTTTACACCTCTTTGAACTGTCTCCACAGTGTACTGGAAGTGTGGCACAAACCTGCGGACAGCATGACGAATGCAGCTGCCACCACGGAGAAACCAGGGATGTGGACGGTAACACAGAGTGCAGAGGGGACCCCGGTCTGACTCTCTGCATGGTGGACTCTAGACTTGTTTGGTACAGGTAAGGAGGGCAGGTGCCCCAGTTGGTTGCGACTATGAGTGGTGTAAGTCACCCCATGCAGGGATTGGGTGAGAGAAGAACAGTCTAGTGATGTGACGCTAGTGCTGGGCAGAGCTGAACTGGACCCTGACTCTGGGTAGAAGCGAGAGAGTAAGTGCTGGAGAGAAGAGTAGTGGCAGCTTGCTGTCGAGCATAGCCAGGACGTACTAGGCAGTATGGCAATGTGTCCATACTTGAGTTGCCACGCTTTCTCAATTTCTTTGTGTGCCTGCCTTAATGGTTCTATGGCACTGAAAGGGAAGTGCAAATTCCTAGTTTATGTGCTCACCTGCCGTGAGATGCATGGGTAAATGTTTATATATTCCATGAAGGAACCGACATTAGTTGACTCGTCAGCAGATGGCTTCCCGACACCGCAAACACACATTACTAAATGTTCAATAGCCGCAAGAAACCTATTATTACCACTTGCAAATGCATGCCTATTTTGGAACCTGGAGTCTGTTGGTCTTTCTGTCAGCCAATACAAATGTGTGCGCAGCCGGGAAACTGAGTAGGAATGAACCTAAAGTGAACGGCTTGCTGGCATGATGAAACGTATCTTCAGAACATTTAGTTACCACTGGCAGCTCCTCCACTAAGGCGGAGGAGCGTCACCCCACTGCTGCAAGCAGTGAAAGAAAGAACAAATACAATGATAATAACTTGAGGTTATTATCATTGTATTTGTTACTGCTGTACAGCATTGTGGGGTGGGCGGGGATGTTCTGCTCTCAGAGCAGGAGCGGTTTGCCCACTCCAAGTGTGCAATGACTGTTTGGCTGGCCTTCTGGGGCGGTCCAATACAGTCATGGGCACTTTGCTTGTTCTCCATGTAGGCAGCATTACAGCCTGCGTGGAGAACATGCCCAGCCTCCCATTCACTGGCTGAGCGCTGATCCACGGCGCTCAGACCAATCACAATGCTGCACAGCAGCATTGTGAATGGATTATGGGAGGGAGTCTGGCTGCTTCCTGTTCCGGCTGGGAGAGGAGAGACTGAGACGGCATGTGGGAGAGCTGTGAGAAGGTACTTTTTATTTTCATCACCCTCTTCGCACCCATCTGCCCGCCCAGCCACTCCAGATCTGTGCCGGCTGCTATTGGTAGTTACGTTAAGGGTTTGCTGAAATCTGCACATGTGTGTACGATTATATGATAACTGTCTTTTGTTATGTTGATGGTGATGTTAAAAGCATCAGTTCTTGTGACAGTATAATCAAACCAGTCACTTATCTGTTAAACTGCTTTCCCAGAAGTAAGCATGTGGCCTGTGGCTGTTCTTGGTACACCACGTGTCGCCTGCTGAACAGTTCGATGCTGTGCTCGGTAAGGAGCAGGGGATGGGCAGGTTTTTCTCTCTCGCTCTGTTTGCGGAACTTTGTAAAATTTGGCGGAGTTGTTGGGTAACTCATCATACCTCAGAGTTGAACTCCCCAGAGTTGAACATTCTGCAGCACACATAGAAACAGCTAATTGCCTTTAAAATGTGTTTATGTGCAGGGGAGTGCCAATTTCTGCACAGAAACAATCGTCCCTGTAGCACAGGCACACGTGCAACATGGTGCGAGGGTCCCTGATGTTGGCACTAGACAGCATTTTTAGCACAACCACTAGGGAAAATGCAGGGGTGCGCTGTATTTTTGTTAATACTCTGCATCCCTGCTTTTAAAAAATGTCGGACTGCTCAGTTACCAATTTTGGAGTAACTTCGCGCTCTGACATTTTATTGTAAATATCGCCCACAGCTTCTGAAAAATTGTTCCAGATTTGGAAACTGGAGTGTACTTTTATTTCTCTGACTCCAAAGAGATAGGAGTGTGTAAATGTGACCTAGGTGCCAATCCTGTTGGGGTACAAGAAAATAAAGGAAAGGCTGTAGCATTTCAGTTTTTTCTAACACACAACAATTAAATATTGGGAAATGAACTATACCCATATTGCAAATTATATCAGCATATAGGAAAGCATCAAAGAATATTTTTTTCTGTAATTCTGAAGAGTGATGGAAACAAAGATTTGAACAGAAGCAAAAAAAATCAAGACACTAAACTTGGTGATGTGTAAATGATAAATATTCACTGGAACCCGATTTCTGTACATATTCATTTTACGCTATATATTTTTACCAGTAAATCTTCATGTCTATGCAAATATAGTGCCCATTTCAACTGAAAATGCTCTGTCTCTAAATGGCAGTGCGCTACCCCACCAGCTCCCAAATGTACCACCAGCTAAATACTACACCCTTACCACTCTCCTGCTGAATGGATGTGGCACATTTGCTACACTTGTTTTTTTGTTACACACTTTCTTAATCCCTCTGAATTTAGTGATCTAATATTAATGCCAGCACCCCCACTATAAAAATCGTTCCAGTACCACTGACACTCCGTGTTTCTGGTCTGGCTTTTGAGAGACACCTTTGTAGCAGTATTGCATTGTTTTACCTAATTTGTCAATAGCTGTGTAGGTGGTCTCCAGACGGGAACAGAGGTTTTTTCACATTGGCTGCAATTTGCTTATGCAAATTACAGCCTGACGAATACCTTTAGATGACTTTCTCAGCAGCTTCTTATAGCAAGAACTATGAAGGACATAATAGCTTGTGATTAGGTGATGTGCACAGAATCAAAGATGTTCAGCTGACAGATGGGGCCCTATCTATACTACTATTATAAAGAGAGAACTGGGAACCTTTGAGGCGGGTAAACTCAAGAAGTACAGCACCAATCATAACACCCAATACATCATTGTAAAGGGGAGTGAAAGCAGATGGAAATAGACTATACATCTGGGCACCATATACATTAGAAAGGTAAAAGAACATAGGGGGGTAAAGTAGTCCCTTCTGGGCGGTGTAAACAACAGTGGGCGTGTAGTGGGCGTCATTGGGGGGCGTGGCGTGTGCTGTCTCATCGACCTCAAACTTCGCCACCTTCACTACAGTGGGCGGATCGTGTGTGTCATGGCATTGTGGTGCACTACAACTACATTCTATTGTGGCCGTCAATATCGTGCGCATAAATAATATAGACGGATAAATGGCCTGCCGCGTACTAACATTACCATACAACTGTTAGAAGGGGCAATCTCCGAGGGCCAGGTTGTGCTCACCCAGACACCCCAAGATCCACCTCTCCCACAGAACTTGCCGAGTCTTGATTGTGAGGTCCTCACCGGGGAGGACTTTGGGTCTGGGATCGTACACTCTGAGCTCACACCACACTACGAACAGACACCACACCGTTGGATTTTAGGAACAAGTTCTTTATATAAGCAAATAACGAAGGAAACACTCTTATGTACACAGTGGCCACAGGACCACAAAGTCTCTGAGGATTCGGGAAGGGGGAAGCGGGACAGTCTTTTAGTCTCTGGGTCAGTACGAGGCGTACCCCACGCACAGCTCTCAATCCTCGAGCCGGGGGGTACGGGATGGTGGTCGTACTGGCTGCCTCACCTTCGTCGAGTCGGCCCGGTCGTGATGGTGGTCTCGATGGTCCAGCCGGACCAGAGTACTCCTTGAGCCGCGATGAGGTCAGCAGGGCTCGATCGGGAGGGGTTCGTGAGAGCCGCGACAGCGTCAGCAGGGCTCGGATGGTTGCAAGTTCAGCTCGAGCCGCGACAGCGTCAGCAGGGCTCCGATGGTCTTAGATGTCGAGCCGCGACAGCGTCAGCAGGGCTCCGGTGGTCTTTAGATGGCGAGCCGCGACAGCGTCAGCAGGGCTCCGGTGGTCTTTAGATGTCGAGCCGCGACAGCGTCAGCAGGGCTCCGGTGGTCTTTAGATGTCGAGCCGCGACAGCGTCAGTAGGGCTCCGGTGGTTCAGTTCCTTAAGGCGAAGAAGGAGCCGCGACAGCGTCAGCAGGGCTCAGAGGTTCAGGATGAGTCTTTTTAGGATCAGCCGCGATCAGATCAGCAGGGCTTCAGGTCCAAGATACAACTGCCTGCTAGCTGTTGGGCGGGCCCAGTTATAGTCCTTTCGCTCTTTGATCTCCGGACCCTTGCAGGCGGAGGTCTCAGGCCCTGGGGGCTGGTTGTTGGCGAGGTCCGGCGGTTGGCTCTTTGATCCCTTTGAAGGAAGGGTCCGGGAATTCCCAGACGCCCAGCGGGTCTGGAGCCAGCCCTCGGGGTGGCCAGAGGGGTGATCGAAACTGGCCCACAGGGGAGGCCAAAGGTGTGACAGATACCAGTCTCTCAGGGGAGGCCGGAGGTGCCATCGAAACTCCCTGGCTTATCTCACTTCGGGAGCCCTTTACCCTCCGGCTGGGACTGGCGCGCCTTTGGAGGCTGGGTTTCGCTGGGGCAGGGGTCGCGCTAGGCCCAAGGAGACAGGGATGTCGGGAGGGGAAGATGGCGTCCGGGCCTTGTGGGGCATGCCAGGTCTAGGTGTTTGGAGCCGTGAGCGGGACGGGGACATGCGGCCTGGTCGTGGGTTGACGGGGGTTCGGGCTCATCGGGGGTGAGACTACCAGGCTGCTGGGTGCAGGCTATTCTTACGGGGACGCCGTGCAGGGGCTCAGGGTGCAGGCCTACGCTCGCAGAGGTCTGAGGGACAGAGACGGGCCACGCCACGAGGCCGGGTCCAACAACAACGAAGTCCAAACAATCATTCAGCCACAAGTTTCGTCATATGCCCATAAAAAATACACGTACTTACTTTCACATTAAAAGGGGTGCGGCTAACAACAGCCTTCGTGTGATTGGACGCGTCCTAATTCGATGCGTCAACGTACGCTGACGGACTTGCAATAGCAGGAAGTTGAGAAAAAAATCGTCGGATTACTGAAATATGAACGATACGCCCGGACCGGAACATTTCAATGCTGAGGTAAACACTTGCAGAGTTACACATAACAGCTCCGTCACACGGCTAAACCGAGGCAGCCAGAGTAGCAAGGAAAAGGAAAAATGTATAACATTAAAACAAGCACAAGCAAACATTCACGATGGCAAAAATTGACATTCCTACATTCAACACGAACTAACAACTACGCTGAGGCAGTGTAACAGGCACTCGATAACGCACGTTGATGGCACACAAATACAAAAACGGACAACGTGCAGACACAAACAAGGACATACAAATACAGTGAACAAGCAGCAAATAAAAGCAGCCATCAGAAAGGCACACAAACACATCAGCAACAAAGTGAATAAAAATACATTTTCAACCCCGGACAACGTCAGGACGGGCTGCTAGTAACATATAAAGCATTGTTTTCCTGTTTGCGCCACCGCACACATTAAATAGGTGAACCATGCACAAACAGTAAGTGAGCCCTATTACAGTGAATGCACTGTCCCCAGGGCAACTGCAATTCGGGTTTTTAGAATCTCTGACCCTGCCCTGTTGATTGTCTCCTGCCGGGCTACAAGGGGCTTTGTTCCAGTTATGGTGAATGAGATGCGGTGATGTTGGACCACATTTGTTACCCTTGTGAGCGAGGTGGGAGCAGTGTTAAAAAAGAAGTGCTTTTCTCTCCGTCCTCCTGTGCACCTGCCTCTCTGCCTAACTCATGCTCATTCCCCCTGATTCACTGAAAATCGCCTCATCAGCTAGAAATCTCAGGGTCCTTTCAGCCCATGTCTGAAGCTTGAAGCATTCATCACACGATGCCACAGCTGCACGCATACAGTGACTCAACATCTGAAAGAAATGCTCACTAACACTCTTCAGTGCTGCCAAATCTCTGGTAGTCAGCAAACTGGATTATTACACCAGTCTCATCGAGAATCTCCTTAATTACTTTTATGCCCCACTGATAAAGTTCTAAATTTAGCTACCCATAATGTACTCAACATTCCCAGGCAAAGCATCGCATCCACCAGCTGCCAACAAGAACAGGGCATTATTCAAACTACTTATACCTGTTTAACAAGCAATAAACAATATGTCCCCAGTTATGTCGCTAGCACTCTCTCATACTACTCTCCATTCGACCGCTAACAGCCTGTTGGCAGTACGTAAACCACTATGGGCCTCATTTATGAAATGTTTCGTATCTCTGTTTGAAAACAGCGATGCAACACTTTTCATTGTTGCCCTCCTTGCGATCCTTGGATGTGCCGTATTTACAGTATGGCGCACTATGTCTCAAGGATTGACCAGATATGTCAGGAATCCTGACGTGTCTGGTGGCACAGTAATGACACATTGCTGGAGTGTGTCGCAAAACAGACGTAACTCCAGCAATGTGTCATTACACATGGGCCGCTCCCATGTAACAGGGCCTGCATCAGTCCTTAAGCCTGCTGTGAAGCAGGCATAAGGATTTGATTCAGTGAACTTGTAGAAGTGGCACAGTGGAATCTCATAGATTTCACGGCGCCACTTCTTCAAGCATTTTTTACGTGGGAATGCCCACCCTGCATACATTATACCTGACGCAGGTATAATGTGTGCATACATTATACCTGACGCAGGTATAATGTGTGCATATATTATACCTGACATAGATATAATGTGGCTCAGGGGTTTACAAAGTGACGCATCTGCCTAGATACATCACTTTGTAAATATGGCGCAATGTGGCACATTTTTACGTGGCCACAGCATCACAAAAAGTTACGCAACAGCAGCATAAGGCTTTCATAAATCAGGCCCTAAGTGCCTCGTCAAGACTTATCATTTGCACCACTAATGGTATACAAGATGCCACTGAAAGTGCATTTACAGCCAGGTGTAATGCAGGCCCCTGCAGTGCCTGGGATTCCCCATCCCTTCAGAGGGCCCCATTCTGCCCAAGTCAAAGGAATATCTGTGAGATATGGGAGATTCAGGGTCCCACATCAAATTCAATAATTCAATTGGGGGGGGGGTATTATTTTGAGTTATGCCACTGCAACAAGAAATACACATGTTAACTGCTTTTATTTTTATACATATATATATATATATTCACTGAAAAACCATAGGTTATAGACCATATATAGTTAGGAATTAGCATTTACAAAACCTTGAAAATTCACTGAAAAAACCATAGGTTATAGACCATATATAGTTAGGAATTAGCATTTACAAAACCTTGAAAATTCACTGCAAAAACCATAGGTTAGAGACCATATATAGTTAGCTGGACATTTTATTGACATAAAACCAATGAAATTCCATATATAGTTAGTTGCACTAACTATATATCGCGCACCCGCAATCCACTGCTGATGATGTCACATATTACATCATTCATGACATGGTCAGTGACATCACTGATGACATCACTGATGACATCTCAAATGACATCACTGATGACATCACTGATAATAACATCCAGTGATTTTTTGTTTCTATAAAGTTTAAATATGTCTTACATATTGAAGAATGAGTGGATGTGTAAGTGTCTGGACGAAGGATTTAGTAGGTGCATGACTGACTGTATGAGTGAGTGATTAAATGTGTCTCACTGAGTGCATGGGTTAGTGACTAAACTGTCTTAATTTGTGCATCATTATGTCTGTTGTTCTGTAAACTGCTGCATGTGTTGATCAGTAGCTATATGAGTAACTATATGGGTTATTGATTGATTGCCCAAGTATTTGTATGGGAGACTGAGTGTGTGTGTGGCTAGCTGGGAGGTGTGTGACTCTGTGCAGATCAATCTGTACTTGTATCAATGATTGTATAAGAAGGTAAGTATGTGTTAGTATATGTTTGAAAATGTAAGGTGCTCTATGTTTAACTGTATAGAAAAGAAAACGGAAGTCTCATTGATTCTTTACAGGACTGACTAGGTGTGTGAGTAACTCCATGGATGAGTGGCAGACTGTGAGTGTCTGTATAGGTGTATGAGTGCATATGATAGTGTTGTAAAGATGAGTGATTGTATGTATGAATGATTGTATGGGTGAATGAGTGAAGGTGTGTGTAGACGTAGCAATCAGTGAGTGCGTATGTAGTAACTAGTATTGGTGTGTCAATGGTTTCAAAAATGATACTCTTTTTAACACTGGGTGAAACAGAGGTTATAATAAAATGTGAGGAGATGCATTGTATTGTCACATGAATGATATCATCAGTGATGTGGTCATTGATGTCAAATGAGATGTCATCAGTGATGTCATCAGTGATGTCATTTGAGATGTCATCAGTGATGTCATCAGTGATGTCACTGACCATGTCATGAATGATGTCATATGTGACATCATCAGCAGTGGATTGCGGGTGCGCGATATATAGTTAGTGCAACTAACTATATATGGAATTTCATTGGTTTTATGTCAATAAAATGTCCAGCTAACTATATATGGTCTCTAACCTATGGTTTTTGCAGTGAATTTTCAAGGTTTTGTAAATGCTAATTCCTAACTATATATGGTCTATAACCTATGGTTTTTTCAGTGAATTTTCAAGGTTTTGTAAATGCTAATTCCTAACTATATATGGTCTATAACCTATGGTTTTTTCAGTGAATTTCAATGGTTTTTTAATAGCAAATATCATAAGCTGTCGAATGTCAAGTACGTGGTAAGTAAAAACATTTTCGTGTTTATGCACACTGATCTGCTTTGAATGCTGCCCCCCACCCCTCATTTCTATTAGGAGTACTCTCTCTTTGCAGATAGTGAAGGGTAGTTAACGCAGCCCTTTGCCCCCTTTGTAATCCGTCGTGCCTGCTTCTCTCTCCATTTGATTGATTGTTCTCTTTGGTTCATTCTCTATTTACAAACAAGCACAGAGTCGCAATACTCTGTTTAGTCTTTGCAGATAGCGAAAAATCGTGTTAAAAAACAAAAGGAATCGAACAAAATCAGTAGGCCACTAATGGGATCTCTTTTTGACCTCGCTAAAATAGAAACATTAGGAACAACCTGTTGAAAATAGCAATGCGTATGTACATAAGCGGCGTTCATTTGTGTTCACAGTACCCCTTGTTGATTGTTTCAATCGAGCATTGAATTGTTCGAAGTTGGTTCTCTTAAGGATCTTCTCTGCCTGCAAACGAGGAAGAATAGGAATATTCTCTCTCCCTTTGCAGATAGTGAAGGGTAGGTAACGCAAGCCTTTAACACGTCGTACCTATTTCATTCCTCATTGATTGATTGATTGTCCGAACATTGACTGTTTGGGAATTAGTTCTTTTTGGAGGTATTCCCTGTTTGCAAATAAACGTAGGAAAATCTTTGCAAGCAGTGAAAGGGTACGTAATGCGGACCTTTCTCCCCCGTTGTAATCTGTCATGCCTATCTACTCCCCACTGATTGATGCACCTGTTTCACCCGGACCATTTACTAGAGATACGTCATCTGGCCCGACCAGAGAGCACCCCTAGTGAAAAGGACATATGCAATAATAACGAAGTGATCACTGTATCCTGTTAACAGAAACTTTAGCATGAAACAACCTGGAAAGAAAAGAATAGGAAAACGAAAATCAGTAGGCCACTGATGAACATGAACTTTTATTAAACAACGAACAAAGAAACGATAACATAACGTAATGATAAAACCTATTAATGTCCTAGAAACAAGAAAACGTTAAAATATGCCAGTGGTGAGAGACCAGAAAAACAGTAAGAGAAACCAAATCACCCCTCGCTGTCCCACCGCCTGCCACGCCAAAAAAATCGATAGACTAGGGAAAATGCAAGTCAGTAGAACATCCGCCCCCACTCTGGAAACTTCCAAGGTGGGGCAGGGTTGCGGCTACGCCCAGCCGGGAGCAGCCCATATAAGGCAGGTCCTGCTGCCACGCCTCGGCCAGGAGATCCTAACGTAGGGTGTAGCCGGAGGAGAGGCCGAGGCCAGCGGGACCCGGCCAGGGGATTGCCTTTACAACGCTGAACAGTTGCAGGGGGGGGGAATGTCTCCTCGACCCTCCCCTCTCTCTCCCAGTCCGGCCGCGGTGGCCCTTGAGAGTTGCAGGTACTCCCGCCACATGCTCTTCCGGTCCGGCCACCAACGGTCGGGGGGCCGAGGACGACGGGATCCGGTTGCAGCCGATAAACCAAGAAACCCGTTCATGGGGCCAGAGCCAGGGGCGTCCGGCCGACATCTACCGGAAGCCCGGCCCGAAGACGGACGGGACACTTCTTCTTTCTTGAATAATGGCTGCGACAACACTGGGGGGGGATGTCTTGCACATGCCTCCGACCCCCCCCCCCTCGTCCTCATCGCCTGGTCCGGCCATAACAAATCTCAAGCGAGACGCCGTGGGGTGCACTGGGAGGGAGAGACGGTGCGAACAGGCCTCTCCCGCCTCCCCAGGTGGAGGCTTCCCAGCTGCACCCTCAGCGCTCCAGGCGCCCGGAAAAGGGTTCTTCCACTGTGGCCATGCTGCAACGTCTCGCCCGGCAGGGTGGAGCCCGTCCGCTCATTTGACCCCGCGATCGCCAGTAGCTACCGAACTCTCAAAATGGCGGTCGACCTGGCAAGAGCGGGCCCAGCATAAAGAAATGGCCCGGTCACTGCTTGACTCCACCACCGTAGTCCTCCACGACCTTGAAGATTCTAGAGGAGCCGCGGGAGTCTCCGACCCCCGATGGGGAATGACTGCCATGATCGCCCGTGGAGTGACGAAACTGTATCCGCGGGACGTCGGCGCTCCCATGCTGGCGCCAGCCTCACTTTGAATTACTAGAATCCTGCAGACCTCAGTTCCGGTGAAAGCACAGTGTGACCCGGTAGGAAAAATTGTTGCACCCCCTCCCCTTTTTCACTGATAGTTCAAACCACCGATCCTTTCCTTTGCCCTTTTAACGGAACTTTGGACTGCCTCCCCCTCTTTTACATTTTCTAGAGAAAACAAAACATTAACCACTACATTAGCATAGCAGTTGACACCAGAACTGTTTTCAAATTTAAAACCAACAACATCTTCAACAAAATCCTTTTTGTTTCTGCTGTGACCCTGCTACAGCACAGGCATTGTCCCCAGCAGTAATTCTGCGATGCCGGTAAGAATAGCTGTGGTGCCTACTGGACTCACTCACCCCCGTGGCGCCCCACGCCGTTATTTGCTGGGCGGCAACTTACTAGACATCACTTTCGTGCCATCTAGATTTCAGCGCGTTCTGCTGCCTTGGAACTATTCGCACAACAGACCGCTACTGACAAGAATATTTCATTATTGGTGCTGTCAATTTCAATAAATCTATTGGATAATTCAAAAGAAATTGCCACGGTCTCTTCGTTGTTTAAATGTTTTTACTGTTTTTGTTTTGTTGTATATATTTATATGTTATTAAAGTTTTATATTCCTACTACTTTGTTGGAGTGCTACATATTTTTAATGTGACACATAATTGTAAAAACTTTGATGTACCAAGAGTCATTCCTGGAATCTTCCGCTTCAGGCTCGGTCCCCTCCCCAATCACAATACAGGATGGTTTTCAGATAGTAGGAACACGTGTGGTGTGACGGATCTCATCGGGTGTGGGCCTTGATCTACTATAACTCCTTTGAAGAGGGGTGATTCTTTACAGCTGGGGCCATAAACTACATCTGCAGGGCTAGCTGATAGCCTGGACAATCGGACACAGAGGAAGAGGAGTGTCAGAGGGTGCGGTAGTGAATAGGGCGAAAGGGAGGTGTCGGGCGGGCACAGAGTGTGATTCTCAGGGAAGAGCAGCGCAGATGGGGGGAGGTTTATTGCCCATGCATAAGACAGAGAGCGGGGGTGACCAGTGCCTGGGGAAGATGCTTGCGAGGGTGAGGAGCCATGCTACGAATCAACAGCGTGCAGAGAGTGGGTCTGGTCAAGACATCTAAAATGGCTGCCGTGCACCACAAAAGTGTGGCATTTCAAAAAAGGCAAGATGGCGCAAACAATGTTTTTCAACACTTCCTCATTTCCTTCGAATCGAACGTTAACAGACGTTGGGGCATATTACCAAAGTTAAGCGATATTTATCGCTAACGATGCTTACCAACTAATTTTTTACCGCTAAGCATCGTCAGAAATTATCGAAGATAAACCTTGCTATTATCAAGGTTTATCGCAAATGCGATAATAAACGGCCGCAATGCATCAATATCGCTAAAAACTCAGCGATATTCATGCATTACCGAGCTAATGCTCTTAGCCATGTTATCCACCTCCCATTGGATAACATGGCTAAGAACTGCTCAGGGCAGGTGTTACTTTTTGGAGATATTCGCGCTTAGCGCGAATATCTCCAAAAGGAGATAGATATCTTGCATGTTGTAATGCAAGTTATTGTGGTATATGGAACTCATACCATAATCTCTCAGGAAAGCAGAAACTGATCCTTTTGGGACCGCCTAAAAAGGCCTAGGGGGTGAGGAGTACTCTACTTTGCCCCCTTTTCACGTTCCGAACTATTTTATTTTACTCTCTTCTGTAATTACACAAAATAGCAGCGATAAGATGCATCGGAGACACACAGGGGCATATTACCAACAACTAGCGAAAATTTTTGTCTCTAACTTGTTTAGAGACAAAAATTATCGCCGCACATCGGCGATTTTTATCGCAGATAAACCTTGCTATTAGCAAGGTTTATCGCAAATGCGATAAAAAACGGCCGCAATGCATGAATATCGCTGAAAAGTCAGCGATATTCATGCATTATCGAGCAAATGCTCTTAGCCATGTTATCCACCTCCCATTGGATAACATGGTGAAGAACTGCTCAGGGCAGGTGTTAGCTTTTGGAGATATTCGCGCTTAGCGCGAATATCTCCAAAAGTTGGTAATAGGAGATAGCGATGTTAGCGACTGTTTCCAGTCGCTAACATCTTGGCACGCCCACTTTGCATGTCATTAGTGATAAATATCACTGACATGCAAAGCGGGGCCCAAGATGGTCGCTATCTCGTATTAGCTGTCACTAACTGGTGTTAGCGACAGCTTGGTAATAGGGAGATAATTTTATCTCCGCTTTCTTGGCTTTTAAAGCCAAAAAAGCGGAGATAAACCCCCTTGATAATATGCCCCACAGTGAGAGAAAGGAGGCCGGAGATGAAGAAGAGATGTCAAATACACATTGGAGATAATATAGTGGCAGAAGGGAAGTAAATATGAGTAAACTTACCATGTAACATAAAAATGTTGCACTCTATACTATAAGTCTCATTTTATACTACAATCACTTCGCTACAACCTCATAAATTAAAAATAAAAATGAATAATGTCTCAAACAATTTTTGATTTCTAAATATAAATTTATTCTTCAGAATTTTCTAAATTTGAAAGAACTAGTAACATGTCCTCATCAGCAATGTCCTCATGAAAAGTCTGCAATGATGATTCTTGTAACTCTATGGTCTCCAAACATTCGATAAATTCACCATCAAGAGATTGATCAAAAAAATCATTCAAGTCATCTCCTCCTTGTGACAATATTTCATTATTGGTGCTGTCAATTTCAATCAATGTAGTGGAATCATTCAAGTCATCTCCTCGTGACAATATTTCATTATTGGTGCTCTCAATTTCAATCAATGTAGTGGAATCATTCAAGTCATCTCCTCCTTGTGACAATATTTCATTATTGGTGCTGTCCATTTCAATCAATCTAATGGAATCATACAAGTCATCTCCTCCTTGTGACAATATTTCATTATTGGTGCTCTCAATTTCAATCAATGTAGTGGAATCATTCAAGTCATCTCCTTGTGCCAATATTTCATTATTGGTGCTGTCCATTTCAATCAATCTAATGGAATCATACAAGTCATCTCCTTCTTGTGACAATATTTCATTATTGGTGCTCTCAATTTCAATCAATGTAGTGGACAATTCAAAAGAAATTGCCACGGTCTCTTCATTGTGAGCCATTTTATTTTGAAATTGCTTGCTGTAAATTGCAGAAAAAAATAATCACTTTCATTTATCGTTTTTAGTAATACATAATATAAAACTAACTTTATCAAGTATTTAGTATAACAGAAGGACTGCAAATAAATAACAGAAAACATTTTTCAAATTATCTTCAAGTGTACAACATAGTTCCCCTTACAAATTAACAACTCACCTTTTTAAAAGTAGGAGAAGTGTTAGTACTGTGTAAATCAAACACCAGAAATTCACCACCAAAAATTCCTCACAAATGTACCTCAGACAGTAGTATCACAAAATGGCTGTGGTTTCCTCTCATTTGAAATATATACATAACCAATTAACTTTCATCACACACAAATACAAAACCAAACTAACATTTTAATTGGTTCTAAATTTCAACACTTTCAAATGTGTTTTCCCCATGCAATTTTCCATAGGACATTTACATACGTCTACAGCCTGAATGGCTGAACGGAATTACACCAAACTTGGCAAAATGGTACATCAAACCTAAGAGGTCAGGAAGGCTCTACTATGCCCCCTTATGGTCATTTCCCCCTTCGCTTTGGCCTCCTCTTGTCTCTCAATCCTACCGAGAGACAAGATGGCGGCCGCTACGGACTGTTTGGAATGTTGACAGACGCCGGAGAACCAATCAGCTTCGCAAAGCTCCGTAACGCGAAAAGTACGCGAAGCGGAGCGCTGTTACAGATATATATCTTTTTTTGAACGTTAATTTCTCAAAATCCACTGGAGCACATATATTGAGACCTAGCAAAGGCACATCGGGCTACCAGTCCCTAATATTTTGCCAAGTTTCGTGCAAATCCATTCAGCCGTTCGATTATTATTATTTATTTTTTTTTTGCCCCGCGGGGCCCTTTTAAAACCTCCACATCAAACGTAGGGGGTCAGCGAGGATCTACTATTCCCCCTTATGGTCATTTGCCCCTTCGCTTTGGCCTCCTCTTGTCTCTCGATCCTACCGAGAGACAAGATGGCGGCCGCTATGGACTGTTTGGAATGTTGACAGACGCCGGAGAACCAATCAGCTTCGCTTCACAAAGCTCCGTTGCGCGAAAAGTACGCGTCCTGGAGCGCTGCCCGGTCCGCTGTTACAGATATATATCTTTTTTTAAACGTTAATTTCTCAAAATCCACTGTAGCACATATATTGAGACCTACAAAAGGCACATCGGGCTACCAGTCCCTACAATTTTGCCAAGTTTCGTGCAAATCCATTCAGCCGTTCGGGCTAAAAGTGAGGCCAACCGCCCTATGGAAAACTCAATGTTAAAAACACGTTTTGGGACCCCCCTTTTTTCTCAGCCCCCCCTTGACGAACCCCCCCCAAATTTTCAAGGGCTGCTCAGAAACAAAATGTGCCATTTTCCTGAAAATTTCAGCCAATTCCGTCCACAAACGCCAAAGTTATTAGACATAGAATTTTCAAAAATCCCATAGAGAAAAAATCCTAACTATATATACCTACTGGCGACCGCCAGTAGGTAATATATATATATATATATATATGCAAAGAAAAGCTCCACAAGCCACCTCCAATCGATTCGATCGGCGAAGAGAAGAGAGAGACGGACCACCAGATCTGGCTTTAGATGATTTTAATGGTGCAGGTAAAACAGCAGCAGCACAACGCGTTTCGGGCCCATGGGCCCTTGATCACATGCAAAGTTGTTACATTTTTTTACATTTTTAAATGCTGTGAATTGCTTACACGCCCCCTGATTGCTCAAGTCTTTAGGATCACATGACCATAGACATAAAAGGTAGACTTTCCTTTATGACAACCGATCAATACAACTCATTTTCAATATAAAATGCACAAATGCAATAACAGAAATGAAAGTAAATAGAGTGTTAAGTGTTACCTATAACAACATAAATGCTTTTTGTAATTATAACAGCACAACAGCTAACATATAATGCTAAGGCTGTCTGCTCTCACACATTGCGGGGTGCCGTTGTCTTCCAGGATAAATCCCTCCTGGCTCCCAACCTTCCTGCAGTGCATCACAAAACACAATCTTAATTTCAACTAAAGACAAGAGTAAACTATCAGGCGAATTAAACCAATATCAGGTAAAAGAAGCAATTTGTTATGTGAAAATGTCTGAGCGACAAATATACCCATTATAATACCAGGTAACAACTCAACTATCAGTGCAAACATAGCTGTGCAATTTGAAAATTGCAAAGTAAATATCAAGTTAAAGTGCCACGTGCATGATGAAAAAGGTCTTTAAAACACTATGTACAACTATGCAATAACAATAAAAAATCGTTTGTAGCCAAAAATTCATTGTTAAAATCACATAAATAACACATTTGTTAAAAATATCCTATCACATCATATTTCATTTAAAGTGAACACCAAATACAAAAGTGAGCAGTTCTAGAGGTCTTAAATATTAAATATTTACAAAGGAATGAAGCAACTAAGAGGCAACAGGGAACCCGACTACCTCTATATATATCTCAAGTTTGGAGTATCAATGCCCAAAGGAAGCGAAAATGATCTTGTACAGTGAATACTAGGTAACAGGGAACCTGACTACCTGTAATTGTTCGCCCCTATGTAACATGAAGCTTAGAACAAAGACGCCCATTAGTCAACCTTAATAGAGCCACAAGCTGACAGAAAGAAAAACAACGTACAACAATTCTAGAGGTAAGTGTACATATCCTCAGAATTGTTGAGCCCATTTGGCCATTTGCTATCAAATTGTAAAATCATAGTTGTCTCCAACTGCCTGAGTAGTTGTTCTCTGTTCCCACCCCGGCGAAGTTTCGATATGGATCCCACCACATAGTAAGACAGGCAGGCTACGTCATTGTTGTGTTTAACCTTAAAATGACGTGCTACCGGGTAGGTGGGGTCACTATGCAGAATAGCCCTCAAAAGCTGTAAAATCCTGATGTGCACCGGTAGTTTTGTGCTGCCTATATAATTAAGGCCACAGGTGCACGTCAGGACATAAACTGCAAACTCAGGGGCATATTATCAAGGGGGTTTATCTCCGCTTTTTGGCTTTAAAAGCCAAGAAAGCGGAGATAAAATTATCTCCCTATTACCAAGCTGTCGCTAACACCAGTTAGCGACAGCTAATAGGAGATAGCGACCATCTTGGGCCCCGCTTTGCATGTCAGTGATATTTATCACTAATGACATGCAAAGTGGGCGTGCCAAGATGTTAGCGACTGGAAACAGTCGCTAACATCGCTATCTCCTATTACCAACTTTTGGAGATATTCGCGCTAAGCGCGAATATCTCCAAAAGCTAACACCTGCCCTGAGCAGTTCTTAGCCATGTTATCCAATGGGAGGTGGATAACATGGCTAAGAGCATTTGCTCGATAATGCATGAATATCGCTGACTTTTCAGCGATATTCATGCATTGCGGGAGTTTTTTATCGCATTTGCGATAAACCTTGCTAATAGCAAGGTTTATCTGCGATAAAAATCGCCGATGTGCGGCGATAATTTTTGTCTCTAAACAAGTTAGAGACAAAAATTATCGCTAGTTGTTGGTAATATACCCCTCAGTTTTACTCTTAAAGACTGCCAGAGATGGGAATCTCTTTCTGCCCAAAAGGCGTTTGAAAATGTGTCTTGTTAATACCGAATTTGCATGCCCTGCAAGAGGAGCATTTCTGAAAACCAGTTGCGGGTTTTAGCCACATACTTTTTTGTCTGATTTCTGGACTGCTAGTATTGAGCACAGACCCCATATTTCGCGCCCTACAGAAAGTGACCAATGGACTATCTGGTAGCTGGACACCTAATACTGAATCAGTAACTAAGATAGGCCAGTTCTTTTTGACAATGGTTCTCATTTTGTTTTCCTCATTGCTAAAAGCCGTGATCAATCTGAGGCAATCATTAACTGTAGGGGTGGACCTTTCACAATCATCTGATTCCTTATCCAACAAATTGGATTGACACAGACTTTCTCTGGGGCACTTTCTGCTTTGGTTAACGCTTGCTTTAACAAAGCATCCGAATAGCCACGTGCTCTGAATCTTTCATTCGTTTGTGTTAGACATATATCAAAATCATTGGAAGTGCTGCAAATTAGTTTCAAACGCAAGATCTCACCGAACGGAATACTACTGATGGTGTGTTTGGGATGCAGGCTGGTAACATGCAGTGTTGTGTTCCCAGTCGTGGGCTTTCTGAAAAGTGTCGTCTCAATTCTATTGTCTTTGATGTACACTTTCACATTCAAAAACTCAATTTCTTGTTTACTCATTTTGGATGTGAAGTTTAGGTTAGGGAATTCTCATTAATCTCTTGTACAAACAAAGAAGCTTCCTCATCATCTCCCTGCCTTAGAATAAACACATCATCTATGTAACGTAGATATTTGACTACCTTCTCATTTACCCAAGTGCGATGTTGGATGTTCAAGACCTGTTCCTCCCACCAGCCCATGTGTAAACATGCGTAGCTGGGGGAGAAACAGGATCCCATTGCTACACCTCTTAACTGTCTCCACACATCTTTTCCCTACAAGAAAAAGTTATTGTGTAGGCACAATTTTTTTAGGCACCAATCAATAAGGCTAATGATAACCTTATTGTGCTCATAGTATTCTGCTGGGCGTTTGCTGAGAAAAAATTCAATAGCTTGGAGGCCAATGCTGTGGACAATACTAGTGTAGAGTGACTCTACATCTAAGGCAATCAATAACATTTCATTAATCCACTCCAAGTCCCCAATTTTTTACAGGAAGTCGCTAGTGTCTTTAACAAAGCTTGGCAACACCTTCACCATGTCCTGCAAGAAAAAATCTATGTACTGTCCTACCTGTTCACTGGCACTTTTAATTGCCGAAATGATAGGTCTCCCAGGGGTAGGATTTATACATTTATGCACTTTGGGGATTAAATAAAACACAGGGAGTAAAGGGAAATCATTATGCATGAATTTAATTTCCTCCATAGATATTGAACCCTCTCTGCGCCATTTGTAGAGCAATTTAAGGAGAGTCTCTTTAGCCCTTTCATACTCTTTGTGAGTTATCTTCTCATAACAAGTCTCATCATGTAACTGTCTACAAGCTTCCATGTTGTAGTCCTTTTTGGGACATATAACGACATTACCACCTTTGTCAGATGTTTTGATTACAATATCTGTGTTCTTGCTCAATTTATTCATCAAGGTGGCATATTCTACTTGTTGTCGATTACATTTTTTACCTTTACCAACAGTGGACCTATATAGTTGCTTGATTTCATTGGCCACACAATCGTGACATGTATCTATTGCATCTTTTGTAGCCAATGGTAATATATATATATTGTGTTACTACAGGATTATGCTCCTGATTGCACATCAGTTTCACAGGATGGAAAGTGAATCTTGGTAAGGATATTTTAACATTATCTCTGTCACTAAATATATATGTTTCATTGCCACCCAAGGGTGGGCATTGAATGTGGTGTCCGAATATCTATATTCACGATTATTGGTGCATGGAGTGAGAGATTTAGCAAAACGGTTACACCTTGGAATTAAAGGGCTTTGACCATCACATATGGAACCAAGATTGAATGGGTTCTCCTGGTTTTAAATGAGGGTGAGTGTCGTGCTAAGTGAGCAAAAACCCATTGTTTGTCTATTTCTGTGATATGTGTCATTGCAGGAGTATCCGCAGTGTGGTTACTGATAAACACCAGAATTGGTTATCTCTCCATTTGCCTCGGTGTAATCTTGCTTTGCTCGCTGTGACTCTCCTCCTGTTTCCCCCCCTGCTGTGGTGCCCGGCCCCTGCCGCGTCATCCCCCTGCATTTATTGTTCCTCTGCCCCCTTTGCTGTATTTTCGCCGTGTTTTCTTAATATTCACCTGTGATTTCCTTCGTCCACTGTTAGCCCTTTTGTGTTGTGCCCAGCCTCTGCCGCGTTTCCCGCCACCTCCCCGCTCCCCGCCGTTGCCCCCCCTGCCTCCCCGCCCCCGTCCCTCGCTCGCCCTTCCCATTGGCCACCCCGCTCCCGCCTCCCAGCTGACTCTCCCTCGCTCCGCCCCCCCACTCTCCTCATATGGCGCCGAAGGCGTGCCAAAGGTAAGCCCGTCTGCGCCCGTCCGCGCCTGGACCGCGCCCAGCGCCCGAACCCCTGGCCGCCGAGGACCCCAGCCCACCCACCGGACGTACGACGCCGGCGCCCTCAACGCACTCAACACCGGCCGAGCCCCTGGATGCTACCGAGCCACCCCTAGACGCACCCACGGACCCTTCAGCTGCCACTCCTGCAAGTTCACCTGCATCCGGACCTGCACTACACCAGCACCCACCAAGCCGAACACCAGCAGCAACCACCTCAAGTGCATCCTGCTCAACACCCGCTCCGTCCACAGACACGCCGTGGAACTCTGGAACCTCCTCGACGCTACAGCACCGGACGTCGCCTTCCTCACGGAAACCTGGATGAACGCCTCCTCAGCGCCAGACATCGCCATCGCCATCCCGGACGGATACAAGATCACCCGGAGAGACCGCGCCAACCAGACCGGAGGAGGCATCGCGATCATCCACAGGAACACCCTCCGCATCACGACCAACACCGACGACACCCTCACAACCGCCGAACACCTGCACTTCCAGATCCACACCGACCCCAAGACCACCCTCAGAGGCACCCTGATCTACCGACCCCCGGGACCACGCACTCAATTCAGCGAAGACATCGCCGACTTCATCAGCCCGCACGCCCTCCCCTCCGCCGACTACATCCTCCTCGGGGACCTCAACTTCCACCTGGAGAACAACAATGACCGCAACACCACCACCCTGCTTGACAACCTCGCCAACCTCGGACTCAAGCAGCTGGTGACCACCCCCACCCGCCTCGCCGGACACACACTCGACGCCGTCTTCTCATCCAGCAAAGACATCGCCGTCAGCCACGCCACCGGACTCCACTGGACGGACCACAGCTGCGTCCACTTCAGCTTCAGAAGGACCACGATCCACCACCGCCAACAACAGGCCGCACGAAGAAGCTGGAACAAGATCACAGCCGACCAGCTCACCACATCCCTCAACCAGCACCCTCCCGCCAGCTCTGCGAACCCCAGCCAGGCCGCCGACAACCTCACGAAGTGGATCAGCAACTGCGCAGACGACCTCGCCCCTCTGAGGACCCCGCACAGCAGACCCGGCAGCAAGAAGGCCCCATGGTTCACCGACGAACTCAAGAGCTCCAAGAAGAACTGCCGAGACCTTGAGAGAGCCTGGAGAAGAGACCCAACACCAGACAACAGGACCACCCTCAAGCACGCCACCCGAAAGCACCATCAACTGATTCGCGCCACCAAGAAAACAGCATTCAAGGAACGACTGGACAACAACGCTCACAACAGCAAGGAACTCTTCAACATCGTGAAAGAGCTCTCCAACCCCAACGCCGGAATCAATGACATCACCCCATCACAAGACCTCTGCAACTCCCTCGCCTCCTACTTCCACAACAAGATCGCTGACATGCACAACAGCTTCAGCACACAACCAACGCTCCCCACGACCGCACCAACGCCCCCCACCACCACCCTCAGCACCTGGACCCCAATCAACACCGAGGACACCATCCGCACGATGAACTCCATCCACTCCGGATCTCCAACCGATCCCTGCCCTCACCACGTCTTCAACAAAGTCGACGCTGTCATCGCACCACACCCGAAGGACATCATCAACATCTCCTTCGACACCGCCACCTTCCCTGAGAGCTGGAAGCACGCCGAACTCAGCGCTCTACTAAAGAAACCAACAGCGGACCCCACCGAACTCAAGAACTACCGCCCCATCTCGCTCCTCCCGTTTCCAGCCAGTCATCGAGAAGACAGTCAACAAGCAGCTGGCTGCCTTCCTCGAGACGAACGGATCCCTCGACCCCTCACAGTCGGGCTTCAGGGCCAACCACAGCACCGAGACCGCCCTCATCGCTGCCACCGATGACATCCGTGCCCTGCTTGACAACGGAGAGACAGCGGCCCTCATCCTCCTGGACCTCTCCGCGGCATTCGACACCGTCTGCATCGCACCCTAGTGCAACGCCTCAGCAACGTCGGAATCCAGGCGAAGGCACTGGAGTGGATCATCTCCTTCCTCGCCGGAAGGACTCAGAGAGTCCGCCTACGACCGTTCCGATCAGAAGCCACGGAAGTTATCTGCGGCGTCCCTCAGGGCTCCTCGCTCAGCCCCACCCTCTTCAATGTCTACATGAGCCCCCTTGCGGCCATCGCACGCCAACACAACCTCAACATCATCTCCTACGCCGACGACACAAAGCTGATCCTCTCCCTGACCAACGACCCCGCCACCGCCAGAGCCGACCTACACGAAGGGATGAAACACGTAGCCGAATGGATTGTAGTGTAGCTCCTATTTTCCCAATAGGCTCTGCGCATTGGAATAATACCTACAGCAGTAAAGGCCTAGACCAGACGTTAACTAGGTCTACTACTGTCGATACTAGACTTAATTTTTGGGTTTGCCAGCGTAGCTCAGAGTTCGCTAGAAACTTTCTCGAATGTTCAAGGAGGAATTAACATCCCTGATTAGACAAGAAGGGATTTAGTTTCTGACAACCATAGAACATGACAACTTTGCTCTCCCCTAATCAAGAGTCAATCTCGAGAGTCGTGTGAGCACAAGGCAATTATTTTACTCAGTCAGTACGTGCAATATTAGTCTCATCAGATTGTAGAGAAAAGGAAGAGACGGGCGTGTTCAATAAAAAGGTGTTATTTATTGATCAGTCTCTTTTCTCGTACAAGAGAAATGGATCGATATTATTGCAATACTTATAGTTAAGTAAAGTGCATACATTAAAAGCAATAGTATAAAATAATACTGTAAAAACATTGATATGGTTTCTGAGCCATATGATGTTTAAAATGATTAAAATATATTTACATACACATATACATTTGACTAAACGTACTCAACTGGTGTTTCTAAATACGCCTACCCTGTGTACCTGACCTAAGTCTTATGCGTGGGCGGGAATAGAAAGTTACAGTTTAAGTTAAGTTTGTTTTTGCCAAGTGAATAACTAAAGAATTCTCTGTGAGGGGTTATTCAGTTCTGTACCTGGAAGTTAGGATGAATGAGGAATGGTATCTCTTTCTCTGCTCTCGATATTCCAGGCTGCCTGCGAGGGCTGCCCAGAAACGCCGGTGCTGGGTCTCTCGGCTTGAGATAGCAGCGCGTCTCTCAGCGCGTCAGGAAGGCGGGGCTGCGCCAGCGGGGTCTGCTTCTGCTCTCGGCTTCGGCAAGTATGGCTGCTCCGTCTTGTCACCACGCGTGTGTTTGCATAGGGCAAGATCGGCAATATTTATACCTTAAAGGTGCCGAGATTGACGTAAGGATGGACATAGATACGTCAATAAAGATGTCATACGACTTGCTCGTTAGCACATTCTTTTACTGAAGTTCTCTGTGAAATCAAAACAATGGCCGCACGGATTTTCCAGGTTGTCATAGGTTTGATTTGTTATGAGAACGTCGTATGCCTTATCAGGGGCTGGAGGAATGTCGCTTGTCTAATTAGATCTCAAGCGTTATGACCTAATCAGATAACACGTTCCTGTGCCGTAGTGTGACTGCGTCAGATAACGGTATCTGCATCATGGGGGCTGTTCTTGCCTCATGGGCTGACTGTTAGTTAACTTGATAGTTAGTTTAACCAGAATAGGGTCAGGAATAGGGGGATCGATTCAGAACCTATAGGAATACATGACACCCACTCCACGCTAACTATGGACATATTTACTAATCTATGTATAGTATAACATAGTACAACATACTATAGAGTATAGTGTATACCTTACCACCCCAAAATACATAAATGCATTTTGAAATTTTCAAATATACTGAAAAATTGCAGTCATATATATTGTATGCACTTAAGCTATGAATTAAATGCAAAAGTAAACACGCATTTGTATGCATTATTGCTAATTTGGTATTTGAGAAATACACATGAAATGGCTCTTAATATAGCTATACAGAAAGGAAGTTCAAGACCATCTCATCACATAATAAAATATTTGTGAACATCCCAGCGGGCAACTAAAGTTTATAAAGTATCTAAAAATAGAAATCTTAGTTCTCTAGGAATAGTTTCTTACTTTAAGCAGAAGATAAGTGTCCCGAAAAATTTGTGAAAACTAATTTGGGGCTGCTAAAAAATTGTTGTCCCTGAACTGGTGGGAAGAATTGTTCATGTGACTTTATTTTTAAAGTTGAAGGCCGAATTCAGGGAACGCCGTGTGCGAGCTTGCTCAAAAGTCTCTATTTCTGTTCTGGAGAGAACATCATATCATTCAGGCTTTCGAAAAAACTGTCAACAGCTTCATGGGAAAGTTCCACTAAGTCGGAAATAGGGGTAACCATGCATTCGTGCGCATGATTGTCTGCATTGACATTCTGATTCGCATTGCTGACAGAAGGTCGTACCTGTTCGATGCTGCTTTCATCTTGAACTTCACTACTCTTCAATCGCAGTGGTGAAGATTCCAGGAATGCCGTCATCAGGATTGGCAGCCTTTGAGGGCAGCACAAAGCGTGAACCTTGGTAGGAACCAACAGTGTATCTGCATCCACTGGCGCATCCGATTGTAGCGTCAGACAGGTGTCTAACACGCATTCTTCTCCGCATAGCAGACACCTTAGTACAGGTAAAACACACCTTTGCCACATTGGTCGAAATGATAGAAACCAAGTCATGTTTAGGTCTCTAACCCGGGAGAGTCCCAGGATTTTTGATATCCTGTCCCGGTATCCAATGGCTAGGATCGTATCTTCCATTGTCGCGAGAGTTTGATCTGTGACATGGGTTGCCATAACGAAAAATAAGGACTAAGAATAGTATTCCTGCAATTAGTCCCAGGATCAGGGGAAGTCCGCCAAAAATCGAATGGACGAAATCTGGAAAAATACCCAGTATGGCTTTGAATGGTGTTAATGCCATCGAAAATACTGTCTTAAATACCCCTGAGATCCCATTGGTATCAGAAATATTTAAGATTTCGCTCAGGATTTCCGCGAAATGTACGGGGGAATTAGTTGATAATAATGTATGTATCTCTGCAGTCGTCCTTGCGACTTGTAGATCATACGTTTCTTTTGATGACGTGAGCCTTGTAGGCGTCTGAAGAAGCACTGTTTTCATTCTGCTTAAAGTATCTATTCGAATAGAAGTAATTTTCAAACTGGGCCATGCCCTTGCCTCCCTGTCTGGAAAGGTGCTGGGGAATAAAGAACGTCCACAGCACTTGACCTTCGCCGTCGTAGTGACTAGATAAGGAGTCCCGGGCATAAGACTACAACATCTGCGGTCTACAATAAGAATGTAACTCCCATTATAGAGTCTTTGAAAGAATGGTTCTATTTCAGTTGCAGGTGCGCCTTGCTGGTGACATGAAAGGTTGTATGAATTCCCTTCACAGGCTCCGTGCAAACTAATACCGTTACACAGAAGCGTGCCGCTTAGTGACATAGCACAATTGTTGCCACTAAGAAACACTTTCTGTCCTTTATTACTGACACATGCATGTGAATAGGGCAGGTTCCAAGTTGTTTTAAGGTACCCCTTTCCCAATTTCTCGTACATGCCAGCCTGTATATATTTTTGGCAGTATTGAAACCTGAAGGTTGAGATTGGAATATTTATGATTCCGTGTATTATCCATTCACTGACAGGTCGTTCTGACATTGTCATTGGTAATCTTTCTAGTTTTTCAATGCTCAAGATTGTATAATCAGCACCCTTTTGCGCCATACCGATTTGTCTATCAGTAAGGTTAAAGATTTGGAATAGTGACGTTGTGTTGATTAAACGCCAAGGCACATAGCCTGAACGCAGATTTTGTAACGTCCAGCCAAGCTGTACAATGGAACGCAATTGTGACTGACCATGTTGTAATAACAGTAAGTCTTGCGATAATATATCGATTGCTGAAGACACAATGCTGTCCAATGAAAAAATTCTGGAGGACAGAGTCATTAACCCATTGTCCACTACAGATAGTGATTTTTCCAAATTAATACGGTCAATTTCCCGTATTCTTTCTGCTGTCTCAATTTGAGTAACCTTCCAGGCCTCATTGTATGCTGCATATACAGAGGCTGCTATGAAACGCTTTTGACGCTGTTTGCGTGGTCCCATTATGAAATCACGCAAGTCAGCACCATCAGTAAGTAAAGTTAGGTGTTGCTTAATTTCAGGCAGTGTGGAAGTTTGTAGCCATTGAAGGCATAATTTGCCCACACTGTAGGTTGTTATTATCCCTGGGTGATGTCTTTGGGGATATCTAGGGTCTGGCCTGGTCATTTTGAAACCCTGTGTTTTATTCAGGAATCTATCTTGACAGTTATTTGTATCTGTGGGCCAGATCAACCATTGTTTCCAATCAGGATGTGTTCTGTTTTGGTTTAGTATATGGTTTACGTCTATCTCTTCATCTGTATCAGAGCTATTGCTAAACATTGTTGGCTTTGGAATAGACGGTTTAATTAAATCTTTGATTTTGGCTAAGCCAAGACAGGTGGTTTGTTGAACAGTGTCATTTAAAAATATCATTTGTTCTGGGATCATGCAGGCTCTAAACAAAGCTTCTATACCCTGTACTTGCCATTCTTTTGTACCCCAAACACTTTTCAAATCAACATTTTTGTCCCAATAATCAAATCCAAATGTATTCATTTTTTCAAAGAATGAATCTGAATATATCAATTTTGTGTTGGTTATCATGGTTTTCATCCCTGTCTTGTTTGACAATTTAAAATAAAATGTTTCAGCATTACTTATGTTAAAACCTGAAAAATATGAATATTTGTCATATACGGTTCTAGAGCTTCCTTTTGGAGGTGTGGCACAATGTTCCCATTGATTATAACTTAAAACATTTCTAGGTTGTGCAGATTTATGTAAAAAATGGTTACCATAATGGTTAAAGCAATACATACTATCATAATTTGTAGAACCTTGCAAATAATCATGTTTTGTAAATTTAGCAGACATTACTAAGTCAGACATCATGTTGTTAATGCTTTCGAAGTCCCAATCATCAGCAAATGAGTTTGGTTTTGCAAAGTCACTCAAGGAGATCTTGATTTGGTGTGGATATTTCAGGATCTCGACCGGACCATAAATTTCATAGTCAGTGTTGTCCCAGGCTACCCCGCCAGGTATAGGATTGGCTGTGAAGTTGGCTGAAGAAAGTTCTCTTTTCTCGACGTGTGAAGATGTGTGTGGTTTGAGGACCAAGTTGATGTTCTGACTTGCTGTGTCCATTTTAGCATATTTTCCCTCAATGAAGCGTCCCAAAGTAATTACCATGATGAGCCAAAGTATGAGGATAAATGCACCAAAACCCACCCAAAATTCAATCCATGGAGAAACCAGATATGTTTCTTTCAGATGTTTCAAAAGTTCCTTAGCTTTGTCTTTAAAGGATTTTGATGATGGCTGTGTCTTTGATTCACTGAAGCCGTCAGAGGAATCATCGAAGTTGATGAAGTAACCGGATGCAGTTCTGTCAATTGTTCCAATTGGTTCAGGATTTCTGTTTTTTGCATTTTCACTTGGTACTTCAGTATAGATTGGTGTGTCTCTGCTAAATGTCTTTATTTGGGTTTTCAGAGGTCTGAGTTCTATTGCATTGTTGCATAGTCCTTCTTGTTCTTCTTTAGGCGTTTCGAATGTGATGAGCCTTTTTGTTAGGACCTCTGTGCTGGTAGCAAACCTTGGTGTTCTGCTACTTATTGGGAGTCCACTTGGCCTACTGTTTGTTATCGGCCACATGTTGTGGTTTTACCAGGTCGATGGATACAACTCGGTTCTCCTTTTTACCAGCAAGTGGCGGTAGTACAACTGATCTTGTCCCGTTGACAGACAAGACAGGAACTGCTTTTCTGTAGGAAGGCCCAAATTCCTTCTTTACCGCGATCTTTTCCCTGACTAGATCCCCGACTTTTGGAATCCAGACAGGTCTTGCTGGGACAGGTGGTGATTCTTCAGTGGTCGTTGGCTGTTGTTTCAACTGTATGTTGCTCAGGTCTTTTCTTGTTTTGTTTAAGTCCTGCAAAATAGCCAAACGGTCTTTGACATCAAAGCTTTTTTCTTTAACCACTGAAGTCTGACTATCAAGGTCAGAGATCAACATCCTAGTTCCAAATAATAATTCGTACGGACTGAATCCCTTCAGAGAATTTCTTGGCAAGTTATTTAGACTACGTTGGACACTTATTAGATGTTTGACCCACCCAGCTCCCGAACCTAATATCCTTTCCATTATAGATTGCTTTCTGCCTTGGTTTTTTCTTTACACCATCCAGTACCCTCAGGAAGGAAGTGAGAAGATTCCCGCTGGGCTGTGCTCATTTGGCCATGTTTTCCCCCAGGCTGGTGTGCCAGAGTGAAAACAATGGTCGAACGTAACATGCTCTTAGCGTATATGGCATTTAGACTCGCAAATCTTGTATAATAGTCCGGACGTCAGCCGAGTGCTGGTGATCTACATTATAAGTGGAAACTAGCCTGTATATGTTAATCGCAAGCCATTCTTTTTGCTGGTAATATTATCTGCCTTGATACGACGAGGTATTAAACTGTTTCTCTCCCCACTGCGATCTCTGTTGCAGTTTGGGCAGTTTTTTACAAACATGGTGTAATGCAGGCTCATGCCTGGCCACCAGTACCGTGATTGTAATTCTTCCAGAGAATCTTTTAATTTAAGGTGTCTGAGACCCTCGCCCATGTGTGCGTCTGCGATTAACAAGTTTCTCCTGTCCATGTTTGGCATTACTCTATCCCCCACTCCAGGGATTCGAGCAAAAGGGACGGAGTTCGCATCGATTATGTATGTATAATTGAGTGGATAGTTGATCGGTAACGCTGAGCAGTCGCCTTTTGATGACGTTTTCACCGCCAGCATCGTTTCACCGTCAATGTATTTTAATGTACGCTTTTTTCGATCTACGGGAGCCGGTTTAGTGGCTGCCGCTGCGGCTGCTTCAGCCAATGAATTCCCCACAACGTGAACGCCATCACGCTGATGACTCAGTGAGTGTGTCACGTGAGTCTTTGGTAGTTCTTTTTTCAAAAGAGCTACTTGTTCCCAGAGCAGTTTCTGCTTTATTGGTGCATCTGTGTCATCTTTGTAACCGTTCTGAATCCATGTCTGCAAATCCTTGTTATATGCTTTGACGCAGTAATATGAATCTGACACTATAAGTGTCGGGAATTCGCGATCCGCATTATCTAGCGCCATTTTCAAAGCTATTATTTCAGTTTGTAGTTCTGAATTTGTTTCTACTGAGTGTGATTTTGTTAATAGAGGTCTTAGTTTACCTCCCCGCCACACTTCTTTTGTAATCTCACATGTGGGGTTGTATGCTTGTTCTCCCCAAACTGAGGGTTGAGCATGTCCGTCTGTATAGATTACACAGGCGTAATGTCGTAGAGGCAGAATGTCGATTGGCAGAGGATACGTCTTTTCATATTTTAGATTTTTTAATTCTTCTAGTTCTGGATCAAAGTAGTAGTATACTTTGTCCGTTGTGATTGAATTCACCCATTGTATCCATTCCGGATTCAATGTTGTTGTTGGTAAATTACACGGTGTTGTTAATGCCTCAAAGGCTGATTCTGCTGTTCTGACTGTGATATGTCTACCGTCAGCTATGTCTTTTTCTCTAGCTATTGCGGTTTGAACTGCACGAATGATTTTTTCTGTATTACTGAATTTCTGTTCAGCTTCTGTGTACAAGTGTGATTTGAATGCAATTGGTACCTTTTCTCCTTCATTAGAAGTCAGGTATGTGAATCCGCATCTCCCTGGGATGACTTGAATCACAAGATTGCGTGTGTTATCACGTGTTTCTAATTTTGTTTTAATTAGCATGTCTGTTTGTAAGGATCTCAAAATTTCTGTGTGTGTTTGAGTCCAATTGGATCTTTTAAAGTCTGGTTTAATTAGATCATAAAGGGGTTTGACCCTTTCTGCGTAATTTGCAATGTATGTTCTTCCGAAATTTAGGAAACCTAGAATTGACTGTAGGTTTTTTAGTGTTTTAGGAGCTTGGATTACGGCACATTTCTCTAGGAAATTGTCAGCCAAGCTTTTGCCTTCACTTGATAACTCATATCCTAAGAATAGGACCGTCAGATGGGCAATTCTGGACTTTTTAAAGTTGAATTTGTAACCCTCTGCAGTGAACCCAAGTATTATGGTGTTCACCCCTTTCAAGTGAGTCTCCAAGTCATCATCTGTTAAGTAAATGTCATCGACATAAGATAATGCTTCATCATCATATAGTTGTAGTAATTCTGTTACTCTCGCTGAGAATACCCCCGGGCTGTTCTTGTACCCCTGGGCTAACCGACAGAATTGCTTTTGAGTGCCATTTACTGAGAATGCAGTTAAAGATCTGCTCTCTGGTGCTATGTTTTGACAAAAGAATCCATTGGAGATGTCCAAGGTTGTTTTGTATTTTTTGCGCACTATGTTATTCATTAGTGCAGCACTGTGTGAGTTTTGCACTGCAAAGGTTTTGCAACATGTGTTAAGGTGTCGGTAATCCAAAACTAGACGATATGAATTGTCTGGTTTGGAGACCGGAAACAAAGGATTGTTCATTTGTGAGGTGCAAGTTTCAACCACCCCCTGGTATTCTAGCTGATCTAGTATTTCATTTACCTGTTTTTTAGCTTCTTGCTTAATTGGGTACTGCCTTTGTGCAGTAGGTTGTGATTTTAACTGGATTTTGTGAGGAGGGGAGTCCTCATCCCATCCTACATGATTTTTATATAAAGCAGGTGCTAAGGCCACTGCCCACTTTCTAGCAAGTGTGTATTTTTTATGAATCGGGATTTGATTCGAGAAGGCAGGCATAATTACTTCTTCGCCATGAGGGCACTCCCTGACAAACTCTGGTGGCCAGTCTTTTTCAGCTAGAAGGATGTCATAACCCTTGGAGAGGTTATCCCAAAATAGTCCCCTTATTTTCCTAGTCTTATCTCCCTCTATACGTAATGTTATCTCGTATATCTTGTGGGGCTTGCGAACTCTGGTGTCTGCAGTTTCCACTTGAAGGTATTCATTCGTGTCCACTGTCTCCAGATGATTCATAAGGACTTTGCGAGCTATGCTCACCTCTGCTGCGCTGTCTAGCATTGTCTGAGCCCATTCTCCGTTTTTCAGTTGTGTCCTCAGTATTCTCGGCATTTTTAACTACCTTGATACTGGCTACCTTTTTTTTTTGGAAATTGTAATTTCTTTTTTAGCTGAGCAGGTTCCTTGTCTTTGGACTTGGCGTGCTCTTCTGATTGTCCTCTTCTTTCCGATTTCTGCGAGGAAGTCTGAAAAGATTGAGAGGGACGTGTATCAATGTCTTGATATCTATCAGGTTTTTTAATATTATCCCTATTTCTAAGGTTATATCTATTCCCAGAGGGGTCACTCTGCGGTGACCTCTGTCTTTGGTTTGGAGATTTCTCTCTTCGCCTGGGAGACCTCCCTCGGGACTGGAATTTCTTTTCTTTAGGATTGGATTGTTTGTTTCCATCCCAGTTCTTTTTTGGTGAATTATTATTAAAAAATATTTTTTCTGGACTTGTAGTCAGTTGCGGTTTTACTGGTATTCCACCTAGACTATCTCTGCCTAGTTCTTCATAGGATTTTTCTATGATTCTGGCAATTTCAGCTGGTTGGTCTGCTATATCTGTCTCTTTTAACCTCTGGCGGATCGCCACGTTTGCTGCCTCACCTTTTATGTTGGCTAATAATATAGCCGAGACCTGCTTGAAGTCTTTTAGTAATTTCATACCAAGAGTTAAAGCAGGTTCTGGACCGTATTCATCTTGAATTTGTTTTAGCACATCTGGTATTACCGAAATGGATGGAACACCGTGCGTTTTTGTGTAGATGGAAGCAAAGACTGTACCCCAAGTGTCACAGTCCTCAATGTGTGGTGCGATTCCCATTGGGAGACATATAGTCAGAATCCTGTGTTTTTCTAATGGGGTGGTGTCAGGAAACACCGCCTCCATTTGGGTAATTTTCTGTGCCAACCAGAATGGTATCTGTTCCCGTTTAGCTGGAACTTTACCTAGGCAGGATTGGATGTTCTGTGGTGTAATTTTATTTGTGTTCCCCTGGTGAGGGGTCAGCTGTGGAAGTTTAATCGCTGGCTGAATTGTTGAAGTCCGCATTACATACTGAACTAATTGTCTATGAATTTTTAGTAGTTGTTTTAGCTGTATTAACAGCTCTGCTGCAGGCATTCTTTCGATGTCTGGATGTGGTGTGTATCCGGCTAAGACCGGCCACGTTGCTCCTGGTCTTCCTAAAGGACCGAGCCTTGTAATGTGATTGTTATGTATTAGGGCGCCATCAAATAAGAGCAAATGCTCTTGGAATTTGAGTGGTACTTCCACCTCCTCGAAAGGAGTGTACGTTTCAGGAGGTTCCTCTACTTTGTAATAGTGGAAGTACTTTGTTACAGCATTTGCTGCTGGAAAATGTATCCATGAATAGTATACCTCTGTCTGCCGATATTCGTGTGCCTCGATTACGAATATGACTGTGCCACCTCTAGGTGTCAGTCCATTTTCTATAAGTTTTAAGGTTATAGATCTCCTTTTAATGACCGGAATGAGTGTTATATTCGGGTCTGCTGCTTGCATGGTAGCGTCAGCATCTGCGAGTTCAGTTGCTAATCTAACTGCCTCTCTTTCATCATCACTCTCTGCCATTTTACAGACAGGATGGTATTATGTTTGTTTGCAGATCAGGTTTCTTTATGGAAACAGAGATTAGATGCACAATATTTTGGGAATGTTTTTATCCTTCAACGTTGACTATACCAAGAACCATACATAGGAGTTCCCTCCTGCGAGGTTTTGGAGGATATTACCTTTCACCCACTCCAGACGTCTTTGGAGTATAATGGAAAAAGGGGTCTGAGTGAGAAAGCACGACTGAGTTACTCTAAATGTCTTACGTTAGTTTTATCGCCCTTTCCAAACGCGTTGGGCGCCATGTAGTGTAGCTCCTATTTTCCCAATAGGCTCTGCGCATTGGAATAATACCTACAGCAGTAAAGGCCTAGACCAGACGTTAACTAGGTCTACTACTGTCGATACTAGACTTAATTTTTGGGTTTGCCAGCGTAGCTCAGAGTTCGCTAGAAACTTTCTCGAATGTTCAAGGAGGAATTAACTTCCCTGATTAGACAAGAAGGGATTTAGTTTCTGACAACCATAGAACATGACAACTTTGCTCTCCCCTAATCAAGAGTCAATCTCGAGAGTCGTGTGAGCACAAGGCAATTATTTTACTCAGTCAGTACGTGCATTCTTAGTCTCATCAGATTGTAGAGAAAAGGAAGAGACGGGCGTGTTCAATAAAAAGGTGTTATTTATTGATCAGTCTCTTTTCTCGTACAAGAGAAATGGATCGATATTATTGCAATACTTATAGTTAAGTAAAGTGCATACATTAAAAGCAATAGTATAAAATAATACTGTAAAAACATTGATATGGTTTCTGAGCCATATGATGTTTAAAATGATTAAAATATATTTACATACACATATACATTTGACTAAACATACTCAACTGGTGTTTCTAAATACGCCTACCCCGTGTACCTGACCTAAGTCTAATGCCTGGGCGGGAATAGAAAGTTACAGTTTAAGTTAAGTTTGTTTTTGCCAAGTGAATAACTAAAGAATTCTCTGTGAGGGGTTATTCAGTTCTGTACCTGGAAGTTAGGATGAATGAGGAATGGTATCTCTTTCTCTGCTCTCGATATTCCAGGCTGCCTGCGAGGGCTGCCCAGAAACGCCGGTGCTGGGTCTCTCGGCTTGAGATAGCAGCGCGTCTCTCAGCGCGTCAGGAAGGCGGGGCTGCGCCAGCGGGGTCTGCTTCTGCTCTCGGCTTCGGCAAGTATGGCTGCTCCGTCTTGTCACCACGTGTGTGTTTGCATAGGGCAAGATCGGCAATATTTATACCTTAAAGGTGCCGAGATTGACGTAAGGATGGACATAGATACGTCAATAAAGATGTCATACGACTTGCTCGTTAGCACATTCTTTTACTGAAGTTCTCTGTGAAATCAAAACAATGGCGGCACGGATTTTCCAGGTTGTCATAGGTTTGATTTGTTATGAGAACGTCGTATGCCTTATCAGGGGCTGGAGGAATGTCGCTTGTCTAATTAGATCTCAAGCGTTATGACCTAATCAGATAACACGTTCCTGTGCCGTAGTGTGACTGCGTCAGATAACGGTATCTGCATCATGGGGGCTGTTCTTGCCTCATGGGCTGACTGTTAGTTAACTTGATAGTTAGTTTAACCAGAATAGGGTCAGGAATAGGGGGATCGATTCAGAACCTATAGGAATACATGACAGGATGATGACCAGCCGCCTGAAACTGAACTCAGACAAGACGGAAGTCCTCATCCTGGGCCCCTCACCCTCCGCCTGGGACGACTCCTGGTGGCCCCCCACCCTGGGCGCCGCACCCAAACTGACAGACCACGCACGCAACCTGGGCTTCATCCTGGACTCCTCCCTCTCCATGACCAGACAAGTGAACGCCGTCTCCTCGTCCTGTTTCAACATCCTGCGCATGCTACGCAAGATCTTCCGGTGGATCCCCACCGAGACCAGGAAGATGGTCACCCAGGCCCTCGTCACCAGCCGCCTGGACTACGGCAACGCCCTCTACGCCAGAACCACCGCCAAGCTCCAGAAGAGACTCCAGCGAATACAGAACGCCTCAGCCAGACTCATCCTCGACATCCCCCGACGCAGCCACATCTCCGGACACCTGAGAGACCTGCACTGGCTCCCCGTCAACAAGAAAATCACCTTCCGTCTCCTCACCCACGCACACAAAGCCCTACACAACCAAGGCCCGAGCTACCTCAACAGCCGCCTCAACTTCTACGCTCCCACACGCCACCTCCGATCGACCAGCCAAGCCCTCGCCGCCGTCCCCCGCATCCGAAGAACCACAACAGGAGGAAGATCCTTCTCCCACCTGTCCGCCAAGACCTGGAACTCCCTCCCGACCCACCTCCGCCTGACCCAAGACCACCTCGCCTTCAGGAAGCAGCTCAAAACCTGGCTGTTTGAGCAGTAGCAGACCCCCCCTCCCGAAGCGCCTTGAGACCCTCCGGGTGAGTAGTGCGCTATATAAATGCAATGATTGATTGGTGATTGATTGATTGACTGGAAGTTCCAGGGAGGGTGATAGTATCATTGTGAGATCTGTGGTCCTGAGGAAGGCCGATTGACCCGCTAGGGAAATTTGAGGCTGCCAAAGCATATTAACAATCTGTAGAAAGGAGGGATTAAGGGGTAATAATCCCCCTTATCATCACCCTCCTTAATTTTTGAATCCTAAATCCTAGCCAGAAAGTCCAAGAATAAATACACTAAAGGAATTTCCTGAGCTAGTCTTAATCACTGTTTTGTTGTAGTTCTGCACAGAAAGATCCCTTAATATATGTGTATGCATTGTCTTCCCTATCTCTTTGCTTCATCCTAAGCGTTGGTCTGTGCAGGCATGTTGTCAGAAAGCTCTCTGATGAAGCATGGCGCTATAAGTGGGTGATGGTGTTGGACTTGGCCCTATTTGGCTTAAGTTCCTTAAATGTTTTGCCTTCCTCCTAGACCTTTTTCTGACATTATGTTGCCGACTTAGATGCGTTTGGCACTTTGACACGGCTGATCAGTGTCAAAGTGCAAGTGCTCCCTGTATAAAGTGTTATGGTAATTGGTTGTCCATAATTGGTTTGTTTGCCTTACTGGTAAAGTCCCTAGTAAAGTGCACTATGTGTGTCAGGGCTGGTAATGCAATGCTACTAGTGGGCCTGCAGCACTTATTGTGCCACCCTCATAAGTAGCCCTAAGAAGAGATCTCAGGGCTGCCACTGCAGTGCCTGTGCACAGTTTGTTAACTGTCTTGTTGTCCTGACAAGTGCACCCACCTGCCAGGCCTTCCCTTCCCTTTTTATGCACATCAGACACCCCTATAGTAGGCCCAAGGTACCCCCCTGGGGAGGGTGCAGTGTATGTGAAAGGTAGGACATGTACTGAGGTGTGTACCATGTCCTGACCATGAAATACTACCAAATTCGTTTTTCACTGTTGCAAGGCCTCTTACCAATAGGACAGAAGGGGAAATGCTGTGTCCCATGTTTCCAGCATATCTTCCCATAGGCATAAGATGGAGAGATGGAGTTTAGTGTGCTTGAACTCAGACTTTATTAACACATCTTTCTGTGAAGATGGTTTTTGAATTGTGTGTTGAGAAATCACGCTTTTAGAAGCGGCTGTTTTCTTGTCTGAAACCATACTGTGTGCCTCTGCCTAGTTGTGTATTGCCTGCCTGGGTTTGCATGTGGCAGGGTCTGGGAAGCGTGCTGACCCCAGGGAGGAGTAGGTGAGACAGCAACAGGTTGGCCTGTGTTTGATGTGGGGGGAGGAGTAGGCCCCTGGACGTGAAGATGGCTATGTTGCTGCCACCAATGGATGGCTCCACCTCCTGCTGAGCGTCTGGGCCAAAGACCCTGCCTATCAAAGAAAGAGGGTGTGCACTGGCAGGAAGACACTCAGGTCTGGTTTGGACCGGGGTCAGAGCCCCCTTGAAAACAAAGACTTCAAAGGCATTTAGGGGTATAAATGTAAGAGCTGAAACCCCTGAACACAAGACTGACATCCATACTGAAAAGGATTGAAACTACTTCGTGTTCAATAGGAACCTCTGCCTAAGAAGAACAACTGAAGAGACTGAAGGGAAGGACTGCCTTGCTGTATGTTCTGGGGCTTGCATGCTGGTTGCTGATTTGACTGAGGAGAGGACAAGGGACTTTGTTGGGTGCTGTGTCCCCCTGCTTGAAAGGACTTGAGGAGAGCTTGTTCCCTGTGTTGGAAACTCAGGAACATAAAAGTTTCCAAGTGTGTCTCAGCGACGATGTGTGAATGTGCTTTTTGCACACCTGAGACTGCTGTGTGGTCCGTGGTGCTCTTCACGAGGTGCCCCGAAACCGCATTGTCCCCGCACTGTGAAACATTGTCCACGCTGCTGCATTGCTGTTTGTGGCCCGAGCTGTCATTGTAACGGAGGCTGTGAGTAAAGATCGACGCCGCCGGCTCAAGCCAAACGTGCTAAAGGATTTCTTGAAGCTAAGGAAGCTACAAGTGAAAGGGATCGTGATCTTGGTTCGCAGAAAGGAATCTACCCAAGATCGTCAACGAAGGAGAAGGCAGTGCCGTAACCCGTCCAGCTACAGCATCGCCTAGAAACAGAGCTGCAAAGTGATCGGGATCGCCCAGCAGGACATCTGATGAGCGGCGTGAAAGAGCGAGGCAGCGCACCCTCCCAGGAAAGGCTTGGACTCCAGTCGTGAGCCACAAGCGTGTGTGGCCTGGGGAGGCGTGCAGGAGAAGTACAGGAGTGCTCCGAGCACTCTCCTGCTGCACCGCGTTAGACACGCTGAGTCCCCAAGCGGCCGGTACCTGCCCAGCAGTACCGGGGCTGCCCCTTTAAGCTTACGACCGTTGTGTCTGCTGTTGGGGCCTAGTGGTGCCTGAGTTGACCACGTAGATTGGCTAACCCTATTATTCTGGCATTACAAACTGCCTGATTCTTGCATTACTTGCCGCATTATTCTTGCATTACAAACTGCCTGATTCTTGCATTACTTACCGCATTATTCTTGCATTACAAACTGCCTAATTCTTGCATTAAGACCCGCATTATTCTTGCATTACGAACTTCCTGATTCTTGCATTACAAACTGCATTATTCTTGCATTACGAACTGCCTGATTCTTGCATTAAGGACTGTCTTAGTACCACATTACAAACTGCATAGCATTGCATTAGGACTGCATTAGAGATCATGACTTGCTCATTTATACCGCATACGCATATGTTGGATTTCTATCGTTTGGTCTCATCGTATTCCTTTTTATAGAGATACCGTTATTTTTATGAAACCAGTGTGGTGTCCATTTGTGGTATTGTCACTGTGTTACGGGGAGTGTGGTTGCAAATACTTTACACATTGTCTTGGAGATAAGCCTGGCTGCTCGTGCCAAGCTACCAGGGGGTGAGCAGGGGTTATCTGAGAGTGTGTCCCTCCTTACCCTGACTAGAAGCAACGGTCCCTATTTGGACTAAGGTACCTACCTGAGCCAACTAGAGCCCCTCAGTTCTAACAGATGGCAATTTTAAAAAGCTTTGTGTTTTGCTTGAGTGACACTCGCACTAGATATGTTTATGTCCTCCTTTTCCTTTTTGTGTGTGTAAAGCTCTTTCATCTTCAGAAAATATGCAGAAACCTGCTTTCCTGTTTTTCCCTATAAATCCAATCCCCAAATGACATTTATGAATTTGGGTTAGAACACTATGAGGCATATCAATTCAAACATCATGCAGCACAGTAAGTCACCTTGATGCGCTATGTGATAGGGAAAGGGCAGGAATGCACCATACTTAACAGTATACGCCACAGTCTTGTCATATCCCAGTACTGACACACAATGTGCTGCCTAGCACCAATGTAGAGTGCTTGCATTGGAAGCAGGATTTTTTATGCAGGCAGGGACACCTTCTTGCACAGAAACAATCCTGTGAGGCATTTTCATCTTTCTATGTGTGCTGCAGCACACATAGAAAAAGGAAGTAACAATGAAAAATAAAGATATTTCTCCTCGTTAAACTTCATCTGGGAGGTGTAGCCTTTTGATGCATTCAGGTCTAACAGTAATGGTAAATCTGGGAATTCAGCAGAATCCATTTGTGGATGCCTGGGAACACCCACGCTCCACCCATGGAATGCCTCCCTGGTGCAGAGTAATGCAACGCAGAGATTCGCACGGTGCTGAGTTACTCTGGATTTATCAAGTCACTCAGGGCCACGCAAGGCAGCCTTGCATAGCTTGATAAATCATACCTAGATTTTTGCCACCCTTGCGCCCCCTTACCTGGCACACAAAACCTCCATAAATATGCCCCTGTGTGGCCAGAACAAACCGTTGTAACAATCATCTTAAGACCTTAGGATAGAATATAGCCTTAGAAGTTCTAGGTGGGAATTGAGGCAGGACTTAAAGAAGCTGAAGCCATGAATAATAACTGTTTCCTGAATGTTGGTCTATTACATTTTCATTATTAAGCATTTTCTGTCCTTCGTGTAATTTATTTTCACTTTAAAGAATAGGAAAAATGTATGATTGTTATTGTGTATGCTCTCTTTAGTTATCCTGTTTAGATTTGTTTAATGTTATCCGCTGCAAGTATCCTCATAGCAGTGGTTTATTATTTAATCTAGTTCTACTTTGAATGCCTTTTTATTTTCAGTGCCTCGAAACAGAGCCCCTGGCATTGTATGTGCAAAGAAATAACAAAGAGGCAAACAAACAAACAAACAAAAAGCATCGAGGCTTGTTGAATGCCCTCGGGGCAGTGCTTTACAGAGGAATATGAGCATTTCAGTCACAGAAAAAATGTAGTCTGGCAGACAGGAATAAAACCACTGTAACATTGAGCAATTCATACCCAGAGAAGACAGAGTGGAAATATGAGAAGGGTGCTATAACAGCTTGCAGTATAGAGGAATGCAGATGGTTGTGTGTGAATAATTTGTAATCAGTTTTTAGACAGGTAGGGAAGATGAATAATGTTTTTTTTCAACATAGTAATGACTACAGAACACTTATCAGAAGCTGAAATGTTCCAGATGAGAGAGAAAAATTTGAAAGAGCAGGTAAGCTGGCAAGTCAATATGAATCAATGGATGTGACTAAGGGCTTTATTTAGAGTTTGGAAGATGTCCTCCCATCACCTCACCATGCTCAGAAAGCAATGGATTTGAGCTTGGACTACCAGAGATAAGTACTGTCTTATTATTCATGAAACACGGTAACTAATGCCATTCAAAAGAAAAAGAGCATGCCACAGGTATGTCCTTATAAGTACACTTGCAGTGTTATTATAAGATGGTAGAAAAGGAATAGATACATGATATTTTCACACAATAGGTTGCACAATCCACTTGTACCACTGTGATGTTATGTTATGTTTATTTGTTGAGTGAACTTTCACCAGCCAAGGAATCTTGGTGCTGAGCAGGTGTACTGGTCTTCTCCAAAGGTCTTTGTTGTGGTTATTCGAAGAGCCATGTCTACATCTTCTTGTGAAACTCATGTATATAGGAGATTGCTCTGATGTGCAGTCGGAGGTGGTTCCATGCTTTCGGAGCAATGAATTAGAAGGCTTGACCTTTGGCTCCATATTCTTGTATCCATGGGATGTGGCAAGTCAGAGTCTAGCAGAGTAAAGGTGTCTGGCTAGTTATTGGAAGGATATGTGATTGTTCAGGTAGTGTGGGCCTGTGCTGCGTACTGATTTGAATGTGAGGATGTGGAGTTTGAACTGAGAGCCCTTGTTTATTGAGAGCCAATGAAGCTCCCTGAGGTGTGGTACTTAATGTGAGTCCTACATGGAAGTTTGAGGATGAGTCAGGCCCCTGTGTTCCCGATGGTTTGTACTCATCTGGTGAGTTGCTTGGTTATACCGGCATAAAGAGTGTTACCGTAGTTCATCTTTCTGGTGACAAGAGTGTGGGTTACAGTTTTTCTTGTGTTTCTCAGGAACCATTTGAAGATTTTCTCCAGCATCCTCAGAGTGTGGAAACAGAAATATGTGGCAGTGTTGACTTATACGGACATGTCTAACATGTTGCATATGATGATCTGGAGGTTCCTGGCATGGGCGCTTGAAGTAATAATAATAATAGTAATAATAGGCATTTATTGAGCGCACAGCTACCCCAACGGGGTGTCCCGGCACTATAGTGAGCAGAAAATGAGGCAGCAGACGGAGCCGCAACTAATCAAGCCGGCTAAAAAGCCAGGTCTTAAGAGCCTGGCTAAACTCACATTCAGACTGAATCAGACGCAACGGAAGAGGTAGCTTATTCCAACATTGGGTGGTTCCTACCTCAAAGGTGTTACCTCCTGATCTAGCTTTTGAGAACCGAGGAGTGATGAGCAGGCACTTGTCATTGGACCGTAGGGATCTCGATTGACAATAGGGACGGAGTCTCCTCCTAAGGTAGACCAGACCATGGCCTTGTCCTGCCCTGAAGGTGAGTGTCAGCGCCTTGAATTCTATTAGTTTAGCCATGGGCAGCCAATGGAGTAGTCAAAGATATGGGGAGATATGTTGTCGAAGTGAGACTCCGCATACCAGGCGGGCAGCCGCGTTTTGACCCGTCTGCAGTCTACAGAGCAAGCCTAATGAGAGACCCACGTATAAGCCATTCGCGTAGTCTAAATGGGAGGTAATCAGTGCGTGAACCACCGTTTTTCGGGTTGCATTGGGCAGATAATTAATAAATTTCTTGATGATTTTAATCTTGCCGAAACAAGTGGCAGCCACCGCTTGAACCTGTCTGGTAAGGGACAGCTGATTGTCCCATCTAACTCCCAGATTCCTGACCGAGTCCTTGGGTGCAGGAGCAATTCCCAGTTCCTCTGGCCACCACAGATTAGAGGAGAGGGGAGAAGGTTGGTTAAAAAATAGGATCTCAGTCTTCTCTGGATTAAGTTTCCAGAAATTGCGGTCCATCCAGGCCGCAATATTTCGAGACAATTTTTCAGTGGGTCAAAAGTAGCGGCAGACACAGCATTAAAGGTGAATAGAAGCTGCGTATCATCCGCATATGAAATGATTTTGACCTCAGACATGGCAATCAATTCAGCCAGCAGGGTAAAGTAAATATTAAAAAGTAGAGGGTTCAAAGTCAAAGAAGAGCCCTGCGGCACGCCCCACTTCAGTGGTTTGACTGGGGAGATGAACGGATAGGTCCGGACCTGCTGTGTGTGGTCAGATAGAAATGACGATATCCAGTTCAGCTCTGAGCCCAGCACGCCAATGGTCTTAAGGCGGTTCAGAAGACTGGGATGGGAGACGGTGTCAAATGCTGCAGACAAATCTAACAGCACCAACACCACCTTGGAACCTCCATCGACCGCCGAGCGTATAGAGTCTGCCATTTCAATGAGGGCCGACTCTGTACTATAGCTAGGATGGAAGCCGGATTGAGAGTCGTGAAGGAGGCTATTATCTTCAACAAAGGCCATCAGTTGCTGATAGACTAATTTCTCTAAAATCTTGGCAGGAACTGGTAATGGAGAGATAGGTCTATAATTGCAAGGAGATTCAGGATCTGCGTTGGCTTTCTTTAAGATGGGCAAGAGGAAGGCATGTTTCCACGCGTCCGGATAAGAGCCCAATATGAGGGAAACGTTCCAGATGATGTTTAAATGGGGATTGAGAAATTTAGCAAGGATGTTGTAATGCTTGGCGGGCAAGGAGTCACTAGGGGAACTGGATTTACACTTCTGAAATTCCAGAAGAGAGGCTTCCTCCGAAATTGCGGCAAATTCTGAGAGCACAGAGCTGGGAACCGGCATTACTTAATGGTCCTCAGACATCGGAGTGATATCACGAGGCTCCGGAAAGGAAGCATAAATAGATGCAATTTTGTCCTAAAAAAACTCGGAGAGTTTATTACAAAGGGTTTGTGAGGGGGGTGGGCGTGGGTGAGTGCCAAAGGGTCAGTGAAGGACTTAACAATGTAAAAAATCTCCCTAGACACATTTTTAGCATTCTCAATCCTGTCGGCTAGAAAATCTCTTTTAATATTAATCGGAGTTTGCGATATTCTTTAAGAGCTAGGCGATAGCTTAGCTTACTTGCTGCAGAATAGGACAATCTCCAACTGCGTTCAAGTTTTTTGCACTCAGATTTTTTTAGTCTGAGTTCCTCTGAATACCACGGTGATGAGGGGGAAGATGTAGAAGACTTTACTGCTTTCAATGGGGCTAGAAGATCAAGCGCGCCACCTATCCAAATGTCCAGTTTGGAAATGCCAGCCTCCAGATCGTTAGAGGGAGTAGGTAGGGAGTCTTTTAGATGATGTGTGAGAGACTCTACCGTGACTTTCTTCCAATTCCTATTGAACTCTTTAGGGGTGGAGGTCGCTTTCTCTGAGTTGACCAGCTGAAATCGAAATGGGATCAGGAAATGATCTGACCATATCACTGGGAGTGGGGCCAGGACTAAGATACCGGATAAAGTTGTACAAATCAAGTCCAGGGTATGGCCTGCCTTGTGAGTAGGATACGTAACGTGTTGTATTAAGTTACAGCCGGCTAGCATTGCGATAAAATTAGCACTGTGCTGGCAGGAGATATCATTGTCTTTGGCGCGCCCACTGCGTGCGTCCGCTGCGCATCGGCGCCATGCTTTGCTCAAATAGACTACAGCTGGCGGGGCGCTAGAGCATCATCCTGCCGCAATGGCCGCTCTGAAAGGGCTCCCCGGAAGTGAGGAAAATCCCGGTAATGTCGATTAAAAATAGAAAGGCTCCCTCCTCTCAAAAAGCATGGGGCAGCTACGGTGGACCGGGGAGCACAGGATGTCAAATATGCAGGGAACAACAAATACAACACAGGCGAGCAAAATTAAAAACGAAGTGCCAACAGTGCAAATGATTTTTAAAAACAACTTAAAGATTGAGTTGCAGCAAGGCGCTAGCGCAGCTCAGCAAACCTCAGGCTTTCTGTCGTAGGTGTTGGTCCGAGGTCAGCAATCCACCAGGTGGACTCTCATTGCGAGGTGTTTTTTATTCCGAAGATCATTACTTCTGTCTTGTCAGTATTGAGCTAGAGACATTTGGACTTCATCCAGGAGGTGACCATGGTGATGCAGGCCATGAACTTTTTCATTGTGTCAGTGGTTTTGTCTGAAGGGAACAGTATGAGTTGCGTATCATCGCTATAAGAGAGAATGCTGATGTTGTGGTTGTGCATAACAGTGGCAAGTGGAGTGATATATGTGTTGAAGAATGTGCGAGTGAAGTACTCTGCAGATGAGTTTCTGAGTGTTAAGAATTAGTCCTCCACTGTCTTGAGGTCAGCGTATAAATTACTGGAAAATAACAAGTTTGTTCTACTTAGAAATACCTTTTTCCCCCTCTTCCCTCTGTATACTTGTCCTGCGTGCTTGATAGGGGAGGAGCTGCGCAGTTAAAAATCGCTGATTCCATTCAGACAGCGCTTGGTTTCTTCCCCAGTCCTGTGACCTGGAAGGTCTTTCCCTGACGTTTTCCGGATGTCCTTGATCTTCCTGTTTTTGCCTTGCCTGACTTCCGGTTTTCGGCTTCGACATTTTCCTCGAGGAAAACATCGTCGCCTGGAGTGAAAGTTTGCTGGTCATTTTCTGCTGGATTGTCATTTGTGTTCGCTTCCTGACATTTCCCTGCACTTCTGGACAGTTCAGGTAGTCTCTGTATCTGTCCCGCTGTGTCTTATTTTTTTTTGTATTGCGGTCCCGTTTTTAGGTCTCACCTGTCCCATTCCGCAGGAATGAATATGCGAGTCTAATGCCGTCAAACCAAGACTTAAACCCAAGGCTCCCCAAAAGCGGATTTCCAACAGTTCACATGAATCACGTGACCACAAGCACGCGCATTTCCCCACATGAAAGGCATCAGCCTCCCTCCAACAGGCTTCCCCAGCGTGCGCTCGACCGGCCTCTGCCAGTTCTCCTCCCCTAATTATTCACTTCACTTTTCACGGCCGCAGGCCGTGACTCACATTTCTACTCCCCCCTGGTCTCACATCAAAGGCATCAGCTTCTCACAGGCTTCCCTCCCACAGGCTTCCCCCCCCCGCCTGCACTCCCCAACCAGACTGCCTCGCATAATTGCATCAGACCCGAGCCACATGTCATCCTCTTCCTTTTCATGCCCCCCTCTCCTTTACACTTCAGTATTTACCCCCATCTTCCTCTCCTCTCGCTCACTTACGCTCTGTGTTTATTCTCTCCTTTTCCCCTATTGTTACTCACTATATTAATGCGTCACTTCCCTTTCCACGAGCTCGTAATGCGTGTGTTTTGTGAGCTTACATGAGCCGACAGGTTGCCAGTGCCAGCCTTCCTTCCCTCGTGCACGCTGCAGGGGACGCAGACCGAGCCCAGCCATCCAATTAATGCATGAGTCACGCGCCTACCCAGGCCTCGCTCTGGCCTCAGGTCTTCCTGCTACCTCCTCCCCGCCTCTCCTTCTGGTTTACTCACTTCCCCTCTTCCACGTTCTCTTCACCTCCCTTTTAACTCTCCTTTCCCCCTATTGTTACTCACTATATTAATGCGTCACTTCCTTTTCCACGAGCTCGTAATGCATGTGTTTTGTGAGCTTACATGAACCGACAGGTTGCCAGTGCCAGCCTTCCTTCCCTCATGCACGCTGCAGGGGACGCAGACCGAGCCCAGCCATCCAATTAATGCATGAGTCACGCACCTACCCAGGCCTCGCTCTGGCCTCCGGTCTTCCTGCTACCTCCTCCCCGCCTCTCCTTCTGGTTTACTCACTTCCCCTCTTTGACGTTCTCTTCACCTCCCTTTTAACTCTCCTTTCCCCCTATTGTTTCTCACTATATTAATGCGTCACTTCCCTTTCCACGAGCTCGTAATGCGTGTGCTTTGTGAGCTTACATGAGCCAATAGGTTGCCAGTGCCAGCCTTCCTTCCCTCGTGCACGCTGCAGGGGATGCAGACCGAGCCCAGCCATCCAGTTAATGCATGAGTCACGCGCCTACCCAGGCCTCGCTCTGGCCTCCGGTCTTCCTGCTACCTCCTCCCCGCCTCTCCTTCTGGTTTACTCACTTCCCCTCTTCCACGTTCTCTTCGCCTCCCTTTTAACCCTCATTTCCCCCTATTGTTACTCACTATATTAATGCAGCACTTCCCTTTCCACGAGCTCGTAATGCGTGTGTTTTGTGAGCTTACATGAGCCGACAGGTTGCCAGTGCCAGCTTTCCTTCCCTCGTGCACGCTGCAGGGGACGCAGACCGAGCCCAGCCATCCAATTAATGCATGAGTCACGCGCCTACCCAGGCCTCGCTCTGGCCTCCGGTCTTCCTGCTACCTCCTCCCCGCCTCTCCTTCTGGTTTACTCACTTCCCCTCTTCCACTCATAGCCCGAACCCGACCCAAAGGCATTGGAGTGCTTTATTGAGCAACAGTTACATCACACAAGGACACGTTCATTTTTGTAGGCACGGGGAGAGCAAGTGACTTGTGCAGAATCACAGGACGTTCAATGGAGTTTCCAAACGCACCTTCCCAATTCCAAAGCCGGAAGCTCAGGCCCGTGCGCCATATCCTCTCCCGGTCGGCACCTTAGAGGCTGGCGGGACATGGGCGTGGCTAAAGAGCAGCGGCCAAACACGCAGCGTTTATACAGAGTCCTTCATTGCTGGAAATGTACTGCAAACATGGAAACTGCACAGGGCTGTGTTACAATCTCAAGTGGGGGCTTCCCCGAATTTCACGCAGAGATCTCACTCCACTCCATTGTTATGTTTTATGTTGTTAGTGTACTCATTGTGTGTTCTGTCATGGGCATTTTGTTTTGTTCAGCTACTTTTTGGTGTATTACTATTTTGTATTGCTCATGCACAAGCACATCCCCAAGCCTTCAGCCTGCCTCCTGCCTTGTTGTCTAAGCCTCGCATGACTTCAAAGGCTCCCCCAGCGTGCGCTAGGCCGGCCTCTGGCATTTCTCCTCCCCTAATTATTCACTTCACTTTTCACGGCCACCAGGCCGTGACTCACTCGCATTTCTCCTCCCACCAGCCCATCGCAGCCTGCCCAGCCTGTGCCGTCTCTCCCTACCCCTTAACCCTTCACCCTGCCCCCACCACCTCTCGATATTGCTGCTTGTTCTGGTGCTGTGCTTCGAAACTGTATCTAATGATGGAATCCTACCATTTGTCATTTTTTTCAGGGAGGAAAGGGTACTCTGTTTTCCCCCAGCAAACATTACCCCACGAATTGGAGTTTGGATTTTTTATCTTGGATTGAAAAAAGGAAAAAACTATTTACATGTAGTATCTACTTTTTTAGGTCTCGCTGAGCCAACGCACACACACAACCAAACACACACACAACCCCACGCACACAACACCCCAACACACACAACCACACACATAAAACCCCACACACACCCACCACACACACAACCACACACACACACACAACCACACTCAACCAAACAACCACACACAACCCCAAACACAACACACACAACCCGAACACAGCACACACAACCACACACAACTCCACACACACAACCACACACACACATGACACACACACACAACCACACACACATACAACTACGCACACAACCACACACACACAACCACGCACACAACACACAACAACACACAACTATCTATCTATCTATCGCCCTCACTCTATCGCCCTCCCTCTATCTATCGCCCTCCCTCTATCTATCTATCACCCTCACTCTATCTATCTATCGCACTCACTCTATCTATCTATCGCATCACCACAGCATCACTCAGCACCACCACAGAATCACTCAGGGGCACCACAACATCACTATGCGCTACTACAGCATTACTGAACACCACAGCATCACTCATCCCTACCAGAACATCACTCAGCGCCACCACGGCATCAATCTGTGCAACCATTCAACAACAACTGGTTCAAATACGTTCTCTCAATGTTTCAAGCTTTATTACAAATGTCACAAAAAGATGTTAATATTTCACTTCTGTTCTTGGATTTTCGTGACAATAAAATACACTGAACATAATCTTCACAAAAGGTATTTACAAAAGTTAAAGCTATTGCCATTATAAATTACAATAACTTTTATTTAAGTACTAATTATTTAAAAAAAAATAAAAGCCATTGTTATTTGTAATATCAATACATCTAAGTCACGTAAATACAACACATATTGCATTACAAATGCTATAGGTGTCACATTTGCGAAAGTTAAAAATATTGGCATTGTAAATGACAAAGCTATTAATTTCTCTATTTTCAAAACCAAAACATAAATAAAATATTTGTCATTTACAATACCAATAGCTCAAACTTCTTTCCTAATGCGAGACCTATTGCATTGCAAATGCTTGTTTCAGCAAGGGACCATTGAATCACTGCAGTAGGGGCTCCTACTCTGTGGCGATATTGCCTTGGCTTAACACGGCTGTGTGTCAGGTATAGAAATATTGTATTCCCCCATTTAACAGATTTGCCACTAAGTTTTTCATGTGTCTAGAAGTAAGTGCACTTATATTTTGATAAAAAAAGAGTCCCTTAACATTCTTCTAGTAAGTGTTTTTTTTTGCCATTTAAGTTGGCTTTTTTCCCCCTCCCTTCCTTTTCTCTTGAATTCTTGAATATACAGGAACAAAGATATATTTCCCCTCCCGGATCTTGGATATTTTATGGAAACCTGTACAGTGTATATAATGACTTTGATGAGGAACATTGTATGTGAACTTATATATAATGCATAAAGAACCTACAAAGTACAAAAAAGCTGTTGGACCCTTAAAGAAGGGTAAGAACGTCCTGGTGTTTGTTTACTGAATTATGCCAAATCAAGCACATATGGATATGCATGCGTGATCTTAATCTTATCTCTCTTTTTTTCTGGTCTGTTGTAGATTTCTGGGGTCCAAAAGTCCATGAGTGACGTCCAGTGATATCCAAACATTCATCTTTGATCCCCACCTTCTTCTGTGATACTTGCCTGCCATCACTGTATCTTTTGGATAGTGTTGGTGGCGGGTTTTGCAGGAGAGGAGTGGGATAGTCTTCTCTCCTGCAGTATTGGGTGGTTGAGAGCCGATTACAGGACACTGAGGTATACGGTGTTCACTGACCATTTGAGTTTTTCTGTCAAAAAGGAGCTGATCCATCGGAAAGGCGGTCCTTGAATGACAACCTTGCGTAAATGTCTTATGAGGGTGGGGTCTAATAAGTTGTTAAAGGCTGCAAAGGGGTCCAGATGGATGGTGACTCTGGTCCACTGTATCATGTGGATGTCGTCTGTTGCAGTGATGAGTGCTGTTTCCATGCTGTGGTTGGGTCTGGCTCCAGACTAAGTGGTATATAGGGGGTTGAGAGGATAGTTTGTGAGGCATCTTCTAATGAGTTTCTCCAAAACCTTGGTCCGGTATAGTAGGAGGGTGAGTGGTCTGTGGTTTGTGAGCTTGGTTGGGTCCGCCGAGGGTTTCTAGTGCAGAGTGTTGACTGTGGCATGTTTCTAAGCTTCCAGGAAGGAGGCTAAGCTGATGGAGGTATTGAGGATCATGGTGAGGGATTTGCTAATGGGAGAAGTCCCTTGTTGAAAAAGCATGTTGGGGCATGGGCCTGACAGGGCTTCAGAGTGGATCGACTTCATGGTGGTGGTGGCTTTGTCCATGATGATGACGGGCCATGAGGTTGGGTTCTGTCCTTCATTTAAGATGGGTAGACTTGCCGCAGGGAAAAGAAATTCAGTTGTGTATTGAAGTGGCATAATATAACGAAGTGATCTTGTCACAAAAGAAGCTGCATAGCTTGTTACAAAGGTCTTGATAGGTGGTGATGATTGCATGGCGTGTTTCCCTGATGCAGATTCACAATATTAAGTGAATGATTCTTAAAATGGACATACTTATTGGTTATAATAATAATATGTCCTTAGTAATTTTTGCTGTTGGCACAAGGCCATCAGCCTCAATGACTATACAGAACACTGCAATTCCTCCTATCCTTACCTTTCAATTGGTTTCTACAAAAACTGCTGACTAATTAAGGACCTCTGTTTCCTGCCCATGTTTCTTTCTGGAGACTTTATTCTGAATGGCAAGCAGTTCTTTCCATGTGCATGACAGACTATAAGTATCACCTTTAAAGTGCAGCCAATTGCTTGGCTTAGTCAATCCATCCAAAGAAAGAGCTGTGTCTCCCGCCACCACCAGCTATGGGTTCTGAACCCCACTACCTGAGAGAAGAGCAGCGTAGACACTACCACCCAGAAAAGGACATTGGGCAACCTCTTTTCAAATCCATTCCTTTCTAGACAACTTTCTATGACCTTGAATCCTGGAATATTGTCATTCAGCTGGCACCGTAGAGCCTCCCTCGCTTTGACTATGACCATCATTCTCTCACTGCCGCTCAGCACTCCAGCTACTTCAGCCCATTGCACGGGTCTCAGTTAGTGCACTAGCTGGGTGCCTCTCCTTTTTGCTTTTTTCTTTCTTCAATGACACTCATACAATTTGAATATAGATGAGGATGTTTTAGCAAAATTAAAGTAGAAAAGGACAAATTGTGTGAATTTTATCAAGTACAACACAAACAATGGTTAATAGGATCATTGTCATCAGATAAGAAACTAAAGATCCGTGCTTAGTATTACTTCCAGTAATTCTTGTTTGATGTTTTCTCAAGGACTCACACCCAAAAACTTTCTAAATTAACCTTTTTTGAAAAACAGAAATTTTTCACCTGTTTAATTTTATCTTAGAGAGAGTAGAGTGGTAACCTTGATGGTGAGCTCTACAATTGGGTTTAGGTTAAGGGTGGGCGGCAGGCTCCACTCCGCGGGCGGAGTTTGATGAGTTTTGCCAGCAGCACTCTGCGTTTGGCAAAGACTCCATCAACTGCAGCGGAGTGGAGTATACCAGTGCCACCGCACACCCTGGGTAAAATTCTGAAGCTTTGCACCATCTCCGCTGAATCATTCTCAATGCATGTCTACTAACCACCACATGAGATAATGGCCCTGCTGCAGGCAGAAGCAGCAGCACTCCAATTTGAGCTTCTGCTATGTCTGCATGCACGCACCCATCGTTCTGCTCTGCTTACAGTTTTTTGGTAGCCTAAGCCTACCACTCATGCTCTGGGATCTACTGCTTCTGTCTACTTGAGCAAGGGTAGACCCCGTTTTCCAGACAGCTGGCGAAGGCAATGCCTTTTATAGTGCACGTTGGATTGTTGTGGTGGGAGATTCAGCAAGAGCTGAGTGGCAACACTGACAAGAAGGAACCAGGGACTTCCAGGTTTGAAGTAGTGTACAAGATTACAGCTGTCATGTTGTCCTGCCCCCTCCTTGTGCTCGTGTCTGGGCTTCATTCTCTTTCATTAGTTATTGGCCCATCCGACCATCTGAACTCCCAACCTGGGCAACTGGTGTACTCATGGACCATGTGCCAAGGTATTTCTTGTGAGTACTGAGAAGAAACCCCCTCCATCCTGATACAGCACAGCAGGAGAGGTGTCCTAACTCCTGGTTCTCGTCTACGGCTTGCAAAAACTCAGATCGCTACTTGTTCTCTCCACTGATGGAGCAGACAACTGCTGTCAGGGAGCACAACAAGCCGGGCGCATTCCAACCGAGCCCAGTCTTTGCCAACGACACTGCTGCATAAATAAGTAAAATTGATGTGACATTGTCACTCCATTGTCCCATCTACAGGCTACTCATGAGACAGTACTCAGTACATTTCAAGGCACTAGGCAGAGCAAGGTACCACAAATGCATGTTTTTTTATGGGCTACTCCACCCAGTTGCAGAACTCCACAGAATTTAGCAGAGTTTTTTAATTACTCTGTGGAATTCCATGGAGTGAAACTCCACAAGCTCTGCCTAGGCATAGTTTAGGGATTGTAGAGGTAAGCCACAAATAACTGAAGGGGGCATAAGAAAAGCATGCTCAAGTTGATTGTAAAGTATGCATGTATTGTTCCCTAAAGTGATTGTGTTTTATTTTTATCACAGAGCACCTCTCCCAGCAGAAGGAGTGTGTCTTACTTCTAGAAGCTGAATGTTTCTTCTGAAAAGGATTATCACACACACATCATCCTTTCCACAGAAGCTCCACGTATACCAGGCCATTGCTCGCTCTCTCTCTCTCTCTCTCTCTCTCTCTCTCTCTCTCTCTCTCTCCTCTCTCCAATACCCTTTCTGCCAGAGTCCGCTACCTCTTCTACTACTAATGATTAACCTCATCTGGAAGTAGTTAATTAAGAAGTCAATTTATGTGGTCTCACGCGAAAGAGATCTGATACTATGTTCATTGAATGGGAGGATGGACTGCATTTCGGGGAGCTCTATTGTCAAAACCCCCCAGCCATATGTTTTGTGGAACCTGGAACACGGTGTTCGTAGGGTCATCCTGTTGCTAAGATTGAATTTATTACCCCTAAGAATTGTAACAGGTGCCTGGGAGGGCATACCCAAAAATGAAAGATATTGTCATCTGTGTAATTGCGGAATACAAGATTTGAATCATGTTTTGATTGTGTGTCCCGCACTCCACTCAATACGACGAAGATATTTAAGGATTGCCTTTTTAAAAGTATAATATCTCAACAGCTGAACAGGCCCGTAATTGTCTTCTGTCCCCTCCGTCTGAACTGATGTGTTTTAAAAATTTTCAGTTCTTTAAAGAATTTTTAAATGTTTATTAGGATTGAAGTGAGTGAGTTGAAAGTTTGAAATATCTCAAGGTAATTCATCTTTATTGCTGCTATATCTGTTAAATGAAATTGCACTGAGCACTTGCACTTTTTGTATGACATGTAAACAGTCATTTTTAATACTTTGGGGTTAAAATGTTTGTATAGCTGCTAGGGGAGTGTTGGTAATAACTCCTCCAAATTTTGCACAGAGCATTTGCACTTTCTTATGTTAATGTAGTGCTTTTCCCCTTTCCCTAAATTTGGATTACATCTGGTATTGTTTCTTCTGTGTAGCTTTTTTAAAATCAGGTACTCCTGATGGCCCATAGTGTGTTTTAATGGAAAGTTGTTCATTTAAGTGACTCAAGTACTTATAATATCTCGATGTTAAATCAAATATATTGTTGCTAGGAGAGGGAGGGAGGCATTTGCCCTAAAAAGATTGCACAATGCACTTGCACTTTTTGTAGGGGAGCTTTTGGTAGGCACCCCTCCTGAAATTGCCTAGAGCACTTGCACTTTTTATGATGGGGTATTGCTTTTCCCTCACCATAAGACCCTATTATGATTGTGATTAACTCTTCTGTGTACCTCTTTTTAAAATAGGTTCTCCTGACAGCCCATATTGTGTTTCAACTGAAAAAAGATCTTTTGCATTGATATGACGTAGCCCAGTGTATAGTTTAGTCTACTGTAGGAAAAGGTCCTCTCTTTTAATTGCTGGTATTTTAGTATAAAATTGTACTTGTATTCTTACCTGGCATTTCTGTATGTAATGAATGATGTTTTATTTATGTACTTTATGTTGAATTCTTCGGAATTCTAAATCATAATAAAAACTATTGAATTGAAGTAGTTGAACATCTTCACTTTCCACAGAAACCCCAGGGGCCTTATTTATGAAGGCCTTGCGCCGCCGGTGCGTCACTTTTTCCCATGTTAAAAGTGACGCACCGGCGGCGCAAGGCCTTCATAAATAAGGCCCCAGGAATGCAGGCGAGTGGCCCTTGGTGGGATACTGTGCATCCCCTAACCACTATCCACCATCATGTGAACATGGGCTCCAGCAGCCATTGTGCCTGGTTACTAAAATGTTCTTTCAGAGCCATATTAGGGGTTCCCCTGCCAGGTGACGAAGAGGTTAAAAAAAAAAATTGGTTCCTGGGCACCGGATAAAACAGAACATAAAGATAAGTATTGGTTGTTTTACCCAAATGCCTCTCTGGGGGTCTAGTAGACTTCCATCTTTCATCACTGAGTGTGACTCTCTAGACACCCAGGACCATTGGTTCAATGTTATCAGACCTACTGTCCGAAAACTATGATGAACATTTGGTTGAAGAATCCTGTATCCCCAACATGAAGACCTCCTACCTCTCCCTGTGAGCTGGACCGGAACCGATCTAAGGACCATGGTCCACAGCCATAAACGTAAGGATATTTTCCTTTATTACTTTTGAACAGTTAGGGTTCATGGTTTTGAAGAACCACCACTCTTCTTAAAGTTTAGTGTACTTCAATTTTAAGTCAAGGAAAGCATTCAGCTATAGCGTACCTGGCTAAACCTTCATAGTCACACTTTTGGTGCTAGGAGGCATTCCTGAAAGTGGTGCAGAGGTGAGAAAAGTCCTCACACCACAACTTCTTCATTTTGAACCAATCACATGTCTCTAAGACATAACCCAATTTTTGTTTTAAACTCTCATAATGATCCCTTATTCAATAAGTCCACGGCAGATCCAACCAATCCCTCGAAATACCTCCAAGAGTTGGCTCTTCTCTTCTCAAAGTTCCTAGCATGACTAGCACTGACGACTCACCCTCTCAGGCTCCACTCACAACCTCTGCAATTATCTCCAGTCAGATATTTGGCAATTTGTTCACACTGTTACATATTTGTCAGCACCCTCCAACGCTGGCGACCACCCATCGTGTTTATTACTAGCAGCAAAACACCTGTAATGAGATTCACCTCCTCTGCCAAATTTAAATTATTTTCATGTAACATTAGTGCTGCTAGGATCACGCGATTCTGCAACAGCTACATTTTCCATAGTCTAATGAATTTACCACACTTGCTCATTATCCATTATCTGCTGAGTCCGTCGCAGATTTCAACAGAATAAAATGTCTTTCTAGCCGACACTGATCAAAGGTTGCCTAAAAGCTCCACAAGTGGGGGCAGATGTACTACTTCTGGTGCGTCTCTGCTAATCAGCAGGGATGCGCCAGAAGAGTTTCAATGCATCTGCCCACCCGAGCGCCACCACTGATGCGCCGCATTTACAATGCGGCTCACCATGGCGCACAGATGGGCAGAGGTGTGGCGCATCCCCCGTCGGAAAGGCGGCACATTGCTGGAGTTGTGTCGCAATCGCGGTGCAGCTCCAGCAAGGCTCGGGGTGCCCTATGCCTAACATGCTGCGTCAATCCCTACGCCTGCTTCAAGCAGGCGCAGGGTTTTGACGCAGCTTGGTCTTAAAAGTGACTGAGTGAAATGTTGTAGATTTCACTCAGCCACTTTTAGGAGGCGTCCTTGCGGCGGAACGCCCCCCTCCCTACGCAGGAACGCCTACATGTGGCACAGGGCTTTACAACGTGACGCATCTCCCAGATGCGTTAGGCTGTAAATACCCTGCAGCATGGCGCTGGCTTTGCGCCGCCTCTGCGTCACAAAAGTGACGCAACGGCGGCGTAAAAGAGGCGCAAGGGGCTTGTAAATCTGCCACGTGGTACTTAGAAGTGGCGGACACTTTGCCTGGCTTAACTGGTAACCTTTCATTCCCTGATTATTGTACTCATGTGCGAAACTGGTACTCATGAGGTGAAACTGGCCCAGGCAGTATTTATGGGAAATAAAATTACAAAATAGTCAAATAACACGCCGCAGAATGTGCCCCTTAATGCTACATAACTTGCCTTTTCTTGCTGCATAATTAAACTAACCCTGCTACATAAGTTGGTATGGCATAGTACCTTTGGCAACATTTAGTGCTTACCAAAATCCCAATGCAGCTCTCTTGCCTCTCAGTTAAAACACCAATAAATCACGTTGCCCCCTGCAAACTTGATTTCTTTTATAGACTTCTAATTGGTCCACCCAGTTCTCCTTTGTTCTACTTGACACTGTTCTCAACTTTACCACATGCACTCTTTTCAGCCAACTCTGGGCCACCTCCATCTCTAACAGTAGTTTTCAGCAGGATTCCTCACAGCTCACAAAAGGGACTGCTTCAAATTCCATAGTCTCGCCTTTTAAGTAGACCATGACTTACCTTGTTTCTATACCATCAACAATATCTCACTCCAAGCTCTCAACCACTGCCTACACTCATCGTCCCAGCATCTCCTGACCACCCTGAAGCACCATACTCTTGCACCATCACATGACAGGGCCTTTGCTCTCTGAGTATACTTGCGCAACAGAGATTGACCTATCAGCATTCAACAAAATTCCCCGAAAGCCATGAAGAGGAGTGGCCAATATAAATCAAAAGGACAACACCATGAGGAGCTCACTCAAGGACATACATGTAATTTGTGTGTATTGTCAAGTCTCGGTTACTCCTTGGAAAATTATTATTATGTGAGTGTAATCATGTGTATTTTCTGAATTTGACAGAATTTCTTTTTCTTGACGATTATGCTTTTTGCGCCATTTTTAGGTCCAGTATTCCAGACAGACCAAGTTGTCTGCTTGCAAAAGACCCATTTACAACTTATTCCGGACATACACCCAACTCATTGATTACCACTGATTTTACTGTCACTCTCATTTGCTTGCTCCTTATTGAGTGGTCTACCTTCCTCTTTTTGTGTTTGTCCCTTCCCCGGTGCATAACTTATTTATGGTCCTTTTGATTGACTGACTTGTATCCTTCCACTGCTCAAATTTGAGGGACTAGTTTTTTCTTTTTCATTCAGCACTCGATTAGAGTGAATGTAATTTCTAGCCATCTCCCTCTGGTTCAGCTCGTCTCTCAAAAACACCCCTCTGTGCTGTGTTGCTACTCACCCATCTCAACTTGTCTGTAAATGTCCAGAAACAGTAAAGTTTTTGAGGGGGCATGGCTAAAGACTAAGTTTCCTATTCTCAAGGAGCACTCACAGAGTTATTGGCGCGATGCCGCAGCCAAAGTGGCGATAAAACTATCATCCGATTCACAAGCTGGTGATAACTGCCCATATCACAAGTTTACCTGCGAAAGCAGCCGCAAAAACATCGCCACAGATGACCCCGGCAACTATCACTAATGAGATGCAGAGTAGGCATTCCCGTGCCTAAATCCCCAACAGCACCAGTCCGCAACATTCTCAACGACCAGCCAGATCGGCGATAAGTTCCCAAAACAGGCGATACGGCGCATTAGCAGCAGGAAATTAACAACTGCTTTGATCTGGTGTAAAGTCTGATGACAGCCTGCACCAGAAAAGGGAGCCCAGTCCAGTGCCACATCTGAAGACAAACAGAAGCCATGGAGCTACTGATCATGCATCTCAGAGCCCCAACAGGGACACAACACCCACCGCCACCACCCCGAGGCCTGCAACCTCCCCCCGGACCCCCACTGCCCCCCCTCGGACCCCCACAGAGGCAGCGCAGACACAGACAGCGGACCAAACGCACCAGCCTCACAGACTTAACAAAAGAGTATGTCATTGCCCACCACAGGCTCAAAAGGACAACAATCCTCCCCATCCTGAACATCATTGCCCACAGGCTGATGGTACCAACACAGCGGACAACCAACATCCCACCTCAGACAAAACTGCTGGCTGTGCTGCACCTGTTGGCCTCTGGTACCTTCCAACCAACAACCGCCAGAGTCAGAGAGGTCTCAGCCAGCCCTATCAAAGTTCTTCAATCCTGTCCTGGATGCCATCAGCAGCTTGGTACCCCAGTACCTATACTTCCCCCACACTGCGCAGGAACAGCTAGAGACCAAGCAAGGCATCTACGCCATAGCTGGCTTCCCGCACGTGTTGGGGGCAATTAACTGCACATATGTCCTACTTGTGCAACCTGCCGACACTGCACACAATTACCGCAACAGAAAGCACACGCATTCCATCAATGTGCAGGCAATAGTGGACCACCCGGGACTCTTCACCAATGTCTTTGCCAGCTACCTAGGCAGTGTGCATGATTCTTACATCTTCCAGCAGTCCATCATCAATCAATGCTTGCAAGCTGGCATCTACGGAAATGCACTGCTCGTTGGTAAGGAAGCAAATGAACACACCACACACCTCAAATTCACAATCATGCAAATCACAACTCGGGGGAATGCCCACGTCACAAAGTCACATGCAACATGCCAAACAATATGCCCACCCACCAGACACGACAGCACAACTTACTGTAGGAACCTGGGCTAGCCATGTACATAAGCCATCAACGGCATGGCACCTCAGTCACACAATAGCAGAATGCGGGGAGAGGTAGGAACCAGGCATGTGGGAAGGAGGCAAGTGACCGATCAATGAGAATGCACACAATGCCAAGTGTGGTGTGGATGTGCTGGACAGACTGCAGTATGAAGACCACAGACTTATCCATGTCGTAGTGGACAGTGGACGCAACCATGTCACCCAAGCCAGTGGGGGAGATCACGGAAATGTAGCTTGTTATGTCCCCCCTGTAAGCGTGTGCGGAGGCGGCAGGCCCGGCGTACACCAAGCTAGGGTAGGGGTGTGAATTAAAAGCACGTAGCCCTAGGCGTGATCCTCTTCCGGAATGGCCAATGTCCCTGCCTGGGTGGTGCCTCTCACCCCGCCACAAGGCCGATGCTGTAAGCGGTGGTGCCTGCGATCCTGTGCGACTGCTGCACCCCATGCCACTTGTCCCCGAAGCCGTCTTGCCTGCCCCTGCGCATCCAGGCATCACTGCTCACCTGCCGACACCTGCGTGTGTCACGGAGGACCCACCAGGTGCCGCTGCAAGCTCCAAGCCCGAGACCCCGACCTTGGCAGTCCCCTCAGACCATCACGGCCTCCGCGGCACAGGCCCGCAGTACTCCTTTCTTGTTGATGTACTCCACCGGCTGACACAGAGGACCAGTAGGTCACACAATTGGAACTGAGTCTATGATTACACTATGGCTGAGGACAGTTAATTATGGCTGAGTTTATATCACCATGATGTGGTGCCACCAATGTCATGCACATAGTATTCCAACCACACATGTCTGTGGACCCTTGCTGACTTCGGCCTCCGGCCTACACTGCGGTTCTGCAGGCCTCAGACCAATCCAATGCAGTCCATATCAGGTGGGATACGGCAACGTCGCAGGCTGCACACCCACTCAGCTCTGGTGCCACTACCTCCGTCAGCCACAAATCTCCTCCACATGCCATTCCAACGTCGTGTGTTAGAGATCCAGGAGGAGATGGCTGGACAGCGGTTGACACGTGCTGACCGCTGCCTCTGGCCTACACTGCGGTCAACTAGGTCACACATTTGGCACTGAGTTTTGATTTCGTCATGGCAGTGTGCATGTCACAGTACGCAAGGAGAGGAGTAAAAGGAAGACGTGCTTCAGTACGGAGGAGAAAAGGGTCTCCATTACGGAGGTGATAGGACACAAGCAACAACTGCACTGGTGCCACTAACTCTGTGCATCACAGGCCTACGACACGTGGCAGTGGGCCACTGCTAACCGCTGCCTCCGGCACACACTGCGGTGGAGTGGGTCACACAATTGGAACTGAGTCCTGCTCCCTTCATGGCAGAGTTTATGTCATTGTACAGGCCTCATCACAGACTGCATCCACTTTCAGCTCTGGTGCCACTAAGTGTGTGCCCCGAAATTCATGGGCACTCTCGTTGAACTTTGGTGGTGTCTGAGTCCATGGGCTGGGGGTTGTCTTCATCATCATGTAGCTGATACTGACGTGGTGGTAAAGAGGAATCTGTAGCTTTCAACTCTGCATTTGCCTGTTTCTGCTTGCTTCTGCCCTCTGCATCATGTCCTGGAAGGACCCCTTCCACTGTCCCCTGCAACCCTCTGCAACATTTACCGTGGACATCAACAAGGATCCACTCAGCTTGCGTGGCCCTACCTCAGTGCAGCGCAAGTCCCCGTCCCGTGGCGGTATGCCTGTGGTGGCCAAAGTGCTTCAGGGGCCACTAACTCTGTGCTGCTCAAGGCATGAATCCTACTGTTTGAACCTTGTACTGTTGATTGTGTGATCACTGTTGTGGTTGTTGCCAGCTCCAACCAACCCCTGAGGGGTCTCTTACACTACCCAACACCCATCCAGCACAGGCGTCACTGGACATGTGACCATGGCAATAAAAGGGGCTGGGCGCACGTGCCCGTAGCCTGTTCCACAAACTCACTCAGTGTGTCAGTGTAGTCATTGTGTATGCATGAGGGCCCCGGGCCATACCACATTACATTGGGCTGTGTACAGCGGGCACAACCATGTCACTGCAGGCAGTGGGTTAGACCTGGGACATGTAGCCATGTAGTACCACCCTGTGAGAATCAGCGGAAGGGACTGGCGTACAACAGTACAGCTTAGGGGTGTGGCTCTGCCACACATGAATCTGGGTGTTGTTAAGTTTAGGCCTTGCCAAGGAAGTGACTAATGCGTGTGTCTCTATTGTAGGGTCTGCACCACCCATCCTGCAATGGGCGACGTTGCCATGTAGCATGCCCCCAGAGTGCGGGCTCGGTTGAAGGGGTACATGAGTAAGGGCTTGCCCCTCGGGGTCAGGGATCACACATGCCAACTGTTGTGTTTGTCACTATTAGCACAGCATGCGCTAAATGTCAACCCTCAACGGCATGGTGAGTTCAGCCAGGCAGATGCTCTACATCTGTGTCAGCCCTGTTCTTACAAGGCACACAATGCCTCCCACCTTCAGCGCTCATCATCATTTTGTCGTAGTCAGGCTTGTGGACATGCGCTGACAAGCATAACAATAGTGTGCCGTAGGGGAGCAAGTGATGCAGCGTGCTGCGCACACTTGTGACTATGCTCAGGGGGGAGAAGCAGCAGCGAGGCTAGGCAATACACATTGATGCCCCTCATTTGCACCAGGCAGTTCATGTCATTCAGAAATCGCTAAGTCACACATATCACACACCAATGAACCAGTGAGCCTGCCAACACATCATGCAGTGCGCAGTCTTCACTCATGTCTCTCTGCACTGTCACAGGTGATCAAGGAAAAGCACTCTGCGCTTGGATGATGAGACCCCTCCGAGCCCCAAACACACAGGTCCAGAGGCAGTACAATTTGGCACACAAACGCACCAGGGGCATCGTGGAGCACACATTTGGCATGTTGAAGTCACGTTTCAGGTGCCTGTACTTCACAGGTGGAAGGCTAATGTACAGCCCCGACATCATATGCAAGATGATTGTTGCATGTTGTGTGTTGCACAACATATGCGTAAGCAGCAATGCCCCATGGATACAAGTGCCAGATGCACCGGACGATGATGATGAAAATGAGGCAGGGTGACCACACCCCACAGCAGCCGCAGCAGGATTCGTCCATAGGAACACCATCATTGAAAATGTCTTCTCATGTTGAGGTCACATTGTGACGGTCCTTAGCAATCATGGGACAGTACGATAAATGACCACAGGCACAGCATGTGCAAATAAATGCGTTCCAAGACACATTCCCTGCGTACATGGCACTCATCTGTACAGGCGCATCACTCGGACAAGTGGTGCAAAGTGTAGTGCTAGCAATTTTGGAATTTGTTAATGGATGGTGGGTGTGTCACCTCTGTGCAGTGAGGCTGTTTAGGGTGTCACGTATTCGAACTGCCAGTTCTGTGTGTCACAGTTGTACAGTATCCCACTCTTCGGCGTTTCACATGTGTCCCAATTCATTGCATTTTGGCTGTCTTTTGTGGCCTACAAGTGACAGCAAGGCTTCTTTTGGGCTCTGATATGTGCAGCCATGATGCAGGGATGCACCCTGTGACTCAAGTCCCACAAAATGGGCAATATGTATAAAGGGGGAGTCACTGCCCCTACATTGGTCCTTGCTTTCATTATTGTTTGATCATGGACATGGCACGTCTGTGTGCAGGAGGTGTTGATTGCCACTCTGCAATTTGAAGAGGAGATGCGCTTTCACAGTGTTTTCCATGTATGTTTACGCATTGGCGCAGGTTACATACAGATTACATGTCAATGTACATTGTGACTGTTTGTGAGGAAATGCATGTCTGCTGTGGGACAATGGTCATTTGTTGTACGTCATGGCTGTGGGGTTGTGTTCGCACGTTGTCATCTCACTGTATTGTTTACTCTGCTTTTATGGAGCATTTTCCCGCATGGGAATCGCAGGCCTGTCGCTGGTTATCGATGATGTTTGTATCTCGATTGGCCTCATCATTACTATTTTTGCATTAGTGTTTTGCATTTTTTCAGCATCACGTTAGTTGTAACGCAGACATTTGAAGCGTTATAGTAAGCCTATCGCATGGTACCGCCGTGCTGTGAATACGCTGTAAACACAGCGTTGTTTTCCCGCGATAGACTGCGATGTGCAATGTTGCGTAATGCTTATTTTGCGCTGATTATCACACGTTCTAGAGAATATCCCACTAAGCTTTAAGGATTGTTTTTGTTTTTATCTCTTGCATTCCACATATTGCATGCAACCATACACTTTGGCACACTAATGCGTTTATGGCACTGGGGGAAGGGACATCCCCTGTGCTCACTCTAGTTTAAGATGTTTCTTCTGGAGGCCCATAAATCTGCTGCCTGGGCTGCTACTGGCTACCAGATGGCTGAATCCTGTGGAAAGTAAATCAGGTCTTAGCAAGCATCCCCCTTTACGTTGTGACACTTCCTTGTTGTTTCTAAATTGTGTTCATATTTCCCTGAGTGAAAACTACTTGAAAAATGAGCCATTCAATTAATAAAGATTGAAAACATTGAAATGGATAATCAGTTTATATATACCATATATATACTTTGCTTTTCCACCAGTATTTAAAAATGTTTTTCAACTTTTTTCAAGCAATATTTTACAGAAAAACTTTGGCAAAACAAACAGACTGGCAGCCATCTTGTAAAAGCAAGACCTATTTGCTTTGCCAATGGTTGTTCTCCTGTGAAATTAGATTGGGTAGAAAATGTCTTACGGAACTGGGAAATTGCTGTGTATAAAGGCTGCCAGACATTTTCTGCTCAAATGAGTTATTCGCATGTATATTCCATGTATTGTTTGTTGCGATGTATGCCTTTCCATTCATTTGTTAGATGAGAAACTGGCCAAGTGGAGTTTGCTAATGCTTGTAAATTTACCCAATCTTCATAAAATGTTCATGCACTACGTGAGGAAACGGTGTTGCTGTTTCGCCCACTCTTGGTCTGTATTACACATATCTCCTGACACTATTACTTCCTGGAATATGTAACTCATCACATTTATAACTACAACACACTACTCTGGAGCTTATGCACAGGGTTTCTGCCTTGTACATTGCTACCTTCAACAAATCGGGAAGAGTTCATCTAAGTTTCTTGTATGCTGCCTTCCTCAGTTGTTAAAGGTTCTGCATTTGACTTCCACGTCATTTGCCCACAATATTTCCGGTTCTGTACTCGTGAATATTAAGTGATTCGCCAACTATGCGCAAACGCAGGCATGCCAGGACTGTCCCAGGATAGTCAATTACCCAAGACAGTCTGCAACTTTCTAGGACTGTCGCGGCAAAAACGGGGCAGTTGGCAGCTATGTATGCATCGAGAAACCCTGACACTGAAGGGAAGCTTAACCCCTTCGCTGCTAGGCCTTTTCCCCTCCTGTGCTGAGGCTTTTTTTGGCGTTTTGGAGTAGTGCGCGCTTAGGCCCTTGTAACTTTTTGACCACATAAGGTATCCACGCCAAATTTGCGTCCTTTTCTTCCAACATCATGTGGATTCTAAAGGCGCCCTGGGTTTGTGGATTCCCTTGGAGGGGGCCCAGAAATTTAGCAAAATATAGTGATTTTTTTGTTTTTTTCAGAAAAATGGGAAAAACGGGCTGCAAATGAAAGCCTCTGGGTGTTTCCCTGAAAATGGTATCACAAAAAGGTTTGTGGGGCTGAAATCTCCATTTTCTCAGCTTTCAGGGAATGACAGACTTTTGTCAGAGAACCGAAATTTTTCACTCAGTTTTGGCATTTTTCTGGGACATAGCCTATTTTTGCTATTTTTAGAGCTTTCCACCTCCTTCCAGTTAAGGGTAGAAATGAGTTTGAAAGCAATAATGGATCCTGGAAAGCTTTACATTTTCGAAAAGTAGACAAAATTCTGAATTCAGAAAGGGGTCATTTGTCTAAATCCATGAAGGTTTCGTTATAGAAACTAACAGTTAGATATTGGAATATTTGACATTTTGTTGAAAAAAACAGCCTTTTGTCTCAACGTTTTCACCTATAACTTTTTCTAATTTTGACAGCTCTTGGAAAGCAATATACCGTTACATCCGTTAGACCTTCCTGGTTGTGGGGATATATAGGACTTGTAGTTTCACCAAGAACCCGACGAACCCAGATCCAAAAACTGAGCAGCAACTTGCAATGGTATTTTTTCATTTACTGGGTATAGTGCACTTTGTCTTGGAAAATGTATACATGGAATAATCTGTATGAAAGACACCTATGTATTTCTGAATTGGGTACAAATTATAGACTTCAGAAACAGTATATAATTGCACATTTTCAAAGTTGGGAATACTCATACTAGCATGAGAATTATTGGTCATTTTTCATAAAGATTTTTTTTTTACTCAATGTCTTTCATTCAAAGGGAGAAATGCATGAAAGCTCAATTGGTAATAACAGTTGATTTACAAATCTGAATTACCCCAAGTGTCCCGATAAAAACGGTACCTCACTTGTGTGGGTCGGCCTTGTGCCTGCGACAGGAAACGGCGGAAAATGCAACGTGGTCACACCTAAATTTAGCAGTTACAAATTGACCCTTTTTTGGCAAAGTGCCTACCTGTAGTTTTTGCACCCTAGCTCTGCCGGCACCTAGGGAAACCTTGCAAACCTATACATTTTTGAAAAGTAGACACCCAGGGGAATTCAGGATGGGGTGACTCGACTGCCTACCACCAGGTTTTGTTACCCAGAATCCCTTGCAAAGCTAAGTTTTTCACAAAATAAACACATTTTCCTCACATTTCTGTGGTGGAAAGTTCTGGAATCTGCGTGGATCAACAAATTTCCACCCACCCAGCGTGCCCCCAGGTCTCCCGAAAAAAACGGTACCTCACTTGCGTGGGTAGGCATAGTGGCTGCGACATGAAACAGCGCAAAACGCAGCATGGTCGCACCTCAATTTCCCAGTGAAATTTAGCACGATTCGGACAAAAAGACTACCTTTTGTTTTTGCGCCGTAGCTCTGCCAGCACCTAGGGAAACCTAGCAAACCTATACATTTTTGAAAACTAGACACCCAGGGAAATTCAGGATGGGGTGACTCGCCTGCCTATCCCCAGGTTTTGTTACCCAGAATCCCTTGCAAACATAAAAATTTGACCAAAAAAACACATTTTCCTCACATTTCTGTGGTGGTAAGTTCTGGAATCTGCGTGGATCAACAAATTTCCACCCACCCAGCGTGCCCCCAGGTCTCCCAAAAAAAACGGTACCTCACTTGCGTGGGTAGGCATAGTGGCTGCGACATGAAACAGCGCAAAACGCAGCATGGTCGCACCTCAATTTCCCAGTGAAATTTAGCACGATTCGGACAAAAAGACTACCTTTTGTTTTTGCGCCGTAGCTCTGCCAGCACCTAGGGAAACCTAGCAAACCTATACATTTTTGAAAACTAGACACCCAGGGGAATTCAGGATGGGGTGACTCGCCTGCCTACCCCCAGGTTTTGTTACCCAGAATCCCTTGCAAACATAAAAATTTGACCAAAAAAACACATTTTCCTCACATTTCTGTGGTGGAAAGTTCTGGAATCTGCGTGGATCAACAAATTTCCACCCACCCAGCGTGCCCCCAGGTCTCCCAAAAAAAACGGTACCTCACTTGCGTGGGTAGGCATAGTGACTGCGACATGAAACAGCGCAAAACGCAGCATGGTTGCACCTCAATTTCCCAGTGAAATTTAGCACGATTCGGACAAAAAGACTACCTTTTGTTTTTGCGCCGTAGCTCTGCCAGCACCTAGGGAAACCTAGCAAACCTATACATTTTTGAAAACTAGACACCCAGGGAAATTCAGGATGGGGTGACTCGCCTGCCTACCCCCAGGTTTTGTTACCCAGAATCCCTTGCAAACATAAAAATTTGACCAAAAAAACACATTTTCCTCACATTTCTGTGGTGGAAAGTTCTGGAATCTGCGTGGATCAACAAATTTCCACCCACCCAGCGTGCCCCCAGGTCTCCCGAAAAAAACGGTACCTCACTTGCGTGGGTAGGCATAGTGGCTGCGACATGAAACAGCGCAAAACGCAGCATGGTCGCACCTCAATTTCCCAGTGAAATTTAGCACGATTCGGACAAAAAGACTACCTTTTGTTTTTGCGCCGTAGCTCTGCCAGCACCTAGGGAAACCTAGCAAACCTATACATTTTTGAAAACTAGACACCCAGGGGAATTCAGGATGGGGTGACTCGCCTGCCTACCCCCAGGTTTTGTTACCCAGAATCCCTTGCAAACATAAAAATTTGACCAAAAAAAACACAGTTTCCTCACATTTCTGTGGTGGAAAGTTCTGGAATCTGCGTGGATCAACAAATTTCCACCCACCCAGCGTGCCCCCAGGTCTCCCGAAAAAAACGGTACCTCACTTGCGTGGGTAGGCATAGTGGCTGCGACATGAAACAGCGCAAAACGCAGCATGGTCGCACCTCAATTTCCCAGTGAAATTTAGCACGATTCGGACAAAAAGACTACCTTTTGTTTTTGCGCCGTAGCTCTGCCAGCACCTAGGGAAACCTAGCAAACCTATACATTTTTGAAAACTAGACACCCAGGGGAATTCAGGATGGGGTGACTCGCCTGCCTACCCCCAGGTTTTGTTACCCAGAATCCCTTGCAAACATAAAAATTTGACCAAAAAAACACATTTTCCTCACATTTCTGTGGTGGAAAGTTCTGGAATCTGCGTGGATCAACAAATTTCCACCCACCCAGCGTGCCCCCAGGTCTCCCGAAAAAAACGGTACCTCACTTGCGTGGGTAGGCATAGTGGCTGCGACATGAAACAGCGCAAAACGCAGCATGGTCGCACCTCAATTTCCCAGTGAAATTTAGCACGATTCGGACAAAAAGACTACCTTTTGTTTTTGCGCCGTAGCTCTGCCAGCACCTAGGGAAACCTAGCAAACCTATACATTTTTGAAAACTAGACACCCAGGGGAATTCAGGATGTGGTGACTCGCCTGCCTACCCCCAGGTTTTGTTACCCAGAATCCCTTGCAAACATAAAAATTTGACCAAAAAAACACATTTTCCTCACATTTCTGTGGTGGAAAGTTCTGGAATCTGCGTGGATCAACAAATTTCCACCCACCCAGCGTGCCCCCAGGTCTCCCGAAAAAAACGGTACCTCACTTGCGTGGGTAGGCATAGTGGCTGCGACATGAAACAGCGCAAAACGCAGCATAGTCGCACCTCAATTTCCCAGTGAAATTTAGCACGATTCGGACAAAAAGACTACCTTTTGTTTTTGCGCCGTAGCTCTGCCAGCACCTAGGGAAACCTAGCAAACCTATACATTTTTGAAAACTAGACACCCAGGGGAATTCAGGATGGGGTGACTCGCCTGCCTACCCCCAGGTTTTGTTACCCAGAATCCCTTGCAAACATAAAAATTTGACCAAAAAAACACATTTTCCTCACATTTCTGTGGTGGAAAGTTCTGGAATCTGCGTGGATCAACAAATTTCCACCCACCCAGCGTGCCCCCAGGTCTCCCGAAAAAAACGGTACCTCACTTGCGTGGGTAGGCATAGTGGCTGCGACATGAAACAGCGCAAAACGCAGCATGGTCGCACCTCAATTTCCCAGTGAAATTTAGCACGATTCGGACAAAAAGACTACCTTTTGTTTTTGCGCCGTAGCTCTGCCAGCACCTAGGGAAACCTAGCAAACCTATACATTTTTGAAAACTAGACACCCAGGGGAATTCAGGATGGGGTGACTCGCCTGCCTACCCCCAGGTTTTGTTACCCAGAATCCCTTGCAAACATAAAAATTTGACCAAAAAAACACATTTTCCTCACATTTCTGTGGTGGAAAGTTCTGGAATCTGCGTGGATCAACAAATTTCCACCCACCCAGCGTGCCCCCAGGTCTCCCGAAAAAAACGGTACCTCACTTGCGTGGGTAGGCATAGTGGCTGCGACATGAAACAGCGCAAAACGCAGCATGGTCGCACCTCAATTTCCCAGTGAAATTTAGCACGATTCGGACAAAAAGACTACCTTTTGTTTTTGCGCCGTAGCTCTGCCAGCACCTAGGGAAACCTAGCAAACCTATACATTTTTGAAAACTAGACACCCAGGGAAATTCAGGATGGGGTGACTCGCCTGCCTACCCCCAGGTTTTGTTACCCAGAATCCCTTGCAAACATAAAAATTTGACCAAAAAAACACATTTTCCTCACATTTCTGTGGTGGAAAGTTCTGGAATCTGCGTGGATCAACAAATTTCCACCCACCCAGCGTGCCCCCAGGTCTCCCGAAAAAAACGGTACCTCACTTGCGTGGGTAGGCATAGTGGCTGCGACATGAAACAGCGCAAAACGCAGCATGGTCGCACCTCAATTTCCCAGTGAAATTTAGCACGATTCGGACAAAAAGACTACCTTTTGTTTTTGCGCCGTAGCTCTGCCAGCACCTAGGGAAACCTAGCAAACCTATACATTTTTGAAAACTAGACACCCAGGGGAATTCAGGATGGGGTGACTCGCCTGCCTACCCCCAGGTTTTGTTACCCAGAATCCCTTGCAAACATAAAAATTTGACCAAAAAAACACATTTTCCTCACATTTCTGTGGTGGAAAGTTCTGGAATCTGCGTGGATCAACAAATTTCCACCCACCCAGCGTGCCCCCAGGTCTCCCGAAAAAAACGGTACCTCACTTGCGTGGGTAAACATAGTGGCTGCAACAGGAAACGGTTCAAATTGTACGGTGGTGAATTTACATTACCTTATTGCAAAACTACCTTGATTTTGGGGGGGGGGCATCTGAGTTTGTGGCCCGGGGCTCGGTGGTATTCTTTGCAAAGTAGCAAACCCAAACAGTTCTGAAAACTAGACACCCGGGGGACTCCAGGGAGGTATGGCATGCATGGGTCCCCCAATGTTTTCCTACCCAGAACTCTCTGCAAACCTTAAAATTAGGTAAAAATTGCACTTTTCCAAACTTTTTGGCGTGGGATCGCCGGGTCGGCAAAAAAGTCATACCACCCTGCGTTCCCCTTGTTCTCCCGAGTAAAAGGATACCTCACTTGTGTGGGTGCCCCAAAGCAGAATACGCCAAAAATGAATTTTGAAAAAAGTAGTTTTTACTCATATTTACGTTTTACAAATTAAGCACCCCAGCCTAAGTCACATGCCTTTGGCCCACCCACACAAGTGAGGTATCATTTTACTCGGGAGAACAAGGGAAACACTGGGTGGTAGGACATTTGTTCCGGCAGCGAGATCCCACCCAAAAAAGTATGGAAAAGTGGGTTTTTTGACCAAAATTTCAGGTTTGCAGGGGTTTCTGGGTAGGAAAACATTGGGGGACCCACGCATGCCATACCACCCTGGACTCCCCTGGGTGTCTAGTTCTCAGAACTGTTTGGGTTTGGTAGTTTCCAAAGATGCCTGCCAAGCCCCGGGCCAAAAGCTCAGGTGACCCCCTCAAAAAATAAGATTATTTGGCTAAAGGTAAAGTTTTTGTCTCCACAGTATGAATTGGGCCTTTTCCTAAAGCAGCCGCTATGCCTACCCACGCAAGTGAGGTACCATTTTTATCGGGAGACCTTGGGGAACGCTGGGTGGGAGGTAATTTGTGTGTGCCCAGTGATGCCACGCTTTCCCACACTAAAACGTGTGAAAAAACTGATTTTTTACCATGCAAAAAATGAGGTTTGCAAGGGATTCTGGGTAAAGGAACGTTGGAGGATCCACGCAAGCCATACCTCCTTGGAAGCCCCCGGTTGTCTACTTTTCAGAAATGTGTGGGATTGGTAGGTTTCCCTAGATGGCTGTCTCGCACGGGGCCAAAAACCCAGGTAACCCCTCTTGCAAAAGCTGGTGGACTTAGGGGTTACCTGGGTTTCTGGCCCCGTGCGAGACAGCCATCTATGGAAACCTACGAAACCCACACATTTCTGAAAAGTAGACACCCGGGCGCTTCCAAGGAGGTATGGCTTGCATGGATCCGCCAACGTTCCTTTACCCAGAATCCCTTGCAAACCTCAATTTTAGCAGAAAAAAATCAATTTTTTCACACGTTGTAGTCTGGGAAAGCGTGGCATCACTGGGCTCACACAAATTACCTCCCACCCAGCATTCCCCCAGGTCTCCCGATAAAAACGGTACCTCACTTGCGTGGGTAGCCATAGTGGCTGCAACAGGAAAAGGTCCAAATCTAACAGTGGTGAATATAAAATACCCTGAAGCAATATAACTTTGATTTTTTGGGGGGGAGGCACCTGAGTTTTTGGCCCGGGATGGGTGGTATTCTTTGGAAAGTAGCAAACCCAAACAGTTCTGAAAACTAGACACCCGGGAGAGTCCAGGGAGGTATGGCATGTGTGGGTCCACCAATGTTTTCCTACCCAGAACTCCTTGCAAACCTTAAAAATAGGTAAAAATAGCACTTTTCCAAACATTTTGGCGTGGGATCGCCGTGCCGGCAAAAAAGTCCTACCACCCTGCGCTCCCCTTGTTCTCCCAAGTAAAAGGATACCACACCTTAACAGAGTTACTCAAAAGTCAAACATTCAAGCACGGCTATCTATTCCTCAAAGACACACACATACAGGTTGGATTTGGCACGAGGGCGAGTGATGGTTCAGTACATAAAATTTTATTAACAAGATATTTCAAAAAAATGAAATGCTCTGTCAATAAATAAATGCATAAAAACTGAACCAGTGACTCGCAACTCGTGAGCTGTAAAGCCACGACAAGGCACCAACCGTTTTACAGGCCATTCACGCACCTTTCATACCTGATACAAACCAGACCATTGACACCATCCGAATGGAAAAGCAACACATAACAACAATCACAATAAGGGGCAAGGTACACCCTACTGCAGAAATTAGAAAAAAAACAATTATTACTGCACACCCATCTAATCCGCAAGCACACACACATACTGGTTGGATTTGGCACGAGGGTGAGTGATGATTCAGTACATACAATTGGATACGCAAGTAATTTCATCAAAAATGAAATACACTGCGTATAATTGAAAGTATGATAAACTGAACCACTGACTCGCAGCTCGTGAGCTGTAAAGCCACGTCAAGGCACCAACCTCTTTACAGGCCATTCATACACCTTTCGTACGCGTGACACATACAAAACATTCACACCGCCAGCCGCGGACCCATCACATTTCAACACTCACACCAGCAAACAGCGCCATTCAAGGGCCCATCACTTTCACACGCCCACATTTCTGACACTGCAACTACACAAAATGATGGACTGTGTGGAGTGTCACTCAACTAGCAGTGTGTGTAGTGACCAACAGAAAGTAACTACTCACACACCGCCTGCCGAGCGCCAGTCCACCCACACCACCATCCAAGCACCAGACCATGCACACTGCCAGCCAAACACCACTCAGCGCACACCGACAGCCAACTACCACTCCACACACACCACCAGCCAAGCATCACTCCACGCACACCACCAGCCAAGCGCCACTCCACAAACACAACACCATCCAAGCACCACTCCACACACGCCGCCAGCCAAGCACCACTCCACACACACCGCCAGCCAAGCACCACTCCACTCACACCGCCAGCCAAGCACCTAACCATACACTCCGCCAGCCAAGCAAAAATCCACTAACCCCCCCAGCACAACTCCAATCCATGCACTATTCCAGCCAAGCACCAGACCACGCACACCACCAGCCAAGCGCCTGTCCACGCACACCAACAATCCAAGCACAATCCTGCACACACCACCATCAAAATTAGAATTTTTTAAAGAAATACCACAAATCAAATGTAGAAACCTACAAATCTGCTAACACAAATTCAAAACCTAAATGCTTTGCACTAATGCAAACCTAAAAGCAAACAAAAAAATATTACAGAAAACAAACCAGACAGTACACTTACAAGCTCAATGAAACTCCCAAAACTTCTTTTGTGTGTGGTACGATTTAAAACAAGCTGGCACACACAATCCAGGATTTGAAGGACAGTCAGGACAGTGCATACGAGACTCCCTCCGCACTTCTCTTCGCCAACAGACTCTACATCTTTTAGTGGGTTTGTCTTTTGCAGTTGTGGGAGGAATGTATTCTGGAAAGTGGCGATCTTTCAGTCTAGCCACTTCCTCCACCACTCCAAATCTTGGCACACTTGCCTGTTCCACTAGTACAAGGCTGCCTATTATAGTCTCCTGAAACTTAACAAAAGGCATCTTTGACTCAGGACAAGATTTCTGGAAAACAACAAAAGCATTAAAGGATGCCAAGTGGAAAAGATGGATAGCCAACTTCTTGTACCAAACGTAAGCCTTTCGAAGAGCAGCATAAGGTTCCAACCTCTGATCTACTCTGTCAACACCACCCATGTGCCTATTATAGTCTAAAATGCACACAGGTTTACGCACTTCAGCAGTCTCACCCCGAACTGGCAGAGCTTCAGTGCTTTCGTCATGGATAGTAGTCAGCATGTAAACATCTCTCCTGTCTGAAAACTTCACAGCTAGAAGCTTCCCACATCGCAATGCAGTAGACTGTCCCCGCACAAGCCTTTTGCAAACAAGTTCTATTGGAAAACCTTTCCGGTTACTGCGCATCGTGCCACATGCAACAGTGCCCACTTTGGCCAACTCCTTGAACAAACGCACACTAGTGTAGAAGTTATCTACATATAAATGGTGGCCTTTGTTAAATAATCGTCTACCTAGTTCCCACACAATTTTCTCAGTCACTCCAAAAGTGGACGGACAAGCAGAAGTGTTAATGCTGGAATCCTTACCGGTGTACACCCTGAAATTATAAACATATCCAGTCTCACTGTCACACAGCATATACAGTTTGATGCCATAGCGTGCCCTCTTACTAGGAATGTATTGCCTAAAAACCAAGCGGCCCTTGAACAACACCAAAGACTCGTCCACAGCTATTTCTCTTCCAGGTGCAAACATCTCAGGAAAACGATCAACAAAGTGATCAAGGACAGGCCGAATCTTAAAAAGACGGTCACAATCAGGGTGATCGCGTGGCAACGCTAAATCATTATCAACAAAATGCATCATGCGAAGAAGAAGCATATATCGATCACGAGTCATAAGTGCTGGAAATATAGATGTTGCCATCAAGGGACTAGTGGACCAATAAGAAGACATTGATGGCTTCCTTAGCAAGCCCATCAAAAAAGTTAATCCCAAAAACTTCTTCATCTCTTCAACATATGTGGGAGACCAATGGGTAGCTCTGGAATGGGGCTTAAGGCTGGCACTGTGGTCCCTCAAATACTGCTCTGCATACAAATTAGTTTGCTCCACAATCTCCTGCAAAAACTCATCGTCAAAAAACAATTGAAAATATTGAATTGGCAAAAAAATTGTCAGTATCCACTCTACACCCTGGAACACCAGTGAAGTCTGGCAATTCCGGCTGCACCATGCCAGGGGCAACCCAGACGTCATCACTAACATGAGGAGAAGAAGCCACCCTAGCCTGCAGGCCAGATGCCTCTTGCTGCACTACATCAACGGGAACACTAGCATCCCCAGATGCCTCTTGCCTCACTACACCAACAGGAATACTAGCATCCCCAGATACATTTTGCATCTCTTCACCAACAGACGAACTCACATCCCCAGCTGCCTCTTGCATCTCAACATCAACAGAAGAACTCGCATCCCCAGATGCCACTTGCTGCTCAACAACAACAGAAAGACTAGCAGCACCAGATGCCTCATGCTGCTCAACAACAGGAAGACTAGCAGCACCAGATAACCTTTGGCGCACCACAGCAATGTGAAACCTTTTGGGCGCAGCCTTTACCACACTTGCCTGTTCCTGACGAGAAAAAAAGGGAAACCTTGAGGACCTAGGCTGCCGCTCACATGGCTCTTCCCTCTCTACCGGCACATCAATGTCCCTCTCTACCACAGGCACTTCATCAGCACTAGAAGAAGAATCATCATCCGATGATACCATGCGAAGAGAAAACTCACTGCCTGAATCTTCTGCACCTAACTCAAGCTCCGAATCGGAGTCAGTGTCTGGACCATGGTCAGAGGAAGACTCAAAAAGCAAACTAACAACCTGCTTAGCAGTAATCCTGCGAGCAGCCATTATCCTTACAAATCAAGAAGACTACACACACAAGTGAACAACAACCTACACTGTGCAAAGGAAGAAGTAAACAAGGTAGAGTCTTCACACAAAAATCAATACACTCAAAAACAATTCAAATCTAACCAAATATAAGAAGACTCACCAGCACCTACTCTGCTGAAACACAGCAAAAAGAAAGGAAATCCCACTGGAAAGAAAAAAAAACAAGTATAGATTAGACAAAGTACACATCAAGCAGCAATACAAAAAAAAAGTTAACAATCAAGAAACACAAAGCCACACAAACAGCAATAACTTCACTTTTCATAACAACACATTTATCTAGGAAAAATAGTACAAAAAACATTTACTTACCAAGCACATGCAACTACACAAGCTGCAAAACCAGCATTAACCGAACCACAACCTACACCAATACAAACAGCAAAAGCCTGGATCAAAAACAAAGAAGAAAAAAAATAATTTAATACTACATTTCACAAACAACATAACAAATGAATAAACAATACACAAATGTACCCCCAAAATCACATCCACACAGATGGGCCATCAAAAAGGGCAAAACGGACAAAAGTACGGGTTGATTTGCCCACCGGGGGGGGGGGCCAGAACATCTAAATTTAAAATCCGACCCACCTGAAAGCGACCCTTGCACAATGGGTCACTTCCTACAATCTAAAATAAAATCCCTGGTGCTAGTGAGGGCATTTCCACCGCACAATCGCAATGCTGTGCGCGACCGTGAGCCAGAAATGCCCTGCAAAGAGACATCAGAAGAGAGGAAAATCACTTACCTCTCCCCTGAAGCCTCTTTGCAAACCCCCCCAAATATCTCAAAACCAACCTAACACCTCCAGGCGCAGGAAGCAAATGGCTTCCCGACCGCCTGGGAATCCCTGAAGATGTTGGCGCGTGCTGTGCGCGCTGACATCATCAGGGATTCTCATGGGGAGGGGGACAACAGAATTACTGTGGTTAACTGCGATGCTGGACAGAGGCACTTGCATCCTTGATTTTCACAAGCGCAATCCTAAAACAGTTCCTATGACCAGGAGCTTCTTTCTCCCCATCTGCTGCTCTCAACAGTCTCTGACCATTTATACACATAAGAGGCATGTGAACTCACACAGAAGATCCCCTATTGGCAACGCCCACCAACTAGCGGAGTGCACCATCTTTCCTAAATTTACCCACTATGATGGACAGCTCACTCAAGGGACCTGTGCACACATTGGTGCGATGGCATAGTAACACACACGGACACTGGAGACAAAGCAAGCGCTCGAGTTGCAGCACAAATTCAGAAAAACATTCATCAGCCCAAAAACATTTGTGACCTTCCCACTATGATTCACAGCTCACACAAGGGACCCTTGCGCACATCTGTGCAATTGCATAGTAACGCACACATGGACACTGGAGACAAAGATGGGGCTCGAGTTGCAGCACAAACTCAGGAAAGCAATCATCAGCCCAAAAACATTTGTGAACTTCCCACTATGATGAACAAATGGTCTCTGCTTCCAGATACCTAAGAGCGTTGCTAGTTTATTCAGATAACAACCAACACACACTGGGGTCGATTGTGAAAATATGGTATTGTGTACAAAAAAGGGGAGAAATGCTCCTCTTTTAGGTGTCCCCTCACTCACCAGGGTTGCCCCACGGTGACATGCTTCATCATTGGGGCCATCCCAGTCCTCTACGGGCTGGGGCGTGCTGCGACTTGCGAAAGTTACGTAGGAGCACTTTATTAGACTATGTGTGGTGCATGTGTATTTGAGGAGTGGACTATGTGATGTGTGAAATACCTGCCCAGTAGGTTTACAATAAACTTTATTCTTGCCTCTAGGTGGTAATAAACGGGGTGGAAAGATAGGCTGCCCTAAACGTAATGTGTCCAGATGTACCTATCAACTCCTATCGTCGACATGTTTCGTGCATACCCCAAACACTATGATGGACAGCTCACACAAGGGACCCCTGCGCACATCTGTGCAATTGCATAGTAACGCACACATGGACACTGGAGACAAAGATGGCGCTCGAGTTGCGGCACAAACTCAGGAAAACAATCATCAACACAAAAAAAATTGTGAGCTTCCCACTATGATGGACAGCCCACTCAAGGGACCCCTGCGCACATTTGTGCAGTTGCATAGTAACGCACCCATGGTCAATGGAGACAAAGATGGCGCTAGAGTTGCAGCACAAATTCAGGTAACAATCAACAGCCCAAAAACATTTGTGAGCTTCCCACTATGATGGACAGCTCACTCAAGGGACCCCTTCGCACATGGCATAGTAACACACACATGGTCACTGGAGACAAAGCATGTGTTTGAAAAGCAGCACACAAAAAAAAAACATTCATCAGGCCAAAAACACTAGTGAGCTTTGCCTAGGCAGCACAGGTGTGTTTTTTAGCCACTTCAGAAACACACATCAGTATAAGTAATGAAGGACAGAGGCACTTGCATCCTTCATTACAATGAGCACTATTATTTTACTTTATAAATGACCCCCATCGGCATTTTTGTAGAAAAAACGGCCTTTCAACAACATTGCAGCAAAGAGAAGACTTCATAGATAATGTTCCCCCAACAAGGGGAGCGACCCTTCCCCAAGGGGCCGCTCCCCGAACTACGAAATTGATCATCCACGAAAAAAAAAAAAAAATCCCTAACATTCCTGCTGCACGATCGCACGATCGTGCAGCAGGAAACCTCTAAATGCCACCGAGGGAAAGGAAAAGCCTTTCCTTTCCCTCCTTAGAACCAATACTGAAATCTCCCCCGCCCCAGCCGCAAAACTAACCTGTTTACCATCCGACGCGCAGGAAGCAAATGGCTTCCCTGCGCGTCGGTAAACAAATGGAGCCTCCGGTGACGTCAGCGCGCCTCGCGCGCTGACGTCATTGATGACGCGGGCGGGGAGGGCGGGGGGAGGCAGGGGAAGGTCTTCCCCTGCCATCCCCGCAGAAACTAAAAAAATCGGGCTGACTCGGGGGGAGCGCTGGCGCTTCCCCCGTGGGTGGGGCTCATGACGAGCTGGGCTCGTCATGAGCGTGCGAGGAGGCTACGCCATGACGAGCCCAGCTCGTCATCAGCCCCGAAGGGGTTAAACACCACTCACTTTTGTAGGAGCCCTTGTCCTACACCCGCAGTATGGAGTTTACAAAAGAAAAGGGTGCAGTCATGGCTGCTGTGAAAAACTTTGTGTGTGTGCACTTCTGCTTCTCTTTTGATGGTAGTTCATGGGCCCTTCACCTGATGTGAAGTTCCTGACCATTTCCTTCCAAAGGGGTCTCGGATCTCGAAATCCCCCTACCAAGGTGTCCTCCTATGGAGCATGCTACATTTCTGCATCTCCATGAGGATGACGTTTATCATGTTGTCTAGGACCCTCTGCCTGGTTTAATGTGCCATCATTACTGTACAAGAGACATGAACATTACCAAAATGGATTTTCATGCACACCCCCTAATACACTTTTACAGAAACACAAATGTATGCCTTATTTTAATTCTATTACGCAATACCAAAATGTGGTCAATGCAAATATCATTTGCACATGGCCTCATTTTTTTAATTTTATTTTAACAGGACAAGGGAAACCCAAAAGGATTAGAGCTAGGGTCCTTGGGCAGTAAGCTATTGTACAGAACAGAGGACCCTAGTGATTAAGGATCAAGCGAATAATAGACATATACTGAATAGTATATATGACCTCTGTCCAGCCGGACAGGTATTTATTTTTCAATTTTTCTGTTATATTTATGAATATAGCACTTATACAAAAGTGGGCACAGCCTGTGACCCACAGAGGACAAGACAAAACAGGTGACAAAACAATTATGTAAAAACGCACAAAAGCGGTCTGTACTATTATTCACTTTTACAGACTAGGATTCATTCATAGCAACCCATTGTTTTACACAATTCATAAGTTCAAACAAACATATGGTGCAGTAGAGTCGACGACGTTTCGATGCAGTTAGAGAATACATGCATCATCATCAGGACAAAAAGTAATATGTCGTGTTTGTCTTTAGAGTTATTTTTCAAGTTACATTACCCCTATGGCAATTTACATAACGTTGAAACCACATTTAGAAAGGGAGAAAAGATGGGGGAAAAAACATAAACAAAAGAATATTCATTAAAACTTGACTAGGCATGTATACATTTTCAATTCACTGTAGGTTCTTTGAATTGAAAATGTATACATGCCTAGTCAAGTTTTAATGGATATTCTTTTGTTTATGTTTTTTCCCCCATCTTTTCTCCCTTTCTAAATGTGGTTTCAACGTTATGTAAATTGCCATAGGGGTAATGTAACTTGAAAAATAACTCTAAAGACAAACACGACATATTACTTTTTGTCCTGATGATGATGCATGTATTCTCTAACTGCATCGAAACGTCGTCGACTCTACTGCACCATATGTTTGTTTGAACTTACGAATTGTGTAAAACAATGGGTTGCTATGAATGAATCCTAGTCTGTAAAAGTGAATAATAGTACAGACCGCTTTTGTGCGTTTTTACATAATTGTTTTGTCACCTGTTTTGTCTTGTCCTCTGTGGGTCACAGGCTGTGCCCACTTTTGTATAAGTGCTATATTCATAAATATAACAGAAAAATTGAAAAATAAATACCTGTCCGGCTGGACAGAGGTCATATATACTATTCAGTATATGTCTATTATTCGCTTGATCCTTAATCACTAGGGTCCTCTGTTCTGTACAATAGCTCATTTTTTTAATGGCACTACAGATGTATTTCGTGTTCAGAAGTAGTACCAAAAATAGTATTTACTCTTAACAGAAGGGATCCATGATCAAACTGTAATTTCTTCCAACATACCTTATTATTTTTTTGTATATTTATGTTAGCTGGGTTTTATATGATGCACCATTAACCACCCTCTGATGCTTTCAGAGTGCTTTGGGCATGAGCACTTAAAGAGTATGTCGCAATCTACTCAACAAATGTTGATGGAACCCTATGACCGAGCTATTTTTGAACATCCAGGAGTAATGGTTAGTATCTGCAGATATCCATCAAAAAAATATGTTGCCAACATAATTAAAGAGTCCTGCAGAGAAGAGTTTTGAAAGCCTGGTGGAAGAGGCTCATTTTGTTAACAAGCATCTAATTGACAAGATGTAGGATTCGACTTTAGGATCAAATATCTTGATTACAGTAAAAGAATACAGGTACCCTGCCTGCAACCTAACAAGGCCGGCAAGGTCAATACTTGTTTACCTTTACCATCTTTGAAACTACCATTGGCCTATGTAAAATCCACATTCACTAATGGAGGTAAATGGGACAAGACCAGCTTTTAGTCCATCCAGAAGTCTCTCAACAGAATGCAAAGTGCTACTCACAGACAATGTTATAAACTGGAAATGTAGTTGCACAAAATCCCATCAAACTCATCAAGTGGGTTTTTTACTCATGCCAAGTACCACTTGAAGAGCCTGAAAGAGGAGAAAGCTCAGTCTGCAGCTAATAAAACCCAGTAGATTTAGATATCGGGCAATACTGCCCTGTCATGGCATCTTATCTCCAGTAGCGGTCGGCAGTGGGAGTTACTGCAGGGCGGTGACGTGGGCAGGGGGAGGGGCAGGCAGTAGCGGTCGGCTGTAGGAGTTACTGCAGGGCGGTGACGTGGGCAGGGGGAGGGGCAGGGTGGGGGGTAGTAATGTATGGATTACGGAGTTTTACAGGTAAGTAAACATTTTTAAAAAAATCGTTTTATTTATTTAAATGTTTACTTACCTGTAAAACTCCGTGATCCATACATTACTACCCCCCACCCTGCCCCTCCCCCTGCCCACGTCACCGCCCTGCAGTAACTCCTACTGCCGACCGCTACTGGGGGCAGGGTGGGGGGTAGTAATGTATGGATTACGGAGTTTTACAGGTAAGTAAACATTTAAATAAATAAAACGAATTTTGTTGCGCGCACTGCATCACCAAATGTGATGCAGTGCGCGCAACGAAACTCGTTTTATTTATTTAAGTGTTTACTTACCTGTAAAACTTCGTAATTCATACATTACTACCCCCCACCCTGCCCCTCCCCCTGCCCACGTCACCGCCCTGCAGTAACTCCTACTGCCGACCGCTACTGGTGAATAATAACAATTTGCTTTTTGAATAGCGCCTCTCTTTTGCCATTTATCAGCACTGTTACGCAGATGTTACCCAATTAAATGATACTCAATTTATGAACCTGGAAAGGTTGGATTCTTAGGCCCACATTATCAGGGGTCCAGTAATTATTGCGATTTTTATTGGATGTCATAAACTCAGACTCTGTTGAGTTGGAACTTATGATGAATACCACCCAATTATGAGTTTTTGGGGAATAATATGCTGAGTTTTATACTTACCGCCCCAAAATCCAAATGTTCGGATAAATAATGGTCATTTTCCCCAGATAAATATCTACAGACTAGACCTAACAAAATGTATCACAAAACTCATACGTGCGGCTTGTGTGATGATAGCAGTTACAGGATAGATTGCAATTAACCAGCCGCTCTTAATGAGGACCGTAATCAGAATTGTTAGGATGCGGGCTCATGACTGGCAGATCACCACACACTACGGTAGTGAGAGCTTAACATGGTCTGACTGGGAACCACAACTGGCCCTGGCAAAGTGCTTGGCCGGCCCCCCCTCCCCACTCGGAGGGGTTGGAGGTGCCGCCGAGCTCTTTGCTGGGGCCGGTTTTCAGACGATTTTGCAGCCGTGCTGCAAAAACGGCCCTGTAACAAAAACGGCCCCCAGGGGCCCAAAACCGGCCCCCACCGGTGCGGCGCACCAGGGGATTGCCCGGTGCCCGCTATGGTCAGTCCGGCCCTGGAGCTTAACAACTCTTTCGGCTATTCTGTTGCCTACATGGCCTACTTTCTGCATGGTGCTTTCTACGCTGTTCTTAATTTTCACCTGATTAAATTTTTCCCATTGGGACTATTTTTTCATATACCTTAGGCCTAATGCATGAGGGGTTTTTAAATTGGCAAACCCACTGAGACAGTAGATCGAAAAGGTCGTCCGAGTTGTTGAATGAGTTTAGGAAACCACGAGGAATCGATATTTGGTAGAAGCGTGTTAAGGGCGTCCCTTCCAAATACTGATTCCTTATGGTATGTTTTAGTGATTTACATTTTTTTTTAATTATTCATTTGAAATCTGTCATAGACATGGTGGTCGAGTGATCCCAGAAGGTGGTCTGCTGACCCGCGCAGGCCACCATGACTGTGATTGTAGCCAATCATATGGGGCTGAAATTTGCGACCTGCCTGACTAATATTTATGAGTTCGAATTACAACCCACTACGATTCAGTATTTTTGAAAAACAAACGTTTGATTGGTTCGCAAAATACAAATGAGTTCAAGTAAAAGTAGGTGTGCATATTGAGACCACTTTTACCAAGTCCATTTTCAGTACTAAGGCCCAGCATTCTACTTTCAAATCTCCTCGTACCAAAATAGGCCCTACCCATCTGCTTGAAGGAATAAGCCAAACATCTGTGGCTGTCCCACCAAAAAAGTCAAATGCGAATCGTCAAATTATGGACAAATCTGACCGGCTAATCTTAATACCTGAAAAGCATTCCGAATGGTAAACAGCCATTAGTTCATAGTCATTACTTCGCTTACCATTACAACGCATGCATTACCACACATGCATTGTACAACGCAGAGTAATTACTATGCTTTTTTTACTTTGCATGTGTAAATACCACGCATGCCTTTACAAATACATTTGTTGTAAAGGCATGTATGGTATGCTTTTACAACGAATTTCGTTGTAAAGGTATTCACATATGAACTAAAAAAAAAACTTTCCATGTCATTGTGAGGAAACTGAGGCTGTTCCTCACAACAACATGCATCGTCCCTCGGAGACGACGTGAAGAAGGTCCCAGGAGGAGAGAGGAACCACGAGGAGAGAGAGGTAAGGGGGGTTTATTTTTTCAAGGGTTTAGGGTAGTGTCGGGGGTCGTGGGGTGGGAGTTTATTTTTTTTAGGGTTTAGGATGGTGTTTGTGTAGTGTAGGGGGTCGTTCTGGGGGTAGTGTTTTAGGGTTTAGGATAGTGTTGTGGTGTATGTGTAGTGTAGGGGTCATGCTGGGGGTAGTGTGTTAGGGTTTAGGGTAGTGTTGTGGTGTTTGTGTAGTGTAGGGGGTCGTGCTGGGGGTAGTGTTTTAGGGTTTAGGGTAGTGTTGTGGTGTATGTGGAGTGCAGGGTAGTGTTTTAGGGTTTAGGATAGTGTAGGAGGGTCATGCTGGGTAGTGTAAATGTAGTGAGAGGACTGTCACCTACCTTAGAAACTTCTACCACGACTATACCTTTACCACGCATGTTTTTGCATTGTAATGGCATGCATGGTAAAGGCATAGTTGTGGTAACGGTTTTGCGTAGTAATGGTATCTCATTTTAATTGTCAATGCTAAGCCGAAGCGCATAAAGAAAGTGAGAGCTGGTGGACGTTCATTCTCATATCTGGCAGCAAAGAAATGGAACAAACTCCCCCAAGACTTACGTCTCACGGCTGACTATTTAGCGTACAGGAAAAAACTTAAGACCCACCTATTTCTTAAGGCCTAACCCCCCAACAGAGTATGGGATCAAACTGGCTCCCCATCCTCAACTTTTCGCTACGCAGCGCTGTGATATCCTCTGGGATGAGTGTTGCGCTCTATAAATAAATAAATAAATAAATGTGTACTAATACACTCGTAACGGTACGCTTTGTCTTTGTATGCGTTGTAAGAACTCATGCTCATTTCTAACAGCTCAGCTCATCTAGCAACCTGCAGGGAGGTGCACATCACCTCCAGGTTTTGTGATCAAAGGCGATGTGTAGATTTGATAGAAGAAAGTAGCAATAACTTCTCCGAGCCGAACCTCTCTCACATAATATTACCCGCTACAACTGTTTAACATTTTTTCTCGCAGAAGAACACGTCTTCAGCAGTGCGGCACCCTCAGCCTGGAGTGAGGGTCGGGAAACTCATTTTATGAAGCCTGGGAGAGTGGAATGATAGGAGGGGACGGCAAATTACAGGCCTGCCTGTCTCGCGGATGTGCAGCTCTCATATCGCTGCCAGATTATAGAGTTTAAAAGAATGGAAGCACACCGCTACGCTTTGTGGTGACAATTGCTGTTTGGAGCATATCCGCTTTTCATTATTGCAACATGTCATAAAGTTGGGGATTCAGAGACTTTCTAAAGTTGCACGAAGCCATCTGTGCCTAAATAGATTTTATTGTGTGAAACAAAGCAATCACTGCTCCAGTTCTGTGCATATCGGCACTCTTCAAGGGGAATTATCAATACATTGCACCGCAAACCGAAGCAAAGCGGTTGATGGGAAGTGCTTACTTTCCAGCGCAAACTTTTAATGCTGTGCAAGGTTGGCCTTAAAGTAGCCACAATAACCCTTTGCATAACTTTGGCGTACTTTAAGTAAAGAGGGCATTCCATGAGTGGTACTCGCGTTATTTAATGGTGCCTACCTTGGTGTTTGATGCAAAGCCAGATCTGCAAAGATTGTCAGACCTGGCTTTGTGTCATGACATAACACCTTCTTCACATGCGCAAATATCTCCAAACATTGCAATCTTGGGATGTGTGCTGCACTCTACAGCACACACCCAATGTGTGAAATGTTAAAAAATTGTTCTAAGCATAGGATTTTGTCTTGAAAGGATAACCTTCTAGTACAAAACCTATGCTGGATAGCCCACACATACTTTGTACTATGGTGCAAAGTGTGTGTGTGTTGCTAGGGAATCTGTGTGCCAGTGCCTGGGAAGAGAGCAGCAGCAGCGCATATTTTGGAACTAGGGGCCACATGTATCAAATAATCATTTTGCGATTATTAAATAGAGAATTTTACAGAAGCGCTATTTGGTAATCGCAAAATGCTATGTATGTAAGGAATTGCAAGAATTTTGCCAATTCCTTAATGTTATCTAATAACGAATTACTATTAGGTAATATTACTCCAATAATTCCTTTGGTCCAAATGGCCCATAGGTGCAAATGGTTTTGCATAGCGAATATGCAATTATCTAATTGGTAATTGCAAATTAGGTAATGCAAATCCAAGGGTTCCTGGGCGCTCAAGGTCCTCCTGCAGCACCCTCAAAACATGGATAACATTGATTTGAAGTAAATGGTAATTGCATTTTCCTAGTTGCACAGATTGTATTTGGAAAATGCTTCGTATATATAGTAATGGAATCTCAATTTGTGATTCTCTATTTGTAGTCACAATTTTAGGTAATCGCAATGTTTGCGATAACCTAAAATTGTGACTACAAAGCCTTTTCATAAATCATGAAAGGCTATTTTGCATTCACAAATGGCTTATTACCGTTTTGCACCATTTGCAAATGCAAAAAACTTTCGTACATGTGGAACTTTGGCTTTGCGCTGCTTTCTGCCCAATGGGCAACCTTTAGCACCAACTTTGTTTGCTGTGCTGAGCTGCACTTTTTATAGTAGATCTTCCCCTTACTCTGACAACCCTGTGCAAACCAGAACACACACTGCATCAACCCTCTGCAAATCTGAAAGAAAATGTACTAATCTTGCAAGAAAAGTTGCTGGCTGCGTTGTGTGAAAGGGAGTGAGTAGAAATGTTCAATATTTACAAAGATATGTAGATTTTCTGCTCTATCCTTGCACTGGCGCACTGTTTGTTCCCTTGTGCCAACACAGTCATCCTTGTACCGTAGTGAAAGGGTGTCTGCGTTATGAGCAAGATCATTTTTGTGCCAGGAAGGGGCACCTTCCTGCACAAAAAACATTCTTTAGAGGCATTTCCCTTTTTCTATTTGTGATGCAGACTGCATGCATACAAAGAGAAAGTAACAAGGAGAAATAAAGGTATTTCTTCTTGTTACACCTCACTGGGGAGGGTGTAGCATGTTGACACATTCCCAGGTTTACTAGCTGTAGTAAATCTGGGAAGGTGCAAGAATCCATAGGTGGAGGCATGGGAATGCCCATGCTCCACCCATGGAACACCTCCCATCCTAAAATGTAACATTACACAGTACAAGCAGCTGCTTTGCATTACATTTCTTTACAAAGCCGCATTAGGTGGTGCAAACACTCCTTGAATGGCTTTGTAAATATTACTAAAGCCTTTTTGTTGTCGGTGATGAATCTGGAGGGAAACAGCCATTACAAAGCAGCTGTTACCATGCAGAGCATTTACCATGCATGCGTTACAATGCATGCGCTGTTACCGTGCATATCTTTTACCATGCATTTTTTTTCCCAACATATATGTGTTTACCACACATGCCTTTACAACGAATGAATGTTGGAAAGGTATGAATGGTAAAGGCATATACGTTGTACTGGTGGTAAGGGCATATTCTGGCAATGGTGGTAAAGGCTATCAGCGTCATTAGAGGAAATGGATAGACCACGCTTCCTCTTGACGGCCTGTGCCACGCCTCAGAAGAGTTTTCTCGTCGTCCTGTTAAGGTGAGTGGGATTGGGCCTGGGGCAGGGGGGGGGTATGGATTTATGGCTTTAGACCGGGGTGTTTGTTTTTAGGGACTGGGGGCCAGGGGGAGGTCACACCGGGGTACTGCTTTAGGGTTCAGGGCAGGGACCGAGTATGTTTTTTAAATAGCTGGGGGGGAGGAAAGGTCTTTATTTAGGACAGGGGCTGGGTGATTTCAAAAAGGACTGAGGGCTGGAGGGGGTCGCATAGGGGTCCAGTTTTAGGATTCAGGTCAGGGGACGGGTATTATTGACAAGGGCTGGGGACATGTGGGGTTTCACGCTGGGGTCTATTTTTAGGGCTCAGGGGTCGGGTATTTAAAAAAAGAGCTGGGGGAGTCATGCTGGGGTCTAGTTTTAGGGCTTAGGGCAGGTGTGGGGTATTTTTTAAAATGGCTGGGGGCCGTGTTGGCACTGTTGACCAGTTTGAGGGCTGAGGGCAGGGGTCAGGGGTCAGTTAAAACATTTACCACGCAAAGGCCTTTAATATACATGTGTTTACAACGAAATTCATCTTAAAGGCATGCGTGGTAAAGGCATACTCATTGTAAAAAGATGCATGGTAAAGGTTATGGATGGTAAAGCATTCACATTGTAACGCATGCGTGGTAAAGCCATGCTTTGCAATGGAATGCGTTGTTCTGTCATACGTCCAAATCTGGGCCACAGCGGTCACTGTATCAACCATGAGCAAACCAGAATTCGGACTGCATCAACACTGCTTAAAACAGAGCAGTCACTGATCCAGCTCTCTATAACTCAGTGCACTCTCTAGATCAAATTTGCGCAAACTATAATGCTTAATGTGTTAACTTCCCATAATCCAGAACACTCAGTGCATCAACAGGCTAGAGCACTGACTGTATCAACACAGCCCTGGTTTACTATAGCTTTCCGCCAGCACATAGCAATGCAATGAATGTAAAGCCATACAAGGGAATTTACTATTGAGGGCAAAAGGTGTTTTGCACTGAAAATATGTCTTTTTTTACTTTGCACAAAACATTTGTATGGCTTTGCGCCAAATGGCTATTACTGGGGAAGATCAGTGCAAATTACCATAGGGTTTGATGTAAACCCAACCTAAGAAAGACAGCCTGAGCTTTGCCTGAAAAAATAATGAATTCTTGAAGTGGGAGTAACAAGGGGAAACTTTAGAATATTGAGACAATGTCAATTTGTTGCTGTCTTAATTCCTTAGATTTTAAAAACCCTCGCTCTGCAAACGTCCTCGTGTCTTGGCGTTTAGAAGCTTTGTCTGCTCCACGCTAAGAGAAAGACTCGGCCATACCGCTGGAGTCTCACATTAGGAATTTACTGTTCAGATCTTGACAGCGTAATTATAGAAGGTAGGAACACGCCTTGTTTTTCCACTATAAATTACTAAAAGAAATAAATTTGAGTTAAGTTAATGTTACCATCGGTTTCTATTGTTTAGTGTCGAAGTGGTAATATCCAGAGCTGACATGGCGTCCTTGGCGTTTTCTTTATTAACAACAGTTTGAATCACCTCGGAGTGAAAATATCATCCGTGGCGGTAAGAAGCCATGTACTTATTCCTAAGAAAAAGTTTATTTTAAACGCTCTGTCAGTCTTTAACTTTATGTCCTAATATTTACTCCTATTACAGAATATTCGTTTTAATGAAAATAGTGGTTATGTATTTCCGAGACGAAGAGTGAGAAGCTAGCAGTGAAATCCTTTGAAAAAGGTAACGCGAGAATATGCAAATAACACCGCGTCTATGCAAATTAGGAACTTCATATTGAAGCAATATATAGCGATGTGATGGAATAGTTAGAAATGCATTTTTTCCTTCAGATTTCACATACCGACATAACGAGTTGATTAAGGTGCCTCATTCTTCGTATTCTGCTGTGTAAACATGATAATACAAAAGAAGCCACTCCAGGTAAAAAATGCCTTCTATTTCATTAGGGAACAAGATAAGCAATGATTGGTTGTAGTAAAAATGAATACGAAAGCATAACAATTAACTAAAGACAGAACTATGGCATCATACGAAAGCATAACAATTAACTAAAGACAGAACTATGGCATCAAAGAGTGCCGGGAAGTGAATGTAAATAAGAAAAATTATGATTAATAAAAGTCGAAAAGCCTTTGCTGCACTGAATATAAGTTGAGAAGCCCTTTATGTATTAAATGAAACTGGATTGCATAGAGGTAATAAATTTTAGAACTCAAAAAATGGTTTCAAACTTCCTAGCCTTGCTTGTTAGGAAAAATAACCAGAAGAGTAGGGGACATAATCTAAAACTTGTGTTTGTTTTTCACTATGACTATTCAGGCCCGATAAATAACAACTGATTTTAACCAGAAACCACAGAAATCTCAGAAAACTTGAGTTCATCCCATATACAAAGGTGAGTGACTTTTCTAGCCTGAACATAATGGAAAAAGTATCTAATGAAAGCAGATATAAAATAGGTCAGTCCAACCAACAAGTTTTAAATGTCTCATAATCTACTAAAAAAACAGTAAGGAAAATGCAAATAGTAGGGAGCATGTAAACCTTTGAACTAACTAGCCCTATGAGATACACCAGATACAAGAATAAAAATATCTTTTTACACCTTTGACTATTTTACCCTTTTCCTTTTTTCTTTCCCCTTTTTTTCTATTTGAGTATGTTGCAAAGTCCAAAGATGTGACTATCTACATTTGAGTATGGTATACAGTCCAAAGATGTAACTATCCACATTTACCGAACATTTGTTATATAAACATGCGATCATCTATATTTATCAAATGGATTTAAAAATTCTATATAATGTATAATCTTAGACTGATGCCAAGATTAATGATGGGAAATGTGTTCTTAGACTTTGGTCTGGACCTGTTTTTGGCTATCTTCAGTGGAAAAATAAGTGATCTAATCCTTATACCTGGCTAAAGAAAACCCCAAAAAAAGAAACGCTAATAAAATAGGAAAAGAGTGCATCCAATCACTATAACACAATGTACTATATGTTTTGAAAAGCTAAAAGTGTTTTGTTCTTTTTAGAAAATTTTGCCGCAAAAATTATTGTCCTGAGGAAGACACTACGACGTGTCGAAACGCGTTGACAGACTACAGCCACGCGAATATTATCTAGGACGACAATACTGTCCCTCGAGCTTTTTATTATTAGAACAAATGTTTCATTTTTATCATTATCAAAAAATCTTTTTATTGTATCAAATCATCATGTATACGTGATTTATGTGTTTAATCTTTTTTATCAATATAATTAAAAAATATTTTTATATCAGTATAGTCTTTTGGGTTATAGTTTATGTATAATCTGTCTTTTTGAATAGCCAGTGTTTGTCCTTTGTATTTTTGGCCTGGGTCGATACCTTTGCATTGAACAAGGGGAAATGTATCCATGTCTTTAAAAATCCCAAATATGTTATGTGTGCTGCACTACACAGCACACAGCCAATACTTGGACTGTCGCTGAGATTTTCCAAGTATTTGTACTGCAAAGACAAGCTTCCATTACAAAACCTATGCTAGACAACACATTCAACTCTGTTCCAAGGTGCAAGGAAGTCTGTCTCGCAAGACTGACTTGTTTGAGTTAAGCTTAATAGATATGGCTCAGTGTTGTGTTTTCCACCTGGCGCAATTTCACACAGTAAACCTGGTTGCTGCGCACCCTTGTTTTAATAATTAGTAAATCTGGTCCTGAGTGCGCCAACTCTGCTCAAAATAGAGCACTCGCTGATCCACCTCTCTGCAGATCAGTGCAATCCAGGGTCAATTCTGTGCCAACCCAAGCACATAAGGGGCCATATTTACTTAAGCCTTGCACCATTGTAAAGCACGACAAATTGATCCAAAATCTTACAAGGGTATATACTATCAAGGGCAAAAGATTCTTTGAGCTGGAAATGTGCCTTTATCTCAACTCAAAACCCCTTTGCGATCTTTGCGTCAAGTGTCCATTGCTGGGATGGATCAGCGCAAATAACCACAGGTGTTGACGCAAACCTCAATCTACTAGGATAGGCAAGGCTTTGGATCAAAAACAAATGCCTCCTTGAAGCAGGTGTTAACAAGGGGAATCTTTTCATTTCTCAATAAACCCCAAGCATTTTATGTGTGCTGTAGTGCAAAGTACACATCAAATGCTTGGGATCTTTCTAAGATTTTCTAGGTATAGGCATTAGTTCTTGAAGGTGATGCATCCACTATATGCCCTATGGTCGATGGTGCACACTTACATTCACACCAAGGTATAAAGCTGTGTGTGGTGCAAGGCATTCTTGTTTGAGCACCAGCTCAGGATATAACACTATCATACGCTGATCTTAGTAGATAGTGCTCTGCGCTTTGTCTTCCTCCCTGTGCAATGCAGTGCAGTAAAATTTGTTTCTGTACTGCCTGTGTAAAACATGAATAGGGCTGGATCTTGTGTCATCTCTGAGAAGAACAGAGTGCTCACTGCTCCGTGCAAAACAGAGCACTCACAGTATCAAATCTGTGCAAAGAAGAACAGTGCACTGATCAACCCTGTGCACATCAGAGGACTTGCTCATTATATCTATGCAAAGAAGACCCATCACTGCTTTTGCTCTGTTCAAAACAGCTCACTAATTATGCCACCTATGCGCAGACCAGAACACTCACTGTGTTTCCTCTGTGGAAGAATGAGTGATCACTGCGTCATTTCTGGGCAAAAAGAGCACTCACTGTGTCAAACCTGCATAAACCAGAATGCTCACTGGGTCAACTATTTGCAAAACAGAGTTGCGTCCTTTGGGATGTCATCAGTGATGTCATCAATGATGTCATTCACATGTAATGTTAATATGTGAGGTCATAAACAGTGCATGCCGGCGGTGCAAGTATATTTAGCTCTGTAATTTATAATTGGTAAATGTCAGTGTTTTTTTGTTTGGTTTTTAACCCCTTCGTGCTGATTGGCGTTGCAGCGCGCGCCATGTAATTACTTTTATTTGTTTATTTATTTACTTAACTCCATTCAGGCGTATGCCGGATTTTACTACCCCCCACCTTGCCCCTCCCCACCATGCCTCACCGCCCTGCAGCACTCCCTCAAGGAGCTGCCACTGAGAAATTGCACTCACCAGCAGCAGGCTAGACTTCTGTCTTGGCAGCAAACAGCCCGGAAAGCCCGTCAAGAAACTAGGGAATTCATTATCTTAGTGGGCACCCTCTGAGGGTGCCAACCGGGTGCACTGCAGCTCACCTCCAACACAAGAATCAGGTCGGGGGTGAAAATACATGCAGCCTGATTCATGAAGCGAAATAGCGCCCGCAATCGCAGCGAAAATGCAATTGCGGGTGCAATTTACGTAATTGGCATTCAAGAACAAAATAGCGAATTCGCTAACATATAATAGCGAATACGCTAACACATAATAGCGATTACGCTATAATAGTCGCAGATTCCCGGTAGTCGAGCATTAGCGATACGGAAAAAGCGACCAACCACGGAATCTGCAAAATAAATAGCGAAACGCAATATATTCTCAATCGGCATTCATGAAAAATCTACAATTGCGAAAAACCCCAAAATCGCAGTTTGCGCGGCGCAAATTAAGGACAACTCAAAGCAGGTGGTAACCATAAAAGCCATGAATAAGTAAAATTTGAAAAGCCGTTGGCCAATCACCAACAGGTTCAGGCCTGACCAATCACACATAAGGACATTCAGCAGCAGCATTAGGCGTTCCACAATGCCAGGAATGTACATGGTGGTGAGGCGGCGAAGGCTACAGCGAGCAGCACGGAGGAGACGCATGAGGCAGGAAAGGATTTACCGCCAGCGGGTCACCTTGCTGGGCCAAACCAGAGAACAGATATTTGCTAAATACAGGCTGAATGGGGAAATGATCATCTGGCTGATACATGAACTTGACCCCCTCATGCAGAACCCAACAAGGCGAAACAATTCGGTGCCTACACATGTGCAGGTATTGTGTAGCCTGCACCTCCTGGCCTCCGGGAGTTTCCAGGGCATAGTAGCGGCTGCTGGGGGGATATCCCAGCCCACCATGTCACGCTGCCTCCACACTTTCGTTGACGCCATGCTCACCCAGCTCCACCGTCACATCACATTTCCCACGAGCCAACAGGAATTGGACTTGACAAAACTACAATTTTACAATGTAGCCCATTTTCCCCATGTCCTCGGCTGCATAGACTGTACCCACGTCGCCATCTGCCCACCAGCTGCCACGGAGTATATGTTCCGCAACAGAAAGTCCTACCACTCCCTCAACATACAGATGGTCTGCAATGCCAAGACCATCATCACTGACATTGTAGCCCAGTACCCAGGGAGTACCCATGACTCCTTTATCTTCAGGCACAGCGGACTCCACACACGACTGCTCAGGGGAGAGTTTGGGGAAGGACACCTACTTGGTAAGTACACTTTGTCGACAATGTCACATTGCTATGAAGTAACTGCGCTGCACAGGCAATCAACATCTGCTCCTCTCATTCAGGTGACAGTGGCTACGCCCTACGGGAATACCTCCTGACCCCTTACCTCAACCCTGCCACACCTCAGCAACGGCGCTACAATGTTGCGCACATCCGGACAAGGAACTGTATAGAAAGGACATTTGGCCTGCTCAAGAGCAGGTTCCGTATACTGCACAAGACAGGTGGGGCCATGTATTACAGTCCTGCTGTGTGCTGCCGCATTGTGGCTGTCTGTGCAATGCTTCATAACATTGCAACCAAGCGCCGGATACCTGTTGACATCTCAGGCAGTGAATCAGAAGGGGACGACCGGCCACCAGCACATGCGCACCATGCACGCGGGGAGAACCCAGCTGAAGGCCACAGACGTCGCAACCACATCACAGAGAACAATTTCTAGCCCACCCTCTTCCCTCACCCCACAAATCACAATTGCATGCAAAATGTAATGATTACACAACGCTAATGTGTGCTGCAAAATAAATATATTTGTTTCATTCACAAAAAATGTAATCAGTACAACTATTTACTACTAACAGTATTCCTTCATACTGCAGTGTCAAAGGACAGGGCAGGCTTATAGTCAGCCTGTGCCAGTGATTGTCTGAAAGAGTCAATTGCGCCTCCTGCGCGTTATGCCCAAGCGCCTCTGAGGCTCTTCCTCTTCCGGGGCACCTGTACCTGGCGTTGCCCTGGTGCTGCGCCTAATAGGCGGGACTAGTGTGGCAGATTGGCTGCTGATGCTGGATGCCCCCTCACTGCCATCGTCACCCCCTACAGTGGCAGGTAGAGCAGGAGGGTGTAGTGCCGTAACCGCCGTGGTGAGGTGCTCCAGGACCCTGGTGATGTCCTCACAGCACTGTACAAGTTGGTGCTGCTGTGTTAGTGACCGCCGCGACAACTGTGAAGTGGCATTTGCAGCCACATAATTGGACCTGCTGTAGGATGCCAGCCGGCTCATGAGCTGGTGGTGGCGCCGGCTTGCTGCACTGCGCTGCTTAATCATCGCAGCAGTGTTGGCCTCCATGGCTGCAGTCATGCGGCCCATGGCCGCCGTCATGCGGTCCATGCGGTCTCCCACCCCGGCCACATTGCGCCCAATCTTGTGGAGCTGGAGCTGAATGGCACCTTGCTGCTGTGACTGGCGCTGATGAATCCTCAACATGCGTCTTTCGACGCTCAAACAGGCATGTCTCTGTCCATTGCCCCTCCTGCTGATTGCAGCAGTGGTGTGATGGCGAGACCTCCCACGCCTGCTCTGCTGGCCTGTCACTGTGGCTGGCCGCTGTGTTGGCGCTGTCGCAGGCCCAGATGTTGTAGCACCAGCTGCAGGTGGTGTCACAGCAGGCGTTGCTGGTGCGGCAGGGACTGGAGGCACATTAGTGGCGTGCCTGGCTTTGGCTGTGGGTGGTCCGCCAGATGCAGGGGGCACAACGGTGGGGGTCCTGGCTTTGGCTGTGGGTGGTCCGCCAGATGCAGGGGGCACAACGGTGGGGGTCCTGGCTTTGGCTGTGGGTGGTCCGCCAGATGCAGGGGCCACAACGGTGGGGGGCCTGGCTGCTGGTGTTGTTGCAGCGGCAGGGGCTGGTGCCTGGGTTTGCGGTGGAAAATCCTCCTTCTGGGCCTCCTCATCTATTTGCAGCCTTTCACTGTCGCTGCTTTCTGCGCCACCTGTGAGGGTAAGTGGATACTCATTAGTTGCATGTGACTGTCAGACGTGCTGATGTTACATGCATGCTGGGTGACATTCCCTGGATGGCTGTGGATTTGCGTACTTTGGAACCTGTCTGGCTGCATTGTGGTACTACTACATTGTGGACAAACTACATCTCCCACAATGCTTCAGGGCATTTCCTGATGCGCAACAAAGGCATGACTAAGGGACATTATGTGAGCCTATTTGGTCAGGGACGGTCATAGGGGACAGGGTCGCAGTCGCATGCCACTTACCTTGGGTGTCTTGGGTGGGGCGGGAGGAGTCCAGAAGTGTGACGCCAACGCACGCCTCCCTCTCAAGGGTGTTCTCCACCTGGTCCTCCAAGGGTGTGTTAGGAGGGACTGTAGGTCCGCCACCTCCAGTGCCCGATGACTCTCCAAGGCGCTCCGCCACCCTCTCCTTGGCACGACCTCGGAGGTCATACCATCGTTTCTTGAGCTCCTCAAGTGACCTATCGGCCACACCCACGGAGTTCACACTGGAGGCTATTCCCAGCCAGATCCTCCTTTTGTCTTGCTCTGGGACCTTCCTGGAGTCTTTCCCAAAGAGTTTGTCGTGGTTGGCCACCACCCCTTCTATCAAATTTTCGAGCTCCTGCTCAGAAAACTTTAGCTTCCTCTTCCACCCTGTGCTGTTGCTGGGGCCAGGAACAGGTTCCTCTGACATGGCAGCAGAGTAGTAGCAATTTCGCAATCACCAGAATAGCTGCTGCTTTCCAACTTGCTCCCTCGAGGTCTGCCTCACTGTGGTGAATGGGGGTGGGAACTGCCTGCTTCCTGGTTGTGATGTCATCACTGAGCTCGAAAAGCGACTTCCCGTTTTCCCGATCGCGCGAGATTGCGATTCGCATTCCCGATCGCGCGAGATTGCGATTCGCATTTCCGATCGCGCGAGATTGCGATTCGCATTCCCGACGCAGGTAGCCGGAAATAGCGATTATTCTGCGATTATCGTTAGTCGCTAACGGATTTTGCGCCCGCGTGCGAGTCACTTTTTTTTCCGGTAATCTTCATGAATTCTGATTTGCGAGTTCTCAATAGCGGTTCGCATTTTATCGCTATTTGAGACTCGCAAATCCCGTTTTTCATGAATCAGGCTGATGGTGTTTCATACCAAACACAACTAAATTGGGTGGTACTATTGTGAAGCTGGCTATCTTGGTATTGTCCAGTAGCCAGCCCACATTAACCTATGGACCACCGTTCACTTACAGTAAGCTTGAATGCCAAGGTTACTGCTAAGGCATATATGTCAGCACATATATGCTCTCACCATTAGGATAACACACCCTGCCTCATGGGCTTTAGGAGGCCTTCCTTAGAGGTGACTTACATACCTTAAGTCAGTGAGGAGAACCCGTCACATATTGTGTGAGCAGAGTCGCACTCAAGCAAAGAAGCTGCTCGTGCAGGCTGCGGTAGCAGCCATGCATACTTTACTTTTATTCGGGTCACTTAGGGTGTCACAAATAGTGATGCAACCCCGGTGACTCCTTTTATGGTCTGGCCCTTCTTACCACTGGTACCATATATTAGGGACTTACAAGGGCGGGTTAAAGTATCTTGCCAATTGGGTGTACTAATTCACATTACCTTTGGAGGGAAAGAGCACTGGAACTGGGGCTGGTTAGCAGGTCCAGTGCACTTTCATATCTACAACCACAGCATCCAGAGCAAAAAGTATGGGGTGACCATCCAAAAAAGGGCCCTTTTCTGCACTTCTGATTTTGTTTAGCTCTTCCAGTGGGGAAAAGCTGCAGGTGGTATCTGGGAAAGTCCCCGCAAAGTCGGATAGGCATTGGCCACGGTGATTCTTTAGTCCTTTGTTTTGGTGTGAAAACTCAAGAGTGTGAACATTCTAAATTCACACTCTCCCAGTGGACTGGTGCTAACCCGGCTACAGAGGGACACAAAAATAAAGGCTTCTCTTCTCCAGGCCCCCCTCTAATCATAACTATGAATGGGATGACCTCACCCCAGTCCCTTTCAAGTTAATGAAGTTCCTTAACCCTCTCCAGCTGCCCTTCTTGGGCTGATAGCAGTGACATACCTCACTCTAGGCCTTCCTGCCAAAAGGCTTAAGCCATTGTTTCTGCTCTGGCAGCAGTTTTCACACCTTATTAATGCGAAGTACTGACAGGGGGCACTGCTGGCAGGCTAATGCTAATTAACCTAATGGAGGTTCAGGCAGATGAAGTCTAACATTTTAAAAGTCATTTTTCGTAAATAGCTAATAAAATTCTGACTTCACCTTTGAATTGTATTTCTAATAAACATTACAAATAGTGGTTGAATTATTCCAGTAGTTTGTCCCAAACCAAAGATTGCAGTTTTATGAACTTCGGTTGTTCTCATAGGACAGCTACAGCCTTTCACAGTGGAAATTGACTGTGGGGGCTAGCACTGCAGGGACAACCCAACACTAAACTCTTGCACATACCACTAGGTACAAATACAAGGTACCTTACGTTGTGTACTACAAGGCCGACTTAAGGGTAACATGTTTAATATATAAAAGTAGGGTTATTTCCTATCACATATGGTTATTTTGACAAGCTCGCCTGCAAGGTAAAAGCAGCAGTAGCCAGACTACACAGATAGGCCTGAAGGAATGTTTTCCTTGTCACTCTAGTTGATGGCACGATCAGTGTTGCAGTCAACAGGTAACATTTCACTTTCTCTGCCGGTGGTGTATTTTTCTGCACCATATACTATGTCCTTACTGTAAAATAAAATATGTCAAGTGAATATTAGTTTGTTTTACCATGTTTGAGGCATTTGGGGACATACATTGGGGTCTGGTCAGCAGTGCCCATTTGTGGAGAGTAAAAAAAAGCAATACCAGTTAGCACATAAAGGTGATGCCTACAGAAATGGAGGCACTTTAACACTTACTTTATATTAAAAAAACATACAATTTAAACTTAAACACATGCAATTAAATTATAAAAATAAAAAAAATACCATTATTAAAAAATATATATATATATATATATACAATATACAACTAATATAACATTTATATTAAATTAAAAAACGTTTGTTAATAAATAAAATAAAATAAATAAAATTACCAAACAATTAGACTTCGTAGGGTTTGGATTCAATATCCCCCTCCCTCAACTAAGCAACAGTAGGGAAAGTGTTGCATTCTGGAGGGCTGAGATTTACAACTCCAATACCAAGCTGAGCAACAGTATGGAAAGTGTTGGACTTGGAGGGGTCAGGTCTACTATTCCCACTTCAACATGAGCAACAGCATCAAACGTGATATACTTTCTAGAGGTCATATTTACTAATTCCACTTCAAAATGAACAAAAGTATGGAAAGTGTTGGACTTTAGGAGGGTCATATTTACCATTCCCATTCAAACTTGAACAATAGTAGTGGAAGTGTTGATCCTTGAAGTGGTCACATTTACTATTTCCACTATAACCTAAGCAACAGGAGGGAAAGTGAGGACTTTGGAATGCTCAGATTTACTATTGCCACTACTACGTATAACAAATATATTGCATATGTAAAAACCAAACTTAAAATATATATTTTACAAAAAGTAATACATCATTTATATAAATAATTATAAATCAGGAATGTAAATAAAATATTTTAAGGTTTGTGATAATTAAGAATATGAAAAATATATTTGTAAATCACTTTCCGCCCTCAAATCTCAACACTCACAAATAAAAATAATACTAAGCATAAGCTGCATAATCAAGAATCTAGTTAACCACTTAATAGTTAAACAATTAATTGTTATGTTATGTTATGTTATGTTATGTTATGTTATTTTAGCAGTTTTTATAGAGCGCGAAAGCTGCCCCGGCAAAGAGACGTCCCGGTGCTGAACAGCAGAGAGGTGACCGAGCACAGAAAGGGCCCAGGAGGCCCACGGACTGGGGGAGAGAAAAGTTTTAATGGCCTTCCTGAATTCGAGGTAGTTATTAAGCCCCCGAATGTGGGCCGGCAATGAGTTCCAAAGGATGGCACCTCTGTTCCGGAAGGAACGACCTCCAGCGCAAACCCTCCTGACTCTGACGACCACTACCAGGCATTGTCCCATGGAACGAAGCTGGCGGGTGGGGATATAGGGTAGAAGCAGGTCGGACAGGATTTTCGGAGCTGCCAATTTCAAGATTTTAAAGGCTTTGCAAAGTGCTTTAAACTCGGTTCGCCTAGCCACAGGCAGCCAGTGGAGACGGGAATGGCACTTGTCACTGAGCAAGCTCTACACAGACCGAAGAGAGATCTTACGGCCGCATTCTGGACTCTCTGTAGCCTCTGTATTTCTGACTTGTTCGCTCCCAGATACAATGAACTGGCATAGTCAAGTCTTGACATAATCAGGGCCTGGACAATGATATGCCTGGTATGGGCATCAAAAAAGACCAGTATGGGTTTGAATCCACGCAACAATCCGAGGCAGGTTCCCGCCACCTTTTTAGTTAGAGTCTGAAAGTTAAGCGAAGCATCCATCCCGACACGAGGTTCTTCACTGCCTGCTTGGGGGCAGGGGCAATGCCTGAGCTCTTTGGCCACCAGAGCTCATTTCATAGCTCATGGTCCTTTCCCACCAAGAACACCTCCGACTTGTTAGCATTAAGTTAGAGACAGTTGGTAGTCATCCATTCGTAGACTACCGCGAGATAACCCTGAAATTACAAGGCCTCCTGCTTGCAGTCACTCAAGAGAGCCACCACCAACTGTGTGTCGTCGGCATCGGAGACCATGGTCAGCCCTCTGCTCTTGGCAACTCCGCCCAGAGGTTGAACGTGAAGATTGAAAAGCAGAGGGTTCAGGGAGGAGTCCTGTGGTACCCCTTGACTTATAGGAAGGTGCTAGAGGAAAAGGGGGAACTATCACCTGAAACATCCTGTCCGCAAGGAAAGATGCCCGCCACTTCAAGCCTGAGCCAGTGACTCCCACCTCCACCAGGTGTTGTAGCAAAATGGTGTGAGACCCATTGTCAAACGAGGCACTAAGATCCAAAAGAGCAGTGCCGATGTCTGCCCAGCATCTAAAGCTTTCCAGAGATATTCAGTCACGGCCAAGTGCTATGGCCAGGGCAAAAACCATTTTGGTAAGGGTCGAGCCAGTTGTTGGCATTAAGGTGTTCCGTGAGGAGAGCGTTAATTTAGGCCTCCGTGATCTTAGCAGCCCAAGGTAGCAAGGAAATAGGCCGTACGTTTTCTGGCTTTTTAGGGTCTAAGGAAGGTTTTTGGAGCAGCAGTATCACCCTGGCCTGCTTCCAAGCGGAGGCACAACTGCTGAGCTGAGGGACCCGTTGATCACCTGTTCCAAAGGGAGTAGAATAGTGGGTAGAGTTTTTCCGGAATTGGTCAGGCTTCAGAGGATCAACTGGAGAGCCTGACTTGACTTTAGAGCAAAGGGTGAATAATACATCTTGAGGAATAGGGGGAAAAGCCTCTAGTGTACCACTAGAGGCTTCTTATGGTGGCCGCTGCAGTGAGAGCGACCCTTGACCCTGTCTTTAGGCAGGTCGCTCCCCATAGCGCGCATCTCCACCTGACTGCGCCCGTGCCCCTGTGCTCCCGCTGCTGACTTCGTTCTGTGGGTGTTCGAGGCCCGCCTCCACCCGCAGGCCCTGCGCATCATCCCTGGTGGCCAATGGGCCTTAGGTATGTAGTTGTCACCTGTGCTTGTGCCCCCAGTACTCTTTTGTGACCGTCTGTATTTGTGCCCCCAGTTTTTGTGACCGCTTGCTTCTGTGACCGTTTTTGCTTCTGTACTTCAGTGCTTATTGTTGCTTTGCCTTAGCTTGGGCTTGTTTTCCTTCCTGTTGTGCCCATTCCCTCTTCCCGCCGCTACGCCCTGTGTCTCCGCCCCCCACCCCCATTGACTCCCTCCCCCCTCCCAGGTGCTCCTTCCTCGCACCTCCCCTTCTTATGGCGGCCGGTGTGCGGCCGCTAGCACGCCAAAGGCAAGCCCATCTGCGCCCGTCCGCGCCTGGACCGCGCCCAGTGCCAGAACCCCTGGACCCCACAGCCACCACAACACCAGACTGCACTACGACTCCAGCACCCTCCACACACTCAACCCAGGACGAGAACACACCTGCTACCGGGCCACCCCCAAGTGCACCCAAGGGCCCTTCACCTTCCGGAACTGCAGCTTCACCAGCACCCAGCCCGCCAAACCATCAACCAGAGTACCCAATCACTTCCGATGCATCCTCCTCAACACCCGCTCCGCTCGCAAGCACACCATCGAACTCTGGGACCTCCTAGACTCAACCACCCCCGACGTTGCCTTCCTGACCGAGACCTGGCTGAACACCACCTCGGCACCAGACATCACCATACCATCCCAGTAGGCTACAACATCTCCCGCAGAGACCGCACCAACGGAGTAAGAGGGTGAATCGCCCTCATCCACAAGAACACCCTCCGAGTCTCGACCAACACCGACAACACCCTCACCACCGCCGAGCACATGCACATGCACTTCCAGATCCACATGACCCCAACACCACCCTCAGAGGTACACTCGTCTACAGACCACCCGGACCCCGACCACAGTTCAGCGACACCATCGCCGACCTCATCAGCACCCACGCCCTAGCCTCCACGGACTACATCCACCTCGGGGACCTGAACTTCCACCTCGAGAACAACAACGACGCCAACTCCACCGCCCTGATCGCCAACCTCACCAACCTCGGACTCAAACAGCTTGTGACGACACCCACCTATACCGCTGAACACACACTGGACCCCATCTTCTCCGCAAGTCCCCACATCTCCTTCTACCACACCACTGAACCCCACTGGACCGACCACAGATGCATCCACTTCACCTTCAGGAAACCCACCACACACCACCACACTCAGAAGACGCCACGCCACTGCTGGGGCAAGGTCACCGAGGACCAACTGACCTCCACCCTCGCCTTGGCACCACCGCGCTGACCCCACCGACCCCCACACTGCCGCCATCAACCTCAAACAGTGGATCAACGACTGCGCCAACCCCTCGCCCCACTCAGGACCCCCACCACCAATCACACAAACAAGAAAGCCACATGGTTCACCGAAGACCTCTGGACCACCAAGCGCACCTGTCGGAAGCTGGAGAAGAACTGGCTCCACAACCGAACACCAGACAGCTACACAGCCCACAAGAATGCCACCCGCAGACACCACCAACTCATCAGGACCTCCAAGTGGACCGCCTTCAAGGACCACCTAGACAGCAACGCACACAACAGAAAAGAGCTCTTCAACATCGTGAAAGAACTCCCCAACCCCATCGCACCCCATCTCCGGAAAACAATCAACATCTCCTTCGAGACAGCAACCTTCCCGGCGAGCTGGAAGCACGCAGAGATCAACGCCCTACTGAAGAAACCCAAGGCGGACCCCAAGGACCTCAAGAACTTCCGGCCCATCTCCCTGCTCCCTTTCCCACGTTGCCCGACAGCATAGCCTCAACATCACAGCTCCTACGCCGATGACACCCAGCTGATCATCTCCCTCACCGAAGACCCCTGCACAGCCAAAGCCAACCTCCACAGAGGAATGAAGGCCGTTGCGAATGGATGAAGGACAGCAGGTTAAACCTGAATTCAGACAAGACGGAGGTCCTCATCCTCGGCTCCACCCCCTCAGCCTGGGACAACTCCTGGTGGCCAACATCGCTAGGAACAGCCCCAGAACCCACCGACCACGCACCCAATCTGGGGGTCATCCTCGACTCCGCCCTCTCCATGACCAATCAGGTCAACGCCGTCTCCGCTTCCTGCTTCAACACCCTCCGAATGCTCCGCAGGATCTTCAAGTGGATCCCCTCCGACACGAGAAAAACTGTCACCCAGGCCCTCGTTACCAGCAGACTGGACTACGGGAACGCCCTCTACCCAGGAACAACAACCGAGCTCCTGAGACGGCTGCAACGCATCCAGAACGCCTCGGCAAGACTGGTTCTCAACATCCCCCGATGCAGCCACATCACACCCCACATGCGAGACCTGCATTGGCTCCCCATAAACTAGAGGATCACTTCAAACTCCTCATCCACTCACACAAAGCCCTACACAACGCCGGACCAGCATTCCTCAACGGTCGACTCAGCTTCTACACCCCCACCCGCAGCCTCCGCTCAGTCAACCTCGCCCTCTCCACAGTTCCACGCATCAGGAAAACCACCGCCGGCAACAGATCCTTCTCCTACCTCGCCGCCAAGACCTGGAACACTCTCCCTACCGACCTACAACTGACCTGCTGGCCTTCAGAAGACTTCTCAGGACCTGGCTTTTCAACCAGTAGCAGCCCCCCTGCCCCCCCCAGCGCCTTAAGGCCCTCACGGGTATGTAGCGCGCTCTACAAACGATTGATTGATGTGATAACAAGATGCTTCAAGGAGGCCGGGTTGGACCATAGGAAAGCTTTTGTAAATGTCTTCTACCTTCCTAACAAAGAAGGCAGCAAGCTCTTCACACCGCTGAACAGATGTGATCAGGGGTCCTGCAGCGTCTTTCTGAGTTTTAAGGTCAGAGACTAACAAGAAGATACACTTCGCCTGGGTAGTGCTCTTGCTGATTTGCTCAGCATAAAATGCTGCGCGCTCCACTTGGATGGTCCTATGGTTCTCCTTACGGTAGCCCGGTATAGATCCTTGGAGGTCAGATCATAATCCCTTCATCAGGTTCTCTCTAGCTTTTTGCAGATTTTACGCAAAGCAGCTAGTTTAGTGTTGTACCATGGGTTAGATTTAGATTGACGATTCATGGACAATTTAGCTGGAATAGGGCTATCCAAGGTAAAGAGCTAATTGGCCTCATTGGGGTCAGCCGGGAAAGCTGGGGAGGTAGCGGTGAGGTGGGTTTGGAATTGGTCCCAATTCAGTTTATGCCAGGGGCGTTTGAGAGAGAATGTTTTTACTGAATTACGCGCCGGAATGACGCCCTGAATGGACATAGGGACTAGATAATATGTTTTATTATCTATCAAATAATTTATAAATAAATAATTGTACTAATTAATAATGAAATTAAGAAATTAAAACCTATAAAATAAAAAAACAATTTATAAACAATTATAAAATATATATTTAAAAACGTCATACCCTACTGCCTTACGAATCTAGCACACTATCAATAAATAAATAAATTCAAATAAAATAAAAACATTCTCTAAATATATTACCAAGACAAAAATAAAGGAAACTATGCAAATAATGTTACATAATTAATATTCAAATGAGAATAAGGTATAGTACAAAAAGTTATCAAACATCGGCCAATAATTAAAAGCAATATAATATATAATAATATTTTAAAAGCAACATTAGTCACTTACTTGCGATATTCTGACCAATAATAGTCTTGACAGCATGATATTGTTGACATGCTATTGGTGTCCAACAATATTTTTTTCACAATGTTAAGGCTGTGCTCCCCCACTATGCTGCATGCTGCTGCTAACCCCCCTGTGTGGCCATTGACCAAGAACAGCCTTATTATTCTAAAATATGTTTTAATTCAAATTATTTTGAAGGGTTTGTGTCTCTTATGTTGGATACGCAGATCCTGAGACCATGGAGTACTTGCCGGACTAAGGGTAGGTCACGGATCCACAACTGCATTGCAGAGTCCATGATTCTGATGATAATTGTTTTTTACTTTAATTTGAATCTGGGAGGGTTCCCTCTAGACCCATCTACATTAGCTTAGAAGTCAGTAAGTTCACTGTGCCCCCTTAAGCCCTTTTTCATTTCCCAAACACATGTTGAGTTATGGTGGCCAAAACAGAAGTGTTTCTGTGATGGCAAGACTTTCAAAATGTTACAGATTAATGTAGAGGGTCTTAGATTTATGAATCGTTGCGGCACGAAGAGAGCAAAGGCGTCCTTTCTCAGGCTTTTCAGACCTCTCAGGTAGAAAAAGTCTGGACAATAGCTTAGGAGGATGTGAAGATCTTTGAGCCAAAGTGTTAGTCTACCAGAGGTAAGGGTGACCCCTTCCAGGGGCCACGATGCCGCCAACATCTTTTAGCGCCTAAGCAGATAGTGTCTTCTAGAAGGAGCCCTGAGGAGGAAAAACCTCTAAGTGAAAAAACCTCTGATTACGATGGTAGGCTCCCAGATGGCATAGGCAGAGACGAAGTGACCCAGCAAACTGAGACTGGAGAGAGAAGCACCGGCCAGAATAGAGACCTTCCACAGGAGTGAAGGAACCCACCAGAGAGAGGAAGGAGGATCTGGCAGGAAAACAGGAGCAGCCAAATTGGAAACGTCACAGAAATGAGGAACAACAGAAGCTTGGAATACACCTACAGGAGTGAAGAAGTATTGTAACGCAATAAGGGAATAAATCTCTCTCCTTATATCAAAATAGGAAACTACATCAGGAATTATGAACCGATTATGAAATGGTAAGGCCCTTCAACAAGGAATGAGTGAGTCGCAATGATGGCTTATGCTTTAAACCGTACCTTACCAGGAATTGTGGGAGGGAGAACTATAATAATTTCCAAAATGGCCCTCAGAAAGAATGCCAAAGACTGCACCGGTGGGCCTACGGCTGTGAAGATCCACCGCAGAAATCCTGCGGCAGCCCGCCAGTTCACCATCACCACCTAGGTAAGGAGGCAGCATGTCCTGCTGCTTAGAGTGGGATATGAGAGGGATGCAGGCCACATCCTGTTCCACAGTAAAACACCTTTGTCCTATAAGATGTAATTATTACTTGAATGGAGTGAAAAAATACTCCATGGATTTGCGAAATCCATTGAGGATCCACTAATTACTTGTCAATATATCTCTTCATTCCGAAATCAAGCATCTTTTTAATCGCTAATTTCTCAAAGAATAAAGAATGGATTTATACCAAACCAATAAAAGTACACTCCTCTGATAAAGTTCTACCTTCTTGCCAAATTTTGTGTAATTATGTTCAGCTGTTTTTTAATCCCATAGGAATTAAAATGGGAAACCACTTTTTTTCTTATGTACAATGTGGACTGCAGTTATGGTACAGAAATATGTGAATATGGCCCCGAGAAAGGTCACGTTGTTTTTATGGCCCGAGGTCACAGGACGAGAGCTCGAAGAATACAGTGATGAGTCCAAAGACATACATTATGTACCCAAAAAGGTCAATCCATATTTCATACACGACTTTTCACAATGTACATTGTCCACATGAAAATGCTTACATTCTGCAGTATGTAGACTGTGGAGTAATCAATATCTACCGCATACAAGTCAATTGCTGCTGAAGATGGTCAACTTGAGTTTGCCGCCATTGGAGTGTTCAGTTCTTGTGTTTCTGTCTTGTATTGTGCTGTTTTGGTGTGTTTTACTATGATAATCTTCGGTATTTTGTTGTATTTTTGTTGCTTCAAAGTGTGTTGTGGCATTTTGTTGTTTTGCCTTTTTGTATGCTTTGAAAAGTTTTTTTGTGGTTTTTATTTGTGTCGAATAGTTGTGTTATTCTGTAGATGTGTTGCCTTGTTTGTTCTGTGATTTGCTGTTAAGTAGTGTTGTTGTGTTGTATTGCTGTATTGCTCCTACTGTGTGAGCGTGTTTTGATCTGATTATTATGCTCTGTTGTTTGAACTTTATTCTATTATGCTGTGGTGCTGTTTTGCTAAATTAATCTTTTGTCTTGTTATTGTGCTATGCCATTGAGCTAGGGTATTGTGGAGTATGTGTTTCACTATGCTGCATTGCTGTGGTGATATATGCTTTTTATGTTGTGGTGAAATTATGGTGGACAATGTTGGTAATTTGTGTTTTTTTAATTTTGGTATTATCTTGTGGTGTTTTGCTGTTGTGTCATATTTTTGAATATGTTGTTGGGTTGCACTGTTGATATGGAAGTTTTTTGTTGAAGTTGTTATTTGAGTATATTTAAGTGTTTGATTGCCCCTACTCCCATAGTCCCAAAAAGCTATATCTGTCCTTAGGGACATAAAGCAAACTATTGACTGTCAAAGAACACTGAATAGACCAATCAGGTATTTGTGAAATCCCCAAGGCTGTATGAAGTAGGGATCGCTTCAGGGACTGGTATTCAGCCAAGCCCATTGGCCAATCACCCCATGAAGGGCCAATCTCCGCTGAACATTGCCTATGGCTTTGCACAGCCCAAGCCAAGCACAGGCACATCACTGTGTGAAGTTCTACTTTCATGTGAAGTTTTGGTGTAATCTCTTTTCAGAGTTTTTGTTATAGCAGAGAGCCAAGTTTCCAATGGTAATGGTCACTTTTATTCCCCTGCAGACAGCGCAAAAGTTATAAACAAGGCACAAATCACCTTTTCAATGGAAATGTATACCTAACCATAACAACATAAGACAGTACTGCTGACTGTACAATAGTCAGACAGACAGACAGTCAGCCAGACAGGCAGGCAGGCAGGCAGGCTGGTACATAGATACAGACAGACAGGCAGGCAAGCAGGCAGGCTGGTAGATAGATAGATAGATAGATAGATAGATAGATAGATAGATAGATAGATAGATAGATAGATAGATAGATAGATAGATAGATAGATAGATAGACAGACAGACAGACAGACAGACAGAGACAGAGACAGAGACAGAGACAGAGACAGAGAGAGAGAGAGAGAGAGAGAGAGAGAGAGAGAGATGGATGGATGGATGGATGGATGGATGGATGGATGGATGGATGGATGGATGGATGGATGGATGGATAGATGGGTGGATGGAAGGATGGAAGGATGGATAGAAGGGTGGGTGGATGAATGGATGGATCGATACTGACTTAGGCCCTCATTGCAAGTTCAGCAGAGTATGGTATATTGATACGGGGAGGTCAGATTTAATGATTTCGGTCAGTTTTCAGACAACAACATCAGCCAATTCATTTTTTCCCCTGGAATGAGGAATACACGAACAGACGTGGATATATTTGCCTTTACCAGGCATTTTTTGCTGATCCCGGTGAGGAATCTGCTAAGCACTGTCTTCTCCCCTTGTTCTGCTCCAGGGTTGGTGCAGTGGTCTAGCTATGCAGATACCTGCAGCAAAGCCCCTGCAGCACAGGAGAGACCATGCACCTCCAGGCCTGGAATGATTGGGTCTGTAGATTTTGAGCCTGATAATTATGGACCCTGACACACCACTTGTGGTGGCAGAATTTCACAAAAAGTTATTGTTCCTAGTGAAATATTGCCACTCTTAATAAGGGACTAACAGCCTGATTCATGTACAATCCGTTTTGCGTGGCCCTAATAGCGAATCATAGCGATTCGCTATTGAGGACACGCAAAACGGCATTCATGTAGGAATTGCTACTTAAATAGCGATTCCTACATGTTCTTTATTTGCGAGTAGCAATTTGCTACTCGCAAATACTCCCCATTCATTCCTATGGGCCAAGAGGCCCATAGGAATGAATGGGGAGTATCCCTCATTTGCGAGTAGCAATTTGCTACTCGCAAATGAGATAGCGATTTTAAGGGTGCCAGGGGTGTCCAAAGGACGCCCTGTAGCACCCCTAAAATGCACAGTTGAACAGGTGTTGCGCGCACACATGTCCAAAGGACATGTGTGTGTGCAACATGCAACTTAGAAAAATGCTTTTAAAAGCATTTTTCTGAGTTTCTGCTATTTACCGACAGGTCTGACCTCTCGGTAAATAGCGGCCCCAAAAGTCCAAAATCGCTATTTTGTTTTGTGTCATGAATAGCATATGAGGAATCTCTATTAGAGATTCCTTAAATGCCATTACACGCAAATATGCGAATTCTTACATAGCGATTTTTGCATTTGGTATCATGAATACCAAATGCAAAAATCGCACTCGCAAAGGGCCAGATTCTCAGAATCTGGCCCTTTGCGAGTGCAATTTACCTACATGAATCAGGCTGTAAGTACCGAGCATTTTATAGGTAACAGATAACAATAATTTCGACCTCAATAGCACAAATGAAGGTAGGTTTCACATGTCTTCGGTAAACAATATGAGCAGAGAACGTATGTAAGGTAAACACCATGAACTGACAGTGAAAAATCTATTCATAAATGTTTGTGATAACTCGATATTATAATTCTTTGAATTAAAGCAAGGACGAGGATCATTATTAGGTCCCTGTCGAAGGCTCAAGTCTCACTGAAGCAAGTATTCGAGATTTGTGGAGTTTGCCATAGGACTTTCTGTTAATTGTGGCTTTCATTGTCGTCATTATTTATATTTGGCTTATTGGCAAGATAGATGTTTTGCTAATTGGTGCAATCAGTAATATCTATTGTTCAGTAGTAAGTAATGTGTTATTGTTTATAGTAAAATCAATAGCAGTACTCAATGATGATTTAGTTTCAAGCGTCTAGAAATCTATCTATATTGACTATACTTCTACTGTGTATATTTGGTTTTCATCCCGAAGAATCTTTCACATGTAAAAATAATAAAGGATTAAATAGCCCTGCGGTTGGGTGGAGAGTTCTCCATTGTTAAAGTGTGTTTCCAAACTTTGGGCCGGATTTACTAAGGGATTGCGTTGCCCTTGCATCACACAAGGCAACGCAAGCCCTTAAATGGGATTCCTATGCCTCGCAATGCCACTTGCATGGCTTTGCGTGGATAGTAAATCTAAGGTAACGTAAGGCATCTGCCTTGCATTGCCTTGTGGCAGGGAGGCAGTCGACGGTTGGGGTGTGGGCATTCCCAAGCATCGAACCATGGATTGTGCTGCATTACAAGATTTACAAAGAAATGTAAACCTAGGAATGCATCAAAATAGTACGCCTCTCAGGCACAGACATTGCATCGGGAAATATCTTTATTTCTCCCCGTTACTTCCTTTTTTTGTGTGTTGTATTGAGCATTACATATAGAATAGGGAAATGCCTTTAGCACTTATTGCGGAAAACTCAGGGCTTTCCCTTTTTTCTTATGCCGATGACACCCAGATTGTCTTCTCTCTATCAGCTGATAGAACAACTAATCCATCCTCTCTCCAAGTTGGGTTGAGTAACATCGCAGGACGGATGCAAGCAAATATGCTTAAACTGAATGGAGAGAAGACTGAGGTGCTGCTACTGGGCAGGGAAAAGAAATTATGGGGCTCCTACAATGGCCATCGGAGATGGGTGCTCTACCTCTGCCCAGTCGACAGGTTCGGAATCTGGGGGTCATAATTGATGAACATCTCGCAATGAGGCAGCAAGCGGTGAAAGTTTTGTTGACTTGCTTTGCCATCCCTAATTGCCTCAGAAAAATCCTTTGGATGTTGCCATCACCTACACAACGCACGGTGGTCCATGCTCTCATTACATCTAGGCTGGAGTATGGCAATATCCTCTATCTTGGAGCCAATAAGGATGTTGTACGTAAGCTGCAGCTGGTCCAAAATGCAGTGGCCAGGTTGCTTTACAAGATTCTCAAAAGTGCTTTGGTCTCTGGCACCCTCCGTGATCTACATTGGCTCAGGGTTGAGAACCATATAAAGTTCAAAGCCTTGAGCTATATGTTCAGAATTAACTGTGGCAAAGCACCACAATATCTCAAAGCTCTAGTTCAGCGCTATCACCCCTCACGTACGCTACACTCAGCCTCACAGGCTAATTTTATTGTGCCAAGGATCAGACTGTCCCGGATGGACGGTCTGTCGTTTTCTTATCGTGGCCCGCGGTTGTGGAATTCCCTTACAAGGACACTTCGGACTGAAATTAGTTACGCGAACTACCGCAAGGGCCTAAAAACCTGGTTATTTAAACAATAGTGCCTTTTCTTGTCTCTTTTGACCTATCAGGCTGCGCCGGGAAACCCTTGGGTAGCTGTGTGCCTAATAAGAATACATTAACAATAACAACTAGATATGTAAAAGGCAGTGTATGTGAGTCTTGGAGTATATAAATTACTATACGTAAAAAGTCAAGGGATCTCTAGTTAAAAGGGATACTCCTGTACGAGTGGTTCCACGTAAACTATATAGGGCTATTGGATCTGACTGATGTTTAATCAGATAACCATAACTGTCGTTTTATAGGGGCTGTATACTGCATATATTGTTTAATGACTGTGTCCTTTTTTCCTTTTAATATTTTGTATTGTGGGACCGTGTATAGTGGAATGCATAAATTGTGTAAAATGTTTTTAATATTGTGATTGCAGGTATCTTTTGGAATTATTTCCGAAATTTTAAAATTTGAGACTAAAGAGCTTTTATAGAAATGAAACAGTGTAAGCATTACATTTCAGTCTGTAGAGTATATTGTGGTCCTTGGTTGGGTTACTAGTAAAGTGGTGTGTATGATGTAACACATGAGTTTAAAGGTTGTATGATGTAACACATGAGTTTAAAGGTTATAAGGATAGGGTGAAGCCGTGTTAAATTTTCCTCTAGGGATATGTCTGATTGGCTTAAGATGTCTAAAGTACCCTGTTCCCTGGAACGAGTTGGCTCATCTCTCCTCTCTTAACTTAACCAGCATGTAACTATATACATCCTGGGGAGGTTTCCTGTGAGCTTTCTCCCAGCCTTCCTTTACCAAACTCAGAGTTCCTCCAACACAGGGTGACCATAGAACAGTTCAAAGGGGCTGAACCCTAAGGACTTATGTGGCACCTCTCTGTAAGCAAAGAGAAGGCATGGTAAGAGGACGTCCCACTTATGGCTCATAGGTTCCTCAAGACCCATAATCATGCCATTGGGGGTCCGGTTGAATCTCTCAAGCAGCCCCTTACCTTGGGGTTGGTAAGGAGTGGTAAACTTATACGTTACCTCACACTCCTGCCACAAGGTCTTCATATACTTAGAAATTAAGTTTTTATCACGGTCTGACACCACCTGTCTGGGTAAGCCCACACGGGAGAAAATCCCCATCAGTGGATGTCCCACCACGGGGGCCTTCACTGTCCTGCAAGGTGTGGCTTCCGGGTACCGGGTGGCATGGTCCACCAAGACCAGGATTAACCTGTTGCCCATGGCTGTCTTTGGATCCAGAGGCCCCACAATGTCAATGCATACCCTTTCAAAGAGGGTGCTGACCACAGGGAATGGCTGGAGAGGAGCTGTGTGCTTCCTCCCACTCTTTCCACGTGTCTGGCAAGTCTCACAGGTCCTGCAATGAGTATCTGTACTCTTGCAGATTTGGGGCCAATAAAAGTGGGTTACAAGCCTTTCAAAGGTCTTGTTGTGCCCCAAATGTCCTGCTAAACGCACATCATGAGCCAAACCCAGTAGGAAGGCTCTGAAGCGCTGGGGTACCACCAGCACATGGTCTGACCCAGGCTCAGCAACCTGAGGCCTGCTATACAGGAGACAATTCTCCCAGTAGATCCAATGTGATCCAGACTGATCATCTGCTATCTGGTTTGCAGCCTGTTGCCTACAAGAGAAGGGCACTTCTTTTGTTCACTCTCAAAACTCTTCCCTGGAGGGTCCTCCTTCCTGCTGCTAATGGGTCAGCTCAGAGAGGTCCTCCAGTTCAGCTACCTTGGTACTAAAGTAATCAGTGCAGGCCAACCCCAACAGCACAACACAGGGGCAGTCTCCTCCTTCAGCTTCCTTGGTTCTTCTCCTTGGCAAAGGTCTGTCTTGATTCCCAGAAGTGATCTAAAGTTCTGGGTTCTGGGTCCCCCTTTTTATCCACAAAAATCATTTGTCTCTGAAGGCAGAGATTGGTATTTTCAAACACAGAATGTTAAAAACAACTTCACTAAAAGATGTATTTTATCATTCTGAGTTCAGGCATACTAATCTCAAATTTCTACCTAGTTCCCTGAGTCAGTTAGGATTATAAGATGTTATAATCAAACTGTCCATTCTTGCATATGGGAACAGGTAGCCTTGCAATAGTGAAAAACAAAATTGGCTGTAATCCACTTTCAGGACATGCTACACACGCAAGGGCATGTCCTACCTTTTACATACAATGCACCCTGCCCTTGGGCCTAACTTAGGGCTGACTAATATGAAGAAAAGGGAAGGTTTAGGGACTGGCAAGTGTGTGCACTTGTCAAATCGACATGGCAGCCACATGCCTTATTTGCACAACTTGGCACTTTTTTGATTAAGTATTTCAATTAATATAAATTATGTCAGTATCCTGCTTAAATCAATTGTTTCCCGCAAAGTGTCTACTAATTCAATTTTCAAATTAGCAATATTAATTGCCCTCTTCGCAGGTGATGTATTGGCTACAGCCTCAACAATGGAAACCACTGTATACACAGCAGTTGTAATCCCACTAGGACCAGGCAAAGCCAGTAGTGTATTCTCAGGTGGAGCACTTGCAGTACCTAAAGCTGTTATTTCTTGCGTACTCATGCTTGCTGCGCCCACACTGATATTAGGTACTGGTGGTCTCTATGTCTGTGTACCATCTGTTTAAAGAAGAGGGCAATGAAAATGAAAAGTGCCATTCTTGCTGCATGTAGGGTCAGGTAAGAAATATAAATAGAGACTGCCTTTATGATACACTGATTGCAAATGCCACTGACAGACTGGGTGGAGTGACGCTGCTGCTGTGCTGCCGTGCTGCCGTGCTGCTGTGCTGCCGTGCAGCCATGCTGTTTTATCGTGCTGTCTTACCTGCCGCCGTCCCTACTGTTGTCAAGGCTATCGAAGGACTGACGTGTCCACGCTGTCCCCCAAGTCTTGTGGTCTGGCAGCCGGCTCGGCCGTCGGCGGGTCTGCCGGAGTTGACGCCGCTTGGACGGCCGCCCAGAGCTCCGAGGTGAGATGCTCCGTTCATGGTTCACAGCCTGCCTGCCTGTCTGTCGTCTGTTGCCGGCTGTTCCGCCTGTGGCTGAGGTTGCTCACAGTGCCTCCAGCTTGCCGGCCTGCCGCCCGGAGAGCCGGGGGTGCTGGAGGGGTGTCGGAGGGGTGCCGGAGTGTTCGCATCCCGGACCGACGCCTACGGCCTGCAGCCTGCTGCTTACGTGGCGGACACACGAAGGGTGAGCAGAGGCGCCAAGCGGCACATGCCAGGAAGCGGATATCCGTTTGGGGCGGTTTGGTCCCCGGGGTCACAGGCCTAAGGAAGTGTGACAAGGCAACTGGAAACATTAAAGTGCACCCCTGTCACAGAGTTTGATAAACTTCTCTCGGTCTCTCGGTCTGCTGCAGCCCAATTTCTGGCCCAACTTCTGGTGGATTGTGGTCACTGTAGTTTTTCTTCTTCTACCACTCCTGGGCCATTGACACGGAGCTCCGACTTTGCCAAGTTCATAAACAATATTCAGAGGGGGCTTCATGGAGGGGCAAGCCACTAAGCTACTTAGGAAACTTCCTCGGCGAAAGGGTAATACCCTTCGTGATGCCTCCCCTGGGGATGTTCAACAACAGTCATCGACAACTAAAGACAAAACGTCGCACCCAGGTGGCCAACTGTTACAAGCTCGGATCAGTGAGTTTTTCGGCAAACCTACTCTTCAAACTGGCTCTCCCCCTACTTCAACACCACATCATGACGCGGATGTAGACGCGGACGCGGACGTGGAAATCCAGGACTACGACAAGCTTCTTCTTTCTCCCAGCCCTGTTCACATCAAAAGATCACTCTCAGAGAGTCTCTGCTTATGCTCGCCTGAAGCTCACGTTTTACATGAGAGCTACCAGCCGCACAGGCTCTCCCAGGAGGATGTCATCATAATCCAAGATAGCCTTATTGACCCTGAAAGAGTCTATTCCACTGGCCCGGGAAATTCCTCTGCATCAGTTCCTGGCTTAGACTCTATAAACACTACAGTAATAAATATTGTAGTCAAACTACAAGTTCAAGCCCAAGTCCATGGCAGCATCCTGTCCACTCCTTCAAATCGTCCAGACAGTGGCAGAGATCAGGTAGCTGCTAGCTCAGTATCAAAGCCCTCACTACAACGCAGTCCAGGTGCACCCCAAATTAATCCCAGCGACTCTCTGTTTTTAAAGAAGAGCCCAAAGTATGAAAGTCCTCTCCTATCTAAAAACTTATCTGACCGATTCCTGGCTTCTTTAGGAGCCTGAATCGAAGAATCCCTCGCTCACACACCGGGCCTTAGCCCTCACTTTAACTCTTTCAGCACAGTGCAAGAAGAACCGGATCCATCTGTGTTTGCCCCTTCGGGATCTACAAGTTCTATCTCGGTCTCTTTGACATCCCTTCATGTAAAGCAAGACGCAATTGCAACAGCCTTGCTATGGCAATCACAGAAAATGGAATTACAGATTGACCTAATTCAAATTTTGGCCTCAGCATTGTCAGATCTGGGCTCCAGGCTAAGCTCTCTTGAAAGATCCATAGGGCCTTCGGATAGTTCGAACTCTTGTTCCTGTTTTCCACTAATCAACAAACTTTCATCCCTCCCAGAAATTCTGGGTGCGCTCTTGGATAGAGTGAAGTTTAATATCAATGGAAACGGGAAACTGAAATCTACTCAAGAGTCTCAAACCTCTTTTTCTTCCGAAGAGCCCTTGTGTACTGCAATATTAGCCGATCCAATATCAGCGAGAAGAACTATTCTCGCTTTCTTTGATCCAGACCTTAAAATTTCGGCCTGTCCGTCATTGGTGACCAGCCCAGGCAATCTCAAAGCTGGCTCGGAGAGCACTAACATCAGCAGCCTAAAGTCCATCCCATTAGCGAATTCGCAGTCTGATCTCACTGACACAGTCCATATAAATATGGTTCACATGCCACCCAACTCGACCATGAAACCTCCACTGTCCAGGAGGGCGAGAAAGAAACTTAAAAAACAATCCAAAAAAACAACGTCTTGCGAAAAGGAGAGTGGGACATGATGGGTCAGGGGCACCTAGTTTGCCAGTTACCAAAGTAAGGGGGCTTTCCTACTTTCCTATTTTCAACCTGGCCTTCAAATCGAAATCGAAAATCACTGAGACAAGAATGACTCCTGTGGTCAATAACGAGGCCACTGGAAATCTTGGGCCATTGACTCAGGAAGTGCCCATGAGAACGCCCCCGGCTTCCAGAGTCACCGAATTATACTCTACAATGGCAACCCATGGATCTCAGCCAATTAAAACTAAATGAACAGCCTTTCATGACCAAAGCCTAGGCTGTCAAAATAACACATCACAGCTCCCAACGGAAGTACTAAACATACGGAACAGTCCAATCAAAGGCCCGGGAAAGGTACAACGAACGAACGCAGAGTCCCAAACTACAACAGAAGATGAAGCGACGGGCCTCTCCCTGTGCCACTCGTTAGGTGTCCCAATTGAACCCCATTGGGATCACTCTATACAAACGCAGAGGTCTCTTCAGTCCCAACTGATACATGTCCCGGGAGGGACAAGTCAACTAGGGGGGAATAATCATCTGTCTGAAGTACGACCCCAACATCTCAAGGTACCAGCACCTCAAATCGAAACAGCTAGGAGACAGAACTATCAAAGTCCGGAAAAGGAAGCAGAACTTGTTTTTTTCCCACATTATGACCACAAGGGCCCACAAGACACCCTCAATAGAAACAACCTTATCCGCCTATTCAACCACGTCCCGGCGCTCTCCGGGGTTACCTCTTCAGATCTCACATTGGTCAAGTTTGTCTCATTACCAGGCAAAGGGGGCTCAGAAGCAACTGTCACAAAGTGGTCCCGAGAATCCCTAAGGGATGCAATTCTCGGGGAAGCCAGCAAATTTGAAAACTGGGGCATAGAACTGTGGGTTCCTAAACAACAAAAATATTCCCATGTTCTTCTTCAGGTAGACCCTATGAGGCTGTACATCAGTGTTCTGAAGGGAACCGGAGTGCAACCCATGCCTGGCTTCCTGAAGCTTCGAAAGTGGATAACTTTATAAACATCTCATGTACCAATAATCAATGTCTGGTAAGCTGTAAATCCAGCCATCTCATCTCCCATGCTACTGACAGATGCTATGGGCACTCCGACCGAGAGCCTTCAACCACACGCTCCCAGCAGCAGTCCTCCTAACGGGGAAGCCAACTGGTCAAACTCCAAACTGTCCATCACGTCTTGGAATGTGGCTGGGTTAAAATCAACCTTTTCTTATAAATTAGCCATGGAATTCCTGAATAAAAGCGTCATTATTTGCTTCCAGGAGACTTGGTCTCTATCTCCATCGCCTCTCCACAGCAATTATGAACTTTTTCAATCAGCTACCCAGCCCTATTCCTATGGAAGACCCTCTGGGGGCCTTTCCATTTTCATCAAACATGGGTGTAAGATTGTGGTTACTCCCATCTTTCGGAACTTAACGGCAGGGCAGACCGTGCTAATTACCGGTCTCTCATCATTAGGTAAGGCTTTCTCAATACTCTTAATCAACTGTTACCACAACACAGCTAAAACTTTAAAATCAACTGCAACAGTTCTACTGATTAAACACCTGGAAGAACTTTTATTGGAATTCGCCTCAGCAGAGGTACTGTTATTAGGGGACTTCAACATCAGAGAATTGGCAACCAACGGCCTCTCAGTCATCAAATCTAAAGAGCAAGAAACCATGATTACTTTTCTAACTAATTACAACCTACGCTCTGCCAAGCAAACTATATTGGAACAAAACCCGGGTGTCTATTTTCCGCCAACATTTAAGAATATTTTGACCATCGATTACATCTTCTTATCACCATCTTTGGCGAATAAATTAATCAGGATGCAAATTTCCACTCGTTCCGAGAGCGACCATAATCCTTTACCTGTAACAATGCAATTGCAAGTGCCTGCCGCTGCCGAAATAACTGAAGTGGGGCAATCAACGCAGGCCGAACTCCACACTTTAGTCAGAAGAATCAAATGGGACGCTTCTGGCTCTGTCAAGGTGTGTATTTGGCTTGGGGGAGAAATTCCAAGTCCCCCACAGACTTTTTTCACCATTGGGAAAACGCCATTGCTAAATTACGAGCCCTTTTAACAGGCCCTGAAGCCCAACACAGACCCTATGGGCCACGTTGAAAGCTGACTCTTGACCCGGAGTTAGCCAGCCAAAGAAGAGCCCTAAGGAGGGCCGTGCACCTGCACAAATTGAAAGGCACTGCGCTCTCTGCCAATAATATGGCTTTACTGCGCAAAGCCTTCAAAAAATCATCATGGGACGCCAAGAGACAAAAAGAACAGAACGATTGGCTAAAAATATTCGCCTTGCTAAAGGAAAACAATCTGTCCCAGTTCTAGAACCACATGAATAAGCTCCGCTCCTCCAATAAGAGCAGAGGGAACGCGGTTCGTGAAGATGATTGGGCCCAGCACGTGATCCATCTATACTGCTGTGATACCCCGGATCCTGTGGCGATCGAATTAAGAGACCGTGTTGATACCACCCAGACAGAAACACACGATCTGACTACCTCAGCCAAGGCCTCCAAGTATTTGAAAGCCATGAAAAAAGACGGTGCTCCTGGGCCCAACGGCCTTCCAGCAGTGGTATTTAAATGTGCTACGGAAGAGTGGGCCAAGCTTTTGGTCCCCCTTTATAACAAAGTGTTTATGACCCATTGGCTACCAGACTCATGGCTGGGCTCGATGCTATGCCCAATTTTTAAGAAAGGAGATCCCTCGCTACCAGCTAATTACCGACTCATTGCCCTATTAGATCTTGAGGCCAAGGTATACGCCCGGTGTCTTCTTAGGTCATTAGAAAAATGGGTAGCAGAAAACAACATTCTACCATATTTCCAAACAGGGTTCAGATCTTCGGCCTCCACAATAGATAACATCACGACGCTAGCTATTCTGAGCCAACAAGCAGCACAAAAAAATCATCTTGCTCTCTACTGTTGCTTTATAGATTACAGCACCGCCTTTGACAAAGTGTCGTGCAACACCTTATGGAGGAAACTGGACAATTGGGGAATTCCACAGAGTTTGCTAGGAGCCCTTATCTCCTTGCATAAGAACACATTGGTGCGAATTAAAACTGGCCCAAAGACAGTCTCTGCAAAAATTGTTACCGGAGACGGACTAAAGCAAGGTTGCGTCCTTGCCCCCCTCTTGTTCAATCTCTACACTGCTGACCTGGGAACATTCTTGGAGAAAAGTAATCTCCTCCCGCCAAAATTGGGCTCTGCAAAAAGGAACTTGCACATTTTACAATATGCCGATGATATTGTAATAATGGACCAGGCAAAATCGGACCTCGAAAGAACGTTAAGCAGGCTCCACAAATATAATACTGCCAAAACCTTAATTATCAATCAGGAAAAGACTAAGGTTTTGATATTCGGCGGCTGTAAGAACAAGAAAAGCTTAAGGTGGTACATTGGGCCTGCAAAGATCAAGACAATGACAAAATATAATTACCTGGGGGTCTGGTTTAGCGAGTTCTCTAGACCAGCAGCCCATCTAGCCGCCTTGAAAAAGAGAGCAGGAGCTATAACATAATCAGTCCCTGAGTAGTCCTTCTGCAGAACCCATCTTGAAGGTGATTAAAGCTACTCTTCTCCCCGCCTTAAACTATGGGCACCAGGCCTTCCCTGGCGCATGCTCTGCTCGTCTTGATTTTGCCCAAGCTGCCATTTATAAAAAAATCTTTCATCTTCCAAACTTCATTCATAGGGCAAGATTACGACTGGAGCTGGGCATTCAAAGACAATCTATTTACTGTGAGGCTGACACCCTGAAATACTTTATAAGGACATTAAAAGCCGCAGACAACACTTTAAAAGCCCGGCTAAAAGAAACCTTTACTAGCCCAGGAAATCCATGGAATTGTCAAGTTACAAAGGCTATAAAATCGCTAGAGATCGATAACTCATTACAAACCTCAGACACTATTCCATACACAGTCTGGAAAAAGGTTATCAATAAGCAGGTCAAACAAATTTCCCACCGGATGGACTCCCAGGCTCTAAAACATCAAAAGTCTTGCTCCCTCTGAACAATTCATACCTCCCTGGGGTACTTCAATCTTACCTCCTGGAAAACTGAAATGCAGTGGCTCGGAAGAATATAATGTTCATGCGTCTCCTAGGTCTGTGTTCAACTGCCTTTTACCGATGGGCTCCAACAAGTGAGGAGGGGGCATGCAGACTGTGCAATTACCAGACTGAATCATGGCTGCATCTCCTGTGCTGCTGTCCTGCCCTGGACGCCCCCAGAAGACTTCTTTTAAAACCCATATATTTAAAATGGGGCATCAGGTCGTGTTGGGAAGCATCGGCCATGTGCTTTACTTCCTCAGACACTCAAGTACTTGCAAGGACTGGAAAATTCGTGAGACTCTTGGACAACCTTTTTTTAGCCTCTTTGGCCCCCGTGCTTTCAGTTCTCCCCCCAAAAACTTATCACAGACTTTTTCTGTCCCCTTACTTAGCATTCCTACACTAATCTATTTCACTTTAAGTCCTGCATTGTTTTTCTCGATTATACGGGCACCTATAAGATTGATTTTTACATGTACAGGACTTCAAATCTTGATCGTTTTTTTCAGTTTTTGCTTTTTTAAACTGTGCTAATGTTGATATTTTATAGCTATGGTTTTAATTAACTGCGCTAATCCAATAAAAACCTGAAAAACCTGATACAGCAGCCATCTCAGAGAAGATGGTGTTGAGGCCTTACTGAGGTCTAGTTAATGAAAGCCAGAAAAATACCCTAAAACACATCATAATGGTTTTGTTTCAAATTCAATAGATCTATGCCAGTACACATGAATAGTTCAAATGTAGAGTAACCAACATTAATGCACAATTTGATTTCATGGTGAAAAATGTCCAAACGTCCACACAGATGATACACTTCCATTCTCTGTGGGAGCTCTCTCACCCTTCATTTTGGGCCAGGTCGAACAAGAGGTGTCCTGAATGGGTCTACTGTGCTTTATAACTAATATTGTGAACCAAACATAAAGCTGAACATTAGTTTACTAGACAGCTGCTGCAGTATTTGTGGAATCTCGTATCAATTTGATTTTGGGTCTAGCCATTAGTTTATATCTCCACTCCCTCAGCTGATCAGCTGCTTGCTGAAGCTGTGATCTTGTGGTAACTAAGCATGGGCGTAAAATCCGCTCCGCTCGCGGATTTTTCGGATTTTCGGCAAATCCGCAATCCGCGAACGCTCGCGAATTTGTCGAAAATCCGTGAATCCGCTCGCGGCGGATTTTTTGCTTGGTTGCGGCGCGCGGCGTGGTGCACGGCGTTCACTTTCCGTCATTTTAGCGTTTGCCGAGTTGTTTTTCTTTGCGAGTGACGCGCCATTTTAGATCTTGCTGCGTGTTCCCGCGGGAGTTTGTCGCCCGCGAATACGTACTCGCGGCTTGCCACCTTGCACAGCACACCTCGCGAGAGTTCGCAATTGCGAACACGTAGTTGCGGCGGAAAGGAACAATCTCGCACTTGCGAAATAGAGATTTTGCAATTTCGCACAAGAAAATCACCAGCAAACAGGATAAACCTTCAGAAAATTATGATTTTTATCAGAATCACTCCTCAGGTTGACATTTGCATGGCCTTTTTTTTTTGCAAGGAGTCCATTTTGGGGGGGGGGAGGAAGGAAGTGCCCCACAGTCTCCAACTTCCTGTTCCTGTCCAGCAGGCTCCTCCCAGTGCTTTGTCCATCTCCTGGTCACTTTCATTTGGATCTGGAGCTGGAAGGATTACTTTTTGTGGGTGCTGCTGGATATTTGGATTTCAGGCCTTTTTGACTGTCTTTGGATCACTTTTGGATTAGAAATCAACTTTCACAAGTAAGTTTGTTTGGGGCATTACAGTTGCTGCAAGTAAAATTTTGGAACTTTTTCAGAACATTAAATAAATTATATTGTGGGTAGCCACAGTATCCAGTAGGACCAGGGTTGGTTAGGGGTGCATGATACAACTGTTTTGTTGAATTTAAACACCATTTAGGCCATGGATGGGCTGGGATTGTGCTGATTTTTGTCCTTTTTTTGGGACTGCTGGTGGGGCCCTTTGCCCAGGGGTGGTGAGTGTTGCATGGGCCTAGTCTTTCTGTGGGGTGTCTTCTTGAATTTAAACATAATTCATGTCATGGATTGGCTGGGATTGTGCTTATTTTATTGTTTTTGTCGTTTTTGGGGGGCTGCTGGTGTGGCCTTTTGCCCAGGGGTGGTGGGTGGTGCATGGACTGAGTGTGCCTGTGGTGTGGTCTCACTCTCTTTAATGTAAACATCATGGATGGCATTGGATTGTGGTGATTTCTGGCTGTTTTTCTGTTTTTTGGGGGTGTACTGTTGATGTGGACTGGTCATGTGGGTGGTGGTGGTGGCCATCTTGAGTGCTGGCTGCTACAGGCAACATGTGCTTGGGGTGTAAGAAGGGGCCATTTTGAGGAGAGGCAGTGTCTGAGGCCTGCACTTATTTTGCCTACTTTTCATCCATTATGCCCAGGGGTAGTGAGTGTTGCATGGGCCTAGTGTTTCTGAGGGGTGTCTTCTTGAATTTAAACACCATTGAGGCCATGGATGGGCTGGGATTGTGCTGATTTTATTGTTTTTTGTCGTTTTTTTGGGCCTGCTGGTGGGGCCCTTTGCCCAGGGGTGGTGAGTGTTGCATGGGCCTAGTCTTTCTGTGGGGTGTCTTCTTGAATTTAAACATAATAGAGGCCATGGATGGGCTGGGATTGTGCTTATTTTATTGTTTTTTGTCGTTTTTGGGGGGCTGCTGGTGTGGCCTTTTGCCCAGGGGTGGTGGTGCATGGACTGAGTGTGCCTGTGGTGTGGTCTCACTCTCTTTAATGTAAACATCATGGATGGCATTGGATTGTGGTGATTTCTGGCTGTTTTTCTGTTTTTTGGGGGTGTACTGTTGATGTGGACTGGTCATGTGGGTGGTGGTGGTGGCCATCTTGAGTGCTGGCTGCTACAGGCAACATGTGCTTGGGGTGTAAGAAGGGGCCATTTTGAGGAGAGGCAGTGTCTGAGGCCTGCACTTATTTTGCCTACTTTTCATCCATTATGCCCAGGGGTAGTGAGTGTTGCATGGGCCTAGTGTTTCTGAGGGGTGTCTTCTTGAATTTAAACACCATTGAGGCCATGGATGGGCTGGGATTGTGCTGATTTTATTGTTTTTTGTCGTTTTTTTGGGCCTGCTGGTGGGGCCCTTTGCCCAGGGGTGGTGAGTGTTGCATGGGCCTAGTCTTTCTGTGGGGTGTCTTCTTGAATTTAAACATAATTGAGGCCATGGATGGGCTGGGATTGGGCTTATTTTATTGTTTTTTGTCGTTTTTGGGGGGCTGCTGGTGTGGCCTTTTGCCCAGGGGTGGTGGGTGGTGCATGGACTGAGTGTGCCTGTGGTGTGGTCTCACTCTCTTTAATGTAAACATCATGGATGGCGTTGGATTGTGGTGATTTCTGGCTGTTTTTCTGTTTTTTGGGGGTGTACTGTTGATGTGGACTGGCCATGTGGGTGGTGGTGGTGGCCATCTTGAGTGCTGGCTGGTACAGGCAACATGTGCCTGGGGTGTAAGGGGCCATTTTGAGGAGAGGCAGTGTCTGAGGCCTGCACTTATTTTGCCTACTTTTCATCCATTATGCCCAGGGGTAGTGAGTGTTGCATGGGCCTAGTGTTTCTGAGGGGTGTCTTCTTGAATTTAAACACCATTGAGGCCATGGATGGGCTGGGATTGTGCTGATTTTATTGTTTTTTGTCGTTTTTTTGGGCCTGCTGGTGGGGCCCTTTGCCCAGGGGTGGTGAGTGTTGCATGGGCCTAGTCTTTCTGTGGGGTGTCTTCTTGAATTTAAACATAATTGAGGCCATGGATGGGCTGGGATTGGGCTTATTTTATTGTTTTTTGTCGTTTTTGGGGGGCTGCTGGTGTGGCCTTTTGCCCAGGGGTGGTGGGTGGTGCATGGACTGAGTGTGCCTGTGGTGTGGTCTCACTCTCTTTAATGTAAACATCATGGATGGCGTTGGATTGTGGTGATTTCTGGCTGTTTTTCTGTTTTTTGGGGGTGTACTGTTGATGTGGACTGGCCATGTGGGTGGTGGTGGTGGCCATCTTGAGTGCTGGCTGGTACAGGCAACATGTGCCTGGGGTGTAAGGGGCCATTTTGAGGAGAGGCAGTGTCTGAGGCCTGCACTTATTTTGCCTACTTTTCATCCATTATGCCCAGGGGTAGTGAGTGTTGCATGGCCCTAGTGTTTCTGAGGGGTGTCTTCTTGAATTTAAACACCATTGAGGCCATGGATGGGCTGGGATTGTGCTGATTTTATTGTTTTTTGTCGTTTTTTTGGGCCTGCTGGTGGGGCCCTTTGCCCAGGGGTGGTGAGTGTTGCATGGGCCTAGTCTTTCTGTGGGGTGTCTTCTTGAATTTAAACATAATTGAGGCCATGGATGGGCTGGGATTGGGCTTATTTTATTGTTTTTTGTCGTTTTTGGGGGGCTGCTGGTGTGGCCTTTTGCCCAGGGGTGGTGGGTGGTGCATGGACTGAGTGTGCCTGTGGTGTGGTCTCACTCTCTTTAATGTAAACATCATGGATGGCGTTGGATTGTGGTGATTTCTGGCTGTTTTTCTGTTTTTTGGGGGTGTACTGTTGATGTGGACTGGCCATGTGGGTGGTGGTGGTGGCCATCTTGAGTGCTGGCTGGTACAGGCAACATGTGCCTGGGGTGTAAGGGGCCATTTTGAGGAGAGGCAGTGTCTGAGGCCTGCACTTATTTTGCCTACTTTTCATCCATTATGCCCAGGGGTAGTGAGTGTTGCATACTTGCATGTCCGTAGTCTTTCTGTGGGGTGTCTTCAATGTAAACATCAAGGATGGCATGGGATTGTGCTCATTTTTCTGTGTTTTGTCGAATTTTTGGGGTGTATAACTGAACTGATGTTCCTCTGTCTTCCATTGCTTTTAGGTGCACAAGAAGACTCAAGAGAACCACCAGTGCCAGGAAGAAGTCCTGCAGCGGTGTGTGCAGCATAACGTCACGCGACGTCACGTCTGGACACAGAACCCTCTGCAACTCGTGCAACTGCTGCCTGCTGACCTGCTCTGAAGAGGATGGCCCCAAAAAAAGTAACCCGTAGCTCCTCTAGCAAGAAAGGTGCCAGTAAGGAGCAGAAGAAGCAAGTTACCAAGGAGACTGGTGTGCCGCCCGCCCCTTTTTTTGGGAGTAAAAAAAAAAGTATGCCTGCAGCAGCAGCAGCGGGATCTGCTGGGGACCAAGCTGGCAGCACCCCCCCCGCTCCATTGGGCTCAGTGCCACCACCACCACCACGCCAACTTAAGTCCAAGCCCTTGAGTGCTGCAGAGGCAGCCAGAATAGTTCTTCAATCACCATCGACCAGTGATGTTGGCTCATCGCAAGAAAGCAGCAGCAATGTCCCTCAATCAACACAGGTTGTTGTAGCTCATCTGACGAGTGTTGAACAACCACAGCCGCAACAACAATCACATGTGCAAGTACAAGCCCAAGTACATGTGGAAGGAGAGGCAGCGCAAGGAGATGCGCAAGCAGAGGTGCATGGAGGGTCACAAGTGCCCACAATAGTTGTTCCTCCCGAAGTAGGGGCACATCAGGAAATCGACAATCAAGGCGAGGTATCATTTGAGGAAGCCACTCCTCCTGCTGATCCTTCATTGTCTTCCACAACCCTAGCAAGGAAGAGATCAAGGGTGGTGTCTACATCCTCTTCAAGCACACCTCCTTCTGATGATACGGATCAAACTTGGGAACCAGCACCACAGCCGTCTGAGAGTGAGGCACACCATGATCCAACAAAGGTACTTAAGCGTAAAAGGAAGCTCGTCCAAAGTCTCAGACTTATGGAGTGTGATGAGGCTCAACAAGAAGTGGCGGATACTGCTGCTGATGAAGACTCTGCCAACGACGACCCAGTCATCATAAAGGTCACTGCAGCCCCAGCGGGCATGCAGCAAACAGACATTTTGACCCTAGCCCGAAGAGCTGCTGCGCGTGATGATGATGATGATGATGTTGTCGATGAGGAGGCAGTGGAAACACCACAATCATTGGAGTTAAGTAGTACACCAACTCGTCCCGCTTCCATATTTCTTTCTGGCAAGAAGAGACCTTCGTCAACCTCGACCTTAATTAGTGGCGGTGAAAGTGGAAAACGTACAAAAGTTGGGCAATCCAGATCCTCCACTTCATCTGGCATTAGCTTCATGACCACCACCACCAGTATCGCCGGCTCCTCCAGGTCCCACAGACACTTCAAGTCCCCAGTTTGGGACTTCTTTACTGTTTGTCCCAAAAATCCAAAGTTTGCCATTTGTACCCTTTGTAAGCTTGCAGTTAGTCGTGGTAAGTCAGGTACCAACTATGGTACCGGCGGCCAGAGTGGTCATCTTGAGAGAAAGCACGCTGTCAAATGGTTTGCGCACCTAGCTGCGATCAAGAAAGGCCAAAATCAAGGAAACGTTGATGTTTCATCTGATGTTGACGAGCAGGAAGAAGACGTGTCAAACACTTCCCTTACACCCAGTACCCCTGTCAGCAGCACACCCAATGTGAGGCACACTAAGAGTGTTGGAGCGAGTGAGACACCAACGCACAAAAGTTCACCAGCGAGCAAAATTGGGTCAACGAAGTCATTATCAGCCCGTAAATGCTTGGTCCAGGGCAACATTAGAACAATGCTTACTTCAGACGTGCCATATGAACGCAACCACCCACTGACGCGTCTGTATAACACTAAGCTGGCTAAAATGCTAGCTGTGGACCTTCTACCTTTTTCTTTTGTAGAAGCGGTAGGTTTTCTTGAATTAGTTGCAATGCTCTGCCCTAAATGGAAGGTTCCGAGCCGGTTCTATTTTGCCAGAGTTGCGGTTCCAGCACTACATGAAGATGTGCTGCAGGCGATTGGGGCAGCTTTGCAGAAGAGTGCTGTTCACACAATACATCTGACAACAGACATGTGGACCAGTGGCCCAGGCGATGATTACATGTGCATCACTGCACACTGGGTCTCTTTTTCAGGTGTTAAAGCAAAGCTAAACGCAGGTGTTGACCCGGACCAAGTTTTCAAAGCTGCTCGGAAACATGCAACACTAGCCATGTTTGGCTTGGAGAAAAGTCACACAGCAGAAAACCTTTTGGAAGAGTTTGACAAAAAGGTCTTGACAATGCTATCCCCCCTAAAACGCAAGATTGGTTATGTTTCCACGGATAATGGCGCCAATGTAGTTAAGGCCATGTTCCTTGGTGACCATGTTAGAGTGCCGTGTTTGGCGCACTGTATCAACCTGGTAGTTCAAAAATTCTTGAGTGATAAAGAGAGTCCAGCGTTCGAGGTAATGGCCACCTGCCGCAAAATGTGCAACCATTTCAGCCATTCTTTTAAGGCCCGGAAGCATCTGCGGAGACTGCTACTTCAACGTGGAATGCCAGTGAAAGCACTCATCCAGGAGGTGGCAACACGTTGGAACTCAACCTTCTACATGCTTGAGCGTCTGCATGAGCAGTATACGGTACTCGATCACTATTTCTTGACAGAGGCTACATCTCAGAAGGAGGACCTGCGGATGAGTAAGGCGCAATGGGACATAGTTAAAAGCCTGACAGACATGCTTCGTCCTTTTGAGTTCTTCACGCGTGCAGTCAGCCAGGAGGACTGTAATTTGGGAAAAGCTATCCCATTGTTGTGCATACTAGAGCACCAACTGATGGCGGTTTCTTCTGAGTTTGAAAAAGATGAAAAAAAAAAAAAAACATTTCATTTTGTCTGAGAAATTATTACATCGCCTACGTGGTGATGAACGTCTTCAAAACATCAACTCAGATCAGCATTACATTTGTGCTACTATTCTGGATCCACGCTACAAAAAGGCGCTGGCAGACAACGCATTCTTTCCTTTCGCTGATGCAGATGTTCAAAAGTACAAACATTGGTTAGCCTGGTCAGCCAAGAGGTTTGAAAAAGAACGGCAGGTTATTGAAGGAGAAGCCAGTACATCAGCATCAGCATCAGCATCAGCAGGCCATCCGCAGTCACAAGAATCCACTTCTGCACCTGTGGCTGGGGCACAAGTGACCTCTCAGCCGTTAAAGACACCGGCAACTGGATCATCTGCACCACACACAATGACAACACTAACAGTGGCTGGGGAGGAGGATTGGCTAAGTTTGATGGGGTATGGTTCTCGAAAAAATGTCACAGGCACAGCAAAAAGTAAGCAAAGTGGAGGAACAGTTGATGACCTTGAGTCGATGGTGCAGGACTATCTGAATGACTCAACAGAGGTCTTCCTTAATGATGAGCCATTGCAGTATTGGCATGGCAAAAAACAATTGTGGCCACAGCTCTTCAACCTGGCTATAAACTATTTGTCTTGCCCACTCGCAAGTGTGTCTTCTGAACGTGTTTTCAGTGCTGCTGGTGGCATTGTAACTCCCAAACGGAGCCGCCTCTCGCCCAAAAATGTGGAGCGGCTGACAATGATCAAGATGAATCAGCACCTCATACCACCAGATTACAAAGTACGAGAAAGCACGCCGCATGAAGACGAGGAGGACAGCAACGTAGATGAGGGGATTTTTTCTCTGTTCGGTGCCACTGACCTCATCCAGCCTGAATTCGCAGAGTATGATGACGAAATCTTGTTCTTATTCCCTGACACCGAGCCCTGAAAATGAGACAATCAATCAAGAACTTTCTTTTTCGTCCTTATTCACTTTTATTCCTGTGTGCTTTGTGTCTCTCTTTCTTTGTTTTGCACAGTTAATTTAATTCAAACTTTAATCACCTAATCCCAAAAACAAGACCATCATCAGAACTGTCTTCACTTGTTTGCTTATTGATTTGAAGGTGCCGCAGTCTACATTCCTCAGGTTCACAAGTTCTGAAGAACATGCTCCTCTATCCTCCTCCTCCAGACTGCGATTTCCCTCCAAGCAGAGTGCTGGATTACGCACAATGAAGAAAGACTCAGCACTTGTGGGGGTGTTGTACTTCTTTGCGGGTGAGTTGACGGTTTTGGGCCCATTGCTGTGAAGCTCTAATAATGGACAAAAGTGTTTTGGACCAAATATGAGGTGGAAATTTCTTGCCGTTTTTGCTGACTTGCTTGCCTTTGAGGTGCTCTTTGGCGGGGTTCCGGGGGTTTGTGTGTAATTTTTGGTGTCTGTCGAAGCACTGCTGCGACAGTCTAATCTTGATTGCATTTGCTTTTCAGGAAATCCGTGGTGGAAAACAGGAGTTATGATGATTGATGATGATGATGATGACCTAGCTGCACAGCGCCGCGTTTGGACCGAAGGCCGAGAGACATTGTAAGTATGAGATTTAGCTTTTTCGCTGTTTGGGGGTGTTGTCGGGTGTTTTTTTGCGGGTGGGTTGGCGGGTCTTGCCTGGGGCATTCCTGGGAAGGTCTAATACCGGATAGAAGTGTTTTGGACAAAATCCATAAGGAACAGCCTTTTTTTTGCTATTTCTTCTGACATCTTGCTCAATGTAGCGTTTTGGGGGGCTTCCTGCTGTTCGTGGGTGGGTTGCGGCCGGGGTCTCTGTCGAAGCACTGCTGCGACAGTCTAATCTTGATTGCATTTGCTTTTCAGGAAATCCGTGGTGGAAAACAGGAGTTATGATGATGGCTACCGATGGTGGGGCTGAAGACGACTCCGAGCCCCTACCGGACCTCCTGAGCCCCTCCGAAAAAGACGGCTCCATCGAGGGGGTCACCCTCTCCTCCGCCCTGACCCCAGAACAGCGCCAGGATTGCCGGAAATTGTTGGGTCAATTCGCAGACTTATTTTCCCTCACCCCCGGAGTCACCCAGTGGTGCGTCCACGATGTCGACACCGGGGACAGCCCGCCTGTGCGACACCGGGCCTACAGAGTTCCCGACCGAGTTCGGACCTGCATCCAATCGGAGGTCTCCAAGATGCTGGCCCTGGGGGTAGTCGAACCCTCCGACAGTCCGTGGGCCAGTCCAGTCGTCCTGGTCCCAAAAGCCGCCGCCCCGGGCACCACTCCCGAACTGCGATTTTGTGTCGACTACCGGGGATTGAACGCCGTCACCCGGACTGATGCACACCCCATTCCTCGGGCCGATGAGCTGATCGACCGCCTGGGGGCGGCCCGCTACCTGAGCACCTTCGACCTAACCTCCGGCTACTGGCAGATCGGACTCTCTCCGGGCGCCCAAGAGCGCTCCGCTTTCTCGACCCCAGATGGCCACTACCACTTCAGGGTGATGCCCTTCGGGATGAAGAACGCCCCCGCAACCTTCCGGAGGCTGGTGAATAAGGTATTGGCAGGGCTAGAAGGGTTCAGCGCCGCCTCCCTGGACGAAATTGCGGTGTACAGCCTCCACTGGGCCAAGCACCTCAAGCACCTCTGGGAAGTCCTGACGGCCCTCAGACGGGCCGGATTGACAACCAAAGCAAGCAAATGCCAGATAGGCCAAGGTTCCGTGACCTATCTGGGACACCAAGTGGGGAGCGGCCATGTGGCTCCCCTTCAACCCAAGATCGACGCCATCATGGCCTGGGAGCCCCCGGTCACCCAGACAGCAGTCCGAGCCTTCCTGGGGCTCACTGGGTATTACCGGCACTTCGTGAAGGACTATGGGAGCATTGTTGTGTGTACCGCCCCCGTGCTCCAAGCCCCCAACTACAGCTGAGAATTCGTGGTCCAAACAGATGCCTCGGAGCACGGTGTCGGGGCGGTCCTTTCCCAAATCAACCCCGAAGGAGTTGATCAACCTGTGGCCTTCATCAGCCGATGTCTGCTGGCCCGAGAGCAACGCTGGAGCACCATTGAACGAGAGGCCTTCGCCGTGGTGTGGGCCCTCAAGAAACTCCGACCCTATCTCTTCGGCACCCCCTTCCGGGTGCAGACTGATCACCGACCCTTGCGGTGGTTGATGCAAATGCGAGGGGAGAACCCAAAGTTGCTGCGATGGTCCATCTCCCTCCAAGGGATGGACTTCACTGTGGAACATCGCCCCGGCAACGACCACGCCAACGCCGACGGCCTGTCCCACTTCTTCCGCCTCGACGAGGAGAACCCCCAAGAAGATGGGTGACTCTCCCCGTCTTCAGCTGGGGGGGATGTGTGTTGGACCCGGCCTCGTGGCGTGGTCCCCCTTCTCCTGCATAGCGGGCCCTGGACAACAGCAACCCCTATCCCCCGGCCTAAAACTATCCCCTCCAAACTTCACGAGAGCCGCCACCCCTGGCGACCCCCGGCTCTCCCCCTCGGGAGCCCGGTGACCCCTGCTCGCCCCACTCTGCGGATCCGACCCCGATTCCGGCCCACCATTTCAGGCCCCGACTCCATCTTGGACCCTACACGTCCGGACCACGTGGCCTCGGTCCGACCTCGGCCACAGCCCCAGCGAAGCCCCGACATCGACCAGGTGGTGAAGCGGCCACTTGACGGATCCAGGAGGAGGGGAGTTTCGATGGGCCTCCAGTCGTCCCCGTACGCCTGGTGTCGATCGCCCTCCGGCCTCCCTGGGCGCTGGCTCCACCCCCCTGCTGGGTGTCTGGACACTCTCATCCCGGCCCCTCTGACCCCCAGGCGCGAGGGTCCGGACATCAAAGGACTCCAGACCTATATCTGGGACAGCTCTGGGATGGGTCAGTAGTTGTATCCTGGAGTCGAGAGCCCTGCTGACGCTGTCGCGGCTGACCCTGAGAAGAACTCGCTACTTTGAACCCTGAACCTCTGGAGCCTGCTGGCGCTGCCGCGGCCCAACCTCGCTGAAACCACCTTTGGAGTCCTGCTGGCACTGCCGCGGCCCAACCTCGCTGAAACCACCTTTGGAGTCCTGCTGGCGCTGCCGCGGCCCAACCTCGCTGAAACCACCTTTGGAGCCCTGCTGGCGCTGCCGCGGCCCAACCCCGCTGAAACCATCTTCGGGTCCTGCTGGCGCTGCAGCGGCCCAACCTCGCTGAAACCATCTTCGGAGCCTGCTGGCGCTGCCGCGGCCCGACCTCGCGGAACCCCCCAGCTCGAGGATTGAGAGCTGAGCGTAGGGTATCCCTGTGCCAGACTGGTACTGAGACTGTCCCGCTACCCGTTTCCCCCAGTTACCGAGACTCTAAGGATCCCTCGATCCGTTTGTACATATTGCCGAAAGAACCAATCGTTATTGCTGATAAAGATTCTAAGAAGTTACCCTCTTGTGTGGTGTCCCTTTGTAGTGGTGTGATTGCTCTGCTGTGACGATTCTAAGAGAGGACCCCCATCCAGGAGGCCTCTCGACGACGCTCGGCCAATTCCATAAGGAGAGGTGGGTCTCGGGGTGGTCAGTCAGACATCTTCTGCCTCCCCAGGGACCGCCTTTCTAACACTAAACATTATATTCCAGTGCAGCAGACTAATAAAGAATACAGTACGAAAAGACCCTCAGACAAGGTAAATGATCTGTGCTCTTTATATACTGTATACATCTTGGCTAAAACATTAACTTTACAGAGTGTGTCTCAGGAATATAAAAGACAGAACATTGAAGAGTCACAATATGAGTCACAATATGATGACCAGAATAGAGACGGACACAATATTGAAAGATAAATATGTATATAAATATGTTTATTGGAGATAAATATATCTTCAAGGGAAGTAGATGTGCAGTAAAGAATAGTAAATCCATAGCTTCCTGTGTTCACTTACCTCTTCATTATGTTGCCCCTTCAGTATTCTGTTCACAATATTGTGACCCTTCGATATTCTGCCTTGGATATTCCCTACTACCATCACTTACCAAATGCAGTGGCAATGCATTTTCCTAACAACTTCCAATTTATGGTACTAAAACACAACCAAAGTTGTGTCACAGGCTCAACATTGATCAATTTCAGACAAATGTTGGTATCCCTCATATCTACAATCAACTGGTAACTGTTATATCTTATTAATGATGTATGTTCCTTTATATGCTAATGTACAATGCCCTGCTTACTGGATTCTGGAATGTGGAATGCAGGTGGCAGAAGAGAAGTTACTTAGTTGGTGATGGAGTTGGTCCTTGGTTGCCTAAGGGGTTGAATAGATGATTAAACTTATTTCATCTCTGCAATCTGTGTACTCCAAGTCTTTTCAGTGGCCACGAGGATGGGATCGATTTGAAGATCTATATACTGAATTTATGGAGAGATGAATGAATTCGTGAAGAACCATTGAAGAAAAGTTCTTCAACCTACTGGAATTTTTTCTCAACCCCTAAGGCTGACAACTACGAATTACAAGGTACCTTTGAATCTAGACATTTCAAGTTAAAAACTATTCCTGCTTAATTTTTTTTTAGCCTGCTTTCATAGTTAAACAACTTGTTAACCTTTTAACCTTTATATCGACTGCAACCGCCTGAATGCGCATTTTATTTTAAACTTGGAACATTTTTTCCGCATTGTTACTCATAATTGGATTAATATTTGACTACCATTTCACGAAAAAGAAACTCAAATGCTGGAGATCGTTAGCGTTGGTGTTTACTTACAAATCTTCACTCGCGTGCCTTGTTAACATTCAAGCGCGCTACACGCGTATCTCAGCATTCTACTTCACACGTCATCACTTTATGCATCATCGCGCCTAAACGCTGAATCACGCAGCGCATCTCCACGGCATTACGTCCTCAACGCATGGCGGCCATCTTCAATTGCCATGACAACTATACACAGATAGTGTATGTCGGCAAATCACAACACGGAAACATCGTTTTACTCGTATTTTAACAAGACGTTATACTCTTACTTTTAAACTATTTTCCAGAGCACAACAGCGGAACCTTTATAACAAGCATCAAGTATTACAGCAGGTGAACTTAAAATACTGATGGGAATAGAATTGCATGAAACATTTGAACAGTTATAACTTCATCATCTTCAACATATTACATATATTTCTGCATATATTAAGCACATTGGAGCTAATTTGAACAACTCTACCTTATTCAAGCTGACATCGGTGACTACATTATTTATTTAATATTTTTTTTTTATATACATGTTCCTGAATAAATTTTTTCTCTCCTTGAATGTATAGAAATTAAGTGAATTTAATCATTATGGATGTTAACTCTTCTGTTACAGCTCCTCCCAAATTCCTACAAAATCCTGGTTCTCCTTCCATGAATTGGGAGGATTGGTCCGAATCGTTTGAAACCTACTTAGAGGCTATTGGAGGAGATGTATTTTTACCTTCTAGAAAGTTAGCTTTACTTAAACACAATTTAGGAGTAGAAGGAAGGAAAGTTCTAAAAACTTTACCTGTAATAAATCGTGTAGTCTCTACTGTTGTTGACACTGTGGATGAAAGCAGCGAAACTAGTGAAACCAGTTCCAACGATGCATCCATAGATGTTTATTCTGAAGCCTTAAAAGCCTTGGAGGAAAATTATGGAAAAAAAACTAGCATAGTGGTGGAAAGACATCAATTTTTCTCAAGAGCACAATTACAAAGGGAAAATGTCCAACAATATGTAGCTTGTTTGAGGTCTTTAGCTATAACCTGCAAATTTAAAGATTTACAGGAAGAAATAATTCGAGATCAATTTATCAACAGAATTAGAAATATAAAAATTCAAGAGCGTTTACTTGAGCTCAAAAATCCTTCTTTGCAGAAAACTCTAGACACTGCTAGGAAAATGGAAAACACTTCTCATTATGTTAAAGAATTAAGTGCCATACAACAGAAAGATAATGATGAATCCAGCAGTGTTAGTGTGATAAACAATAGCAAAAAGAAGACTGATTTTAGATCTGATAACAAAGATGTAAAAATTAATTTCTCGAAAAACAAAAGTAATTTCAGCAAGCGTGTTTGTTTCAGATGTGGCAGTCAGAAACATACTGCTGATTTCAATAAATGTCCTGCTGTTAAAGTCATTTGTAGCAAATGCAAAAAGATAGGTCATTTTGCCAAGTGGTGCCAAACTGGTGATAATAGTAATTGGAAACGTTCAGTCAATCTCATTGAACCTCAAAGTGATAGTGAAGATGATGATTATGAAAATAATAAAACTGAAATTGAAGTAATGGTCATACATGATGATTCTGTTTGTGAGATATCTGAAGACTATCAACCTCCCAAGTGTATTGTGAAAATAAATAATGATGACATGGCACTATGGGCAGATTCATGTTCACCATATACTATTATAGATAAATATATGTGGGAAAATGGGAGCAAACCAACTTTGATTTACTCGAATGCGAGTCCTAAAGGGTATTGTGGTATAAAACTACCTATGTTGGGGTATTATGATGCTCAGTTAACATTCAAAGGAAGATCTTGTTTAAGTCCGGTTTATGTAGTTGAACAAGGACGTGCTCTATTGGGATGGAAGGATGCAAAGAAAATGGGTTTAATATTAGACCCCAATCATCCTGATCAAATACTATTATCCCAAGATCATGTTGATCAAGTTTTATTAACTGATGACAATCATTTCTCCAAATGGGAATCTATATTTCCCAAACTGTTCAGCAAAGATCTTGGATGTTTAGTTAAATTTGAACACAAAATTATTCTTAAGTCTGACAATAATCCTATTGTTCATAAAGTAAGAAATGTGCCGTTTGCTTTACGAGGCCCATTGAAGGAAGAATTAAATAGATTGTGTGAAGCTAAAGTGATTGAACCTATCGAAGCCTCTGATTGGCTTAGTCCTATTGTTTTGGCTCGAAAACCCAATGGAAAAATTAGGATGTGTGTGGACCTGAGAGATTTGAACAACAACATTTGGGTTGACCATTATCCCCTTCCACACATTAATGAAATGGTATCTAGTATCAAGGATGCAATGTATTTTTCATCTATTGATTTGTCTAATGCATATCATCAGATCAAATTGCATAATGAATCCAAACATTTAACATCTTTTATCACTCCCGAAGGTGCTTTCCAATATCTGAGGATGCCGTTTGGTTCAGCATCTCCATCTTCAGTATTTCAGTATTTCAAAGAGTCATGTGCAATATCTTGAAAGATGAGAAACAAGTAAGAATTTTTCAAGATGACGTTTTAATTTGGGGTAAAGATTTATCTTCTCTTGATAAAAATGTGCATAATGTCCTTAGTAAACTTCAAAAAGCTGGTTTAACTGTAAGTGGTGAGAAATGTAAATTTGGGGTAAAAGAAATTGATTATCTTGCTCACACTATTTCCAAAGAGGGAGTTAAGCCGAAAATGAAGTTGTTGGATGCTATAGAAAAAGCGCCACATCCAGTTAATAAAGATCAGTTACGGTCCTTTTTGGGACTTGCGGAATATTATTCCAAATTTGTTCCTAATTTTGCTGACAAAGTACATGAATTGAGAATGCTGATGAAGAAGGGTGTGTCATTTAATTGGTCTACCTTATGTCAACAAGCTTTTAACAACATCAAAAAAGACATTACCGAAGCAGTTGCCCTGAAGCCGTATGATTCTAGTCATACCTCTATTATAGTAGTTGATTCAAGTGCTTATGGTTTAGGTGCTGTTCTTATGCAAAGGGACAATGAGGGTGCTGAGAGAATCATTGCCTTTGCTTCTCGCACTCTTAAAGGGGCTGAACCATCTTATTCGGTAATTGAAAAAGAAGCTTTAGCGTGTTGGTGGGGGGTGGATCACTTTAAGACATTTATTTGGGGTACGGCATTTGAACTATGGACTGATCACAGACCTCTAATTGACATCTTTACTACAAAAGGTGCTTCAAAAGCCACACCTAGAATAGCAAAATGGTCTTACAGATTGCAGGAATACAATTTCAAGATAAAGTATGTACCAGGTCACAAGAATATCAATGCGGACTGTCTATCGCGTCTTCCATTGAACTGTGATACGGTTAGTGTAGATGACGATAAGGACGAGTGGTTAATAGCCAGTATTGAGGAATCATGCAATAATGCATTAAATGAACAGGAATGGATTGAAGCTGTAGATAAAGATGACGTTTTGCAGCATTTAATCAAAAAGTTGCATGAAGGCATAGATCCATCCACTTTGAACAAGACCGATTTAGCTGATTATAAGATGATATGGGGAGAACTATCATATGTTCATAGTATTCTTAGGAGAGGTGACAGGTTAGTGGTACCTTCATCGCTTAAGGAAAAGATGTTAAAGTTATTGCATGAAGGACATAGTGGCATGACCAGCATGAAAAGGAGAGCTAGGAATGATTTTTGGTGGATTGGCATGGACAAGGATATAGAAAGATGTGTTAGAAGTTGTGTAGCATGCATGTGTAGTGATATATCTCACAAATCACAAGAAACCACCATTTCTGCAACCTCCTTTCCTAACAAACCATGGGACAAGGTTGCCATCGATATTTGTGGTCCTTTTCATGTAAAGGGAATTGAAGACAAATATGCTATAGTTTTAATGGATTTTCATTCCAAGTGGCCTGAGGTTGCTTTTGCAAAAGACATCAAGGCTTCTAACATAATTGATTTTTGTGAAGAAATTTTTTGTACAGAAGGATACCCTAGTATGATTCTTTCAGATAATGGTCCGCAATTTGTAGCAAGTGAATTTGTTGGTTATCTCAAAATGGTTGGTATTAAACATAACACTACTTCAGTTTATAATCCAAGAGAAAATGGTTTAGTAGAAAGATTTAACCGAGTTTTGAAAGAATGTATTCAACTAGCTAACAACAATGGTGACAACTGCAAGGATGCTGTCAGAAACATGTTATGGTCTTACAGAAATACTCCACATACTGCCACTGGGATGTCTCCATTTTTTCTTTAAAAAAAACGTGAAGCGGGTTCTAAAGTCAAACCCGCTTGGATGTCTAAGAAAAATGACATGACAGTCAGAGACAGCAGAGAAGTTTGGAATAAAGTTCAAAAGTACCAGGAAAAATATATTCATGATCATAATATCAGAGTTAAGACACCCTCAAAATAATTTAAAAGTGGTAATTGGGTACGTATACAGCAAATGGTGAACAGGAAACCAGGTTCTTCCAAATGGTCCAAACCAAAACAAATTGTTTATACTGTTGGTAATGTAGTCAAGTTAGATGATGGTAAGAAATGGAATATAAGAAGTATAACGAAATGCAATGATTTGGAGTGTAAACTTCTTGCAAGTCAAGCTGGTATCGACGCTGAATCTAAGTCTGCAAGATTTTCAGGTTTGGATTCAAATGGGAATGTAAGGGAGAGATGTGTTCGTCTTAAATCCAAACCTATATGGATGAAAGATTATAAATGTATTTAGTATTTTTGTTCTAAATCTATTTCATCTTAATTATATTTCTTTTATTTACAAATCATAGTGTTGTATCAATATAACTTGTTTTAGGTTATTTAGGAAGGGAGATATGTTATATCTTATTAATGATGTATGTTCCTTTATATGCTAATGTACAATGCCCTGCTTACTGGATTCTGGAATGTGGAATCCAGGTGGCAGAAGAGAAGTTACTTAGTTGGTGATGGAGTTGGTCCTTGGTTGCCTAAGGGGTTGAATAGATGATTAAACTTATTTCATCTCTACAATCTGTGTACTCCAAGTCTTTTCAGTAACCAACCACCTGTGTTCTTAAATGAGCCAGGTTCACCCAGCATGAACAGGGGTAAGAGGTTAAGACTGCTTGTAAACTATGGGCCTCATCTACAAGAATATGACACAGTGTGGTGCCGCAAGCATTTTTGCGGCACCGTGCTTTAAAAGCACAGGGATGCCTCGTATTAATAACAATACAACGTATTCCTGTGCTTTCCCCTGCGCTTGTGCAGGATTGGCTGCCATGCACCAGCACAGGCACCCTTGTGTCATTTTGCAAGGGTGCCTCCGCTGCAGGGAAGGTTGTTTTTGTGCAGGAAGGGACACTTTCCTGCACAAAAACAATCATTAATGGCAATATCCTCCTTCTGTGCATGCTGCAGACTCCATTTTCATTCTATGTCTACACCTTCCCTGGGGAGGTGCAGTATTGTGACGCATTCACAGTTTTACAACATTTTCTAAACATAGGAATGCTTCAAGTTTCATGGATGTTGCGTGGAAACACCCTTAGCACCAGCCATGGAACACCCCTTTCGAGCATAACAATGCGTGAAAGAGGTTCTTATTTACAAGGCCATGAAAAGTCATGCAATCTGACTTTATGTGGCCTTGTAAATATATGCAAGCCCATTTGTCAAAAAAGTGTAACGCAGCGGCAGTGAAATGGGCTTGTAAAAAAGACCCTTAATGCGTTCAATACATAATGGTTCATTTTACTTGAACACAAAAATTGTTCTACTGTTGATTTTTTGGACATGGATGGGCAAGAAGTTTTAACACTAACCACTTTTATTCCATCCTCTAATTGTTGGTGCAAGGGATTATTAATACTTAACGGAAGCGTTGGGCAGACTTGGGGGTCATTTAATGGAAGAACCACGTATTATAATGAAGTGGTTACATTTGTATACCGTCATCACCATATAAATGAACCAGTGGATTCATATGTGGCAGCTTTAGAGTATTTGCTGCCAAATGTGACATCAGCAACATTGTTGATTTATACATATGGGTTCAAGTCATCAGTCATTGCTCTACTAATAAAAAAGATTCAGGAGCAAGTTTTGAGACGCTTCACACCTTCTTCACAATAGACAACAATTAACTGAGTGACCAGAATGGAGCTTTTAATTGCTCCATTTAAGAACTTAGAGAAAACTCTTCAGTTTGAGATGCAGCTGCTGTTTCAGGGGAAAGCTTCTACCATAAAAACAGCTGAGTAGGTCAACAGACAAGTCCCAATAAATTGTACAGTTTAATTCTTGTCAAAATAATAATTTAAAAGCAAGCATGCACACTGTGGGCCTCATTAATGAAAAGTGACGCATCGCTGCATGAAAACAGCGATGCGTCATTTTTCATTGCGCCCTCCTTGCGACACCAATGATGCGTCATATTTACAGTATGACGCATCATGTCGCAAGGAGTTACAGATACGTCAGTATTTCTGACGTATCTGTGGGGGCAAAAGTGACCCATTGCTGGAGTGTGTCACAAAAGTGACGCAACTCCAGCAATGTGTCCTTTCACATGGGGCAATCCCCATGTAAAAGGGCCTGCGTCATTCTTACGACTGCTGTGAGGCAGGCGTAAGATTTTGATGCATTTGAGTCCTAGAAGTGGCGCAGTGAAATCTCATTGATTTCACTGCGTCACTTCCATGACCCTTTCTTGCGTCAATACGCCCCCCTTGCACACATTATACCTGGCGCAGGTATAATGTGGCGCATGGGTTTACAAAGTGACGCATTTACCTAGATGCGTCACTTTTGAAATATGGCACAACAAGGTGCATTTTTTACGCCACTGGTGCGTCACAAAAAGTGACGCACTGGCGGCGTAAAAGTGACGCACAGCCTCATAAATGAGGCCCCGTGATTCTAGGAGCTGCGCTTCTTCATTCTGAGTAAAAAATGCTTTAGAGGCGGAAAAATTGGTAATTTCTCAAGTGTGTATATGATTTCAGGGGCGAGAGCCATATTCTTAGTTGAAGAAGAAAGTTCGTCAGATGACTCAATAAAAATTAGTTTTGTGTATCAAAATGGAATGGGTAAAAAGAAAACATGATTATGCATCTGACATATCCAGAATGAATAGGTCAGCTTAGAAGAACTTGCAAGTGGCTGACTCACTTAGTGCTCTTGCAGTTCAAGATGAAGAGAGCTTGCAAGCCTCTCAATCTCTCATTGTTAAACAGGAGCTGAGTCATGGCACAGATGTGGGTAAGTCAAAGGATTTAAAGTCAAACAAACAATCGAGCTGTTTGTCAGGAACTACATATTCCCCCAAATGTTATCATTGAAGTAAATGGTAAAATGGAGAGGTTATAGCAGGGTCTTGCTCGTCGTTGAAGATTTTATCAGGTGTTTATTTTTTATCATTGGGAACACAAGAGTTCAGAACCCAATGGTGACAAAGCGTGTGCACAGCCAAAAAATAACTTGATATGGTGAAATATTTTGTGACTACTGTTCATTTTCATCTAAACGTAACTTGAACAGGGTGTGTAATGCTATTCATTGTCAATATGTTTTGGATCGGTATCACTAGGGCAATAGTGGTATTCTTTCAAATCCCAATCAGAGACGTTTTAATGCATGGGCAAAGCGGGCTCTGGCCGAGGGCCCCAACTTTTCAGGGGGCCCCCTCATAGGCTCTGACCACAGGTCCCCAGCCTTTCAGGGGCCCCCTGATAGAAAGAGCTCTGTTCAGCATAGAGTCTTGCCCAGATGATCTTGAATATTTCTTAAACAGATTGTTTTAAATACCTTGTTCCTTTAATTTACTTTTAAAGTCAGTGATGTGTAAGAGTCCAGTACAGACATTTTGCTGAGAAATGTTGTGTTTATATTTCATGCAATATCCATTGAAAGTTTCTTTTAGATCAAAACAGGACCTCACATATGAAAAATGGGAAGGTGCCACAGAGATTATTTGCAGTAATATTAGTGAGCTGCTTCTGTTACTATATTGAAACACACATCACATTTATGAAAAGTGACGCATCGCTGCGTGAAAACAGCGATGCGTCACTTTTCATTGCGCCCTCCTTGCGACACCAATGATGCGTCATATTTACAGTATGACGCATCATTGCACAAGGAGTTACAGATACCTCAGTATTCCTGACGCATCTGTATGGTGCAAAAGTGACGCATTGCTGGAGTGTGTCACAAAAGTGACGCAACTCCAGCAATGCGTCCTTTCACATGGGGCAAGCCCCATGTGAAAGGGCCTGCGTCAGTCTTACGCCTGCTGTGAGGCAGGTGTAAGAAATTGACGCATTTGCGTCCTAGAAGTGGCTCAGTGAAATCTTATAGATTTCACTGCATCACTTCTATGACCCTTTCTTGAGTCAGAACGCCTGGCGCAGGCATAATGTAGCGCAGGGGTTTACAAAGTGACGCATCTACCTAGATGCGTCACTTTGTAAATATGGTGCAACAAGGCACATTTTTTACGCTGCTGGTGCGTCACAGAAAGTGACGCACCGGCGGCGTAAAAGTGACGCACGGCCTCATAAATGAGGCCCTTAGAATTTGGCAAGTGTTCATGTGCGCGCTGTCAGATGCCTAGACAAAGAAGGCATGAAAGAGCTGAAACTGGATCAGAAATTCAATGTGGTTCTGAACAGGGGCACCCAAAATACTTTTGGCCCAGGGCCCTCAAAATCCTTAAGATGTCTCTGATCCCAATGCCAAGATTCCAGTGTTTCAAGCATCAGTTTACGGTATGGCTGTGGAAGATGACATTTTGGAAAGGTTGTTGAAAAAATATGTCTGCTTTTTGTAAAGAGTTGGGCAAAAATGTACTGTTCACACATAAAATTCAGCTAAAGCAATACATTGTTCCCATTAAGCATGAGCTTAGAACAATCAGAGCAAGGAAAGATTGAACCCAAATGGTACAGGAAATGCACCTGGAGGATGTGATCCTGCCAGCAAATGATGCTAACTGTGTTTCCCCCACCATTCGGGTGAGGGAGCTGTATGGCAATTTGATATTTTGTGCGGACATTACAGCCGTGAACAGGCACATTTTAATTTACTGCCATTCCTTGCCTCACATACATTTAGTGTTGGCAATGTTAGATAATGCAAATGTTTTTAGTGCTTTGGATTTAAAAATGATATATCACCAAAATGAATTTATCAAAGACTGTTGTGTCATTTCCACATTCTGGACACCAGACAGCACTTTCAGGTACAGCATGATGCTATTGGGCTGGCATCTGTCTCTTCAGTATTCCAGAAGCTTATGTGCAAGTTATTTGAGAATATTGAAAGAGCGGTGGCATTCCAGGGTGACATTTTAATTGTTGCCACTTCTACTGAGACACAAAATCAAATGTTTGCACAAAGTCTTGTTCACTCTTCAAGACAGGGGAATGACAGTACAATTAGACAAGTTAAAGCCTCATGCTTTTGAGGTTGAGCATTAAAGCAAAACCATTTTTTGGCAATGGAATTTTCCCAAAGGAGAACCTGTTTCAGGTTATTGACGAAGAATGTAAACCAAGTAACAAGAACCAACTGAAATCATGCGTACGTTTGTGTGGATTTTATTAAAGATGTGCCAACAATTTGTCAATAGTAGCTGTTCCATTAAGGTCCTTGCTTAAAAGGAGTGCTGGTTTGTACGGGCACAAATTAAAAAAAAAGTGTTTGTAAACCTCAAGGGAGTTCTTATTAAGGTTACTCCTCTAAACACTTTTTGCATTTGTCAAAATGCATTATCACTGTTGATGCATATTCTGATAGGTCGGGGGTTGACCTACTTTACATTGGGTTCATGGTCTCTGAATCAAGATCTTTAATTTAGGCTGAATCGAAGTACTCTCCTTCTGAAGCAGAAGCATTGACAGGCTCCTGGAGTATTGAAAACTCTAAAGTATATGGGGCAAACCATTTTCAATAAGAACAGATCAGAAACCCCTTCTATCTGTACAGTAAAGGCAATATAAAAGGTTTTCTCAACCTATTAGAATTTTCTGTGATTTGTAGGAGTATAATTTTACAGTGGCATATGTTCCTAGTTCTCAAAAATATAAGTGCAGACTTTCTCTCTAAACTGTCTTCACAAGAAGATGATTCATAGAACAAGATCCTTCAGAAGAATTTGTAGTTGCCAGCATTAAAGATGCAATTACTGATTTTGGGCATGTGATCAGTAAAAAAGTCTGGTCACACGGCATGCAACACGGTCAAGGAGATTATTCTTAATGGTTGGCCATGAGAAAAAATGTTGGTCTCAGAGTTACAAGATTTTTAGTAATTCAGGACTACAGTCATATTCCTTTGCGCACAGTAGATATATAGGTGAAATTGAATTGGTGATAGATCAGACACACATGTTGGTGGTTGTATACGGATGCTGAAATATTGTGTTTTGTACCCAAATGTCTATAGTTTATCAATCAAGAAGATGATTCATAGAACAAGATCCTTCAGAAGAATTTGTAGTTGCCAGCATTAAAGATGCAATTACTGATTTTGGGCATGTGATCAGTAAAAAAGTCTGGTCACACGGCATGCAACACGGTCAAGGAGATTATTCTTAATGGTTGGCCATGAGAAAAAATGTTGGTCTCAGAGTTACAAGATTTTTAGTAATTCAGGACTACAGTCATATTCCTTTGCGCACAGTAGATATATAGGTGTAATTGAATTGGTGATAGATCAGACACACATGTTGGTGGTTGTATACGGATGCTGAAATATTGTGTTTTGTACCCAAATGTCTATAGTTTATCAATCAATCAATCAAACCAAAGTTATTCGGTTTTCACATATAAAACCATAAAAGTACTCTGATATTTAAAAAACAATAGATGGTATTTAAAAAAATTCATAAAATATTTACACAATTCATCACATGATGGACCAGACTCCCTGAAAATATCTTATAATACATAGCAAAAATACAATACAACGTGCATATTCCCTTGAACATAAATGTAAAAGCAAACCATTAGAAGGATGAGTCCCGAGGCCTTATTTGATCTGTATGTATAATCAGTGTGACTAGAATAAGAACAAACCCTAACAGCTACTGGCATTTAATCAAAGCAGGCTCTAGGAAATTAAGGAAAAATAGAATAGAATCTCCATGCAACAGTTGTAAATAGATAAGCGCTAGATGTGCCTGCTTAAATTCCAGCCTCCTTAAAATAGGGGTAATAAAGTTTTTCCGGGGGATCGCATAAAACTTACAAAATAATAGAAAATAAAGCAAGTCCTGTGGAGACTCACCGTCACAACCGCAGGATGCTAGAATACGTCCTCTAGTGCTCCCCTGTGGTGAGTCAACAAGAGGTAAAAGAGATCCAGGCAAAACCTGGTCAGTAAGTGCCAAAAGATCCCAGTAGATAGGCTCAGTTGAGAGTGTTGTTTTCAATATTAAAAATTTGAACACTAGGTTTCCTCAATACCAGATTTTCCCTCTCTAATTTCCTTAGACTGCAGAAGGACTCCCTTGTCCACCCCAGATACTTTTTAGTTACAGATTCAGCATATGTATACAGTTCTACTCTTCCTAATCTTTCAAAACTACTCCTTATGTTTCTGAGCCAGGGTATGTGATGTGCATAGTCAAGGGTCATACACTCCTTCAATAACAATCGACTCAAAGACGAACCTTCATTCAGCCAAATTTTCAAGCAAAATATTAGTAGGTGGAGAGCCAATATGTCACACAGGTAGGGCACCCCCAGTTCTTCCTGTACCACCATGTTGGACATTCCACAGGGCACACCAAACAAACACTAAAAAAACGTATTCTCAGCCACTTGTTGCTCATCCATAGTGACATACCTCCACATTTCACTGCCATAAGAGACTTTTGCGACACACTTAGCCTGATATATCTTTAAAAGTACTGCAATCGGTCTCTTATCTAATTTAGAAGCAAAATTAAAAATGGCTGTATTTGCCCTCACTAAGTTTCCCCTCTTTGTTTTAGTGGGTCCCATTTCATCTGCTCATCCATTATGGCCCCCAGGTTCGAGAAGGGGACCTGAGTAGATCCTACCCTAAATTGAAAAGACATTTTCGTGCAAAGACCCACCTGCATCACATAAGATTTGGAGTAGTTTATTGATAAATCCAGATCCGTCATAAAGGTGGGGAAGGAGTCAAGCAGGGATCCTAGATATAAGTACTGCGTCATCCGTTTATAATAAAACCAGCAGACCACGTCCACCTACCTGCGGATAATCAACCCTTGTCATTAACAAACTTTATAAAGATCATTAATATACAAATTACACAGAAGGGGGCCAAAATACACCCTTGGCAAACTCCTCTCGTTATGGCAAAATTGCAGGAAACTCTTAAATCTTGCAAGAATCTGACCTGAGCGTTTGTTGCTTGGTGGAGGTTTTCCAAACAATAGACAATGTTGCCATCTACTCCTATAGCCAGCATGGTTTGCCAAAGTTTAGCCCTGTTCACGTGATCAAACATGAAAGACAGATCCATGAATGCTAAATAAGTAGTGCCCGGTCGGGCAACCATATCTTTATTGAGAATCATGGATAGGTTAAGGCACTGGGCCTGGGCGGAACCCGTACAGGACGTCCAACAGAATAGCATGTTCCTCTGCCCAGGTAATCAACCTATCTAGAAGTACTTGACCCACCACCTTAACCACTGAGTCCAGCAAAGAAATTGGTCTATAGTAGCGAGTGCTGTCTCAATTGCCTTTTTTTAAAACATGCACTATAGTGGAAGTAGCCCAAGAATCGGAACAGCCTGCTTTTGCTGCTGCATCCATGACTGCTGTAAGAACTGGCACCCAAAATGTTGGGTCTGGTTTAAAAAGGTCAGACAGAATGCCATCAGGCTTTGTTGCTTAACAACCCGACAATACCATCCTTGACCTTTTCTATATTAAAAACCAGATCAGGGATATCTGCCTCACGACCAGAGGGGCAGTTTAACCTGGGGGCACAATGGAACATGGCTTCAAAATGGAGCACCCACTCCTCCTCAGTAATATGGGCACCCACTGCACTTCCTTCCTCGTGATTTAAGAAGGGGCTATTAATTATGTTCCAGAACCTGAAACTATCCCCCGTACGCTAGCCTCAATTAACTCCCTCTAGGCTTCCTCCTTTAAAGTTGACTTACGCCTTGCCTGTTCCGTTTTATACTCTTTTGTTTATCAATTCAGATAAGCTTCTGAAATTGTACTTGGTCATATTTAAACATTGCAGGTTTCTAGAGTCTCCATGGAAGTAACTAAACATAGACCTACTATGAAGGTTGGACTTAAGAAAAAGTGAATGTCATAATTTTAATTGACTATTTTTCAAAATGGACAGAACTCAAATAGGTTGCTAATCCCATGTGGATGCTGTTTTAGATTTCTTTTTCTTAGAAGAATGTTTTTGGAAAGAAGGTATTTTCTACTCTAATATGCCCTGTAATGAAGTGCAATTTAAATCACAAAAAAGTGGCAAGTTTCGTTTTTTATTTTTGAAAACCCAGGCATAAAATATGAAAGTACTACTTTGTATCCATCAAAACATGAATGGGTGGGGGAATAGATTTAAAAGGGTGATTGTGGGAGGTGTTCAATTAGCATTGAAATCAAGTATGATTGTTCAACAACACATGGATAAATTAATTTGCTCCTATCCTTCTACACCCACAACACTACTGGATCACTTCTTTTGAATTGCTTACGAGATGTATAAACAAGCTAAAAAGAATGTTGTTTTACACAGGAGTGTCAATCTTTCTGTCTAGTCAAGTCACATACAAATTCAAATCGTTGACTTGGTTAAGATATAAAGAACATTTGGTTTGTAAAGTTGAATACATTTTCTTTAAAGCTGTAAAAGTTGTGCATTTAGAAATATTATGTCCTTTATTACACAACCTATCTTGGTAGAGTGCCTCTAGGCTGGCTAAGTTCAAGGGTCATCCTCATAATGTTTACGATCAATTTTAAGGGGAACCTAGTTTTTTAGTATGAGTCATAACTGCCCTGATGCTATTATTTCAAGAGACAATGTGGAAGACATTCATGCCAATGTAATAACAAGACTCTTTCTTGCTCAGTTTGTGAAATGCTCTTTTCTGTTCTCCTCTTGTTTCAATGGGAGGAATTATGGGGTACATTTTGTTATTCTTTCAGCTCACCCCTGTAGGTAGAACACTCAATCTTATGTACCTATTCTCTGTCATAATACACTTTCTGTTTTCAGTTCCAGGGTAGTTGTAAATTGAAAATGACTGTATTTCATCCTTACTTGTTACCTATTTTAAATTGAGTGTGATCAAAAAATAGTATACCACATTACTGCCTTCCCGCTTACCAGCTAACAGTTTGGTGGTAGGCTATAGTAAGTATGTCTACTTTTCAACTACTCATGCACTCTTCAAGTCCCTCAGCTGGTACTGAAGAAAGGCGAGATTTAGGGCCTGATTACGATGGGGTCGCCTTGGGCAAGAGACCGGTCATCAATGAGTGAGCGGTCCCACCCACCCTATCATGATGGCACCTCAATGCATGTGGTCAGAATGTGCCTTTTCTACTGTGGCTTGTGCTGAAGCCAAGGAAGCCTTTTTTTTTTAAAAAAATCCAACAGGTAGGAAGTGCCCCAGAGACTCCAACTTCCTGTTCCTGTCCAGCAGTTTCCTCCCAGTGTTTTGTCCCTCTCCTGATCACTTTTCGTTTGGATTTGAAGCTACAAGGATCACTCTCTTAGCCTTCTGCATTTATACCAGTGCATTTAAGGACTTTGTTTTTGAGATTTCACAAGTAAAGTTCACAATCTCTTGTATAAGGGTGTTTTTTGTTTGACAGAAGGCATGCACCAGTATTTATTTGTACTTTTATTTGAATTTTCAAAGTTATTAAGGTGGGTGGCCTGCAGTTTCTCAGAAGGGGTCTAGTTATACTTTTGCATTTAATTTGTCTTCTTTTGTAAAGAAGCAATGTTGCACAGTTCAGTACATTTTCTCCATCTTAAATTTGCAATTTTGTTTTACTATGTGGCCTAGTCTGCCATGCCCATATTGGTTTTTGCTCCCGAACGAACAATCAAATTGAAATGGTGGACTTGTTCACATTTAAAGATTCCACATAAGTCAAGCAGCAAATTCTACAGTAACGTGAATATTCTGGGAACAACGGCATCGACTGATAATGTGTTACATAATGTCTTTGTAATGTTTTTCATATGAAGAATGCACACTACTGTAGCGATACATATGAATTTTTTCTGTTTGATTTCTTTTGTAATTGCGGAGGTCGCGATTTTAGGAGGGGACAAAGTGCACTTTAGGTATGGTAGTTCACTGGGAAAATTAGCAAGTCAGGTGGTTAATAGACGCATGAAGGGGGAGGAGCTCTTGAGTTCAAATTAGAGGTGTCCGTTATGAGAAACACTGAGCGATTTCTGGCGCACGCCGTGCGGAAAGAGATAATGTGAAAGGAGCAGGTATGTGAGAAATGGAGTTTTGTAATTGTCGGGGAACGTGTACAAGTTTGAAAGCAGCAGGAATGTTGGGAGATAAGGGTGGGCAGCTTTAAGAATTCAGGTATGTGATAATTACGGGAAAGGAGGAAAGAGTGAGCTCGAAAGTTAAATGGGGATTGGATTTGAGTTATGGCGGAGTGACATTAATTGCGTAATGGTTCAGTAGACGGGTGACAGGGAGGGAAAGCGCATGTATTATTCGGCCTGACATCCAAGTAATTGTGGGAACGCATATGGATAGCATAATATATTTTGTCTGGTGAAGGGGAGGGTGTTAAACACGGAAAGTTTTGTATTTGTTTTATGTTAGAAATACATAGATTTCTAAGAACTCAAAAAGAGATAATACTTTAACACAGATTCATTGCGTATATTTGTAACAATGTAAACTAGAGGATGAAATGGTAATGATGTAATTTTTGAAATTGTCGATTCACAGCTACCCCTGACGAAGGGCAGGAAATATGCCCGAAATGCATTGGGTCTGAATAAAGAATGGCTGCTCTGAACTACTTTGTGCATTTTGTGATTGTTTTCGCGAAGAGGCTCGGATGGGCACCCGTGATTATGTGAAGCAGAATAAAATGCATCTTACAACACATGTGGATTTTCTAAAAATGGTTCAAAAAACAAGATAAAAATTGTGGACTATAATAGAAGATTAACTTGCAAAACAAGATCAAATGTTGGAAAAGTTTAAGGATCTAGTATCCAATAATAGAGTGCGACCGGGAGCGGAGTGCGAAATGCGCTCCCCACAGCATTGTAATATTTATGGTGCACCTAGGGCAAAGCACGGCCTGGTTCCACACGCAATGTGTTAAAGCTAATAAAAATATAGATTATATTCTGATGAACACGGTGTGCATACCACCCCTTGTGATGTTTAAAACATTCATGCCCATGTTGGTTTTTGCACCGGAACGAACAATCAAATTGAAATGATGGACTTGTTCACATTTAAAGATTCCACATAAGTTGAGCAGCAAATTCTACAGTAACATGAATATTCTGGGAACAATGGCATCGACTGATAATGTGTTACATAATGTCTTTGTAATGTTTTACATATGAAGAATGCGCGATACTGTAGCGATACATATGAATTTGTTCTGTTGGAATTCTTTTGTAATTGCGGAGGTCACGATTTTAGGAGGGGACAAAGTGCACTTTGGGTATGGTAGTTCACTGGGAAAATTAGCAAGTCAGGTGATTAATAGACGCACGAAGGGGGAGGAGCACTTGGGTTCAAATTGGAGGGTCCGTTAAAAGAAACACTGAGCAATTTCTGGCGCACGCCGTGCGGAAAGAGATAATGTGAAAGGAGCAGGTATGTGAGAAATGGAGTTTTGTAATTGTCGGGGAATGTGTACAAGTTTGAAAGCAGCAGGAATGTTAGGAGATAAGGGTGAGCACCTTTAAGAATTCAGGTATGTGATAATTACGGGAAAGGAGTAAAGAGTGAGCTCGATAGTTTAATGGGGATTGGATTTGAGTTATGGCGGAGTGACATTAATTGCGTAATGGTTCACTAGACGGGGGACAAGGAGGGAAAAGGCATATATTATTCGGCCTGACATCCGAGTGATTGTGGGAACGCATATGGATAGCACAATACATTTGGTTTGGTGAAGGGGAGGGTGTTAAACACGGGAAGTTTTGTATTTGTTTTTGCTAGAAATACATAGATTTCTAAGTACTCAAAAAGAGATAGTACTTTGACACAGATTCATCGCGTATATTTGTAACATTGTAAACTAAATGATGAAATGGTAATTATGTCATTTTTGAAATTGTTGATTCACAGCTATCCCTGACGAAAGGCAGGAAATATGTCTGAAATGCATTGGGTCCTAATAAAGAATGGCTGCTCTGAACTACTTTGTGCATTTTATGATCGTTTTCTTGAAGAGGCTCGGATGGGCACCCGTGATTATGTGAAGCAGAATAAAATGCATCTTATGACACATGTGGATTTTCTAAAAATGGTTCAAAAAGACAAGATAAAACTTGTGAAATAATTGTGGACTATAAAAGAAGATTAACTTGCAAAACAAGGTCAAATGTTGAAAAAGTTTAAGGATCTAATATCTAATTATGCAGTGCGACCGGAAGTGGAGTGCGAAATGCGCTCCCCACAGCATTCTAGTCTGCCAAGAGGCCATCCAGTCATTAGGCCGAGGTCAGTGCAAGTCACGAGTGCATTAAACAACTGTTCCGGTGGTATATGTGTTTTAAAATCATCATTTAGTGCTGGGATGACATTGGATTCAATTAAAAAATTTATTTTGTTTGTATGTCATGTTTTGCTTACATACAAAAAGTATATATGTGGTGTAATATTTGACGCCTTAAGAGGATGTCTATTGCTGTAAAAATTGTATAGCTCAGAGAAGTTGAATTTTTTGCATTGCTGAATTAATGGTAGTGTTTTCTTCAGTGTTGCCATGCCTCCTCTGTCTGGCAAGTGAGTGTGATTGTATTAGGCCACTATTTGTCTTTCTTCTACATGCCATGTGGCCAGGGGCCATTTTGTGGAGTCTGTGTCCGTTGGTCTGAATGTGTTCTCTTTGTTCCCCGTGACTCCTTGTTCGCTATCGTTGTTTAGCCATGTGACTGGCAGCCATTTTACGTATCCGGTCAGTGTGTTTTTGCTATAAGCATGCATGTGTTCTTTGTTACTCATGCCTCCTTGCTCACTGTTGTTATTTGACCATGTGGCACTGGCTAGCAGCCATTTTTTGCATCCAGCCAGTGTTCCTTTGTCATAGGCTTTCATGTGTTCTTTGATCCCCATTTCTCCTTGCTTACTACTGTTGGTTGATCATGTGGCTGTCAGCTATTTTGTGTATCCACCCAGTGTGCCTTTGCCATGAGGTGGCATGCATGGATGTGATATCAGTTTATGAATATGCTTAAGGATCATTGTAGTATATGTATATTAAGAATATTATATTGTGCTGATATATTACATGCATTTTTATTATTTTGCACTTCCTTGCCTCACAATAGTTTTTTTCTCTAATCCTCCAGTACAAACATCCCTCCATATCAGCACAGCTGCACAATAGACTTCGTTTTTTTTTAGGTATAATTCCATTCCTCCCAGACACCCTGGCTGCAGTGCACTGCAGACACATAAGCATCATTCATTTTTTATATAATTATTCTATTTCCCCCTGGACGACATTGCCTGCCATAGGTGCACACTAACCTTCATATTTTTTTAAGATTATTATTCCATTTATCCATGCAGTTCTCTGAGTTCCGCAGGTGTCTCCTTTAGAATATATGGACATAAAGGAAATAACTCTATTTGAATATTGTGTTATCCTGCTTTGAAGTTACATGTTATGGTATGGTGGTGAGTTTTAACCTTAAAGTGGCTGATTTATTCATTTTGAATTACCTAAGTAACCAACAACACTAATATTGCCTTTGTTTGTAATAATTCAAACTACAACAAAGCCACGTTTTACTAAATGTTTATCTTGCTTGTTTTCTTTTAGGTGCACAAGAGAAAAAGAGACCTAACCCACAGTACTGCCAAACAGAAGGCTTGTACTGTAACGTCAGTCCTCCAATCTCTTCCGCTTGTGCAGCTTAGTGCCACTGCCACCTGTGAGCTTACAATGGGCCCAAACTAAGTTGCTCCCAAGAAAGTGGTCAATGAGAAGAAGCAGAATTCCACCAGTAGTGTGCCGACTGCAACCTTTTTCGGAATCTGTGTCCCTGCCAGACCAGGTTCTGTGGAGCCGGGGAGCAGCACTCCCACATCAACAGTACCACCCCAACCTAACCCCAAGATTATGTCTGTCAGTGAGGCAGCCAATGCAAGCATGGCAACGCCGATGAGCAGGGACGCTGAATTGGATTTGTCCCTTTTGCAAAGAAGTTGACGGCAGCAACAGCTAGAAAAAGTACATCTTCATGATGTTGGAGCTGAACAAGAGGCTGAGCGTCCTGCCAAGCAGGAACCTACTCTTTAAGAATCATTGGCTTCCAGATCTCCACCCAGGAAAACAAAGGGCACTACTCCACCATCTTTTCCAAGCACCACTTCAGACGATAATAGGGACATGGAGTGGACCTCGGCAGAGACTGGAGAACTCCAAGAGAGGCAAGGGAAATGAAAAGTTCCAGAAAGCCTTAGAAATAAGGAAGATGATGAAGAGGAGGATGACCATGGCTAGTCATTGTGGAAAGTGACACAGAGGAGTCCAATATTACTATTCAACCTGCTCTTGCGGGTTGTGGCACAGGTTGTAACAACAGCTGTCATATTTGCAAAGGCCAAGCTGAGACTTGAACCTACCTCCGTACAAGTATGCACTGCAGAGAAGCAATCAATGCCACACCCAACTACCTCCAGTTCATCTTCAGGCATTGGCAGTGACTCAGTAAACAAGCATTGGCATAGCCAGTAAGTCTCACTTTTGGGACCTTATAAGTGTTTAGCCAAGCAACAGTTGATGTTGTTGCACCAAGGATATTGTGCTACATAACTAAATACTTATAAGGTCCCAAAAGAGAGACCTATTGGCTATGCCAATGCTTGTTCATCAAACCCAGAGAGAAATGCTTGTTTATAGTTGTTGCATGAAACACAAATACACTTTCTCTGCAAAATGTCTGTAAAAGACTCACACGTCACAGACATTAAAAATAAATTAAAGGAAAACGATGTTTAAAGCAATCAATTTAAGACTTATTAAAGGTCATCAAAGCAAGACTCTCTGAAGAACAGATGGGGCTAAATCAGGGAGGCCCTGGAAGGCTGGGGTCCTGGGACAGAGCCCACTTTGCCCATGCCTTAGAACATCTCTGTGCCCCTGAGAGAGCCACCTGAGAAAGAGGACAGTGAGAGAGCTGTGGAGGATGTCACCTGGGATGAGACGTGAAGCAGGAGCTGTCTCTGGAGCGATCTCGGTTCTCACAGCTTGGTACAGCTCTCCATTGCTCTGATGGGGAGTTCCTTCACAGGAGACCAGGAGCGCTGCTCTGATAGGGTGTTCGGTCACAGGAGCCCAGTATCACAGATCTGCACAGCCTGGTAGCACAGCTCTGTACTGCTCTGCACAGCTCTGATGGGGGGTTCCTTCACAGGAGCCCCACGGCACAGTTTGGTAGTACAGCTCTGCACGGCTCTGCACAGCCCAGTAGCACAGCTCTGCACAGCTCTTCGTGGGTGACAGGCGAGTAGAGGACTGCACGGGTGAAGATCAGACAGTGCTGGTTCACCTGTCAGTGGATGTCTCTGCTCTGCACAGGTGACATCCGTTAATAGAGAAACCCACCCTGTGCTATTGGTATTTCCTATAACGATAGTACCTCCCCTGGTTTCTATGTCTGGGGTAATAAGGGCCGTTATATTTATGATATATCAAAATCCTGAATTCATGGCCACTATATATTCTGCTCTGTGTATGTAAGGCGCCCGGACGTCTATTCCGACTACGTTCGTGCTATAGAAAAAAGTGAAATAAACACAAAATAAATTAAGCAATAGCTTGGGAGCCACTCGGTACACACCTTGGTGCAAACTGATCTGTGTTTCGTGGGGGAGGCGAGGTGGGGCGTTAAAAAGACTGCCGTGCTAGTGGGAGTACTAGTAGGCGGTAGGTGGGCTCTTCAGCCCCCATAAACCTAGTTTGGCTGCATATCCTCACCCCGCACCACTCCACACTGATTATGGGAGCATGTTCTTCTAAAGGCGGTGAGACCTATAGAGTACTCCCCAGTTTGGGACATATTGTATGGTCAGCACATAGGGGGAGCACATTGCAATAAGCACCTTTTGCCACACGAATGTTCATTGAGGTGAGCCTGGTTCACATTATGGTACTGGAATGTAAATGGCTCATATGAAAAAGCATCATGCAATCTGGTGGGAAGAGCACCTTAAAAACAATTGCTGAATGTAGTCGTGGTGGTGAAGGTGAGGAGAGCTGGGGAACATCAGCTATAAGTCCAATCGTGGTAGGAGGTGATGATGAGATAGAAGAGGGTGAAATCCTCATGCAAAGCAGCCGTATCCCAAGCATTGTGCCAACAGAATCACCTGCCTCAGCGACTTCGTAATGGCACAAGAAGATGCAAAGTCAGATGGAGACATCACAGCAAACAGTGACTGCCCCACCACGATGCACACTGAGTCTATCACCACCTATTTCTCAAAAGCCACCTGCGTCAGTGGCCCCAGAAAAGAATAAAATGCAGGCTACTATTACTGGCATGTTTAGGCAGGAACTGCCCCAGGACCACAACCAGCTAACAGCACATTTGTACAATAGGAAGCCAACAAAATGTTTTGCGTTTGACCCCCTCCCTTTTTCTTTTGTGATAGGAGTGGGATTCTTAGAATTTGTGGCAGCCATCTGTCTGAAATGGAAGGTTCCAAGTTGGACCTCTTTTGTCAGAGTTGCTGTTCCAGCGCTGCATCACGATGTACTGCAATTGGTTGGACAAGCATTGCAGCAAAGTGTTGTTCACACTATCCACCTGACGACAGACGTGTGTACCAGTTGTCTGGCAACTGATTACATATGCATCATTGCTCACTGGATCTCTTTTGCAGGGGGTAAAGCAAAAGCTGTCTACAGGTCTTGGCCCTGAAGAGAGTTTTAAGAGCGTGCGGCAGCATGCAACAGTAGCCGTGTTTACCATGGACAGATCACATACAACTGCAAACATCTTGGATGAAATTCACAGCAAAATGTCTGAACGGCTGCAACCCAGAGGTCTTTGCATTGGAATTGTTGCCAAAGACAATGGCACTAACATAGTCTATGGCAGACAGTGGCTATTGCAGAGTCTTGTGTTCGGCACATTGCTTCAACCTGGTGGTTCAAGACTTTCTCAAAAAGAAGACATAGTCAGCAACATATGGCCCACCTGCAGAAGAATCTGCACTCATTTCAGCCATTCTTTTAAAGCCCGGAAACAGTTGAGGATTATTCCACATTCAAATAGATTATCAATGAAAGCCTTGATACAGGAGGTGTCAACGTGTTGGAACTCTACCTAATACATGTTGCAACATCTGATTGAGCAGTACAAACAGATCAATAACTATGTCATTCAAAGAGGAGGGGATGCAATGGTTAAAGCTATGACCATGGATACGGACAAATGGGGCCTTGTCAAATGCCTGCAAAAAGAGCAGATAATGGACTGAATGATGAATAAATCCAACATTCACCCGAAGTCACAGATCTGGGTTTAAGCCATCATTTCTTTGCTCACCACACCACCCCAGTTTGGATACAGCCATATGCAAATCAGCCTTGACCCTGCTCCCCATGGGAACAGTCTAGCTTGAACTGCCAGGTCAGATCTTCTCTGGTCCAGAAACAAACTTCCTGGGACCAGTTTTGGGGTATCACCCCTCATCAGCCAGGCTAGATTGAATCTAGTGGCACAGTGAGCACAGAACTCATGTCTGGGCATACCCTTCCCATTTAGGGCTACAAATGCCTCACATAGATGCTACTCCCTTTTGAGGTTTCCACACTGGAAGTTAGCAAAGAGGACGGTATGATTTGCCAAGCTATCCAGTTGTTGCATCTGCTACAAGACCAGCTAAAGAAGGTGTCTGAAAGGTTCACACTCGCAGGTGTGAACGAAAAACAGAAGCACATGCCTTGGTTGAGAAAGTAATCTTTCACTTGGCTTATAATATAGGGCTGCAACATGACATCATCTCATCCAAAGAATACAACTGTGTTATTCAGCTTAATACACAGTGAAAACAATTCTGCCCACTTCCACTCCTTATTCTGAAAGGGAAAGTTTTAAATACAAAAGGTGGATGCTAGAGCAAGTCAGAGACCTGGAAGTAGAATGGCTGGAACATAATGCCCCACTCTGCAGTTCTGGGTTTCTGCCTTTAATTTCCAGATAGGGCAGTATTATCTCACAGCAACCAACACCAGCAACCAGAACACCTGCAATTACAGCAACAGAAGGATTGGACCCATTCTCTGCATTGAATTGGTATCAAATTGCAAGGCTTAAGTTAAGTGCAGAGGTCGTGGCAAAAGAGCAAGTGGCAGTACCACTGACCATTCAGAGGATATTCCATGAGTATCTGGATGATCCGAAACAGGTCTATGTGGATTAAAACCCATGTATGTATCAGGGTGGGAAGATACACCAATGGTCAGAGCTCAACAGGAAGGAAATAAAGTATCTGGCTTTACTTGCAGCTAGTGTATCTGTTGAGGGTGTGTTTAGTGCAGCTGGCAAAGTTGTTACAGTGAACAGGTCCAGTCTTTCGCCTCAAAACATGGAGAAATTGGCCATGATCAAAATAAATCAACATTTCATACTGCACAATTACACTGATCCTGAAACAACATAGGAGAAGGACGAGGAGGATTGGTCAGAATCAAGTGTGTTAGCTGACCAACTTCTGGGTTAACCACCTGTATTTGGGGATGAACTCTACTTCCCGGACTGAGTATGTGTGTCATCATAGATGTTTTTCATTATTTACCAATGAAAAGTAGCTAGTAGAATATTATGTTTGTGTCAGATTTATGTTGCCCCACCAGTTTTCTAGATACTTATATGGCTGAATTGTAGTTGGACTAGTGTGCAGTAAAGAAACCTCCACAATTCCTTCATGACATTGGAGACAATGCCTGCCTCCCTCGCATGCCTATCCTTTTTTGCATCACTTAGCAGGGCTGCCACAGAAGATGATCGATTTACAGGAGTGCCTATACCGAATTCCAATCTGTTTCCTGCGTCAAAGATACATTTGTGTACCTACTACCTAACCTATCCGTGCTTGGATTTGAAGAGATAACTACAAGTATTGCAACAATGAGTGAGTGATGATTGATGATTTATGCTGTGGCAGACAATGAGGTAGGGTATTCAATTAATAGTAAACTTGATTTCGATTAATTGGAATATTTGGGCCTAATGGGTGATCATTTTTACTGAAGGTGATTGGCCTTTACAAACTTATATAGTAAAGGTTTATGTGTACTGCCCACTCCAAGCCTTCTTTTTTTCATCACCTAGAATGCTGCCACAGAAGATAATTTGATTTACAAGACTGCCAGATTCCAAAGTGTTGCTTGCAACAAAGAAGAAATACAATTGTGTACCTACCACCGTGCTAGGACTGGAACAGGTAACTATTGCACCAATGAGTGATATAGTATTGAGTGATTGTGAGTACTGTTTGATGATCCATATGGTGGCAGACAGTGAGGGAGGGTGTTCAACTAATTTGTAAACTTAATTTCGATGTTTTGCAATGTTTGGGGCCTGATGGGTAATCATTTTTCATGAAGGTGATAGGCCCCTTCACACTTAGCAATATTTATTTGCAGGGTCCACTCCTTTTTTCTAGTTCTTCAGAGACCAGACCAGTCACCTTGGTTAACAAACACAAACCTATACAAAATACTGCAATTCTATTACTCTATTTTGTTTTCAACAGCAGAGCGCTACACGCCTATCTTGGTCGGGTCCGGACAGGGATGGAGTTAGTTGGAGTCAGGAGGAGGATTAAAGGACTCAGGGCAGAACTACCTCATCAACAGCTAGAAGAAGGACTCTGAGGTCTAGTATTCAGCTATGTGGACTAAAGAGAGGTGTGTTGATTTGAGAAATGCTGCTGAGTGTGTGTATTATACTGGTGGCAAAAGTGAATCTCCGAGTCCTCTTGTTTTTTGCTCTGCTTCTGAGTCTTCCTGGTGCAGTCCTCATAAAGCTTACTTTCCTTCTGTCCTTCTCCTTGAATCTACAATACAAAAAACATTTTCTTAGATCTCTTTTAAATTTACCCCTTAGCACCCCTCTGACCCCACTGTTTTTGGAATTCGCTCAAAGACAACTGGCCCTTAAATTAGATTATAAACTGTTAATGTTTTGGCATCATTTGTGGTCTGTTGAAGAGCTAGCCTCCTACCGAGCAGCAATGATTGGCCTCTTGAAACTGCCTCAGGTAACCTCCATCCCATGGTTTTGATCACTGAGAGATCTACTTATGAGGCCAGGGATGGAGGTGTACTGGTCTAACCCTGAAAGCCTGTCTCTAATACCAAAGGCCAGGGTCAAAGTGATTTATTGGGAAGGAGATGGCAAAATTGGTGGGTACCCTGACTCAAGACTTTATTAATTTCCAATTTGTTCCAAGTTAGGAGGATACTATTGATGAATTTGTTCCCTCCTTGTCATGTAAACTATTTATACAATTCCGTTATAAGACCTTACACACCAAATTGTTTTGTAGCAAGTGGCGTCGTAATGTTTCCACTGACGATCTATGTCCATCTTGCAAAGCCAGTCCAGATTATATTGTGCACCAATCATTTTTTTGTCCCCATTATAAAACTTTGAGGGGCAAGTGGATTATTCCACTGTGTAGACTGGTCGGTTCTGGCCACTTCCTTCAGGTGATGAGAATTTTGCTTACTGACACAAGTAGAGTAGGCATGCACTATGGATCAAGCGTTCCAAATGTACTATATGAATTGTCCATTTCTTTGTTTTTATCCTTTAAATTGTATTTTATGGTAGCCATGTGCTCTTTTAAATAAGTTTTTTATATTTTTTTATTTTTCTAATTTAGTCTTGTGCTGTGCACGTTTTAAGATGTCTGTGATCAAAATAATGTTATACATGACATGACACAATATAACTTCTATTGTACAATCTACAGGCCTTCTTTTCTACTGCACAAAAGAAAGGTGAAAGCTGAGCTCAACACTTCTGCTTACCAATGAAGAACCAGACCTTTAAGGGCCCAGCGGCGCAGGGCATGCCTAAATCTCCGAGTCCACCTGCCTTCTTGTACAGAGACACGGGACACTCTGTTAAGCATAGACAACAGGATTTATTTAGCTGCAGCTATGCACAGTTATCCAAGAAGCACACCAATGGTATGTTCTCAGGAGACTGCTCCTTAAATCCGTGGCTCACACACTTTTATATCATTTTACATTGGTAAGAGAACACTCCCTATGCGCAAAATTCTAACCAATGACAAGTTTACAATTTCCTAACAAACAAGACGTCACACAAATACAAAATCCACCCCCTATGCCATGTTTTGACTAACTCCACAAGAAAATTTGATTATATGGACCCAAAGTTAATGAAGAGTGATAGACATGTTTGTGTACTGCAGAAGGCCACCTTGCTAGGCCGCGCAAGGCGGGGAGAAGGACAATGAAAACCAACAGATGGTTTGACACAAGGATTAGTGAGTCGGAAAAGTATACTAAAGGCCACCAGACACCTTTGGATAAGGATTAGTGAGTCGGGGAGAAGATTACTGAAGGCCAATAGACTTTAAATAAGGTTTTAGGTGGGATTTGTTAACCGTATTGGTTCCCGAAATTCACTTTACTGCAAGGATAGAGATGTTATCTATTGCGCAATGGTGCGAAGGGCAAGAGTTTTTGGCTTGCCAAGCTGCCTGTGTGAGGGCAAGACAAAATGGCGATGAAACACAAGATGGATTTGGAACCGAAGTTCCTCAGTCCCTCCTTTTGCCATCACGCAGGCAAGGAATAAACTCATGTTAATCTGAGTCTACTTCAATAGCATTAAGTCTCTGATTTGTTGTTGTACCATCATCCTGATGTTCTTTGTTTTCTGTGGAATTGGTTTTGGGACACACCTAGTAGCTATGAGGCAACAGATAGTGGGGCCACACTGTACACAGAGACAACATGTAAAGATGATGGCCAGAATTGCTCCTACGAAAGTTAGTATTTTCCATCCCCAGGTGGACAGTAATCCCCAGAACCATCCCATTAACGACCAACTTCCCTCATCCTGGTGAATAGATTCAGAAATATGGTGTAATTTAGAGATGGCTTGGTATACAGAAGGTGCATTATCGGGAATGTAAACACAGCAACTAGATCCGATTAATTTACAGACTCCACCATGGTCTGCAAGAATGATGTCTAACACCATTTGATTTTGTAATGTCATAAGGCGATCCGCCTGAAGCTCAGCGGTGATATTACTAAATGCCCCGACAGTTTCATTAATTGTCGCTTCAATAACTCGAATGAGATGTCTGATGTTTCGGCTGTTGATCATGGGCCCCCAAAATGGGAGGAATCCTTTGAAGAAGTCACCTCCTTCTTGTCCTGGTGTGTCTTTCTGATCAAAGACACCTCTCTTGTATTTGATTTTATGATGTCCTGAAGATGCAGTGTAAGTTGGAGGGAGGAGAAAAGCTATATAACAGATCCCTGAGAAATCAGCTGGTAGCCATGTATAGGCCCTATCATGGCACACAAAATATGTCCCTTGGGATGCTACTAATGGTGGGGAAGTTTGAGATGTATAGGTGTATGTGATCGTGCAATTGCTTTTTCCTAATTGGGCCTTTTGATTCTGACCATTACCCTGGAGACATAGGTAAACAGGATGGGGTACAGTATATATAGGTGGAGATCTTTTCTTTTTGGCTTTGTCTGTGAGACTTGTGACATAACGTGTCACATTCCAGTCTATGTATGCTTGTCGTTCATCTGCGGGAGACTCAGTCAGTTTATTGTAGTGTTTTGACATTGTCACTATTCCTTTAATTAGGGCATCATGACTAACGTAAACTCCATTTCTATATGGGCCAATCGAATGTCGATGTTGGTTTTCATAAGCATTGGCAAACATAGAGGTGTAAGCCCAAGTGGATCCTTTTAGAGAGAAGGGTAGAATTAGGTATGGCATTCCCTTATCAGTATTATGGGGTAGAAGTCCACACACCCAACAATCAGTAGTATTGATTACTAATTGATGTTGGTGTAACAACTGGATAAATGAATTATTGAGGTATTCCAATCTTCTAATTTGTTCATGTGCTGGCAGTGTATGACATTGGTGTGGGGAAACAGTAGTGTGCAAAGGTATGTGTTTGGAGGTGGATATATGTTTGTGCTGTATGGTATAAACAATCCAACCCACACAAGCTAACATAGTGCAACAAAATATCAATATACACAATGCTATGCGACATTTGGTATACAATAGTTTAAAATTCCTGTTGTCATTGCTTTTCTTTAACATTACAGAATCCATCTTCTAGGTGTTGCTCGTGGCAGTTTTCCTTCTTCACTTAGCCGTGATTATCAGCCGTCCTATGACACTGCAAGTACCGCAGAACTAATGTCACTACTCGGGTCACTAACTAAGACTCTTACCATGACCCTGCAACCTAATTAGATGGATAATATCACACAGATAATATTTACATATAAATGAAACACAAAAAGAAAAATTTCTTAATTGTCCTTTGCCTTTCTAGGCCTCAATTCGTACTTAGTTTTGTTAGGCAAAGTCTGACTTTGGAAAAGAGTCTCTGGATCAGTTGTATTCAGTCTTAAATGTGATGGAACAGCTTCTTGCAAGACGTCATCATCTTCCTTTTCAGACTGAGCCCAGTATAGGTGTGCATCGCTAAAAGGCACGAATCAAGGAATTTTCTCGCCCTCAAAATCACCATGCCCCTCACGGACCCACTGGTCATAGGGTAAGGGCAAGGGTACCTTTTTGCAGTGCACACCATGTACCCAATTCTTTTTGCCGACGACTTTCACTGCCGATCGGGTTGTCAGAAGAACTTGGGTCGGCCTTCTCCAGCGAGGTTCCAAATTTCTTGATCTCTGGAAATTCTTCACACACACCCAATCTCCTGGGTGTAAGCCGTGTACAGGATCAGTAGAAGCTCGTGGCAAGGCGTCTTGTACCTGTTGATGAAAGACACGCAATTTAGTGGTGAGGTCATGCAAATAATCAACTAACAGAGGGTACTCAATTTCAGAATACTTCTTTGGTCTCAGAACACCCCAAACATTTGCTGGTCATCCAAACACAACCTCGTAGGGACTGAGTCCCATACGGAAATGAAAGGTTGTTCGGGTGGACAATAGTGCTAAGGGTAAAGCATCGGGCCAGGCAAGACCCGTACTGGCCTGTATTTTCGCTAGTTTGAGTTTCAGAGTGCCATTGTAACATTCTACTAAACCTGCTGACTGTGGGTGGTTTGCTGCGTGGAATTTTTGTCTTATTCCAAGACCTGCACACACTTTCTGCATTATCGGTCCTACGAATTCTCTTCTGTTATCGCTCCAGAGGATTCGGGGCAAACCGAACCTCTGGAAGAACTCTTTCAGAAGGATTTTGGCTGTGGATAGAGCAGTATTATCCTTTAGGGGATAGGCCTCTATCCATCTGGAAAAGGCGCATACCACCACAAGAACGAACTTTGGGTTATTGCAGCGCTCCATCTGAATATAGTCTATCTGCAACACTTCAAAAGGATATGTGGGAGGAGCAAAATGACCTGCAGGGGTTGGTGTTCCCTTCCCTGGATTATGCATCAAGCAAACAATGCAATGTTTAACTAGATTGTCTGCACATTTGGGGATACCCTCGTTCTGCCATACAGGAGCTAGAAGTTTTCATATTCCTTTAGCACTGATGTGAGCTTAGTAACTAAGTGCTTCCAGTAGTTACTATGTGCCATAGTAACTACTGGAAGCACATAAGCATCTGGTAGCAGCCAACGCTGATGCTCCGATAATTCTATCCAACACCCTGTTACGTCTAACATTCCTGTAGTCTTTCTCCATTTACTCAATTCTTTCTCTGTGGCCCCTTCCTGAATCATTTTCACACTTTCTATTGTGTCCTCACACATTCTTCCTTGTCCAATCCATCTAGCAGGGCCTGCAACATACATGTGGTTCTTAATGTCTCTAGCTGTTTCTTTCGCTGTCTGGTCTGCAAACGCATTTCCTTGACCCACTTCATCAGTAACCTTTCTGTGCGCGCTACATTTGATAATTGCTATCTGCGTAGGCAAGGTAAGTGATTCGAGAAGGTTATTTACCAACTCGCCATGTTGTATCTTAGCACCATGGGAAGTGAGAAATCCTCTTTCCCTCCATAAGCGGCCAAAACTATGGGCCACTCCCAACGCATATTGGCTGTCGGTGAACACATTCACTCTTTTACATTTAGCCAATACACAAGCTCTTGTTAGAGCTATTAATTCAGCTGCTTGGGCTAAATTCTGTCTAATGTGTGCAGTTTCCACAATTGTATATAATGTAGTAACTGCATAGGCTGAAGTCGTTTCACCATTGGGAAGCTTAAAACAAGAGCTATCAACCCATAAAATTCCATCTGAGTTTAAGAGTGGAGTATCCTTTAGATCGACTCTACCCTTTGTCTCTTCTTCTGTACGGAAGAAACAATCATGCTGTTCTAGAATATTCGTTTCTTCTGAGATTGGCAATAGGGTAGCTGGGTTTAGGGAATTACATTGTTTAATATGTACATGACTAGCTAAAAGTGTCAGTTCATATCCTGATAAAGAAGCACTAGTAAGGTGTTGAGTTTTTGTCCTATTTAAAAGAATATCTACTGCATGTGGTACCATGACAACAAGAGTATTATCCAACATCAATCCAGCAGACTGGCGAATAGAAACTGCTGTTGCTGCTGTGGCTCTTAAACAACTAGGTAATGCTTTCGCTACTGGATCTAGCGTGGCTGAAAAGTAGGCACACAGACGTTGTTTGTCTCCAAATTGTTGTGTTAAAACTGACAATACACAACCTTCTCTCTCCTGGACATAAAGTGTAAAAGGTTTACTGTAATCAGGGGTACCTAACACTGGAGCAGAACATAAGGCAGTACGTAAATCATTAAAACTTTTCTGACATTCTGCTGTCCAAGGGAGAGGTTGGGGTGTATCTTTGAGAGTGAGTGCCAATAGAGGTTTCGCTAGCAGAGAGAAATTCGGAATCCACTGTCTACAATAAGAGGTAATGCCTAGGAAAGCACGTACCTCCCTTTGTGTGCTTGGTACAGACATTTAGACAATTGCTCTGACACGTTCTGGAGTTAATTGTCTTCCCTCCTTTGACAAGAGATGACCTAAATAGGTAACTTTCTGACGACAATATTGCATCTTAGAGGGTGACACTTTGTGGTCTAGACTAGCCAAATGTTGTACCAGTTTAAGAGTAGCTTGTTTACAAATGTACTCAGAATCAGCAGAAATCAACAAATCATCTACGTATTGAATAAGGGTAGCGCCTTGGGGCAATGTGAGAGTATTGAGCTGTGTTTTTAGTGCTTGAATATAAATGGAGGGACTCTCACAATAGCCTTGAGGAGCTCATGTGAATCGGAAGCTTCGGCCTCCTAAAGAGAAGCCAAAAATGTCCCTACTTTCTTCGGCAATGGTAATACTGAAGAAAGCATTCTTCAAATCGACAACAGAAAACCAAGTAGCAGTAGCAGGTACTGTTGTCAATAGAGCTGTGATATCTGGGACAACTGGAAATTGGGGTACAACAATTCTGTTGACCTCTCGGAGATCAATAACAAAACGATATACGGGTGGCTGGGAAGAATTAGTTTGTTTAAAAATAGGTATGACAGGACTGTTACATATGTTTCCTCTTGTTTCTTCGACCACACCTTTCTGTATCAGATCATAAATGATAGCCATAAGTGCCTTTTCACCATCACTGGAAACCTTGAATTGAGGAATGCGTGGTAACTCAATATCTGATTTGAGGGTGACAACATAAGGCGGAATTTGTAAAAGACCAACGTCATTTGGACCTGTAGCCCAAAGTGTAGTAGGAAGAGAACGTAATTCAGGTGGAAGTTTATCTTTGGACAGATACATTGGGGAAATGATTTCCCTACCTAAAGTGAGCTGTACACCAGAAGGAGAACAATGTAGGGTTGCATACAATCTTTTTAACAAATCCAGATCCAACAAATTTTCACCACAGCCGGTTGTTAAAATAAGTGGAGCTTCTAAATCATAAGGACCTATCAAGATGGGTAAAGGCTGAGAAATTGGGTTTTTGACTGGGGCGCCAGAAAATCCTACAGAAATATTCATTAAGCCAGACAAAGGTGCCCCAGGGAGTTTAGAGTGGATAATAGAACTCTTGGTTGCACCAGTGTCTAATATAAATGTCTCTGTGACACCTAATTTAACAACCTCAACATAAGGTCCGTTCTGACCCACTGGAACTGATATGACTCCCTCACTTTGTCTGTGGCTGTCCTAACTAGTATGAAAATCTTGACTCTCATTCTCGTTATAATAATCGTCACTGTAATATTGAGCAGATCGGGTATTTTGTTGAGCAAAATAATTCATCGAAGTTTGAGGGGAGGAAGAACGCTGATTCTGATCGTAAACTGATTTACCTCGTCCCCTTCCTCTAGGTGCTGACTGATAGCCACGTCGGCCGCGTTGTCCAGACGTATTACCATTACGGTGTAGCAAAACTGGACAACTATTTTTAAAGTGACTTTCCTCTTTACAATAGGCACATTGATTTGGACCTAGTGAAGCCCTTGGAACAAAGGGTTCAGGTTTCTGTAACAGGTTTTGAAACTGGGAAGTCGGCTGAAAATGACGCTGAGCAGGACGAGGAGGATAAGCCTGTTGCAAAAGAACCTTTGTTTTTAACTCTTTAGTCTTTTTATCCAATTTGTCTTTCTCTTCCTTATCCCTATTTTCGTAATATTGGGCAGTAGCCAATATCTGGGCTGAAGAAGTCCGTGCAGCCTAAGGTACATTGGGATGACCTCAAGGAAAGATAAAACCAGGATCTGTGAGCATAGGAGCAATATCTGGTGCAAGCGTAACACTACTAAACTGACTGACCACTTCCTTACTGCAGGACACAACCCAAATGATATGACATGGGTTGCCATAGAACAACTGGAGAGCAATAGACAAAACTACAGAATGCGCTTCTTGAAAAGGAGCCGCCGTGGGTGTATAGGCTCCAGACCCACGTTACTGGCCTTAATGATAATGTGCCCTGGAACTTAATACACAGACCGTGAATATGGGCACTTATTTACACTTTAATCGCCAGCACACTTGTCTATTCTCTCCCTCCTGATTACATATACTGGCACTAGCGTCTAATTTATATGCCCCCTTAGGATCGTTTATAGCATCAGTTGACTTCCAGAGATAAGAGTCTTCCTACTCCCGGGATAATACATACCGGACCAAGCCAGCGCCCTTCCCAATCTTAATTGTGTTGAGATATGTGATGGTCTCTACTTTTGGAACTAACATACCACCATCCCCTTTACTTTCGATCCCAATAAATACCCTTTTTGCCTGGTCCCGCCCCTTTAAGTATTTCTGTGGGCACGCTGTCGATAACTTCTTTACTATTAAGTTTATTCCTTTTAAAGAAACAACTTTATTGGGGCCCCATTCCTATGCACAGTAGACGTAATGCCCCCTCTTTTTGGCAACACTCTTGTTGTCGAAATTCGTTTGCCAATAAATTTCTATAGCGCTCCACGCATGCGCAGCCCTCCGTCCAGTGAGCCACCATGCCTGCACCAAGTCAGCGGTCTAGATGTGGGCTCTTACGTGACTCACACACGCGATCACGTGCCCTTCCTGTGCTCTCTCTTTACCAACAGATACCACGACCGCTTACTAGCCGGTTCCTGTTCCACGTACCAGGTGGGGAAACTTCGCCGGAGGTGACAAACGTGAGTGTTCACTACCGGTTTACCGGCACTCTGCTCCCGTTACGAAGATACTATCGCCATAGTTACGTATCCTTTCTAAACCTTCTATTTACATATCCTTACTGCGAGTATTTCCTTACCAACTTACAGGGTCCCCCAGCACTCCCACGTGTAACAGGATCCCTGTACCTTCATAACCGTAAAGATAAAGTGAGCAGCGCTCTCTCTTTTGTGTTCCATGTTGTCTGTCTCGTTGGTCTTTGCACATGAAGAATGGATTCTACCACATATATCACTCGCTACTTCTCCTAAACCAGTTCATTTTAATTTAAAAATATACCCACACATGGATGTGCCATAGTTATCTTTTTAGGCACCATAAGAGTATTTTAATAGCAGTTGATATTAGTCCACCTTGGCACATTGTAGCCACGCAAGGTCTTTTTCAGCATTTTCTTGCATGCTACACCTGATCCTGACATGCATGCTGTATGAAAGAAGCAGGCATCTCCACCTGGTAATTGTCCGCTCACTATAGGCACAATATGAGCGATTCTGATTACGATGATAATATATGCTTTGCATTAAACTGTTTTCTTTTCAGATACTTTACGAACAGGATCTGTGAGTATATTGATCCATCACATACACAATGCGCTTTAGGGTGCGCGTTGATATTCCTACACTTTGCTGTGGCCACCCATCCTTTTTGGCCACGCACACCATTGGTCCTGAAGAAAGCCTCACGACTAATGTAGAAGGCTGAAACTAGTAGACCTACACCTCTTGAGTGAGATATAGAAGGACAATTTTTTCCTCAACTATATACTACCTATGTTTTTACCCATGCCATAGGACCCTTCAATTAAAACTTTTAAAAGGGCATTTCTTATTGGCATTTTTATCTCATAATTCACTGCACATAGCACGTTCACTTTCACACGAAATCCCGCTCCGCTGTAGACAGGCGTTGTAGCACAGCTGGATCGCACTCGGTGATCCAGCTGGGCAACGATGATGAAGCATGCCACCTACCAGGTAGGTGGGTGAGGGGTTTCTTAACAACAATAACCTTTTGTGACCATCTAATCACCAGGTACCAGGGTAATATCCCTAATCTACACCTGATTTAGGTCTTGTCTAAGTTGTTCTAATATATTGGAAAAGATCAAGCACCACAGTCTATTCCTCCCTCTCCTGTTGCTACTTTGAAGAAGAAACAGCCCATGAACTTTCGGAATTCTTTAATTTATTAGAGAGTTCAGGAAGCAAATTAAATACAAATGTATCTACGAACAATCGCTGTCCCCCCTCTGTGCTCATATCCTGACCACTGTGATCAAGAAACGTTTCCTCAAAACGAGTAAAGAAATCGGAGACACTCTCATCCTTTTTCTGCTTTCAGGCGGCTAACTTATCCCAATTAACTCGTAGAGCGGGCATCATAGTCTTCATTAAGGTTATTATTTTCCCAGGAAGTTCCGCAATTAAATTATTGGGTTTAGCACCCCCACTTGTAGTCTATCAGCAGCCAATATGGCAGCCCAATCACCTCCTAATTCTTGGGCATAATCCTCTTTCCGAATTCTAGCCCATAATGGTTGTGGAACCACATTTCCTATCAACATATCTATGTCAGCCAAATTCATAATACAAGCGTCAACAGTCTGGGATAATTCTTTGTAATAACCAGCAGGATTTTTACGAGGGTCAGGTAAAGACTGTTTAAGGGCCAACACTTCAGATCTCTTCCAAGGTACATGTACCCATATACGTCGGAAGTGCGCTGGTATGGGCTGATTACCACCAGCTGCTGGAACCGCTTCTTTCCATACTGGGGGAACCTCTCGCATAGGGTATTGTTTCAGTTTGTGCTTAACAGAAGGATCAGGTTCAGACAAAGACTGGGAAAAGAACATTGATCTAAACATGATCAGTGTCCGCTTGGCATTCTCAACCTCAGAACCCACAATAATTCCTTTATCAAAATCAGTCCTAATATCCAGCAAACCCTTGGGAGTTAAGCCCAATCCCATGGCCTCCCATTCCTGATTTAAAATGCCACACATGGTGTCAAAAACAAATCTCTGTATAGGGGCATCCCACTGCTCACACGTACTCATTATGTCTTGCACCGTATACTCAGGATCCTGCATAATCCATTTGCGAGCCAGAAGCTCTAACGCATCTCGTTCTCAAAAAGTAGAAAGTAAACTACGTGTTTGCCTACGGGGAAGAACAGGAGTCTTACTAGCTGATCCAAAGAGAGGAGAAAAGAAACCAGAAACAGTGTCAACCATCTGCTGACGAACAGAAGGGGAGGCTGACAGAAAAACAGGAGGTAAGGTATGAGACGAAGCAGGAGAAGAAGTAACAAGTGGAGTGGAGGTTGAGGGCAAAGGAGACTGAGGCAAAGAAGTCAGAGGCAAAGAAACTGGAAGCAAGGGAGCTGAAGGTAAAGGTAATGGCGGAGGTGGTAGTGCCACAAAAGGCTGTGGTGGAGGTGCAGGAGCTGGAGCTGGTGGAAGAATAACGGGTTGTTGGACAGGTAACAAAAGCGGAGGTGCATTAGCACCTTGTACATAGGGCAGTGGCGATCGTAACAAGTAAGACATTAAAGGATCCTTATCAGGATCAGCATCGGGATTCGGGGAAGTAGTTGACAACACTGGATAACATTTGTCAATCGTCATGTGATGCTGTCTGTCTGAGATTTCCATCACTTGATCCATTTCATTATCTTTAAACTGTTGAGCAGCCTGTATATTAGTAATTTCTTCTCCTTTCTATCTTTCTTTGCTTGTTTTATTTCTTTCTGTTTTTACTCTTTTCGCCAAATGCGAAATGAATCAAACATTGCCGGCCGGGCTTTTCTCTTAAATAGTTTTTCTTCTAAATTGTCTAACACACATGGCTCGAAACTACCATCCTTCGGCCATTGTAAAATACCGTCATTGTTAGTGTATTTTCCCCAAAGGTCGAAGAAGATAATAGGACCGGTTCCATGTTTGGAATAGACTTCATATTTTGGAGTCCCCACTGAAGGCACTGGACAAGCGTCTTCGAGTCGGGAGTCTCTTGAGCAACCAAAACAACACCATTTCCTAAATTTACTGAAACCAGGCATCGTTATTTCACTGGCCTCTTTACTAACTTCAAGGGGTTCAATCAACTAACTCAGTACAAATATACTCACCCCTCGGCTTCGACTATTGCAATATTCGAATCAAAATATATCCAAAAGAAACAAAGATGTGGGAGCTACCCACAATTACTTAACTAGGTGTTTTCTCACGCCAACAGAGGCCCGTCTATCGTCTCGAGATGCCAGTCATCACAAATGCGAACCAAGGCAGGGCGACCGTCAGGGCAGCAGTCTTCAGCAGCCGTCGGAAATGAGAAGCCGCGTTGCAAAGACCTTCGGTCCACTTTTGACATGCAGGGGTCACTGGTGTGGTGCGCTTCCTCCGGAATTTCCTCACGTGACTCCTCACGACCCTCGGGCTTGACCACGACCTCTGAGATTGCCCCACGTTGGGCGCCAGTTGTAGACCCGGACCTTTAAGGGACTAGCGGCACAGGGCACGCCTAAATCTCCGAGTTCACCTGCCTTCTTGTACAGAGACACAGGACACTCTGTTAAGCGTAGACAACAGGATTTATTTAGCTGCAGCTATGCACAGTTATCCAAGAAGTACACCAATGGTATGTTCTCAGGAGACTGCTCCTTAAATCCGTGGCTCACACACTTTTATATCATTTTACATTGGTAAGAGAACACGCCCTATGCGCAAAATTCTAACCAATGACAAGTTTACAATTTTCTAACAAACAAGACGTCACACAATTACAAAATCTACCCCCTATGACATGTTTTGACTAACCAACAGTAATAGACACTGCCCCAGTTAGTAGGATAACCCAACCACCAGTACCGGATTCTACAGTGTGTATTTCCTATAACTGCTCATCCCCCCGCAGCGCCCATTGAGACGCTTGCGAGTAATCCGTTTTCAGGCGAGGATTCATAAGGAAATTGCACTTAACTCCGCGAGGACACGCCCAACAGGGACGTGCCCCCTAATACAATGTAACCATAGGATAACCTACAATGCATTTATAGGTATTAGATAGTAGCTCGCTCCCATTGGTGACATGAGTTAAATTGAGACTTTCCCTATCAATTAGAGCACAACTGGCCAAATTTACAACAACATAATTAATACTCTATAGATAGCACACACTGCCCCAGTTAGTTCAATTTTCAAGCCATTTGTTTACGGGATTAGCCAGATAGCATTTGTGACAATTAATCATTTCCCTGGAGCGCACATTAAAACGTCTGAGAGAAACCCATATCCGGGTGAGGACCTAATAGGGAACTGTATTTAACCTAGCTAGGATACGCCCACCAGAAACGAGTTCCCTCACACCACGTTACGATAGGACAGCTTATATGCAAATAGAGCTACTTGGCAGTAGCGTGCTCCCATTGGCCTAAATGACAGCCACTCTATAGCCAATCACCATCAAGCAGGAAGTATTTGAGAAGAGGCGTGGGTTCACTCGCAATCTCTCATTTGAAGAACAGACACCCGTAGTGAAGCAAGGCTACAGCAAAAACAGGTAAGAATCTCCCCAACAGGGCTCCGTTTTAGAGGCTAGTCGTTAAAATCTTTGCAAACTCGTTTTTAATTAGAGTTTTATTCTTACCTCCCTAGGGGATACGACTATCCAAAATACCCCGTTTGCAACTAGAACAAGGCAGCACACCGCGCCTTCGTAAACGTTTTTTTGACAACAAGTGGTCCACATATATTGGTAAGAATTCGATAGAGTCTTTACTTATGCCCATGTGTTCTTAGTGTAGCACTCTAGTTACCAACATAGAGGTACATCCTTAAATGGGTTTCTTTTCCCAATTTCTATTTCCACTGTAGAATGGTTCACTTAGCCCATCCCCAGAATTGGCCCAGCAGCACTCCCTGACGTTTGCCAGATATAACGGTCGGCTAATTATACAAAAACGTCCACAGATCGACGGACCTGAACTAAATTCTACAATCGTTATTGGATAGGAATGACTATAATAGTCCGCAGGTATGTTCCTTTCAATATAGACCTAGAATATAATAGGTCCTAAAGACAATTCATTATAGAATTAATCAAGTGGGTACATGTTCTTCCCTTTGTAGATGGTAAAAACATCTTTTGATTACCTGAGAATCACAGCCACTACAACTTATAAGAAACAATACGTTAAAGAAACATACAGGTATGCATATACTGAGAGGTTTAGAGATAAGGATCTATGGAAAGGAAGTTTTTTCATTAGCCTTCCCCACAATATAGTACTAACCACTTCCCTAGTTCATCCACTAAACTAATATCCCATAACATGGGACCTTAATTTAAAATCAAGCCCCAACAATTGGTCGCAGTAGTGTCTAAAAGCATAAGGTGTAGATAACCTCTAAGCTCCAAGAAGAAATAAGTGATGTTCCAACTTATTCTCCGTAAAGCACTGTTTAGATGACAGCCAGATTAGAATCGCTGTAGTAGATGGAGTTAATCTGTTTTTGAAAATTAGATATCTAATTTCATGTATATCCATCTTAGGAGACCTATGAGGATCCAACTGTATGACAGACAACGAAAATTACAGTCTTGATAAAGGTGGCACCGAATCAAACGCAAATCCACCGAAACGCGTCGACGCAAGCTTAAGTACAATTCATGTTGTTCCTCCCTGATGCATATAAGATTGTGAGGTTATAACACCAGGGCAGTTTGAAACTTTTTCTGTGAATGTATGCCTTGTAAAACTTTCAAATTTTATGATTTACATTTTAGTTTTGTCTGTCCTATATATTTTTGTGCAGGTCACAAAAAGATATATCTGTTTTCAATTGTGTGTTTATACTATTTTATAAATGTATTGTAAGCTTTTTTAATATCTCAATAAATTGTTATGTACTTTGAATGTTGTTTATATTCTTAATTTGAGGAGCAAAATTTCACTTTGTTATAGCTAATGTTTTAGCTTTTTGTGCACATTACCCAAGGGAATCAATCTGTTTCTTACTTATGTTTTGACTAACTCCACAAGAAGATTTGATTATATGGACTCAAAGTTAATGAACAGTGGTAGACATGTTTGTGTACTGCAGAAGGCCACCTTGCTAGGCCGCGCAAGGCGGGGAGAAGGACAATGAAAACCAACAGATGGTTTGACACAAGGATTAGTGAGTCGGAAAAGTATACTAAAGGCCACCAGACACCTTTGGATAAGGATTAGTGAGTCGGGGAGAAGAATACTGAAGGCTAACAGACTTTAAATAAGGTTTTAGGTGGGATTTGTTAACCGTATTGGTTCCCGGAATTGACTTTACTGAAAGGATAGAGATGTTATTTATCGCGCAATGGTGCGAAGGGCAAGAGTTTTCAGCTCGCCAAGCTGCCTGTGTGAGGGCAAGATAAAATGGCGATGAAACACAAGATGGAGTCGGAATCGAAGTTCCTCACCAACCGGACCAATCCAGACAGGCACCCAAGAGTAATGGCTGTTCCCGAGGAGAATACCGAAGCACCACCCAATTTGGCAATACAGTATCATTTTTACAATTATATTTTTTAAACGAGGTGGCTTCACTCAACCATTATTTGATTTTTCAAACCTAGAAGACAGAACATTTATCTGAAAACTTTGGTCTCTGGGGCAGAAGGACTGTTTGCAGTGCATTTAACAGTACTGTGGCATGCTCATTTCTTTATTTCTTTCCACAACAGATTGATGATGATGATGATGTGATGATGTGCTGCTCATCTCCCAGATGAATATTGTCCTTGTGCAGTGTTTGTCTTTGTCCAAATTGCCTTTCCCCAAATCCCCTTTCCCATACATTCATCAAACTCCTAACACTCTTCTCCCAGGCTGTGTGATTTATTGAGGTGTGACATAATTTGCACCATAAACGGATCACACACTTGGTGGGTTGAATATGATGAAAGCGACTCCAACTCACTGCAGGATTTTCTGTTACCTAAGCAGTAGCCCACACTGGCACTATTTACCTGCCCACACATTAAAGGGATCCATATTTTAGATTTAGAAGAACTTCACTCATCAGCAACATCATTCAGTCCTTGTGTTGTGTAAACACTTAACCTTGTCCACTCCAGTTGGAGCTCACCTGGGTGGGAGTGGGACCTTGCTTGTGAAGTTGTGTCCCCTATCCTGCTATTGCTTCATCTATATTCAGGTAAGAGAACTATAGAGTGAAGTGAACTAGTTAAGTTACTAAGTAAGCAACTATCTTCTACTGCAGATAACTAATTGTTTACCTAGGTTGTTTTAGGCAAAATAGGTCATGGCAGCATCCCCCTAATGGTCAAGATAGTTATAAACGGTACTAAGACAAGGGTATATAACTAATTATAACTAAGTGATATACACTTTTTTTTTAAAAGATTTAAAAAACAGGCTGCTCAAAAAGTCCACAATGCAATCTAAAAGTAAAACACAAATAAACTAAGTCAGGCATAAAGTGTGATAAAATAAGTTTTCCTCTTACTTTTTTACAAAAACAAAACCATCCTCTCTACCCACAACAGGCCCACCCCTCTCTCCAAACAAATTGGGCCACCCCCAACCAATGTCCAAGAAACAAAACACCCAGTCCCAACTCCCTTCCCATCGAATCCACCCACAATAAGTCCCTCCCACCAAAACAATAATTAAAAAGGACTTAAAAGAGGGTTTTGTCCTTAGCAACTCTGGTCCACGCTCTGCTTTGTACTCCCTAGCCAGCTTTCAATGTGGTTGAGCCGCTGCAAAAGGCAATGCTGGAATTGCCTGCTTTAGTGGGAGGGGCGGCAGCAGTGGCAGTCAGGGTCTCTAATAGCTGGTGGTGGCATTGTAATGGCTGGGAAGTTGGGAATGGTTTGCTGAACTGGGGCCTGGGTCAGAGGCAGCTACGTCAGCCTTTTCATGCTCCAGGGCCACCAGTATTTGGACTGGATGGTCTCCAGGCTCTGCTGCCACAACCTGGCTTGTGAACTGGGGCCCGGGTCAGAGGCAGCTACTTCCACATCTTAAATCTCCAGTGCCACCATTATTTGGACTGGATGGTCTCCAGACTCTGCTGCCACAGCCGGGATGCTATCTACTGTGTGGTGGTTGGTGCTGATGGACAGGCAGGATTCAGAAAAGGGGGTGTTGGATCTAGCCCTGATCTCTTGACTGGGTGAGAGTATTCTGCTTAATTCAGAAACTCTGTCCATCACCACCCCTTGTTGTTAAATATTTTGTCCACCCTAAGCGTGGAAGGGTATACTCATATGTGAGTCCCTTGCTCATTGCACCATCAGGATTCAAGCAAGCCGGGCCGACGACGGCTGAAATGCCAGAAACCGGTCCCCGGAAGCTTGTTTCCTTCCCAGTGTAAGAATTGGCTTGGTAGTTTGGTTTGCCCTGTTCCCATCATGCACTGGGACAGGAACAGACTAATTTGCATATAGCTAGGTTCTGAACTGGGATGGTGCAGTGAGCTAAAAAACGGTGTTGGATCTAGCCCTGATCTCTTGACTGGGTGACAGTATTCTGCTTAATTCAGAAACTCTGTCCATCACCACCCCTTGTTGTTAAATATTTTGTCCACCCTAAGCGTGGAAGGGTATACTCAGATGTGAGTCCCTTGCTCATTGCACCTTCAGGATTCAAGCAAGCCGGGCCGACGACGGCTGAAATGCCAGAAACCGGTCCCCGGAAGCTTGTTTCCTTCCCAGTGTAAGAATTGGCTTGGTAGTTTGGTTTGCCCTGTTCCCATCATGCACTGGGACAGGAACATACTAATTTGCATATAGCCAGGTTCTGAACTGGGATGGTGCAGTGAGCTAAAAAACGGTGTTGGATCTAGCCCTGATCTCTTGACTGGGAGAGAGTATTCTGCTTAATTCAGAAACTCTGTCCATCACCACCCCTTGTTGTTAAATATTTTGTCCACCCTAAGCATGGAAGGGTATACTCAGATGTGAGTCCCTTGCTCATTGCACCATCAGGATTCAAGCAAGCCGGGCCGACGACGGCTGAAATGCCAGAAACCGGTCCCCGGAAGCTTGTTTCCTTCCCAGTGTAAGAATTGGCTTGGTAGTTTGGTTTGCCCTGTTCCCATCATGCACTGGGACAGGAACAGACTAATTTGCATATAGCCAGGTTCTGAACTGGGATGGTGCAGTGAGCTAAAAAATGGTGTTGGATCTAGCCCTGATCTCTTGACTGGGTGAGAGTATTCTGCTTAATTCAGAAACTCTGTCCATCACCACCCCTTGTTGTTAAATATTTTGTCCACCCTAAGCGTGGAAGGGTATACTCAGATGTGAGTCCCTTGCTCATTGCACCATCAGGATTCAAGCAAGCCGGGCCGACGACGGCTGAAATGCCAGAAACCGGTCCCCGGAAGCTTGTTTCCTTCCCAGTGTAAGAATTGGGTTGGTAGTTTGGTTTGCCCTGTTCCCATCATGCACTGGGACAGGAACAGACTAATTTGCATATAGCCAGGTTCTGAACTGGGATGGTGCAGTGAGCTAAAAAACGGTGTTGATCTAGCCCTGATCTCTTGACTGGGTGAGAGTATTCTGCTTAATTCAGAAACTCTGTCCATCACCACCCCTTGTTGTTAAATATGATGGACAGGCAGGAGCAGCTATATCGAGAAAAAGAAAAAGAAAAAAGATTAATTGTAAACAATGCTGCGTGCAAACAGTTGTCTAAAATTAAGTAGTGGGTGGCACAGTAGCAGTATATTTCTGGTCCCCTAGGGCCATTGGAATTTGATGTGATTATGATTAGGAGAGTCACAGGGCCAATTTTAATTTTTTACCCACACATGTCTCACATAAAAAGATCTGACTCTCAGGCAGAAAAAAAATTCATGCAGAATACCACCAGAATAAAAAACAGTGAGTTGATTTTTTTTTTCTTTTTAAGGCTTTTTTAGTAACTAAACAAACACTTTGAGTGGAAAAATATAAATAAATTACCTCTCATTAATGCGTAAGTCATTATGCACTATGGAGTACAAGGTGATGTGCTTAATTAATTGAGGCATGCTAGCCAGCTAATTCGGTATTTTGGTACTCTCTGCAGCTGGGGCAGCTATAGTTGACAATTATCTATCTTTAATTCCAATGGCCCTGCTCTTTTCCAAATGCCTTGCACTTTCTACCCTGACTCCAAAGAGGCAGACAAATAATAAATGAGATACTACTTCAGACACGTAATGTATAAAACGTGGATATAATCTTGTGTGCCATAAGTAGACGGTAGGGAAAACAATGCATTTCACTATAGGGAATGGAACAGGCTTTATAGATTGCATTTAGCATGTTCATCACGGAGTATCCCATATGCCAAAATCAAAGCAAACTCTTAGTCCCACTTTATTCACTGGCCTCACTAACCACCACAAATTATTGCCAACAAATTAATTTGCTGGACAGTAAGGAAAGGAAACTTGACTTCCTGTACTACAAGGTAAAGTAGAGTGATTAGGTGTGCAGGTAGAGCTTTTGCTATAGAATAGAGGGGTGTCACTGATCATTGATTCATCATGCGCCTAAGCATTGGCTTAATTAAGTCTCTGTAGTTGATGAAAGTTGAAAGGGAAAAATCTGAACAGGTGTAAAATAAATCTGTTATGGAAAACCATGAAATATATGTTTGGAATCACTTCACGTGGCCATAAAAATGTGGCATGTGCCCAAAACAGATTTTTCAATTCATTGGTGGGCTTGGATGAAAGAATTTAGGAAAGAATACATGAGTGAAGTATTAGGAAGTGACTGAGTGGGTGAAGGGAAACACACCTTGTGTGTTGGGTTTGCAATGCATTGAAAACTTTGTAAATGCTGAATTAACTGAAGCAGATGCTCATTGCACAGCCAACACTGTAGTCACAAATTGAGCCTTACTGCACATGGCATTTGGACACCTATTGCGTGGATGACAAAATGCCATTGTAAGGAAGGGGGTGATTAATAGTGATGGACAGGATACATATCTGCCTCGCTTAACACATACAGTGAGTCAAGGGATTAGAACAAAAAATGTAAAAACCCACTTTGAATCATAGCTGTACCTGATTAGGTGCAAGTACATGAAGGCCAGGGGGGTTTTGATTCACCTGGTTTTCATGGATTTGTCCAGTGCTTTTGACACTGTGAATAGGGGAAAGCTATGGACGATGATGGGGAAATGGAGTTTGAAGAACCCCTCATAACCCTGCTACGCAGGTTGCATGAATCCACCACCGTAGCTGTTCACTTGGGCCCAGGAGGAGAGAAGACCCGGCGCATTGCCTCTACAGAGGGGGTCCGTCAGGGTTGTATCCTGGCCCCCTTTTTAGGTCTTGCCTGAGCCAGCGCATGTGCTGCCCTGGCGAGACATTTAGTTAGTGGGCTTTAAAAAGCCGACCACAGCTTTTTGTGAGGCCTAGAGCGTGCAGTTACATGCACAGTTATGAGCAGAGGCGCCATCTGGCTTTCCTCGTCATGGCTCATTAAGCACATCGCTTGTGGAGCGTGATCGTGATCCCTTTCACGGCTGCGCGGCCGCGTCACTTTCACGGCCGTGCAGCCAATGCTTGTTTTATTAAACTTTTAGCGCGAGGCGCGCAAACACACACACCACTCAAATGCTTGTTTCCATAGTGGGTGATGCCTAATACATAGTCGAGTCTGAATCAATAAAGGGGAACAAACGTGACAGGTTATTAATTACTTCAGAGAAACCTGTACATCATGCCCCATGCTGACATTTTTGAAGCGTATACTGCCCATCCCCTGAGCGGCAAGAGCGGGCCAGACGTATTTTTGAAGTCCACTTCAGTGGGTGGGCTTCCTTGCCCTCACTACACTCACTGCATGTAGTACGCCATGAGCAAGATTCCTTAGCACTGGAAAGAAAGGAGCGCGCATCCTCGTGCCGCGTGCCTACCTCACAGCAGAGGGTCTGGGCAGACAGAGGCACATTATGTGCTGGACAGCAGCAGCTGCAGGCAGCTCTGGGAGGCACAGGGTCTCCTGGAGAAAGTTCAGATGGATGGCTCTGCGCTCTCTGCTCCTCAGGTCAGCTCACAGCCCAATAGCTAACTCGAGCCATACTGCTAGGCTGCGACAGACAGTCTGCAACTTCTCATCAACTTTCCCTTTTCTTTTCTTCACTTCACGCCAAAGCAGAAACGCTTTTACATAAATAGAAGGATATTTTACTCCAGCCTGCGGAACGCAGCTCTCTTCAGGTGTGGTCAGAGGCACTGCACACAGTGTTTTTACAAAATATCTCGGTTACCAACCCATCACGAACCCCGCGAGTTATCAATCATTATTTGAAAAAGGTGTAAATGTAGTTGGTTGCATAAGTGCAGAATAAAGAGACATTGGAGTCGTATCCACACCAGAGTAATCTTTACGAAATTCATAGTTAAGACTGAGTCTAAGGGTAGAAGAATAAAACATAAAACCCTATCCCTGTTCAGGATTTATGTTAAAGATTTATAATTAAATGAATAAACTTGAAATGCAGTTTAGTTTCTTTGCCATTGCACACAGCAATCAGCTTCACCCATTCATACTCAGCATCCTTCATTTATTACAGACTTCCCTCAATGTCATCCATTCGATTATTTAGTACATGAAATAAATCAAAATATACAGTTTCTCCATGCACACCTTCCCTGTCAGTCTTTCTTCACCTATAATTTTCCAGGTGGGAGGTCGGGCCTCTGACAGGGGGTCTGAAACTCACACTTCGATGCATGCCGAGACAATGCAGGCTTCGGAGCACTTGAAAGCAGAGGGGTGGAAGTGACTTTGACCTCAGAGACCCTCCCATCCCACCTGAGCACTCTCGGGGGTCACTCTTCATCTGTGACAGGGTGGGCTGGGGTGACTTTCAGATGCTGTAGTCAGCAAGTATATATAATGTGCAAAATGACATAATGTTTGCCCCACAGAGTGGCATGACTGCCGTCCACCTGTGACAGACGTGAGTTGGTATCTATCAGAGTCACCTTTGATTAAAGTTGTGACTCACAATACGAGCACAGGTCAGTGGAATTCCATACTCCTACCTCCCTTGCAAACCAGGCCCCCTTAAAAATAATGGTAATATAAGAAGGGGCAATTACTCCCCCTTGACAACCAAGAAATGTACCACTGCCCCTTCCAGCCACCCAGCCCCTCTTCCTCCTCCTCCTCCTCTGACTCCTGTCCTTACCACTTCCCAAAACAAGCATTGGCAAAGCCAATAGGTCTTGCCTTTGGGACCTTATAAGTGTGTAGATATACAGCACAATATCCTTGGTGCAACAACATCAAGTGTTGCATGGCTAAACAATTATAAGGTCCCAAAGGCGAGACTTATTGGCTATGCCAATGCTTGTTATTTCTTGTATAAACTAATGGCCTTGAATCATTCCTGATTAAACAGCAAGTGGATGTTCCAAGAATAGATGGTAAATTGGTCCCCCTGTTATCATATGCTGATGATACGGTTTTAATGACTCTAACGGCTAATAGCCTACAAAAAGCCCTGACCGCCTTCACTGATTTCATGCTAGCATGGATCTTAAAGTACATTTTAGTATATCCTTTGTCGTGGTCTATGGCCCCAAAAAAAAGAAAAAAACTATGAAATTCACTGTGAAAGGAAAGACTATTTAGAGGGTGCCCAATTTTACTTATTTAGGTCATGTTTTTATTAATGCACTGAAGTGGGATGACCTGGTCTTGACAAGGGCCCAACAGACCAGTAGAATTATAGAGGGAGAGGCTGTTTCGTTTCACTTGTAAATTAGGACACAGGCCGGTAGCTGAAATGATAACTCTATACAAGTCAAAATGTTTACCAGTGGCTACCTATGGGGCCTGGAGTATGGGGTTACCATAAGAGTTACCAGATTCAGGTTTTAGAGAATGAATTTAAAAAAAGATTATTAGTGATCCCTAGTAGCTCCTCAACATTATTTTGTCATTCCGAGGTGGGCCTGGAATATGTGAAAGATAGTATAAATATCTCACCACTGATCTTATGGGTAAAAATCTGGTCCTCAGAAGATCTGACTTTCTCTAGGAGTATCCTCAAGGACTGTAAGAACTTGGATAACGCAATGTCACTTCCTTGGCTACGTTATGTTACGGATGCCTTCTATAAAATTGGCCTAGACAAATATTACAACAATCCAGATACCATCCAACCTAACATTAAAATGATTATTAAAAATGCATACCGTATTGAATTAAGTATGTCTAATCAGGACCGGGGAATGTTAGATGGTGGGATGTTAAGACATCAGCAATTTTATCTGTCTTTTACCTTACATGTACAATCACGTATTTTGTTGACTAGATTCCGGTTGGGCACTTTGCTCTTTTTAGTGGCCTATTCTAAACAGGCTGACTGATGTGAGAGACTAGCCCCTTGTCCTTGTGACAATCTGGCCAAACAGAGCACAATGCACTTTATGCTGTTTTGCTCACTCTGTGCAGACCCAAGAACACGCTTTATTAAGCCTATACAGAAAGGTATTCGTCCCTGTTCCTATCAGGAGGGCTTTGACTATTTGAGGTCATTGTCCACAGCTGCAATCTCAAGTGCAGTGCTTAGTTTTATTAGAATTGCACTCTCAATCAGAAAACGCTATGAATTGTGAAAAGGAATCTAAATCTTTGTAGGTATCATTTAGAAGTAGTCAATTGTATAAATTATGTTGGGGAGGGGTATGATGTTTTAAAAAGTTATTACATTTTTAGTGGTACATCAAGATTTATGGAAGGGAACATGTGGAAACTTCTTAAATGTTCTTAACTGTTTTTTTATTATGTATATACGTACACTTTTATGATTCTAAAGAATCGAATAAAGTTATTTGAACTGAATTGAATCATAGCTTTGATAACCATAAAATAAAGTAGGCAAAGTGGGTGAGTAGCGTGCCTCTCAGCAAAAGAGCTCCCTTATGTATTCATTCATCCCAGCAATTATTTATTCATCCTTTCATTCTTCTATTTTCACCTATAGTCACCATGACTTAAGCTTTACTTTCTCTCATCCAGTCCTTCACCAACATTTCCAATCCATTACCCATCCATTCAGTCCCCACCCTTTCTTTCAACCATCGTTTCACCCCTCCATCAATTTACCCAATACCCTACCAAGCATCCTTTCACCCACCCACGCATCCTTTCACTCATATACTATCTGATCCATCCTTTCGTTTCACCTTACGTTCTTTCCTTTTTCCATCAAGTCATCATTTTTAGCATTCATTATGTGAGCTTTTTCTGAGATGCAGATAGACAATGCCATAACTCAACCACTGCTGTAGCTGGTATAGTGGGAGTTCATGATCATGACTCACGATGATGCCCTTATATCTAGTGTGTATAATAGTAATTTTTAATAACAAAGCAATGTGACTTACCACCTCCCGTCCCGTCTGCTGCTTCTCCCCCTCCAACCATCTCCTTCTCCCCTTGCAGCAGCACTGGTTGTCTGTGTGGCTAGAAAAAAATATTTTATATTTTTTAGATGCCAGAGATGCCTCCCCCTAATTTATTTAATCAAAAAAATACAACCGCAATACATCACTTCAGTTCGGTTAGCACTGCAGTATCTTCTACAGAAAATATTACTCTGGGCATTTTATGGTTGACAATGTTAGAAAAAACAGATAGTCAAGCAAACCAAAACCTTTTTGTAATGGAGGAGCAGAGCTATACCCTATGATGATGAAATAATGATGACTCTAAGTAACTGAAGCGCAATGACGGTGTGGAATAATAACGGTCAATGAAAGACCCATGTTGCTGGTTATCAAATGCAGTGGGGCCTCGTACATTCCAGCCATGCTGCACTGTCATGGAAATTGCTGGTATATTGTATAAATTAATTACACAGCACAACAATGGGGGGAGTGGATCCATGGCCACTCTCTTGTTAACTGTCAGAGCATCAGCAGGAAAAAGAAAGCCTTTTCAACAAAAATATATGGTGAATATTATTTATAATACTAGCTTACATGGGCCTGCAATCTTCATAGTAGATAGTAGAGTATAAAAAATATGTTTAGTCTTACAGTACCACAAGAAATATAGGGGAGAGGGAAAGATTACAAAAAAGCAGAAGAAAACTATAGACTAGTACAGATCGGAAAAAGTCAGCTACCCAAAATAAATAAAAAAAATAAGAGGAAAATAATATATTTCAGGGATGGCAGGAATTAGACAAAAATTGGATTGGGCAGTTGGGAAAAAGAGGAGACAGCATAAAAAAATAAACAAGACAAAATTAAAAGTAGTATAATAGTGGGCAGAGGTAAAAGTTAGGGATATAATAATAATAAATAATAGGGCTTCCTGGACACAGCAGAGCCCTCAGCAGAGGCGCTGGTGATCTGCGCCTCCTCCCAAGTTCTTCCCAGACGCACCTCTGTGCTGCCCCTCTTCTTGCCCTTGGGTGTTGTTGTAAGAAATAAAGATTAAAAAAACAGATCAGTGGTTCAGTTATTCTCCACAAAATTAGTATGACAGATAAGCACAGTAACATTGTACATATCTAAATCAGATTGCCTATAGTACTACTATCAACTATCACTGAATTGGTCATACTAAACCTAAAATCCCTATTCCAAATTTCCTTACAAAACTACATTTGGGACTAATGCATTGCAATGAATGAACTTTGATTCTATTCTCTTTTTTCAACTCCTGTGATGGACCAACTCAGTCTCCCTTTTCTTTTTTGCAATGCATAGATGCATACTAGTACTACACATGACTGTGAAATTGCTTGGGACTGTACGAGGTACATAAAGAATATCACAGAGAATGCTAACTCACTGATACAAATAATTCACTATGGTGATAGGAGGACAGAGGAGTCCACAATGGCTCCTTAAATAATCAGCCAAAGCGAGCGCTGATGAGTATGATTAGGTAGCGCCGAGCACCTGCCTAGCTCAACCTGGATTACGTAATAATATTCTTAACATAAACTAAACTTAATTTGCCTGAGTGTGAAAAGCATGCTATTTGGAATGTTTTTATTAGCATTGTGGAACACAAACACAACAAATAATTAATACTCACCAAGCCCCGCAACCTTGACACCTAGCAGGTCAAGCTCGTCCTGTTCCCGGTCAAGGATATCGGCAGAGCGGTGTGTCAGCTGCTGGGGAGAGTGCTGGACTTGGTTGGAATGTCACACACACCTGCGCACCATCCCCCAATGAAGCAGATGCTCCCACATGGGGTACCCGCTGCCAGGCCTGCCTCCTGGCGCCAGCATTAAGGGAAGGTGGCGCTGCAAGAAAAAAAACGAGTGCTGCCACCTCTGCCTCAAAAAAGATTGCCTTGGTGGATACACCGTGCATAGGATAGACAGCTGCTCGCTGTTCAAGGGGGCCTAGCGATGCCACTCTCTTGTCATCCTGCTCTGAAATGGAAATGCACAGAGGGAAAAAAACAAGGAAGGAAGAAAATGAAATACAAAAAAGGAAATAACAATTTAAGTACAAAAACTCATGGAAAACCACGCCAAAACAGAAGAAAAGAACACAAAACGCACACTAATACAATAAATAAAAATGAGGGCTAAATTAATTTGGAGGGCGGAGAATTGAAAATATTTAGAATGGATTCAAAAACAGTCCCAGCACCATTAACAGAACAGAGAAGACAAGATGGCTGCACCTATGCGAACTGCGTGCTGGCTTTTGCGTGAGATTTCCAATGTGAAAACATACCTGCACTACATATGATGTACAAATGCCATGTGAACGGATGAACTAGGAAACTCCGCCCACTCGCATGGCAACGTTTTTTTTTACCTCTTCACAGATTTCCTTGTAGCGCGACTCTGCACACTCTGCCCAGGCCTAGTTGTTGCTTGTGTATGGTTTTGACCCCCCCCCACACATTCAATCACCCAATTTGTTACAGCAGGCTTTTTACAATGAGGCATTATACAATAAGCAATATAGTTTTAAAAAAGTAAGAACAAGCTCTAGCAAAGCCAATTTTTGGAGCTCATTGACTTCCCCAATGTTTTTTAGACATGCTGTTCAGCATCTCCCAAGCTATGCAGCATGTCTAAAGAAAACAAGCCAACATAAAATAACACTGTGATACAGCAGCTGCGTCATTCTGTAGACGTGGGCACTACACATGTGCGCCAGTACAAAATGATGTGAGCACTGTTATTTGGCTAAATAGAACAAAAGCCTTTTTTTCATTTTTGAAGCATTGGTGGAGGGAACAACACAGGGTGCATGAGTGGGGGAAAGCATCACAAAGGATGCATATGAGGTTAAGGATCACCAAGTAGGTAGGTGGGGACAACTACATGGAGGACATGGGCAGAGGAGGCAACATGAGGGGTGGGGGAAAAGAAGCAACACAAAGAGCTGAAGGGAGAAGCAACATGTGAGACAGACCAAACATGGAGTTGGTGGGGAGAAGCACACATGCAAGAAAGCAACACAAGGTAAAAGTACACAAGGGCAAGAGCATCATGAAGAGTATTGAGATCAGCACAAAGATTACAGCGAGCAACACGCTGTGCTGTCATGGAAGAGAAGTGCTCAATGGAGACAGCTAGAAAATACATGCACTCTCATGGAACGCTTAACCCAAAAGAAAAAAGGTGTGCTTGAAATCAAATAGGGGAAGGACACAAGTACTGCTTCTATGCTCCAAGGGAGACAGACGCTCATGAAGAGGAAGGAAAGCCCATCCAAACTAGTGATTAATTTTATTATTGTTTGGTTACTCAAAACCATTACATTAAAACCGAAGTACGTTACAAAAATTAAAACAACAAATGAGTCAGCAGGTAAGTCTGTATGGTGGATCCCTGGACGCTGGTAGGGTCAAAGAAATAGTGTCCATGATAAAGTGGCCCAGCGTGTATCTGCGAAGTCTTTATTCATTTGTGATTACTCAAAACTGTTACATTAAAACCAAAGTTCAAAGTTACAAAAATTAAAACAACAAGTAAGTCAGCAGGCAAGTCTATATGGTGGATCCCTGGACGCTGGTGAGCACAAAGGAATAGTATCCATGATAAAGTGGCCCATCGTGTATCTGCAAAGTCTCTATTCATTTGTGCCCTGGATGGCCATCAGCTTGGACCGTGTCTGTTGGATGAACTTGCCGAATGAGGCCATCTGCTTTACTATGGTCAATGTGTATAATTGATAGACCGCCTCCTTTGCGGTACGTGTCCCCACTTGTCTTAAGATGGGCCTGAGGTAGAGGCTGCGTGCTACACGCAAGGCCGGACAGCAAAGTAAAAGATGAGCCAGCGACTCACGTTTGTAGTTGCAGAGCCTGCATTCCGGTGCTCCAGATCCTGCCCGTTCGAAGGCACATAGTTCTTTAAGGGGCAAGGGATGTAGTCTATAGGCTAAAATATTGCAAAGGGCTGGGCGACCTGATTTAGGCCCTTTTTTGTGGATTGGGTGTAAGAGCGAGCCTCTCCAGGAGTCTGGCACATCCCCCAGAAGCCAACATTCGGCGTATAAGTGGGTCAGGTTTTGGGACCAGAATTCTATGTTCGCTTTAAACAATAGGCCTGGGAGACCGTTGGGGCCCGGAGCGCCGTTTTGCCTGATTTTTTTTTAAGATTTTGGACACTAGCAATTTTCCAGGGGGGCCTTCTTGTGGGTAATGGCATCTAGCTCTTCTCTTGCTGTGGGTGCGTTCTTTGAGTGAGGGCCGGCATCGTCTTCATTGTATAGGGCTTTTACATGGGCGACCCAGATAGAGGCCTCGAGGGAGTTTTCTCTGTGATTTGTGCCTCATCCGAGGTTGCTTAGATAGCTCCAGAACTCTTGCGATTTCCCAGGGCTCAGCAGGTCAAAAAATGTTCAGCCATTGTGCTTTGCAAAGTTCGCGTTTTGCGACCCACACCTTCTTCGAATGACTTTTTGCGGCCTCTTGTAGCTGTTTTTTGTCTGAAGCTGTGCCGTTTTTCCTGAATGCTTTTCGTTTTATATGCAGATGTTTGGCGCTTTCTTTAATTGCCTGGTTGAATCCGAATGCGGATGGTGGGTGCCAACGGGTTACCCTTGCTGTGTCCCCTCTAAGTGTCGCCGCTAAGGTCCCGGTGATTCCATCCCATGTTGCTATTACAGCCTTGCTGTGGTCACTCGGTGGCCAGCCTGCCCACGAATTTGTCCAGATTCCATCCCATGTTGCTATTACACCCTCGTTGTGGTCACTCGGTGGCCAGCCTGCCCATCCAAACTAGTGAAAAAGCAAGCAAGTTAGAGATACAGTAAAGCCAACTGTTGGTAAGCAATGGACGGTCTCTAAGCCCACAGTAGGCTGACTACGGGTCTTATGCTGTTTGGTAGGCATGGCATAAAAAGACAATGCCAAGACAGTTACATTTAAATAGAAAAAATAATAATTTTAATAAAACTTTTTTAAAAGGCAATCAGGGCAATGTTGGCATTTTGGGTACAATCAATCTATGGCTGGTCAGGTGAATAATTTTACACCAAAAACAGTGTTTGTGAACTTGGAAAGAGGGCCATAACAAAGTGTGAGGAGCAGCTGGATTGGTCACATAATACCTACTGATGGAGTGTAGTCCCAGAGAATTGCAAACTCGCCCTTTCACACGGGGCATTCAGAGGCATGGAGTACCAATAGGTTGGTTCAATAGATTCTGATTTTCAAAATGCAGAAATCGAGATGGCACCACGGTCTATCCTCCCGAACAATTTGTTAATTTTAACTTTGTTATAAAAACAAATTCAGGAACTTCTCTATTCTGCATAGTCTTGGTGGATACGTTCATCAGAGTTGGCAAAGTATCAAGGATTTGACTAAGGAACCAAAGAAGTCATCGCAAAAATGATGAAACCAGCCCCCCTCTCTTCATCGCTCGAGCCATCTCTTTATTTCCGTCCATCAGTTCTTTCTTTATCCTTCTCTCCTTTCTCTCTCTTCTCCTTCGCTGATAGCATTCTCTCTAACTTTATCCTTCCTCCCTTTCTTTCTCTCTCTTTTTAAGCCTCCCTGTGCCATCTGAAATTAACCTCAGGGACCTGGGTGACAGAAACACCAAGGGCACGCCCTGCCCTAAAAAACTGCCTCCAAGGGCTCCAGCCCACAGGGGAAATGCCTGGTGGAATAAAATGCCTCTCTGGCCCTCATATCCACTCTTGCAGTTGCCAACCACTCCACCTTATGCATGGGTAACTGGTTAGGGTCACGGATAGCATTAGTGCACCCTTTCGTGACAGGTAAGTTATTAGTCCAGATGGTCTCGAATAAATGCTTACAGTTTCAGATAAGCTACTGGATCTGGTCCAAATCCAGAGAAGGGTTTAACCCTCATTACAAGCTCAGCAGACAAATTCCTATAGAACAAGAAGGGTACATCCCCAGTAGCATTTCCCACTTCCTTTTCATCTCTTTAGTCAAAGGTAAAAAAGGTAGCTTTGGAAAACCTTTTCTGTCCAGGTAAGTCCTTCCTTCGTGTGAGAATAAAACCAACTTTGGGCACCGGAAATGGAATTAGTTGGAATGACCCAGGAGAGCATATATTCCAGAGTTTTTCAGTAGGGGAATGGATATAATGATACTTTATTTGATTTAAAAAAAATCATAAAAGGGTGGACTTACCACCATGCAAACAGCATATACATCATAAAAGCAACACAAGATCAGCTTTAAATCAAGTTAAAAACTGGTGTCATAAAATATGCAAAATTGGCGAGGAAAAAAATCTAAAAGAAAAAAGACTAAAAGAAATGGGGTGAGTTCGAACTGGATACACATTATTTTTAACTCATGATAAAATGGAGAGAAAAAAAGTATAGGAGAATAACTGTAATTCAAGCAGGGGGCACGTTATTTTTAACTCGTGATACAAAAAGACGTCCGTTTGGAGAGGAGGGGAAGAGGGTGGAAGAGTCCTTGGCCGGCCAGGGCCTGGCCTATTGTCCAGTGACCTCTTTGGTGGCTACCCTATTTTCCAGCTCTATGGCGGCGAGATTCAAACATTTTATTGTTTTGCATGAGAGTTCTATCCAAGATCCACTTAGGCATCTTATCACAGCCGCCCTGCAAGTTCTCACCTGGGCTTCTCTTAGAAGTGGTCGGAGAAGCGTTTTTCTGAGATTCTGAAGCGCCGGGCATATGCATATAAGGTGCAGTAAAGACTCTGCACCGTTGCCACAGAGGCGGCAGTCAGGAGTTGCCCACAACCGTAGCCATTTAGGAGTAAGATCTTTGGAAGAGAAGCAGCCCAGCCTTAGAAGGCTTAGTTTCCTTTTGTAGTGGTCCCTGAAGCATCCTTTCAAATATTCCTGAGGTTTTAAGTAGGTATATGATGGCAAAACGATCCAGGCATGGTTTTTGCCAGCCACTGCTGCTTTATCCATGAGTAATGATGCTTGTTTGACTGCTTTCTTGGTTATCAGCTTGAAAGCGGAATAAGTCATGGGCAGGAGCCAGGATTCTTCCAGTTTTAATGCCTCAAGAGCTTGCCTCAAGGTCTTGTATGTTGAGTCTGGTAGCCCAGCCTGTTTTTCAACTTCTGACCAGCAAAGGTGGGCCAGGGATTCATCTGCTGCGTCCCTCATGTGCCAATAATATTTGGCGAGTGCTCCTTGTCTTGCCGGGAGCTGGTTAGTAAGACCGAACTCCAAACGAATTTGGGCTTGAGAGATGTGGCGCGGAATTGAGAAAAGGTTTTTAAACAGCCTGGATTGGGCGAGGTTTAACACTGCAGAGTCCCGGGTTGCCAGTAATTCAGAGCCTTATGTTAGTGATGGCAAAAATTTAGCGGCTGCAATCTTGAGAATGTGGCCGGTGGAATGTCCTTTTAGTTGCTTTTGAACAGTTTTAAAAGCAAATTGAAGCTGCTTAGCTTTGGATTTCCCCTGTTCCAGGTGCTGTTTAAACTTTAATCGATGGTCCAATAAGATTCCTAGGTATTTGTATTGGTCTACCTGGTTTAGAGAAGTAGAATTTATCTTCCAGACGAAATTTTGTTTTTTCTTTCTAGAGCCGCAGAAGCATAGGATGTTTTTTTTTTTTAGATTTATAGTCAGTTGTGCGTTCAAGAGGTACTGCGACAGTTGGAGATCAAGCGTTGTAGACCGATGGGGTTTTTTGACAGGAGCACAATGTCGTCTGCATATTGAAGAATTATTATAGGTGAGTTGGCCAATTTTGGTGGATCTCCCTGAATGGTACGTAGGTCGCTTTCTAGGTCCGCGGTGTAGATATTGAAGAGGCTGGGGGCCAGTACGCAGCCTTGTTTTAGGCCGTTGGTTGTATGGAATTTCCTTGTCAGGCGTCGACCATCTCCTTATTTTACTTGGACCCAAGTGTCTGAATAAAGCTCGATGATTGCTCCCAACAACTTTGGCGGCACGCCCCAGGCTTTCATTTTGGCCCAAAAGATGGATCTGGGCACTTTGTCAAAGGCCGCTTTTAGGTCCAGGAAACAGGTGTACAGCGGGGTTGAGTTGTTGATTGCTTTATTAACAAGGAGGGTTAACGCGGATAGGTTGGTCAAGGTGCCCAGTCCTGGCCGAAAGCCTGTTTGTGTCCAGGGAATTATCCCTGTACTGCTCACCCAAGATTCCAATTCTACCAACAAGTTGGAAGCGTAGATCTTAGCCTCCACATCTAATAAGGCTATGGGCCTATAGTTGTTAGGGTCTGAGCGGGACCCAGATTTATGGATTGGATGAAGAATGCTGCCTCTCCATGATTCGGGAATATTCCCAGTTTTTAGACTGTGACCAAATAAGGGTGTAAGTTGGCTGGCCCAAAACGTTGGATCTTTCCTAAATAAGGCGTTGGCAAGCCCGTTTGGTCCGGGCGCTCCATCTGTTCTCAATGATTTTATGGTGTTTGAGACCTGCTTTAATGAGAACAATTCCATGTCTCCTGTTTTCTTTGGTGTCAGTAAATTCCCAATGATATTTGGAACTGGCTTTGTACTCAGGCTGGACCGGAGAAGCTCCTCTGGACGCTCGCCGTTATTATCCGTGAGTGAGTTGTGAGAGGACTTATATAATAAGTCGATGTGACTACACCAGAGCTGGTCCGTCATATCTGAGTTAAACTGGCGATGTTTGCCATTTAGCATAAAGTTTATTTTTGTCCAAAAATCTTTTGAGTTCTTCAATTTACTTGCATGGAGTATGGAGCACGCTAGTTTTTCCCTATGTAAACGCTTGGCCAAATTGATCTCTCTTTTTAGTTCTTTTTTTAGAGATTCGATTTTGTTCAGCGTGGTTTGTGATAACTGAGGGTCTTTTTTATGTTCGGCCCTAAGGAATGCGTTTATTTGCCTTTTTAGTAGGCGCAGTTTCAGTGTATACCATTCCCCACCTCCTTTTCTTATGGGTTTGCGCCCTCTGTTGTTGGATTGGTGTTTCTTGTTGATCTCCATTATGAAGTTTTCCCAAGTTTTAACTATGTCTCTTGATGTTTCAGATGGTTGGAGCAATGCGTGGCATGACGCCATTAGGATAGAGAGGTTTCCTTTGTTCCATTTTAGCCGTTTTAGATTAAAGATTTTTGTGTTCAAGGACAGAGGCATAGCCTTTTCCGACTTTGTGGGTTGGATAGTCAGGATGAGGGTCTGTGGGAAATGATCGCTTTCTCTGCGTTCCTGAATCTGGAAGTCACTGATTTGATGGAATAGGTCGGGGTCAGCCAGGGTATAATCTAAGGTAGAGCCTGAGTTCTTGGAGACCCTCGTTAGGGCGGCTGGTCTGTCCAAATGGCCTCTCCCATTTAAGGTGTACAGATGAAGGGCTTCCAGTTCTGAGGCACATTTCCTTCCCAATGCACTTTGTCTGCATTGATTGCCCTGCCGTGGTTCGATGTGGATGGGGAGGATTCCCTCCTGTCCACGAATTAGGTTCAGGTTAAAATCTCCCGTTATAATCATGTTTTCACTTGGGTAGATTGATTTCAGTGACTTGATTGTGGTGACTAGTTGTTTTATCCTTTTCCCTTTATGTTTTACGCCGGGGTGCATATAGAGATTCACGATCAGGAGACCCAGGTTGGGGGAAATTTCCACTTTGATACATTGCATCCATGTATAGTCTAAATCTATGCAAGTTGGTGACCAGGTGAAATCTGTTGATGTGAAAATGGATAGGCCCCCTTTGGCCCTACCGGAGCGTCCATCCTTCTGGGCTGGAACAAAGAATTCTTTGTATCCCACTAAAGGCGTATTTTTGGTCTGCCATGTTTCTTGAAACAATAGTATTTTGAATTGGGTTATAAACTCAATGAAGTCGTCTTCCTCCAGCTTCGCATTTAAACCATTGATGTTCCATGAGCAGATCATGCAGCCCTGCTTTCCCCCGTCATTGGACTGCAGTCAGTTCAAACTACGTTCCTATGTGATTGTGCCCGAGTAGTGTGTTGGGGCCTTTCGGGCATGTCTGCCTCTTGGTGAGCGGAAGTGATTGTAATTCGCCTTAGTCGCTGCGCTTCCACTTCGGTACTGCTTCTTAAATCTGGCCCTTTGGCATTTTTTAAAAGGCATATTTTGGGGTTTTGTTTCCGCAGCGGGTTGGGATATCGCGCGGGCACCACTTTTTTTAGTTCAATGCCCCAAGCGGCAAAAGCCTCCCTATGGGACAGGATTAGATCTGTGGTGATATGATTGGTCCACGTTGTGATCGTCGAATCGGAGCCTGCTTGAAGAGGGTTTGGTTTAAACTCTATTGATTCAAGGTCGCTCGATTTTAAGTGTCGCAGACCTGGTAGTTCTTCGAAAAGTCTTAAAATGGCCCCTCTGTTCAGGATGTCATAAGACCCTCTTGAACTGTATTGTGGGTTGAACTCGATTTTATTACTTGTCGTGGGCCGCTTTTGGGTTTTCGGTCATCTGCTCTCTTCATTAAATTGAGAGGCTGTTCCTGCCTGGTCCGCCGCTGGCTCTAGTATATGTGAGTTTGCCCTCTGTGCGCTGTTGGCAAAATCTTGTCCGTTGGGGACTGGAGCTGATGATACAAGAGACTCTCTGCCCTGTGTGTCTCGAAAATCGATTCCCTTGGTCTTTGCGGCATTATTTAAGTTGACTTGACTTTTAATGTCTGGAGCTTGACGGGGTGAGTTATTGTCACTTAATTCCTTCCTTTGGTTAATGTTTATGTTTATTCCTGGCGCTTGAAGTGGGACCTTACGATCTGGTTTTTTTCCCGCGGGTTTAAAGATGCTGAACACTTTTAATGCATTCTGATTTATCATTGTTTGACCTTTTGCTACTAACATAGTTGAGAGTGCCTTGTTAGGTAGGTGAACCGTCGGCGTAGACCCTTGCTCTGACATTGTTCTAGTTTGGAGTGAAACGCTCTCGGGGTGCTGTTTGGCTTCCGTAATCTCTGGATTGTTGATGGATTTTTTCGAGGAGGTTTGTTGAACCCATCGATTGTGTGCTTTTGCATTTCTGGCTTTCCTTAGTCGCTTCCGTTCTCTCTTTGTAAGCGTTGGAGCCTGTTTGGTGTGATTAGCAATTAGCGCGACGTTGGGAATTGGCCCTGAATTAACTCGGCTACCTCTGTGCGGTTAGCCGGGTTATGTTCGTCTAATCTTGCTGGAGACCTGTTTTCCTTTGCTGGGGGAGAGTGTAGATGGTCTAGAGATTCCAGGCTCTTTTCACCTCTACTAACATTTGTCTGCCTTGTCACCCTGCCGGGGCCCTCTATGGAATGCTGATTGCCGATTAATTCACTTGATGTTGTAGTTATTTCCGTGGGAGTGTCTTTTGGCGAGTCCTTGACAGCCCCCAGTATCTGGGTCATCAGGCTGGGTACTGTGGCCAGTTTGTCTACTATGTTGGAGCAGTGACAAGTATAGAAAGTATGGTCCTTATTTAATTGAACCTTGGTAATCATGGTATTCAAGTCTTGTAGGTTTGCTTCGATCCCCTGGACGTGAAACGCCAGGAGGTGGAGCAAATCGACTTGAGTATCCAATTTGTCCGCGTGATCGGACATTGCCGCTCCTATGGTTTCCATTGTCTTTAATAATTGCGGCCAAATGGAAACCGTTTGACTGTTCTCTGGCGATTCCCCCTGAGAGTTTCTGTGGATGGGAATGGGTGATATAGCAGGATATACCAAGGGGTCTGAAAGGATGAGATGCTCACGCAGTTGGTCGCTCCCTGGCCTTTTATTGGTGCTCTCTTCCTTCCCAGGACCTTGATTGTTTTGAGCTGATAACTCGTGTGTGCTTTGTTCGAGTGTTGCAGACTCAGTTGCTGTTAGATTTAGTACCTGTGGCTTCAGTGTCAAGCTATCTTTGATGGCATCGGTGTCTTCAGTATCTCGTCCGGTTGAGGAAGAGCGGCGCTTTTTTTCCAATCCCGGCGTGAGCTGACTAGACGCTGGACTGTGAGAATTTGCCTGTTGCGTTGGGCACGGTTTTTCAACGCGGGATTGCACCTGGGGCTGCAGAAGAGATTCCTCAATTATAGTCGGGGACATATTCTGAATTAGATGTACGCTCTGCAGACTCTGCTCTAGAAAAACCGAGTCGTCAGTTGCGTCCGGGGCCCAGTGTACTAGGGCACGCGCCGGTAGTGAATGGGTCGTTTGTGTCGTTTGTGGTGGCTGAGAGGGTAGTTCCCCCTTAACTTGCTCTGAGTCTTTAGCTATTTGTTGGGTCTTTAAAACGTTTGACCAGAGGGGGCCAGGCCCCTTGCACCCGGATTTCCTTCTTGACTTTATGGTATGGGCTTTGCAGGATTCACTGTAACACCTTGGCCGGTATGGTGGTGATGCGGACCGTGGGGCTTCCTTATTTGTTCCCTCGATGTAAGCGTTGTATTGTGTGCTGTTGCATTTGGAGCCGGAGTCGTCGTGTATGGGGATACCTTCCCGCTCCCACTCCCAGTAGAAAGTCTTTGACAAACTTTGAGAAAGTCTGTGATCAATGCCCTTTTGCTTGCTTTTGGATGCGGGGCCTGTTCTCTATGTACCGGGAGTGGTGTTACGTCTCTCGAGTTTTTTCCCTCGTACTTGTCTACCGGGCTGCTGGTCGTACTGTCCTGGTTAATCCTATTGGCTCCCTCGTCCAAGCTTTGTGGACCAGTATTGACAGATTGGTGTGACATATCTTGGGGGGTTTTTGTGAGGTTTGCGAGGTCTGCAGAAACAGTGGCAGGGGCTGTTGTACTAAAGCCTTGGTCTTCCTGGGTTGACTTTGTGGGAATCTTACCCCTTCCCACAGCTGACCCTTCGACTTCCTCCTCCACCTCTTCTACCACCTCGTTGGTCATACTTGGGGGACCCCCTTTAGCCTTCTTTGTCTTCCCCTGTGATGTCACTGCTATGGCGTCTTCGCCCCGTAGTTTCCCCGACCTCATGCTGCTTCAAAGCGGGTGGTGCAAATTGTCCCTTTGGTCGGTAGTGAGGTGACGCGGTATGCTGGCTGCGCTGATAAAACAATGTTCGCCTTCTTTGTAACTTTTATTTATTTATTTATTATATTTATATAGCGCATTATCACCGATTGGTCTCTAAGCGCTTGTACTTGAGAAACTAATCATTACAGAAAAACAGGCAGCCGAGTTATATCACACCCCACGCTTCTCGAAAGAGCACCGTTTTTAACATTCGCCTAAAGGGCAATAGATTTGGTTCCTTCCTTAAGCCTGATGGTAACTTATTCCAGGCTGCCGGCAGGGTAGTTGAAAAAGCACGTCCACCGAGGGTGGTCATGCGGCAGCGCGGGCTTACCAAAAGAGTGTCCTCAGACGATCGCAGGGTCCTTCTGGGGATGTACTGCACCAGTCTGGCTTTGATGTAGCTAGGCGCATTGCCATAGACCGCCTTATGTGCGATGCACAGACCCTTGAATAAAATCCTCTGCCTAATGGGAAGCCAATGTAATTGGCATAAAAGAGGAGAGGCATGCGTGCTTCTGGATTTTCCAAAGATCAGTCTAGCTGCATCATTCATCACAATTTGCAGTCAAGAAAGTTGTTGCTGGGGGAGCCCAACATAGAGGGCGTTCCCATAGTCCAAGCGTCCTAAGATCATTGCGGACACCACCGTCCTTAGCGTGGAAAATGACAGCATTGGAGAGATTTTCCGGAGTTGCCTTAGGAGGCCCACACATGTGCCTACCACCGACGACACTTGGTTTTTCATGGATAGATTACCATCGATGTGGATTCCCAGGCTTTTCACCACCCTTGCTGGTGTCGGGGTCCTACCCAACTCCTGAGGCCAGAGGAGATCGTTCCAGGGATTGCCCGCGATGGTAATGGGCAATACTTCGGTCTTCTCTGGGTTGATCTTCAAGGAGTTGGAGGACATCCAATTACTCGTGAATTTTAGGATGTTATGTAGCCTAGTTTGGGCTCCAGGTGAATCCTCAATTTGAATGATGATCTGTGTGTCGTCGGCATAGTATAATATAGTATATTTATAACTGTTAGTAGTTGGCTTTTTTGTTAACTCTGTTTACTTTGTAGAAAGTTTGTAATGAGTTGTAGTGAATGGCATTGTTAGTCTGTTACTGTTATTGTTGCTGGTTTAGCTGATTTGCTGCTGTTTTGGTTTTGCCACTTGTAACAGGGGTGGTAGAGTGATAGAGGAAGGCAAGTGGCAAATGGCAGCAGACTGCGAGTGGCAGCAGTGAGCAAGGTAGCAAGGTAGCAAGCGGAGCACACGGGGGGCTCAGGCCTCCGGCTGGGAGGACCTAGTCGACCAGCCTCTCTGGGTCCACTCTTACTTTGCGGTGGCCTCTAACGGCTACCGCGCTTGCTTTCGTCTCCCCCTCCGGCCGCCGCCTCCTACCTTGCTGGCCTTGCTGGCACCTGCTCACCTGTTCCAAGGTGCAGTTAACGGCTCCTCCACCGCTGGCTGGCTCAGTGCGGGCAACAATCTCGACGGGGACGTTAGTCAGGTATTCAGGTATTGCGGGGGGGGTCCGACTCATAGGATGACCCACAGGATGGCTCGCTGCGGCTCCCGGCTCCCGCCTTCGTCGGGCCGTTTCCGCAGTCCCGCCGAAATTGCTACCACAGCTCCCTAGGCAACTCGCTACGGCTCCCGCCTCTCTCGAGCCTTTCCCGCCGTCTCTACAGGGCACGCCACCTGCACCTGGAAGCCTCCGACGGGCCACCGTGGCTGTCAGGGGTCAGGGGTCTCTATGAGGCGGCGGTCGGCTCTAGCTCAGACGGCTCTAGCTCTGGCTCTAGCGGACGGCGAACTTCGTGGCAGTGGAAACTCTGGGATAGCGTCCGACCTCTGCACATGCGCATTTCTCTCGAACATGGTGTAGGGGAATGGGAAGCTGCACTTCTCTGTACCTAGAACATGGGCTGAAGTGTCAAAAGAGCATCCATGGGGTTGGTTAGATTGGTGACTCCCTCCACTGCCACACGCACACACACTGTGAGCGCTGCCTCCCAACCACTGTCAGAAAAAAAGGTCAGATGCAAGGCTCACACTCTCAAAGGACCAAAACACTTCTAGCCTCATTTACGAGCACTTTTGTGCAGCTGGAACATCACTTTTTTGACGTTATCCTGGCATATTTACAAGGCCACGTAAAGACACTTTATGTGGCTTTTCATGCCCTTGTAAATATGTGCCCCTTTCACTCAGAACACTGCGTGAAAGGTGGTTCCCATGCAACACCCATGGAATCTGAAGCATTCCCAGATTTAAGAGACATTGTAAATGTGGGAATGTATCTGAATCTAACGCCACCCCTGGGGTGGCATTAAAGGTGCAACAAGGAGAATATTTTTCATTTCTCCTCGTTTTTCCTCTTTCTATGTGTGCTGCACCTGAATTGATTGATTTTGTGTAGGAAGGTGTGCCTTTCTGCACAATATCAATCAGCCCCACAACGCAGGTACTCTTGAACCATGGTAGAAGGATGCCTGTGTTGCAGCTCATTGTCGCCAGTGCAGGAGAAAAGGACAGAAATGCACTGTATCTCCTAGATATGGCTCCTTTTTGCCCTTTTGTTTTGACGTAGGGCAGCGTCGCAAGATTCCTTTTGGCACTGCCCTATGCCAAAACCTCATAAATTAGGCTTTTTTTGTGTCACTGCACAGTACTTAAGGGTCTTACCTCCGTCAAACCAGTGATAACCTTGGGGTAGCCAGGTAACACAGAAGCTAAAGGCAAGCATTCGTTCTGGGCACCCGGGATATCCATTGCCCTCGGTCAAATCGAAGAACGCTGCACACCAGGCAGAGATAACGTCCAAAAGCATACGTCTGCTGTAAGCAAGAGTCTTTATAGCTAAATACTATTGAGTCTCGTCGGAATTTAGATTATTTAGACTAGTGGGTGTAATCCTGTTTTTTGGTGCACTTCAGCTTTTTTATTGTCTGACTTGGTGTAACTGTTTTCCAGCCGCGGTCAGTAGTGCGAGTACCTGCTGGGCGGTGATGTGGGAAGGGGGAGGGGCAGGGTGGGGGTAGTAATCTATGGATTACGGAGGTTTACAGGTAAGTAAACATATAAATAAATTTTAAAAAATTGTTGCGTGCACTGCATCCCCGCATCCAATGCAGTGCGCACAACAAAATTTGTTTTATTTATTTATATGTTTACTTACCTGTAAACCTCCGTAATCCATAGATCACTACCCCCCCCCCCCCACCCTGCCACTCCCCCGCCCCACGTCACCGCCCAGCAGGTACTTCCACTACCGACCGCGCCTGCTGTTTTCCCAGTATTTCACAGACCTAATTCAAAGCCATGCCACAATGGTTCACGAGCTGTTATCACACCTGAATCGCTCCTACACCTACAGGTGCAGACTCATGTTAGGGCTTCAACAAATGTCACACTCTAACTTGCCACTGAGTGGCACTGTTAGGACAATCTGCTTCCTAATTTCAGACCATCAGCCAATGCTGTACACTCACTGGTAGCTAGGTGTTGCTGCTGTACCTGTAATGATTGCCTTTACACTCCCATCTATTCCAATCTCTTACAGGATGCTATAAAAGGTAGCTTGTTAACCAGCCCTGTTGGCTCCACCAGACGGGCCTTGATGTGTCCTCCTGGCTGAAATAAACAAGCGTCATTTCATTCTCAGCATACATTTGGTCGTCACTTGAACAGCTAGCACCACCATAAAAGAAATACTGAGTGCACGCACCCTGTTGGCTCGAACAGACACATCATTTAAAAAGGTGTAGTCTAAAAGCTTTCAGTCTAAGGGCCCAGCGTCACCCTGTCAGCTACAGAAGAAAAGTACTTCGGCCGGGGATAGCCTGCTAACCAAGGCTCGATAATACAAGTTGTGTGCACTGTTACACCCTGCTGGTTCGAATAAACTATGAAACTGCGCCACCTTGTGTGCTGCTCTTTCGAGCAGTGAGGTGCACGTGTGCCCAGATGACTGTTGGAGACCGGCCATTTGACACCGTGTTTTAGGGAGTCTTGCGTTTTTTGGCACTGGGTGCCCTACTGTGTTCGCCCGGTGGGCCTTGTGGCATGGAATGCCCTACCTGTTCCGGCAGGCAGGCTTTGTGGCACAGCGTGCCCTTTGGCTCTTGCAGACAGGCGTTGTTGCGCTGATGTGGGCGCTTTGGGGCAGGCTTTTAGGCACTGTGTGCCCTTTTGCCTTCCGCAGACAGGCCTTGTGGAATTTCCTGTTGCCACCTATAGACGTGCCTCGAGGTAGTGTGTATGTTAATTGGTTCCCTGAAACATGCCTTGAGGGGCTGTGTGCCATGCCAACTCTATGACGCCAGCCTCGTGGCACTGCGCGTACTGCAGGCTCCAGCTGGCATACGGGGAGGCACTGTTTAATCTCCAGGCTCCTTCAGGTATGCCTTGTCGTAGCGCATGTCCTGTTGGCTCTAAAAGACATGCCTTGTGACCACCGTGTGCCCTGCTGACTTCAGAAGAGAGTTATTTTGGCACTGGCGTCTTATTCTTCCTTGTTCTGGTTAACCCTTTTTGGGTAGCTGTTGCGCCTTATAAATTAAATTAATAATAATAATTAATAATGTACACCTGTGACATGCCTTGAGAGAGCGCGTACTATGCTGATTCTATAACACAGACTTTGCAGAAGTGTGTCTCGATTTGGCTCTTCAAGGCCTCCGTTGTGACACTGCGCCCCATATGGGCTACATGAGACAGGCATTGAGGCTGTCCATGCCACGTTGGCTCCTTCAATCAGCCCGGGTGGCACATGATTCCTTTTTGACTCCCGCAGGCATGTCTGTGGCACTGCGCTCTCTTGGCAGTATGGAACAGGTGTGCACTGCTGGCTCCAGTAGGCGGGAATAGAGGCACTGTGGGCCTCATTTATGAGAAGTGACGCATCGCTGCGTGAAAGCAGCAATGCGTCACTTCTCAGTGCGCCCTCCTTGCGACATGATTGATGCGTCATATTTACAGTATGACGCATCATGTCGCAAGGAGTTACAGATACGTCAGTATTTCTGACGTGTCTGTATGGCGCAAAAGTGACTCATTGCTCGAGTGTGTCACAAAAGTGACGCAACTCTAGCAATGTGTCCTTTCACATGGGGCAAGCCCCATGTGAAAGGGCTTGCGCCAGTCTTACGCCTGCTGTGAGGCAGGCGTAAGATTTTGACGCATTTGAGTCCTAAAAGTGGCGCAGTGAAATCTGGTAGATTTCACTCCGTCACTTCTACGACCCTTTCTTGCGTGGGAACACCCCCCTGCATACATTTTACCTGGCGCAGGTATAATGTGGCACAGGGGTTTACATAGTGACGCATCTACCTAGATGCGTCACTTTGTAAATATGGCGCATTTTTACACTGCTGTGCGTCACAAAAAGTGATGCACCAGTGGTGCAAAAGTGACGCAAGGGTCCCTGTGTTCCCTCTTCTTGGCGCCTGGATATGGGCTTTGTGGCACTGCAAGTCATGGTCGCTCACGTGGACGCGCCATGAGGCGCTCTATGCCCTCTTGGCTACATAAAACAGGCCTTGAGGCACCGCGTGACGTGGTGACCCCCACAGACAGACCTTGCGTCAGACCGTACCATTATGACTCCTGTAAAAGGGTAGGTCTCGCTGTGAGCAGCTGCTGCCAGCCGCGGGCCGGCCTTGGATCGCGTACCCTTCCATCGAGACACAAAGCTGGCTTCGATCCAAGGCCATTTCACAGCGACTCTCTGCGGGCCTCCCCTCCATCCGCGCCGCCACCCGCACCTAGTTAGAGCCGCGCACTCCGCCGGCAGTTCCCGATTATACAGGCCTCGGAAAATCAATGCACTTCGATTACCTGCTAAGAGTTCAAAGAAATGTTTTGTCAAACTCAAACGGCCTCATTTACCACCAGAAAGTTTCTGAAGAGATCTAGAAAGTTTGACGAGGCCTAGACTGGCGACCTCGCCCACCGCTGCCCTGGACTGTGCCCAGGAGAGCACTCACCCGTTGAGCTCCGACACGCAAAGCGCCATTGTGCGCCAATGCGGCTCACAGTGTGTAGTGTGTCCGCAGAGCTGGGAATCAGGACAAGGGCTCGTTAATAAGGGTCAGAGGTGGTCACCGACCCCTCTCTCACAGGATGGCGTTGTGCCCTGAGCACAATGGACTTGGCACAACTCTGCAACGGGGAGTCCAAAGCCCGCTAGAGGAGGGCATCAGAGAAAACAGTAAACATGGACAGGGTGGGAAAAAAGAGAGGGCCAGAGTAGGGGCAGTGCACACGCGTACAGGGAAGGAAATGGCGACACGGGTGGGCAAAACGGAAGAGAAGGGAAGATGTGCAGGGGTGTGAAAGGAGGAGACATAGAAGCAAAGAGAAGGGAGAGAAGGAAGCAAGCATAAAGAGAGGGGGGAAGGGGAGAAGTGGAACAGAAAGCAGGAAATAGGGAGGGTGGTTGGAGGGAGGAGAGAAGGGAAGAAGGAAGGAAAGAAGAGAGAGAAACAAAGGAAACAACTGGAAAGAAGGAGACGAAGAAGGAACAAAGGAAAGGAAGGAATGGAGGGAGGAAGGAATGAATGCTGAAGGACGGAAGTAGTAAAGAGAGAGCGGAAGAGATGGAAGAAAATGGAGTGGAAGGCGGGAAACAGGGAGAGAGGGACGAGAGGAAATATGTGGAAAGAAAGAATAGAGGATGGAATAAAGGAACGCAAGGAATGGAGGAAGACATGCAGAAGAGAGGGTGGGCGGAAGCGAGGGAGGAAAGAAGGGAATAAGAAAAGAAGGATGATCGGTAAGGATGCAGGGATAGAGTGAAGGAGTGGCAAAGGAAGTAAAATAGAAAAGGGAAGGGAGTAGGAAAGGGAGGAAGAGGAAATAAAGTAGGGAGTTTGGCAGGAACGAATGCTCGAAGGAGGAAGTGAGAAAAAAGAGGAAGGTTGGGAGGAAATGAGGAGAAAAGAAGTAAACAGTAAAGAATGAAGAAGGAATGAGTTAAGTGATGGAGAGAGACGCTGGGAGGGAGGGAGGAAAGAATGAAGGAAGTATGGTTGGAAGCAAAGAAAGTGAAGAAAAAGGAAAGATTAAAAGTAAGAAAGAGGAAAGGGAAATAATTGAAAAGAGAGGAAAAGGGAAAGTATAGAGAGGTCTAGATGAGGGTATTGCTTGTAAGATGCGTTCAGGGCACAGTGTAGTAATCCATTTGTTGGGTAATGAAGCCTATGGTGACAGCTTACGCCTCTTCACTATGAAACCATTTGTCTTCGATCCCCGTGAGGCTCTTGGCGATTTGATAAATTGCCAATGCCACGACGAGAGATAAGATCAACAATTAGAGTGAAAAACAGACAAAAACGTAAAAGGGTGATTAGCTAGAAAGAGAGCACATAAAAGGATGAAGACATAAGAGGGAAGGGGCAAAGAGTAGACTTCCAGTGAAGGTGATAACTTTAAAGAAGACGTGACTGGGTGAAGATCCGAGAGGACAGGACTCGAGAGGAGGAGAGGAAAACTCTAATTCACAGAAGACCTATGAAAAGAGAACCTAGAAGGAGTATGATATCGAGAGGACTTTAGAGAGGGAAACTGAATGTGAAGACCTAAGAGGAGAGAACACAAAAGGATGGGACCCAAGGAGTGGTCCTTCAATGATTCAGCCTTATAAGGACATACGAGGGAGAATGTATAAGAGGAGAAAACCTCAGAATATGATCATCTTAGAGAAGGCCTATGTGGAGAGGGCCTAAGAGGAAGTAACATAAAATGACTAAAAGGCAACGTTGTGAATCTAAGATGTTGGAGATTTAAGAGAAGTGTACCGAAGTAGGTGAATATATAAGAGGGTCATTACCCAAGAGAGGAGGTCCTAGGAATAGTGGACCTTACAGAGTGAAGACCTAGGCGAGGAGTACCTAGGAGGAGTGAATGTAAGTAAGTGAGGATCAAAGTGAAGAGTAGCTAACAAGGTAAAGATCGAAGAGGGGAAGAACTAAGAAGGAGGACAAAACATAACATGAGAGGACTAAAAAAGAGAGCACATAAGAACAGTGAGCATAATAGGATGAACACATAAGAGGGGAAGACCTACACATGGGTGGACCGTAGAGGAGAGGACCTTAATGGGTGGAGATAAAGGAGGAAATAAGATAACAGGAGGTGGGCAAGTGAGGTTAAAGAGCAAATAAACTGAAGAACCATAAGGAAGGGACAGTAAGTGGGTGGAGACACAAGAGAGGAGAAGTCTAGTCGGTGGAAAACTAAAGGGTAAGACCTTAACTGGCCAAAGGCCTAGGAGGGCAGAATCTAAATACGAGAAGGCCAAAGAAGACAGGACCTAAATAGGCAAAGAGCTGTGTTGAGAGTTAAAACATTTACTAGATATTAGGCTCATGTATAACTCCTTGTCTATAGCAAAAGAGGTTATCAGTGCCTTCGTGTTCGTTAGCAAACATCCAGGGGGAGACTGCACTGCAAGAATAACATTGATGATACCATGGAGAAAAGTAAGCACTCTTAGGAGCAGCAGGTAATGTGGAAATATAAGATATAGATATAAGATACTTCTCCTTTCGAAAATATGCAGGGAGAGACTGAGTGTGGAGTTAGGCACATATCATACTGCAGAAGGCCCGGTGCCTGTGCCGTCAGGGTCTCTCTTGGCATGTGAAGACAGTTGCATCATTGCTTGGAGAGCCTCAGGGACTTTATGTAGGAGGGCATTTTCATGGAGTATAGAGGACTTGCTGTTCTTTAATAGCTGTGCCTGGTTTCCCATTAGACATGAACACCTAGTCTGCCTGATGTTGTGGTTGGTTTTTCTTGCTGGCTGCATGTTCTTTTGACTTACTTGTATGTCCTATAATAGTTAATATATGTAGTAAAATAGGTTCTGTTGATCAGTTAAGTTCAAAAATACTTTATTAGAGAATAGTCAATGTCAAATTCAGCAAAAACCTGAAGAGGAATACATGAGAGATACATATCAAAGTAAAGAAGCAATGAATCTTCAAAAGAAAATCAAAATGAACAAAAGGTACAATGGCTTGGTGTTTGAAAAATATAACATATCACAGAAAACTGAAAGAAAAAAGAAAAAGAGAAATGTATACCAACTTGCTGTCTATAACCTAATTGCATTTTCTGAGTTTTTTCATTGGGCGGGGAGGGAAGGGGAAAACTATCTATGGGAAAAAGTTCCAAAAAGGAGGGAAAGTAGAAAGAAAAAAGGAGGGAAGTAATATCTTGAAGATAAAAAACAAGAGATAAGCAATGGGTGCTGTGAAGAGATTGAAGGAGGAATTTTAGGTAAAATAAAATATAATTCATGAAGGTTTGGAAACATCAACAGTTCTAATGTTTGCGGTCGGTTAGCTAGATAAATAGGATGTCAAAGGCAACCAGAACAAATCTTTCTTAATGGCTCCCTGTGTTGTGGGTGAATGGACAGCATCCAATCTATGGTTGTAACAAATCAGGCTACAGCATGTGAGAAAATAAATATTGTTAACGTTTTTCCAAATGGAGGTAATGACTTGGAAGTCCACTGCCACAAGAAGATCCCCGAGCATGCTCTCACAGACCAGAGTTTGGAACAGTCTCCGAGAAAGATATGGACAATATTGTAAGGGGCAGAAATAGAAAAAAGTGTAGAAAATTTGCACCAAACCTGCATCCAAAAAAAGAGAGACCTTTGAACAGTGAAAGAACATATGAAGGAAATCCTCAAATCCGTACTAGGGGCATTGCCAATCCAGCAATTACTATTATTCCAAAATTTCATTTTAGATAAAGAAAAGCAAGTGAGAAATGACCTATTTCAAAAGAAAAACAAGGTCTGACTGGTACTGGCTGAGCGAGAAGTATTGTGCATTTTAAACCATATTCAGTTCCACAGCTCAAGGGAGAACGTTGACTGAAGGTCCTGGAACCAATATTCTTTGATTTTAGATTGTTCCCAATGGGAGTCTGAGGAGGAAAGATGTTTGTATAAAAAAGAAGCTTTGACCTCAGTGGAAAAGTCAGCAGAAATGATGGAATGACAAAGCTATTGAGAGGGGGCTGAGGAAGAGTCTAAGACATTTTGTCAGAGATTGTCTAAAAGGAGTTCGTAATTGGACAGATAAGAGGAGGGAATATAGATATGAGCGTGTAAATCCTCAAAAGGGATGAACAGGTTATGAGAAATATTCTGGGAAATCAATGTGATGCCCAACTAGGGGGACCATTTAAGAACTTTACCAGCAATAGCGGTATTAGGATTGTACCAGGGAAAGGAACACTAGCTGGGAGGGAGTGTAGAATTGTGAAATTAACTTTTTGGCAACGTAACTGGAATTTTGTAATAGTGAAGAAGACATGGACCTTGGCTTTTGAGCAATAAGGGGAAATTGGAGGAATGAAAAGAGAGAGATTAAAGAAAGCTCAATTGTACACCAAAGCGATGGGGCAGAAGAGATAGTAAATCCTAATGAGGACTATAACTGTCTGAGAGTAAAAGTGGAAATGATATTGAATAAAGTTGGGAAAGTTGACCCCATCCATAGTTTTTTGCTTCCTAAGTTTGGATAAGGAAATCCGAGCAGGTAGCTTATTCCATAAAAACTTAGATAATAAACCGTCAATGGATTTGAAAAATCTTTGAGGTAACCGGAATGGAAGCATTTGTGAAAAGAAATTGATGATGGGAAGGAACATCATTTTAATTTGATCTAATCTGCCCCACCATGAGAGATACAAAGGAGACCACTGGGCAAAGAGAGTCGAAATCTTATGTTTTATTACTTCAATGTTAGTCCTAATAGTATTCTTAATGGAGGGGAATACGAAATACCTAAGCATTTGATCTTGAAGGAATACCACAGAAAACTAGTATCCTTAAACATGTCTTTAACACAATATTGACAGGCATTACCTCAGATTTGTCGATGTTCATTCTATATCCAGAAATCGAAGAGTATCAAGATAATAAGATAAGGAACGCAGGAATGGAAGTATGAGAATTGCACCGGTATAGTAAAATATCGTCTGCATAAGCAGTGAATTTGATATATAGTTGCTGATGAGTATAACCGGTAAAGGGCTGGGATCTCTGTGAGGTTTGAGAAATGGTTCTAGAGCAACAATGAAGAGAAAAGTTAGTATGGGACAGCCCGGTCTGATGCCTCTTGTGGGGGGGGAAATACAAAGACTGCATGCCATTTTCAAAAACTGAAGTGGAAGGAGAGGAATAGAGGATTTTAACATATTTCAGAAATCTGAGACTGCAATCATGCCAAAGAAGGGCTTTGAACATGAATTCCCAATGTACATAGTTGAAAGCTTTTTCAGCATCCAATGTGACTGCCTCAATAGGGGTCTTAGCCTTGTAGGCAGCATGAATGATATTTAAAAAGGTGCAGAAATTATGTTAAATGTTACACTCCTTGACAAATCTAGGCTGTTCAATGCTAACTAGAGATGGGATGAACTCATTGGCCAAAAGCGCCAAAATCTCTCACAAAATCTTACAATCAGTGTTAATAAGAGATACTTTTCTGTTACTCTCACAAACAACCGGATCATTATCTTTCTTTGGAATCAGACATATCATGGCTTCTGAAAAGGAGCTTACTTCAGAATCAGCGATACAAATGTTGGATAAGAAATATGAGTTTGGGATCAAGAGATTCAAAAATTTAGAGGAGAATTCAACTGTGAAGCTGTCAGTCTCTGGAGCTTTATCATGTGGAAGTTTGGAAATGACTGCACGAATTTCAGCACACGATATTTCTGGCTCCAGAGGGAAGAGATCGATTTGCTGAGCTTGTAACTTGGGAATTGTACTGAAAAGGGAATCCAGGGAGGCCTGAGTGCAGGTTGTATTTAACTTGTATAAATTGGAGTTAAACTCAGATCTTTGAACAAATGAATACCAAAAACATCCTGTATGACTTACATTTCTGACTTTGAATTCTTAACTTTTAAGCAGCCAGCTAACAACTTACCTGCTTATTGGAGCCACCATAGTACTTAGCATTAATTTTTAGAAAGATCGCTAGAAGCTTCATTGATGGATGTTCTGTTAAAAGTGAGTTTGGCCTGAATGAGGCAATCCACAACATCTCTGTGGGATGAAGAATAGTATTCATGTTCTAGCTTTTTGATATTTTGTAAGAGAGTAGTAGGTTCTTTGGCAGCTGCCTTTTTTGGGGGATACATAATTAATAATGAATTCACATGCAGTAGCTTTAAACGAATCCTAGACATGGTGGAACTTGATTTCATAACTAATATCAATGTAAAAAAACTCAGTGATGAAACGCTTGAAGCCCCTGATAAACTGCTGATCTTGTAATAACCAATTAATGAAGCACCACCTACTGGAGCAAGTAGGGGAATGGGTGTTGTCAAGATCAATGATCACTGGGGCATGAACATTGGAGAAGAATTATGGGCAATGCTAAACTTGGCCCTTTTTTCAGGGTCATCCCAGAACTTTTTGCCTTCCTCCTGTAGTTGTTCTGACCTGTTGTTGGTGGTTTTATGTCTCTGGTCCCATTACCACTGCTGATCAGTTCTAAAGTGCATATGCTCTCCCTGTAAAATTTATTTATGAATTGGTGACTCCATGATTGGCATATGTGAATTACTAGTCAGTCCCTAGTACAGTGCACTGTGTGTGTGTCCAGGGCCTGTAAATCAAATGCTGCTAGTGGGCCTGCGGCTCTGATTGTGACACCCACATAAGCAGCCTGTGAATGTAACCCAGACCTGCCACTGCAGAGTCTGTGCGCAGTTTGGCACTGCCATGTTGACCTGGCAAGTGCACCTACTTGCCAGGCCCTAACCTTCCATTTTCTTACATATTAGACACCCCTAAGGTAGGCCCAGGTACCCCTGTGGGCAGGATGCAATGTATGTGAAAAGTAGTGCATGCCCTTGTGTGTGTAATTGCAAACACAACAGTGATGGACAGAATGTGGATCAATGTCACACATTCACCCCAGTCCAAAGATCTGGGCCCAAATCCATCGTTTTTCCACTCCACACCACCCTGGGTTAGACAATGGCGATATGCAAATCAGCGCTGACCCTGTGCCCCATGGGAACAGTCCAGTCCGAACTACAAAAGCCATGTCCTTCCCAGAACGGAATCAAGCATCCGAGGACCGGCCCGGTTTCGAGGTAACACCTCTCATCAGCCCGGCTAGCTTGACTCCAGTGGTGTGGAGTGCCTGGGAGTCACGTCTGAGCATCCCCAGTACACTTAGAGCGGTAATTGCAAACACAACAGTGATGGACAGAATGTGGATCAATGTCACACATTCACCCCAGTCCAAAGATCTGGGCCCAAAGCCATCGTTTTTCCACTCCACACCACCCTGGGTTAGACAATGGCGATATGCAAATCAGCGCTGACCCTGTGCCCCATGGGAACAGTCCAGTCCGAACTACAAAAGCCATGTCCTTCCCAGAACGGAATCAAGCATCCGAGGACCGGCCCGGTTTCGAGGTAACACCTCTCATCAGCCCGGCTAGCTTGACTCCAGTGGTGTGGAGTGCCTGGGACTCACGTCTGAGCATCCCCAGTACACTTAGAGCGGTAATTGCAAACACAACAGTGATGGACAGAATGTGGATCAATGTCACACATTCACCCCAGTCCAAAGATCTGGGCCCAAATCCATCGTTTTTCCACTCCACACCACCCTGGGTTAGACAATGGCGATATGCAAATCAGCGCTGACCCTGTGCCCCATGGGAACAGTCCAGTCTGAACTACAAAAGCCATGTCCTTCCCAGAACGGAATCAAGCATCCGAGGACCGGCCCGGTTTCGAGGTAACACCTCTCATCAGCCCGGCTAGCTTGACTCCAGTGGTGTGGAGTGCCTGGGACTCACGTCTGAGCATCCCCAGTACACTTACAGCGGTAATTGCAAACACAACAGTGATGGACAGAATGTGGATCAATGTCACACATTCACCCCAGTCCAAAGATCTGGGCCCAAATCCATCGTTTTTCCACTCCACACAACCCTGGGTTAGACAATGGCGATATGCAAATCAGCGCTGACCCTGTGCCCCATGGGAACAGTCCAGTCCGAACTACAAAAGCCATGTCCTTCCCAGAACGGAATCAATCATCCGAGGACCGGCCCGGTTTCGAGGTAACACCTCTCATCAGCCCGGCTAGCTTGACTCCAGTGGTGTGGAGTGCCTGGGACTCACGTCTGAGCATCCCCAGTACACTTAGAGCGGTAATTGCAAACACAACAGTGATGGACAGAATGTGGATCAATGTCACACATTCACCCCAGTCCAAATGACTGATGAGAGGTGTTACCTCGAAACCGGGCCGGTCCTCGGATGCTTGATTCCGTTCTGGGAAGGACATGGCTTTTGTAGTTCGGACTGGACTGTTCCCATGGGGCACAGGGTCAGCGCTGATTTGCATATCGCCATTGTCTAACCCAGGGTGGTGTGGAGTGGAAAAATTATGGATTTGGGCCCAGATCTTTGGACTGGGGTGAATGTGTGACATTGATCCACATTCTGTCCATCACTGTTGTGTTTGCAATTACCGCTCTAAGTGTACTGGGGATGCTCAGACGTGAGTCCCAGGCACTCCACACCACTGGAGTCAAGCTAGCCGGGCTGATGAGAGGTGTTACCTCGAAACCGGGCCGGTCCTCGGATGCTTGATTCCGTTCTGGGAAGGACATGGCTTTTGTAGTTCGGACTGGACTGTTCCCATGGGGCACAGGGTCAGCGCTGATTTGCATATCGCCATTGTCTAACCCAGGGTGGTGTGGAGTGGAAAAACGATGGATTTGGGCCGAGATCTTTGGACTGGGGTGAATGTGTGACATTGATCCACATTCTGTCCATCACTGTTGTGTTTGCAATTACCGCTCTAAGTGTACTGGGGATGCTCAGACGTGAGTCCCAGGCACTCCACACCACTGGAGTCAAGCTAGCCGGGCTGATGAGAGGTGTTACCTCGAAACCGGGCCGGTCCTCGGATGCTTGATTCCGTTCTGGGAAGGACATGGCTTTTGTAGTTCGGACTGGACTGTTCCCATGGGGCACAGGGTCAGCGCTGATTTGCATATCGCCATTGTCTAACCCAGGGTGGTGTGGAGTGGAAAAACGATGAATTTGGGCCCAGATCTTTGGACTGGGGTGAATGTGTGACATTGATCCACATTCTGTCCATCACTGTTGTGTTTGCAATTACCGCTCTAAGTGTACTGGGGATGCTCAGACGTGAGTCCCAGGCACTCCACACCACTGGAGTCAAGCTAGCCGGGCTGATGAGAGGTGTTACCTCGAAACCGGGCCGGTCCTCGGATGCTTGATTCCGTTCTGGGAAGGACATGGCTTTTGTAGTTTGGACTGGACTGTTCCCATGGGGCACAGGGTCAGCGCTGATTTGCATATCGCCATTGTCTAACCCAGGGTGGTGTGGAGTGGAAAAACGATGGATTTGGGCCCAGATCTTTGGACTGGGGTGAATGTGTGACATTGATCCACATTCTGTCCATCACTGTTGTGTTTGCAATTACCGCTCTAAGTGTACTGGGGATGCTCAGAGGTGAGTCCCAGGCACTCCACACCACTGGAGTCAAGCTAGCCGGGCTGATGAGAGGTGTTACCTCGAAACCGGGCCGGTCCTCGGATGCTTGATTCCCTTCTGGGAAGGACATGGCTTTTGTAGTTCGGACTGGACTGTTCCCATGGGGCACAGGGTCAGCGCTGATTTGCATATCGCCATTGTCTAACCCAGGGTGGTGTGGAGTGGAAAAACGATGGATTTGGGCCCAGATCTTTGGACTGGGGTGAATGTGTGACATTGATCCACATTCTGTCCATCACTGTTGTGTTTGCAATTACCGCTCTAAGTGTACTGGGGATGCTCAGACGTGAGTCCCAGGCACTCCACACTACTGGAGTCAAGCTAGCCGGGCTGATGAGAGGTGTTACCTCGAAACCGGGCCGGTCCTCGGATGCTTGATTCCGTTCTGGGAAGGACGTGGCTTTTGTAGTTCGGACTGGACTGTTCCCATGGGGCACAGGGTCAGCGCTGATTTGCATATCGCCATTGTCTAACCCAGGGTGGTGTGGAGTGGAAAAACGATGAATTTGGGCCCAGATCTTTGGACTGGGGTGAATGTGTGACATTGATCCACATTCTGTCCATCACTGTTGTGTTTGCAATTACCACTCTAAGTGTACTGGGGATGCTCAGACGTGAGTCCCAGGCACTCCACACCACTGGAGTCAAGCTAGCCGGGCTGATGAGAGGTGTTACCTCGAAACCGGGCCGGTCCTCGGATGCTTGATTCCGTTCTGGGAAGGACATGGCTTTTGTAGTTCGGACTGGACTGTTCCCATGGGGCACAGGGTCAGCGCTGATTTGCATATCGCCATTGTCTAACCCAGGGTGGTGTGGCGTGGAAAAACGATGGATTTGGGCCCAGATCTTTGGACTGGGGTGAATGTGTGACATTGATCCACATTCTGTCCATCACTGTTGTGTTTGCAATTACCGCTCTAAGTGTACTGGGGATGCTCAGAGGTGAGTCCCAGGCACTCCACACCACTGGAGTCAAGCTAGCCGGGCTGATGAGAGGTGTTACCTCGAAACCGGGCCGGTCCTCGGATGCTTGATTCCCTTCTGGGAAGGACATGGCTTTTGTAGTTCGGACTAGACTGTTCCCATGGGGCACAGGGTCAGCGCTGATTTGCATATCGCCATTGTCTAACCCAGGGTGGTGTGGAGTGGAAAAACGATGGATTTGGGCCCAGATCTTTGGACTGGGGTGAATGTGTGACATTGATCCACATTCTGTCCATCACTGTTGTGTTTGCAATTACCGCTCTAAGTGTACTGGGGATGCTCAGACGTGAGTCCCAGGCACTCCACACCACTGGAGTCAAGCTAGCCGGGCTGATGAGAGGTGTTACCTCGAAACCGGGCCGGTCCTCGGATGCTTGATTCCGTTCTGGGAAGGACATGGCTTTTGTAGTTCGGACTGGACTGTTCCCATGGGGCACAGGGTCAGCGCTGATTTGCATATCGCCATTGTCTAACCCAGGGTGGTGTGGAGTGGAAAAACGATGGCTTTGGGCCCAGATCTTTGGACTGGGGTGAATGTGTGACATTGATCCACATTCTGTCCATCACTGTTGTGTTTGCAATTACCGCTCTAAGTGTACTGGGGATCCTCAGACGTGAGTCCCAGGCACTCCACACCACTGGAGTCAAGCTAGCCGGGCTGATGAGAGGTGTTACCTCGAAACCGGGCCGGTCCTCGGATGCTTGATTCCGTTCTGGGAAGGACATGGCTTTTGTAGTTCGGACTGGACTGTTCCCATGGGGCACAGGGTCAGCGCTGATTTGCATATCGCCATTGTCTAACCCAGGGTGGTGTGGAGTGGAAAAACGATGGATTTGGGCCCAGATCTTTGGACTGGGGTGAATGTGTGACATTGATCCACATTCTGTCCATCACTGTTGTGTTTGCAATTACCGCTCTAAGTGTACTGGGGATGCTCAGACGTGAGTCCCAGGCACTCCACACCACTGGAGTCAAGCTAGCCGGGCTGATGAGAGGTGTTACCTCGAAACCGGGCCGGTCCTCGGATGCTTGATTCCGTTCTGGGAAGGACATGGCTTTTGTAGTTCGGACTGGACTGTTCCCATGGGGCACAGGGTCAGCGCTGATTTGCATATCGCCATTGTCTAACCCAGGGTGGTGTGGAGTGGAAAAACGATGGATTTGGGCCCAGATCTTTGGACTGGGGTGAATGTGTGACATTGATCCACATTCTGTCCATCACTGTTGTGTTTGCAATTACCGCTCTAAGTGTACTGGGGATGCTCAGACGTGAGTCCCAGGTACTCCACACCACTGGAGTCAAGCTAGCCGGGCTGATGAGAGGTGTTACCTCGAAACCGGGCCGGTCCTCGGATGCTTGATTCCGTTCTGGGAAGGACATGGCTTTTGTAGTTCGGACTGGACTGTTCCCATGGGGCACAGGGTCAGCGCTGATTTGCATATCGCCATTGTCTAACCCAGGGCGGTGTGGAGTGGAAAAACGATGGATTTGGGCCCAGATCTTTGGACTGGGGTGAATGTGTGACATTGATCCACATTCTGTCCATCACTGTTGTGTTTGCAATTACCGCTCTAAGTGTACTGGGGATGCTCAGACGTGAGTCCCAGGCACTCCACACCACTGGAGTCAAGCTAGCCGGGCTGATGAGAGGTGTTACCTCGAAACCGGGCCGGTCCTCGGATGCTGAATAATTGGATTTAATTCTCCTGCCTCATAAAGAACCTCTGAAGACTTGGATTCCTGATTCCTGAGAGTGCTCAAGTCTAGTCAGGTGAAGGAAAAGCGCTTTACTCAAGAATTTAGCGTTAAAACAAGTATTTGGTCGTGGTTCAACTTTAAACATACCACTGCTTCCTACACTACGCTTGCTTGAAAGTGCGCTTGGCTGGGAGTAATTATACAGAAAAAAGGAGTTCTCTACCTTTTTCCCGGATGAAATGGTGAATTTTTGTGAATTTCTTCAACTTTTGGGATTTTGCACCATTTAAAGAGATGTCCGCTTCGCGTGGCATATTCGTTTGACCGGCGCGTGGATGCTGGCCAGCTGATGACTGCTTAACTCATTCCCAGCGCGTGCAAGCTGATTGACTGCTGCATCTTTGTTCGTCATCGGAGAGACTGTGTACTACGCGAGCGACGGCAGCTATATCATCGCGTATGCGCGTATGCGTCATCACGCTACGGGCGGCCATTTTGAGTTGGCATAACAACGCTGACACAAAGAGAAGCTCGGTGTTTTCATTTCACCACGGACAACACATCGAGCGCCGCAATTACTACATGTTATTCATTGCTGGGTGAATTGTGATATTTAAATAGCGTGTTTTACTGTTTTTATTTCATTTTCTTTCAGATTCTGAGAATAAGTTTTGATGTAATATTCAATGTTGTTTTGATTATACATTACGCATTACACATATCGTTAAGGTTGTGTATATCACAGCATTTATACATAGCTATGCAATTCGATCCACCTACAAAGTTTCTGCAAAGCAAAGGGGATCCGCCCATTCCTTGGAACAGGTGGAAAGAGGAATTTTTGACCTATTTGAAAGCCATAGATGGAGAAAGGATGGGGAATGAAAGGAAGAAAAATATTTTCCTGCATTGTCTAGGGTCGGAAGGGCAAGCTATTTTTAGGACTTTGCCTCCTCTTCCTGGGGATTTTGGGAGTTTTGATGAGGCGATGTTGCGGGTGGAGACAAGGTTCAAACCTACAACCAGTATTGCTCTAAATCGCTACAAATTTTATACTAGGGCACAAAAGGAGTCGGAAAGTTTTGATGATTTCTTAACAGCATTGAGGTCATTAGTGGTTTCATGTAATTTTGGAGAAATTACTGATGAAATGATAAGGGACCAGATCATAGTGAATGTCAAGTGTAAGAAAACACAAGAGCAGCTGTGGATTTTAGGAAATCCTACGTTAAAAGAAAGTATTTCTACAGCAAAAGCATTTGAACAATCCAACAAATGGGTGAAAACTATTGAGGATAATTCTAAAGGTGCAAAGAATGATAAAGCGGGTGATGAGATAGGGGCTATTAGCAATATTAAAAGCAATATTCATTCCAATAAGAGTATTGGGAAAAATCAGATTCTTTGTTACAGATGTGGAAGTAATAATCATGTTGCTTCTTTCAAATTCTGTCCCGCCATTGGAAAAGAATGTAGTAAGTGCGGCAGGATTGGGCATTTCTCCAAAGCATGTAGAGATTGGAAAAAAGGGAATAATGGTCATAATATCAATCACGTTAGGAGGAATGAGGTTTCAAATGTGAGATCTCATCCTTCTTCTGAAGTCGCTTGCGTTCAGTGTATACATTCTAAAAGTGGTGAAGTGACGAGTGATTGTGGAATGGTTGTCTCTCTGTTGAATATTGGAGTAGTTGATGGGGAAGTACTCAACTCACCTAAATGTCTTGTGAGTTTTCTTGGTGTAGATCTTGAATTGATGGCGGATTCTGGTTCTCCTTGGACTATAATTACGAAAGATTATTTTTGCGAGAAATTTGGTTCAAGGATATCAGAAAAAGAACTAACGCCTCCAGATATCAGTGCCCTGTGTTTCAATAAATCCACCATCGATTTTATAGGATATTTACAATCTACCATTAGTTTTAAAGGGAGGTCCGCTGTTATTAATTTGTATGTTGCAAAGAAGGGCATTGATGTACTTGGGTGGAGAGATCAGTGGAAATTAGGTATAATGTTAAACCCACGATCTAAGGATCCAGTTATGTTATGTGATAATATATGTTCAGAAATTAATTCTATTGTCACAATAAAGGGTGACGACAAAAGAGAGAAGTTGGCAAATGAATTCCCTACAGTGTTTTCCGAGAAGTTAGGGAAATTGAAAGGTTTCAGTCATGGGATCAAACTCAAACAAGGAGCTGTGCCTCTTGTACAGAAACTCAGAAATGTACCGCTCAATGTCAGGGAGGAACTGAGTAATGCACTTAAAGAAATGTTGGACAACGGGGTAATAGAAGAAATTGAGTCATCTGAGTGGGTTTCCCCAGTTGTTCTTGCTCGCAAACCTGATAAAAGTTTGAGGCTCTGCATAGATTTAAGAGCATTAAATGCTAATATTGTAGTTGATTGCCATCCTACCTAATATCAATGAAGTGGTGAGCATGCTAGAGGGTGCCACAGTTTTTTCTACTCTCGATCTTAGATCGGCATATCACCAGATAGAATTGACGAAAGAGTCCAGATATTTAACAGCCTTTATTACACCTCAAGGTTTGTATCAATTTAAACGTATGCCGTTTGGATTAGCCTCTGCGGCATCCGTTTTCCAGAGATCCATGTTTCATTTGTTTAAGAAAATGGGGGATTATGTTAAATGTTTCCAAGATGACATTCTTGTTTTTTCAAAAAATGTTGAAGTTCATAACGAACATTTAAGAAATGTATGTAGGATCTTAAGTGATTCTGGTTTAACTATCAAAGACAATAAATTTAAATTGTTTCAAGAGGCAATAGAATACTTGGGGCACACGATCTCTAAAGATGGAGTATCTCCTAAAAGGTCGTTGGTTGATGCAATTTTAAAAGCACCTGCACCAGATTGTAAGGAGAAACTGTTATCATTCTCTGGTCTTTGTGAGTACTACAGTAAATTTATCAAAGATTTTGCTTCGAAGATGGAACCCATAAGAGAACTTGCTAGAAAAGACGTGGAATTTGTGTGGGGCGGCAGGCAGCAAAATGCTTTTGAGTCTATAAAAACTGATATGGTGAATGCTCCTACCCTCAGACCTTTTTGTTTGAATAAGCTATGCCTTTTGACGGTTGATGCTAGCCTTTACGGTTTGGGTTGTGTTTTATCACAACGCTCAGGGAAAGAAGAGTGGAATGTTGCGTTTGCATCTCGTACTCTCACTACCACGGAAAGGGGATATGCTGTCATTGAGAAGGAACTTTTAGGTTGTGTGTGGGCTGTGGAACATTTTCGCAATTACATGTGGGGTGCAAGGTTTATGTTGAGGACGGACCATAAGCCTTTAGTGAATATTTTATCCCCTGGAGGAGGGTTGAGAGCTACTGCTCGCATAGCCAGACTCATGTCACGTCTTCAAGAGTATAGTTTTGACATTGAATATGTTCCAGGCAAGTTGAATGTCACTGCAGACTGTCTGTCCAGATTACCATGTAACTTTGCTGAGGAGCCTTGTGAAGATGAAGTGGTAGTCAGCATTACCGAGTCTGTGTCTGATAATTTTAAGACTATTTCTGAAGAAGTATGGAAGAGCAGTATGAGTAAGGATGCCTTACTTTGTCAAGTAAGAGACTTCATCAACAAGGGTTGGCCTTGTAAAGGAGAGGTGTCTGGGGATTTATTACCTTTTTTAAATATTAAAGATGAATTAGTTACTGAGGGAGATTTGATATTTAGAGCTGACAAGTGTATACCTCCTTTGGAGATTCGTGAGTTTATTTTGAAACTCAGTCATGAATGTCATATGGGCATGTCATCCATGAAGAGGTTAATAAGATCCAATTTCTGGTGGCCAGGTGTGGATAGGTTTGTGGACAGGTTTGTAAGGGAATGTCCAGAATGCATAGAAAGTGACAAGTCTTGCAAATGTAGTCCAGCTCCTTTGATTCCAGTTAAATGGCCTGAACATCCATGGCAGAAGTTGGGTGTTGACATATCTGGTCCATTCAATTTTTTGCCCTCAGAGTGTAGGTTTGCTATTGTAGTTGTTGACTATCATTCAAAGTGGCCAGAGGTCAAGCTTGTTTCTCATCCCAATACTAGCAATGTGATTTTGTTTTTAAAAGAGTTGTTTGCCCGGGAAGGTACTCCTGAAATGATGATTTCAGATAATGGAGTGCAGTTCAAATCTTCTGAAATTCAGGAGTTCTTTAGAGATTGTGGTGTCAAACATATCCCAACTGCCTTGTATGAACCTCAAGGGAATGGACAAGTTGAGAGATACAACAGGGTTCTCAAACAGGATATTCTTTGGGCCCGGACTTTTGGAAATTTGTGGAGAGAGAAATTGAGGGAGAGACTTTGGTTGTATCGTATCACACCTCATACAACTACCGAAGTTTCACCTTTCCGCTTATTGAGGGGTAGGGATCCCATTTCCAAATTGTGTCCTTGGTGGTTCAAAAAGAATTGTGACTCTCATAAAACTGCACCGGATGTTTCTGATGTTGGGCAAAAAGTTGGAATTAAGCAACACAAGATCAAATATGATTATAATAAGCGCATGAAGGTTAAGATACCTGAGTTTAATTGTGGTGATTGAGTGAGAATTCAAAAACCTGGTTTCATTACTAAAGGTGATGTAAAGTTTGGTAAACCCATCAAAGTTGTTAAAGTGAATCGCAACAGTGTGGTCAAACAAGATGGAAAAGTCTGGAATGTCCGTCGTGTCTCTAAATGCAAATCTTTAAACTAATGTTTTTCTTAAGGGGGAAAATGTGTTGTATTTTGTGTTCTATTTCTTGCATTTCTCTTTTAAGATGCTCTATTGTGTTTCCCTTTTATTATGCTCTTTGGTTCTGTGCACATGCACCTTCTGTGTATTCCATTTAGAATTGTTTTTATGTGAATGCTGATACTGGCAGATACCTGCTGGGAACAGATGAAATGAGTACTGTGCTGTCTCTATTAAACCAGTACCAACTATAACCTGGATTTATTGGAGTTTTTATTACAGTGTTACCTCGAAACCGGGCCGGTCCTCGGATGCTTGATTCCGTTCTGGGAAGGACATGGCTTTTGTAGTTCGGACTGGACTGTTCCCATGGGGCACAGGGTCAGCGCTGATTTGCATATCGCCATTGTCTAACCCAGGGTGGTGTGGAGTGGAAAAACGATGGATTTGGGCCCAGATCTTTGGACTGGGGTGAATGTGTGACATTGATCCACATTCTGTCCATCACTGTTGTGTTTGCAATTACTGCTCTAAGTGTACTGGGGATGCTCAGACGTGAGTCCCAGGCACTCCACACCACTGGAGTCAAGCTAGCCGGGCTGATGAGAGGTGTTACCTCGAAACCGGGTCGGTCCTCGGATGCTTGATTCCGTTCTGGGAAGGACATGGCTTTTGTAGTTCGGACTGGACTGTTCCCATGGGTCACAGGGTCAGCGCTGATTTGCATATCGCCATTGTCTAACCCAGGGTGGTGTGGAGTGGAAAAACGATGGATTTGGGCCCAGATCTTTGGACTGGGGTGAATGTGTGACATTGATCCACATTCTGTCCATCACTGTTGTGTTTGCAATTACCGCTCTAAGTGTACTGGGGATGCTCAGACGTGAGTCCCAGGCACTCCACACCACTGGAGTCAAGCTAGCCGGGCTGATGAGAGGTGTTACCTCAAAACCGGGCCGGTCCTCGGATGCTTGATTCCGTTCTGGGAAGGACATGGCTTTTGTAGTTTGGACTGGACTGTTCCCATGGGGCACAGGGTCAGCGCTGATTTGCATATGGCCATTGTCTAACCCAGGGTGGTGTGGAGTGGAAAAACTATGGATTTGGGCCCAGATCTTTGGACTGGGGTGAATGTGTGACATTGATCCACATTCTGTCCATCACTGTTGTGTTTGCAATTACTGCCCTTGTGTGTGTGGCATGTTCTGATAGTGAAACACTGCCAAATTAATTTTTCACTATAGCAAGGCTACCTGTTCTCATAGGATAGAATGGGGAGTTTGCTTATAACATCTTATAAACATAACTACCCCTTGGAAAAAGGTAGCAAAATCAAGTTTAGTATGCCTGAACTCAGAATGTTAAAATGCATCTTTTAGTGATGGTGATTATTACATTTTGTGTATGAAAATACGCCTTTTAGAAAGTAGGTATTTTCTTGCTTAGTCATCCAATGTACCTCAACTAGGATGTGTATTGACAGTCTGGCTTTGGAGTGACAGGGGCTGAGGATGTGCTATGGCTCCAGAGAGACTGGATAAGTCAGGCTGGGCTGAATAGACCTGGGCTGCATTTAGAGTAGGGGGAAGAGATTTCCTTTCACCTGAATGGGCCTGGTCTGCCTTCCACAATGCTGTTTCCACCTCCTGCCAGGAAGCTTCACCAGAGAGAACAGTACTGGTTTTGACTGAGCACAGGGCTTCTCTGCCACTGGAGAACAAAGGATTTGCTGTATAAATATTGGGACCGAGACCCCAGTACTTAAGATCACTTCTGGGAAATCAAGAGGAACGTTTGCCAAGGAGAAGAGCTGGAGAAGCTGGGGAGGAACACTCTCATGTGCTGTTTGCTGTCTGAGGTTGGCCTGCAGTGGCTACTTTCTGCCAAGGAAAGGAACAAGGACTTTGGTGTTTGCGGTGTCCCCTACTTGAGGAAGATCTCCAAAGGCTTGAAGTAGAGCTTGCCTCCTGTTCTAAAGTCTCAGGTACACAAAGACTTCACCCCCAGCACTCCTGCCAAGAGGTGCCTGTAGCTGTTCTGGCCTCTGGAATTTGTGCTGACTGTTGGGAGCTGGAAAAGCAACGCAACGACAAGAAGCGCGACGCATCTGTACCTGTTCTCGACACATTGCCAAAGAAACCGACGCAGCACCTGCCGCGGCTTGATAATTCAGCACACACTGCATCGAGTACACCGGTCTACGAAGTCCGAGATCACCGCACCGATTCCGACGCAAGCCCTGCTGTGCGGCTGCAAGAACCCACGAATCGTTTCAGATCGTTGTATTGCATCGAGGCACCAGGTCTGTTGCATCATTGGGAGACGCAGTAAGAAACCGACGTATCACCGCCCCAAGCAGTAAGAAACCGACACATCACCACTTCTCAGGTAAGGAACCGACGCATCAGCTCCCCTGCGCTGCAGTAAGGAACCAACGTATCACCTTCCCCGGATCAAGGAACAAACACATCACCTTTTCTGAGTGTAAGGAACTGAAAGATGAACTTCCCTACGACCCTTTTTGTTTGTGTGTGCAACGCATCCAAGGTACTTTGTGTAAAAGTGCTGCATCTGCAATTTGCTTTGAACTGAACTATTTCTACCACTTGAAAGCCATATGGTACTTACTGTATTGTGAATTTTTGTAATTTTGGTCTTGTTTGGTTTAGATAAAGATTACTTATTTTTCTAAACTGGTGTGGTGCCCATTTGTAGTATTTTCACTGTATTACTCTATGTGTTTACAAATGCTTACACACTGCCTCTGAGATAAGCATGTCTGTTCGAGCCAAGCTACCAAGGGGGTGAACAGGGGTTACTTTAGAAGTGCATCCCCCTTACAATGACTAGAAGCAAGGATCCCTAATTGGACCGCGGTACCTACCTCTGCCAACTAGAATCCAATGTTTCTAACAGGCACACATTAACCATTCTCCTCATTCTCTTGTTTTAAAATGTTAAAAGATAAACTTTTTGAAATAGCATAAAAACAATTGTTATGAATTCAGAAAGTTGTGTTTCTTGTAACATAGCGACATGATAAGAGAGTTGAGAAAGATGTGTTAAGACTCTTTGGGGCTTATTTACAAGCCCCTTGCGCTGCCTGTGTGTCATGTTACATGTGCGCACTGGTGGCACATCCTGCTGCATGGCTTTTTCGTGTGCTTGAAAATATTGCCGCTTTTCATGCAACACTTTGAATGTTAGGGGCGTGACATGGGTGTTACTGTGAGTGTTCCCACACAGCACCCATGTCCACTGATGCATTTCTAGATTTATGAGCAATTGTAAACCTGGAAATGTGGCAGAATGCGACGCCACCCCAGGGGTGGCGTAGCGAGGCGCAACGAGTCTTTTTTTTTCATTTCTCCTAGATTCTTTCTTCTTTCAATGCGTGCCGCATTCTACAGCATGCATTGGAAGAGAAAATCACCTCAAATTATTGTTTTTGCGCAGGAAGGTGACACTTCCTGCACAAAACAATCTCCCCATGATGCAGGCATCCTTGTACCATGGTGCAAGGGTACCTGCACTGGTGCATGGTAGCAGTGTGTCTGCCAGCACAGGGAAAAGCACAGAGATGCGACATATTGTTGTAAATATGTCACATCCCTGTGCTCTGAAACTAACAAAGCGCAGCAAAATGACTTTGGGCAACGTGCTGCATTACTTTCTCATAAATAGGGCCCTTTGTTGCTAAATAGAGCTTTAAAGGCCCTTGACATTCCAGGAAACAATTCTAAAGCGGTTCATTAAAATTTCGATAAACAAGAAATAGAGCCATAATTTCTTCACATAAAAGAATTACAATACATTATAGCTGTAGATAGACAAAGTTAACCATATGGAACTTGTAAAACGTGATAAGGAAAGGGGAAGATGAGGAGGAACAAGAAGGGAAAAGGGAGCAGGGAGTGAGTCTGAAGAAGACCAAACAGTAATATTAACGAGTATTGTAAAGAGTCGGAAGACTTGAACCATAAGGATAACAAGGGAAAAGAAGGATACATTGGAAAAGAAGCGCAGAAGAGTGCCATGAAGATGAACCAACCAGGAACACCCGGTCCGGTATACATGAAATTCGAAAAGAAAAGTGAGCGACCGGGGATGAGTTGGGGGAAATAATTACATAAAGGTTAAAAGGAAGTCTTACCCATTCGAAGAGGAAGGCTTGGAATGTGCATTCAATTTAATAGACATTGGACAACATCTAGGCAATGAACAAAGATATATATACGTTGAAAACAACAGTCAAAGGACCTGAGCGAGAGAGGGTGAGAATACATTACTGATAAACAGACGTATCAATACAAAAATATCAGACTGTTTATATATGATAGTCATTAAACCGTGAAAATAACATGGTAATAAGAGATCAGGAGCCATCCGTATCATAGCCTCTCTCTTATGAAGGTGGATAAACTCTTCAAGTTGGGCTAGAGAATCAAAAGAAGTAGTCTTATCCTTGTAGGTGACCTTGAAGATACATAGCAGGAAAAGAGCATATCTTGCATTAGTATCTCGTAATGAGGGTCGACGACTTAAACATTTCTGACTTCGAGCAGCAGTAGCACAGGAAACGTCCTGTGAGAGAAAGCTCCTGGGACCAGACCAAAACCTCTGTTTCCTTTGTTTGTAGTTGGAAAGGACTTGCAATAAGTAGGTGTACTGAAAGAAGAGAATGATTATTTCTCGTGGTTTAGGGGAAACATTTGAGTCTGAGATTTTGGGTCGAAGACAATTTGTAGTTTACTGGATATTAAGGGATTTAGCACTGGTGAGACCCACGATTTTGGCTAAATTCTCCTGTAGTATGGCTATCATATCATCTCCCTCACCTCCCTCCAGTATGCCATAAACATAGAGATTGTTATGCCTATTTTGAATTCCTAAATCTTCCGTTTGTCAGTCGAGGGTGTGAAAATCCCCTTAGCTATAGTTTCTACATTGAGAGCTACATTCCAGGATTCCACAACATTAAACTCTATGTCTAAAACCCTCCATTCAAGAGAAGACCATTTATCTTCTAACCATGGAAGGGTAGCATACTGTCCATCATGAAATGTTTCACATTTTTTAGCTCGTACATTAAATCCTCCATATGGATGGGAGGGGAGATTTTGTGGGAGAAGCAGGGTCTTTCTTAAGACGTTTATTGCTGCAACCAGAACAGGACAGGCACCCTCTGCCATATTGAGCGTGGAGCAAGTTGCATGAAGGCAGGTGCAGCAATTCAAGGGAAAGTAAGAGAGAGAGGCCAGAGACAAGGCTGTAGAACCAACACGGCCACAACAAGGTCAGAGTCAATGAAGGAGGTAATAATATATCATATGTGAGAGATACATCCCATCTGGGTAGTGGCAGAGCAGCTAAATCTTGACGATGAGGTGTGAGAAATTTACATCAAGAGAAAACATTATAGGGCAAGAGGCAGAGGCATAATTGAAAAACAGAAGAGAAGTTTATGCCCACCTGCGGTGAAAATACCTCAATTATAGCTTATTGATGATGTAATTTGTAGCTGAGAAATTTGATTACATCAAAAGATCTGCTGACATGAGACAGCGGTACATACATTTTTCATTTAAAAGCCTGACCCATCTGCTGCTCCTATATTTCACTATCAACTCAGAAAAAGTTTCTAGATAAAGACCGCCTGGCACTAAAGTCAACTGATAGCAATAATTTAACAAATGCAGCTTGGAAGCCTTAGCATCACTGGCAGTGTGTGGGGATTGTATTTCATTAGGAGTTTTTGTCCTTAAATGTCTTAAACTATTAATTTTGTGGTATTCTTTGTTTTTGAGCACTGCACTCCTAGCAAGCATTTATGATGAGCCCTTAAACAAGTGATAGTTCAGAGTGATTCCCACATAGATGAAAACAGTAAATACCCACCGTGTTGAGCAGAGGGGAGCCTCATGAGAAAAGCCTTTTGTTGAAAAATGCCAGAAATGAGAGGAGAATAAAAGACCTTGAAAGGGGCAACCAAATCGCTCAAATGTGAGTCAGCGGAAAAATGGCTGGAAACGCAGACCGTGACCCATTGCCTATAGAGAAATTGAAGGCTGAAAAAATGGCGATGGGAGTCACATTACACCAAATGAACTCATCGCTGAATAGTATACCCTAAAAGCAGAGCCGCTGCCTGCAGCCACGAGAGAGGAACAGGAGCAACGCCAGTGTGGGTGTTGCAGGCGAAGTAGGGGACCAGGGATCAGGAGCGTTAGCCGCCCAGTTGCGAGCACCCAATCGTAGGCCTCTCTGTTGATCAGTTAGATGTGCGAAATGGGAAGTGCTTGTGGGCCACCAGTGTAGTCTGAGCTCTGTCGACAACAGACAACTCAGTTATGACAGTCTGGTTGCATCTGATGGGCCATGTGATGTAGACTGTGTGATGTTGGTGAATCATGACATGATACCTTGCTGCTCATGCACTTTGCAACAGAGTCTGGTTGATGCAGATCGACAAGACAGTGAAGTTAGAGTTGTATGGTGTTCCATACACTGAACACTAAATGCTGCAGATTGACCAGACTTTGGCATTATTCTTATTGATGATGGTCTACATATCAGTGTTGCATGTTGGTGAGGGGCTCCATGGTGGATCTTTAGTAGCACTGATGGGCCTAGCACTACTGCCTGACTACTACTAATGGAATACATGGTGTTTGTTGGTTGTTCCTGGTGGACCATATGGTGGAGTCGTGGTTATAATTGTGATCCAAGGCCTGCAGCCTAAATGAAGCTTACTGACCATGAGCTTTAAACCCCTGGCTTCAGACTGGCTGTGAAAATGGGCCCAGAATGCTGCTAAGTAGCACATGCAGTGGTGCATGGTGGGGCTGTTGAAAGGCCCAGAAGTACTTTGTACCTGATGCATTGCTTGTAAGCAATTGCGGTGCTCTTGAGCCTCTATGGCTTCTTACACTGCCTCACATGTTTCAGCAGGTGGTCCTCTTGTGGTGATTCCCAACCAAGTTAAATAGCTCAGATCTCCTGGGTTTTGGCATTGGGACTGGATCTTAACTTGTCTTGGTTAGTAGGAAGTGGTTTGTGAATTAGCATAGTGGGGCCCAGCGCTTCTTGTTGTGTGACAGCTTTCCGACTTGCTCATCCATAGAGTGGTGTCAGGAGACGGCGTACAGGAAAAGGCACAAATGTGATTGTATGGTCCATGGTTCTTGCCAATATGACCTCTACTGTACTTTTTTATACTTTGTTTGTTAGGTTATGGTATCTGTAATTGTATTGTGCACCATTTGTAGCAGGTTGTTGGGTCCTCCATGAGAATCTCACTAGGGCACAAGAGGTGTGGGGGACAAAAGTAGGCTATTGGAGTGACCTTGGTATTAGAAGTAGGCAGGTCACTGAAAGCTCCTGCCAAATGCCTTACTCTGGCTCAGCTTGAGGCCCTCTCGGTCCATCGAGCCCAAAACGGCCCATGACTTCCTTTAGGTTCTGCTTGCCACCCACACTCTAGCCTCATGGGCCAAGAATTACACAAAACATCAACCTGTGATGTAAAAGAAGAGAAAGAGATTCCCATCTAGTAGCTGAACTGCACAAATATCAAAGATCAATACTGCCTTCTCTACTTGAGCAAATTGTGTGATCCTAGGCAACTATATTAATCACAGAGCCTCCTTCTTCTTCATTATCACATATGAGATCACCTTCAATTACACGAGTTCATGATGTGCACTGCTCAAAAACCGTCTCTTGTGTTCAATTTAATGGACTATAATGCTGTTCCATGTATAATAAGAATCTAGGCCACCTAAACAACCGACTGACTAATTACTTCCCTCTTCTTTCTCTTTGTGCATTGTTGTCAGGCGAAGGGGACACAAATGGTGCTAATTTCAGATTTAAAAAAGCAATCACTTTTAATAAATGCCCCTCAATGAAGTGAAATCATCAGATTTACTAACACTGCTCCATTTTGCATTTTAAAGAAATTACTTTTTCGAATTTTGAACAGATTTTATCACGTTTTTTACACGACGTTTTAGCACGATTTACATGCCAAACATTTCAATGGCTCGGCTCTGGCTCTTAGAGCCAGGTCAGACCTTTGGCTCCACTCGGGCTTGTCTCTTCCTGTTATTTTGTAGGGTCCTCCCCCTCAACTTCCTGGCAGCAGAGAAAGCAGAGGAACAAGGTGGACAGAAGGAAAGGGGAAGCACAGAGTAAATGGGAACAAGGGCAGAAGAGGTGCAGGTGGCAGTACAGGAGTGAAGGTTGAAGCGGATAAGGAGCATGGGAGAGCAGGGAAGGGAATAAGACGTGAGGGACCGGGGCAGAGGGGAGAAAGCACCGAGGAGGGGGGAAATGGGAAGTAAGTGGAAACATAAAAGGCGTGGAGGGGGTGCAGAAGTGGCGGGGGTCCTCATTTCGTGCTCAACCTCTGCTGACAGGGGTGCTGCGTGCCTTGCTTCTGCACATCCCCTGCCAGCCCTGGACGGCTCCTGGCTGCGCGCGCTGATTGCGTTCTGCTGCCCTCATTTGAAGCAGCTGTCCACGGGCCGCCGCCATAAGCCGTCCTCCGAGGCCCATTAATAGCTTCAGTTATGGATGGTGACAGCGCTATTGAAAGGAATCTATTCCTATGATGAAGACGGATAAACACTTCGAGTAATCACTCGCAGGCAGCGCCTGGGGGCGCACAGAGCAGCCGGAGCCTCGCGCCGCCGTCGCCTACATGCAGCGCGGTGGCCTGCAGAGCTGCCGGGGCCTCGCCCGCTCGGGCAGCACCTCAGATGCCTACAATAGGGCAGCAGCGCACGAGAGCAGCATGGCCTGGCACACTGCCAGGTCTAGCCAGTGCTTGAAATGGAAAAATAGAAGTGCAGGTACTCGGTACCAGAGCACCTGCTTGTTTCCGAGAAGTGCTGGTACTCTCCTATTAAAGGTATTGCATTACTCGTGAAAATGCCAGTACTCTCCCTCTCAAAAAAAAGTGCTGGTACTCTGTACCTACTACCGGACAGTATCGGCCCATTTAAAGCACTGGGTCTAGCAACACCACAAGTTAACAGAGCTGCAGAGCGACCAGCAGCACTGCCATGACCTAAAACACTGCCCTGTCTTGTGACACCAGAGATGCCTACAATACCACTCCAGCCAGCAACTCCACCCTGGCCTAGAACCCTCCACGGTTTGTGGACACCACACATTAATACAATAGTTCGGTACCCAACACAATCTTCATTAACATCCGTGCTCTGGACCCCTGACAGACATATTGTGTCCTATAATCAGAGCCACTAGAATTATGCAATTGCGCGGCTGTGGCGATTTCTACATATTTGTAGATTTGCCGCATTTGCCACATACTCTATCATCTGCCACATAATGTGCAGATTTTGACATAAAAGTTGTTTCAAGCTCAAACGGTTCAAAAGTTACTAAAAATGAAGCAACAAGTGTTGCCGCATGCTAGAAGGCCCTTTGCAAAACTGGACTGGTCACCTTTCCGTTGCTTAGTGCTATATTTGGGTGTTAAACTGGTACTTATAAGGTGCAACTAATGCCCAGACAGGTTTACCAAGTTTAAAAATGTCTAATTAATGAATACTATTATAAAATGTGCTGCATTCTCCTGCATAATTTGCCCTTTTTATGCTGCATAATTTACTCAAACCTGCCACGTAATTTGGCCCTCTCCTGCTGCATAATTCCAGTGTCCCAACACACCATGGCCTACAACAGACATTACAGCCTCATACATCCATGGTTGCCTGTAAATCCACAGCAACTTGGTGCACAATCTCTACTTCTAACTCCAGTGCAGAATAAACCACCACCTCATTCCAGAAACCCCACTGTAGTGCACAAAACCACAGTGACCTCCCACTACCACCATGGTCTACCACAGAACAACCTACAGTAGTGCCAAAGGCACAAGCACAACTTCTGAAAACGCTGTCACTTAAAATGACAAAGTGATTCCAAGACCACACAGCCTACCTACACCACTGTCACATATCAACATCCACAGATCGGACAAACATCAATTGCACCACTGCTGCAGCCTGTGACACTTATGTATCCTTCCAGGGCAACCATGCCCCCCCAACAATGTATAGCTGTAAAGGGATACACGAGTGGCCCCGTGCAGGTAAGAGTGGTGGGGGAAGGGGCGGGTGGGGGGCAACTCGACAGACGTCCATGAGGAAAAATTAAATAAATAAGTTTTTTTCCCTCATTGTTGTCTGCCGAGTTCCCCCACCCTGCCCCCAGTGGCAGCTGCTCTGCTAAGGCGGAGGAACGTTACCCCACTGCTTTTTGGAGTGGAAAAAAAGGAAAAATAAAATGATAATAACTCAATGCTATTATCATATTTTTTTCCCTGCTGTGGCATCTGGGTGGGCGGGCAGATCTGCCCTGCTCTCAGAGCAGGAGGAGCAGTGGTAGGCACTATGTAAGTGTGCCTGAAAGTTTGGTTGGCCCTCTGGCGCGGGCCAAACATTCATGTGCACTTTGCATGTTCTTCCCCAGGCTGCATTACAGCCTGCATGGAGAACATGACCAGCCTCCCATTCCCTGGCTGAGCGCCAAACCAAGGCGCTCAGACCAATCACAACACTGCATTGCAGCATTTTGATTGCCTATTGGGACGGTGGAAGCTGGGTGCTTCCTGCTTCCTTTGGGGAGAAGAAGCCAGGAAGAGGACGCAGGAGAGGCGGCAGTTCACAGACCGGAGGCCCAGTTGTGAAATTGTTGGAGTGCAGGGATGTAAGATGGACGGGGTCTGTAAAATAGAGAAATGCATGGATGAATAGGATTATCATGCACATGCCATGATTTATGGATCGAAGAGGTTCCTCTAGTACTAAAATCTGTGCATGGAAGGGTTTAGAGTGCAAATGTCCGCACATGGAATAGTTCAAAGTGCAATTCATTCGACATGGAAAGGTTTGGTGGGTGAAGATTTGCACGTAGAAAGAGCGTACTGTAGAGAAATGAACAAGGTGTATGAGGTGACGAGGCTTGGGCATTGGGACTGCTTCCATTTCAAAGATATAGAAATTGTTTACGGTGCACATGTCTACATTGAAACTCTGCCTTGTAGAGATCTGTACATAGAAAGCATGCAGGGCAGAGATATGCACAAGGAGTTTATGAATAGGGCAGAGATCTGTGCAAGTGGTTACAATGGAGATGCATTGAAATGGTTCACACTGCTTAGATATGTACATTAAACGTGCTTATTGTCCAGAGAACTGCGCAAGGGGTTTAAACTGTTGAGCTGGATGAAAGAAAATTGCGCATTTCATTGAAATACTTGGAGAAGTCAGTACAATAAACTGTTTAGAAAGCAGGATCTGGTCACAGAAATAGACTACAATGCACAGATATTAACAAAGGAACTCCAATGCAGAGATCCGTTCATGGAATGGTTTCCAGGTCGGAAGTTTGTGCACGGTTTGGAATACAAAGATCTGTGATGTGAATAGTTTACCGTATAGAGTTTTGTGCACGGAATGGTTTGGAATGCAGAGATCCATGGATGTGAATGGTTTACATTTCAGAGGTTTGTGCATGGAATGGGTTGGAATGCAGAGATCTGTGCATGTAAATAATTTACAGGTCAGAGGTTTGTGCACGGAATGGTTTGGAATGCAAAGAGCTGTGTTGTGAATAATTTACAGGTCAGAGGTATGTGCATGGAATGGTTTGGAATGCTTAGATCTGTGCATGCAAATAATTTACAGGTTAGAGGTTTGTGCACGTGATGGTTTGGAATGCAGAGATCTGTGCATGTAAATAATTTAGAAGTCAGAGGTTGGTGCACGGAATGGTTTGGAATGCAGAGATTTGGGATGTGAATAGTTTACAGTTCAAAGGTTTGTGCACGGAATGGTTTGGAATGCAGAGATCTGTGATGTGAATAGTTTACCATTTAGAGTTGTGTGCACGGAATGGTTCGGAATGCAGAGATCTGTGCATGTGAATAATTTACAGTTCATAGGTTTGTGCGCGAAATGGTTTGTAATGCAGAGATCTGTTTATTGAATGGTTTACAGTTCAGATGTTTGTGCACGGAATTTTTCTGAATGAAGAAATCTGTGATGTGAGTAGTTTACAGTTCAGGGGTTTGTGCAGGAATATGTTTGGAACGCAGAGATATGTGATGTGAATAGTTTACTTTTCAGAGTTTTTTGCACGGAATGGTTTAGAATGCAGAGATCTGTGCATGTGAATACTTTAAAGTTCAAAGGTTTGTGCACAAAATGGTTTGGAATGCAGAGATCTGTTTATGGAATGGTTTACAGTTCAGATATTTGTGCACAGAATGGTCCTGAATGACGCGATCTGTGATGTGAATAGTTTACTGTTTAGAGTTTTGTGCATGGAATTGTTTGGAAGGCAGAGATCTTTGCATATGAATAGTTTACATTTCAGAGGTGTGTGCACAGAATGGTTTGGAATGCAGAGAATGGTTTTGGAATGGTTTACAGTTCAGAGGTTTGTTCACAGAATAGATTTAAAATGCAGGGGTCTGTGCATGTGAATAGTTTGGAATGCATAGATCTGTGAATAGTTTACAGTTCAGAGGTTTGTGCACGGAGTTGTTTGGAAAGCTGAGATCTGTGCATGTGAATGGTCTACAGAGCAGATAGGTAAAGGTGGAAGCGAAGGGCTGGAACTGGCGTTTATAGATCAGGGCTCTCTTTATAGAAATAGTTTACAGCGGAGAACTTTGTACAGGGATTTATGGTGTGAAGCTCTGTACCTGAAAATGCACTACGGTTCAAAGAGTTGTACGCGGACATGAGTTTTAGTGCTGCACACGTGGACTTTCCGTGCAGACATGAGTAGAAGGGGTCTATATTGCACAGATCTTCACATTTAAAGAGATGGCATGTTCTAAGGGTGAAAGTTCAGAGATTCCCGTCACAGCTGTACCATTATAAAAACGTTTTTTTCTTTTTTTGCATTTAGTAATTTCATATGTCTTTCGGCAGCTTCCACGAGGGCTTTGGGATTTCCCCGCAGCACCAATAAAAATGTGGGTTTCCTCATTTGTGGGGCTGCTATCAGTGCAGAAGTTCCCACAGGGAGCCACCCTAAAGTTTTTCTCAAACTTGCCCTTAGTGAACAAGTTACTTACCTTCAGTAACACTCTTTCTGGTGGGTATTCTAACTACAGATTCCTCATTTCGCAAAGCCCCCCAGGTTGAATTTGAACACCCTTCCAAAAACCGCTCAAGTACACCAGTGCAGGGGGCATCGGAATCCGCAGCAACCGTGCTCCACCCACCAAAGTGGCGATGCGGAGCCACACATAAGCACCACCCGTGCGCACCAACCTTAGCTTACAACTAAGCATTCCATGCTCTCAGAAGCAGATCCACAGCAATAGAATGAGAACCGTGACAGAGTGCACAATCTAGCCTGACACTTCATTCACACCACAGGACACAGTACAGATAGGGCGAGTGGAGGGTCAGTGAGAAATCTGCCATTAGGTAGAGCAACCTTTTCAGACACCATTGCATCTGCCAGGAGAAATCTAGCACCAGAACACCTCTGGCCCAGGGCTTAGTGGCGACCTTAGCTCTGGTAGAAATACACCAAAGGCTTCAGCATAGCATAACACATCTTTATGCAGAGAACAGTTTATCTACATAATGTCTGCTTTAGAAAACCTTTCCTCTTAACATCAGAGAACTCCACAAAAAGTTGGTCATCCATTTAGTCCCCGTTCGAATAATTGATACAAGACTAAGGGGCATATGTACAATGAACTGGCAGAGCGTGGGTTATCTCCAAAATTGCTAATGTCGGTCTCCATCAGTTCAAAAACGCAGGGATAAGCCGTAGTTATAATGATACGGCACATCCCTGCGTTTCCTCCGGTGCTGTCACTAAATTAAGCTGCCTAGCTCCAACGCATTCACTCTTGCACCATAGTTCAAGGGTGCCTGCGTTACCCATCCCAATCGGAGATTAGCGACTACCTAGATGATGTGGCACTGGTGTGGTTTAATAACGGCGCCAGGGAATGTATGAAGCTGCCAATTACAACGGAGGACATAAGACAGGTGATAAGCAGTTTGCCGGCTGACAAGGCCCCAGGGGCTGACGGGTTGACAGCGGTCAGATATTGCAGATATACTGGCCCCTAGACTACTACAGGGCTTTCTGGAGGCAATGGAAACTGGTCCACTGCCTCCAACACTCCGTGAAGCCACTATCATAACCATATTAAAGCCAGAAAAGGGCTTGCTAGGTATTTGGACGATTAGGAGGGTATCATCTTAGGTATTTTCCCCTGTCTATTCCTTAGTCTAAACATTATTATTCAATATATTTAAATTTAGGTCAGCGAATATCAAAATTAGATTCAATGTAAATATAATAATAAATGGGGTAGAGAACTGGGTAGAACTATGGCATTGTAAAGTTCCTTTAGGGTTTGGGGATGGGTAGTGTTTTGTGTGCACTGAGTTTTTAGAGTTCAGGGATGTGCCTTGGCAGTGATTCTGAATGGTTCGAAATGAGTGAACAATCTCATCAATACTTATGAGGTAGGTTCAATTGCAACCCATTAGGAATTGTTTTTTTGTGAACCTACCTATTAATACATAGACTAGTTCCCCAAAATAAAACACTGGCCGCAAAAGCACGGGTCGCAAATTATGACCAGCATTTTGTGACCACTGCTACGTACATCTAGCCCCAAGTTCTTCTGAGAGAGTTCCTGTTTTCCCTGCCTGTTGAAAAGCTGCCACGTGACAGAAGCACCTCAGAAGCCGATGACGAGTTGAAACCTGTCTACCAGATCTTCTCCCGAGAACGAGGATGTGGCTAGAGGGAGAGACTGTCGGCGGGGAACTAGTGTATATAGCAGAGCAAGAACGAGAGCAATCACCACCTTAATGCAGATGAGTAGCCATTGAGTAGTGACATACTCCCTTACAAAGACAAAATAAACCTACCCCCCCCAAGGAGTACTTCATGTTCCTTCCCAGCCTCCTGCCGTAATCCATTGATACTGTATATTAGACCAGGGACAAATATCTCCCCAGTGGATGGTGAGCGTGTCCAGCTGTATCTATAGTTCCCGTGACCTCATTATTGCAAGATTTTGAAGTTAGTTAACCCCAAGCCACACCGGACACTGTACTTAGGACTCGTTGACCTCTTTCTGTAATTACATGCTTTTCCTACCTGACATCTCAATGACCCACAGAATAAATTAACCCGGCTCGTAGGAGCCCCCTGACTAAAAAATGGGCCGGTATTGACTGGTGAGCCATGAAGTTTTCACAGTATGCGCAACTTTCAGCAACTCACCCCCGTAAAGCCAAGACACTGGAATATTTTGACTGCCGCCAGCATGTTTTAAGATATACGTTAGTGGAGATCCCAGAACCCTAGTGAAAACTAAATAATGTCAGCCGTGACTAGCCTATTTCCGAATACCACCCCATTTTTACCGGCCAGCAGCTTCAATATATAACTGTGAGCTGAAAAGGGCTCCGAGAGTTTAAAGGAAAGCTGACAGCATCAATTTAGCTCAAAAGCAACAGTCTACTCACTAATGTCGATTTTGCCAATTAGGGAACATAATTGATCATTTGGACCGTGCACACCAGAGGGAGCTAAACATTTTGAGCTACCCGAGCACCATTTTATTATGATTAGGTCTCCTAGTTTTATGAGATTTTTATTTTTCTACTTTTCTGTCTGTATTTTTCCATATTTAGTTTTTGGCCCTCTTATTGGTATTTATCCATATTTATTTTGTGTTTTGAGAATAAATGGAGCTGTAAAATGGTATATTTCCACAGTTATTTAACTCATAGACATTGACTCATATGTGGATACCTGTCACGTTTTAGCAAATTAAGCAACCCCATATAACAAAACGCTACATCTACAGGTACATATTAGTGTTTATACTACAAATATATGTTAACATATGCTTGCCATTAAGGAAAATCTCGTCCTCTTTTTTAACTCCCCATGCTGATTATCTGCTCAGATTTTGCTTGGAATTCATGAAAGACAGGATGGAGATTCTTTCACAAGAAACATAATTTTCTGTATTTTTCTGCTTTTAAAAATAAATATAGACAGGAAACAACTTCTTTTCTGTTTGTATTTATCTGTAAAAAATAAGTTAAAACAGAAAACTGGGACGCTAAAGTATGATTAAACGCCTCTTTTTTTGTATTGCATTATTAAAAATGTATTATTTTTCAAAGCAATACCAATTTCTGGACATTTGTAAACTGTGAACATAATTGTATTACATTGTATCTGAAAATAAAGCCTTAACAACCTTTTCTGAGTAAGTCAGATAGCTTGAACACAGCAGTGGTGAGTCAACAACACTGATCGATCAGTAGCAGAAACTTTATAATACTTGCAGTACTCCAACAGGGATCACTTTCAATGGGCGTACAAATTTCCTTTAGAAAATATATGCGTTTAATTCCTTTTGAAAAGTGTTAGATTGGGGAACCGCTTAAGTGTGTGTGGAAAGGGAGTTCCAAAATTCAAGGCCTACCTCTAAGAACCCTCTGCCACCTTTTAATTTAAGCTTGTCCTGCACTATAAGCTGTAAGAATTTGCTCTGGCTTCAAGATGTCTCAACGACTGATAGACTGTGGCTCTGTTAGACATGTATAGGGTGTCAAGATTGTTAATAGACGTACACATCCTGCAGCCGCGACATGTCACATAGCTTTGCAGTACCAGAAAATGTTTTAACAGTGGAGACATTTATACAAGTAAGATGTAGCTGTGCTGTCATTTGAATTATGAAGTAGGGCAAAACCAAATTGTGCGGAATAACGTGTATTTGTGAAGCTCACGGTCACACCCGCAACGGGGAATCTTGGCACTATAATAACAGATGTACATTGTTACCCAACTCAATGGTACTCATTTTATTGACCTCAAATGGATGAAAGGCTGAGTGGCCCTGCCGGGATTTGAACCTGTTTCCATGAGGTCGAACACAGGCCCCTGCAGTGGATGCTTTAGTACACTGAGCCACCAGACCCGGCGAAAAAGGATGTGCAAATGATTTGGTAAAATAAGGTAAAAAGTGTGGCGTGATCATTACACATTTTGCAGAAGTATTCTCTCATTTTGTGTCATTTTTATACAGGCAGACACTGTTTGGGCAAACGTTTCACCTATTAGTATTACTTTAACAGCTACCTACCGCAATCAGCAACTGAAAGGTGTAAGTTTTCCTCTCAAAATGTCCTGCTGCTGAATTGCAACGTGTGGGAGAGTTGTTAGTTACTTTTGATCCGTTTGAGGTAGAAACAGCTAAAATCAGAAAAATTATGCAGCCAAACATCCACCAGGTGCGTGGTCTAATCCATAATTATGCAGAACACGCTGCAGCTGTAGAATCACATCATTCCAGGGGGCCAGGGCATAGCTACCCGTGCAGCGGCACAGGCCCTAGGGGTGCGCTGGGCTCTTGCACCCAAACATGACTGCCTTTCACGTTATGCTGGTAGGGCCCATTTCCGTCCTTCGCGTCATGGCTGTGGCGCCTGGCTATGCACTGGTAAGATGTTTGCAGAACACAGACTTTCGAATGACATCATGGCGGGGCTAGGCGCGATGAAGCGCCTCTTAAACACACAACATATTGCAGCCAGCTCTAGACTCGCGAGGACAGATTTGAAGCTCGGTTAACATAACCGCCAGAACTGATCTTTCATACAGAACTAACTCAACCGCGTGTGGAAGCGGAGACGGCAGATGGTGCCAGTACTGTCGAACTCTTGAAGATGGAGGGGCGCGTCGGGCGCCTCACAGCCGCTCTGCGCCATGTACATTGTCCCCCTGGGCCTTTAATAATGAATAGGGCGTCTGCCCGGGTAATGCGCCCATGGTTTATACTTACTTGTTGCCCCTGATGTATGTTTTACAGGGAAGGGGTGTCAACACAGCAGGCCTGTCTGACACGCATCCGCGCGGCTATTAGGGGTTTGAAACACTGCACAAAGGAGGAATAGCAAATATATATTTAACATTTTGTCCTTAAGGGAAAGGATGTAGCAGTTTCTGAGGCGACAGCTTTACAGAACGGAAGACGAAATGTTCTGCTCAGCGTGGAGCACTCCTCAGCCCGCCGCCGGTAGGATCTCATGTACTTCAATTAACCTACAATTACAAACTAATTTTGTAGGTCGAGTCTGGTCAGCGCATGCGCTGCTCTGTGAGGCATGCTGTACTTGGTTATGGACGTGAAGCTCCTCCCACTCTCCACTAATTATTTTCAGTTGGCTCCTGTTTCTGTCATTTCTAAATGGTTCCTTCTGATTCGTTCATAGGCTTGTTAGTCCCTCCTTAGTAACGCCTTGACTGCATTTGTAAACTCCCATGAGGACAGGACTTTTAACTTGTGTTGTTACATGGTATGTTTATTTAGTCCGAGAGCACTATCTGCTTTTAATATTTTTGTCCAACTACAGATACGTCTTACCTGCAAGGCTTTCAAGATGTGCGCGAGGCACCTTCAGGTTCGAGAATGGCAGCCGATTAATTCTTTTGTTATGCGCGGCTGCAGAAATTAACACAAACTCACTAATGGTTCCCGTGGCTCGCAGTCCCACATCTCCGTCCCACCCACAGGTGCCGCGCTTTACATTTTCAACATGGCGCCCGCTTTAAGGTTAATACCATGGGCACCCACTTTCACAATAATAGGGGTGCCCGTTTTCTTTGCCACCAATACACATAACAAGCATTTGCAATGCAATAGGTCTCGCATTTTCAAAACTTTTACCTATTGGTATTGTAATTGACAATGCCTATTATATGTGCAGGTTTTTTAAACACATAAATAAAAGGCATTGTCATTTACAATGCCAATAGCTCAAAATCTCATAAATGAGAGACCTACTACATTGCAAATGCTTGTTTTTTTTAGAGGTCAGCTGTGAGGGTCACTAAGACATTAGGCAGCGCATGTCTGCCGCGCCAAACAAAATGGCATACTTGGGTTGGGCCAAGATTTACTATCCTGTAGCCTTGGCGCTCACGTGACTCTAAGTGGTACGCCACGATGCCAAGGAACACGGACAGCAGCGTCGATCAATTATGTTGAAGTACTGAAGGTGGACTGTAGTGCAGCACCAAAAGCGGTCTGCGCTTGGAAGTGCTTCTATCCACCCAACATGTAAGCAAAGGGAAGCTACGGGTGAGAGCAGCCCAACCATCAGTCGGATTTGAAAGAAAGCCATATCTGCTAAGTAGCATGGCCTGGCTGCATCAAATCCTAATTCCAAATCAAACCAGGAATTAGCAAGGGCCCACATGGTTTATCGCATCATATTACCACATGTAACGTTGTATTTCTGCGAGATCCCACTCCTTATGTGAAACATGCTTGTGCCAGGCAATGCTTAGTTTGTAGTGAAAAGAGCGCTGATGCCTAAAGCTCTGCTCTGAAAACCACCACCCTGCAATTGAATGTGTGTGCACGAATACCAAGGTTGCATAGTCTTAAATTCACCTCAGGCCTCTATAATCCACTACCAGACACTGTTTGTTACCTCTTTATCTCACACTTACAGGCTCCTGCTTACTCCCTTTATGATGTTTTTTCATCTTTCTCATCCCTGTCTTTCCGCTTTGTTTGTTTTGCCGTCTCTTGCTCTATGTTGCAGAAAAATAAGTAGGTCCCCAAAAATAAATGCCGTGCCACGCACCAGCAACCACCGGCTCAACTTAAGCTCTGCTTCTGCGGTTGTTCTTGCTTTGAAATTTGTAATGGTCAGTGTATCTCCAATGCAAATCTCACCCTAGATACCAGTGACTTGCTTCTGTGCTACAGTGCCAGGCCCAGCTCCAGGATTCTGGATTTGGGTGATCCATGAACAATCATAGAAGGGCCAAGGAGTTGAATGGGCGAGAAGGCAAAAATCAAGAAAAGGTTGTGAAAAGTCTACTGTTTGAGACACTGTCAACATCTGTTCAGTTCTGACATGTCTAAGGAGCAAAAGTTACATATCTTTCATAAAGTTGGGTCTAATGGATAAGACTATTGGCCATGCCCAGTATTCCATGCCCTGTGTGTATTGTGTGCATGGGTACTGAATACTGGGCATTGGTACGAAACCTTCTCCTTGCTTAGTGCCGAATGGTCAGGCCCGGCTCTAGGGTGGTGCAATTGGTGCCACCGCAACGGGCGCTGACTTGAGGGGGGGGGGCATGCTTATTTTTTAAAGGCATCAGATGCCACGTTCCTTGTCCCAGAAATTTTCAAGCATGTCCAGACGGTGATTAATGTTCTTCCTCTAGAGAGACCAGAGCTTTGCCTGGTAGAGTAAGTTTTGACTCATCATAGTGCAGAAGGTTAATATGCCTGCTGCAAAGAATGTTGCATATAGTATAAATCGGTCAATGGGTCATCCTTTAGTAAGAGAGATCCTTTTGTTACTTGCAGTTTAAAAGTTAAAATCTGACTATAGAGCAGTGAGCTATTAAATGTCATCAAAGATCTGCATGCTAACTGCAAGGAATATATTACAGCTACACGTTTTTTTGCCCAGTCTTTCCTTATCCTAATATTGCAAAAAGGGTTCATTTGGGTAAAAACCAAGTCTTCTTAATAAAGAAAACCCCTAACAATGGTGTTACATTTCAAATTCTGAATTTTTCCTTTTCCAGACCAAGGACTACTGCCTACCAGTGTGGATGACATGTGACTCCTACCCCTTGTAGGCCTCTGGCTTATATATCATTTCCTACAAACTGATTTACACATGTATGATTGTCTCTGTGAAATGTATGTGTGATGTAAAGTGTCTTGACACTTTAAACTGGCATGAGTGGCGCTATAAAACTAAATAGATTTAAGAGACAGTGGTTATGTAGACTTGGGAGGCATTGTCAAATGGTGGTAGTGAGGGAATCCGTGGTGAGGTGGTCGTCAGGTGGAGCGCCAACAAACCTTGTCACACAGGGCGCCACCAGTATTAAAGCCGGTACTGCGAATGGTAACATCTGTAGGTTATGCCCAATGAGTACTGCGAATAAAGTATCTCTGCTTAGTGGCTGGTAGGCAAATCAATGACCCTAGATTACCGCAGAGAGGAGTGTTTTGGACACAAACCATGTCTGAAATTCATTAGATGTCAATTTGGGTGATGCTTTGTTAGCATAGCCCCCATAAATAAAAGTCAATGTTTTTAGAATCTGGATCACAAGTATAATCGTCTTTCAGCAGGGATATCAAAACTGATGTTTCACAAGAATAATGACGGAAGAGTTCTTTAAAAAAAATAATTTGTGTACATTTAATTATCTATATGAATTCTGGATTTTAAGATATGTGAGAGCAAATATGCTATGCAAAACAGGCATAACAGATGACATGTTCTGAAGTTACGTGACCCTTACCATAAACGCTGTCTCACGTTTGATGTTTGATTTACTCCTCACAAGAACCCCACATTGGCAATAGGGAACTATGTTTGCGCAAGGTATAAACTTCACACACTTAAGTTTGCATGAGCCCAGTTCTATTTCCTGCAGTTGCAAGTTCCACCAGACTTCCAGTTGCAGGGATATTGATGTCCCTGCTGTATCGCAGTACCTCAAGCCCTGAGTGACAGTAGGGAAATTGAATATCGCTTTCCAAGGTGCTGGAAGCTCGGTCATGGTGCTTCCGGTATCAGGGCAGTGGGCATATTTGAACTACTGCGAGCCAGTTAGACGTGGCTGTCACACTGCATACTCGAGGAGGAATCTGGCACCGGCAATGCAGAAACTGCAACACAAGCTTCTTTTTCTGCAATGTATTTATTTATTTTTAAAACTCCACCACACTCACACTTTTGGTAGTACTTTTCAAAGTGCTTTCAAAAAAATATATGGAAAGGGTGCTAATAAATAAAGCTGGATGGAATACATATTCTGATTTGACAGCTCTAGATGGTGCACTACATAACTCTATACAATCATGACATTCAACGTATGCAAAGTTTTCAGGCAGAGGGAAAGCTCCAGGGTGTGCAGGCTGGAACACTTGAACATATTCCTCAAAGATATTAAAACATACCAGTTAAGTTGCTTTTAAAAGCACGCATAACAGTGCTAAACAAAATAATTCAGTAATTCAGATTGATCACAGACATTGCACTGCATACTTCTTGCTTTTTTCAGGAAGAGTATAGTGCTCCGATTCTTTTTTTAAATGCACCTTAATGAATGTGTTGCAGGACTTTTTAAGATCTGCTTTAGTTTTTGTTTTGTAGTCTATATCTGATTTATTTAGCTTCCTTTGAAACCTTTGATTTTCAATACATGTATAGTAACCTTTTTTTATGTAGTGATTGCTAAATCATATTGTACTGTTTTCTAGCAATGTAAATAGCAAGAGTTCTTATTACTCAACTCAGTGATACCAATTTTATTCTCAGAAGGATGAAATGCAGTGATGCACATGCTGGAACTTCGGGCAATGTCCTGCAAGTTATGCATAGAACCCAGAAGAAGACATAATATTGGGACATATGCCCATGTAAATCGCTTGTGCATCATACAAATTCTTTGTGAATTTATGAATTCATTGTCGGGGTACAACACACATTTCCTTATTTTATTTTTCATTTACTGCTAACATTTAAAACAAAAAAAAACTATTAACATATGTTATATTTGTATGCACATTTTCTTGATTTTTTATGGGAAGGCTGAATATTTTTCGATTTGTAGTTCCCAATTCACTGTGACTTTTAACTACCTCTAATGAGAGCTTTTAATCAGTTTCTTGCTCTAGTGGTGGTGCACTAGCAAACCTCTGTCCAAATGGGGAGTGGGTGGATGAGACAAGATCAGCTTCCATCAGGGCTGACTCCGCATCTATCCACATCAGGCTTTTCAGAAGGATATTTAAGATACTTTCTAAGAAAACTACTGCTGGTACCATTGTTGTTCTCAGTGCTTAATTTGAGGTGGAAGTTTGCGGTGCTCAGCAATGGCACTTAATCATCAACACCAGCACTATAGTTTCTTAAGCGCCAGTTAAGGACACAGTCATTTTTGGGAGGCACTGGGAGATTAAGTGATTTTCCCTGAATCGCAGGATGTTGAGCTGATGCTGAGACATGAACCTGGTTCCCCAGCTCCGAAGTCAGCAGCTCTGGCCATTACACCACACCCCCACTTCCCAGTTTGTAGTTGGCTCTGTTTTATGCAGCGTTACAGGAGAAATGGGCTGGTGCCAGCTGCCTCCTGACGAGAGCCTCGGCACTTATATTTTTACAAATTAACCACTAGCCTGTGGTAGTTATAATAATGATTTATGAAAGAGACCTTGGACGTCACAAAATTTAAAGATACGCTATCTTGTATTTAGACAGATTTTAAAATGGCAAAGAAACAATATTCAACATGAATAGACATTATGTTATATTATCACATAATCCCAAGTTTTAGCAATTTAGCAGAAGCATGGCTGTTCTTAACATTTATTTCTCTTTACAAAGCAGCCAATACGTGTTTCGCCCATTGGTGGCCGGTTGGCCCTGGGTCTTTCTCAAGGCGTCGTAAGTTATTTGTTGTTGTGTGGTGATAAATTATGACTTATGACAGGCTAACAAAATATCAAGGTGGTTTGCCATAAAATAAAGTTAAGAGTTAGAATTGTTAACATAGACTGAAGTTGTACCGTTGGGCCATAGAAAAGAGGGTGTTGTAGTTGGGGGAAGAAAGGGCGGGTGGCTGAGAAAATTGGAATTATCTGAACAGACTAAGTTCATGGCCATGCTTTGTATAATTTGGCATAATACAACGCACAATTTGATGCAGGTAATGGATGAACTGATACAAGTTGCTCAAAGAGACCCTGAGTAAATGCTGAGCAATAGGGAATGCGGAGAGTGAAAGAGGTGGTGTCAAACGGGCACTGAATTTGAAAGAGAGTTCCTCTGGAATGAAGGGGTGTGGTGGTGCAAAAGCAGCTGTTGTGTTAGTGGAGACTCCTGTTAGGATAGTACTGCTTTGAAGGCAGGTGTATAGAGTTGAGGTATCCACCTAAAGTCCATTGTACCATCTCTGGAATACCAATGGCTTTAATGGAAAGGTGAAGAGAGACAGAATTCTTTAATGTCTTCAGAGCAGCAAACATTTGGTAATATTGCTAAAAGAAATGCATTTGACTAGCACAACGTGTAAAGAACTGCTCAGATCAAGAATAATTCAGGAGATCTACTGTTCCTCTCTATTCTGTTATTTAGAAAAGTTGCTATCCTTGTTAGGGCAGGATTAGGAATAGGGGTTCTGGAAGACAGGCTAGATAATTCTGACAGATGGGTTAGAGCAGCTGTTCTTAACCAGTGGCCCGGGACCCCTGGGCGTCCACAACGTTTACTTAGGTGACCGTGACTGTTCAGAAAACTAAATAATATTAACAGATTACTAAAGTGTACATAAACCAAGAAGTATGATGTAAAACTTAAAATAGTAAATCTTTCTGTAAATTTGAAGGAGTTAGAAATTAGAGGCTAAAAATTAAGTTGGTATCCTCAGATTGATTTGTGGGAGCAGTGCAATGGGTGGCTTCAATTGAATTTAGCAAAGCTCCACCAGTGCATTAAGATTACATTACATTTTTTTAAAATATATGTTTGGGATTTAAATAAAATATTTCATCATTTGGGTATTTGTGGGAATGCTTGTTTCTGTATGTTTGTGTATTATTTTGTTGTTCAAATGACCTAATTTACTTAGGCTGGGGTCCATGGATTTTAATGATGACTCACTCTGGGTTTCCGGATTCCAATATTGATTCAGTGTGGTACCCGGATTTCAGTAATGATCCAATGTAGGTCCCCGAATTCTAGTAATGAATAAGGGGGACCGGCCACAAGAGTTAAAAGGATAAGAACCACTTCGTTAGACTAAAGATTAAAGTCCATATGATAATTTACACTGTAGTATTTTCTATGAGTTAAATCTTGATTACTCTGGCCCTCCTCTGACTGTTCAGTCTAATCTGTTAAACTTTCAAACGCTGTGCATTCTAGCAGAAGAGCAGGAAACATGAAAAATAAAATGGTAATAAAACGCATTTATTACCATTGTACTTTTCATGCTTGCAGCAGCCAAGTCTGGGAGCAGGGCAGCAGCAGAGAGGAATAATGTGCATTTAGTTTAAAAAAATGTGCATGTCACTTTGGCCGGCCGTTTTGCGAAGGCCAGCCTGACATGCGTACTTTAAACACTCCAACCCAAGCTGTCTCATCCAGCTGGGTGGAGAGCACGAACAGAACACCAGTGCTTTAGGGAGCATGCTCCACCGAATCCTGGTGCTTCTCAAATGCTGCTGAGAGAAGCATCTGGATTGGTAGAGGGGAGTTGTTTGCTGGAGCTCTGGGATTCTGTGCTGACGAGATGAAGAAAAGCACCTAGCACGAGGAAACAGGTAACAAAATCTTTTTATTCATTTTTAAAATAAAGCTTCTTTAATTCACTGACAGGCAATGTGAGAAACTCGCAGTGCCTTCAGTCTGAACTCCAGAGCTCTCAGTCGTGGGCCGTTATAAACACAGTTTAAAATGGACCAAGATTCAGAGCTTTGGCTTTGGGCCTAATATGCACTGCTGGTTTTTATTAGTGCCCCTCAGTATGCCTGTCGCCTCACCTGTGTTAAGTGCAGCTGGCCGCCACTGCATTCTAGACGTGTTTTGATTAATATCCTGGAAGATTAGCGAGCATTTATAGAAGTTGTTTAGAATGCATCTATGACTTTCTTAAGGGGGGGTGTAGAGCTTGAGAAAAGAAAAAGATATTCAATGTTCTAGAAAGGCAGATTGCTGAAACCAAGCAAAATCTTACAGTATGCCACAACTAACCAAAATGTCAGGCAAGCACTAAGCGTAAAGTTAGAGTAGAGTCAAACGTAGCATTGGAGGGGGTTGGATGATAATACTCATCTATGTGAGAAGACTTCAGCATTTGAATATAAGCAGGACAGCGGGGCGCTGCTAATTTCTAACAATAATCAATAGAGAGCCAAACAGTATATGAGGAGAAGGATAGATCCAGGGTTGCAGGCTCATATTTCCTCTGGAAAAGTAGTTGACTTGCATTAAGCACTATATGTGGAGGAATTGCATCCTGATGAAGAGTTGCTACTTGGATAAAAAGATGACTAGACAAACTTATGGCAGATCAACCGAAATTTTTTAACTTCCTCATTAATGGTCAGTAGGTCTATGAAGCCATAGCCTGTCTGAAAGGGGAGGGCATTGCCATCAGAGTGATATAAAGTCATGTTATGTTAAAAGTTTGTGTAAGCGCGACAGCTGCCGCAGCAAAGGGGCGTCCCGGTGCTAATAGATCATGTGCAGTACCGAAGAGGCAGGCTAAGCTGGGAGGAGCAGCCCTAAGGGGGAGGAAACAGGAGGGTTTTGACGGCTTTCCGGAAGGTAAACAAATTCTCCATGCCACAGATGCTCAGCGGAAGGGAGTTCCAAAGCTTGGCTCCCAGTACCCGGAAGGAGCAACCACCAATGCGACATAATTTGGTACGAGGTACAGTCACTAGATGTTGTCCCAATGAGTGCAAACTCCGCTCGGGCACATATGGAGTAAGAAGCGGACATAGAAGGTCTGGGCACCTGGATTTAAGAATCTTGAATGCCATACAGAGAGCTTTAAACTGGATTCGGGAGTCAATAGGAAGCCAGTGCAGCTTTCTGATCGTGGCTCTGGCAGAGCATCTGCGGGGGAGACCTACCAGGGTCCTAGCTGCCAAGTTCTGAACTCTCTGCAGACGTGATATCTCCGCTTTGTTCGCACCCAAAAGCAGCACACTGGCATAGTCCAGACGTGAGAGGATGGTAGCCTGGACAATGAGCTGCCGTACTTTCGAGTCAAAAAACTTCAGTATCGGATTAAGGCCCCTCAATAGACCTACACAGGTGGCTGCCACTCTCTTGGTGTGGGTCTGGAAGCTGAGTGAGGAGTCCATCCAGACTCCCAAGTTTTTGACTAGTGATTTGGGTGCTGGCATGGTGCCCAGGATAGACGGCCACCAATGTTGATTCCAATGGGTGGTATTCTTCCCTACAAGCAGCACCTCCGTCTCCGTTTTGCCTGCATTGAGCTGCAAGCAATTGTCAGTCATCCATTGGGCCACTGCAGTCAACCCGTCCCTGAATCTTATGGCCGATGCAGATGGCCCTTCGGTAAGAGTGATGACCAGCTGAGTATCATCTGCGTATGATACCAGCGTGAGGTCCCACTCCTTGGCTACTGTCGCAAGCGGCTGAACATAGAGATTAAAAAGGGACGGGCTGAGTGCAGAGCCCTGAGGGACTCCCTGACCGATGTAAAGGGACTGAGAAAGATACGGAGGTGCCGACACCCTGAAGGATCTGTCCTTTAAAAAAGAACGAAACCTTTCCAGGACGAGACCGGTAATTCCAACTGTCTCCAGACGATGTAGCAGAATGTCATGCGATACCGTGTCAAAGGCCGCGCTGAGGTCTAATAAAATCAGCGCAGCACTCTGACCAGCATCGAGAATTGTCCGGAGATGTTCGGTCGTGGCCAGTAGGGCAGACTGGGTGCTATGGCCTGGCCTGAACCCATTTTGGGATGGGTCCAGAATGCCGTTCTGGTGCATAAATAGCGACAGCACATTGTTAACGTGGGCTTCAGCAAGCTTAGCCACCCATGGGAGCAGGGAAATCGGTCTAAAATTTTCCAGTTTAGAAGGATCCAGGGTGGGCTTTTTAATGATAGGGGGGACCCATGCCTGTTTCCAGGCAGTAGGAACACTGGCCATGGAGAAGGACAGGTTAAGTATAAAGCTCAAAGGCTGCTGAAAAAACGTCAGAGACTCCATGAATTGTGCCGGCCTCATCGGGTCTGCCGGAGAACCAGATTTTACTTTCCTACAGAGCTTAACCAGCTCATCATTCGTTATTTCTGGTATAATAGTCAGGGCAGCACCACCAATATTAGTATTAGTGGAGGCCTGTAGCTCCAAAGAGTGCTGCGGAAATTACCTGTATATCTTTTGCACCTTTTCTACAAAGAAAATGGCAAGGTCCTCACACTGCTGTGTGGAAGTAATGTTCGCAGCAGGAGTTCGGTTACTCTGAAGTTCCTGCACCAATTTAAAAATACATTTAGTAAGGTTAGAGCTTGCTTTAATTTTTTCCGCATAAAATGAAGCACGCATAGAGCAGATTGCTTTATGATAGAGTTTTAATTTAACTAGGTTCATCTGAGTTAGTGATCCATCTCAAGTTTTGTTCGTTTCCAGAATGCTGGGATTTAACACCAGACTTATGGGAATGGTAGTTATTTTACAAATGTTGATGACAAACGGCACCTCCCACTTGTGTGGCAGTGGTGGCAGCTGCAAAGTGGGGAAGGGTGGGCAAGGGAAAGAATTATGATAACATAAAATAACACTTCCCTGAGCTCCTCTTCTCTCCTGTTGGTGTCCCAGCAGTCCCTGGGACACCAGCACAGGCTCCCAACCCAACCCAATACTGGTGCTACTCTTAATAGCATGAGAGCAGCACCAGGATTGGTCTGAGCAGCTTGGTTAGCCGCTCAAAGGGGCATATTCACAAGGAGCTATCGCCAAATAAACAGCACTTTACCGCAGCCAAAGTCATGATAAATTTACCCCACCATTTACAATCTGGTGCTAACAGCCCACAGCACCAGTTTTCACGTGACAGCAGCCGTAAAAAACATCGCCATAGAGGAATCCCGCAACTATCGCTAATGAAATGCAGAGTAGGCGTTCCCGTGACAAAAGCCGCAACAACACCACACCTCAACATTCACAACTACCAGCCAGATCGTTGATAAGAACACAAAACATGCGATTAGCCGCGGTAGCAGTAGGAATTTACACCTGCTCTGACCTGGTGTAAAGTCCGAAGACAGCCTGCACCACAATAGGGAGCCCAGCCCAGAGCCACGCCTGAAGACAAACAGAAGCCATGGAGATACTGATCATGTAGTTCGAACACCCAAGAGGGCCACAGCACCCACCCGGCACACCCCACCCCGGACCACCACAGATGCAGCGCAGACAAAGACAGCGGCTCCCAAGGAAATGCACCTGCCGCACAGGCACAACTTCTGACAATGTCATTGTCCACTACAGGCTGAAAGGGACAACCATTCTATGCATCCTGGCCGTCATCGCCCAACAGGCCAATGGCACCAACACAGCGGACAACCAACATCCCACCCCACATCAAGCTGCTGGTTGTGCTGCACCTGTTGGCCCCTGGCACACCCCAACCAACACCCCCAGAGTCGGCGGAGTCTCACAGACAGCCACATCCAAGTCCCCTACACCTGTCATGGACATCACCATCACCCCGGCACCCCAGGCCCCACACGGCCAATACAATGCGCATGAACTGCTGGAGACCATACGCCATAGCCAGATGCACGCACGTGTTGGGGGCAATCCACTGCACACATGTCCCACCTGTCCCACCTGTGCCCCCTGGTGACACAGCACACAGTGCAACAGGAAGCACACCTCACACATCTATGTGCAGGCAACATCAGAACACTGTGGGACCTTCACCAATGTCGCATCCAAATACACAGCCAGTGTGCAAGATCCCTTCACCCTCCGACACTCCATCAGCAGCCAGCCATCCCAGGAAGGCACCCAGGAAAATGCACAGCTCCTTGGCAAATTCCCAATTAACACCCCACTCACCTCAACTCCACAACCCTGCAATCTACAAATCTGGCAATGAACACGTCACAAGTTTACAAACAACATGCACAACAACATGCCCACCCACCAGACACGATTGAACAACTTACATTGTTAACCTGGGCAAGCCATGAACATGACCAATCAACATCATGGCATCTCAGCCACACAATAGATAAATGTGGGGAGAGGAGGCAAGCAGGTGTATGTGAAGGATGCAGTAGAACTATGATTGGGAAAGTACATATTGCCAAGGTTGGCGGCGAAGTGCTGGACAGACCGCAGTATGCAGAACACACCAATATCCATGGCGACATACACCTCTGGTGTATGAAGTGTAGTGGACAGTGGGCACAACCATGTCACCCCAGCTAGTGGGGGTCCTTGCGGAAATGTTGCCTGTTAAGCCCCCATAAGCGTAAGCAGAGTGGGATAGGCCGGCATATTCCAGGCCAGCGAAGGGGTGTGAATAAAAAGAATGTAGCCCAGGGCATGGTCCTCTTCCGGAAAGCACAACATCTCTGCCAGGGTGGCTCGTCCCACCCCATCATGAGGCCGAATCCATCCTCGTTAGTGGAGTTGCCTGAGATTCTGTGCGCCTGCTGTACCCCGGCCCACTGGAGCACGAACCCATCAGGGCCGACCCTGCGCACCCAGGCCACACTGATCTGCATCCAACACCGACGTGTGTCATGGAGGGCCCACCACATGCCTCTGCAAGCTCCAAGCCCGAGGCCCGCGACCCAGCTAGCCTTTCAGATCACTGCTGTCCCCCTGACGCTGGCGCACATTACTCCTTCCTCGTTGACATATCCTACCAGCGTCCTCTGTGACCCAGTGGTCCCATATGTGATACTGTGTCCTGGCCCCTAAATGGCAGTGACCCCAACTCCCGGACAGCAGCCACAGCACCAGACTCCCTCTGATCCGTAAGGCATAGTTCCATATGCGCATCTTGCGCCACGTGGTGGCACTAACCCTTTTCAACGCCAACCGGCGACACGTGCTGCCACAAACGCTGTTCAACGCCATCCGGTGACACGTGCTGCCACAAACCCTGTTCAACGCCATCCGGGGACACGTGAATGAGGGACCAGGACTACCCTGCATACCAGTAGGTTTCACATCCAGCACCTAGTCGCGATTCACAAATGGCAGAGTCCACACCAGTGGTCGCAAGGAGAGTAGTAAGAGGAATATGAGGCCCAGTCCGAATGAAAGCCGGGTCACAGCCACGGAGGTGACCGAATATGTAGGGCTACTGAACCTGAACTACGCAGGCCGGTGGGGTCACCAACCTATGCCGGCGACACTCGGTGAATGGCCCGTGCTGACCACTGCCTTCGGCCTGCACTGTGGTCCAGTAGGTCACAGGGTCATGGTACATATCAGTGTACCGGCATCATCGCAGACTGCACCCCCACTCAGCCCCGGTGCCACTAAGTCTGTTCCCCGACATTCATGAACACTCTCTGATCGAACTGTGGTGGCGTCTGAGCCTGTGGACTAGGGGGCAGTTTTCATCCTCATGTAGCTGATACGGAATTGGTGTGGCAACTGGGCTGTCACATTCCACTCCTCCATTTGCTGCTTCCGGATAAAATCAAACCTTTCGACGTCTTACCCTGGAGGACACCTTCCACTGTCCCTCGAAACACTCTGAAAAAAACACCTTGGACAGTGATGGTGACCCGCTCAGGTCGCATGGCCTATCTGACTGCACCGCAAGTCAACGTCCCGTGGCTGGGTGCCTGTGCCAGCCGCAGTGCATCTGGGGACACTAACTCGGTGCTGGTCCTGTCCGGGACCCCTTCTCCAGAGACATTGGACGGCCCCTGAGACATAGACCTTGGGGTCATTGACGCCATTACTCTGTGGCCTTGCGCTGTACGCAGCCTCTGAGCCCACCAGGGCTCACACACCAAAGCGAGTCTAGACCAGCCCAGACAACGCATCACTGCAGGAGGCACATGCCACAATCGCAAGGACCACCTCCAACTGCCATCTGCCAGAGTTGAAGCTGGGGTCCTGACATAGTTCGGAGTTGCTCAGGCCTGTTGTGGATGCCATCATTGGCCTGATACCCTGTTCAGCACTCCAGGTACCAGTGACTCGGTGCACCGCAGGCCATTGTCCATTGCTTATTGTGTTTTGTGCTGTGGAGCGGTTGCGCAGGTATGTCATTTCAAACAGTGTGGGGGTCCTGAGACGTTGATGAGGAAGATGATGCAGGTCTAACACACCCCATTGCATCTGCATCAGAACTATATCGAAGGGACACAGTCCAAGACTTTTTCTTCACATGAGTGCGCTCATCTCCAGTGTCCAAAGCCGAGTGCACTGCAACTTACGGACACTTCTGTTTGCATATTGGCTATCCTCTGGACTATCTCCGGCTCCCTCTATGTTGCTCAGCTGTTGACTCTATATTGCATGTGTTTCTGTTTCCATTGCACTGGTGTCCAATGTTCAAGTGGTTGCCAGCACCAGACATTCCATGCAGAATGGCTTGCACTCACCCCACACACATCCAGCACAGGCGTCACTGTATATGTGGCCCTGCCAATAAAGGGGTCCGACGCATGTGCCCATAGCCAGTTGAACATGATATCTGCGTGTGTCCCTGTGGTCCTGTTGTATGCATGAGGGCCCTGGGCCCTATGTCATTACATTGTGCTGTGCACATTGGATACATGTAGCTTCGTCATCACCCACTCAATTCGTAAGGGGAGTGGCCAGGGCCATTGTACGCACAGCCAACATGGGTGTGTGACTGCTATTTGAGCGCCTACGGGCGTGGTTCTGTGCTGCGAATGTGCATCTGCATGTATCTCTATGGCAGTGTGGGTCTCCTTAGTGGGGTGTGGGCGGGCCCTGAAGGGTAATAGACCTCTACGTATGTGTCCTGGTTTGCCTTCCATGGGTTCGGCCCCCATCCACACCTGTTGGGCCACCTCCTTTTGGCATGCTGATACATGGCATTGGGGTGCCATGTGTGGGTGGGTGAAGTGTTGTAAGCCAGCTGTGCTTGCGGGTGCTTCCCGCTGTGTGGTCTGTTGCAGGCTTGGTGTTCACCCCTGAGTTGCTTGGCTGGCCGGGTCCTGGGGGTGTTGCATGAGATATCCATGGGCTGTTGTAGGGCGTCGGTGTCAATGGTGTGGTGGTCCTTTCTGGCATCACTGATGCGTTGTGTTCAGTGCTCTGCTGGAGGTGTTGTGTGCCCCTCTGTGATGTGAAGGGGAGGTGCGTGTGACATTTGTGTTGACATATGTGTTGGTGCATGGTGCTGGTTTGCATGCAGACTGTATGGCAATGTACATTGTGACTGTTTGGGGGGGCTGGATTCTTCTGCGGGACAGTGTACATTTGGACTACATGACGGATGTGAGGTCGTACGTGTATATTTCTATTTCACTGTTTCCGGCTCTGTCAGATGTAGTGGGCATGTTTCTGTGCATGTGCTGAGACAGTTGTGTCCTCTGTTTTGCAGTATCGGCTATGTACGTTGTTCCACATTGTCGTCAATGTGGGTGTGCTGTTCGTGCTATGCTACACCTCCATGTGCATGTATGTCATTGTTCCCATATCCCCCGCCCCGCACCCCCAGTCCCTGTTCGTTGCACCCCCTGTTGATGTTGTGTCAGGTCTTCTCGAGCTGTGTCTGTATTCCCTACTCCTTGCACCGTCTCCACACTGATGACTGTGGCCTGGGTTTCCTCCAGCTCCTCCGGTGGTGCTGAACTGCTACCTCCTGTTGCCGTTGCTGCCTTCCTGTTGGCAGCGGGTTTGTGCCTGGTTTAGGTAGTCACATCCTGCCGTCGCCTATTGGCCTCCTGGATTGGCTTCCTCTGCACTCCGATTTCCAATCCAGGTGGTCTGCTAGTGTGTCAGTTGCTGGTAGTGTTCTGTCACCTCTCTGATGCTGGTCTTCTTTTCCTGCGGTCTGCACCCCGTCATCCTCTCCCTCTTCTCCTTGGCCTTTCTTGACCCCGTTGTTCCTTGCTGGTAGTCTGTGGGAATTGTGGGGGTCAAGTTGGCCTCTGCGCTGGGTCAGGGTGCATCCATGTTGCCACGTGCTTTGGCTTGTTTCTGGTGTATTTCCTCTGTGGTTTTTATGGTGCATTGTCCCACCAGACTCGTGGGATTTTCAGGCCTGTGGCTGATTTTCGCAGCTTTTTGTACCGCGTTTGGCCTCATTGCATGTTTTTTAGCGTTTGCGTATTGCATTTTTGCGATGTGGTGTTGATTTTCACGCGGACATTTGCAGCGTTATCTGCATGCTACTGCCGCGTTGTGAATTTCACATTGACACAGGGTTATTTTCCCACGACAGGCTGCGATGATGAAAGTTATGTAACGCTACTCTTGCGGTAGATATCACACCTTCTTGTGAATATACCCCAAAGAGTGTCTGGGAGTCTATGCTGTTTCTTCAACCCAGCTGTGCAATACTGCTGGGTTCGAGAAACCTAAGCGCACATGACGGTTTGGCAAGCCTAAGACGGCTAGCCAAACAGTTATGTGCACTTAGTTTGTGCACTACTCCTGCCCTGCTGACTGTGACGACAATCAAGCCCCGCCCGCCGCAATTATTTTGGATCCAGAGGGAAACAGGAAAAATAAGATGATAATAAATCAATTTGCTATCATTTTATTTTTATCGTTTTCCTCAGCTGTTAGCAGGGGGGACCCTCCACCACCATAGCGGGAGCCGCCTCTGTGTGGGCGTTACTACTGCATAATTCGAAACGCTCATGGCAGAGAACTAGACAGTAGTAAAATCATTTACGTCTGGCAGGCATCCTTTTGGGGATAGCAGTCAGGCCTGCATGAAACATTTCTAGCCTTAAGCTTGGGTGTGCGGCCTTAAATGGCTGTTTAGATTCGGCCCACAGAGGGGCAACAACTGAGCAATGTGAACCGACCGGCACATCAGTCAATAAACTCTTATCTGGCATAGGGGTGAACAAGAGAACTGGCCTCGGCCTGTTAAAGGGAATATATAGCGCAGTATTCCTAGCTCCCCGAGGCTCTTTTTTATTGACAGTTCGTCATCTACAACAGAATTCTCAAGTTTCACACACAAGGGAGTGAGGAGCATATTACTTTAGAATAGGGAACGTACAATCATAAGTATCAGAATCAAAGGAAAAAGTGAGAACATGATGAACTAAGCACACCCGATATATGGTAGCCTGAGAACTCTGGTCAAAATCTCCATAAATTTCAAAAATCTCTGCTCGCAATCTGAGGTCACAAACAACATTGATTTGTTGGACAGCAAGGAAAATCAAATGCTTGGAAAGTCAGGGTAGTAGTGGAGAGGCTGTGTTGGAAATCAATAGTGTTATCAGCAGACTGATTCCTTTTTTTTAATAACACATTTTATTGTTTTTTTGTACTGTACCGTAAACAAATAACAAACATGCCACAGGCCCGGAAGGCCCACGTTCAAGAGCAAGCCATCACACAGGGAAACAATTTGTGCTGCAGAAAAAAATACATTCTCCCGTCCAGTGACATGGAAATACGCTTAAAACAGAGAGAGCGAGCTCCCCCATGTATTAGACTTTATGTGCAGTCCATGGGTCCCTTAAATCGTGTCCAGGGTCCCCATATACGCTCTTACTTCTCTAGAACTGCTCGTACTTTGAAAACCAATTGCTCCATCTCTGCACAGTAATGCATGTCCCTAACCCATTCATGCAGTGGCGGTGCCTGTACATCTCTCCAATGCCTAGCCAGGACTCTTGTGGCCACCCGTAAACCGTGGCAATGAGGGTTCGCGTGGCTCCAGACTCCCCCAGCGTGTCCATGATCCCCAGGAGTACAATTTGGGGGTTCATAGTTAAAGGCAAGCCCACCACTTGTCCAAACCGGCTGTTGACTTCATTCCAATACACTCGTACCACTAAACAATCCGACAGGGCGTGATACAGGGAGCCTGTAGAGCCACAATACCGGAGTCACTCAGGCCCTGAGGCACATCCCATATGCCATCAATGTGCCGGGGAGTAGTACATTTGGTGAAAATACTTCAACTGGTTAGGCGAAAGCGCATAGAGATAGTCAGCTTTCTTCGGGCTATTTTCACCTCAACCAACTACTCACTGTGAAGGGCCCCCACATCCTCCTCTCACCATGTCCCAATATCTATGTCGGATGAGGGCCAAAGTAATGCCTCAGTAGTGCGATATATCATATGCCACCAGAAAACAAGGATCCACCCCTCACGGTCACCCACCCCCATAAAAGCCCAGGGTTGACTTGCCCCAATTCATTTTGAGCCCTGATACCTCCCAATATATTGTCAGGATCTCCACGAGTCGCTGTAGAGTGTTCGGGGTCTCTAAATGAACAGGAGCATATCATCTGCATACAGGGAAACATGATCCTCCTTTCCTCTGTCCACTCTAAGCCACTAAGTCTGGCATCAATCTGGATGAGCTCCGCAGGTGGCTCCATCACCAGAGTGAACAAAAGGGGGGAAAGTGGACATCCCTGCAAAGTGCCTCTTTCAATAGGAAATTTCTGTGGATGGGCTTGTTTGGTGTGGACCTGGGCCCACAGGTCCGTACACAGTTGGGATACTCATCTCCTGAACTGAGGTCGGAAACACATTTTTCAAAGGACCGCTAAGAGGTAAGGCCATTAGGTCATATTGAATGCCCATTCTATATCAACCAGGAGAAGCGCAGCATCACCCGACAATTCGTCGGAGCTAGCTAGTTCTAAGTGTAGGTGGCGAAGGTAATGCCTTGTGCTCCTGCCTAGTATAAAGCACAGTCGATCTTATCACCGTGGCAAGGGTGTAGCAAACACTTTGGTCAGAATGTTCACCTCTAGGTTGGTTATTGAGATGGGGTAATATGACCCGCATTCCTCTAGAGGCTTGTCAGGTTTAAGAATGACTGTGATATTTACTCCACGGAGCATAGGAATCCCCAAACAGCAGCAGCAGATGAAAGATTAATGAGGAAGAGTACACCTTATATAGATCTAGCCGAAGCCAGTTTGGGCCTGAGGCCTTCCGGGAGGGCATCGAGGTGATCGTCTGTTCATCTCCTCAACAGTAAGGGGAAGATCAAGGTCTCGCTCTCCAAGACTGAAAGTGTTTGTGAGGGACGGTCATAGATGATGGGTTTGCCTCGCTCTTGTGAAGTGGGTTCTCGGCTGGCATACATGGCCTGGAAATAGTAGGGAAATTTCCTTGTCAGGTAGTCCAACATCCTCTCTGTCATGCCTGCCACAGTGCGCAGCTCACCCACCAGACCACACTGGCGGATGGCCATCACCAGCCAGTATATCAACTTGCCTGCCTTTTTCTCTGTCTCATACAGCCGTCCCTGGGAGTGAAGCAAGCTCAGTTTTGCCAAGTCTAAAAGCTTGAGTACAAGGTCCAATCGAGCCTGGTTAAATCTGGGTTGCACTGGCTGTGAGGGGAAGACCTGAGCCAACTGCTCAATGCCCGTAATCCCCTCCTCCTGTAGATGGAGCAGCTCCCCTTCCCTGTGCCTGGTGCGCCCACCTATCTACGAGAATGCCCATCCTCAGCGGACCATTATTAACGCCTCCCAGAGGATAGTGGAGGAGGAGGCAGTTTCTTTATTAAATTAAAAATAGTTGGTGATGGCTTCCTGATTCACTCTGCAAAATCACCATCCTGGAACCACCATGTGTTTAACCCCTCAACCCCCTCCTCGTCCTGATATCTACCCCGACCACCAACAGTACAAGAGAATGATCTGAGAGTCCCCGTAGCAGGATATGGGATTGTGTATCAAACCCATGTCTGAGGAGGGGAGACATAAGTAATCCATGTGAGAGGAAGTGCCATGGGGAGGGGAGTAATATGTGAGCTGCTGCTCGGTGCAGTGTTGTAGCCGAAAGGTATCCACCATCCCCAGTGCTTCAGCCCAGGACCAAAGGCATGTGGAGCGAGCAACCCCCGGTGTGGAGATCGTGTCCATCTCTGAGTCCATCACTGTGATAAAGCCCCTTCTGCAAAGTGAACCCAGGCGCAGCCACCACCTACAGAGTAGGGCCCAGCATCTGAGGAGGGACGTACACACTCCCCATCATCCATGCCAGAACCTCAAGAGTCCCGTATATAACCATAAACTGTCCCAGGGGGTTCACATGTACCTCAGGCAACCTGAGAGGAAACGTCTTCTTAAGCAGAATTGTCACCCCTCTAGACCCACTCACGTAGCTTGAGTGATAGACTCTCAAATATCCAAACTGCCCCAGAAAGGAACAGTTGGTCCCTAGGAGGTGCATTTCTTGGAGCATGAGAATTGCTGGATGATGCCGCTTGGCATACGCCATGACTGCCCCCGCTTATTCTTGTCATCAAGGCAGTTCATATTCCAGATGACTAACTTGTATTCCCTTTTGGGACCTGCCACTGCTTCTTTGCCCATTGGAACTGATGATGCAAAAGGGATATATAAGAGGGATCTGAATGGGGCCCCACGCCTCGAACGTGTTGAACAAAGCAAAACTCATACAAATTAAGCAACAACCCACTTGGGATCCCACAACTATCAGAGGCCATCCACTCTTCTCATTACCCTCCCTACACTTCCCCCCTTGAAGTTCCTGTCACCCAACTAAACACAAAACCATAGTTCCTTTAACAAAGAGAAAAACACCAAGAGGTAGACCTCCCAATGCCCCTGGTCAGTTACTTCAGTTTAACACACTTTGCCAGCCAGGGTGTCAGTGCAGAGGGCCCAGTAAGACCCAGAGGCCTTAGAGAATGGCGATCTCAGGTGCTTCAGGCAATATGGCATGGCATCCTGTGTCACGTCTGTTCCTCCTGGTGCACTGTGTCAACTGCGTCCAGGGAGTGGCAGTCAAATCTTTACGGGGAGTGATGGGCAACACATGTTCCTCATGCCAGAGAACCTTGCGCTCCTCCACCCGGGTCCATGCACTTTCTAGGGTATCAATAAAAAGCATGCAGTCGCTGTGAATTGCTTTGAGGTGCACCAGAAATTGTAGCATGTATTTGATCTACATGGCCCTAAGCTTCTCCTTGACAGCCTGAGAAGTGTGTTGTTACTGCTGAACCTTTACAGTATAGTCAGGAAAGACTATGACCTTGGCCCCCCACATTGCAACTCACCCAGTGTCAGGCCCCCCCTGAGTATTGCATCCCTTTTGACAAAATTAAGGAGCACGGCTATGATTGGTCTTGGCGGTGCCCTGGGGGTATCCTGGCAGCAAAGGACCTATGTGCTCACTCCAATACAAAACGACTTGACAGAGACTCCCAAGGAACCCATGAGTGAATCCATTCCACAATAAAGGCAGTGGGCGGGCCCCTCAGCCTCCTCCGGAACCCCCACTCTACAGATGTTGTTCCTTCAAGACCTGACCTCTGCATCCTCAGCTCGGTTCTCCGCGAGGCCCACCCTACATTGGAGGGCTTCCAGTGTAATTAGAAAAATCTTAGTAGTGTCCTCAACCACAGACAGCCTCCCTTCCAAGACCCTCTCAGCCGTGTTGTGGAGATCCTGGTGGAGCTGTGACAGGTCTCTACTAAGTTCCCCTCCAGTGATGATCAAGATTCATGGATGGCTTGAAGAATGGATGCCATGGAGTCCAGTGGGGCATTAACTGGTGGACTCCCATGTCCATTGCACTTCCTCCTGCCTGTCTGCAGCAGGTCTGGTGAACTTAGCTATTTTCCCCTACCTTATCTTTGACCATCACATCTCACCTGATCACCTTGTCTGGGTATGGACAACTGTAAGGGTCACAAAGTTCTCAGCCCACAGGATCTGGGGGCCGGATGAGCACCCAGAGAACCCTGTGCAAGAGCACCTCAGTACAGTGTTATTGCCCAAAGGCTACTCAAGGAGGCCAAACCACACAGTCGGGTGGCAGTCAGGTCCCCAACCACCCTTTGTCATGCGCTAGGCACCAAAGGCCTGCCCCACCACAAAGACCAAGTCCAATGCAAAGGCAGCAGCTCATGGCCACTTGAGCAAGGGAGCTGCTGTCCTCACCTCTACAGGGAACTGCACCATGTGTACACACACTGAATCTAGGCCTCCGGGCTGATGCTGCCAACCAGGGGAGTCAGTGTCCACAGCCACCACCCGAGACAGGCCTTCTCAGGGGATGCAACCCGACACTACTTCTCAAGCCCCAACGGCACAGCCTCGTCTGCCACCAGGGAGCCACAGCATTTCCTCTACCCAGCTAACCAGGGCTTCACAGACCGCTCTACTTCAGGGTCTGGGCCCACTGCCGTACCTCCTCTCGCTGCGGTGGCCTCACCTTCACTCCGCCCAGCACCACTGTGCCACTTACAGTGGGGTGGACCGCTACCACCGCACAGCTCCAAGCACAAGAGGTGCAGCACCGCCAACACACAAACCTGTCACTCCAGGCCTACCGGTCTCTGACAGTGCTTGCGAACTTGCTAGCCCGGGCTGGCGTCACCGCTCTGCTGTCACCATCGGCGTGGTCTCTCCAGGCTGGAAAGTGGCTCAACACCACCTGGGAGGTGACGGGAACCCACCACAACCATCTCTACCCCCACAGACAGGCTCCTAGTGTCGGATGCAAACGGATGTTACGGTGCCGGTGTCAGAGCTCAGAACTATGCAGCCGCCCTCTTGGCCACTAGCCAGGCCTCCCAGCAGTCTTATTCTTTGGAAATCTAATAGGGTATGGAAGAGCACACATCCTGGGCAAGTAGATTTCAGGGACAGAGGTAGACTGTCTGACATGTTAAAGAGATGATTTCCTGTCAGAAAGGTTCTTTAAAAAGCTTGTGAGAATCTTCTAGTGATATAAAAGACGCCCAAATCCCACTACACTTATAAGTAGAGTTAGAGAAGGGATCGACTAGCAGCAGATACATCCCAAGTAGGGACAAGGCGAGAAAGAGTAGAATAAGAAATAGAAATGCGCAGAGGACAACATGTAGTGCTCTGAGTTGAGCAAACCTCAAAGTAGCAGCATCGCGCCTGTCCATATGTACATCAGTTAGGGGAAGCCAAGAACAGCAGTTTCAACCATTTCTATCACGTTGGTAACCTTGCCTTGCCTTGTGGCCCTCCAGTCACTGTCCTGGCTACCCTTGGTCTGGGAGATCTAGATAGCAGTGACAGCAAGTGAAGGTACAGAGGGCCTCATATGCCTTGTTTACTTCATATTTTCACTCTTTGCTCCTCGGCAACAAATAGGAGGCTTTTCAGGGATTAAGGGGCATATTACCAACAACTAGCGATAATTATCGCTATGTTGCCTTAGCGGCAATATTTTTATCGCCGTGCTGCGGCGATTTTTATCGCTTAGGAACCTTGCTATTATCAAGGTTAATCTCCTAAGCGATAAAAATCGGCTGAAATGCATGAATATCGCTGAAAAGTCAACGATATTCATGCATTACCGAGCTAATGCTCTTAGCCATGTCATCCACCTACCATTGGATAACATGGCTAAGAACTGCTCAGGGGCAGGTGTTAGCTTTTGGAGATATTCGCGCTTAGCGCGAATATCTCCAAAAGTCGGTAATAGGAGATATCGATGTTAGCGACTGTTTCCAGTCGCTAACATCTTGGCACGCCCACTTTGCATGTCATTAGTGATAAATTTCACTGACATGCAAAGCGGGGCCCAAGATGGTCGCTATCTCCTACTAGCTGTCGCTAACTGGTGTTAGCGACCGCTAGGTAATAGGGAGATAATTTTATCTCTGCTTTCTTGGCTTTTAAAGCCAAAAAAGCGGAGATAAACCCCCTTGATAATATGCCCCTAAGAGTGGTACAATGTATCAACACTGTGATGGCGTCAAAGGATCTGTGTTGTCACTTCTGAAACACCTGGCATTTTAGTGAAGTGTCATCCTTGAGTTTGACAATAGTAAATGTTGCCACATTCCTGTCCCTCCCATCTATTTGATTCTCGGAACCCTGCCACTGATGAAACGCACCTGCGCACATCGACATGAAGCAGCTTCACCCATAGGGCCCGTCAAGTCTAGAGATAGTAGAGTCCAGACCTAGGTTATTGGCCAGCACTCAGGGTGGAAAGCACTGCTGCCATCAATGTACAGTGCATAGTTACCTACACTATAAAATGTGGTCACCTGGTGGTTTTAAGATTGCATGCGCTGTCTCTTCGTGTGTAATAACGTTTCCATCTTTAGGACTTTTAATATATTGATATTAGCAAGAAGTAATGCAGTTGTTATTTATGTAGAACCATCTGATGCGGGTGCCTAGGAGCAGTTGAAAGTGTCGTGTTGTGCTTGTTTACAAATAAACATAAATACGCATCAGTCAAGGCGGTGTTTCTGCCGCCTCTCCTGTATCGTATATCGTCATTATCTGTTGGGAGTGTACGGATGAGATTCTGTGGTAGTTAATTTATGTGTACGAGGGGGCGGGGGGGGGTGTCACTCTTGCATTACAGTTCTCTATACTCCTGTGTGTGTGTGAAGGAAACTGACTTGGTGCTACCAACGTAGTACCTGTCATCTGTATGCAAGACAAGCTTTCATGGCTGCCCCTCTAATTTATCTCTTTTGGATCACCTGCTTCCTGTTTGTTGTTGTTTTGCTGTTGCTGTACATGTTCAATGATTGAATTAAGCCTTCATTGCAGCTGCCTGTGCAGTACCGGCTCTCTGTGTGAATGACTCATGCAGGGCTACCATCCCATCCTGTGAGTGAGGATGCTGTCTGCAATTCAGCGCCCCCACCAAAGGAGGGGTGGTGCTAGTGAGAAGCACTGCTTCTGCTTTTGTTACAAGGGGGCGCTACTGCTGCACTGCTGTAAAACCAGCCTCCAGTAACAAAAACGGCCCCCACCACTCAAGAAACAGCCCCCACCCTTCCGGCACACCGGGATAACACCCGTTGCCCGCTACGGACAGTCCGGCCCTGGTTGTGTGTCAGAATATCGAGCACATATATATAGGCGGACAAAAATATTGACAATTGACTATGGAAAGATATATCAGCATGGTTCAGGAAATGGTCTGGCAGCTCCCCACCCACAATTCACCAAGACTGGGGTGCCAGTAACTCTTGAGGTGGGTAAAATGCGTGCATTATGAGCTGGACTGTTTGGCTCCACTGTTGGTGTTATTTCCCTGCCAATTTCTCATTTTGGCCCAGACTTTCGCAAAGAGATTTTGGCTGCTTTCTACAGCCGAAATCTCTGGGTGAAAGTAAACCGATCTGCAGTGTTCCTGTTTATCTCAGAATTTCACTGAGGCTGGTAATCTTCATTACAGGCCTCATTAGAATTAATTTGCAACATGTACTGAGTGCCATATTTGCAGAGTTAAAAATCAAAAATTTATAAAATGCCTATATGTAGTGACAACCACAACATATGGTAGTCATTTTTAACCCCTTGCGTGTTCATGACGGAACCACGCCGTCATGTCCACGGGTGGCGTGTGCTCATGACGGCATGGTTCTGTCATGCTGCGGCCTCTCCTCCCACGCGGCACTAATTCCCTACCTGTGCGGGCGAAATATTGAGGGGGCGTGGTCATGACGGAACCACACTGTCATGAGCACACACCTCCCGTGACTCATGACGGCGTGGTTCCGACATGAGCACGGAAGCGCCACGCTCACCTCCTAGCCCCCCGCGCCGCGGCAGAATTCAATATGCATTCTGATCCTCATCACTGTACGTTATACGTGATGTGTATAACTGAGAGTAGTAACTCAGAAACTCATCTCTGATATCTGGGGTGCCTGTAAGCAACTGCCCCCTTGCAGAATGAAGCGCTGCAATACATCTATGCCCTGCTGAGGGTTGCAGCAGCCTCACAAGTGTTTGGCCCGGGCACTCACCCTGCCATAATGGGACGCTGTAGTGTATTTGTTCAGAAAGTGAGCTTCACTGTGCGCAGTCTCTTGGAATTAAGTTAATAGCAACAATCTATGGCCTAGCTTCACCTGATCAGGACTCTCCACCAGTTCCTGATCTAGGGAACTCAGTTGCTGTTCAATTAGTTTGAGCGTGTTCCTCAAGTCTCGCAGGACCCCGCATGTTTAGAAATGCACACACCTCTCATGTATGCCTTAAAGCCTCCCAAAGTGTAGCCCATGAGGTGACCGAGCCAGTGTTTATTCCGAAGTATTCAATCATCGCTTCAGGGAGCTCATCTTGAAATACGTCATCTAACAATGCCTGATTAGGGAACCTCCACTGTCTCTCGCACCCCTCTGGCCTCAGGACCCTAAGTATCAAAACCACCGGTGAGTGGTCCGATAGAGTTCTGGGCGAGCGTTGAGATGCCCTGTACCAAGCAGCCAACACAGGGGCTACAAGCCAGTAATCTAGTCCCGTCTAAGTGTGATGGGGAGCCGAATAGTGTGTGTATACCAATTCACCAGGACAACAATGGCTTCAGAAATCTAACAGGCCTAGCTCATCACATAGTTCTGCCAAGGCATGGCAAGCGCGGGGTTTTGCGTCCGCTGCCACGACGTTCCGTCCCTTGTCGGGTCCAGTAGTAGATTGAAGTCCCCGCCCACGAAAATGTAGTCTTCATCTAGCTTCAGAATTTGTGAATAAAGAGCATGAAAAAAGTATGGATCGTCTACGTTTGGTGCATAGATGCAGACAAAGGCTATCTTATGTCCCATGAGGTGCCCTGCCACCATAACATAGTGGCCCTCCCTATAAATGCGAGCCCCTGAAGACTGGAATGGAAGTCCCTCATTCCAAGTTTTTGCCGGACATATGGATTAACAGTTTCATGCATGCAGGTGTTATCATACCTGAGAAAACTTCCAAGGTCTCCAGCGCAATAAACTGGAATGCATTACCTGTGAGCAACTAAACTTGATGGCGTACACTGTTGAAATTATAAGCCCATCAACATCCACTCTCAAACGGGCAGGGTAAATCATGCCATATTTGAGGCCCAGGTTTCTAAGTGTTGCTTTCACTCCAGCAAACTTCCTCCGTGCCTTCTGGACCATCGCCGTGAAGTCCGGGGAAAGTGTTATTGTGGATCCCTGCCAGGACAAGGTGCCTGCCTCACGTGCTAGCCGCAGCGCTGTATCCCTGCCCCAAAAATTCAAAAGGTGGGCAATGATTGGTCCAGGTGGGGTGGCCGGGCTGGGTCAGTGACCAAGCGAACGATCTGCCCTCTCAATCAGGAAGGTGGACATGAATGCATCCTTTCCAAACAAATCAGTGAGTAATGTTTAAAAAAAAAGATCCATTCTGTCAGTATTGGTGGACTCAGCAACACCCAAAATGCGTAAATTATTCCGTCTACTTCTCGCCTCTAAATCTTCGTTTTTCATTGCTACAGACTTCAGGATTTTCTCCATCCAGTCCAATCGTTTAACGGATTGTGCAGCCCCATCCTCCAGGTCCGAAACTCTGCCCTCTTCATTGTCCAAGCGGCACTCGTGGATGTCCAGTCAGGCTCTCATAGTGTCTAGCCTCTTCTCTGGTAGTACACAGTGTGGGAAGTAGCTTGTCCCACATTGGCAGTACTGTGTATAATGGTAGAATATACCACTGCTGCCTATGAAGTATATTTTCTGTATGTTAGGGAAGCTTGTGGGGACGCTCTATTTGATTTTTTCTGCCCAACTAACATTTTACCTGCCCTTTCCTCATTGATTATTTCTACCCTCACTCTGCTCCTCGGTGCCTCTTTCTGTTACTTCGGGCATCGCCCCCATTAGTTGGAAGACGAGTCTTGTAAAACCCTTACTGAGAAGCGTACCTTTGACCCCAGGATTGAGAGAAATTTTAGACCAACCTGGGGGAGAAATATCTGGCTCAATGACTCTAGTCGCTTAGAAAAAGTGACGTACGTTTTTGCATGGAGCGCTGGCCAGTTTATTGCACAGGTAAGGATACAGAAATGGTATCAGTAGAAAATTGTATGAGGATGAAATTTGATGGCAGAAATCTCACAGGTCTTACTTCTGCTGAAGATTTCCGTCATATTCAACTAGGTCAACAATGCCATCTTGCTTAGATCGGTTGTAGCTGGATTAGGCAACTTCACTCTCAGCTGGTTTTCATCTTTTCTATGTGGGCACAGCCAAAATGGTTGCTTTCTCCCCCTTTCAATCCAATTCTGTCTCAGGCAAATGTGGAGTCCCAGATGGATAACCTCTGTCAACAATTTTATTTAACACCTTTGTGAGGCTTTTTTAACATCACCAGCTCTTTTGGACTGGGTTGTACATCATATGGCGATGACACTCATCTCATCTTTACACTTGACCATCCTCAGGAAGACACCCATCACACTGTTCAATCCTGTTTCTTGACCTTAAAAAACTGAATGAGTGCTAACATGTTAGTATGAATTCAGGTGTTTAATGAGGCCTTGACAATCTATATGGTGCCAGTTTTTAGTTGAGTCAGCTGGGAGCTCTTACTTGCCTTGTCAATATGATCAAGAACTTAGGCGTCTAACTTGATAGGTCCTACTTTTAGAAAATCAGTCGTCTCTGCTTGTTTTTTCCAACTCAGACTTCTCAGAAAGATCCTGTCCACGATGCCTCATTAAATGAAAGCCATAGCCAAAGGTGAAGCAATTTTGTCCACACTGGATTTTTCTAACTTCTGTTCTAATCATCTCCTTGCTAAAACATTGACAAACCTCAACTAATGCAGAATGTGGTGGCAGGAACTTTTTTTTTGACCAGCGCAGATATGATCAAGCAACAGAAGGCCGCCGCAAGTTACAGTTTTTGTCAGTGGAACAAAAAATTGAATTTAAATGTCTAAGCCTTGCTCGTTGGGCACCATAAACCACACTTCATTTTGTAAAGTCCTGCAAACTCACCTGTTTTAGTAGCACTGATCTATTATTTACCATTTTTCGTTCGCTCATTCATTCTGCTTGGTGTATGAGTGCAAATTGTAATTCTGCTGCTCGTCCTTGACACTCTGGCCCAGATTTCTGAAGCCTTTGCAGGAGAGATCAGCAAGACTTCTAGCTGCTGGAACCAGGACCAAGGTCTACTAGCCCTCCTTCTCGGTAAAAGGCCATCACCCAGGATGTCAAGACCACATTCCCTGAGCCTAGAGCACCAGCATGCTGCCTGCTGGAAAGATCAATGAACAACTTGAGGAGGAGTAGACTTCCTGGAGGGAGTGAAGTAATGGACCCTCAACATCGGGAGACAGGAATCCACGAAGAAATGCCCCGCTCCTGCTGCACTTGCCATCTGCCATCAGATTGGGTTAGACTGTTTGAGACATTAGGCCATTGCCAGCCAGCATGGATCGAGGTTGGTGGGGTGGGTGGTGGATGGAAGCAGGTAGATGTAAAACAAAAAATATGTAAAACTTACCTTATCACCGCTGCGACTCTCCAGTCTCTCCTCTGAGATAGGACTCGGCCAGACCAGGAATCAGGAAGCACCCAGGCTACCCTGATCAATCACAATGCTGCATAGGTCTGAGCACCGAGGTTCAGTGCTCAGCCAGGGAATGGGGGCCTGGCCATGTTCGCCATGCATGCAGGCTGTAATGCAGCCTGTGTGGCGAACATGCAAAGTGCGCATGAATGTTTGGCAGGCCCAAGAGGACCGCCCAAGCATTCATGCAAACTTAGATTGGGAAAACAACTCCTACCCTGTCCTGCTCTGAGAGCAGAGCAGCCCCACCGTCCCCGGACTCAAAGTAGCAGGAACAAATAAAATGATAATAACATAGTGGAGGAGCCGTCATTGCATTAGGCTTGCCCTGAACTTGAACAAACCTTGCAGATAGCTGCTCTAAAGTTGTCTCATAGGGCCAAACTTAGACTTTATCATATGAGGACTAGTGTGGGCCACGTCTGAATGTCTTCTCTTTTATCGAAGACGGAAAAACAGCCCCACTAGAAAGACTTAAGTGTATCAGAGATACCTCAGAGGATGATGGTAGAGCACCTAGCTTAATAGATGGCGGATATTATTTAGTGTGTTGTTTCTATGTTTTGTGGGTTTATGATAAAATATCACTTTTTACAAAGAAATAAATATTTGACTGATAGATCAGCTTTTAGTAGATGCTAATTGTCTTTTGAGGCTTTCGCCTATGCATGCTTCACACCTACCTTCCCCTTAAAGAGACTTGAACTGCTGAACTAGCACTATCACTGAGAATCAAGTGCAAAAAGAGGTAGTACTTGGTCCAGTTATTTACTACCCAAAGTAGGTTAAGCCACATGGCAGCAGGAGTAAAAGGCCACAACCCCAGGACTGGGCTCAGTAACCCCTCCTTGCCTCGTGGAGCAGGCACAAATAGCACATGTGCAGTTAGTACATGAACAAATGCTGCCTCCAGGGAAACTTGCTTCTGAAATGGAATTAGTATCAAAGTTTTAACCAGAACCAGACTAACCCTTCTGTGAAATATCACCATTGTCCCCTTACAAGTAATCCAGCCATGTTGAGGTGTTTCTGGTACTGTCCAATCAAGTTGTAGCATTTCTACTGCTTCGACGTTCAAGGCATTATATATTTGCAAGCAAAAGGGTTTTTCTAACTCTCAATTATGACAAACTCCATCTCAGAACTCTTTATATTGCCACGAAGTACATGGCTCCAGTTCAAGTACAATAACCCCCTGTTAGACCCGTCTGCTTCTGAGAGTCCCCTCACCACTATGATTTCTTTTGTTCCCCTGTACCTCCCAAAATTTGTCGCTTTTTATTTGTCTACCAGGACTTTTTATGTGTTGTTTCATGGGGTTAGATGTTCCTTGACGCCCAGTTGCTCACAAGGTTTGTGGCACCTATTTACAAGGCGCCTGGCCCAAACCTGTGGCATTACAAACTGGGGTTGTCAACCTGTGTAAATGAACCTAAAATGGTGGACACCCTTTTTCCTCATGTGAAGTGACTCCCATTGGAGCCTTCATGAACCCTGGCCTTTTGAGGTTTTGGCGCCCTTTGTTTGGCGCGCATTTCTGACAGGAATTCCTTTATTTTCCTCAGGTACACACAATGGCTGCTCTAGAACCCCAGTACGGTGGCTGTGAGTGTCCTAAATACCCCTCAAGAGTGCCTTGTCATTGTCACAGCCAGAGAAGGTTCTAGAACCTTCTGGCTCGTGCCAGTACCCCAGGGCACTGGCTATATAAGGCCCAGTCCCTGGCGGCCATTTTGGATTAGACGAGATGATGGAGATTAGTTCAGACTAGAGAAGAGATTCCAGACTTGACACCAGATTGACACCTGCCCTGTTGACCCCTGAGGTGGCTGGTAGCGCAGGCAGTAGAGCAGCAAAGGGTTGCTGGTGTTGTGTCTGACTGGCGTTCCATGTAACACAAAAAGTACAAAGTTCCCCAAGAGTGCTAAAAGGAGGGGGCAAGGAGTGTGTAACCTAATGTGGGTAGAGTCAGGGAGCGAGGGGCTCCCTTATTAGAACTCAGAGGCCTCACACACCCAGCGAGCTAGATGTCATGCTTCATCATTGGCCTCTTGCTCCTCGACAGGCTGGCGCTGCAATGCCTGACGGGCGCCACAAGGGCGCTCTTTGTCGGAGATCTTTAGTTCTGGCCAACGGTTGAGTGCATGTGAGGGGGGGAGAGAAGGAGGTGTAGTCTAGTGGGGAGTGTGAAATTAAAAAAGGTGAGTCAATTCACAAAGATTTTTATTGGCGTGACTGATTCCCTTGATTAAAAGGTGGGAGGGGAGATAGAGGCTGTAACTGGCACAGAGGAACTACCTCGACCCTCTGATCAGGTCGACATTCCAGTCAGCTACGTGAGAAGTGATCTAGCGCCTACAGCGCCTGCCCAGCGAGTACCTCATTGCCCCCAAAGACTGTGGCCAGATTCGTGTGCCTCTCCGCCCCCTCGGTGGTGAACTGTGATCGATTTATCGAGTCGCCAGGCGAGAGCAAATTGGCCGCAACCGCGATCGTCAGCTGTGCCCCCTTCGCGACACGTGCCTCTAGAGGGGAGCTCGGACATCTCCGAGCCCCACCAGCGTAGAGCGCTTCCTGCGCAGATTGAAGGTGAGGTGGTGCGCCGGGGCGGGGAGAGGCCGGCCTTCGTTGGGCGGGACTAGCGTCTTCGCCATGCCCCAGTGACCCGGGAGCTGTAGCTGTGGGCGGGAACCACCCTGAATGCGGAAGTCGGAGGGAGGTCCGTGGAGCCCCTGAGAGCCCCGTCGCTAACGAGAGGAGTGCTGTGCCCGACTGAATCGTATCTTGATTGCAGCCGATGTGAGGTGGGCCCGTTTCCTCATAGTGAATGCAGCGTTGTGAAGGAACTGCTGAGCCGGCATTTACTTGACTGTGCGCGAAGGTTGTGTGACCTCTCCGGCAGCCCGTTCGTCAGTCTAATGACTTTGAACTGGTGCCGCCTGTGCTCAAGTGGTGCTAAAGCCCGTAGGCGCGCATAGACTTCACCGGCAAAGCAGAGATCCTATCCCAGTGACCGCCGAGTGCAAATGATGTATTTACTGTGCTTCCTTGCCTTCTAGATATACGCGCATACGCCTTGAGTGATTATTAAAGAGTCCCAAACCTTATTTTGTGCTCAGAGAAGCCGTATACCTGGTCATTGAAAACAGCATAAACTGTAAGAGTTATCTTTCCCATTTGAAACGTATTGCAGATGTAATGATTCGAAAGTATTTAATTGGTGGCAGCGATACCAGAAGAAACATGTGGTTGTTTATTTAAATGAATCAATATTTATTCTGATATTTATTCTGATATTTATTCTGATATTTATTCTGATATTTATTCTGATATTTATTCTGATACTCATTCCTGAAGTTATTCTATTTATTAATACTATTTATTACCAGAACTGTATGACCAAAAGAAATGTATATGTGCTTTCCCAGACAACCCTATTTACAAGGAACTTTTATATAAAGGAATCATATTTTTCTACAGCAGTGGTGTGGTGTCCTTCTTTTTGGTGTGGATGTACAAGGAGTTATTATTGGGTCAGAGCCGGCTTAACACTACAGCCTTCACTTGCCTTGTCACTTGAGCCAAGCTACCCCCTTTGTGCTGGGCTTGCCCATCGCAGGTCCAACATAAAATTGGTGCTCAGCGGTGGGATTGCGAGCCGTGCTTGTTTTGAACCCCATAATAATTCAGTGTGCACCACAGGTACACACCTGGAGTTTTCTCCTAGCGGCCCTCCAATTCAACGTTTTGTTTTTTCCAAATTCTTTCCTGGAGGTGGGTGGAAGTGACCCTCAAAGTTCTTATCCGGGTCACCTACTTCGGGGTGGTTGTCCACACTTTTCACTGACAAGATGGAATTCGAAATGTCAGAGCTGGAGACCTATACTGTGGCACAGCTCAAGGATTTCTGTCAGGAGAGGGGAGTGTTTGTCAGGCGAGGGGCCAAAAGAGAGGAGCTCCGTACTAGTCTGCGAGCATGGGTGGAAGCACACATGGAGGGAACGGTGGAGGAGGAGGAATCGGACAGAGGTACTGTCATTGATAGGACTGCGGAATGTCCCCCGGGGGTGGGTGAGATGTCAATCAGCCCCAAGGCAACCTCAAGGGAGGGCAGCAGTGTGTCATCGAGAGGGTTGTCAGAAACCGAGTTAGCTGACAGGAGAGAGGAAAGACTGTTAAGGTGGGAAAAAGCAAAAATGGAGTTGGAAGAAAGGAGGGAGGGGAGGAGGTTGGAACACGAGTTCAAGCTACGAGAACTCGAATTCCAGGCCCCTAACATCACTCCGAAGGGTGTCGAGTCAAAGGAATTTGCCAAGGAGTCCAGGCCCCATTTACCCAAGGACGTAGTCGCCAGTTATACCACTGGAGACGACATAGCCAAGTGGCTGGCAGCCTATGAGGTCTCCTTAAGAGCCCATGGGATCCATGAGAAGCATTGGGGTGGTGGATTATACCGGTACATGCCTCCGACAGGTAGGGATGCCCTATTGGCCCTAGACCGGGAGGAACAGGTTAATTACCCTGCCATGAAGGTGGCGCTCATCAGGAAGTTTGGGTTGACCCCCGAGAAATACCGGCAAAGGTTTAGGGGCAGCCACAAGCTGAGCTCACAGAATTGGGTTGACTTCCTGGATTTTGCCAAGAAAGCCCTGGATGGGTGGGTCCAAGGTAATGAGGTGGAGGACTATCGAGGGTTGTACGACCTGATACTCAGGGAACATCTACTCGAGAAATGTCTTCCCGAGCTGAGGCAACACCTGGTAGACAGCAAACTTACTTGCCCCCGTAAGCTTGCTGAGGAGGCGGACATTTGGGCAAGTACCCGAGTGTCCACGAAGGGGATGGGAGGAGATTCTCAGAAGTCCGGACAAGGCGCTCCTCAGAAGAAAGAGGGGGGAGATAACAAGAAGCAGGAGTTCTCCAAAGGCCCCCAAAATACCTTTAAGGGGAAAAGTTTCTTCTCCACTTCTAAGGCTAACCCGCAGAAGAACCCTAATCCTGGTCAGAGTCAGCAGCCAAGGGTTATCCATTGCTATGAGTGCGGTGGTATTGGACATTATAAGGGAGACGTGAAATGCCCAAAGAGACCACCCCCTCCCACTGGAGGAAAGGCCCCGGGAGTCGCTAGTGTAGCGCTCGGGGAGGAGATGCCCTTAGTTAAGGGGGGAGTAGGCGGGTGTCACCTTAGTGTCCCTGGGTGATCGGGAGATGGTTCCAAAGATCCAGGTGCCCTCAAATACTACCAAGTATGGGCAATGGGTGACCATCAATGGCCATAGAGGGGAAGCTCTGAGAGATACAGGAGCCAGTATGACTATGGTAAGGAGTCATCTGGTGTCCACAGAGCAGGTGATTCCAGGCGTACTTCATCCAGCCGCGATGGCTGACGGCAGAATGGGCCACTATCCTGTGGCCGAAGTTCCCTTTGAGTGGGGAGGGGTTGCAGGTTCACTTCGAGTTGCCGTAAGCCCCGCCGTACCAGTCGATTGTCTGCTGGGCAATGATATGGAGCACAATGCTTGGAAGGAGGTGGAATACCAGACTCATACTGAGATGCTGGGTACACCTGATTGGGCCTGTGTGAGTACCAGGTCTGCGGCTGCTCGGGAGAAGAAGTCGCATGGGTTGGAGCCTGGAACAATGGCCCAACCAGCTGCTGATGAGGGAACATTTCGAGGACAGGAGGAGCCTGCCTCGATGTCCATGCCCCGTGAGACGGATAGGCCACCTGTGGAGGTGGACCCGGAGTCCGCGGAGGAGGACATGGTTCCGTTGGAGGACTTGCCTATCCCCGCTGAGTGGCGAGTGGAAGGAGGACCATCCAGGGAGGAACTGAGCAAGGGACAAAGGGAATGTCCCACCCTCGAGGGTCTGAGGCAACAGGCTGAAGCCCAGGCAGCAGGTAACGAGTCTGGGAACTATCGTGTTTACTGGGAGGATGGTCTCCTCTACAGTGAACCCAGGGCGCCAGTGCACAGATTGTCAAGGGCCCTGGTAGTCCCACAGTGTTACCGAGCCTTCCTATTAGAGTTGGCTCATGAGATTCCCTTGGCAGGACACTTGGGTCAGGACAAGACCTTTGCCCGGCTTGTCCCCCACTTTTATTGGCCTCGAATGAGGGTGGCGTCCGACACATACTGTCGGTCATGCGTGTCATGCCAAGCCAGTGGGAAAACAGGGACGAAGCTGAAGGCTCCCCTGGAACCACTTCCCGTCGTTGGCACCCCCTTTGAAAGGGTGGGCATCGACATTGCTGGGCCCCTAGATCCACCTACATCATCCGGTCACAGGTTTATCCTGGTCCTGGTGGATCACGCCACAAGGTATCCAGAGGCAATTCCTCTGAGAACCATTACTGCACCAGTAGTGGCCAATGCCCTGATAGGGATCTTTACCCGAGTGGGATTCCCCAAGGAAGTTGTGTCTGACAGGGGGACCAACTTCCTGTCAGCATATATGCGGGCCATGTGGAAGGAGTGTGGAGTGACTTACAGGTTCACCACTCCTTATCACCCACAGACCAATAGTCTTGTGGAAAGGTTCAACCAAACCTTGAAGGGTATGATGAGAAGTCTACCCGAAAGCCTGCGGAGGAAATGGGATGTCCTCCTACCCTGTTTGCTCTTTTCCTACAGGGAAGTGCAGCAAAAGGGAGTGGGCTTCAGCCCCTTCGAGCTTTTGTACGGGCACCCTGTACGTGGACCTCTCAGCCTGGTGAGGGACTCCTGGGAAAAGTCTCCCCGGAAAGTTCCCCAGGATGTGGTGAGCTACATGCTGGCATTCCGAAGCCAAATGGCTAAGTTGTGGAAGCAAGCTTCTGACAACTTGGAAGCCAGTCAGGCAGTCATGAAAGCGTGGTATGACCACAACGCTCACCCAGTGGAGTTGGATCCTGGCCAGAAGGTGTGGGTGATGGAGCCTGGAGAGCTGAGTGCCCTCCAGGACCGTTGGACAGGCCCCTATGAGGTATTGGAGAAGAAGGGCAAGTCTACCTATCTGGTGGACGTAAAGACCCCTCGGCATCCCCATCGGGTGTTACATGCCAATCGCCTCAAGCCCCACTACGAGAGGCCCGAAGTCATGTTGGTTATGGTGACTGACGGATCGGAGGAAGAGGACATGGAGCCTCTCCCCGACCTTTTTGCGTCTCAAGAAAAGGATGGGTCAGTGGACGGAGTGAAACTCTCGCCAACCCTGACTCCTGAGCAGCAGGAGGAATGTCGCCAGGTCTTGGGGTCATTCGCTCCTCTGTTCTCCCTTGTCCCGGGTAAGACCCACTTGTGTACCCATGACGTGGACACAGGGGACAGCCCACCTGTGAAGTCAAAGTCTTACCGGCTGTCTGACAAGGTGAGGGCCAGTATCCAAAGCGAAGTAGCTAAGATGCTGGAGCTAGGAGTCATCGAACCTTCAAGTAGCCCTTGGTCTAGCCCGGTGGTGTTAGTTCCTAAAGCTGCCCCACCTGGCACAACACCAGAATTGAGATTCTGTGTGGACTACCGAGGACTAAATTCGGTAACCAAAACGGATGCTCATCCGATCCCTCGGGCGGGTGAATTGATTGACCGGTTGGGAGCTGCCCAATATCTCAGTACCATTGACCTCACTGCAGGGTACTGGCAGATTCCCATGTCTAATGGAGCCAAGGAAAGGTCAGCCTTCTCCACACCTGATGGACACTACCAGTTTTGCGTCATGCCCTTTGGGCTCAAGAACGCTCCTGCCACTTTTCAGCGGCTGGTGAACACGATCCTCACCGGGATGGAGTCATTCTCTGCTGCTTACTTGGATGACATAGCTGTCTTCAGTAGCAGCTGGAAGGATCACTTGCAGCACTTGCAAACCGTTCTCCAGACCCTGGAATGGGCTGGCTTGACGATCAAGGCCAGCAAATGTCAGATTGGACAGGGGTCGGTAGTGTACTTAGGACACTTGGTGGGCCGGGGAACGGTGCAGCCCCTTCAGGCGAAGATTGAGGCAATCATGGCCTGGAAACCCCCCAAGACCCAGACTGAGGTCCGAGCCTTCCTGGGCCTCACAGGTTACTATAGACGATTCGTGAAGGGGTATGGCACTATCGTGGCACCCCTTACAGAACTCACGGCCAAAAGGCAACCCAGGAGAGTCATTTGGACGGAGGCTTGCCAGCGAGCCTTCGACACTCTGAAACAAGCATTGTGTAAAGCTCCAGTCCTGAAGGCTCCAGATTTTTCAAAAGAGTTCATTGTCCAGACAGATGCATCCGACATTGGCATTGGGGCGGTGCTATCGCAACTCAATGAGGAGGGTCTGGATCAGCCCGTGGTCTTTCTGTCACGAAGACTGCTTCCCCGGGAACAGAGGTGGAGTACCATCGAGCGGGAAGCCTTTGCTGCAAGTATTCATCAGTAGCACTTTCACTTCCTTTTTGAAGGACACTGTTGATGGAATCAGTCTCCTTTATGTAGGCACGGAGTTCCAGATTCTTAGGGCGACTCCTGAGAAGGAACGGCTGTAAGTTTACGTCTCTAAATGAGTTGGACGGATTGAGAGTTTGGTGGACTAGATACTCTGCCACATTTGAGGTGAAGTACCCTGTCTGCCAAGCTCTACATCAGGTCCACAGTCTTTGTTACTGAAGTGGTTGCAGGTTCATCAGGCAGCAGGTTGGGACCGCTCTTCTCAGCAACAATGGATGCCATAGCAGTCACACAGTTTACAGATCTTCAGATGCAGGGGAGTAGAAGTTTAGGAACTGTAGGAAAGGTGCACAATAGTGTGACTCGGACAATGACCTCAAGTATGACTAGGACACAAGGCGGCAGAAGAACGCAGAGCAGTATGGTGATGCATGGTCAGGCATTAAGGCCTTACAAGGCAATCGGGTCATAGAAGATCAGAAGGGGAGATGATGTGGCTTAAAAGCTAGAGCGGTCAACCTCAAGGCTGGGAAACGGGGTTCGAGTCTCAGCAGGGACGCTGAACATCCTGTGATTCTGATCAAATCACTTAATCTTCCCGCGCCTAACACAAAATAATTGTGTCCATCTGTAACTCAACTGGTGATCGTGTAAAGCCTTCAGGTCTTGTTCACGCTATATAAAACTTACACAGGTTGCACCAAATGTGCACCGTTAGCCACCCTGACTGTACAAGGCCATCACGATGCATCAAGAGGGTGTCACGGAGCAGCAGCAGAAGGGGAGCACATGGGCGCACATTGCAGCTGCGCCAATTACAGGAGAGATAGTCACGCCAAAGGCCAATAGCTGGCTCCCTTTCTGAGCAGACCTTACTCCAGGGGCGGCCTTGGGCATGTGCAAGCTGTGCACCTGCACAGGGCCACCAAACCCCAGGGGCGACCACTCCAATATATATCCTTAATATAATAATCCTCTGAGGATGGCTACATATTTGCGTGGCGGCCCCTGGCAGGGATTTGGTGGCCTCCGGCTCTGTCCCACTTCCAAACACCCTGACCCCCCCTCTTCACTGGCCTCCGCGCTCCGCCCCGCCCGGACACCCTCTCCCGTGGTCCCCTACCTACGCTCCCAGCGCAGGGCCCCCATGAGCCTAGAGCTGCCCCTGCTTACTCCTCGTGGCTAGGTAGTCCAATGCCGATCTTGGACTTTGAGCTGAACAGGTCAGATCCTCTAGATGCAGTCCAGCACCCCTTTCTGTTCTTCAGCATCAGCAAAATCTTATTCCAGGGGGTACACCCCTAAACCTCAAAAGCAGACAGCAGAACATTCTGTCTCCGATCGTCTCCTCCCCCAAGGCAGAAGAGCAGAACTCCTTGCGTCAAAAGTGATTACTAAATTTGTCATAGAGATCTGCTAATGTACCGTCTTGGGCATAGGGTCTGAATCCAACCATTCATTCAGACTCAAGCTTATCCCCAAACATCTAGGGAGCAAAAAATCATGACCAAGTACATTGTAGGTGCTCCGTAGCACCCAGTCACAGGTTGGGCTGGGACTTTTGTTTGTATATAGATATCCATTTAACGCTCCGGGTAATCATGTGCGGTTGCTGGAATCTCTCCCCAGCAGGACAGAGCACGAGATGTGAGGTCTAGGCAGTCAGTTTGTCACCTTTGTATTTGGGGTGCAAACGTGATCGTGCCTCTTGGCCACTTCATTGTTTGGATGTTGCTCCTTATATGCCATAAACTGGCATGCTTCGACTCCCTTGATCTAGAGCAACAAAAGATTTTTGCTGCTCCGTTCGCTCGATATGTAGCAGGAAAAAAACATGTATTTGGCTTTGCAAAGAATTCTGGTGGGCGGGGTAGGGGCTAGTTCAGATGAGCACTGCAGGTGAAGTCGCAGAGGTAAAGGGTGACAGCAGTGCTGACCATGAACAAGTACTAAAACCCAAGAACTACAAATATCTAAGGGGGTGACCGATGCCGGTGGTTCCCCATTAATAAAGTACCTACAACTCCACATGCTCATCTACATACATTCAGACGGAATTAGGGGGGAAACTCATGACATACTATAAGGATTTGTCAGTGGGAGCAAGTGGGCAGTTTTTCCACCAGGATTCAGTCAAATAAGTTCATACTCCACTACTATAGCCAGCAGCCGCCCTGTGTTACTAGTATCATGGCCTTGTCTTGGGGTGGCAGCCATGCATGTCAAAAGGAGTAGCTCTTTGGCATATACCTCATTTACCAACAGAGTATTGTACTCTGCTGGTGATCAGCCTGCTAAAATCATGGTGGGGTACTTGCCAGGAGATTCATTACATTGGTACCCAGGAGAAGGACTGTTAGACCTGGCACCTTGGCGTGAGTCTCCCTTCCACTTTTTGCTGATGTGCCTCTCAGATGTTTTGCTGGTGTTAGCTGCTCAGGGCACTGTGCCACTGCCAATCAGTGCCACAGTGCAAGTGCTCCCTATGAAAAGTGTACATGTAATTGATTTCCATGATTGGCTTATTTGGTTTACTGTCAGTCCCCAGTAAAGTGCACCAGGAGTGCCAGGGCTTGTAAATACAGATGCTGCTAGTGGACCTGCAGCGCTGGTTGCGCCACCCACAGAAGCAGCCCTTTAAAATGTGTCTCGGTCTGCCATTGCAGAACCTCCGTGCAGTCTGGTACTGTCATGCTGGCTGGGCAAGTGCACACACTTGCCAGCCTCTAAACCTTCCCTTAACTTCATGTGAGTCACCCCTATGGTAGGCCCCAGGGCAGGGTGCATTGTAAGCATAAGGTAGGACAAGCCCTGATGTGTGTGGCATGTCCTAATGGTGAATTACAGCCATTTTTGTGTTTCACTATTGTAAGGCTACCTGTTCTCATAGGCCAGAATGGGTTGCTGGAATTATTACACTCTATAATCCCAGTAGGCTCAGGGAACATGGTAGAAAGTCAAGTTTAGTATGCCTGAACTCAGAATAATAAAATACTTCTTTTAGTAAAGTTTATTTTAATATCCTGTGTTTGCAAATACTACTTTTAGAGAGTTAGCATTTGCTTGCCTGACCACTTCAGCCCGCCTCTGCTAGGATGTGTATCTGCTGTCTAGTTTCTGTGAGTGAAGGGCTTGGGGGATTCCAGGAGACAGTCTGGGCTGCCAGGTGGTGAATAGAGGGATTACCTCCAGGATAGGTGGAAGGAGTGCCCCTTGACTCTGAATAGGGCTGTGCTCTGTTACCACAATGCTGGCTCCACCCCCTGGAGAGCGTCTGATGTCCTGCCCTGCTCTCTGAAAGAAGAAGCCAGAGTCTGCGAAACAAAGTGCTCCAGAGCTGAATTGGACTATGCAAAGCCCCCCCTGGCCTGAAGAGACAAAAGAAACTATGTACAAAAAGAGGAGCTCTGCTCCTAACAAATCAGATCCTGTTTCACCACGAAGAACCTCTGCCCAACTAGAAGGACCAAGAGAAGCTGAAGGAGGAAAGACTGTCCCTGACCTGGTGGACTGGCCTGCAGTGGTGCCTTGCTGAGGAAGGAGAGGAAAAGACCAGAAAGGACTTTGTTATATTTGTGCCTGAAATGATCTCCAAGGGCTTGATTGAGCTGGCCCCCTGACCTGAGCCCCAGGACCATTGGGCTCATTGTGCCTTCGCTCGTCTTTGGCCAAGCTGTGTGCTTCCTTCCCGCCGGAGCTGTGACCCGTGGCGCCCTCGCCCCCTCCTAGGGCCGTGTCACTCAGGAGCCTGGCCGGCCTTGCCCGCTGAGAGCCCCGCTCATGTTAGAGTCGCTCTCACCCCGTCGGGCCGGGCTGCCTGCTCCCCTGTCACTTCGCCTGTAACTGGAGCGCGTGGTGTGCCCCCTCGTCCCTCCCACCGGAATTCAGAATCAGAGCGCGATCCTTCGCCTCGGACGGCCCGTACGTTGAAACGTACCCGGCCCCACGATTTTGCCCTCCAGCACCTGAGATAGGCCGCGCCGCACTCTGAATAGACCCCCAGTACGGTCCGTACTGGAGGCCCTGTGCCACGCAGGCCTGCCCGGAACCATCAAGCCCCCAAAGATCCGAAGGTACGCTTCGCCCGTCGGCACGTACTAAGAGAGCACGGCTCGTTCCCCCCAGGTACGCCGTGTGGACCGAAACGCCGAATCTACAACATGCAAATCAAGGTACCGTGCCCTTCACGGACTCGGAGTCCGCAACGTTCTGTTTTCCCTGCATCTCTTTGTCAACACGAACGAGTCGTCCGGCCACCCTGTGACTCGTACCCCGCACTAAAGCCGACCGCGCCGTACGCTCCGTACGGCACGGCACGTGAGCCTCAGTAGGCCTTCCTGCCTCCGTCATGCACAGACTACGCCAGCACGCTTCGCAGCGCCCAGTCATCCACAAACTTTCCTACAAGGTCAGGACCCGCTTTGGGTAGGTGGGGGATCGTGTTCCAACCCTTGAACTTTGCTAAATAAGTACTAAATCACGAACTTGAAAGATTTCTTTCCCTTACGAAAACACTATTGCCTAATTACATCTTGTGGCCTCATTGCTTTACGTTATATTGGTCTTGTAAGTAATCCTGCACATGAAAGTTATTTTTACATAAAGTCTACGTATTTTTTTATACAAGCCTTATGCCTGGTGTCCATTTGTGGTGGGTCTGTAATTTTACTGTATGTGGTCATAAATGCTTAACTGACTTAGCGCCCTGAGGATTAGCCTGGACTGCTCGCGCCACGCAACCTAAAGGGTGAGCAGGGGTTATTCTTAAGGGGTAATTCCCTTGCCCTGACTAGAGGAGAGGGTCCCTGTTTATTACAAGTGTATACCTGTGCCAACCAGAGACCCCCAATTCTAACAAGGACATATGCCGGATCTGTTAAAACATTAGAATAAGGATACAATTGTTAAACAGACATAGCCACAGGGACAGTGGATCCTAAAATGTCACATGTATGCAGACTATGGACATGTCTGCTTCACGCTGTAAGAGAGATCTGGGGTTCAAAATCAACCTGCATGAAAGTTGTCCAACATCGGAGGCAGAGCAGTTTGTTGTTGATTAACAGCCTGAAATCAGATCCTGTGACCCATCAATTCTCCTGCTTTTGTAGCCTGACTGTGAGGTGGTGATCCCACTTCCCCTCCTCCGTTAGTACCAGTGCAGAAAGTACACAACTTGGTCATGCCTTTTAAAGTGACATTTGTTTCAATCCTCACATAAATGCAACTTGTTTCCATCTACTAAAAGTTCCCAAGGGGGACCCCTCCGTTATGGAGGAGGAGCGTTGTCCCACTGCTGAAAACAGGGGACGCCAATAAAATAAAATCAGAGAAAAGCATTTAATAAAAGTGCTTTATTATTATTTTATTTTACAACAGAGCCACAGCCGAGTCATGAGGGTGGGGCCGTCCTCTGAGGGACAGCAGCAGGAGGAGTGGTGTGCACAGGGCACTGTAAGTGAGCATGTTGGCTTGGCCAGCCTTCTTAGAACCGACATGCGAATTTGGATATCACCAGGCTTTTACTTGGAGAGATAAGCGAGACTCAGGAGCACAGACTCCTAGTCCCTGCTGGAGCGTGAAACCAGCCCACTCCACCCAATCGCTGTGCTTCTATCATGCTGGGTAATACCAGCATGAGAGCAACGTCTGGATTGGCGCTGGGGAGTCTGGGAGCCTGTATGTGCATCATTGGGAGCTGAAGAGGTGGCGGGGTAGCAGGTTAGTTATGTCTTTTTTTTGTTTGTCCTCCATTCTGTCCCACCACTTTTCCCTGCTAGCGGCCACCACTGCAAGCTCATAGAGTTGTTCCTTGGAAACTGCTTAACAAAGTTGCCTCCATTCTAAATGTAGGTAACAAATTGATTAGACTACTGCATTATATTCCATATTAGGTTACTAAAAGGATGCTTCCATCGTGCAGAGAATCCAGCACCATAGCGCCTTGGTTATTACAGTTTAAGATAGTGGGTAAAGACCTTAGATTTCCTCCCATCTAAAGAGAGACTATAATTCAAGATTATGTGCCTGGTTCATAAGATAACTAATGGCCGCAACCCTACATTAACCATTTCCTCAAGTGTCCCCATCCAGGCAAGTTCCTGACGTCAACCTTTCGGGACCTAATATTCAATCAATTGAGCATCACGATCTAGCATGATGTTCTGACTCTTCCAAACTTCCATACTCTGGAATGCCCTTCCAACACATCTCAGACTAGAGGAAAACTAGCTGCACATCCAAAGAAGACCTACCTCTTCAACACTGCATATTAGAGGTAGACTGACGCTTCCATCAAACCAACATAGCTCTAAATGTACAACTTGTTTGCAATTCTTGACTTAATAACTACGTTCATCCTGCTGTTGAAAGGTATATGATTGTCTTGTCTACCGCTGCCTAGTAGACTTCATAGAATCTTGCTAAGACACCACTGGTTTCTATGTCTTGACCATCATTTGTTCATACTTAGGCCTATGTATGGAATATTGACGTGCAAGTGCCTGATCTATTGGAACCTTCTAGGGGCCTTATTTATGAAGGCCTGCAACACTTTTGCGTCGCCAGTGCGTTACTTTTAGTGATGCAGTGGGGGCGTAAATAATGCACCATGTTGCGCCATATTTACGAAGTGACGCATCTAGGCAGATGCATCACTTCGTAAACCCATGCGCTACATTATACCTGTGTCAGGTATAATGTATGCAGAGAGGGCGTTTCCCCGCAAAAAATGGTCGTAGGAGTGGTTCAGCGAAATCTATGAGATTTCGCTTTGCCACTTCTAGGATGCCAATGCGTCAAAACCTTACGCCTGCCTCATGGCAGGCGTAAGTGTGACGCAGGCCCTTTTTACATAGGGCTTGCCCCATGTGAAAGGAACAATGCCGGAGTGGCGTCACGCTTCCGACACAACTCCAGCAATGCGCCACTTTTGCGCTGACAGTTACGTCAGTAATACTGACATATCTGTCATTCCTTGCGACATGATGCGTCATACTGTAAATATGACGCATCATTGGTGTCACTAGGAGGGCGCACTGAGAAGTGTCGTATTGCTGCTTTCACGCAGCGACGCAACACATAAATAAATAGGCCCTAGGAGTTTTAACGGAATAATGTCTGTGTGCCCAGTCCTAAAACAACGTTTTGAATAAGCAAGCAACTCTTTAACACAAGCAAAGGAAAAAATGAAAACTGAGAAGAGCTGGTGCAGATTAAATTTAATCCATATTATTCATAATCCAGGTGTTTGAGAGCGAGCGAGAGAGAGAGAGACAATGGGGAAACATCCTTTACGACGCAACTTTTACCACGCAGTGTCTTTACAACGCAGGTTTTTCAACGCAAGTCATTACAACAAATTGCGCTGGGGGGCGCTCTAGGATAGGTAATAGTTTAATTTACGATCCAACACCTTCCCTACTATCCACGGGGCCTGGAGTTGGAATAGTAAATTAAACTATTCACTATCCAGCACCCCCAACGCAAGTCGTTGTAACGACTTGCGTTGAAAAACCTGCGTTGTAAAGGCATGCGTAGTAAAAGCATGCATTGTAACAACGTACATCCATACTGATAAAATCATATTTACATGTTCTGCAATTATTACAGACCGTTACTAAAAGCATAATCCTCAAACTGACAGACAGCCAGCTACTTTGTCTGTTAGGCATCCAGCGATCTTATTTTGTCCCACATACACACACAAACACACATATATGCTCTCTCGTACATGGTGTAAGGAAAGGTTAAATACTGGGTGACCTATGGATGCAGGAAAATGTCTGCTGTGCAACCACTCTGTATTATGCAGCCAACAGAAATCTGAGAGCCACTCGTAGGCCGTTGTTGAGGTTGCGAAGATGAAATGAGGAGCACTGTTAGCCTCCTCAGACAGACAGATTTTAACTCTACCTATCAGCACAAACGAGCTGTAGTCTGAGCGCCCCCTCGTTCAGAGAGCAGCAAGTAAAGAATACCGCAGAAGAGGGAACTCCAGGATGAAGAAACAAAAAGTCCCAGAATGCTTCATCGGCCAATGGGCGCACTGGACTTCAACCCTCACACCCCAGAAGGTTAAAGGGGGGGGTTACATTTACCCGGCATTCACTCATTGCCCACTCTGAAGAGAGTAGCAACAAGTACCAGCAGCACACATAAACATCTAAAACAAATACACTCACCACAAACCTTAAAACTCAACGCACAAATGCATTTTTATTAAAAAGAGCTCGAGACCTCTAGACTTTGTGGTTGATTGTCTTCTCCTGCCAGAAAGAGATTTGTGGCCTGTACAAAAGATTCGCATTGCAAACACGTCCTTTCCTGGAAATCGAAAATTAAAGCAAGATAGATGTATCATTATTACGGTTGAAACACATTTAAAAGCATAATGTTGTACAGTCTCTTTAATGTAACACTCTTCAAAACCTTTTCTAGCCAGATTTCCTCCATGCAAGTGCGTGTATTTTTACACTAATCTGCTGCTCTCCTTGCCGACAGCCAGTGTTTAAATGGGATGAAAAAACTGTGTGTGGGGCCCAGGAGCTGTTGGTGCAGGTAAGAGCGATAGGGAGCGATTTGACAGACGACCACGAGGGAAAATTAAATAAATAAATAATTTTCTCTCATTGTCGTATGTCGAAATCTCCGGCCCCACCGCTCTTACCTGCGCAGGCCGCGGCTGGAGGGGCTTCTAAAAGGGATGTGGCCTAAGAAGCATTACAGGGAATCTTTGCTAGAGACTGAACTAAATCCTGTGCTTTTTCCATTGCTTGTCATAAGGCCAGAACTTTGGTGCTCCTCTATCAGCTTTCTGTTATTGCATCCAGCCATATCACACAATGCTGACAGCATGTGCCTAAAATAAGTTTGGCATTTAGTTTTGCCAATGCTTGTTAGCACTAACACACAAAAGAGTAACACCAATTTCGCTGTGAATAATTAGAACTGAAAATGTTTAATTCGGAAAATATCAGGCTGTGAATTAAACGTCACTGAGGTATGCTTAAAGGGAAGTGACCTTCAGAATGTCACATGATCACTTCTACTGTCGCATTCACCCTGCTTTCCCCTGTGGCCTCTCTGTGAGACACACACTTTCCTCCCATCTTTCTGAAATCCTCCATCTGCATATTTCACACCACATCTCTTTCCTCTTTTGCACCCTGTTTTCACTCTCTCCTGCATTCAGTTCCTTGCATTTCACCATCACACTATATGGAGAGCACACCTGTACGCAAAGCATCATCATTTACTTTCGCACTGTATGCAATGGGTCAGCTGTGTACCTCTTTCACACACTTTTGCCTAGAATCACACGTATAATTGCCATTTCTGGCCATTGCACTGTGCGATCTGCAGACTCCAAGGACTGGATGGACATGTATTTTGAATACCTTCAGCTTAATTGACAGCAGACCCCCCCCTAACATGGTGCCACCGTGTGTCACACGATTTTGGCTCCCCTTACACAGTCCACCGCATAGGGGCCGAAATCACACAGTGGCAAAGAAAACAAGCTGAAAACAGTGGATTTCCAGCTAGTTTTCGTAGGCAGTAACCAGCCGATGTCCATAAAAGGTGTGAAAACACCTCGGGACATCGGCAACAACCTTGATGACCCTCTGTTTTTTTTTATTTTTTAGGAGGAGTGAGGTCAGAGTGCCTCTTAGCTCTCGGCACCAGGCCTGCACCCACCTCACAAGATGAAAATATGTCGTAAGTCAACAGGTATGTGACATGCGCGGTTAGAAACTCACATGGCCTCATTTATGAAGTTTTGCCGAAGGCAGCGCCGCAGGCCTTCCTGCTGCACTGCTCTACGGCAAAACAAAAGGGCAGGAATGCGCTGCATATATTAGATACGATACAAATGGGGATGATGGACGGAGCATTTGAGCAAATCAAACACTCACCCCCAGTCTTCCCTGGACCGGAAACAAGCATCCTGGGACCGGTTTCTGGCATTTCAGCTGTCATCAGCCAGGCTAGCTTGAATCCAGTGGCAAAGTGAGCAAGGGACTCACGTCTGAGCATAGCCTGCCAACTTAGGGCGAACAAAGTGATACAAAAGAGGATGATGGACGGAGCGTTTGAGCAAATCAAACACTCACCCCCAGTCAACTGATCTGGGTTTAATCCATCACCATTCTTTAGCTCACTCCACCACCCCAGTTCAGACATGGCCATGTGCAAGTCAGTCTGACCCTGTCCCTCATGGGAACAGTCCAGCCCGAACTGCCAAAGCTCTGTCTTCCCTGGACCGGAAACAAGCATCCTGGGACCGGTTTCTGGCATTTCAGCCATCATCAGCCAGAGTAGCTTGAATCCAGTGGCAAAGTGAGCAAGGGACTCACGTTTGAGCATACCCTGCCAACTTAGGGCGAACAAAGTGATACAAAAGGGGATGATGGACGGAGCGTTTGAGCAAATCAAACACTCACCCCCAGTCAACTGATCTGGATTTAATCCATCACCATTTTTTAGCTCACTCCACCACCCCAGTTCAGACATGGCCATATGCAAATCAGTCTGACCCTGTGCCTCAGGGGAAGAGTCCAGCCCGAACTGCCAAAGCCGTGTCTTCCCTGGACCAAAAACAAGCATCCTGGGACCGGTTTCTGGCATTTCATCCGTCATCAGCCAGGTTAGCTTGAATCCAGTGGCAAAGTGAGCAAGGGACTCACGTCTGAGCATACCCTGCACCAGGTATAATGTATGCAAGGGGGCGTATTGATGCAAGAAAGGGTCGTAGAAATGACACAGTGAAATCTATGAGATTTCACTGCGCCCCTTCTAGGACACAAATGCGTCAATTTCTTACGCCTGCCTCAAAGCAGGCGTAAGAGTGACGCAGGCCCTTTCACATGGGGCTTCCCCCATGTGAAAGAAAACATTGCTGGAGTTGCATCACTTTTGTGACACACTCCAGCAATGCGTCACTTTTGCGCTATACAGATACTTCAGAAATACTGACGTATCTGTAACTCCTTGCAACATGATGCGTCATATTATAAATATGACGCATCCAGCATGTCGCAAGGAGGGCGCAATGAAAAGTGACGCATCGCTGTTTTCACGCAGCGATGCGTCACTTTTCATAAATTAGGCCCTTAGTTTGCACTATGCACTATTGAAGAGTAATATGGTGCGTGAAAAGAGAACTACTCAAAAACAGCATCCTGGGAAAAAGCAAATGCTCTTGGGAAAGTAAATTAAGTTAAACATGTGAAATGTAAAACAGTAACCACTTTGCTAGCATGGATTCGCTTAACTGTTTGTACAGCCATTTTTCTGAAACAGATCACTGTTTTTTCCTGTAAAGTTAGGGACTGGATATAGGGATTGATAGGTACCTATTTAGACGTTGGGACTTACCCCACTTAAAGTCCTGCTGACCCGTACATTTGTCAGTGTCCTAGCCTCCTGCTTTTTCACAGTTTTATACAGCTTAAATTTTTCCCAAAGAAACTTGAGCACTCTACATGAGAATAAAATTATGTTACACATAAATTAGTTTGTCCAGGATTACAGGATGGTGGGTCTCGAACCTGGCTCTCCAATTTCAACGGCTGCTCTGGCCGCTAGGTCTCATCGCTCCGCTGCTCTCCTCTTGCTTTCTACCTTTCCACTTCCCTGAACCTCGTCATATCTCTCTCACGCTTTTGTTATCACTCCTTTCTTTTAATTTTGGATACGGCTTTAACCAGGATCCTTAAAATTTACAAAAATGATATGCGTAATACACTTACCTATAGGCAGGGCGACTGGAATTATGCGATTTTGTGCCCACAACTTTGGTGCACATTTATGGATTTTATACATTTGCCACATAACCCATCCTCTGTTGCATAATCTAAAGATTTTAACAAAAAAATGTTTTCCATCTCAAATAGATCAAAAGTTACCAAAAATGAATCAATAATTGCTGCTGTTTAGTTGAAGAGCCTTCCTAAAGGTTGACACCTTTCTGCTGTTTATAGCTATGAGTGCTAAATGTGTACTAATGAGGTCATCCTTTGTTTACACAGTGTAAACATGGATAAAAGTGACAAAATAATGAAGTATTATGAGCAGAAAAGGGGGTTCAGTGCGAGTAGCAGGGAGAAGAAGGGCAATGACAGCTCAAAATGAGGGATCTAGGCTCCAAGTCATTTATAGGCTACAATACAGCTGTGCAGAGAGCTGTACTGGAAAGGCCAGGATTGTCTCCATTGGACCAGATGGGGGAGTGTATAGTGCTTGATGAGAAAACCACTAATCCAGGGGCATAGTTATCAGTAGAGCAGCTATTGCAATGGCACCGCACCCCAATGGCGAGAGTAGCACGTAGCGTGTATTGCAACTGCTGTGTTTTCTTTTAGAGACCAGCCCTCCCATTAAGTAAACTTTTTTGTATAGGTCTAGGCCATGCTGCTTTAGGTTTAAACCTATAGTTACTGATAAAACACCACTGAAAGGGAAACAGCTCTCATCATTGTAAACATATAAACAGTGATAAATACCTGCTGAACCACAAAATAAAATGCCATTCAAAGAAAGGAAAGTGAGAGAGGATGATTAATTTTCATTTCTTTCTGAAGCAACCAAAACAACTTAACTTTGTTATACAATGTAGCAGCAAGAAAAACGCATCTAAGATTATTCTGCTTGAGGTATGTTATTTAGGGATGTAACTAAATTACTGTTTCTTCTTTGTTTTTGTTTCCATCAGTTTTGTGAGCCTGGAATAAAGGTGAAGGGTTTAGAAAGCATGTTTAGGCATGATCCAATAATTATTGTATACAATAATACAATCATATTTGATCTTTTCACAGTGCATAATTCTTTCACTAGATGGTGAAATGGCTGGCTTATAAGAACCTTGGCCAATATTCACTAGCATATTTACCCACAGACACAGAATGGGTAAAACTCGTTGATACAACAGTCCAATTTTCTAAGAAATCAGTATTGATAGCAGGTCACCTGCCAAACCTATATACTCAGGAACCCTTTTGTTCAAAAGGGGAGGGAACAAGTGGCTGCGGGTTAGGCACAGTAAGCTGGTCTCCAACCAACATATAGCAGACAACAGGAAGCTACTCTGACTCAGTGTCTGATTCCTCGTCGCTTGAGGAAGCACCTTAGGAGCATCACGAGGGACGCATCTTGAAGTAAGTTTAACTATAGAGGTCCCTCTACTCCACCCTTCCCATGGGACATCCCTACACCTTTAAGAGGGTGTTCCGATAATGCCATGGTAGAGTTGGACTAGAGCCAGCCTACGTGAGTGGATACATCGTTGTCTCTTAGAGACAAAATAGGAGCCCTTTTTTATTTACACCCTGTTGAATGCCATGGACCTTCCTGGACGTAGTGGCAGAAACATGTTGGCAACACAGATGTAGATGGGGTACTAAACCCCCTAATCTCCACCATCTCTTTTAATATTGAGCATGTTCTGCACAAGTAAAGTTTCACGCAGGCCGTACATCGATTTTTAACATCACTCACTCACTTATTCAACACGGACCCCCACTTAGTTATAGAAGTGCCTCCCTGCCTCCAGGTGTAGGCCCGCCCTTCAGCAAACGTGGTTTTTAAATGGTTTTGGACAGCCGATGATGAAGCATGATACCTGTTGATGTGTGGGGCCAGTCCATAAATGTTTTTGATATACCCAGCACCACCTTATTCACCAGCATATTGTGCCTCATCTTGTACTATGAATCAGGATCTGAGTGAGGGTAGCTTCTTGTTGTGTGCCACCTGCCAAATAACCGAGGATTTAAACACTCAGTGCAGAGAGTAGTGACAGGTACCTGTGAAGAAGGGGCTGTTACCATGCACACGGGGCACATAGGATAGGGGTAAAGACGTGACACAACTTACTGCATTACAACCTAATGCATCCCTCTTAGGTTTCCCATTGTTATGTGTGATACATTAGCCAGGATTACCCAACTGAAGTTAAAGCTGGGCGTTTTGCGCCCATCGTTCCAATGCTAACAGCAAAATGTCAAGTCTCAGAACACAATGTGGTGTCTGTTAAAAGGTCAGGACTGAGTTGCACTGAGGCATTTACAGTGAGGCATTTGTCATGGAGACATTTGGAAGCTATGAATGTCCACGGATCAGCAGCCCCACCTTAATGTGGTCAGGCAAAGATAACAGAAAGCAGTGGCGAGCATTCTTAAAGCATCAAGTTTGAGGTGCTTTATAATGCGAAGCTACAAATTAATCTGGTATAATTCAAAACTGCTGTTGGCAGGGCTGATCTTCCCTACCAGCCCAGCCAAGTACCATGCATCAGGCGTTAGACTGATGCATTTCAGTTTGGTGATCCGCATCACCGCACTGAAATGCATAGTCACGCATAATAAGCGCCTCCTGAACTGTCAAGCAGGAGCACTAGTAATCATAAGTAAAGCTGGAGAAGTGGCAGTGCACCGCGTGTGCTGCTCCCGGCAGCTGGGTCAGAGTCTGCAGCTCTAGCTGCTGCTCTAGTTTACAAAGTGACAACAATATTAGGATTCATGTGACGCCCCATGACACAGCCTGCGGCGCCGTAGGATATTTGATACATTTATGACCAATCGTTACTATTGATACAGAACAGACTGCGACTGAGGCCTGTACCAGTTTTGTGGCACACACTTTAATAGGCACCATGGGACGTAACTTCCGGCAGTTGGAGTTGAATAAGGTTTTGGCAAGCTTATGGTAGCACTTCTCGCACTGCGTTGTGCTGCGAAAAATTAACATTAAAATGAGCCTACGGCTGAGTGACCCCCTACACCCACCCCCACACACCGACGGCCGCGATGCAGGACTGACTCAGCCCAGTGCATGCCAGTGTCTCTTCACGAAGCTGCTAAGTTCATAATCGACGCGGGCCGGTGTTTGCTGTTGGAGTCATTGCGCCCACATTGTACGAATTGTGAGTGCCGCTCACCTCAAAGCAAAGTAAGTGCCTAAATTGTCACTCTGTTGGAGGTAAAAAACAACTTTTGATGAATAGCGCTAGCGCGCGCTGACCATACTGCTGCTGGTCCAACAATGTATTTCCAGCATGGGCAGTGGCATCACATAAGCAGTCTGCTCGTGTGATCTGGTGCCCTGTTGCTGGCTGCAGGCCTGGGCAGGTAGCGGTGCGCCGACCGGGGAAGACACCACTCAGCTGCTCTTTAATCAATTTTATTAGTGTTGAGCACTACTACTAATAAAGTCCATTGACTGAGAACATCCGTGTTGGGGCCCTCACATCTGGTTGTATGACAGTACAACGCGGGCTATTACCACGCGTGCCATTACAACGCTGTTTTTACAATGCAAGTCATTACAACGACTTGCGCTGTAAGCGCTGGATAGTGGAATAGTTTAATTTTCTATTCCAACTCCATCCCACGTTACATTAGGGAAGGTGTTGGAATAGAAAATTAAACTATTCCTTGTCCAACAGCACCCTCCAGCACAAGTCGTTGAAACGACTTGTGTTGCAAAAGCAGTGTAGTAATGGCACCGCGTGGTAATGCCCGCGTTGTAAACGCTGTTCCCCTCACATCCTGTAGGCTCGGGCCGGGTCCCACGTGGGACATAGAGAGCGGCCTGGAATCCAGAAATGTGTTTATTCTTCCTGATACCAATGATCATTTAATGGCAGTTTCTTCCTGGTAAGCTCTTGAGTTTTTCATTTTTTCTGAGTCTGGTACTGCGCTGGGATGCTCATTGCCTGGGTCGGCTTCACCACCTGTTGGATCTCCCTTGTCAACCTGCTGGAGGTGCGCCTTGCAGGGGGTTCTGGCGGCAGCTGAAAATGTTGTGGAAACCTTTTCCCTCTGTATATCTGGAGGTCCTGCTGGTTGCCATCTGTTGGGAACTTCGTTCAGTTGTGGCTGACATGCGCAGAGAATTGAGGGGGCAATGGGTTCAGACTCTGATGTGCTGCCTGCGGCAGAGAGCAGGGAGGGGAGCGGCGGTTTTGCTCTGGGCAGAGCTTGTCTCTTATTTGTTCGGTGCTTGGTTTAGGCTTCATTGCTGGTTTTGGTAAAAGTTGACCCAATGGCAGTTGTTTGCCGATGCAGCAAGTGGTTCTATGGTGTACTATTTGGGGATGTTTACGTAGCACTACCAGATTACAGATCTGAATCCCCTTGCTATGTCTTGAAGTGTTTAACTCTTATATCGCGCATTATTCGAAAAACACACGCACCTATATTAATACCATGTTGCTGATAATTACAATGTTCGTCATGTGAAAAGTTTCATTGCCAGAATTTTGCCTGCCCATACACATAGCTACACTGCACAACTGCCTAAGCCCAGATACTTTGAGCTTCTCAATTGTGAAGACTTTTTGGAAGCTGTTCTCCATATGACTGCATTCTATTGGATCCTTCAGTCCTTTAAGGTGTCTCATGGGGCGTGTATTCAGTGGCACAAAAATCAGTGGCAGCAATTAAGATTTTTCACAATCCTCTGCTTCCCTCAAAACACCTGAACCTGGGGCCTGGCTTCAGCAACACACAGCCCCCAAACAGCACGCCCATGTATGTAGCCTTCTCATACCTCCTCCTTCCCTCACAACACGTGAACCTGGGGCCTGGCTACAGCAACACACAGCCGCCAGGCAGTCCATCTATACAAGGGCACTAATTTAGTGCCCTTCCATTTCCGGTGCTTTGCAGCAGTTTCAAGATTTGGTTAGAGTTTCTCGTTGCACAAATTAGTGTAATGTCTGATATTTATATGGTTTGCCCATCTTCATTGCTTGATTTTGCTTGCCAGAAAGTATCACTCATAGTCGTTGAATGTCACTCATAATTACACTGAAATTACGAAAATGTCACTCATAGGCAATCTGAAACCTTGGCAGCTATGCACTGCTATGCCATGGTATTCAGTAAGGAGGAGGCAAATGACCCCCAAGTGTCCATGAATTTTATTAAAACATTTGAATATACCACTCTTACTTTTTAAATGCATGTATTAGTCCTTTAGACCAGAGTCCTGACAGAGTGAATGTGACAGGTAATGAGATGTGAGAGGGAAATGAGATGTGAGTGTGGGTGAGAATGAAAGCGCAATCCACCTACTTTCTATACTTAAACAGTCTAACATAAGTCCACTTGACACACTACCAATGGGAAGATACTACATACCCTGCATTACTTCTTCTTTCTATTGAATATGTGCTGCATAACAATCACTGCTAAAAACCAACATGTTTTGTAAACACTGCAAAAATACAGTTTTTGTCTATTTAGCCAGTTAGGCTGCTGAATAAACACTTAGAAGCAATGATTTCAGTAGGTTTGAAAAATACTGAGAAAATACTACTGAAATCCACAAACAATCAACAATGAAAGCAGGACAGCCTATAAAAGCCTTCAGCTTGGCTCTGTTGACTTTTTCTAGGTGGACAAGTGGAAGATAGTAATGGGCCCGAGAGATACATGGGCCCACGCAACCACTGTAAAATTCAGAAACTATAGCAGAGGTGGGCAAACATTAAGACTCTGTATACATTTGGCTTGGCTTCAAAAAGACAGACAGACTTTTTTTATAGGGACAAGAAGGAGAAACGAAAGTATAGAGAGTGGTTGATGAGGAAAAAAGAAAGGAAAATGGCAAGAAAGTGTGAAGTAGATACACACAGAATGAAATAGGTCATGAGGGGCTATAATGATGAGGACAGCTGGAAAGGTGCTAGAGAAGAGAGGGTGGGGATTAAAAGGAGAGAGAAAAAAGGAGGGAAGGAATGGAGAGGATGAGAAAATGGACCAAAGTCATAGGAACGATATAGCATAAAGAAACAGCAGAGATAGCGAGAGGTCAAACAAGATCGGAAAAGTATAATGGAAAGATAGGGATGCAGGAGCAGCCCATGCAGGTAAGAGCGGTGGGACATGGGGCGGGGAGAGGAACTTGACAGACGATGAAGGATTTTTTTTTTTTAATTTTCCCTCATTGTCCTCTGTTGAGTTCCAACCCCCCCCCTCCCCCACCGACCCTCCGCCGCTCCTACCCGCACGGGCCGCTCCTGTAGGGATAGGATTGTAGAGAAAAAGTCGAAAATATGAATGACAGAGAGACTAGTAAGAGAAGGAAATACTGACTATGCCTGGGCTGTAAGACCTTTAAGAGCCACTCGGTGAATGATGTCACCATAGGTCTCAAAATCCAAGCAGACATCATTGAACAAAAAAACATTCTGGAATGGCTTTTCTTGGCGTATGTTACAGATGAAGAACTGGATGACCCGTTAATGGACAACATTGAAATGATGCAATGTTGTGCGGAAGTGCTACTCGTTCTCCCATTTTCAACAGGAGTGTGATCTAGAAAAGTATGTTTGATGTTTTCCTATTCCATGGATGGCCTTATACCATATCCTCTTATTGACTCATCATGACATGTGATGCTCTCTCATCAAATCAAAGTGAATGACCAGCTGCCAACCCAATACCACCATATATATAATCAAGGCACTGACAATTTTAAACTGAATGTTACATTTGCACAACTGTTACAGCTGCAAGCAGTAGGTCAATATTACCTCACATTATGTCTTTCATCATTGGTCCTGGTGCACCTTGCCCCTGTGTGAGCTTAGTTTGAACCATCATGCCTTTATGCTACTTTGCAGCTGTGACTAAGCAACAGTCTGGTATGGTGATATGCCTCTTTCCCTCACTTAAGATGCAAGGACTTCCATGCATTATTAAACAGCTTCACTGTACCCTGTCACTAGGGCATGTCCCAGTAGAGAGCTCAATGGGCACTTCTCCATTGCCTTGTTTATCTCAGGCAAAGAGCCAGTGTGCATGAAATGCAGCCTTTTATCTTCCAGACGTCCTACTGGAGGTCAGTGTCAGACTGACGTTAGCATCAATCCTTCAGCTCATATTTCATTTCCCTGGCACCCATCCTTTTGTCTAACGAGGAGATTAATGCCTCCGTCTGACGATTCCTTTGTAGTATCTGAGAATGATGTGGGCTGATCACCAGATGCTGAAGTGCAGATGCCAAAGAGGCTCTCTTCAAAGTCATGCACTCATTGCTACGTGGTATTTGACAGCCTTATACTACTGGCAAAGTCAATCCCAAATGGACACTATGCTTTTATATTGCAATCAGCCGCCATTTTGAGAGGATTTTTTTAACTTCTAAATAAGAGGGATGAACACATACGTTTGATAGCTTTCAAGATGGCATCCGCTGTGCTCGATACAGAGCTTCCCCTGTGCTCGACACAGGCAGGAATTATGCTATGTCTGAAACTAATATATGGTAATGCATGCATAGGTGCAATACATGTCTGTACTTAGATACAGCAGCAAGCATTTTAGATTAACTGAGAAAAGACAAGAGGCACATTTTCTAGAGATTATACATTTTTCACATAAAGGAAATGTGTTTCTCTCATACATTTATTCAGATAGTCTCTCATATTATGAAGATCTACTTAACAATAAAAGGACTTTAACTTCACAGGGTGTATTCGCTCCTTGTATGATGTTCATGTAGAAATCTAAAAGTGCTTTCTTGCTTCCTATCAAAAAAATACTCATTCTCTAACTGTACAGCCGATGCATCTGCCACTATTCATACTGCTCTGGTAGACATCTTGAAAAGAGAACTTACAAGCAGAATTATTAATGTAAGTTTTATACGTTTGTGTATTTTACAATAGAATGTTATTTAATACTTGCATATACTATATTACATATCACTATAGCTGACAAAATCTTCATAAAAGATTGTGAGGCCCTTTTCAGCGGATGCAATTCGAGACCATCTTCCTCCTTTAACTTCTCTCTCCTTTATAGACATTTACCTCGCAAAGCAACATTCCCAGACACACTTCTAGACACAGTTTAAAACCTGATAACACTACACTCCAACCTATGCATTCTGGGGGACCTCAACATTTGGTATGACAAACCCAATATGCCCCATCCCTAAACAATCATCACTTGCCTGGAAGCACTAAACTTGCATCGGATCGTCAACAAACCCACACACATCAGTGGACACATCCTAGATGTCATTTTTGCAACTTCAGAACTAGTTACCTTTTAAACAATGACTCCAGTCACATTGTCAGACTTCAATTTGCTTGCTATCCAACATAAAGCAACACTAAACGACGCACCTAAAACCACCTTACATGAATTCACCCATTGACAGTGGAACACATTAAATTTGGAACACTTCGAAACACAACTAACATCTAGTATAGATATAGACACAATACATTCTGTTAAATAAAAATATAGGTGGCTAAATGAAGCCTTTGATATCCTGATACCACTAAAAGGCAGACAACAGAACAAAAGAAAATAAGCACAGTGGAGAAATATAGAGATAAAACAGCAAATTAGAAAGCTGCAATGTGCCTGGCTCAAAACAAACACCAATCAAGACAAACATCGCCTATAGAAAATTGACAGATTATACCAGTCAGCTATCAAAAATGGAAAGAAAAGATACTATTCAGACAGAATTCAAAATGCTAAATGTGCAAATAAAAAACTCTATAAAATACTCAATGAATTTCGTAAACCAAATTGCCTAGAAAGAGCTCATCCTGTTACTCAAGTTTTAACTGGCAAATCATTACACGGCCTAAGGAGACACGTTGGACTCATACTTAAAACAAAGACAAAGCACCAGCGTCGACCCTTTTCCAAAACAACAATGCAAGAATACTTGAACTCAGCATCTCCTTCCCACACATTTCCCATGATGAATTTATGGACCTAAAGCAAGCAGGCCTGCCTGCAGCCCTTCTGACCCGTATCCACCAAAAACCTTTAAGACAATTCTTCTGATATCATGTGCTGTCACTCCAGTAAGAAAAATCATCAACAATTCCTTAACTAAAGGAATATTTCCAGAAGAACTCGAAAAGTCCTACATACACCCATTACTGAAGAAAACTTGGACCCGCTGAACCCTGACAACTGCAGACTGATTACATTTTAATCTTTCCTAAGCTAACTGATAGAAAGTGCAGTGTTCGCCCAGATGTCGCAATTCATTGAAGATGATGCCATACTTTCAGACTTCCAAACAGGTTTCTGTCCAGGAAGAGGCACAGAATCTGCCCTCCTTGCCATCTAGGATGACCTGAAGAACACAGTTAACCACAACAGGGTTGCTGCACTACTTCTCTTGGACCTCTCAGCTCCCTTTGACACGGTTGACCATGGCACTCTGATACAAAGACTTTATGAAGCCGGCGTAGAGGGGACAGTTCTAAACTGGATCACATCCTACCTTCGCAACAGAACGAATGTCATCCATACACCCCCTTCCTCGTCTAAACCGTACTTCACAAAAAAAGGGGTCCCTCAAGGCTCTATCATTTCGCCCATGCTTTTCATCATCTACATACAGTCATTGATCAATCAATTTCACCTCATATGCTATAACTATGCAGATGACATGCAAATACTCCTTCAACTGGAATGCCCCAAAGACATTGGAAACTCACCAATTTTCAGTTGTCTCAGAGCCATGGATCAATAGATGACGTGGAGCCATTTCAAATTGAATGCTTCCAAAATGGAAATACTCATGAAATACTTGGAAACATTGTGAACCGCTCGCTGCGTGGCCTCATGGACCGGCGAACACCGCCTAAAGTATAGAAGGAAGTAAGAAACCTCAGAATGACCATGGATTCAAAGCTATCAATGAATGCCCAAGTGACAAAACTAGCATGATCAAGTTTTGGTACTATAAAAACTCTGCGAATAATATTCGCCCATTTGGGATTTCTACACAATGTCCAGGCTACCAACTCCCTTGTTCTGTCCAAACTCAATTACGCCAATAGCCTCTACCACGGATCACCTTTAACAAGCATGAAAAGACTAGAACGGACTCGGAACTCAACTGCCAGACTACACTTACATATAAAATCACAAGACCACATCTCTCATGCCTTGAAAACCCTGCATTGGTTCCCGGTTGCCAGAAGATCCACGTTCAAGCTGCTTTGTATCACCCACAAAGAGATATAAGGAACGGTACTGCTGTTCATCAGGAATAAAATCACCAAACACATTCAACAAAGGAACCTCCGCTCTAGAGTGGAACCTCGCCTCAAAATCCCAACGTACAAGAAAAAAACCATGGGTGGCACATCTTTCTCTGTTCAAGCAGCCAAACTATGAAACTCTATACCCCCAACATAAGATCCATGGATAACCACCTTATCTTCAGAAAACTACTCAAGAATTAGATCTTCCCCACATAACCACCATACGTAAACAGAAATATACAGCATATCCCTCTGCATATATGCATTTATTTGTACTATAGATATGTACCTATGTGTAGTACTTTTTATAAACGTGTACAATCATTGGTCTTTAAAAATATAGATAATCATTAGTTCTGCTTAACAAATGTACATATTACTGATAGTTACATTATTCTATATTTTTAATATTTATATAAGTGACTGCATTAATAAGTAAATCTTTTATCATAACTATTTATCTACAATTACTTCACTATTAAACTACAAAACAATATAAATAAATAACTAAAATTAATTTGAAGACAACACTTGAAAGACGGAGTTTATTGAATGCATCTTTAATCTACATATACTACATTCCTTCATGCATCTATATACCTTCCATGTACTTATGGGTCTATATATTTTTTACTTTTCTTCTAATTAAGCATATAAAATGCACTACCCTATTTCTCACTCTGTACCGCTCACAACATATCCTTTACCTCAACTCTCTGACTCTTCTCAAACCTCTTTCTACTACTCTTCCCAATGGACTACCATATTTATCGCCCTATACCTCTATCAATATATCATCTACCTCCACTCTCTCATTCATCCCAAACCCCACACCACTGCTATGATTCCCAAAGTAACCCTTTCTGGACTCTTCTCTACTCTACCCCTTCTTACATCATCTCATACCTCTTTGACTATTCTGATCCCCCCAAACAAGCCTTTCTAAACCCTTCCCTCTTACTCTTCCCCCTCCGCCTTCCTTTTATTCATCCCAAGCCTCCTCCTACTGCTATGAACTCAAAAACATCCCTCCACTAGCCTTTTTAATCCAAATAACAGACTAAATTGTCCACCACTCAAATTAATTTCATATTTCGCTATACTAATTCACCACTAATCCGTTATGGGTTCTGGAGTAGCGTGCTACTCGCTGAAGAAGCACTTCAACACCTCATTAGGGGTAGCAAGCGCTATAGAATTACAAACCTTTTTCCCTCTTCTATCCCTCCACTATCCTTCTCAATCCAATTAACTGACTAACATATCCACCACTGAAAATACTTTCATATTTCAATAGACTAATTCATACTAATCCTTTATGGGCATTGGAGTAGTGTGCTACTTGCCGAAAGAGCACTTCAACACCCCATCAGGGGTAGCAAGCACTATATATGCAAACCACTTTCCCTCTTCTATCCCTCAGCTATCCTTCTCAATCAAAATAACTGACTAAAATATCCACCACTCAAATTGCTTTCATTTTCGCTATACTAACTCACCACTAATCCTTTATGGGTTCCGGAGTAGCGTGCTACTCGCCAAAAAAGCACTTTGATGCCTTGTCAGTGGTAGTAAGCGTGATATAAATGCAAGTACAATACAATACAACATCAATTCCTAAGGGGATTGATTGTGTGTATTAAATGGATTTGTCATCAGAAATAAATGTATTTTTGATCTAAAATAAATCAGGTCACAGGAAGGATGATTAAACTCTGTATGCTAGTCCACTTTCAGTTGTCAAGTGGTTCTTCTGCTTTTCTACTTTGAAGAAAATGTTGATACACCTGTGCCACAGTTAGTTAGTGACAATAACAGGTACTGATGTGCAGACAGAAAACTAAACATTAGACAAGTTTTTTGCAAACTTGTACTTCTGCAAAGGTATAGTTGACCATACCAAATGCCATCACTTTTGGGGATCAAACACCGGGCCTTTATTTTATGCTGAATGATGTTATTTTTCACCTTCTAATAAACAACGTTTCATTTTTGGCTGATGTGTTGGAATGGAAATCTGTATGCTTTTTGCCACTCTTACTTTGACTGTCCACCAGCCACCTACTGTTATAGGTTACATTGTAGGAACTTTAAGGAAAATCTCTATAGAGAAGTCTCTGAACATTCAACATGCCTATTTCTGTCTGCCGATATTAGAGTGTGTTCTGTATTAGGCATTGTGGATAGAAACAAGTCCAAAGTAGTTTGGAGTTTAGCCCTCAAAATTAACTTCTTTCCTATATTTGAGCATGATATATCTTTGAATATAGAAATACCACCATGAAACAATCACAGTAATCTGTAGCACTTTTAAAGTACTTGATATATCTTCTCTGTAGTAAGAATAACCTAAGTGAGTTAGAGTTCCAATCTAAAGCTAAATATTACATGTTATAGAGTTTACACACGTTCGTTTGATTGGCACAACAGTCAATCAGTCGAGGTTTTTCTCTTTGCAAATATAAACTCTGGGGCATATGTACAAGGCCCCTGTCCCACCAGAGCATCACTTTTTGCTGTTGCTCTGGTGGCGCACTCTGCTGAACCATATTTACAAGGCAACACAAAGCCACCCTGCGTGACTTTTCAAGGCCTTGTAAATATGGACCCCTTTCATGCATTACTCTGTGCAAAGGGAGTGTTCTATGGGTGTTGCTGGGGAAACATTGTTTACAACGCGGGGATTACATCGCAATGCTATTACATTGCGGTTTTCACAACTCAAGCCGTTACAACGACTTGCGCTAGATGGCGCTCTAGGACAAGGTATGGTATAATTTACTATCCAACACCTTCCCTACTGTACGTAGACTGGAGTTGTAATAGTAAATTATATTACTTCTAAGTCCAGTGCCCTCCAACGCAAGTCTTAATGACTTGTGTTGTAAAAACCGTGATGTAATGTACCGCGATGTAAATGTATGCGTTGTATCGTCATACATCCTGTTGCTGTGGGTATTCCCATGCAACACCCATGGATTCAGACACATTCCAAGATTTACAAGGTTTGGTAAAACCTGGGAATGCGTCAGATTCCAACACCTCCCCAGGCATTAAAGTGGTGCAACAAAGAGAAATACTTTTATTCCTCCTCATTTTCTCCTCTTTCTATATAGGCTGCATTCTGCAGCACCCATACAAGGAGGAAAATGCAATCAATGATTGTTTTTGTGCACAATCATCCCTGCAATGCAGGCACCCTTGCACCAGGGATGCGTCTTGTTGCTGCAAATATGACACATCCCAGCACTTTCCTAATGACTCAGCCCAGCAAGATGGCTTGCACCGCTGAGCATCCTCATTTTCTAGTAAATATGCCCCACTGTCAGCCGCGGCCCGTGGAGGGAGTTACGGTGGGGCAGGGAGGCGGGGAGGGGGAGGGGCAGGGTGGAGGGTGCTAAAAACCGGCATATGGATAATTGCAGGTAAGTAAAGAATTTAATTAATTAAACGAATTTCGTAGCGCGCACTGCATCACAAAATGTGAAAATACCTGCAATTATCCATATGCCGGTTTTTAGCACCCTCCACCCTGTCCCTTCCCCTCCCCGCCTCCCTGCCCCACCGTAACTCCCTCCACAGGCCGTGGCTGCCCACTGTTGTTTCACTTTGTAAACAAAGATGGGGGCTACCTCCAAAATATATGTAATTGTAATTTCATTTATGTAGCGCTCACTACCCCTGATGATATAGTAGTCCATAAACTTACATCTAAAGCTGAAAACACATTTTTTTGTGCCTACCTGGCATCCAGGAAGGGATTCCTGGTGGCATAAATACATTTAATATTGTAGACTTCTCCATCAAATGCACAGTGAAAGCCTGAGCCACTGAAGCGGTTGGAAGTGGATGCTTGAAGGTGTGGTTTGCCTTGGACACTTGGGAATGCATAGAAACATGTATTTATGGAAATTGAAAAACTTATCCATGTCCTTTTTCCACCCTGGCAGTGGTCAGGGATTTATTCCAGAACTTCCGAAATGGGAAAGGGAACGGATCATTCTTAGAATTGCTGGGGGCATAAAGGGAAAGCTTTTGCTGTGGAGAAGAATGTTTGCCCTACAGAGAGAAAAAAAGCAGTGCATTTCCGCAGGAGGTTCCATTCTCCATGTTTGGATTGGTACACTAGGTAGAACTCCGCACAGCAGGACTAGGAGCCTGAAGAAATAGTCACTTAGGATTCCCACTAGTACCCCTGGAAATCTGAACCTAATGTTGCTATCAGGCATAATACCGAGAATTTTGGTGAATAGTTGATGTTCAAAATACCTCCAATATGCATGCCCCAAAGCTTTTTGAAAAGGTGGAATCTAGAATAGATCACTTTATCTGGAACAATAAGACTCCAAGAATTGCATGAAAAATATGAGCATGTCAACTGGAAGAAGCAGGAACAGACGAATGTCCTTACCTCCACAAATAGTATTGGGGATCTAGAACACAGGGAATGGAATATTTACTAGCATCTGAAATATGCACAAACTTAGAATATGTATTAGAATATGCATCACTTCGAAACAATCTAATGACATATAACCAGTCCAAATACTTTACAAAATACACAGTGGGGCAATCAGAGGAAATTTAACACACACATAATTTATAACCAGGATCTATCTGCTTTGACAATCTGCAATGATCCCAAATTCTAAAAAAGAAATCATATAATATGCATAGAAGACAAAATAGATGTAGAAGGGGGAAATCAAAATTTGGATACATTAAAACCAAAACACAACCCACATCCAACAGATGATAAAACATCTCAAGATAAAAAAGGATATTTGTAGCACTGAAACGTTTTTTAATGGACACAATGTATAACGCTAGATAGACTAAAACCGTCTTGTCTCAATGCTACGAAAGACTGGATGAAACATTACAAGTAGAGGTTACCGATGATACATTGATTAACATATTGAGAAATACGACCCAAAAACTTTTTATGGCTGCCAAATGTCTCCACAAAATGTATCTACAACCCACCATATGTATTATACTCATAAGAAACTACAGCAGATATACCTCCGGAAAAAAATACACTTCTCCACAATGCAGAAATATTAATGCAGATAATAAACATGTTTTTTGCTACTACATGCTTCAAACATTTTGGGAGAATGTGTTTCTTTTTTGCTGTAGCAATACAAAGTTAAACATAACTAAGGGGCATATTATCAAGGGATTTATCTCCGCTTTTTTGGCTTTAAAAGCCATGTTAAATTTAATACGTGCTAAATTCCAAGTCAGAGTGAGTGGGAATGTCAAGTTTGGACTCTATAGGATGTAATTTAAAACCCCCTTGAATGGTTAAGTGAGATTTTAAGTGACAATTCAGAATATGCCCCCTTTAGAAAGTTGGCCTTTTCTTGTCCTAAACATTTGGTGCCTGCAGCCTGTATCCTGGGTTACATAACTAGTGCTACAAAAAGGGAATAGGTGTTGGAAGGATTGGCCATCCATGACTTGATAAGGGACAGGAGCTGTTATCCACCACACTTGCACATCACATATCCTCTGCCTGAGCACACTCACAAAGATTGTGCCACTAGTCTTTTGTAACCCCAGACAAGCTGAGGTAAGGTCTGGGAGGTAGGAAATTCCAAGCACATCTGGTGGCAGAAACTACCAGAACCATTGCCTCCTTTAATGTGGGCCCCAGGTATAAATATTGGACTCTCAGACCCAACTCTTCAGGACACCTCTAGACCTATGGAAGACTCAGAGGGACTGCTGTGCTGCTCTGCAAGAAGGACTGCTACTCTGTGGCCCTGCTGCCTGGGTGAGAAGGACTGGACGTGCACCTTTAAACAAGGACCACATGAGTGACTTCAAGAGCTAGTTGGATGAACTCCTGATCAGAGCCTCAGGGACAGAAAAGGCTCCAACTACCTCAAACCCAGCATCTGGACTCTATCTGCTGTGAGTCTTGCCCCATAAGTGTTGCCACCCCATACCTGGACCCTTGGGAGTGGGCCTGAAGCTGCTCTGCCAGCCCAGTTGTGGTCCTGTGAGCAGCATCGATACAGCATAGCATATCTCCTTGCAACCACCTCAGAACCACTGCTGCGCAAATCCTCACAGATGCAGGCCATCGTCTTGCAGTCCACTCGTTGACAGCATCCTCGATGACGATGCTGGATTTCGCATTGGAGTTACATATCCTCTTTGGAACCGCCAATGCGCAATGCATCCTTGATGCCAGACTTTGCATTGCAAGTCCCTTGTCAATGGCATCCTCAACGATGATGCTGGACTTTGCAACGCAGTACTGCAGCTCCTCAGAACCACTGCTGCACAATGCATCCATGAGGCGGGATCTTACAGCGCTCATCAACTATAATTTAAGGTACTTTGTTTAGCTGGTCTAACTTGGCCCCTGTATTCAGTCCGTACTCCCTTGCAGTTGGCCTGCATTTGTGTCTTTGTCCCAGTCCAGCAAGATCACATAACAACAGTTGGTGCTTTGTGCTTCTAGACACTATTTTCACTCAAATCTCTAAAATTGCATATCTACTATTCTACTGGTTGGATTTGTGTCATTTTGATCGCAAATCATTTATTACATTTTACTCTTTTTTTTCGAAACTGCTGTTGGATTTTATTCATCTTGCGATTTCACTTTATTACTGAATGTTTGAAGTACTGCATACCTACTCTACTCAGAGCCTCTAATGTAAGCCTGACTGCATTTGTGCCAAGTTACCAGATGGTTAAGCTCAGTTTAATTTGGGGTTGCTTGTGTTTCACCATGACAGTGATTATGGTTGCTGCGTGACTAAGGTTTCAACCCCCTCAATCAGTAACCCAATTTCTAACGCCACCCACAAGTGCCTAGAAATATGTTTATCTATTTTTAACCCTTTTGATGCGCTTGTCGGCCAACGGCCGTCACGAGCACTACCTCCGTAGTGCTGTGCACGTCCGTTGGCTGATGTGGCCCCGCCCACTCATTGGAACGCCCCACACCGCAGCGGGATTGCTGCTGCGGTTAAGGTGTTTAATTGATGTGTCTAACATTGGGACAGTAGCAGAAAGCCTTACATAAATGCAGCTCCTGATATCCTATTAAAGGATTTAAAAAAAGAGAATGTTGGTCTATAATTTTAAAAACACATACATATATTCCCAGGCGTGGGTCTGCATTTCCACACCTACTTTTATGTTTTGTCAGTGATAAAGCCGAAGTGTATGAAAATAATCTGCAATATTAAGGATTTTAAATGCAGAGCATAATTTTACAACGCTGTTGGTACAACGCAGCACCATTACAATGCGGTCAGTACAACGACTGCGTTGTTACCACACATACCATTACAATGCAAGTCATTACAGAGACTTGCTGTAGAGAACTTTAGGTGTTAGATTTGCAATCCAACACCTTCCCTACTGTTTCACAGACTGGAGTTGGAATAGTAAATTATACTATTCCAAACTCCAGTGCCCCCTACAGCAAGTTGTTGTAATGAGGTGCGTTGTAATGGTATGTGTGGTAACAAAGCTGTCATTGTACTGACCACGTTGTAAAGGCATGCGTTGCAAACGCATGCGTTGCAAAATTATATATTCAAATTTTAAACCTGCCAAACTGGATACGCAAGCTATGTCTTAGCTAGGGTAGTAACGAGAATAGTTTTTTTTATACTGCTACAATAAACCTTAAATCTTCATGTTCTGAAAACATCTTATATAAAGTGGTAGGGAGGCCTTTCCTAAAAAAGCCTCCTTAATCTGTTGTGGTATGAGCCTCTATATCATATTGGTGACGTAAGATCCTGCCATCTGTATCCCTTAAGATGGTTTTACTTGATTGTACCATCGAAGTGCTAATCCAGCTAGTACCATTTCAGATGTATCTAGCTCCCTTAAAACTAGTGCTGGTTTTCCTAGTGACTGTGTACCAGGACTGTATAAATGGCCTTTTTTGTTTCATTGGCACTTATGATGACAGACTGCTGTATTGTGCCCTGAGCTACTGTTTGCCGCTCTTGTTGCATGGTGCCTAAAAATAATTACATCCTTCACTTGAGCTTCTGAACAAATCTGCCACTGTTCGCACAAGTGAGGAGTAAGAAGAAACTGTAAAGACCTGCAAAGACGTACCCAATGGAAAACAACTTAGGGGTCAATTAGGATGGCGGACGGATCGCCACTGCCATGCAGGCCATCCTTGCCCGTCCGCCACCTATTCCCCCCCCCCCGCCATATTACAATGGCGGGGGGACCGTGGCGGACGGGAAGACCGTCTGCGGCATTTCCACCACGGTCGCCTTGCGACTGCGGCGGAAAAGCTCTAATATGGTGGCGGTGTCTATCAGACACCGCCAGCCATATTAGGATGTGCTGGGGGCTATGCATTTCCGTGGCGGCAATGCCGCCACGAAAAGGCATACGGTCCTTGCTTAGGGGCCCGTTGTGGGCCCCCAGGGTGAAGGGAGGGGGGTGGGGGATGCACATGGGGGTACCTATGGTACCCCCCTGCAGTTGCATGCACAATGTGGTGCCTGCCGCTTTGTGCATGCAAATGCACAGCATGCATTTTAAACTTTGCGGCGGGTGCTGCTTAAAGCAGCACCCGCCGCAATGTTAAATATACACGATGTGACCGCCAGGGTGGCGGTCACATCCTAATTCCAACGGAGGGAACGCCGCTGCCCCTGCGGACGGTCCCTCCACCTCGGGGTGGCGGACGGACGCAGGTCCATCCGCCATCATAATCGACTCCTTAGTTTTGAAACGGGAGGGGGGTTCTAAAAAATGCACTTCTGGATTGTGTCATATCAGTTTATTGCAGGAACTGTGGTCATCTGGTGATAACAAAAAAAGATCAACTCTAAGAGGAACATCTGCATGTTTTAAAGCCCACAAAGAGCCCACCAGGTGAAGAACCACTGCAAAAAGAAATCTTACAATTTTTGTTTTTTTGTTAGAGAAAAGAGGACTGTGCTTGCTTTAAATTTCAATACATTGTAGTCAATTCAACTTTCTCTCTTACTTTGCCCATCTCTTGCTTGGCCAGCTCTCCAAAAGACCAAATTAGGCTTTAATTGCGAGGGGTCCATTAAAATATTTGTTGTTTTCTTGTTTTAGAATTCCTGCAATTGGAGGTTCTGGTAATTCCATGGTCTGGGAAATAAAGTGGATTAGCAATTTTTGAGGCAGAACATGCAGGATTGAATATTTTCATGCTGATTCTTGCATGCTTTTCACTGGTGTTTCACCTAGAGATTTTGGTTGATTTCCATGTGAAAAACCAAATCTTTTATTTCCCATGGACCCAGTAACTCCTGTTACCTGACCCATTGGAATTTACAGTCCACTTGTAATGAGGGCCTTAGTGTTTCTAGCACCGTAGACCCATTTCATGCATCTCTTTGAGGCACCCATATGTATAATTGACACTGTTACACAAAACAAACACAAAGGGGCATATTCTCAAGGAACTATCGGCGAGTTATCGGCACTTTATCGTAGCCAAAGTAGCGATAAAAATATTGCCCCATTTATAAGCTGGTACTAACCGCCCATACCACCAGTTTACCTGCAATAGCAGTCGCAAAAAACATCGCAACAGATGACCCCCGCAACTATTGCTAATGAGATGCAGAGTAGGCGTTCCCATGCAAAAAGCAGTGACAACACCACTTCGCAACATTCTCAACAACCAGCCAGATCGGCAATAAGATCACAAAACACGTGATAAGGCACGTTAGAAGCAGGACTTTTACACCTGCTCTGACCTGGTGTAAAGTCTGACAACAGCCTGCAACAGAAAAGGGAGCCCAGCCCAGAGCCACAACTGAATACAAACAGAAGCCATGGAGATACTGATCATGCAGCTCAGAGGCCCAACAGGGCCACAACACCCACTGCCAATGCCCCCCCAGGCCCACCACCTCCCCCGGATTTCCCCACCGGACCACCACAGAGGCAGCGCAGACATAGACAGCGGACCTTCAGAAAACGAACCAGCCTCACAGACTTAACACCAGAGTATGTCCTTGCCCACTACAGGCTCAAAAGGACAACCATCCTCTGCATCCTGAGCATCATTGCCCACAGGCTGACGGTACCAACCCAGCGGACAACCAACATACCACCTCAGACAAAGCTGCTGGCTGTGCTGCAACTGTTGACCTCTAGTACCTTCTAACCAACAACCCCCAGAGTCACAGGAGTCTCACAGCCAGCCCTATCAAAGTTCCTCAGACCTGTACTAGATGCCATCATCAGCTTGGTACCCCAGTACCTATACTTCCCCCACACTGCGCAGGAACAGCTGGAGACCAAGCAAGGCTTCTACGCATCACTGGCTTCCCGCACGCGTTGGGGGCAATTGACTGCACACGTATACTATTTGTGCCCCCTGCAGACACTGCGCACAATTACCGGAAACACACGCACTCAATCAATGTGCAGGCAATAGTGGACCACCAGGTTCTCTTCACCAATGTCGTCGACAACTACCCAGGCAGTGTGCATGATTCCTACATCTTCCGACAGTCCATCATCAACCAGCGCTTCCAGGATGGCACCTATGGAAATGCCTTGCTCGTTGGTAAGTACTAAATAAAAACACCAGACACCTCAAATCCACAATCATGCAATTCACAACTCTGGGAATGCACACATCACAAACTCACGTACAACATGACAAACAACATGCCCACCCACCAGACACAACAGCACAACTTACTAAGGGAACCTAGCGTAGCCATGTACACAAGCCATCAATTGTTATTGTTATTGTTATTTTAATTTTATACCGCGCCTAATCACCTGCAGGTCTCTAAGCGCCAGGAAAGATGGCATGGCACCTCTGTCACATGATAGCAGAGTGTGCGAAGAGGTGGGGACCAGGCACGTGCGAAGGAGGCAAGTGACCCATGAATGAAAATGTACACAATGCTAAGTGTAGCGTGGATGTGATGGCTAGACTGCAGTATGCGGACCACACACATATCCATGTCGACATAAACCGCTGGTGTTTGGAGTGTAGTGGACAGTGGACGCAACATTTCACCCCAGCCAGTGGGGAAGATCTTGGCAATGTAGCTTGTTATTTCCCTCCCCGTAATCATGAGCGGAGTGGGCTCGGCCGGCATATGCCAGGCCAGTGTAGGGATGTGAATAAAAAGCACGTAACTCTGGGTGTGGTTCTCTTCCGGAATTCCCAATGTCTCTGCCAGGGCGCCGCCTCTCACCCTGCCACGAGGCTGACACCATGAGCGCTGGGGCCTGCGAGCATGTGCGCCTGCTGCACCCTGGGCCGCTGGTCCCCGAAGCCGTCTTACCCACCCCATGGCAGCTAGGCATCACTGATCACCTGCCGACACCGGCGTGTGTCACGGAGGGCCCACCACGTGCCACTGCAAGCTCTAAGCCAGAGGCCCCAACCATGGCAGCCTCCTCAGACCATCACGGCCTCCGCAACACAGGCCCACAGTACTCCTTCCTTGTTGACGTACTCCACCAGCTGACACAGCGGACTAGTAGGTCACACTTTTGAAACTGAGTCTTGATTACACTATGGCAGAGAACATTATTAATGGCAGAGTTTATATCACTATACTCCCTTCGATGTGGTGCCATAGCATTCCAACCACAAGTGTTTATGGGCCCTTGCTGACTTCGGCCTTCGGCCTACCCTGCGGTCCTGCAGGCCTCACACCAATCCAACGGAGCCCACATCAGGCAGGACACAGCATCATCACAGGCTGCACACCCGCTCAGCTCTAGTGCCACTAATTCTGTCAGACACAAATCTTCCCCACAAGCCTTTCCAACGTCGTGTGTTAGAGATCCAAGAGGAGCTGGCTGAACAGATGATGAACCGCACTGACCATTGCCTCTGGCCTACACTACGGTCAACTAGGTCACACATTTGGGAATGAGTCTTGATTTCTGCAGGGAAGTGTTCATGTCACAGCACGCAAGGAGAGCGGTAAGAGGAAGACGTGCTTCAGTCCGGAGGAGAAAAGGCTCTCCATTACGGAGGTGATGGGACATAACCAACAACTGCACTGGTGCCAGTAACTCTGTGCATTGCAAGCCAATGACACGTGGCTGTGGGCCACTGCTGACTGCTGCCTCTGGCCCAGACTGTGGTGGAGTAGGTCACACAATTGGAACTGAGTCTTGCCTTCTTCCTGGCAGAGTTGATGTCATTTTACAGGCCTCACCGCAGAGTGCATGCCCTTTCAGCTCTGGTGCCACTAAGTATGTGCCCCGTAATTCATGGGCACTCTCTGGTATAACTTTGGTGGCATCTGAGTCCATGGGCTGGGGGTTGTCCACATCATCATGTAGCTGATACTGACATGGTGGCCAGATGAGTCTGTAGCATTCAACTCCGCCATTTGCCTGCTTCTGCCCTCTGCATCATGCCCTGTAAGGACACCTTCCACTGTCCCCCATCACACTCCGTGACATTCACCTTGGACATCGACGAGGACCCGCCTTACCTCAGTGCTGCACAAGTCACCGTCCCATGGCGGTGTGCCTGTGCCGGCCGTAGTGCATCCGAGTTCACTAACTCTGTGCAGCTCAAGTCATGGACCCTTGCTGTTTGAACCTAGTACTGCTGATTGTCTGATCACTGCTGTGGTTTTTACCAGCACCAACCATTCCCTGAGGGGTGGCTTACACTACATTCAGCACAGGCATCACTGGACATGTGACCCTGTCAATAAAAGGGACCGGGCGCACATGCCCGTGGCCAGTTCCAGAAATTCCCTCTGTGTGCCTGTGTGGTCATTATGTATGCATGAGGGCCCCGGGCCATAGCACATTACATTGTGCTGTGTACAGCGGGTGCAACCATGTCATCGCAGGCAGTGGGGTAGACCTGGGACATGTAGCCGTGTGCGCAAGCGGAGTGGACAGACGTGCGATTGTACAGTGTAGGGGTGTGGCTCTTCAACACGTGGTTCTGGGTGTGGTTTAGTTTAGGCCTTCCCAAGGAAGTGACTAATGCGTGTGTCTCTGTTGTTGTGCCTGCTCCACTCGTCCCGCAATGGACAATGTTGCTATGTGACATGCACCTGAAGTGCGGGCTCGTCTGAAGGGGTACATGAGGGAGGGCATGCCCGCTCGGGGTCAGGGATCACACATGCCAACTGTTGTGTGTGTCGCTATTAGCACTGCATGCGCTAAATGTCTACCCTCAACCGCATGACGAGTTCAGCCAGGCAGGTGCTCTACATTTGTGTCAGCCCTGTCCTTACAATGGGCCTACACACACGTGGCCGCCCACCTTCAGCGCACATCATCACTGTGTCATAGTCAGGCTTGTGGATATGCGCAGACAGGCAGGGCAATGGTGTGCCATAGGGTTGCAAGTGATGAAACCGCGCTGCGCACACTAGTGACTATGCTCGGGGGAGGGAGGAGCTGCAGTGAGGCTACGTATTACACATTGATGCCGCTCATTTGTTACAAGCAGTTAATGTCATACAGGAATCACTAAGTCACACATGTCAAACACCAATGAACCAATGAGCCTGCCAACACATCATGCAGTACGTAGTCTTGACTCATGTCTCTCTGCACTGTCACAGATGATCAAGGATATGCACTCTGCGCTTGGATGATGATACCCCTCCGAGCCCCGAACACACGGGCCCAGAGGCAGTACAATTTGGCCCACAAACGCACCAGGGGCATAGGGGAACGCACATTTGGAGTGTTGAAGTCACGTTTCAGGTGCCTGGATGTCACAGGTGGTAGACTCTTGTACAGCCCAGACATTGTGTGCAAATGATCGTTGCATGTTGTGTGTTTCACAACATATGTGTACGCAGCAATGCCCCATGGATACGAGTGCCAGATGCACCGGACGATGATGATGAAGATGAGGCAGGTGGACCACACCCCACTGCAGCAGAAATAGCCAGTAGGAACACCATCAATGACAATTTCTTCTCATGTTCACGTCACATTGTGACGGTCCTTAGCAATCATGGGACAGCACAATGTATGACCACAGGCACAGCATGTGCCAGTAAATGCATTCCAAGACACATTCCCTGCGTACATGTCACTCATCTGTACAGGCACTTCACTCAGACAGACAAGTGTGGGTGCGACAAGTAGTGCTGGCAATTTTGAAATTTGTTAATGGATGGTGGGTGTGTCACCTCTGTGCAGTGAAGCTGTTTAGGGTGTCACGTATTCGGAGTGCCAGTTCTGTGTGTCACAGTTGGTACAGTATCTCACTCTTCAGCATTTCACATGTGTCCCAATTTATTCCATTTTGGCAGTCCTTTGTCGCCTACAAGTGTCAACAGGGATTCTTTTGGGCAGGGATGCACCCTGTGACTCCAGTCTCACGACATGGGTTCAAGTTCAAGTTCAGAAATTTGTATAGCGCACTACTCACCCAGAGGGTCTCAAGGCGCTTGGGGGAGGGGGGGTACTTTACTTATCGAATATCCAAGTTTTTAGTTGCTTTCTGAAGGAGAGGTGGTTCTGTACAAGGCGGAGGTGGGTGGGGAGAAAATTCCAGGTTTTGGCCGCTAAGTAGGAGAAGGATCTTCCCCCCATGGTGGATCTATGGATGCGCGGAATTGCGGCGAGGGCTTGATTGGACGATCGTAGTTGGCGGGTGGGGGTGTAGAAGGACAGTCACGTGCTGAGGCATTCGGGTCCTAGGTCGTAGAGGGCTTTGTGTGCGTGGGTGAGGAGACGGAACGTTATTCTCTTGTTGACGGGGAGCCAGTGGAGGTCTCTCAGGTGACCGGAGATGTGAGCTTGACGGGGAATGTCCAGTATGAGTCTAGCTGAGGCGTTTTGGATGCGCTGGAGTTTTTCTGTAGTTTGGCTGTGGTTCCGGCGTAAAGGGTGTTTCCGTAATCCAGTCGGCTTGTGACCAGTGCATGGGTGACCGTCTTTCTTGTTTCGGTGGGGATCCAGCGGAAGATTTTTTTGAGCATGCGTAGGATGTTGAAGCATGAAGATGAGACGGCGTTGACTTGTCTGGTCATCGAGAGGGAGGAGTCCAGGATGAAGCCCAGGTTACGTGCGTGGTCCGTAGGTATGGGTGCGGTTCCCAGGGCCAGTGGCCACCATGAGTCGTCCCAGGCGGAGGGGGATGATCCTAAGATGAGGACTTCCGTTTTGTCCGAGTTCAGTTTTAAACGGCTGTTCTTCATCCACTCGGCTACTTCTTTCATTCCTTCGTGTAAGTTGGTTTTGGCGGTGTTTGGGTCTTTGGTGAGGGAGAGGATCAGCTGGGTGTCGTCTGCGTAGGAGATGATGTTGAGGTTGTGTGGGGTGCGATGGATGCGAGGGGACTCATGTATATGTTGAAGAGGGTGGGACTGAGTGATGATCCTTGTGGTATGCCGCAGATGACTTCGGTGGCCTCTGATCTAAAAGGGGGAGGCGGACTCTCTGGGTTCTTCCGGCGAGGAACGAGATGATCCAGTCAAATGCTTTTCCTTGTATTCCGACGTTGCTGAGGCGTTGTATGAGGGTGCTATGACAGACTGTGTCGAAGGCTGCGGAGAGGTCAAGTAGGATGAGGGCAGCTGTTTCTCCGTTGTCCAGTAGAGTTCGAATGTCGTCTGTTGCTGCGATGAGGGCGGTTTCGGTGCTGTGTTTGGCTCAGAAGCCGGACTGTGAGGGGTCGAGGGATTTGTTGGATTCGAGGAAGGCGGCGAGCTGGCTGTTGACGGCTTTCTCAATAACTTTGGCAGGGAATGGGAGAAGCGATATGGGGCGGTAGTTCTTAAGTTCAGTGGGGTCTGCTGTGGGTTTCCTCAGAAGGGCGCTGAGTTCGGCGTGCTTCCAGCTTTCCGGGAAGGTGAAGGAGTTGAGGGAGCAGTTGATGATGTCTCGGAGATGGGGTGCGATGATGGACTCTGCTTTGTTGAAAATGTGGTGGGGACATGGGTCGGTTGGCGATCCTGAGTGGATGGAGTTCATCAGGCGGATGGTGTCTTCAGTGGTGATTGGGTTCCAGGCGCAGAGGTTGTTAGAGGGGAGTTTTGGTTCGGAGGTGGGTGGAGTGGACTGGTCACCGGACTGGTTTTCAAAGCTGTTATGTATGTCGGCGATTTTGTTGTAGAAGAAAGAGGCTAGGGAGTCGCAGAGGTCTTGGGAGGAGTGATGTTGTTGGTGCCGGCGGTGGGGTTGGTGAATTCTTTGACGATATTGAATAGTTCCTTGCTGTTGTGGGCGTTGTTGTCAAGTTGATCCTTGAATGCTGATTTCTTGGTGATCGGATCAGTTGGTGGTGTTTGCGGGTGGCGTTCTTGAAGGTGGTCAGGTTGTCAGTGGTTGGGTTTTTTCTACAGGCTTTCTCGAGGGTGCGACATAACTTCTTGGATTTCTTAAGGTCATCGTTGAACCAGGGGGCTTTTTTGCTACCTTGCTTGATTTGATGGTTTTTCAAGGGTGCTAGTTCGTCGGCGCTGTGGGTGATCCATTGTGTGAGGTTGGTGGCTGCTTGGCTTGGGTCCGATGATTTGGCAGGAAGGTTTTGGTGAAGCGATGTGAAGAGCTGGTCGGTAGTAATTTTGTTCCAGTTTCTTCGGGGAATAGGTTGTGGGTCGTGGTCTTTTTGTAGTTGAAGTGAACGCAGCTGTGGTCCATCCAGTGGAGAGCTGTGGTGTGATTGAAGGAGATGTGCTTGCTGGAGGTGAAGATTGGGTCGAGCGTGTGTCCGGCATAGTGGGTGGGGGAATTGACAAGTTGTTCGAGTACGAGGTTGGCCAGGTTGTCCAGAAGGGTGGTGGTGTTGCAGTTGTTATTCTTTTCCAGGTGGTAGTTGAGGTCTCCCAGTAGAATGTAGTCCTCGGAGGGGAGGGAGTGTCGGCTGATGAAGTCAGTGATGTCTTCGCATCATGTGACATGTACGTAAGGGGGAGTCACTGCCCCAACATTAGTCCATGCTTTCATTGATGTTTGATTATGGACATGGCCCGTCTGTGTGCAGGGGTGTTGATTGTCCCTCTGCAATATGAAGAGGAGATGCGGTTTTACAGTGTGTTCCATGTATGTTTCCTCATTGGCGCAGTTTTCATACAGAATGCATGTCAATGTACATTGTGGCTGTTTTGAGGTGATGCCTATCTGATATGGGTCAATGGTCATTTGTTCTACATCATGGCTGTGGGGTTGTGCTTGTACGTTGTCATCTCACCGTTTTTTTATTCTGCTTTTGTGGAGCATTTTCCCACATGACACGTGGGAATCGCAGGCCTGTCGCTTGTTATCGCTGATGTTTGTATCGTGATTGGCCTCATCGCTACTATTGTCGCGTTGGTGTTTCGCATATTTTCGTATATATCGCTGTTGGTACAACACAGTACCATTACAATGCGGTCAGTACAACGACTTGAGAACCCGTCAGACTCGAGGTCTCGGTCCTACAAAAAGAAAACTTTAAGCAGGTTTGTCATGTGTTCCTAAATTGTTCGCACTTTATGTTAAATGATTACATTGTTGATCTTGGTGAGTTTCTTATTTCATCCTGCTTACATTTTTAGTAGGGTTTGTCATTTGTTATGACAAAAAAAGTATTTTTTCCTAAATATATTGGGTGATCCTTTCTTTACCATAACCTTCAACGTGATAATGTTTGTGGTGGTTGATTCTGTTTACCCAGCACCTCTAGTTGAATTCTACCTTTTACTAGGCAGGTGCTACACATGGTCACTCAAACACTAGGCCAATGAGGACTACTGGATTTCCTATGTCTCAAAGTCTCTCTCTTTCGGCATGATGGGAGCTTCACTGAATCTTCTTCAACATCTAGCTAATCTTCCACTTCTGCTTTGCCAGGTGGATTCTTACAAAGTTGTCAGTGTTCTGGGTCTTGGCATAATGCTGACTTTACATTTACTTACCAGCAAAACCAACCAGTCCAGTTTTCATATAGTGTACTGGGAAACCAAACACAATGCGACAATGGTACAATTCATGAGACGACGTCCGAAGATACATGCATGTTTCAAACCAATACCAATCCAAACTTGAACATTGGATTAGCATCATCGCCTTGTATATTATGTTCAGTTATTTCCAAAACATATCCAAATTTGAAGTTATTGAATCTAGAAACTGGACTATCACCCAAGCACTAAGAGAGTTGCTGAAGGAGTTGGGACAAGTTGTAGCAAATGTTCAAATTAATACTGCAGAGCTACAGGTGGCTTTGAAGCCAAACAATCTGAAACTGATACAAAGACCTGCCCACAGTCCAAAAGGACAGAGGACATGAGATGAATAGGAGGGGAATTTAGGAGAGCCTAACAAACTGGCTCCATCACCCTGTACAAGGCTAGCAGTATGAGCAGTTCCAGGAGGATGCCCAACTGGGAACCGAAATATTGTAGATGGATTAGAAAAGCCTGACTGTTGAAGAAACAGCTGACACTCCAGGCCCAGAAAGTCTTTCTAAATAAGGAAATGACCAAAGAGAATGGAATGGGCAGAGAAAAGAAGGTCAGTAAAGAAAGGGCAGTGCAAGCAATGAGGAACTAAACGACCAGTTGTGTCATAAAATGGAGTTGAAGAAACTCGAGCCTGCAGTACAAAAGAAACATTAATAGTCAGAAGTGGCAGGAGCATAGTGGGGGGCTCGTCCTTTATGGAACAACTCAGGCCCTTAAACCATAACAAAATGTTGACTGTCTGGCAGTGAGAAGGGTTGGATTTAACTGGCCTTCCCACCACAAAATTCTCCATCCCATTCTTTTCCCACCAACCGAATATCCATCATAGACCACTGTCCATACTCCACCATCTTCCTCACCATCTCAGCCTCCTCTTGTATACATTGGTGCAAACAATTCTTCAGGTCTCCTCATTAATCCACAAACCCACTGGCCTCACTAAATTCCATCATAAACTTCTGCACCCCAAAAACCTCACCCCAACTTGTCCCCCTCCACAAACGCAATCTTCAAATCGATCTCTGTGAACAGGGATGGAACTAGGACAGAAAATAGGCTTAGGCACCAAAATAAAATTGACCTGATTAGTGACTCAGATAGTTAAAAAGTGGCCCATATTTGCAGATTGTGGCAACTTTGAACTTGTACAGACACGCTGTATAGGTTTTTTGCAAGGAATGGGAGGCAACATTCATTTTTGCTAGCTGCGGGCAATGTTTGTGTTAACATCAGTAAATTCAAAAGTTCAAACAGACCCACTTACCACAAAAACAGACCGCAAGCAGCCAAAAAAAGGCCCACAGTTTAGTACAAGCCAGGAAAATGCCCTCTTTGACTGCTGCTGGGGTAGTAAAGTACATCTATTAACTGGGTTCAATGGGCCCTCCAGGAATCCGGGTCCTGGTACCACTGCACTTTCTGGACCAATGGAACCAATGTTGAGGGCCACTGGAATCATGCTATTGTGCATCCATGGTGATTTTTGCATATTTGTAAATTTGCTGCATAATCCATAATTTGCCACATAATCTCCAGTTTTCAACAAAAAACTTTTTTGTTTCTAGCTCAAATGGTTCAAAAGTTACTAATAATGCAGCAACCCGTGTTGTGTCGCAGTGGAAGGTCCTTTGCAAAGGATGACTGGTCACATTTCTGTAGCTTATTGCAATATTTGGGTGTTAACTGGTACTAATTAGGTGCAACTAATGCCAAAACAGTGTTAACATATGGAAAAATGACAAAGCAATGAAGTAATTCTATCACAAAATGCCACATAATATGCATAATTTGCCTTTTCTTGGTTCATAATTTGCTCCATCCTGCCGCATAATTTAGCCCTCAACTGCTTCATAATTCGAGTAGCCTTGACAATGCCCCCTGCGTTGTACAATAAAGACGTATATTTCGTTGCAGCATTTATATAGCGCTTTAGGTCCAAATGTAGGATGTCGAAGTGCATTTTCGAACTGGTAGAACTCGTTGAGAAGGGTTGAGGGGGTTGGTGGAAATGGGGGTGATTGTCAGTGATATTTCTATTGTGGATGTATAGAGAGTCCTAGAGGGAAGTGAATGCATGGGGCGAGTCAGAGTACGAGATAGGAAAGGGGGAGTGGAGAGGGTATGGCTGAAAGGAAGGAATACCCAGAAGAGGAAACGGAAAAGCAGAGAGGGAATGCAGTGAAGGGAGAGGCATAGATAAACAGGTAGATGCATAATTTAATGTTCTTGCCCCTTACTTCCAAAAGGGGGTGGGAGGGGGTCACTAAACCCTAATGCATTTGTCTGATTTTGAAGATTTGGAGCTCGGCCATTTTCTCCAGGCTGGCCTAATCTCACGCTACCGAGGCGGCAGTGTGGGATGGGTGACAAGAAGAAGCACCATGAATGGAAGAGAGGGAGACAGGGTCGAAGTATGTCGGAGATAGGAATTCAGCAAACCAGGAATTGTAAAGAATGCGAAACCGAGAGGCAGACGCAGTTGAATGGCGCCCCGGCAGGCTCCGAGGCCCCCTCCCCCCGCGGCCGTGTAATCGGAACGGAAATACATGGAGCATCCGCGCTAACAATCTCTTAAGAGAGCAAATAGGAGCAGGGAAATTATCTCCACTCTCGCAGATTGCTTTTAAATGACTGAGAGCGCCGGGCCGCCTGCTGAGCAATCGAGAAGGAGGCCGCCGAGCCGGGGCGTGAGATGCAGAACTGTCAGGGGCTGTGCACGACCAGAGGAAATGTCAGGCGCGAGATCCTGAGACACCTGAGGGGAGAGGAGACATTTACTAAGTGTGACGCAACGCAGCGCATCAAGCACTGTTGCTGTGCTGCGTTGCGTCAAAGGGAGAGGGATAAGCTCTCTAGCAGCACACGCGCACTTTGAGCTGCCATGCGGCAAGGCACACACCCTTGTGCCATACTGCAAGGGTGTGTGCATTTTGTCAAGCGTAGGTTTTGTACTGGAAGGGGAGCATCCCAGTGCAAAAACTACACTTTAATAAATTCACACTCTGGGTCATATTTACAAGTGCAATACGTCACCGGAGCGTCACATATTAGGACGCTCCGGTGGTGCAACTCCATATTTACAAAGCAGTGTTAAGCCACTGTGCGTTGTTTGACCTGCTTTGTAAATATTGTAAATGTAAATATACATGTATTTATATAGAGCAAATCACCGACCCGGTATCTAAGCGCTTGCTTAGGGAACCCGTCCTGGTATTCCCCTGTGAGATACCCCAGCAGGGTATCCACAAGGTGAAAGCCAGGCATCCCGCCGCAAGGGGCCGTAGTGGAGATTAAGCAAGTTATTGCCCAGAGTCGCAGAGTGTGACCCCGTGAGTCGAGTAGGCACCGGAGCAAGAATTATCGAGTCCATGGAATTTTTGAGGCCGAGACCCGCCGAGGCAGGGAATCAAACCCTGGTCCACGGCCGATCTCAGCTTCCGGGTCTGCCGCCTCTAACCACTGAGCCACGCTTCTCCTATTGTACCCTTTCAGGGAGGTATCTGCATGAAAGGGGTGTGCAAATGCGTGAAAGGGGCGTGCAATGGGTGTTGCTGTGGGGGTTCCACTTCAACAACCATTGCATTTTGTCGCTGCCACAGGTTTACAAGGATGTGTACATTTGAAGCAGTGCCAAATAAAATGCCACTGAATAGCAGGCGTTAGATTGGGCAACAAGGAGAAATGCTTTTATTTCATCTTGTTTTTCTCTTTCTATCTGTGTTGCATTCTACAGCACACATAACAGGAGCAAATCGCCTTTAAAGGTTGTTTATGAGTAGGGAGGTGTCTCTTCCTGCACATAAACAATCATCCCTGCAACGCAGGCCCCCTTTCACCTTGGGACAAGAGTGTCTATGTTGGCTCTAGATAGGTTTCTTTTAGCGCCAGTGCAAGGGAAAACACAGGGATGCACAGTATTCTTGTAAATACAGTGCATCCCTGCATTTTAGAGATGGCGCAGCTAAATTGCTTGCAGCACCACACAGCACCATTTCTGTGTAAATATACCCCTTTGCGCGTGTGCTCTACAATGCAGCACATATGCAAAGTTTAAAAAGTATGCAGAAATTGAAACATTTTTCTTCAGTGAACCCTGCCTCAAGATGGTCTGAAGTTTTGATGCAAATCTCATTCTACCATGTTAGAATTAAGATTTGAATTAAAACCCATGGGTAGTTGCATGAGAACGCCTATGTACCACCCATGGAACACCCCTTTGATGTAAAGTAGAGTAATATAATTCATAGCGCCTCTTCATATTACCTTGGCCAGCGCAAATTCAGATTTGTGTTGGAAGCAAATAGCACCAAAACACGTTGCACTGGGTTTGTTTTGCAAAAGTAACACAAACCGAGCACAAAGTGTTAGTTGGGACTAGGACTCCTAGCACCTAAGCAAGAGGGTTACCGAGCCTGGTGTTAGATGCAGAACTCTCAGGTTCTGTTCACAATCTGGATAAATATTAGGCAAGCTACCCTGGGACACTTGGACTGTTATTGACCGCAGTGAGCTTCGTGACAGCTAACGAGGAAAGCAATGGTTGAGTCAGAGTGTGAGATACATAACTGTCAGGGTATCTGCACAGTTCCTAACATATAGGAAGAAGCTCTAAACACTAAGATTTATTGATATACATTTTTTTATGGAGTGGTAGTTGCACACCATAAATTAGAAATAAACTGGCCTATACGTTAACCAATTTGCTTTATGTAATCCAAAATACAAAAAAAGCATATCTAGTGATTCTTTTCTGTTTATACATTTTTATATTCATGTGCATACATTTGACATCCAACAACAGCCAGTAAGTGTTTTGTGCACAGGCAGTGCCCTAGGCAGGATGGAAAAGGAAACAAAGAGCTAGGGGTCTCTAAAAGAACAGTGATCCAAGAAGTATAACTAGGAACCATTTCCAAAAGGTGTGGCCTGTGTGATTAAGGGCGTGGCTTAAAACATGCAAACCATATTCCCGGGCTTCACCCAGCATGCCACGTGACCAGTATTTGGGAGCCTCTCTTAAGGGCTTTCTGTTACTGCATCCAGATATGTCTCACAACAGCAAACCAAAATACATAAAACAAGCCAACGTATTCATTTTAAGTGCTAATTAGGAGTATTGAATACATGAATAATAACAATGATTTTGTTGTGAACAATTTCAATTGAAAATGTTTCAAACCTGCAAATATTAGTCTGTGAATTAAACATTTCTAGGGTCTGTGGAGGGGATAGTGCCCTTCGTAGTGTATTGGATACTTGTGTTCTCCCCTTGACACTACTTCCTTCTGCAGCCTCACACTGTTTGAAACTGATGATATTTCTCCCCAGATCTTTGTGAAATTTACCATTTGCATATCTCACACATTTCCTCAATTGCAACTGGCACATATGTAGCATAGGGTCTGTGCTCTCTGCAAAGGCCAAAGGTTGGATGTGCATGTAGATGTGCACACCTTTATGACCCACTGACAGACCTGTGAGGACAGGAACTCAAATTGCCTTTGGTCTTCTCTCCATAACCCTCAATCATATGTTCTTGTAAACACCCACACGCAACCACAATTCACCAACACACCTGGAGGCAACTCATTTTAAAGCATGCACTACACAAGAGTCATAAGTTAAAAGAAAAAAAAACTACAGAGCACGCATCTTTGAAAAAGCAAACACTCTTAGGGAATGATAGACAAAGTAAAACGTGAAATGTAAAGAGAGATTGTGTTACTGACATGGAATACCTTAAAGCAGCAGACCCCCACTGAATCATTACAGTAATCTGGGTACCCCCTCTGGTTCCTCATTGGAAGCCAGTGTTCCCCGGTCTACGCAATTTCTATGATTTGGAACTCAAAAAACACACAAAAATATAAAAACAAGTATACATCAATCAAATGCTCAAATATTTGAATTCACAATATTCAAAATCTAGAAACACTTTTCATTTGTTCAATGTTGCTTCCTTATTTGTATATATGTCATTAACTTTAATTTATTAATTTACATTTGATTTCGTTTTGTTAAATAGCAGCAGATCTCCTGAACAGGTCTCTCAAACCCCCAGGTGTGCCTGTACCAGAGTTTAAGTACTGCTGCCTTAAATAAAGGTTTTGGAGTCATTGTTGTTGAGAAATCAATCAGTGTTTTTGTCAGTTAAGTTCATCATATAAATCTTTGTCATTTATATACAGGGACCAGTTTCAAAGTTTTTTATATGTGTATAAATTCAATAAAAGAGATTTAAACAAAGTTTTTTATATGACTGACGGGCGAGGAACCCGCCCTACTTAAAGCCCTGGACACAGGAGGTTTTCAAGGATTAAAGGATAAATTTGGTGTAAACGTTATTGGTAAATCAGTTTAATGGTAGGAGAGTACAGTACTATGTTGATTGAAAGAGATAACAGTTGCTCTTAACCAGTATGTACATTTCTAATGTAGATGGGTACATTTTAAGTAAGCATCTGCGTTTGTCTAATAGATGAAATATTTCTAAGTGTTATGAGCATGCAGCTAGTTCACATGCACACCTATCATATGCAGTATTATGTGGGTATGCATGTCCGGTTGGTACTGTTATGGACAATTCTCAGTGTCTGCAAGTGTATAAAGATGGCACTAACTGCCTTCTTACTCTTACTTTTACTCTAACTCTTAATCTAACTCTTAATCTTACTCCTGCTGCTGCTCTTACTCTTACTCTTACCCTAACCCTAACTCTGACCCTTATTCTTATATTTACTCTTAGTCTAGTTCTTACTCTTTCTCGTATTCTTACAGCAACTTTTACAGTAACTCTTCTAACTTTGACTCTTACTCTTAGTTCAAATATCACTCTTACTCTTACTTTAATTCTTATTCTAACTCTGACCCTTACTCTTATTTTTCTTTTAGTTTCAGATGGCTACAAAATATGGGGGCAAATTATGTATGCATTTGGCTTTGGCATATACAACCCCACCCTCCTCAGTGATACAATCTGTATCCTGTGCAATAATGAATTATGCCAGTCAGTTCTTTACATTGGTATACTTCAAATCTTATTACATTTATCTGGAGAAGATAACCAACATCAAAGTCTTTTTTTTAACCTAGTTATGATGTACATATACCACATAGTCTACATCAGTGGTTCCCAAACTCTTGACTCCTGAGGACCCCCATTGAGTCACCACTAGAAGCCGGGGACCCCCAAGGAATTTGTAGGATTTAAATTTCAAACATTAAAACAGAAATTAAAAAAAATTAACACACGTGTGCACACAAAACAAATACTCGAATTACTAAGGATTTTAGGGGCATATTTACAAGCCCCTATCACCATGAGAATATCACTTTTTGCGATGTTCCCGTGGCGATAGGGTCTTCGCCTTATTTACAAGGCAGCGTTAAGTCACTTAACGTGACTTAACAGTGCCTTGTAAATAAGACCCCCATTCACCTAATGATTAGCGTGAAAGGGGTGGGCAGTGGGCCAGGGCCATGAAACCTTTGGGTGACCGTGCACTTTATAAATTCCTATTAAGATAAGATAAGATAAGATAAGTGGGTGCTGCGGTGGGCATTTCCCCTGCAACACCCATTGATTATGATGCTGCCCCCTATTTACAAGGGCAGCGTAAATGGGAGGCAGCGCCAAAATGAAGACTAGGGAAAACCCGGTCCAGCGCAGGACCGGGTTCTGCGCTGGACCCAGCGCAGGGTAGCTCCAACGCAGGGGAAACGCAGGGCTGCACCATATTCTTGTAAATAAGGTGCAGCCCTGCGTTTCTAAAGTGGCGGAGTGTGTTGTTAAGCCAAGGAGGCTAACGTCACTCTCCGCCACTTCTGTTGTAATTTATATAGTGAAAGAATTTGCAAGAAAATGAAAAAAGTTAATGAGAAGGTTGGTGCTGCGTCTCCGTGACTAACTTTTCAATGGTTGGTTTTATTTCACAGTACGAGGCTCCTGCTCCTGCCAGGGCCAGACTGGAAACCCAAAGCAGCCCTTGCAATTGATTTCCGACCTGTCCCCATACGGTGCACACCAAGTGCAGTGAGTGAGCCTGACCACTACAAAGGGGACTTTGGCAGGCTCTCCCCCCAAAAAATTTAGGAAACAATGGTGCAGTCTACAACACATTTATCATTATATATTGAATTGTATTAGCTTTTAACGAATAGTAAATGAAGACCTGACTATGCACCAGAATATGACAATCTTTCTGGGGGTTCTTCAATGATCCCCTCCCTATCACCCTCCAACGGTGCTTTTCATCTCTCTATAGCCTCTCTGTCACGTGTATTTAATTTTTTATAGCATCTCTCACACCATTGTAGGATGTCAGAGCACTTTACATCACACACATAGAGAGACAGTAAATCATATGTGTAATTTAGTGAATAGAAAATGTTACATAAGGCAAAGGGGACTACAAGGTGTAGAATTCACATGTCATTCATACTGGTAGGCATTTTTAGAGAGTGCTTGGTCTGGAGAAGCACAAACTCAGTATTCAGAACAGAACACAGTGGTTAGCATTGACTTTAACAATAAAAATGTATTTCCACCCAAATAAAACTTTTTAGCAGCATCAGGATAATGAAAGACTGGGAAAAAACATAAGTCAGTAACTTGTACCATGCAGTTTGCAAGCAGCTGTTTGATGACAGTTTATAGGTCACTGTGCTAGATTACGATTGTCACTTAAGAACTGCACAGTAGCAAAAGTATCTCTGTGACAAAAGCAGTAACCCACTGACTATACATATAAAATACTGTTTTTCAAAATGCATGGTACAGGTTCTTTGCAGTAGGCATATTAACCATCTGTGCTACATTAGATAAGTCAAAGGTGCCACTGGACAAAACTCTCATCTCTCCAGCAGGGACATTATTCACTGGTGTTATCTTGACACTTTTATTGTTCTTTGAAAACTGCTAATTATACAAGATATGTTGCAGTGCCTTTAAAACTGCTGCCTGCAGACCCCCTGGGAATGTGTCAGAGACCCCTCGGGGTCCGCGGACCACAGTTCAGGAAACACTGGTCTACATCATTCTCGAGTAATAAATAAATGGCAAAATCATGAAACTTTGTTACATGCACAGGACACATTAGTTACCTGTTATTACTGTACTACTCCATAACAATAATAAATGTTCTTTCCTAACCACTCGTGACTAGTTTTATAGAGAACTCTCCTTTTATTTTGTCTGACACTCATAATTATACTTATTTTAGTATGGACTTACCCAAATTATTTTCAATGTCACAACCCCCAGTGACAACTCCTGTGAGTTCAACAACTATATGCCAATTTAGGTAAATTGGCAATTTATCAATAACTGGTATGTTCAGACTAAGGGCCAGATTACGATGCAGTTAGGAAAGCATTCCCATCAAATCTGTTTGGGAATGGTTTCCGACTGACTCGGATCGTGGAGTCAGACCGACTGATTACGATGCATCCGCATGCTTCCAGATACGATTGGGTGGGTGATCCTATTGACTTCAATGGAAGCCTATGTTCTGACCAAATGCATAGTCTCCCATTGAAGAAAGGGGTGGCTAGGGAAAATCGGGCACCCTGTGGCGGGCACCCCCTGATACCTGCCACACTGTGCATGTCTGGGAAGGGTAGACCCATGGGTAACCCCACAGGCCCGATTGGGAAGGCTCCGGGTACATGAGACCCCTTACGGGCCCCCAGAAGTCTAATTCAGACTGCTGGTTTGAGTCGGATGGCACAATTTGGAAAGGTTGTCTGAATCCAGCACCGTAATCAGTTGTTCGGAAACGCGGCCTGTAGAGACGTTTGATTCTGCTCCATACTGCTTGGCCATTCGAAATGCTGTCGGGTTTAGATTGGGATATTCCTAACGCCTAACTCGCATCGTAATCGGTCTGTCGGAAACCTTTCTGATTCGGTCAGGAAGACACGTTCCCGATCCGATTCAGATGGAGCAAATGCCGTTAGGAGGCCTTCCTAACCACATTGTAATCGGACCCTTAGTAGTTCTTCTGAATTGCTGACTATTCTATATCAAACATACTGTAGGTCAGTCACCTATGTAATTTCATGGTCTATTCTGGATATAGATATATCTATTCAATCCTAAAAAAGCTACTTTCTGCCACGCACATTCTTTAGTAATCACACGCTGGCTGACTTTCTATCTTCAGCTCTTCATGCAATGATGCAGTCTTTTATTCTCATTCACTCAAAAGACCATAAGTTATGTTGAAGTGTCAAGATCAATGAAATCTCGCTCTCTGTCCTCAGCCACAGGGAAATATTCTACAATAGAATTACAAAGACAGTCATTTAAAAGTATTTTTAGCAACATTTAGTTCCACAACCTCGGCCATATATTATCTTATTTAAACTTCTAGTTTTTTTCACCTGCCTTTTTGTCATCTTCAAGGAAGCACACATTTCCTACTAACCCCTTTGAAACTGTGAAGCTGGAAAAGCTCTGATGGTGAAAAATCTGCTGTGAATTCACAGTACATTGCTTGTGTTTGTCCTTTTAAACTGTCTGATGTTCACAAGTTTCTGTTTTCTTTTTAAAGACAGCTGTGTAGAATAACATCAAAACAGAATCCCCTAAAATATAAGGAGACCCTGATAACTATGGTAACGCGATAAACTATGAAAACAAATCCTAGTTTCTAAGTTAATCTCTCCTATTATAAACTCTCTGACCTCTCACAATTTCACATCACTCATGTCCTGAAATTCCGAATCCCACCACAATTACTCTCATCTCCAGAATAAAAATGTATTAGAGCACCTAGACTATCAATTCGAAACCAAGTTCATGTCCGCCAATCTCCTTAAATGGACACTGTTCAGCTTCCACCATCTCATTTATTCTTTCACCAGCCTGTCAACATTCATAAATCGCAGGTTCCATCCAAGCCGTCATGATGCAAATATTCACCCACCTGCGGAAATGGAGGAAATCTTGTAACCAGGAACAATTGGACTTGTATCACTAGTCACCACCACACTAATCGCAGAAGTAAATTCAGGCAATCCTCATATTACATAGATCTTTTTACCTCTTCAATAACAATAACCATAACCATACGAATAACCATAACCATAGCCACAGCCATAACCATACCTATTACAACTCTTCACCTCTAAAACTATCCTTCACCTAAAACACTCACCTCTCTCCGGCACTACCAAAACTAACCTCACTTCTAATGACTTCTACTTGTCCTTTCCCTCTGAAATAGCCACAATGAGAACAGTGGTGGCAGGCATGGATCGGGTTGGTGTGGCGGGAGGGGTTTGGGGGGGAGAAAAAAAAATATACTTACCTAACCGCATCTCTCCTCCGTCGTCTCTCCCGACCAGAACGGAAGCAGTAAGCACACAGGCTCCCTTAAGCTAATTACAACACTGCAATGCAACATTGTGAATGGTATGAGAACCATGGTTTGGCGCTCAGACAGGCAGTGAGAACCTGTGCACGTTCTCCACCCAAGCTGTAATATATCTTGGGTGGAGAACATGCAAAGTACGCCTGACTGTTTGCCATCATGCGCACTTACAATGTGCCTGCCACTCCTCCCCCTGCTCCTCTGTGAAAATGATAATAACATCGAGATATCATCATTTTCTTTTTCTTTTTTTACACTGCTGAAAGGCAGTGGGGCGACGCTCTTCTGCCTCAGCAGAGGAGTAACCACTGAATGAGAAACAAACTCAGCTCTCTCCTCAGCAGCCCCCTGCCCTCTAACTCTGCACCTCCACCCGTCACCGCCACTATCCAACATCTTCTCCCATGACTTCCACAGTGGAACTGATCTCCATACTAGGCTACGCCAACCAAAGTTGCACTTCTTCCAATCCCTTTTTCCCGGAAATGCAAGCCTTTTCAGCGCTTACTTGCCTTATTTTTATTTCAAAGCTTTATTAAACTTTCTACAGTGTCATACAAAGTTATTTTCATAACAAAAGACAGTTCTTTGTCACCATTTAAGAACACTAGAAAGCTATTGTGTATGCTACCCTGGTTCCAAACTACACGCACTGCACCCCGCCTTTTTTTGCCACAAAGGCTAAACTACAGTCAACACCTTTTGAAATTGATACCAGAAGAGATTCCAGGAATACACTGACAACTAGACCTCGTCTTTGACCTCATCAGGGCTTGTATAAATGTAAATTGGAGTTGCTACTTACCCAACAATCAGGAATTATTTTTAAGCCTTCCAGGGGGTATGTAAAGCAATATAATCTGCATTACACATCAAAGCTGTAGAATCAACAGGTCCATTTAACATCAGATTACATCCTCTTAAAGGTGCATATATCATAAATTAAAAATCTGTTTACCATTAAATATATTACAGAGGAATAGGGAAGGAACACCTGAAGTATTATCTCTTCATGCACTCCTTCATAAATGGCATTGATCTTCTGTGCTTCAAAATGGCTTCTGTCCTCTTCCTGCTAAAATAACGACCGCAAACCATTTATTTCTAGCAAACTGTTGTTCACGCCCCCTATCACGTTTCACTCTGTGAAATAAAAAATGCTGCCACTTGACTATAGTGAATCATAAATGCCATGTTGTGTGCTCATGCTAAATCTGTTTAGAAGATGTGCCCGAGGCATGGCGTCATGCCATGTGCCTAGCACCCACAGACAGATATATGATGTTACAACGCAAACAATTACAACGCATGCTGTTACAATGAGGTTTTTACATCGCTACTATCATTACTTCACATGCTTTTACAACGCATGCCATTACAATGCATTTTTTAAAACTATCGCTACAATGCATTCCATTACAACGCATACCATTACAATGCATACCATTACAACGCATAATACTTTTAGGGCAACATAAGGGTAAGTGTTGGATAGTGTAGGGGTAAAAATTACTATTCCCACTCAGTGAGTGCAGCAGTAGGGTGAGTGTTGTAAAGTGTAGAAGGTAAAATTACTATTCCCATGTACCCAGAAAGCCATACCCACCCTGAAACTAAAAAATCTCCATTACTTACCTTATAATGCGTTTTAATGGCATGCGTTCTAATGGTATGCGTTGTAATGGCATGTGTTGTAGTGACATCTGTTGTAGTGACATGCGTTGTAATGGCATGCGATGTAAAGGCAGTTGCCTTGTAATGACTGCATTCTAAAGGTAGTGCGTTGTAATGACTGTGTTGTATTGGACGTTTCCCCCACAGTCGTGCATTTTTCAAATCAGCTTGCTCGGCTCAACCAATTACATTGTTGTTACTTGATATTAATTAGGGCCATTTACCAGCTCTCGTGTGACATCAGCTAGGCATCATCTTGTGATTTTAGTGTGAATCTAGTCATGCGATCAAAACCTGGGTCAGATTGGAACAAAAATAGCTCTGCACACCAAAATAAGAGTGGCCGACATTAGCGAACCATAAAGTTAATAAAGTGGTAATATCAGGGAATTCAGCAGTAAAAAGCAGTCCATATGGCCATAAAGCCGGACCAAAAGTGTTAAAGAAGAGTCCCACACACTGATCTGTTAGACCAACCCATCAGGCACTGCCTGTTTGCCCTCGGGGCCAGTCCGACCTTAATTGAAACTAAAACCTGTTTGTGATAATGTTTATATTTGCGTCCTGCCTTCTCTCTGGGAGCTGCTCTTGAATGCTGGCATTATGGGATCCCTTTTTTGAACCCTCTGAGACTCACTGCCAACTCATCTTTGCAAAAAGCACTTTTCAAAATCAACCCAAACATGGGGTAAGCTTTTCTTTGGCAACTCCACATTCTTGGGTGAGTATTGTTCACCCAATTTATCCATTATCTTCCCTATGTCAACCTACTCAGCCCTCTACAATTTATCTACACTGAAACAGTCCTCACTCATGTCTCTAACTCTGATTATAAGGGCCAGATGTACAGCCAGCAAAATTGCGCCTCGCAAATTCCGACTCATTTGCGAGTCGCAATTTGCGAGGTGCAATTTACCATGTACAACAGTGTGTTTAACACTGTTTGAGATTCCCAATGAGATTGCAAATTGCGAGGCTCATTAATATTAATGAGCCTCTGGCAATTTGTGAGCCCATTGGGAATGACAGGCCCTCCTAGGTATGGTGGCCCGCTGGGCTCCGCAGACCACCATGTCTGGGTCTGCTTTTAAATAAAGCAGTTTTAAAAAAAATGCAGCCCGTAGTCCTTAAAGGAAAACGGGATGCACTTAAAAAATAAAAAATGAAACGTTTTTGTTTCATTTTTTAATGACCTTAAAAAATAGTGATCCCCTGGGGACCCCTTCGAAATTGCGACTGGTAATTTGCTAGTGTTTTGCGACCGCAATTGCGGTCACAAAACATTCATACATTGATTTGCGGACGCAATTAGGAAGGGAACGCCCCTCCCAAATTGCGACTCGCAATTCCTAAATAGCGAGTCGCAAATAAATTGCTACTCGCTTTTTAGGATTTGTACATGGCCCTGGGCCATTTTGCATGGGCAAACGGGTCGCAAATCCATTTGAGTATGCAATTTAGAGTTGTACATCTGGCCCGAAGTCATTTGGCATTTAGAGACTAGCCTCTTAATTGGTTCTCATCCTACCTTTCCAAACATTTATTCTTAGTCTCCTGGTTGTGCTTAACCTTTCAGCCACTCTTCCTGATTGGTATTCCCCAAGGACAAGTACAAGAACAAGGACAAAAACAAGAAAAAGAGCTCATCCTTTGTGCTCAAGCCACTCCAACAGCGTGGATGGCATAATTTCTTTCTTCAGGTTCTTTCATCATTTATATATGGAGGACACCCAGATCTTTCTCCCTTCCATATTCACTTCTCTCATAATACCTTACCATGAACAACATTAGTCAAAATCCTTGGTGTATGATACAAAGTTGAAATCGATCGCAAAATACAGTCTTGATAAAGATGGTGTAATAATCCTTTTCCCATCGAAACGCATCAACGCTTTCTTACACAATCCGTGAACTTGCTGGAACCACAGATTACCAATCAATTATAGTATTGGGTTCTAGCTTGTTTTATTGTTTCATCACGGATGTGCAAGTTATGACAAAGTCTGTTGTCTTCTTTTATGTGTACTCTCTCTATGTAGTTTGTATTTTACTCTTTTGTGTCATATATGATTGATTTTAGATTGGTTTTTATCAAATGATTTGTGTTATTGTATTACATTTTTTATACATACATTTATAAATAATTCGATGCATTGTTTTTTTTTCACAAATATGTGCTTTTTGAGTTTGGGTGTAGCTTACTATTCTCATTGTATGGATGGTGTAGGTGGAGTGTGAGTAGCTTGAGTGAGTCTTGCTAGGTATACCTTTAGTTTTTAGTCCAAAGGAAACTTTCTTTCTGACATTATTTTCCTGTTTAAGCCTGGCATTTATCACAGACAGGTCTTTTTCCAAAACTGTGCCCCAGTGGCACCAGGGCGGTACAAAAGGGGGTGGTGATGGACGGAGCATCTGAATCAATCAAACACTCACACCCAGTCAAAAGATCTGGGTTTAATCCATCAACGTTCTTTAGCCCACTCTGCCACCCCAGTTCAGACATGGCTATATGCAAATCAGTGTGACCCTGTGCCTCATGGGAACAGTTCAGCCCGAACTGCAAAGCCATGCCAGTGTTACCAGGCACAGGTAAACACGGTTGGGCAGTATGGCGGGGGCTGGGCGGAAGTCAAAAGAGGATGGAATAGGTGTAATTAAATACATAAAAAATACCTATTACGTTGTCTATCGGCTTCACCCTGCCGTGCCCTGCCCCGCCCCTCTGCGCTTACGTGTGCTGGCCACTGCTGCTGTGCCCTATAAACAGAGGATCTCTTTGACACTGTCCTATATTCACCATGAACAAAGGCTCCATCTTTCAGTAGATTGGAGTATGTAAGAATAAAGGTTTCATCTCACAATGCATTGAATTCTAGGGGCATAAGGGGCTGATCTCACTGTTGATTAAATACTGTTGCCATGAAAAATGTGATTCATTTTCTAACATTCGCATATGTTGGTATTCAGTGAAAGCTGCAAGGGAGCTTTGAAGTGCCATTGATGTACACACCAGAGTGCAAGTCATGGCCTACATTTAGCAAATGCTATCCTCCTAATTGTTACTGGAAAAATGGATGATCAATGATCCAGCTCAGGAGACTTTGTAAGGAATAGATATTTTATTGAAATACAGTGAGTTGAAGTGGGTACATTGACGATCTTGTGGATGTTGGCCATTAGAACAATAGGGGAGAAGAATAGAAGGCATATGCCATCACTAAATATATGCCCTATCCTGTTTGTTAAATACTGTGGTTGTGTGAAGTTGCAAAATTGGCGACCAATAATTTTAAAAACGTGTTTCTCAAACAACGTCTCCTTTGAGAAGCGCAAAGCTAGAGAAGTTAAAAAAGCCAGATAAATGCGTCAGTGATGGATGGGCTGCATTTGATGGGGTGCACTGTCTCTCAGGAAGGAAGGGGCTTCCATTTATGTTAGAAAGATAATGAAAAGCCTCTAAAAGAGGCTTTGATTCTGATTTCTTGGATAGCTAAATTCCTCAGGTCAGGATATATTGAGTTGGGCAACCCACCACTTAAAACACTTTGCCCCCCCCCCCCCTGTGAACCTACGAGTTAAATATAGTTTGTCTGATTAAGTTTTCTCTGCTTCTTTTCGAGTTTCATCTGTTTATGTTATTCAGTGTCAATTTCTGGAGGTAATTTGGGCCGGGTCATGTGCACATTCTGAAAACTAAGGGCCTGATGTAGAGTTTGTCGCATATATGACGGATATCCTGTCGGCCATTTTACAAATGTTTTCGGCTATATTGCACTTGTAATATGGTGGACAGGATATGCGTCACGTTTATGAGGGAGTAACCTGTCAGCCGAACTCTAAATCTTCAGATTCTGAAAAATATTGGGATGTTGTTTATATACTATTTGAAGATTTTAAGTCTAATGAAGCTTCTTAAATGAAGAACACATAGAAGAACCCTTCTCAACATCAGAATCTGGTAATTAGTGTTTTTTTTACTATTACTGACATTTGATGAGCAAGAGAGATCCCTTGTTTAAGCTGTGGTTGGTTTGATCACTAGATTTATTTTGCCATTTGAAAAGTACACCCATAGCCAAAGCAGAGCTCTGATTATAAGGACCTCCCAGCAACTGAGACAAAGGTGAACCTCCGTAATCGAGAAGCCTATATCTTTCAAACACGTTTCTTTGATGTTTTTGGGTGTCTGTAGTTGCCTCTTCAGATATGTAATTCAATATCTTGGATTTAAATGGGTTGAAACATTTTTATATTTCGTAAAGGGGCCGATAAAAAGCCTCTATATCGGAATGATTAAAATCGTATTTGCTAAATTCCTTGTGAAATGCCTGCAAGCTTGGCTTGATGATGACCAGATTATGTGTAAACTTCAAAGATGGGAACCCAATAGAAATCATGCATCCTTAGCTTTTATTTTTTATTTTATTTTCAAGAGTTTTATATAGCGCTGGCTAGACCCGGAGGTATCAGAGCGCTTTACATGTACATCAGATCATAGTTACAGGTTACATCATAACAAAGGTTACATAGTTCTTAGAGCATGGCCACATAGTTACTGGTAAGGTCGAGATAAACAATAAGCACAAATACGTAAGGGGAGAAGCAGGCAAGGTGAGAGATTCAGGGGAGGGGGGGTTGGAGAAGGAGAAGTAGACAGAGAAGGCAAGGTGAGAGATTCAGGGGGGTTGGAGAAGGGGAAGTAGACAGATAATAAAGGCGGGAAAGAGGAGGTTAGGGTGAGAGACACAGCATGGGAAGAGGAGGGGAAGGGTGACCTGGTACACAAACCGGTAGACGAGTCAAGGCAACGTCCAAAGTCCAGTATGCTGTGATCCCAGGGGAAGTGGTATCACTTCCCTATCTCTGTTGCGAGAGGCTCCCTTTGCGCAGTGGACTCTCTCAGAGAGGTCTCTGAGACTCCAAGGCCTATATACTGGATCCTTCCCCAGAAAGGGGAGAGGGAGTGCTTTGGCAAGGGGTGCCATACCATACCTCAAGTGTGAGTGGCTCCCTTGGCGCAGTGGACTCACTCAGCGGGTTCGCTGAGACTCCAGAGTATAAATATTGGATCTTTCCCCAACAAGGGGAGAAGGAGTGCTTAGTCAAAGGGCACAAAGGACAAGGGGCTAGGCAGAGTAGCAGGCAAGGGGAGAGAATTCGGGGGAGAGGGGATAGGAGCTAGGGACGAGACAATGAGGAGAGACGAAAAGAAGTCTGTCTAAAGACCGACTGGGTAGGTGACGACCAAGGAGGGAATCCACAGCCCATCTCCCCTATAGCTAAACTAAGTAGCTCCATCGGGCATCAGACAAAATAGTTCAGTCTCAATACATTAAGAGAGGAGGGAAGGAGCAGTGCTTAATTTGTGCCGGTGCTTTCCGGTGCTTAGCACCGGCACTTAATTATCAGGGCCGGGTCTACCCGTCTGAAGCCAGCAGCATTATTCACATGGTTGATAACATACTTGATTACTGCTCCCGAGTCCCGGACTCCCGGTGAAGAAGAGTGCTGCAAACTTGCATGGTACTTGTGTTGCGGCGCCTCAGTGCGAGCCTGAGCAAAGATTCAGTCAAGAAGTTTCACTTCAGATTTAAGAAGGCATTCAAGCATTGGCAGGACCTTGTGTTTCCGGCGGTGGGCGGGACACTGAGATTGGGCTGGATTTAGTTCTCCGGGGGTAGGGGCTGTGCGGCGCCGCGTACGCAGAATTATTTTATTCAGATTGCCACGCCCCGCGCCCTGGCACACGCGCTCCCCGTAATGAATGATCAATATTAACGGCAGCAGCAGTCCGACGACGTTTAGGGCAGTGCACGCAGCAGCAGCACCACCAGGCCCAGTGTATTTATATTAGTTAATAAAGGCACTAAGCGGCAGTGTGCCTCGGACCAGCCCAACACACACGCAACCGTAAGTACTAAGTAGTATTATAGTAAAGAGGCTAGCAGTAGCTTGGGCCGCCTAACGAGCTTCTTGGTGTGTGGCACGGCACCTGCCACCGGTAACAGCGTCAGTGTTTACATTAAGACTTTCCTGCGCGGACCCAGTGCACAAACATTATTTGCTTTACATTTCTTTTAAATTATTACACTCGTAGGGAGAGGCTGGTGAAAAGGCCTCCTAAACTTGCAGCTCAGGTCGGGTTGCTATGAATGCGAGGAATTGGCTCTTTGAAGTTCACAAGGGTCGGCAGAGAAGACTGACCTCCTCGATCTCGGAGAAGACATGAGGTGTTGAAAAATGTGTGTTATTCTGGAAAGAATCAACATCAGTTAAATCAGAGATTCGACTTTTGACTTTATTTCTGTGTCAGGCGTCAGCGATTATCTCTGTGTACACATACATTCCTTTTTTTCACCATTTATTTCTAAAGAACAGCAGACGGAAGCTATGAGAGAGGAAACGAGCACCAGTCTACCGCACACGGACAGATCAATTAGATCTATCCACTCCAGGCAGCAACCGAGCTAGTGTCTTCTGTCTGCTGCTCCAGCCCGATCCCATTTCACCAACCTGGCAACAAACAGGGGTCAGGGGCAGGCACAGAATGGCCTGCAAAAGGCAAAAACTCTCATAGTACACCAGCAATTAAAAAGGATATTGACAAAACTGAAGAACTTTTTATTACCTTTTTGCTGCAGCATTTGTATTTATTGTCAGAGGGGTGCATTATGCTCTCAGAGTCACCCAGCTTACTCAGCTTTACCGCTCACCGCATTTTTACGCCTATGCTGCACAGCCAATTAGAAAATACATTTTTATCCCCGATGCTGAACTTGACCTAAGGATTTTGTCAGTGCTTGGTTTAATAAAAGTACCCACAACACTGTACTATCGCCACATGGGTTAGCAACAGTATGGTAGGTTAGTTTGGAGATAAGGTAGGTATGGAAGGTCAGTATAGTGGGTGTGGTAGATCAGGAAGGATTGGTTTGGTAAGTGTATGGTATTTAAAGTTTTATATGCTGTGGTGTGTAATGTTAGTTATGATATGTAAAATTAGATATGGGGTGTATATATATATATATATATATATATATATATATATATATATATATATATATATATATATACATACATATATGTATATATATATATATATATATATATAAATATATGGTATATATAAGGTTCCAGAAGGGAAGGTGTATAAGGTAAGATATGAAAAGCTTCCCCAGAACAGAGAACTCAGCCACACAACTGCTTTTACATGTAAACATGCAGAAACATTGTGGGGCATGGAAACCTATACATTTATGGGTCTATTTGTTTCAAGGTTGTTCTAAATGCTGCTAGAGAGAGTCATGATGGAATTATTTTCTATTGCATAAAGCAAGGAAAGGACACCTCCTTTTTAGGGCTCGGGCCTACGTCACCACGAAGTGGGGGCGGAGCTTCCGAGCTCTTATGTATTTGAAAAAAAAAGAATTCTGAAAGGGGTCCTGGCTGGCACATTCCTTAGTGCGCGCCGCGTTTTTTATGGCATCTGCCTAGTGATTCGTCTTCGCTGTGCTGTCTATTTAGTAGCCTTGACGTGATAGGCTATATTTACTTTTCGTCCGTCATTTATTTCAGTTGCATGGCATATTGTCTGTGGTTACGTGCACGGCAGACTTATTAATCTTAATTAGGAGCTGTCAGGGAGGCCGTGTAATGCATTCCAGATGGTGTGCGCGCGTTCACCATAGAGCAGTGCGTTTGTCGGGCGCGCGTCCTCCTCACGTGCACACAGGCATAGCGAATCAGTGTCATAGCGAAAAGACAACATTTTGTCACGTCTGTTATGAATTTATGACTTGTAATTTCAGGTAGGTTACATCAGCTCGATTAATGTTTCAAGCACGGCCTGTTTCGAATACAAGTTCAGTTGTTATATAGTCCCGAATTCAAAATGGTCTCTCGCAGTAAAGTTTTCTACGAGTTGAATTTAATTCTGACAGGGTCCGTTTTGCATGCATGTGTTTAAATCACAAAGGCGACATGCAAGGGAAGTGTACAATTGATGTTTTTTTTTTTTCGGTTTGTGTTTATGAAATGAGTGCAGTTGGAGGCATGAAAGGGCTCTTGGCAACAGGCGGTGAAAGCTGGGAGGCGTGATGTGGCCTCTTTGTTTCCGTAGTGCTGGTCGGTGACGGCGCGCTATTCTTCTGCTGCGGTTGAGGGATGACCTGCTCAGAGGAGGGCAGATCTGAGGGAATGGTCTGCCGACAACGAAACGTCATCTGTGTGACTGGAGGGTTTTTAAATACTAAAGTTGTGGCCACCAACGAGACTTGCCTCTTCTTCGTAGTTCAAGAACTTGTCTTAAACAAAAACGTCACCGCTTAATAAATCATTATCTCGCTTAAGACCGCTAGCACGCTTTTTAGAAGCAGTTTGCACCCCACACAAGTTTGAGGAAAGTTCTTAACACGCTCCACCCCTTGAAGGTGACCGTGACTTCTTATGCTTCGTTTTTCGGTCATCTTTTTTATTTTGGTTAATGGGGAAATATGATCTACGAACCTACCAATTGGGTAAAGGCGATTGTCAGAAGGCGGCACCATGAGCAGAAGACTTCAGGACAGCCAGGCTACGTATTGCAGTAATACCCTCAGCTGTAAAAAAAAAAAAAAATCTGACAAAATGTAAAGTTGTCCGGGGCTTACGGTAATGGTTACAGACTACATTAAATGTTCTTTGGGGATAAACCAGCTGCTGCAAACAACTGTCTGACCTGCAAGTCTTGGGGTAATAATAGTGGTAAGATGCAACCTGTGGTTATTGCGCTCGAGAGATCTGTGTGTAACCTCTGGCCGTAGGTTTGAATGTTAAAATAGTTCAAATGATTAATATGCCTATTTCAGAATATAGCGTATATTTGTAGATCACATATTTATGTGTAACATAGACTAGTGGGATAGCGAGTTTGTTGCTTAGAGCCTTGTACAACCCGCATGTTTTAGACTACAGGTGAAATAGCTCAGGGAATTATGTCCTAGCTGCAAACTGCAGCATAAAAACAAGAATAACAGGGAAGATAAATAAATACACCTTCTCTTTTTTTCAAATGGATATCCGCTTCAAAGTCAGGACATTATGTATGTTGATGACCTGGGTCTTCGTCAACCACATCTTTAATAATATGGTGAATTTACCTTGCTAGACGTGCACCTTCCAGCAAACCATGAAACCCGGGCTTTTCACACCTTGCTTTTGCCAGCTGCAGGCACTCACTAGGAGAGAACACAGTCTCCCTGCTCGTGCAGAGTGCAGAGTGGTAGTGCAGAGTGGTAGTGCAGAGTGGTAGTGCAGAGTGGTAGTGCAGAGTGCAGAGTGCAGAGTGCAGAGTGCAGAGTGCAGATTGAGAGTGTGAGTGGTAGTGCAGAGTGCAGATTGAGAGTGCAGAGTGCAGATTGGTAGTGCAGAGTGCAGATTGGTAGTGCAGAGTGGTAGTGCAGAGTGCAGAGTGGTAGTGCAGAGTGGTAGTGCAGAGTGCAGAGTGGTAGTGCAGAGTGCAGAGTGGTAGTGCAGAGCGGTAGTGCAGAGTGCAGATTGAGAGTGCAGAGTGCAGATTGGTAGTGCAGAGTGCAGATTGGTAGTGCAGAGTGCAGATTGGTAGTGCAGAGTTCATAGTGGTAGTGCAGTGTGCAGAGTGGTAGTGCAGAGTGTAGAGTGGTAGTGCAGAGTGCAGAGTGGTAGTGCAGAGTGCAGAGTGGTAGTGCAGAGCGCAGAGTGGTAGTGCAGAGCGCAGAGTGGTAGTGCAGAGCGCAGAGTGGTAGTGCAGAGCGAGAGTGCAGAGTGCAGAGTGCAGATTGAGAGTGCGAGTGGTAGCGCAGAGTGCAGATTGAGAGTGCAGAGTGCAGATTGGTAGTGCAGAGTGCAGATTGGTAGTGCAGAGTGCAGAGTGGTAGTGCAGAGCGCAGAGTGGTAGTGCAGAGTGGTAGTGCAGAGTGGTAGTGCAGAGTGCAGAGTGGTAGTGCAGAGTGCAGAGTGGTAGTGCAGAGTTGTAGTGCAGAGTGCAGAGTGGTAGTGCAGAGTGCAGAGTGCAGATTGAGAGTGCGAGTGGTAGTGCAGAGTGCAGTTTGAGAGTGCAGAGTGCAGATTGGTAGTGCAGAGTGCAGATTGGTAGTGCAGAGTGGTAGTGCAGAGTGCAGAGTGGTAGTGCAGAGTGGTAGTGCAGAGTGGTAGTGCAGAGTGGTAGTGCAGAGTGGTAGTGCAGAGCGCAGAGTGGTAGTGCAGAGCGCAGAGTGGTAGTGCAGAGCGCAGAGTGGTAGTGCAGAGCGCAGAGTGGTAGTGCAGAGTGCAGAGTGGTAGTGCAGAGTGCATATTGGTAGTGCAGAGTGCAGATTGGTAGTGCAGAGTGCAGATTGAGAGTGCAGAGTGCAGATTGAGAGTGCAGAGTGCAGATTGAGAGTGCAGAGTGCAGATTGGTAGTGCAGAGTGCAGAGTGGTAGTCAGGCCCGGACTGGCCGTTGCAGGCACCGGGCAATCCCCGGTCGGCCGCGAGGGTGGGGGCCGGTTTTGTTACAGGGTCATTTTTTGCAGCATAGCTGCAAAAACGGCACTGTAACAAAATCGGCCGAAAACCGGCCCTAGCAAAGAGCGCGGTCGCACCCCCCAAACCCTTCGGGGGGAGGGGGGGCCGGCCGAGCACTTTGCCAGGGCCGGTTTCGGTTCCCAGTCCGGCCCTGGTGGTAGTGCAGAGTGCCTAAAACACATTGCCATTTACAATGCCATTATCTCTAACTTAAAACAAACCCGAGCCCTAATGCATTCCTAATGCTTGTTACTTCCTAGTACAAGTGCTTTCTGTTTAAACCCTAAGTAGATTACTGTAGCACCACTGGCTTCTGCTTCTAGAAGAAATGAACGGCGACTCTCACAAAACATTGTGGTTTAACTAACACTAGGCCTCAGGGAAACAAAAAAACAGAAACTTCCACTGAATCTTCCTCCTTGGCTTTCTGCATAATATATTTAATTGCTCAGAAAGCATAAGTAGTCTGCCTACACACACCTCTACAAATTCTTTACATAATATATTTCAACCTGGAAGGTCGCAAACCACTTTCACTTTGCCTTCCTGTTTCAGAAAATATATCTGGTGTCCTCTTTTCTTATCTCATCTGATCTGTTTGCTGCATTTTAATTAGATGAATGGTTGTGTTTTTGAAGGAAATGTATTTTGGTCCATAGCTTTGCTATGGTTAAACAACTGTAATTGACAAGAATATGCTTGGAATTTTGTTTAATATCTCCTTCATGGTTGTGACTTTGCCAAGCACTGGGCGTTTGGTTTGAATTGTGATAATAGCAATAGCACTTGTATAGAACACACTGTGCCCTATTCTGTCTAGGCACTTTAGAGTCTTTTACTAGTAATAAGAAATGATGTCATCATACAACGAGGAGAGTTTTAGGGTGGTCCTAAATTTCATTGATTTAGGCTGCCACTAGATGTCTAAAAGCAGAGTGTTCCACTGCTTAAATACCCCCCACCCATACACTTAATCATTAAGTCTACTGTTTCTGAATTTAGAAGTACTCCTGAGTCAAATGACCTTGGCCCTTTGGCACAATTAGGGTAGAGATGTTTTCCTTCAAGTAAAAGAGTGCTAAGTGCTTAATTGATAATGTACTGCTTTGGAAAGTCCAGGCAATTGAACTTAATGTGGCTTTTAATTTTCAGCGAATACGCCGCTCCTGGTATTGGATATACTACCTCTCTTACATGCAGGGGTATAGCTAGTATTGGTGCAGCAGGTACAGTGGCACCAGGCCACAGAGCCCTGAGGTGCCGAATGAACCCTGGTAATTACCGACTACCCCAATGACAGTTAAAGGGGGCATTTTCCTTGCTTGCAGCAGGGCCCATTGCATCCTTGGTACTCCATTGCTTCCATGCAGGCAGAAGATAATCTAACACTCATTCTGTGCTGCCTTGAGTCCGTGCAACAGACCTTTGGTTAGGCTAAGCCAAAGGGATTTGCACAATTCCTAGCATAACAGGGTATTGATGTGTTTCGTACATACAAAGCTTAGGAAATGCAGATTTCTATGAAAACATTCAAAATGCTTCACTGCAACATACCTAACCACCACACCCTCACCAGCTCCGCCAGAATGGGCAAGGCTCCTTTGCTATGTTTGTCCTTACTGTGATGTTTGGATTTTTTCACAATCTTATGACTTCTTCAGTAATGTAACATTTAGGACAGCTGTAGCACCAACACTGTGAAAATTGTTCCAGCGCTACTGGCTTGGTTTGGGTGCCCTTGTTTGACATTTTAATGTTTTCTGGCCTGGCTGGGTGCCTTTGTTTGATGTTTCCATACTTTCTGGCCTGGGTGCCATTGTGTGACGTTTCCATGCTTTCTGGCCTGGGTGCCTTTGTGCAACATTTCCATGCTTCCTGGTCTGAGCACAGTGTGAGATTTCCATGATTTCTGGCCTGGGTGCTTATGTCAGATCATCATTTATGATTTACTATGCTTTGAAAGTTAATACAGCTGAATATCTAATGGAAAATGTGTTGTGCACCATTTTGTTCTTTCTTTTTACAAAATGTTCTTGAGGGGAGAATTCCCCCACCCCTCCCAACATCTATAGCAGCCATTAAGCTCGCTTGCTACGCATCGTATTTTGATTTAATCTTTTTCCAAATTTCCACAGGGCAGGGGAACCTCCTATCAAAACCTTACTAGGAGGAAGGCTCCCTTGCTGTAATTCAGATCGGGTATGGGGTATTATTACATAAGACTTTTAACAGTGCCGGTTGAGGGTTTGGGTGGAGCTAATAGAGTAAGTGGGTGGAGCAAGCGGAGGATTGGGGTGGAGCTGGAGAAAAGTAGGTATGGCCTTTAACAAACATTTGAGCACCTGTACTTCATATTTTACAAATTAAGCACTGGGAAGGAGAGACATGAATGGGGGGCGGATGCGGTAGGAGACTGCAGGAGAGACGAAAGGAAGTGCAACAATGTGGTTCAACAATATATAGGAAAAGATCAAACAAGAAAACATTATATCAAACAGTCAGCAATACAATTAGGGGAGGAGAGAGAGGAGCGAGAAAGTAGAGGGGGGGAGGGGAGGAGGGAAAGTGAGGTTGGCTAGACCCAAAGGTATCAGAGCACTATACATGAGGATCAACAATGTATCAGACAAGATCAACAATTACACAATACATCAAGAATAATAGGCAATACATTAGGAGAGGAGAGAAAGGAGAGAGAACAGCATTGGAGGGGCGGGGGAGGTGGGAAAGGGAGGAAAGAGAGAAAAGACAACAAGGAGAGACAGGAGGAAGTCTGTCTAAAGACCGACTGGGTAGGTGACGACCAAGGAGGGAATCCACGGTCCATCTCCCCTATAGCTAAGCCATGTAGCTCCATCGGGCATCAGACAAAGCCCAGTGACATCAAGGAGAATGTTAAGCCCGAAGTGCGGATGCAAACTATCGAGGGGCCACCTGCTGGAGAGTTCAGATGTGTGGTATCGCCGCCCTGTGGAATGAGGAGGCCAGTAGCAGAAACCCACTATTTGTAAAGGTCAAGAGTGAGGGGATGACTCCAGATAAGGCTGCACAGCAGGATCGTTTATTGCAGGAGCTGTGCCATGGTCCTCCCCACTGACACAACCCAGGAACTTCAGTGCAGTAATTCAGCTGTGGAAAGGCCTCCAAAGTAAGCCCATCCCAGATCTTTCTGCATTACCGCTGGATCAGGTCTGCAGGATCGGACTCCCAGGACGGCATCTGAGCATCCACAAAATGGCTGCCTTGCAGCTTCCACCATGGTATTTCAAGCTGCTGCAGATATAGTAAGCCCGTATTACCCAAGCAAGATGGGGTGCAGGATATACAAGTCAAAATGCTTTGATGCTTCAGATCATCATGTGCGGACAGAAGTGAAGAGGACACAGTTCACTTTACATTACTCACTGTTGCGATGGTGCAGCGATGGAGGCAGCCGTGATGTTGTATCTCCGCTGGCCCTCCCAGCAGCAATATACGGTAACTTGCGGGGCTGGAGACTCCAAAAAGCAAGGGGGGGGGCCATCCAGGGGACCACAGGATCTCCTACCGGGCCCAGGTAGACCAGGTAAGACTCTGCTCATTTTCCTCTTGCCGCTGTACCAGCCCCGATTCTGCCCAGCCCCCACCAGCAGCAGCCAGACGTTTCTCCGCGGCACCCGCTTATGGGCAATCTCACCCCCAGCAGAGGAACCATGCAGCAGTCAGGTGTGGGAGATTATCCCGATCGGAGCACTCGAGTCCACACTTCAGACCCGGAGGTCCGATCGCTGTGGAATAGCGGGAGCCGTCATTTGAGCGCGTCCTCCGCGTCGCAGTTGAAGTCGCCCAAAAGCCCGATCCGAAAACCGCCAGATCCCGCAAATAACCTCTGCCAGCTTGGAGCATCTGCCGCAGTCCTGGGTAGTGCATCTGTTTACACCACAAAGTGTGCTGCTCTGAGTACAGGCATGATCTCTGACAGTTTATGCTGGCCTCGAAGAGAGCGCATTACTGAAGACCGGACCATTGTCTTAAAATCCACTCCTGACCTTCACTCACGGTGGACCAGCAGCCACTCAGCAGGCAAGTGCCGTGTGGTTTTGCATTTACCTTTAGAGGGATGCCTGTGTGTCTCTCTGACCATGCACCCCGCCCTATTGCCCCTATTGCTGCCCTAGGGCTGGCACATTGATGTAGTGCTACCTCTGTGTGGCCACACATTCTTTGCACCTCCAGAAACCTGTAATATGGTTTGGGTACAAAGACATAGGGCCATATTTACGAGGAAGGAGTGGAGCACCGCATTAGCCACCTTGTCATAATGCCACACTCCCCCACTTCCAAAACGCAAGGCTGTACTGTATTTACAATCAATGGCCTTTTGCTGTGCCTATGTGTGCTGCACAACACAGCACACATAGAAACAGCAAAAATGAGGATAAATGAAACATTTCTCCTAGTTTAAGACCAGGTTTCCTCTGGTCCTAATTTTTGTGCTGCCCCATATTTACGCTGCCCTTGCAAATATGGGGCAGCATCAAAATCAAAGGGGGTTGCAGTGGAACGCCCGCCACAACATCCATTACCCACCTCTTTCATGCTAAGTATAGCGTGAAAGGGGGCCTTATTTACAAGGCATCGTTAAGCCACTTTAAGTGACTTAACACTGCCTTGTGAATAAGGTGAAACCCCTATCACCACCACAACATCAGAAAAAGAGACGTTGTAGTGGTGATAGGGGCTTGTAAATATGTCCCATAATGTTCCATTATTTGAAGTGGAACACACCATTCCGGCATATTAAGTCATGCCCCATTGGCATCCTGCTGGCACAAAATATGTACCAGCACAATCAAGGGGCTTACAAGCACCTGCTTCCCTTTCTATAAACTTAGGGAGCTCAAGACATGGGTGCAAAAGCCTTTGTTGCCCTCAGGGTACTTTCTGTAATATGGCTCATGGTGTTCTTGTAAATATTTAATAATTTAGTATAGTGAATTGACAGGAGGTTCAACTCATGCAAAATTTAGCTATCTCTACAGAGCATTTTACTTTTTATGAAGACGTTTTTAAAGGCAGCATTCATACTAATGATACTGTCCACTGACCATACATAGAGCAAAATGTGCTGTTGCATCTAAGGAACTGCCTTTCTTTAAGGTTAGGAGGTTGGGCCTTTGCACCAAAGCTATAGTTAGAAAATGGCTCCAAGTAGGGATGCATTTTATCATCCATGTTATTTAGCATTTTCTTAGCAAATTTATCCATTAGGATTGATGGTTAAGGGTTTTTCTACCCTAATTTTTGTTTTCTTGTGTAACCATGCGCTTTACAGACTATATTATTATTATTAATAATAAATCTGTTATGTATGTAGGTGATGCAAACCTGCTTTCTGAAAAGGCTAATGTTGTGCACGAAAGATTTTAAAAAATCTTTTTTTGCATGGAGGTTTGCTCTATAATATTTATTGGATTTTACAATAGCATGCATCACATATTTGTTACAGATGTGTCGTGTGAAACATTTATTTTCAATTTTTTTCAATAAACAGTTTCCCAACTACACCCTTCTCCTCTGCTCTTGATAGTATTCGCATACATTAGTTGGGCCATGCTTCCTGTTAATGAGCGGCTTGCATCTTTCAATCAACAATGTGTCTACACTACTCAAAGGCAGGCTAGCCGATGGGGCAATACCCATTCCCAGCCACTCAAAGATGAGCCAAGCAGTCATCACATCTCAGGGGCTGTACCACCAATCCATGAACTATTTCACATATACAGTTCTCACCTCTTAACCCTTACCTTAACTGGCATCTGGAGGGTCCTTAAACTCCAGGAGCACAGTCATCCTCCACCTTCAAATCCCTCCTCATGTGTTTCATGTTTATTTCCTCCATTGCCCATTCCGATATGTCCCTAAGCCAGTCCCTAATGTTCAGGGGCTCAGGTGCTAACAACTTAATAGCAACAAAGTGCTTAGTTAGCAGAAGGCCGTGCAGCAAAAATGTAGATTTTCCCCAGCTTAGATGGACAGAAAATCTGGATTTTATTCAAGACACGGAGGCTAACATTATTGCAATCTTCTTTTATTGTGCCACTCAGAGCAACCCCTTTAAAGAATATAGTACTATAACAAAATTCCAAGATCAAAAAAATGCCAGAATCCCCAGTAAGCATGGGCGGATTTTGCGAATTGGCAATCCGCGAACTTGCGTATTTACGGATTCGCAATCCGCAAAATCCGCGAACTCTCGCGAATTTGCAGATTTTTTTTTTGTGTTCACAAGGGTTTCTGCCAGTTCGCGAGGGTTGTGTACCAGTTCGCAATTGCGAACTTACTTGTCGGCTCGCAACGGCCGCGACTATGTTGTTTCTACGTCTGGTTCATCATCACAGGTTCACAGCACCCTCTGTTTCACCACTGCCACCCTCTGGTACACCCATGCCACCCTCTGGTACATCACTGCCACCCTCTGGTTGGTTTATCACTGTAGATTATGGGGGTGAAAAAAAGCAAGCACACCTGCCCTGCTTCAACTGACATGAATTAATTTGGGGTTGATTAATGTGTCACTGAATTTAAACTTCCAGTCTGGCTGGCTCCTGCTTCCTTATCTGTAATTTGCTTTCTGTCGCAGTGCAATTTTTTTTCACAGGACCTTTGTGGCCTACTTGTAGCTATTCTCTGACCCTGCTGTGAGGGTCAGAGCAGGATCATAGAATAGTTGCAAGTAGGCAACTAAACTCTGAAGGGGCCCCTCAGGAAGCACTACAGGGAATGGTTACTAATGATAAGATTGAACTTTTGCACCTGCTGAGTGCTTTCAGTTTTGTCTGTAATTGCTTTCTGTTGCAGTGTAATTTTTTTAACAGGACCTTTGTTGTATACTTGTAGCTATTCTCTGAGCCTGCTGTGAGGGTCAGAGCAGGGTCATAGAATAGTTGCAAGTAGGCAAATGAACTCTGGAGGGGCCCCTCAGGAAGCACTGCAGGGAAAGGTTACTAATGATAAGATTGAACTTTTGCACCTGCTGAGTGCTTTCAGTTTTGCAAAAATCCAAATATTCAGCAGCATCCACAAAAAGTAACCCTTCCAGGTCAAGATCCAAATCAAAGTGACCAGCACATGAAGAAAGCACTGGGAGGAGCCTGCTGGACAGGAACAGGAAGTTGGAGACTGTGGGACACTTCCTTCCTCCCACCCCCCCCCCAAAATGGACTCCCTGCAAAGAAAAAGTGCAGGCAAATGTCAACCTGAGGAGTTATTCTGATAAAAATCATAATTTTCAAGGTTTATGCTGCCTGCTGGCAATTGCGAGATTGTCGCTGCCCGCCGCATCTACGTGTTCGCACGTGTTTACTCCCGCGAAATTGTATATTATTCTAGTTGGCAAGTGCGACCAAGCAAAAAATCCGCTTCGCACGGATTTTACGAATTTTCGGCAAGTTCGCGAGAGTTGGCGGATTGCGAATTTGCCGAAAATCCGCAAAATCCGCGAGCGGAACGGATTTTACGCCCATGCTTAATCCCCAGCCTTCGTCCTTCTTTTTATCGAACTGCAAACATAACCAATAACAAGCATGTCATTGCTCTACTGGTCCATTAAACATGGGGAAAACTATCACCTCTGAAATTCCATATTTATATTTTCCCTGAATTTCCTTCCTTCATCTTATACTGTTGACCACGAACTATAAGAGAAACACATAACAATTACCAAACAAGGGTTGGGTTGGAGTGGATAATAGTAGCCTCTGTGTTTCTCTAATACAATCAAGATTGTTTGTCTATCAAAGCAGGAGAAACTCTTCATTTTTTGTCAAGACTGGAGGCTAACATTATTGCAAGTTTAAAGCTTCTCCAGTAAACAAGAAGCAGCATTCACAACAGGTTTAAAATAAAACTTATGAAATACACCATCATTTGACCAATCCGCACACCTTAAAATGTCTTGCAAAGTGACCCCAAGCATAAAAGTTTGGCATATAAATATAGAGCCGGAGAGGGACCCGTCTCAAAGTTTTTTATTTACTGCGAGGTCAGGAACCCGCCTTACTTAAAGTTCTGGACACAGGAGGTTTTCAAGGATTAAAGGATACATTTGATGTAAACATTATTGGTGAATCAGTTCTTTGGTAGTAGAGTGCAGTACTATGTCTATGGGAAGAGAGACCGGTTACTCTTAACCAGTATGTACGTTTCTAATATGGAATAGGTACATTTTAAGTATGCGTCTGCGTTTGACCCGTAGATTAAATATTTCTAAGTGTTATGAGCATGTGCCAGTTAGCTAGTTCACAACCACACCTATCATATTCAGTATTTTGTGGGTATGCATGTCCGGTTGGCACTGTTATGGACAGTTCTCAGTGTCTGGAAAACGTATAAAGATGGCACTACCTGCCTTCTTACTCTTACAGTTACTCTGACTCTGACCCCCTATTCTTACTATAACTCCCGGTCTTACTTTTACTCTCACTCATACTCTTACTCTAATCCTTACTCATACTATAACTTTTAGTCTAACTCCGACTGTTACTCTTACATTTACTCTTAGTCTAGCTCTTACTCTTTCTCTCATTCCTACAGTAACATTTAGTGTAACTTCTAATTTTGACTTTTACTCTTAGTTTAATTATCACTCTTACTCTTACTTTGATTCTTAGTCTAACTCTGACCCTTACTCTTATTCTTCTTTTAGTTTCAGATGGCTATAAAATAGTAGGACTTGGAGTATATCATTTTCTAGTAATCATTAAATGGCAAACACATGGAACTTTGTTACATGCACTGGACACATTAGTTACCTGTATTTAGTCAACTACTCCATAACAATAATAAATGTGCTTTCCCTTTCGCTCATAACTAGTTTCATAGAGAATTCTCCATTGTTTTTCTCTGACACTCATAATGATACTTATTTTAGTATGGATTTACCCAAATTATTTTTAATGTCACAACCCCCAGTGACAACTCCTGTGTGATCAACAAATATATGCCAACTACAGTAAATTGGCAATTAATCAATAACTGCTATGTTCAGACTAGGTAGTTCTTCTCAATTGCTGATTATTCTAGATCAAACATAAAGTAGGTCAGTCATCCATGCCATCTCATGGTCAATTCTAGATATCCATACATCTGTTTCATCCTAAAATACCTACTTTCAGCTATGCACATTCTTTAGCAATCACATGCTGGCTGACTTTCTATCTTCACTTCTTCCTGCAATTATGCAATCTTTTATTCTCATTCACTCAAAAGACCATAAGTTGTACTTGAAGGGTCAAGATGAATGAAATTTCTATATCTGCCCTCAGCAAAAGAGAAAATGTTCTACAATAGAATTACAATGACATTCATTTAAAAGTATTTTTAGCAAAATTTAGTCCCACGCCCTCAACCATATATCATCTTTCTGAAGTTTCTCATTTTTTTCACCTGCCTTTTTGTTATCTTCAAACAGGCACACAATTCCTACTAACCCCTTTAAAACAGTGAAGGCGGAGCAGCTCTGGTGATGAAAAATGTGCTGTGAATTCAGAGTACATTGCTTGTGTTTTTCCTGTGAAACTGTCTGATGTCCACAAGTTTCTATTTGTTTTTTAACTTACAGTTGTGTAGAATAACATCAAAACAGAATGCACTAAAATATAAGCAGACTAACTCAATCCATATTACCTTTAGTAGACCCTGATAAACATGGTAACGCGATAAAATAAGAAAACACATCCTAGTTTCTGAGTGAATCTCTCCTATTATAAACCCTCTGACCACTCACAATTTCACATCACTCCATATACTGAAATTCCTATTCTCACCACAATTACTCTCATTGCCAGAATAAAAATACATTAGAGCACCATCCTAGACTATCAATTCGAAACCAAGTTAATGTCCGCTGATCTCCTTAAAAGGACAACGTTCAGCTTCTTCCATCACCTTTACTCTTTCACAAGCCTGTCAACATTCATTATTCACAGGTTCCATCTAAGCGGCCATGATGCAAATGTTCACCCACCTGTGGAGATGGAGGAAATCTTGCAACGAGAAACATCTGGACTTGCATCACTAGTCACCACCACACTAATTGCAGAAGTAAATTCAGACAATCGTCATACTACACAGATCTTTCCTCTTCAATAACAATATCCATAACCATACACATACCCATAACCATAAACATAACCATAGCCAAAGCCATAACCATATCTATTATAACTCCTCACCCAAGAAATATCCTTCACCTAAAACTCTCACATCTCTCCGGCACTACCACAACTAACCTCACTTCTAATGACTTCTACTTCTCCTTCCCCTCTGAAATAGCCACAATGAGAACAGCAGAGGCAGGCACGGATCAGGGATGACAAGGCGGGGGAAGTGGGGGGAAAGAAAAAACGATTAAAATACACTTACCTAACCATGTTTCTCCTCCGCAATCTCTCCGCTTCTCTCCTGGACAGAATGGAAGCAGGAAGCACACAGGCTCCCCTAAGCCAATCACCCCTGCAATGCAGCGTTGTGATTGGTCTGAGAACTGTGATTTGGTGCCCAGACAGGGAGTGGAAGCTTGTGCATATTCTCCACCCAGGCTGTAATACATCCTGGGTGGAGAACATGCACAAGGCGGATGAATGTTTGGTCGGTCCAAGACGGCCGTCCCAAACTGTCATCCGCACACACAATGTGGCCAGCACTCCTCCCTCTGCTCCTCTGTGAGCAGAACAGCCCCACCCGCACCACAAAACTGCTTCAACAGGGAAAAATAACCTGATAATATCATTAAGTCATCATCATTTAATTTTTCCTTTTTACACTGCTGAAAAGCAGTGGGGCGACGCCCTCCGCCATAGCAGAGGAGCCCCCACTAAATAAGAAACAAACTCAGCTCTCTCTTCAGCAGCCCCCTGCCCTCTAACTCCGCACCTCCACCCGTCACCGCCACTACCCAACATCCTCTGCCATGACTTACACAGTGGAACTGATCTCCATAATCGGCTACTCAAAACCAACTTGCAGTCCTCACAATCCCTTTTTCAATGCAAGCCTTTTCAGCTCTAACTTGCCTTATTTTTATTTCTCAGCTTTATTAAACTTTTTACAGTGTCATACAAAGTTATTGTCATAACAAAAGACGGTTCTTTGTCACCATTTAGGAACACTAGAAAACTATTGTGTATGCTACCCTAGTTCCAAACTTCACTTACTACACACCTTCTTTTTTGCCACAAAGGCTAAACTAAAACAACACCGGAAGGGCATCCAGGAACACATTGAAAACTAGACCACGTCTGTGACCTCATCAGGGGCTGTATACATGTAAATTGGTGTAGCTACTTACCCAACAATCAGGAATTATTGTTAGGCCTTCCAGGGGGTATGTAAAGCAATAAAATCCAACACTCTAGAATATTTTTAAAATCTGCATTACACATATCCATCTTTCATCAAATCTGTAGAATCAACAGGTCCAGAGGAATAGGGAAGGTACACCTGAAGTATTATCTCTTCATGCACTCCTTCATAAATAGCATTTATCTGCTGTGCTTCAAAATGGCTTCTGTCCTTTTCCTGCTAAGATAAATGACCGCAAATCATTTAGTTCCAGCAAACTGTTGTTCAAGCCCGCTATCACGTTTTACTCTGCAAAATTAAAAATGCTGTCACTTGACTATAGGAACTCATAACTGCCATGTTGTGTGCTCATGCTAAGTCTGTTTAGAAGATGTGACCGAGGCATAGCGCCATGCGCCTGGCACCCACAGACGTACATTTTGCAAATCAGCTTGCTCAGCTCAACCAATTACATTGTTGTTACTTGATACTAATCAGGGCAATTTAAAAGCTCTCGCGTGACCTCAGCTAGGCATCATCTTGTGCTTTTAGTGTGAATTTAGTCATGCTATCGAAACCTTGTTTTGATTGGCACAAAAAAGCCCCACACACCAAAATAAAAGTGGCCCACGTTAGCGAACCATAAAATTAATAAAGTGTTAATATCAGGGAATTCAGTGGTGAAGAGCAGTCATATGGCCATAAAGCCAACCCAAAGGTGTGAAAAAGAAGGGTCCCACACACTGAACTGGTAGACCAACCCATCAGGCACTGCCTGTTTGCCCTAGGGGCCAGTCTGACCTTCATTGAAACTAAAATCTGTTTGTGATAATGTTTATATTTGCATCCCGTCTTCTCTCTGGGAGCTGGTATTAAATGCTGGCATTATGTGATCACTTTTTTGTACCCCCTGAGACTCACTGCCAACTCATCGTTGTAGTTAGTACTTTTTAAACTCAACCCAAACATGCGGTATGCTTTTCTTTGGCAACTCTAAACTCTTGGGTGGGAATTGTTCACCCAACTTATCCATTATCTTCCCTATGTCAACATACTCAGCCCTCTACAATTGGGTTTCTGAAAATATACCTACACTGAAACAGTCCTCACTCATGTCTCTAACTCTGCTTCTGATTATTAAGTCCTTTGGCATTTAGAGACTATCCTCTTGATTGGTTCTCATCCTACCTTTCCTAACATGTATTCTTAGTCTCCTGGTTGTGCTTAACCTTTCAGCCACTCTTCTTGATTGGTATCCCCCAAGGACAAGTACAAGAACAAGGACAAGGACCAGTACAATAAAAGGCCTCATCGTTTGTGCTCAAGCCACTCCAACAGCGTGGATCGCATACGTTCCTTCTTTTGGTTCTTGTATCATTTAGAGTATATATGGAGGACACCCAGATCTTTCTCCCTTCTATATTCACTTTTCTCCTAATACCTTACCATGAACAACAGTAGCCAAAATCCTTGGTGTACGATACAAAGCTGAAATTTGTCAACTCATGCACCCTAACAGCAGTCAAAATCAACCTGTACAGTGCCAGGAAACTCTGATGGTAACCCTCATACTCCCCGCCGGTTACATGCTGGTAAGTTCCTGATCAATACATATATTTCAAGTAACTGGACTATGCCACCAGCCACCCATGTAACTTCTTCAGTATGCTTTATCAGGCCTTTAAAAAGAGTGCACATCTCACCAGTCAGACACTCATAATCTGGAAAGAGACAACCACCTGATCACTCTTACACATGGCTGGGTGCCTGTCTCCAGTCACAATACAACTTTGTCACCTCTGTCTTTAAAGCAATGCATATACGGTATAACTTCATCCCTGAAGACCTATCACATGCGACACACCGCATTTCTACCTGCTCCCAGACAGATTTCACCCCCTTGTGGTGCCCCACCCCCTGTAGGCCATAAAAATGTAGCAACATTTCTTAGATTGATGACCCTCTTCTCTGAAAACCTGTTGCACTCCTGCACAGAGTCAGCCTCTTATCTCTGGGGTTAAATGTGAACTCCAATCTCACCCAGTGACCCTAGAATGACCTAACTTCAAGGATCTGATACATTCCCTCGACACATTCCCTCAACACTCACACTTAAACAATAGAAACAGAAATATATCCATAAATATGGAAACGTCATTATGAAATTCTCTTGAAGTTTGTGTTCTAGTATCACCCAACAGTCTAAATCTTCTACCACACTTTGTTTTTGTTGTCCAAACAATCTCTAATCTTTTTTTATGTGCCGCCATTTTATCATTTTACAGCACTTCTCAGAGAAGCGGGATTTGACTTTAGAAGAAAGATAATCCCCCAAAAATGCAAAAACCTAAATCACAATTGTTGGATTTAGACTGCTATGCCCTTAATCTGGCAACCCACTGTCTTCAAGTGATGGTGATTCAGTGTGGAATTTATAGGGAAAACATGAACGTTACCTCAGCTATTCTATTACAAATAGGGCAGTCTTACCTGCACTGTCCATTGTACAAGATGTCTGCAGCCTGCCGGGTATTTTCCTTTTTAAGCCTGGCATTCATCACAGGCAGGACATTTTTACAAAACTGTGTCCAGTGGCACGAGGCATAGATAAACGCAGTTGGGCAGTGGGGCGGGGGCAGGGCAGAAGTCGACAGACGACGGAATAGGTGTAATTAAATAAAAAAAAATACCTTTTCCGTCGTCTGTCGGCTTCCCCCTGCCGCACAGTGCCCCGCCCTAACGCGCTTACCTGTGACGGCCGGCACTGCTGTGCCCTATAAACAGAGGGTCTCTTTGACACTGTCTTATATTCACCAGGAACAAAGGCTCCATCTTTCAGTAGATTGGTGTCTGTGAGAATAAAGGTTTCATCTCACAATGCATTGAATTCTAGGGGCATAAGGGGTTGATCTCCCCGTTGATTAAATACAGTTGCCATGAAGAATATGATTCATTTTCTAACATTCGCATATGTTGGAATTCAGTGAAAGCTGCAAGGGAGCTATGAAGTGCCATTGATGTAGACACCACGGTGCAAGTCATGGCCTACATTTTTTAGCAAATGCCAACCTCCTAATTGTTACTAGAAAAATGGATTATCAATGATGCAGCTCAGGAGACTTTGTAAGGAATAGAGATTTTATTGAAAGACAGTGAGTTGAAGAGGGTACATTGACGATCTTGTGGATGTTGGCCATGAGAACAATAGGGGAGAATAATGGAAGGTATATGCCATAAATAAATATATGCCCTATCCTGTCTGTTAAATATGGTGGTTTTGTGAAGTTGAAAAATTTGGGCGTCCAATAATTTCTAAAATGTGTCTCTCAAACAATGTCTCCTTGGAGAAGCGCAAAGCTAGAGAAGTTCTTCATTGATGGATGGGTTGGATGATTTGATGGTGTGCACTGTCTCACCGGAAGGAAGGGGCTTCCATTTATGTTAGATTCAGATTCCTTGAATGGCTAAATTGATATATTGAGTTGGGTAGCCCGCCACTTAAAACATTTTGCCCCCTGCCATGAACCTACGAGTTAAATCTGGTTTGTCTGATTAAAGTTTTCTCTGTTTCTTTTCGGATTTCATCTGTGAATGGTATTCAGTGTCAATTTCTGGAGGTAATTTGGGCCAGGGCACGTTCACATTGTGAAAACTAATGGCCTGATTTAGAGTTTGTCGCATCTGTGATGGATATCCTGTCGGCCATTTTACAAATGTTATTAGATATAATGCACTTGTGATACAATGGACAGGATATGCGTCACGTTTATGAGAGAGTAACCTGTCAGCCGAACTCTAAATCAGGGCTTATATTCTTGAGGCAGTAGAAGTTACTGGAGATCTTTGACAACTGGGGTAAGTAAGGTGTGGTGATCCCTTCAGATTCAGGTGGCTTAACGCTGCCCTGGAAATAAGGTGAAACCCCTATCACCACACAACATCAGAAAAAGTGATGTTGTACTGGCGATAGGGCCTTCTAAATATGTCCCATAGAATTCCATCATTTCAAATGGAATACAGCATTCTGGTAAATAAAGTCATGCCCCATTGGTATTCTGCTGGTGCAAAATATGTACCAGCACATTCAATTTTATAAGAAGAGGGCTTGCAAGCACCTGCTTCCCCTTCTATAAATGTAGGAGGCTCATGACGTAGGTGCAAAAGCCTGTGTTGCCCTCAGGGTTCTTTCTGTAATATGGCCCATGGTGTTCATGTTAATATGTAGTAATTAAGTATAGTGAATTGACAGGAGGTTCAACTCATGCACGATTTGGCAATCTCTACAGAGCATTTGACTGTTTATGAAGACGTTTTCAAGGGCTGCATTTATACTAATGATACTTTTCACTGGCCATAAATAGAGCAAAAGGTGCTCTTGCATCCAAGGAACTGACTTTCTTTATGGTTAGGAGGTTGGGCCTTAGCACCAAAGCTATAGTTAGAAAATGGCTCCAAGTAGGGATGCATTTTATCATCCATGTTATTTAGCATTTTCTTCGCAGATTTACCCATTAGGATTCATCGTTAGGGGTTTTGCCTACCTAATTTTTGTTTTCTTGATGAAATTCTGTTATGTATGTAGGGGATGCAAACATGCTTTCTCAATTCAATTCAATTAGTTTATTTGTTACGGAACTCCTACGGAGGTCCACAAAAATACACCAATACAATAAAAGAAACATACTTTATAACGAATACAAAATTCTACATTGGCCAACCAGCAAACATTACACATACCAACTAAACTCTTAAAAAAAAAAGTTCTAATAAATGGCCAGGAATGTTTTAAAAATTGAAATATTCTATGGCAAACCATTTCATTAGGAGGGGACAATACAAAAGATCGGGCCTCCTGAGCAGAACGAATATTAAATTTGATAAACGAAGGTCTCAAAAACATTTGCCTTGCCCTTAGAAGTTCTGGACACACAAATAGCACATGATTAATATCCTGTATTTGGGAACAGCACAGTTCACAAATTCTATCCTCTCTAGGAGTTTTTTCATAAATGCCTGTTACTTCTCTCAAGGGCAACAGGTTGGTTCTAAAAAGTAGTATTAACCTTCTAATTCCATGTGGGACATTCCATGAAAGATAGGGCTGGGGTCTACTCCCCATCGCATTCACACAGATCACCTCATTGCGGGCTTTAGGTTGACTTAAAGCTGTATCTCTTACTGTACTAATCGTGCTTACTGACTTCTTTAGGAATAACTTCAGTAAAGACTTACAGGTAGATTCATCAAGAATTTTTGCGAGCGCAAACGGTGCGAATCGCAAAATTCGGCTGTTTGCGCCCGCAAAAATGGCATTTGAGATTCATCAATGGTTCATGAACTCGCAATTTGAAAAATCGCAAATAATTGCGATTTATTAAATTGCGATCGCATTTAAGGAATCTCAATTTGAGATTCCTTAAATGCTATTCATGAACCTTTTAAAAATTGCGAAATCGCTATTTTTGGCCGCTATTTACCGCGAAGTCTGACTTCGTGGTAAATAGCGAAAACTCAGAAAAATGCACTTTAGTGCATTTTTCTAAGTTGTATGTTACACACACACATGTCCTTTGGACATGTGTGTTCGCAACATCAGTCTACATTTACATTTCAGGGGTGCTACAGGGTATCCTTTGAACACCCCTGGCACCCTTGAAATCGCATCCTTATTTGCGATGAGCAAATTGCTAATCGCAAATAAGGAAGGACTCCCCATTCATTCCTATGGGCCTTCTTTAGGCCCATAGGAATGAATGGGGAGTCATCGCAAATAAGGAATGACTCCCCATTCATTCCTATGGGCCTTCTTTAGGCCCATAGGAATGAATGGGGAGTCATTCCTTATTTGCGATTAGCAATTTGCTAATCGCAAATAAGGAAGATGTAGGAATCGCAAATAAAATTGCGATTTCTACATGAATCCCGTTTTGCGAGTCTATAATAGCGATTCCTTAATAATCGCTATTAAGGACTCGCAAAACGGGACAATGATGAATCTGGGGGTTAGACATAGGTGAATCACAATTTAAATTAAGCCCAAATGAGTGGTTTGCGTGGGCAAATGATCTGAAAAAAGCCGATTTATCTTTAGCAAAGATTTCCAATTTTCTGAAAAGGCTAATGATGTGCACGAAAGATTCAAAAAATCGTTTTATGCATGGAGGTTTGCTCTATAATCTTTATTGGAGTTTACAATAACATACATCACATGTTTGTTACAAATGTGTCATGTGAAACATTTATTTTCTATTTATTTCAATAAACAGTTTCCCAACTACCCCCCCCCCTCTTCCCCTCTGCTCTTGATAGTATTCGCATACATTGGTTGGGCCGCGCTCCCCGTTAATGAGCGGCATGCATCATTCAATCAGCAATGTGTCTACACTACTCAAAGGCAGGTTAGCCCAAGGGGCAATACCTGTACACCCTCCATTCCCAGCCACTCAAAGAGGTGCCAAGCAGTCATCACATCTCAGGGGCTGCACCACCCACCTATGCACTATTTAACAGATACAGTTCTCACCTCTTAACCCTTACCTTAACCGGAGGGTCCTTCAACTCCACGAGCACAGTTGCAATGCGCGCAGGTCGTCCCCAACCTTCAAATCCCTCCTCATGTGTTTCATGTGTATTTCCTCCACCATTGCCATTCCAAGATGTCCTTAAACTAGTGCCTAATGTTCAGGGGCTCAGTTGCCAACAACTTAATAGAAAAAAGGTGCTTAGCTAGCAGAAGGCGCACAGCAACATGTAGATTTTCGCCAGCTTAGATGGACAGAAAATCTGGATTTTATTAAAGACACGGAGGCTAACATTATTGCAATCTTTTTATATTGTGCCACTCACAGCAACCCCTTTAAAGAATATAGTACTATAACACAATTCCAAGATCAACAAAATATCAGAATCCCCATCTTTCATCCTTCTTTTTATCGAACTGCAAACATAACCAATAACAAGGATGTCATTGCACTACTAGTCCATTAAACACAGAGAAAACTAACACCTCTGAAATTCCATATTTATCTTTTCCTTGAATTTCCTTCCTTCTTCTTATACTGTTGACCGCGAACTATAGGAGAAACACACAACAATTATCAAAAAAGGGTTGGGTAGGAGTGGACAATATTAGTCTCTGTGTCTTTAATAAAAATCAAGATTTCTGCCCATCAAAGCAGGAAAAAATCTTCCTTTTTTGGTTTAAAGCTTCTCCAGTAAACAAGAAGCAGCATTCACAACAGGTTTAAAATAAAAGTTATGAAATACACCATCATTTGACCAATCCACACACCTCAAAATGTCGTGCAAAGCATCCCCAAGCATAAAAGTTTGGCATATAAATATAAAGCCGGACAGGGACCCGTTTTAAAGTTTATGTTTTACTGCAAGGTCAGGAACCCGCCTTACTTACAGTCCAGGACACAGGAGGTTTTGTATTTTTGTATTTGTATTTGTATAGCGCTAATCACCGACAGGTCTCTAAGCGCTTTTGGAGGCGAGGCCAGGAGTCGTGGACAGATCAAGAAATCCTACAGCGATGAAGGATAAAAATCTTTTTTTCTCGTTCTCTTGTATAAAATATGATAAGTTCATATTATTAATATATATTGTGTTAGCATGATGTATCAATAAGTATTTGCCTTTGAATCAACGAAGTGTATTTTGCATTTATTTGTACGTAAAGGAGTGTATTGACTGTTCTTGTACATAGGCCAGGCCCTCGCAAGACCAGCGCCATATTGATATGTGGTTACTTCAGCTTCAGCAGTGATCACGTGTTATTCCTTGCACGAATGTAATGAGTTATAGCAGACAGCTGAATGTGGGGTGTTCTTCTCCTGTCTTGGGAACCAGAGTCGCATCTGGCCGTTAGGGAAATAAGCACATTCCTGGAGGCGCCGTTCATGCCCTCCCTAGTACCAAGACAAAAGGTAGTCACCCCTGCTGACCTACACCCACAATAGCTGTGTCTGATAATGAAACCAATTATGTGTGCCATATATGGTCCTTCCTTGCAGCCCGAGAGCTGGCTGGTACTTTTCCTATTCTGGTGTTTCATGTGTGTAACGAAAAGGTATATATGCCCTGTTTTGAGTAGAAGCCAACAGTCGTCTCTGCGGACCTCAAGGGTGGAGGCCATGGGGAGGCTCCTCTGCGTAGAGTACTTTGCTAATAAAAGATTGAACTTTCCTCACTGCCAACTGACTGGTTATTGATAATTGGTCAATGGGCTATTGGTGAGTATAGCCCTATACTTACATATTTTTTACATACAACAGTTGGCCACTCCGCCAGGACTCCGTGCAGGGGTCGTCCTCCCGTAAACGGATTGAAGAGGACATTGAGGGGGTGGTCTTGCTCCCGGGGGTGGACCGACCGGAGATCCTTTTTGGGTTGCTCTGCTCCTGTGATCGGAGAACCCCCAGCTGCTAGTTGGCCCCTCACCGGAGTCCTACGGGTGTAACCCGAGAAGGTGATCGTGTATGGATCACAAGAGTTGGCAGTGCGGAAATCTGTAATCATACCTGCGTGCACCAGGTGAGTGAATTTGTTTGTTAATTTAGGATGGTACCTTTTGAAGAAACCTTTGGACACAGTTACTGTATTTGGCATTAGTGGTCAGGAGGATCACGGAGAACTTGGAGGTCCAACGGGGCAGCAGAGTGGCTGCACGGGTGGATGCTTCATTAGCTATTTGGTGAATTGTAGAAACTTGCTCGGACGCCTAGGTGTAGCACTTGCGGTGTACACCCGGCGGGACCGTTCTCGGAAAAGCCTGCGGCTGAACCTGGGTAGCCTTCCTAGCATATCTGAAGCGACGCTAAGGAAGCGGGCTTAGTCGGAATAGCTCTGAGGCTGAACCAGGAAGGTCGGAGGATGGTCCGTAGGCAGGTCTGTGGCTAAAACCTGTCTGACGGTTTCTGGGTTGTTTCTGAACTGCCTTTCTTTTGTATATTTTTGGCTTGGAATTTGCTTTGGTCAGTTCTCCATAACGAGAGTCGACAGGCTCTGTTTATTTGAAAAGACATGTCGATTTGATCTGATGAATAAATGTTTGCTGCTGTATGATGGAGGGAATTTAGTGGTGAACGTATGAATAGGCGCGACATGGCCATGTCAGTCTAATTGTCTTTGTGAATGAAATAGAGTTCCTGATATAAGAAGGATGCCGTGTTTTAGTAAATTGTGTTTTGGATGCGGATGTAGACAGAAAGAAGAACGGTTGAGCGAAAGCCAACCAGCCCCACCAGAGGGCAGCCCCAGTCATGATATGTATGTAAAGCATGATATTTCCCCTATTTTATTTAATACTCTATGGCACCGATATACCAAAGAGAATGTAGAATTACAGTGGCCGCTAACTAGGTTTTTTGATGAGAAGAAATTTCAATTTTTGCAAGATCGTTTGTTTGCTAAAAGAAGTAGGCAAGCCATTTTTGATTCTTTAGGGATGTGGCAGAAAGAAGTCAAACTAAGACGCATGCGCGAGGAGAAATTGTACAAAATTAAACAAGGGCAAACAATTACACAGAAGGCTATCGCTCATGACAGAGAGCAGGTAGAGAAATGCATCGAGGCTTCTAACAGACAGTTTAGAGTACAGGTAGATAAGAGTTATGTCACACGAACAGAGCCAGAGGATAAAATAGAGGAACTGTTGGATGTACGGCCGCCACCTCCTTATGCACCACAACGCGTATACCCTGCAGTCCCCATGGCCCCTATGGCTGCTCCTGCAGCCCCTATTTCCCCCGCTGCCGCAGTTGCCCCCGCTCCGGTGACAACTGCGCTTAGATTGCCTCCTCCAGTGACCGAAGTACGCACTTTGCTACCCCCACCAGCTATGGGGTCAGGATTGACGCCGATAATAATGCCTCCCCTTGCTAGCACTTCAACTCCACGGTCCCTGGCAACAACCCATCCACTCCAGGGTGCCTCCCCTATTTTTGAAATCGGAAATGTATAGCCTCGACGGTTGTTTACTAGATCGTCTGCAGGACAGGAAGAACGGATGAGGTTTATAGATCAGGCATACAAATGGATACTGAACCCTATTTATACCATTCCTGACGTGTGGAACACGCTTAAAGATTACGACCCAATAATGCAACAGTTAGCACTAGAACACATGGCAACTTGCCTAATTTCCCGCTGGGAATGTAGTTTTCCTGATGGACGTGCACCCCAAGTAATATTTGATGTGTTAGACAGTGCGCATCGGTATGAGATGGGATTGGAAGATGTATATAAAAGGGTGACTACTTCAATAAAATATCGAGACTGGTTACATTTAAAATCCCCGTTGTTCGACTCCCAACATCCTCCCAAGTGCACCCTATTTATCACCCTGAGATTCCGGAGATGAGGCATGGTAACGATCAAGTGACCAGGGCAAGGGTGGAGTCCAGGTTCCAAGAGCAATGGGTATACACCCCATGGAAACAAAGTGAGGTTCTCTCTTTGAAAACACATCTTCCCGACCCCTGAAAGAATCCGACTGCATATTATAAGGAACTTACTGAGGCTGCAGGATCAGCTGTAATGACGTTAGCAGATATTGAGTTATTTTTCGGACTACTAGTCCCTGTAGATGTATGGCATCAAGTACATGACACTGATCATGCCGCCGAGCTAGGGGGAACCTGGGAAAAGCTCAAAGATTGGGATAAAGAACGGAAACCTGGGGACAAGCCTTGGGCAGAAATCCTGGCCTTACCAGGGTGGATAATTACTTATATGCACTCCTTGATCCCGCCCCGAAAGGTAGATTGGGATAAATTAACAGCATGCAAACAGAAGAAAGATGAAAGTGTTTCCGACTTCTTCACTAGGTTTGAAGGTGTATTTATTGACTTTAGTGGACAGGATTTGCCAGTGGAAGGTGGGGTAAGATTGTTTGTAAATCGCTTTGTCACATATCTACTCCCGGAGGTTTCAGCTCGCCTACAAGCAGCCGAGAGCACTTGGACCACCTCCACTCCTTCGATCATATTAAGTATGGAACATTATTATAAGCATCGGGAAAACGAGAGTAAGGATAGAACAGAAAAAAAGACTAAAGATCTTAAAACACGAGTGTTGTTGCAGCAAGTTATTTGCGGACGTGGAGCCGGAAGGGGTGGTAGAGGATCGCTCCAAAGAGGGGTGGGTCTGAGGTCCACCCGCCGTCCTGGGAATAAACCAGTGTTCTTATTGTAAACAGGAAGGGCATTGGCGTGCTCAGTGTCCTCTATTATTAGCTCGCAACGGGACGGAGAGGGGAAGAGGACGAGGGCGAGGAGGTACGGATCAGAATAGCATGTATCGTGAGGACACTGCCCAGACTGGGACGAGTAAGAATTGCTTTGATAACCCACAAAGCAGGCAGTACTATAATGAGAGTTGCACGTTGGAAGATGGTGGAGGGTATGGATATGCATAGGACAGCCAAAGACAGAGAAGGGGCCAGGTGTTAGTACCCGTCGATCAGCAAGGACCTTATGTGAAAGGGCGACTGATGGGAACATCTGAGAATTTTCTAGTGGATATGGGTGCTATGAATAGTTCCATTGCTCATTCACTGGTCCCGGGGGCTACTCTGTCCGGCCATAATAACATTTCAGTAGGATTCTCTGGGATCCCTGTGGTAAGCCCCATCTCTGCTCCTCTCCCCATAACCATAGGTCCTGTGACTGTGGATTCCCCGTTTTTGTTAACATCAAACTGTGGAGAAAACTTGTTGGGTTTGGATTTGCTAAAGAAGTTAAATGCTAGAATTCATTGTTCCCCAGGGATCACTGAAATAATATCGACTACCAAAATATCGACTACCCAAAATATCGACGAGAAAATATCTACAACCAAAATATCGAGTTTGTATGTACAAACAGGTAAGTACAAAAATATCGAGTACAAAATATCGTTAACAAAAATATAGTTGTAAAAAATATCGACTTTAATAAAAACAATGTTTAATTACATTAATATAAAAAATTAATTACTAAAATATAATTAACAATACTTAAAATAACTTTTAATAATTAAATAATTAATGAAAGTAAAAAAATAATATTTTTTTAAGCATATTTCTTAAAACATATATATATATAGTAACAAAATTTAATTAAATAATAGCCAATATTATTAACGTACAAATACAAAAGAGTAAAAATTACTATTCCCACTGCAAAGAGTGCAACAGTGGATATATGACGTTACAACGCAACTTTTACAACGCACTACCATTACAACGTAAGTATTGGTAAGTATATAATATTTTTTTTTTATTTAAATTATTTAAAATTATTTAAATATAATTTAATTTAATTTCATTTCATTGAATTAAATTAATGTAAATTTAATTTTACTTTATTTTTACACTGTACCCCTGTACCCCTGTACCCCAAAACTGACCCTGAACCCTAAAAAAACCCTTTACCCAAAAACCCAAAACTGACCCTGAACCCTAAAAATACCCCTTTACCCAAAAACTAAAAACTGACCCTGAACCCTAAAAATACCCCTTTACCCAAAAACTAAAAACTGACCCTGAACCCTAAAAATACCCCTTTACCCAAAAACCCAAAACTGACCCTGAACCCTAAAAATACCCCTTTACCCAAAAACTAAAAACTGACCCTGAACCCTAAAAATACCGCTTTACCCAAAAACTAAAAACTGACTCTGAACCCTTAAAATACCCCTTTACCCAAAAACTAAAAACTGACCCTGAACCCTAAAAATACCCCTTTACCCAAAAACTAAAAACTGACCCTGAACCCTTAAAATACCCCTTTACCCAAAAACTAAAAACTGACCCTGAACCCTTAAAATACCCCTTTACCCAAAAACTAAAAACTGACCCTGAACCCTTAAAATACCCCTTTACCCAAAAACTAAAAACTGACCCTGAACCCTAAAAATACCCCTTTACCCAAAAACTAAAAACTGACCCTGAACCCTAAAAATACCCCTTTACCCAAAAACTAAAAACTGACCCTGAACCCTAAAAATACCCCTTTACCCAAAAACTAAAAACTGACCCTGAACCCTAAAAATACCCCTTTAATTTAACATAATTAGCAATTAATCAATTAAATTAAATTAATTACCAATTACATTTTAATTAATTAACAAATATTATGTAATTACCAATTAATTAAATATTACTACCAATTAATACATTTACATATTTAATAAATAATAATTAAATTACTTCCCACCCTATTCCCCTATAAACCCACAACCCGCTACAGGAAATACATTATTTTAATTTACATAATTAGCAATTAATCAATTAAAATAAATTAATTACCAATTAAATTTTAAATAATTAACATATAATATTTAATTACCAATTAATTAATTATTACTACCAATTAATAAATTTACATATTTAATTAATTATAATTAAATTACTTCCCACCCTATTCCCCTATAAACCCACAACCCGCTACAGAATAAAATTACACAATAATTTTAAAAAAATCATTAATTAAAAAATAATTATAACATAAAATGCCACTTTTCACCCATATTATAACATAAAAACAGTATAAATAATGACATATTATATAAAAAAATATATTTTTTACTTTCGATAATTTTTACAGTCGATATTACTTCACTTACCTTAAAAACGATATTTTGGCTGTCGATATTCTGTCCTGTCGATATTTTCTCCAAACGATATTTAAAACTCGATATTTTGTCAATTCGATATTGTGGAGTCGATATTATGTCTGTGCACCGTTCCCCAGATGGTGTGTATTTGACAATTCAATCTCCCGAAGAGTATACTAGACAATGTTTCTCTAAAAATGAACCCCTGCCTCCTGAGTTGGCAGGTATCCCGTCTACTTTGTGGGCTAAGGGAGACACTGACGTAGGATTGTTAAAAATACTACCCGTTTCTATTACATTTGAAACCCAACGTTTGTCTGCCCCGAATTCCACAGTATAAAATCTCGCCGGCTGGCAAACAGACTTTATTAGGTATTATACAGGAGCTGATAGATAAAGGAGTGGTGGAAGAAACAGCATCGAATATTTGTAACAGCCCCATCCTACCGATTTTGAAGAAGGCCCCTACCGATAGTGATAATGATCACGTCGATGCCTATCAATTTGTAATTGATCTACGGGAGATTAATAAGATTGTGGTCCCTCGGTATCCGGTCGTATCAGACATCACCACCATTTTGACAATGATTCCCCCAACCGCAAAATATTTTTCGGTCATTGATCTAAACAATGCTTTCTTTAGTATCCCAATACACCCCGAGAGCCGACACATTTTCGGCTTCTCATTATCTGGACGCAGCTTTAGATTTTGTCACGCTCCCCAAGGCTATACCGAGAGCCCAAGCATATATAGTCAGTCTCTTAAAGCTATTCTGGATGAATTGACTCTCCCAGTGGGTAATGTACTCCTCCAATATGTGGATGATTTGTTGGTGGCCTCGGACACCGAATAAGGTTGCAAGGAGGCTACTGTCAAGTTGTTATCTCATTTGGCTGCTAATGGTAATAAGGTATCCCTTTCTAAATTTCAATATTGTGGACAGGAGGTGACTTATCTTGGTCATCTACTGTCGAAAGAGGGGAGGAGACTAACCCCTGAACGAATAGCTACTATTGCTAATATGTCTGTACCTCGTACTCAACGTGAAGTTCGTGCATTTCTTGGCATAACCTCTTATTGTCGCCAATGGATCCCTAATTTTTCTTTGCTTACTAAACCTCTCTTGTATCTGATTACTAAGGAAGTGCATGAACCTTTACCCTGGACGGATGAATGTCAGACCTCTTTTTATGCTTTAAAATCTGCACTTTATTCTGCACCCGTCTTGGGTACTCCTGACTACCGAAAACCTTTTGTACTTTATGTGCACGAGGTGGACGGTTGTTTGCTTTCTGTGTTGACACAAGGATTTGGTGGTAAGCAAAGGCCTTGTGCGTCTTTATCGGCGGTATTGGATAATGTCGCCAGAGCCCTCCCTAGCTGTCTGCGAGCAACAGCTGCGGTAGCGGTCGCTATCTGACAGTCGGAGGGGCTCGTTTTGAATACTGATCTCACAGTCATGGTACTGCATGCTGTGGACACATTATTAAACAAAACCAAAACACAGCACCTGACGAGTGCACGATTAACTGGATATGAATTAACCTTGTTTGCTCCACATATAACTATTAAACGATGTGCTACCTTGAACCCTGCCATGTTACTACCACTCCCTTCAACCGCACCAAGCAATGATGTACACGATTTTATATTTCGGACAGAAGAAGAAACTAAGGGACGGATAGACCTCACAGATTCTCCTCTATCTGAACCTGATGGAGAATTGTATGTGGATGGCTCATGTTTCAAGTTACCAGATGGCACCACGACAGCTGCATATGTGATCACTACCCTTCGAAGTATAGTTGAAGCCGCGCGAGTGCCCTATTTATCAGCGCAAGCAGCTTAGTTAATAGCGTTACTACGAGCCTGTGAATTAAGCGAAGGACTGGAAGTAAATATTTACACAGATAGTCAATATGCCTTTGGTGTGGTGCATAGTTTTGGCCGCTTATGGGCGGTAAGAGGGTTCCTCGCGTCCCATGGTCAGAGAATACAGCATGGTGCTCTAATTCTATGACTTTTGACTGCTTTAACCCTGCCCAAAAGCGTTGCAGTAATTAAATGTAGTGCGCACAAAGCGGTAGTGGATGAGGTAGGAGAAGGAAATGCGTTTGCAGATCAGGTTGCGAAGGAAACTGCGAAATATAAAATATCTTCCATGTTCGTAAGCACATCAGCCAGATGGGTAACAGAAGCAGAAATGTTCCATAATACAATGGAGAGTGTCCGGGCCATACAGAAGGAAGCAACTCCTGCAGAATTAGAATGATGGGAGAAAGAAATAGGGAAATTGGACGAGAATAATTGTGGGGTTGATTTGACTAATAAACAAAGATGGTTATTGCCAAATGCATTAGTCTATGCTGTAGTCACCATGGCCCATGGGACAGCTCATATTGGAACGAAAGGAATTTGTTCTATGCTAGATCCTGTATGGAATAATCCCAATATTACAAAAACAGCGGCCCATTTGGTTAAATATTGTATGATTTGTTTGCAACATAATCCGGGAGGGAGGGAACCTGTGCTCACTGGAAACATTGCACCACCTTCCTTACCTTTCGATGTGCTCCAAATGGATTATATATTCAGTTGGAGCGAGTTAACCATCTGAAGTATGTCTTAGTGGTGGTGTGTGCCTTCAGCAAGTGGGTGGAAGCTTACCCCACTAAAGAAAATACTGCCTTGGCAACAGCAAAAACCTTGATAAAGGAGTATTTCCCTAGATATGGTATTCCTCGAGTGATTTGGTCAGATAACGGAAAACATTTTAATGCAGAATTAGTAAAAAATGTTTGTAATGGATTACATATTACACAGAAATTCAATGCAGCCCGACACCCCCAGTCAGCAGGATTAGTTGAAAAATATAATGGGATTCTGAAAATGAAAATGGCCAAGATACAAGAAGAGACCCGGTTAAAATGGCCCGACGCCCTCCCTTTAGCACTAATGTCTGTACGAGTTACACCACACTCTCGAGCTGGACTATCTCCTTATGAAGTTATTTTTGGACGGCCAGCTAATGTATGGGGTGTTCCTAGACCGAAATCTTTTCGTGACATGGAGTACCCTATGATGACAGATTATTTGTATGCTTTGACTAAAGATTTGCGTTCCATTCATCAACAGGTATCAGCAGTATTGCAGCCGCCTCCAGAGGGTCCTGGACATCGTTTGGAACCTGGTGATTGGGTTTTAATCCGGAACTACCAGCGGAAATCTAGTCTGGAGCCTCGCTGGACCAAACCCAATCAAGTTCTCCTGGCAACCCGAACTGCAGTAAAGGTGGACGGAAAGCGACATTGAACGCATGTGTTGCATACAAAGAGATTGCCACTTCCGCTCCCGTATGATCAGCACCGAAGTGGAGACATCCTGACTCAGGAAGGAAAGCGGGCGATACGCTTTGTTCCTTTCTCTGACGCCCTCCAAACTGGAGAAGGGCAAGAGGGGGGAGTTGAGGAAACATCAAGAGCTCCGATAAATGCACCTGCAGAGTTAAGTGCTATAACCGAAGCCCATCCTAATTCTGTTGTGGAAAACATCCCTTTGCCGGTTTTGTTTTCTGATCAAGAGGAGCCTGGTCACTTGCCGTACAACCTGCGGCCCAGAAAACAACACGATACCTTAGGTGAAGGCGTTAGGAGATAAGGACAGAGTGTGAGTCATAGGTTTCATTCTGAGCTATCTGAGGTATTGAGCGAGACACTGGACTGAACTAGATGAGAGCTTGGAACATTTGATTTTGCTCTGTTCAGAAAGAAAGACGATCTTACATCAAGAGGACCCCGGGTTGTAAATTCTTCAAGAGTTATATTGCTAAATAACTCCAACGCGAGGATTGTTTTGAATTCTTTTGAGCCTGTGAGGCTCTAGACGGACACAGGAAAGAAGAACCCTCTGGCAGGTCGGACTGAGTAGCCCGAGATTAGTATTGGACTATTAGCTAGCAAGTATCCCTTTGCTCGTTTTGTCCCTGAGGAGGAATGCCCTTTTGTACCCCGTCATCGATTTGATTATGTACCCATCTTCTCCACTTGGACGTCACGTGTAAAAATATGTTTTGTAGTTAGTATTATCGTTTTATTCATTATTTTAATGGGTGTTTTCGTATATTTAGAATTCCAATATCCAGCGCATAAGCTTATAGGAACTAACACCCCACCGCCTGAGCATGTGTTTTACACGATGGCCTCACATAAAGAGAGGCATCGCTAGACTTATAGTAAAAATTTTTTCATTGAAATGTTACACCAAACTCATAACGCTACCAATACTACTAATAGCTGGGTTTGTGGTCTTTTACCCTCTGTTATGCATCGGCAGGATCAGTTCATTTCCCTACCTTTATCATATTTGGGAAGTTGCGAATCTTGGTTCAAATTGTTCTCCGTAATGTATATGCATTACGTTGAAGATCCACTACCGTACTCTGAAAAGGATTATAACATGATCCTAGCATATATTGAAACTCATCAAGGATTTGACCCAAAGGGAAATGGAGATCAGGGGTCTTGGGACCCCGAAGCTTGCATGAACGTGTACACTGAAAAGGCAAATTCCACATGGTTGAGAAACGAACTAATGGATTTTAAGGAATTCAACCATACCCAGTATTTTCGACAGTTCAGGGAACAAAATGTTACCAGGGATGAGGCTATCCCAATACCTATTTTAAACCATACTTCACCCTTTTGCATTTAAGGAACTGGTTACCCGGTAGGGAGGAGCATATGCAACTACACTTATCGAATGCTGACTTATAGTAGCCCCCCTTTGCTCACTCCTCCCAATGTATATTTTGTGTGTGGAGATTCTGCGTATACTTGGCTACCCAGAGGGTGGTCTGGACGTTGTTATCTGTCCTTTCTGTTGTAGTGTAGCTCCTATTTTCCCAATAGGCTCTGCGCATTGGAATAGTACCTACAGCAGTAAAGGCCTAGGCCAGACGTTAACTAGGTCTACTACTGTCGAAACTAGACTTAATTTTTGGGTTTGCCAGCTAAGCTCAGAGTTCGCTAGAAACTTTCTCGAATGTTCAAGGAAGGATGAACTCCCCTGATTAGACAAGAAGGGATTTAGTTTCTGACAACCATAGAACATGACAACTTTGCTCTCCCCTAATCAAGAGTCAATCTCGAGAGTCGTGTGAGCACAAGGCAATTATTTTACTCAGTCAGTACGTGCATTCTTAGTCTCATCAGAATGTAGAGAAAAGGAAGAGACGGGCGTGTTCAATAAAAGATGTTATTTATTGATCAGTCTCTTTTCTCGTACAAGAGAAATGGATCGATATTATTGCAATACTTATAGTTAAGTAAAGTGCATACATTAGAAGCAATAGTATAAAATAATACTGTAAAAACATTGATATGGTTTCTGAGCCATATGATGTTTAAAATGATTAAAATATATTTACATACACATATACATTTGACTAAACGTACTCAACTGGTGTTTCTAAATACGCCTACCCCGTGTACCTGACCTAAGTCTAATGCGTGGGCGGGAATAGAAAGTTACAGTTTAGTTTAAGTTTGTTTTTGCCAAGTGAATAACTAAAGAATTCTCTAGGAGGGGTTATTCAGTTCTGTACCTGGAATTTAGGATGAATGAGGAATGGTATCTCTTTCTCTGCTCTCGATATTCCAGGCTGCCTGCGAGGGCTGCCCAGAAGCGCCGGTGCTGGGTCTCTCGGCTTGAGATAGCAGCGCGTCTCTCAGCGCGTCAGGAAGGCGGGGCTGCTGCCTGCGGGGTCTGCTTCTGCTCTCGGCTTCGGCAAGTATGGCTGCTCCGTCTTGTCACCACGCGTGTGTTTGCATAGGGCAAGGTCGGCAATATTTATACCTTAAAGGTGCCGAGATTGACGTAAGGATGGACATAGGTACGTCAATAAAGATGTCATACGACTTGCTCGTTAGCACATTCTTTTGCAAAAGTTCTCTGTGAAATCAAAACAATGGCCGCACGGATTTTCCAGGTTGTCATAGGTTTGATTTGTTATGAGAACGTCGTATGCCTTATCAGGGGCTGGAGGAATATCGCTTGTCTAATTAGATCTCAAGCGTTATGACCTAATCAGATAACACGTTCCTGTGCCGTAGTGTGACTGCGTCAGATAACGGTATCTGCATCATGGGGGATTTCTTGCCTCATGGGCTGACTGTTAGTTAACTAGCTAGTAAGTTTAACCAGAATAGGGTCAGGAATAGGGGGATCGAATCAGAACCTATAGAAATACACGACACTGTACCCCCGGTATATATAGCCCCGTCTGATTATCATAAACATCATCGATTGGAGAAGAGTGGTTTGCCCTTGCATAGGTTACCTAGAATGATAGACACTACTGACACTGATCAAACTGATACTCCTGAACAACATTTTGTTGACATTGTGAAAGGGGTATTTCCTATTTGGGGGCCTATTATAACAAGTAAAGAAGTACGACGCCTATCAAGGGTAGTGGATAGGGTCATCAATATTACGGCGGGCATATTGACCAATATAACTGTAGAGCTTCAGGTTTCGAGGGTTGTTTCGCTCCAAAATCGGATGGTTTTGTATGTTATCCTAGCTGATCTAGGAGGAGCATGCCGCGTGATCGGCAGCTCTTGTTGTGTATATATTCCTGACTCCGCCCCTTCTGTTCAATTAGCTATTCAAAAATTACACCGTTTAGCTAAGCATGGGCGGATTTTGCGGATTGGCAATCCGCGAACTTGCGTATTTACGGATTCGCAATCCGCGAAGATCCGCGAACTCTAGCGGATTTGCGGATTTTTCCGTTTTTTGTGTTGGCGCGTGTTCGCGCCGATTTTGGGACAAGTTCGCAATTGCGAACTTACTTTTCGGCTTGCAACGGCCGCGACTATGTTGTTTCTACGTCTGGTTTATCATCACAGGTTCACAGCACCCTCTGTTTCACCACTGCCACCCTCTGGGACACCCATGCCACCCTCTAGTACATCCTCACTGGCACCTATTAGGTTTATTTATCACTGTAGATTATGGTGGTTGAAAAAAGCAAGCACACCTGCCCTTCTTCAACTGCCATCAATTAATTTGTGTTTCATTAATGTGTCAGTAATTTTGAAAGTTCCAGTCTGGCTGGCACCTGCTTCCTTCCTTATCTGTAATTTGCTTTTTGTTGCAGTGAAATTTTTTTTTCACAGGACCTTTATGGTGCTATTCTATGAGCCTGCTGTTTGGGTCATAGCAGGGTCATAGAATAGTTGCAAACTCTGGAGGGGCCCATCAGGAAGCACTACCTTGAATGTTACTAATGTTAAGTTTGAACTTTTGCACCTGCTCATTGCTTTCATTTTAGCTAAAATCGTTTTTTCTGCAATTTCGCGCGTTTTTTGGGGCGCGAATCCGTGCGAGATCGATTTCGGAAGCCGCGAATACGTGCGAATACAAAATTGTTTTTGTTGCGACGTGTATGTTCGCGTGATCTTGCGCGTGTTCGCGAGGCGCTTCTAGCTATTCGTTTGCCAAGTTACCCTATCGGTCGTACACGGGCGCGGCCATCTTGTTGGCGTGACGTAATTCCGTTTCCGCCCGCTATGTGTAATCTCGCAAAGTGTGCTGCTCGCTAGTACAATTTCGCGCGTACTCGCAAGGAAAATCTCGCGCGAACTTACCCACGCGGTCGTGAACGGGCGCGGCCATCTTGTTTCTCATTCATTGCTATGGTTCTGGGCATGCTTTCTCTATCCTCTCTCAATCTCTGCCATCCTTTGCTTGTTTGAAGTTTTTTTGATCTAATTTTACTTATTATCTAACCCTCTATTTTTCTAGCTCTATATTTTTGTGTTTTCTGCAGCTTTTAGTTACTTTTAAACTACTTTTTTAAACTCTTTTCTTTTCTTCTTCACTATTCTATTTCTTCTTTATCATTTAAGTTTATTTCTGCCCAGACCATGGTAAAGGGAGCCGGGAAGCACCCTGAGAAGGGGAAGGGTCCCGCACCCCGTGCCCGGCTCCCGTGCGGGCGTTTAAGGGGGGAGCAAGTGGTCCCGAGGGAGATCTTCAGCGCGGAGGAAGTGGCGGCACTGATCTTCCACGTCCAGCGCCGCCTCCCCAAGACGATCCTGGGAGGCGGCAAGATCGCGACCGGCTATGGCATCCGGGAGCGCCGCCAGCGGTGGGAGAAGGTGTGCCGGGCCATGTACAAGATCTCTGGGGTCCGGCGCACATATAACCAGGCCACCCACCGCTGGACCGATGTCATGGACCGGGAGCGGGACTTGCTGGACGCGCTCGGCGTAGAGGTCCCCGGGCTTGGTGAGTAGTAGTAGTAGTACATTTACTACTCTGTTTTATCCTGCTCTGTTATTTGCAAATCTTTGTTCTTTACCAAGAGCAATAATGCTGCCGATTACATTGAGGTAAATTATATTTCAAAATCTTCTATGCATTTCATTTTCAGGTGCACTGCTCTCCTTCTCAGTAGCCTTGCTTGCTACTATGCTTCTTTGTTTTGTATGTTGTGTTCAGAAGCATTTCATTGGCCTGAGAAATTATGTATGAGTGTACTGTAAAGAAAAGAACTGCGTAATGCTAGACAGTAAGGGTCATATTTTCAATTACCGGCGCATCCCTGCAAAGTAGCAGGGATGCGGCAGTAATTGTGTGCCATGCCACCACCACCCATTGGCCCAAAACGTCACAGAAGCCTTACGCATCTGTGCCGTAAAGGCAGCGCATTGCTGGAGTTGCGTGCCAACGATGGCGCAGCTCCAGCAATGCTCTGGGGTACCCTATCTCCCCAATGCTGCATCAAGCCGTACGTCGGCTTCAAGCGCGCAGGGTTTGAGTCATGCATCATTGTCCTAAAAGTGACTGATTGACATCTTGTAGATTTCCCTCAGCCACTTTTAGGATTCGTTCCTGCGCAGGTACGCCCTCCCTTGCGCCGGAACGCCCCCTGATGGCGCAGGGCTTTACAACGTGATGCATCGCCCATATGCCCATATGTGTTTTTTTTTTTAATATATACGCCGCACCAACACCATGGCGAGTCTTTTGTTCTGCCGCTGCGTCAGAAAAGGCACGCAACAATGGAGGAAAATCAGCCGCAACTTCCGCAAGGGACTTATAAATCAGCCCCAACAGACTGAAGTCCAGTCCTTCCTTTAGACAGTCACATGGCTATCAGAAGAAATAGTGGCGGTGGTGGCGGGTGGATTGATAGTTTGAGTATTCACTGATCTGCAAGCAGGATGGACTTTGTCTGTCACGTGTTGCGCACTGCTGCCTGCAGTGCCAGGCCTAGGCAAACCTCTTTAGTAGTCTGTTTATTGAGTTACATAGGAACTTTCTAAGTCAACGTTCCGCAAATCAGGCAATACGAATAACGTAGTATATCACATGAGATAGATCCCGTGGAATAGTTGTCTATCTATTTGCTATTTTTCCAAAATATGTTGTTATTGTTCTTTTGAAATGTTTGATTTGGTTGAAAAATCTCATCCATGTTTTCTGTTTTTTCTTTCTTTCATGTTGTACATCAGCTCCCCCCAAGGGCAAGAGGACACAGGAGGAGGGTGCTGAGGATGCAGGCCAGGATCGGGCAGGCGAGGGCTCCTTTGCTGGCCCCAGTAAGTTTACATTTTAATAAACAGTACATATTTTTTCCTAGCGTTCCTCATTCGATTTTTTCTAAATCGTCTTTGATCTTCTTGTAGACTGGATATAAATTCTTATCCTGCCTCGAATATGACTCCCTGTGGTATTACTAGACTATTCTTATTAGTCTGTCTGTGTAGCTAACTAAGATTGGACATTTGGCAATTCCATTGGACTCCCATTATATTCAGCAATACCTCTATGCACTGTCTCCTTACTGACTAGATAGTGTGGCAGAGTCATTCAGCTCCCGAAGTCACCGATTATAGATCCCCAATGATCTCTAGATTATCGTACGCAGGACAAGAGAGTAGTACGGAGTCACAGCACAGTCAAGAAGTGTCAGAGGCACTCATGCTTGCAAAAATTCCAAAACCTTTAGCTCATCCACTCTAGTCTAGAGGAACAAAAACCACAGAGTCTATTTAAGTGTAAAAGCTTTATTAAAAGTAAACACATTTATTAAAATCTACTTTGTCATAAAACTATTTAACTGTAAACGGAAAAGTGGTTAGTGCTGACGATTAATTGGACACATTTCTTGTGGTCGAGCCGAACTCTCACCTAGTTTGAACTTGATCCTGGTCGTGTTCTTAGGACTCAGGAGTCAAGCTTCTGTCTGTTAGGAGAAAAAGTGGTGCGTGTTAAAAATCAAAAGCAAGCATTCATCAGTTGTGCATAAAAGTGCAGCAAGACAACAGCCTTCCCTGGAAAATGGGACATTTTTACTATGGAGTAGACAGTCACAAATTATTACATTGTATTCTGTTTTTTTAACATTTCTCCTAGACCAAATATTATATAGTAGTGAGTGGTGAATTCTAACATTCTTAAATGTACTTTGTAGGTGTAACATCTGGTGACGGGGCCAGCGCGGAGGTGGCTGTGTTGGACTTGGACTCGGAGGCCTCTGGGGAGGAGGCGGCGTTAGAAGAGCTGGTGGCCGTTCCTGTGGGGGATCAAACGGTGGTGGCGGAAACAGGTAAGCTATATATTCCTTACTTATTGAGATTGAAGACTGCATAGTGTGCTTTCTGCACGGGTGTATTACAATTACAAATCAACCAGGTAGTAGCCTCCTCGAAATGTACTTCGACTTAGCTGTGAAGTTTTTGGTGAGAAGAATCCCAATAAGTTCTTAGACGAACGTGATGGATGCGATGAACGAAAAGCGAAAGAAGGGTGTAAGTAAGTGGGACGCGAACTTGTATGATGGCTGGCAAAGAAGAACGATATGTGTTTGCTTGGACCCAGAGGTGGCTGGGAAGGAAAGAATATGGTATGGTGCATGGCTGGGTCAATGATGAAGCAAGGATGGGTGGAAGGACAGCAGCCTGGGTGGGTGAAACAGAAACTGTATGTGTGCGTATACTTTGACTGAATGGATGCCTGGAGCATGGTATTCTCTGACTCTTACATAGCACATGTGTATCTAGAGAGAGTAGATGGTCGCCAGGTGAAGTAAGTGTTACCTTGAAGAGCATGTACCACCGCACCCGCACGTCCGTCCCAGTGCAGGGAAGGCAAGGAAAAGAAATTGTAAATGTGTCCAATACTACCATGAATAGTAGCAGTACTTTGTATTGCGTTTGCATTCACAGCATATATCTGGTTATTACGGTGGACACTCCGTACCTCTCTTAATAACTTTAGTTTACTTGTAGTACGTCATTCATGTGTGGGTGTATCACTGTTCACTCAATATTAAGCAAAGCACCTAAAGTCATCTCATCTGTCATTAAATACGTCCCATGTGAAGTGATAGATAATCAAATTAGTTAGCTTCTTCAGTTTCCTTTTCTAGTACTCATTTGCACTGTAGGGTGAAAGGTAAATTAATTAAGCAGTAGCCCTTGTAACAGAGTATTCTCAGTGCCACCCGTAATAGAAAAGTAATAGCTTCACCACCTGCATGTACTGGACCGGTACAGTAACGCAAGTCTGTCTCCATCATCATGGTGTGCAACTTTTTTTCTCGGGTGCAACTTCACTGTGCTGTGTCCATGTCATTCTGCCGGCTTGCATAAGATAACGTACCCATTTCCCTAAACAAGAGAGAAGAAGAAGAATAAGACTGGTGTACTGTCATAGTCGACTGTAATGGAAGTCCATAGTGGTCGTAGAATTAGTTCATTAAACTACCACTACTGTTAGAGCAAGGATGCAGAAGTGGGAGGTTACATAGATACTGTCCTCAATAGTTATGTACTGTGCTTTCAATTTGCTACTTGTACTCTGTGACCCAACTTTCGGCTCAATCACTTTGTGTTATTAATAAGGAGCATTGGTTACAGACTATGTCTTTCTTTCTTCATATAGTTGCTCCTTCCAAATCAACAACAAGGAGGGAGCAGGCTAGATTGGCCCGGCAACGGAGGCTGGAGGCCACAGTCGCCGAGTATCGGCGGCTGGTGGCCCTGGAGGAGGAGGAGGACACGCAGTCGAGCGGGGCAACATCTTCGACTGTGACCACTGCATCCTCCTCCGTGACTAAGCCAGCGGGACCGAGCCGGGCTAAGAAAGCCGACCGCCACCGCCAAGCAACCGAAATACCAGCTGCCCCCCACAGGAGCTGCAAGGAACGCCAACGCCGCCTACGAGTCCGCATGTCCAACCTGGAGCAGGAGGTCCTGAGGTATAAGACCTTGGTTAAGGGCCTCCGCTCCGAGCTTGCCACCCTCCGCAAGGAGTATGATGCCCATGCCGCATCATGCACCAGCACCAGCACCCTCCAGTAGTGGAGTGTCCCTTGCCCTTTTTTTATAGACTTTTGGGGGGTGGGATTTGGGAGTTGGGATCGTTTTGGGACGTTTCAGAGACAATCGTTGGGGTTAGGGTGGGTGAGGGAGATTATTTTGTTAGGGATAAATAAATATATTTTTCAACTTTATCTGACCATACCTGTTTTTTACTGCTTTTCAGTCTGGTGGGTGGGGGGCGGGGGTGTAACAGTAACTTTGTTTTCCTGAACAGTCGTAGGACTTTAGTAGTACAACCGTCAATCTCTTGTCTACTCCGAAATAATACTCCATTATACTACCTCCCACCAAACGCTTATCTTACCTGTAATTTGTGTTAGAAATTAGGGCTAGGCCCAGGGCTGGCTCCAGGTGAAATGGGGATTAACGTTGTCATTCCTGGGCGGGTGACATTTCCTCATTGCGGTGGTACTAGTGGTGTGACACAGTGGCAGTTGCATGCCTATGGAAAAAAAGAAAACGAAACCTTGTTTGTACTCCTTACTGTAGCATTACAACGGTTACGGTACGATCGAGAAAATAGCAGGTGACAGTACACTAGAACAGTGCCATAATGTAGCCTAACAAATGGTAAAGTATTGCAAGTATAACTAGTACTTGCGTTGAATTTATTTGACATTGGCTACTACTACTAGAAGATATAGTACTGAAGCTGAGTAAGTCTAGAAGATATCCTCGTATTCCTTCACCAGCCTGTTGCTGCTATCACCTTATCCTCCCCAGCAAGTGTGTGGAATTATTGATGTCATTTTAGTCAGACATCAAGCAAAACAACACAGCCCGGGGGAAGAGGGTTAGGGTTTGTAAAATGGATGGGAATGGGGGTTTCTTTTTGGGTAGGTTTTGTTGAGAGAAGAAAAAAAAAGCAGAGCATGGACAAACAATAATTGAAGATACAGAGTTTACAGACAATCTTTGGTTACAAACTAAAGGTAAGCACATGCAGTCACACTCATAGAATAAAAGACAACAATGGATACTGTATCTGTATTGCGTATGTTGTTGGAGTTGTCCTGTTGAAATTGGTAAGTAAGTTGCATGCAGCAAACAATTCCTCTTATTGGCGGCACTCCTCCATTCCAGCTGACGCTTCGTCCATCAATGTGGTGGTGACCACTGACAGAAGAGACACCCTGTCCACTGCCTGCCTGGCGGATGTTGACTGAAACCCGGCCTGTAATTATTGAACGGAAAACAGGAAGTGCTATTACAATACCACTGATAAATAAATAAAAGGTATGTACGCTGTGTGGTTCAAAAAGTGACACTTTGATTTCCCTAATAGACAGTACAATATTTTTGAAATTGCGTGCTCTGTCTGAGTCACCTTTTTAAGGATCAATAAGTATGGCCAAAATATTATAGCGGATCTTTCCCCTCAAGGTGGGTGTACTACTGTGTTTTAGAACAAAATTTGACCTTCCCAGCAATGCTCCCACCAAGACCCTTACTAAAGCCAGTCGCAAAAATGTAGAAGAACCCAATCATATCTCCAAAAACGATGCCTAGCAGAAAAATGGTTACAAAACGTACTTTGAAAGTAACAGTAGACCCAAATACAGACCGTGGATTGTATTCAAACCACTTGCCTGCAAGCAAAAGTATCCATAGCCAGCATCGCTCCAACAGTGCTCTACAACAACAGAACCGCGTTGCAATAGAACCCCCCTAAACACATGCAATCCTGCTGCTAGGGCTAACCCTAACGAACCCTAACTTACAAAAAGTGCCAAAACTGGTGTTTCCTTATGGATTTTGTCCAACAAACTTCTAGCCGGTATTAGACCTTCCCAGGAATGCCCCAGGCAAGACCCGCCAACCCACCCGCAAAAAAACACCCGACACAACACCACCAAACAGCGAAAAAGCTAAATCTCATACTTACAATGTCTCTTGGCCTTCGGTCCAAACGCGGCGCTGTGCAGCTAGGTCGTCATCATCATCAATCATCATAACTCCTGTTTTCCACCACGGATTTCCTGAAAAGCAAATGCAATCAAGATTAGACTGTCGCAGCAGTGCTTCGACAGAGACCCCGGCCGCAACCCACCCACGAACAGCAGGAAGCCCCCCAAAACGCTACATTGAGCAAGATGTCTGAAGAAATGGCAAAAAAAAGGCTTTTCCTTAAGGATTTTGTCCAAAACACTTCTATCCGGCATTAGACCTTCCCAGGAATGCCCCAGCCAAGACCCGCCAACCCACCCGCAAAAAAACACGCGACAACACCCCCAAACAGCGAAAAAGCTAAATCTCATACTTACAATATCTCTCGGCCTTCGGTCCAAAGTAACGCGCTGTGCAGCTAGGTCATCATCAATCATCATAACTCCTGTTTTCCACCACGGATTTCCTGAAAAGCAAATGCAATCAAGATTAGACTGTCGCAGCAGTGCTTCGACAGAGACCCCGGCCGCAACCCACCCACGAACAGCAGGAAGCCCCCCAAAACGCTACATTGAGCAAGATGTCTGAAGAAATGGCAAAAAAAAGGCTGTTCCTTATGGATTTTGTCCAAAACACTTGTATCCGGTATTAGACCTTCCCAGGAATGCCCCAGGCAAGACCCGCCAACCCACCCGCAAAAAAACACCCGACACAACACCCCCAAACAGCGGAAAAGCTAAATCTCATACTTACAATGTCTCTCGGCCTTCGGTCCAAACGCGGCGCTGTGCAGCTAGGTCGTCATCATCATCAATCATCATAACTCCTGTTTTCCACCACGGATTTCCTGAAAAGCAAATGCAATCAAGATTAGACTGTCGCAGCAGTGCTTCGACAGACACCAAAAATTACACACAAACCCCCGGAACCCCGCCAAAGAGCACCTCAAAGGCAAGCAAGTCAGCAAAAACGGCAAGAAATTTCCACCTCATATTTGGTCCAAAACACTTTTGTCCATTATTAGAGCTTCACAGCAATGGGCCCAAAACCGTCAACTCACCCGCAAAGAAGTACAACACCCCCACAAGTGCTGAGTCTTTCTTCATTGTGCGTAATCCAGCACTCTGCTTGGAGGGAAATCGCAGTCTGGAGGAGGAGGATAGAGGAGCATGTTCTTCAGAACTTGTGAACCTGAGGAATGTAGACTGCGGCACCTTCAAATCAATAAGCAAACAAGTGAAGACAGTTCTGATGATGGTCTTGTTTTTGGGATTAGGTGATTAAAGTTTGAATTAAATTAACTGTGCAAAACAAAGAAAGAGAGACACAAAGCACACAGGAATAAAAGTGAATAAGGACGAAAAAGAAAGTTCTTGATTGATTGTCTCATTTTCAGGGCTCGGTGTCAGGGAATAAGAACAAGATTTCGTCATCAAACTCTGCGAATTCAGGCTGGATGAGGTCAGTGGCACCGAACAGAGAAAAAATCCCCTCATCTACGTTGCTGTCCTCCTCGTCTTCATGCGGCGTGCTTTCTCGTACTTTGTAATCTGGTGGTATGAGGTGCTGATTCATCTTGATCATTGTCAGCCGCTCCACATTTTTGGGCGAGAGGCGGCTCCGTTTGGGAGTTACAATGCCACCAGCAGCACTGAAAACACGTTCAGAAGACACACTTGCGAGTGGGCAAGACAAATAGTTTATAGCCAGGTTGAAGAGCTGTGGCCACAATTGTTTTTTGCCATGCCAATACTGCAATGGCTCATCATTAAGGAAGACCTCTGTTGAGTCATTCAGATAGTCCTGCACCATCGACTCAAGGTCATCAACTGTTCCTCCACTTTGCTTACTTTTTGCTGTGCCTGTGACATTTTTTCGAGAACCATACCCCATCAAACTTAGCCAATCCTCCTCCCCAGCCACTGTTAGTGTTGTCATTGTGTGTGGTGCAGATGATCCAGTTGCCGGTGTCTTTAACGGCTGAGAGGTCACTTGTGCCCCAGCCACAGGTGCAGAAGTGGATTCTTGTGACTGCGGATGGCCTGCTGATGCTGATGCTGATGTACTGGCTTCTCCTTCAATAACCTGCCGTTCTTTTTCAAACCTCTTGGCTGACCAGGCTAACCAATGTTTGTACTTTTGAACATCTGCATCAGCGAAAGGAAAGAATGCGTTGTCTGCCAGCGCCTTTTTGTAGCGTGGATCCAGAATAGTAGCACAAATGTAATGCTGATCTGAGTTGATGTTTTTAAGACGTTCATCACCACGTAGGCGATGTAATAATTTCTCAGACAAAATGAAATGTTTTTTTTTTTTTTCATCTTTTTGAAACTCAGAAGAAACCGCCATCAGTTGGTGCTCCAGTATGCACAACAATGGGATAGCTTTTCCCAAATTACAGTCCTCCTGGCTGACTGCACGCGTGAAGAACTCAAAAGGACGAAGCATGTCTGTCAGGCTTTTAACTATGGCCCATTGCGCCTTACTCATCCGCAGGTCCTCCTTCTGAGATGTAGCCTCTGTCAAGAAATAGTGATCGAGTACCGTATACTGCTCATACAGACGCTCAAGCATGTAGAAGGTTGAGTTCCAACGTGTTGCCACCTCCTGGATGAGTGCTTTCACTGGCATTCCACGTTCAAGTAGCAGTCTCCGCAGATGCTTCCGGGCCTTAAAAGAATGGCTGAAATGGTTGCACATTTTGCGGCAGGTGGCCATTACCTCGAACGCTGGACTCTCTTTATCACTCAAGAATTTTTGAACTACCAGGTTGATACAGTGCGCCAAACACGGCACTCTAACATGGTCACCCTTCAACATGGCCTTAACTACATTGGCGCCATTATCCGTGGAAACATAACCAATCTTGCGTTTTAGGGGGGATAGCATTGTCAAGACCTTTTTGTCAAACTCTTCCAAAAGGTTTTCTGCTGTGTGACTTTTCTCCAAGCCAAACATGGCTAGTGTTGCATGTTTCCGAGCAGCTTTGAAAACTTGGTCCGGGTCAACACCTGCGTTTAGCTTTGCTATAACACCTGAAAAAGAGACCCAGTGTGCAGTGATGCACATGTAATCATCGCCTGAGCCACTGGTCCACATGTCTGTTGTCAGATGTATTGTGTGAACAGCACTCTTCTGCAAAGCTGCCCCAATCGCCTGCAGCACATCTTCATGTAGTGCTGGAACCGCAACTCTGGCAAAATAGAACCGGCTCGGAACCTTCCATTTAGGGCAGAGCGTTGCAACTAATTCAAGAAAACCTACCGCTTCTACAAAAGAAAAAGGTAGAAGGTCCACAGCTAGCATTTTAGCCAGCTTAGTGTTATACAGACGCGTCAGTGGGTGGTTGCGTTCATATGGCACGTCTGAAGTAAGCATTGTTCTAATGTTGCCCTGGACCAAGCATTTACGGGCTGATAATGACTTCGTTGACCCAATTTTGCTCGCTGGTGAACTTTTGTGCGTTGGTGTCTCACTCGCTCCAACACTCTTAGTGTGCCTCACATTGGGTGTGCTGCTGACAGGGGTACTGGGTGTAAGGGAAGTGTTTGACACGTCTTCTTCCTGCTCGTCAACATCAGATGAAACATCAACGTTTCCTTGATTTTGGCCTTTCTTGATCGCAGCTAGGTGCGCAAACCATTGGACAGCGTGCTTTCTCTCAAGATGACCACTCTGGCCGCCGGTACCATAGTTGCTACCTGACTTACCACGACTAACTGCAAGCTTACAAAGGGTACAAATGGCAAACTTTGGATTTTTGGGACAAACAGTAAAGAAGTCCCAAACTGGGGACTTGAAGTGTCTGTGGGACCTGGAGGAGGCGGCGATACTGGTGGTGGTGGTCATGAAGCTAATGCCAGATGAAGTGGAGGATCTGGATTGGCCAACTTTTGTACGTTTTCCACTTTCACCGCCACTAATTAAGATCGAGGTTGACGCAGGTCTCTTCTTGCCAGAAAGAAATATGGAAGCGGGACGAGTTGGTGTACTACTTAACTCCAATGATTGTGGTGTTTCCACTGCCTCCTCATCGACAACATCATCATCATCATCATCACGCGCAGCAGCTCTTCGGGCTAGGGTCAAAATGTCTGCTTGCTGCATGCCCGCTGGGGCTGCAGTGACCTTTATGATGACTGGGTCGTCGTTGGCAGAGTCTTCATCAGCAGCAGTATCCGCCACTTCTTGTTGAGCCTCATCACACTCCATAAGTCTGAGACTTTGGACGAGCTTCCTTTTACGCTTAAGTACCTTTGTTGGATCATGGTGTGCCTCACTCTCAGACGGCTGTGGTGCTGGTTCCCAAGTTTGATCCGTATCATCAGAAGGAGGTGTGCTTGAAGAGGATGTAGACACCACCCTTGATCTCTTCCTTGCTAGGGTTGTGGAAGACAATGAAGGATCAGCAGGAGGAGTGGCTTCCTCAAATGATACCTCGCCTTGATTGTCGATTTCCTGATGTGCCCCTACTTCGGGAGGAACAACTATTGTGGGCACTTGTGACCCTCCATGCACCTCTGCTTGCGCATCTCCTTGCGCTGCCTCTCCTTCCACATGTACTTGGGCTTGTACTTGCACATGTGATTGTTGTTGCGGCTGTGGTTGTTCAACACTCGTCAGATGAGCTACAACAACCTGTGTTGATTGAGGGACATTGCTGCTGCTTTCTTGCGATGAGCCAACATCACTGGTCGATGGTGATTGAAGAACTATACTGGCTGCCTCTGCAGCACTCAAGGGCTTGGACTTAAGTTGGCGTGGTGGTGGTGGTGGCACTGAGCCCAATGGAGCGGGGGGGGTGCTGCCAGCTTGGTCCCCAGCAGATCCCGCTGCTGCTGCTGCAGGCATACTTTTTTTTTTACTCCCAAAAAAAGGGGCGGGCGGCACACCAGTCTCCTTGGTAACTTGCTTCTTCTGCTCGTTACTGGCACCTTTCTTGCTAGAGGAGCTACGGGTTACTTTTTTTGGGGCCATCCTCTTCAGAGCAGGTCAGCAGGCAGCAGTTGCACGAGTTGCAGAGGGTTCTGTGTCCAGACGTGACGTCGCGTGACGTTATGCTGCACACACCGCTGCAGGACTTCTTCCTGGCACTGGTGGTTCTCTTGAGTCTTCTTGTGCACCTAAAAGCAATGGAAGACAGAGGAACATCAGTTCAGTTATACACCACAAAAATTCGACAAAACACAGAAAAATGAGCACAATCCCATGCCATCCTTGATGTTTACATTGAAGACACCCCACAGAAAGACTACGGACATGCAAGTATGCAACACTCACTACCCCTGGGCATAATGGATGAAAAGTAGGCAAAATAAGTGCAGGCCTCAGACACTGCCTCTCCTCAAAATGGCCCCTTACACCCCAGGCACATGTTGCCTGTACCAGCCAGCACTCAAGATGGCCACCACCACCACCCACATGGCCAGTCCACATCAACAGTACACCCCCAAAAAACAGAAAAACAGCCAGAAATCACCACAATCCAACGCCATCCATGATGTTTACATTAAAGAGAGTGAGACCACACCACAGGCACACTCAGTCCATGCACCACCCACCACCCCTGGGCAAAGGGCCCCACCAGCAGCCCCCCAAAAACAACAAAAAACAATAAAATAAGCACAATCCCAGCCCATCCATGGCCTCAATTATGTTTAAATTCAAGAAGACACCCCACAGAAAGACTAGGCCCATGCAACACTCACCACCCCTGGGCAAAGGGCCCCACCAGCAGGCCCAAAAAAACGACAAAAAACAATAAAATCAGCACAATCCCAGCCCATCCATGGCCTCAATGGTGTTTAAATTCAAGAAGACACCCCTCAGAAACACTAGGCCCATGCAACACTCACTACCCCTGGGCATAATGGATGAAAAGTAGGCAAAATAAGTGCAGGCCTCAGACACTGCCTCTCCTCAAAATGGCCCCTTACACCCCAGGCACATGTTGCCTGTACCAGCCAGCACTCAAGATGGCCACCACCACCACCCACATGGCCAGTCCACATCAACAGTACACCCCCAAAAAACAGAAAAACAGCCAGAAATCACCACAATCCAACGCCATCCATGATGTTTACATTAAAGAGAGTGAGACCACACCACAGGCACACTCAGTCCATGCACCACCCACCACCCCTGGGCAAAAGGCCACACCAGCAGCCCCCCAAAAACGACAAAAAACAATAAAATAAGCACAATCCCAGCCCATCCATGGCCTCAATTATGTTTAAATTCAAGAAGACACCCCACAGAAAGACTAGGCCCATGCAACACTCACCACCCCTGGGCAAAGGGCCCCACCAGCAGGCCCAAAAAAACGACAAAAAACAATAAAATCAGCACAATCCCAGCCCATCCATGGCCTCAATGGTGTTTAAATTCAAGAAGACACCCCTCAGAAACACTAGGCCCATGCAACACTCACTACCCCTGGGCATAATGGATGAAAAGTAGGCAAAATAAGTGCAGGCCTCAGACACTGCCTCTCCTCAAAATGGCCCCTTACACCCCAGGCACATGTTGCCTGTACCAGCCAGCACTCAAGATGGCCACCACCACCACCCACATGACCAGTCCACATCAACAGTACACCCCCAAAAAACAGAAAAACAGCCAGAAATCACCACAATCCAATGCCATCCATGATGTTTACATTAAAGAGAGTGAGACCACACCACAGGCACACTCAGTCCATGCACCACCACCCCTGGGCAAAAGGCCACACCAGCAGCCCCCCAAAAACGACAAAAAACAATAAAATAAGCACAATCCCAGCCCATCCATGGCCTCTATTATGTTTAAATTCAAGAAGACACCCCACAGAAAGACTAGGCCCATGCAACACTCACCACCCCTGGGCAAAGGGCCCCACCAGCAGGCCCAAAAAAACGACAAAAAACAATAAAATCAGCACAATCCCAGCCCATCCATGGCCTCAATGGTGTTTAAATTCAAGAAGACACCCCTCAAAAACACACTAGGCCCATGCAACACTCACTACCCCTGGGCATAATGGATGAAAAGTAGGCAAAATAAGTGCAGGCCTCAGACACTGCCTCTCCTCAAAATGGCCCCTTACACCCCAAGCACATGTTGCCTGTAGCAGCCAGCACTCAAGATGGCCACCACCACCACCCACATGGCCAGTCCACATCAACAGTACACCCCCAAAAAACAGAAAAACAGCCAGAAATCACCACAATCCAATGCCATCCATGATGTTTACATTAAAGAGAGTGAGACCACACCACAGGCACACTCAGTCCATGCACCACCCACCACCCCTGGGCAAAAGGCCACACCAGCAGCCCCCCAAAAACGACAAAAAACAATAAAATAAGCACAATCCCAGCCCATCCATGGCCTCAATTATGTTTAAATTTAAGAAGACACCCCACAGAAAGACTAGGCCCATGCAACACTCACCACCCCTGGGCAAAGGGCCCCACCAGCAGTCCCAAAAAAAAGACAAAAATCAGCACAATCCCAGCCCATCCATGGCCTAAATGGTGTTTAAATTCAACAAAACAGTTGTATCATGCACCCCTAACCAACCCTGGTCCTACTGGATACTGTGGCTACCCACAATATAATTTATTTAATGTTCTGAAAAAGTTCCAAAATTTTACTTGCAGCAACTGTAATGCCCCAAACAAACTTACTTGTGAAAGTTGATTTCTAATCCAAAAGTGATCCAAAGACAGTCAAAAAGGCCTCAAATCCAAATATCCAGCAGCACCCACAAAAAGTAATCCTTCCAGCTCCAGATCCAAATGAAAGTGACCAGGAGATGGACAAAGCACTGGGAGGAGCCTGCTGGACAGGAACAGGAAGTTGGAGACTGTGGGGCACTTCCTTCCTCCCCCCCCCCAAAATGGACTCCTTGCAAAAAAAAAAAGCCATGCAAATGTCAACCTGAGGAGTGATTCTGATAAAAATTATAATTTTCTGAAGGTTTATCCTGTTTGCTGGTGATTTTCTTGTGCGAAATTGCAAAATCTCTATTTCGCAAGTGCGAGATTGTTCCTTTCCGCCGCAACTACGTGTTCGCAATTGCGAACTCTCGCGAGGTGTGCTGTGCAAGGTGGCAAGCCGCGAGTACGTATTCGCGGGCGACAAACTCCCGCGGGAACACGCAGCAAGATCTAAAATGGCGCGTCACTCGCAAAGAAAAACAACTCGGCAAACGCTAGAATGACGGAAAGTGAACGCCGTGCACCACGCCGCGCGCCGCAACCAAGCAAAAAATCCGCCGCGAGCGGATTTACGGATTTTCGACAAATTCGCGAGCGTTCGCGGATTGCGGATTTGCCGAAAATCCGAAAAATCCGCGAGCGGAGCGGATTTTACGCCCATGCTTACGTTTAGCGTCAGAAATTCATGCAGATACAGGGACCTGGTCACTGTCTGACTGGTTCTGGAACATCTTTTCCACTTGGGGATGGGAAATCTTGAGGATCCTGGCAGGAATAGCTGCAGTTTTGTTTACCTGTTGTCTTTGCATACAGTGTGGACCAGCCTGTTGTTCATGCCTTTGTTCTAGACTTGTTTCCACCATGAACATACCTTCTCCTACAAAATACAAGGTCCAGTTAGTTCAACAGGAAATAAATAACCTAATGCAGATTGATGAAGGAATTTTTGAGGATTAAGAAATCTGTATGTATTGACACATCAGGCTAAAAAGGGTGGACCTGAAGGATAAAAATCTGATTTTCTCGTTCTCTTGTATAAAATATAATAAGTTCAAATTATTAATAATATATATTGTGTTAGCATGATGTATCAATAAGTATTTGCCTTTGAATCAACAAAATGTATTTTGCATTTATTTGTACGTAAAGGAGTGTATTGACTGTTCTTTTACATAGGCCAGGCCCTCGCAAGACCAGCGCCATATTGATATGTGGTTACCTCAGCTTCAGCAGTGATCACGTGTTATTCCTTGCACAAATGTAATGAGTTATAGCAGACAGCTGAATGTGGGGTGTTCTTCTCCTGTCTTGGGAACCAAGGTCGCATCTGCCGTTAGGGCGATAATCACATTCCTGCTGACCTACACCCACATTAGCCGTGTCTAATAATGAAACCAATTATGTGTGCCATATATGGTTTTTCCTTGGAGCCCAAGGGCCGGCTGGTACCTTTCCTATTCTGGTGTTTCATGAGTGTAACGAAAAGGTATATATGCCCTGTTTTGAGTAGAAGCCAACAGTCGTCTCTGCGGACCTCAAGGGTGGAGGCCGCGGGGAGGCTCCTCTGCGTAGAGTACTTTGCTAATAAAGGATTGAACTTTCCTCACTGCCAACTGACTGGTTATTGATAATTGGTCTATGGGCTATTGGTGAGTATAGCCCTATAGTTACATATTTTTTACATACAACAGCGATGTGGTGGTTTAGACAGTGAACAGTGCTTCCCTGAACAGAAGTATTTCAAGGATTAAAGGATACATTTGATGTAAAAATTATTGGTAAATCAGATCTTTGGTAGTAGAGTACAGTACTATGTCAATAGAAAGAGAGACTGGTTACTCTTAACCAGTATGTAAGTTTCTCTTATGGAATAGGTACATTTTAAGTAAGCGTCTGCGTTTCTCCCATAGATTAAATATTTCTAAGTGTTATGAGCATGTGCCAGTTAGCTAGTTCACATACACACCTATCATATTCAGTATTATGTGGGTATGCATGTCCGGTTGGTACCGTTATGGACAGTTCTCAGTGTCTGTAAGCATATAAAGATGGCACTAACTGCCTTCTTATCCTTACTTTTACTCTAACTCTGACTCCTATTCTTATAACTCCAGCTCTTACTTTTACTCTCACTCATAGTCTTACCCTGATCCTAACTCTTACTATAAATTTTGGTCTAACTCTGACCGTTACTATTACATTTACGCTTAGTCTCGCTCTTACTCTTTCTCGTATTCTTACGGTAACATTTACTGTTACTTTTAACTTTGACTTTTATTCTTAGTTTAACTATCACGCTTACTCTTACTCTTAGTTTGATTCTTAGTCTAACTCTGACCCTTACTCTTATTCTTCTTTTAGTTTGAGATGGCTATAAAATAGTAGAACATGGAGTACATCATTCTCTAGTAATCATTAAATGGCAAACACATGGCTCCATAACAATAATAAATGTGCTTTACTTATCACTTATGACTAGTTTCATAGAGAATTCACCAATGTTTGTCTCTGACACTCATAATGATACATATTTTAGTATGGACTTACCCAAATAATTTTTAATCTCACAACCCCCAGTGACAACTCCTGTGTGGTCAACAAATATATGCCAACTTTGGTAAATTGGAAATTAATCAATAACTGCAATGTGACAACTCCTGTGTGGTCAGCAAATATATTGCAACTTCGGTAAATTGGAAATTAATCAATAACTGCAATGTTCAGACTAAGTAGTTCTTCTGAATTGATGACTATTCTATATCAAACATAAAGTAGGTCAGTTACCTATGTCATTTCATGGTCAATGCTGGATATACATATATCTGTTTCATCCTAAAATACCTACTTTCAGCCACGCACATCCTTTAGTAATCACACGCTGGCTGACTTTCTTTCTTCACTTCTTCCTGCAATGAAGCAATCTTTTATTCTCATTCACTCAAAAGACCATAAATTGTACTTGAAGGGTCAAGATCAATGAAATCTCTAAATCTGTCCTCAGGAAAAGCGAACACGTTGTACAATAGAAGTACAACGACAGTCATTTAAAAGTATTTTTAGCAACATTTAGTCCCACGCACTCAACCATATATCATCATTCTTAAATTTCTCATTTTTTTCACCTGCCTTTTTTGTTATCTTCAAACAGGCACACAATTCCTACCAACCCCTTTGAAACTGTGAAGCTGGAGCAGCTCTTGTGCTGAAAACTTTGCTGTGAATTCAGAGTACATTGCTTGTGTTTATCCTGTGTAACTGTCTGATGTCCATCAGTTTCTGTTTTTTTTTTACAGACAGTTGTGTAGAATAACATCAAAACAGAATGCACTAAAATATAAGCAGTCTTTCTCCATCCATTTTACCTTAAGTAGACCCTGATAACCATGGTAACGCGATAAACTAAGAAAACACATCCTAGTTTCTTAGTTAATCTCTCCTATTATTAACCCTCCGACCACTCACAATTTCACGTCACTCCATATACTGAAATTCCTATTTCCATCACAATTACTCTCATCGCCATAATAAAAACACATTAGAGTACCATCCTAGACTATCAATTGAAACGAAGTTCATGTTCACCGATCTCCTTAAAAGGACACCATTCAGCTTCCGCCATCTCCTTTACTCTTTCACCAGCCTGTCAACATTCATAATTCACAGGTTCCAAAAAGTGTAGAGGTAGCACCAGGGATGAAGTCACAAAACAGCCAAATGTAACCTTTATCAAAATTCTTTATTCTTCTTTGTATTTGGAAGTAGGACAACAGCCAACGCATTTTGTTCCTGTTATAGGAACTTCATCAGGGCTGCAAACAACGTGAATTGACATATAAATTAACATATATATAAAATATTTTAAGACCAACAACACATATATATAAAAACAAAATACATAGAAAAATGACACTGGAACTTACTACAAACAATATCCTACAATTGCGCATAGACACCAACAACGTATCACAATTGCATACATTTAGTTCACATAAACCCACATTAATAGATCTAATTAACACAGTTATATTTACAATATCCATTCAGTTACAACTATTACTATCTACTAATAATAAAAGAGAAAAATAGGGGAAAAAGAGAGAATAGAAAAAACACAAAAGAAAAGAGGAGATAAAATTTGCTCAAATGACCAAATACATATACACATTAGACCGGAATTGCTCCTCACCCAATAGCATAATGAATGGACCATATGAGATTTGGTAATTCCAGTTGATAATCAGTCAAACCAGACGAAGATACGTAAAGTCCAGTTTCTAATCAGGACAGACAAGTTATAGTGAGTCCAACTAACTATAACGTGGGAATTTCAATGGTTTTATGCGAGTAAAATTCCCAGCTAACTATAACTGGTGTAAAACCTATGGTTTTTTCAGTGAATATATATATATGTATATATATATATATATATATATATATATATATATATATATATATATATATATATATATATATATATATATATATATATATATATATTTCAAATATTGAAAATTGTTACACTATTATACTCATATGCCGTTTATCCTTTTTTATCATAGACCCGTTGTTACTTCCAAGATTTTCAAAAGAAGGCTATGAGATCAACAGACAAGTCATACTATAGTCACAATAACAGATTCTGTACCAAAATCACAGTAATGAGGATGAGTCAATCTATCATCCTTCATTAAATAAGCTATCAACATTTCCTCACCAAAAACAGCGTCTTAGCGAATTTGCAGAGAATCTATTTCATACGCTGCAAGTGGATTACTCCAGGTTGATCGACTCAAGATAAATATATGAATATGGGCAAGATTTAACCCCCATCAAAAATTCTAGAGGGGACACAAACACAAACCATGTTCAGAGTTAAGAACACATATATAGATAGTACATATGTGCATCATTCAGAATATAAGAAAAAATATATAAAAGATTACCCTAACGCCGCACTTCCATCCATCAACGCCACTACCCAACATCCTCTCCCATGACTTCCACAGTGGAACTGGTCTCCATAATCGGCTATGCAAACCCAACTTGCACTCCTACCAATCCCTTTTTCCCGGAAATGAAAGCCTTTTCAGCGCTAACATGCCTTATTTTGATTGTCATAGCAAAAGACAGTTCTTTGTCACCATTTAGGAACACAAGCAAACTATTGTGTATGCTACCCCAGTTCCAAACTTTATGCACTGCACACCGTCTTTTTTTACACAAAGGCTAAACTACAACCAACACCTTTTGAAATGTACACCGGAAGGGCATCCAGGAACACATTGACAACTAGACCAAGTCTGTGACCTCATCAGGGGCTGTATAAATGTTCATTGGAGTAGCTTATTGCGCAACAATCTGGAATAATTGTTAGGCCTTCCAGGGGGTATGTAAAGCAAAAAAATCCAACACAATAGAATATTTTTAAAATCTGCATTAAACATATCCATCTTCCATCAAAGCTGTAGAATCAAGAAGTCCATTTAACATCAGATTACAGCCTCTTTTTTTTAATGGTCTTTATTAGCTTTAAAAAGGTAAAGTCATTGACGTTAACATGACGATTCAATCGAACATTGACAGTATAAAATAGCAATAAATCGAAATAGCGTGGCAGGGTACAGGGAAACACCATTTGGGAAGTATTAAAGTCCATTCTAGTGGCCTTTTCACTCTGCGGCGCGGCATAACTTTACACAGTCAAATGTAATCAGGACAATCACAGTGGAATAAGCCATTGTACAGATTACATCTTCTTAAAGGTGCATAGAACATAAATTAAAAATCTGTTTACCATTAAATGTATTACAGAGGAATAGGGAAGGAACACCTGAAGTATTATATCTTCATGCACTCCTTCATAAATAGCATTTATCTGCTGTGCTTCAAAATGGCTTCTGTCCTCTTCCTGCTAAAATAAATGACTGCAAATCATTTATGTCCAGCAAACTGTTGTTCAAGCCCCCTATCACATATTACTATGTGAAATTAAAAATGCTCCGCTTGACTATAGTAACTCATAACTGCCATGTTGTGTGCTCATGCTAAATCTGTTTAGAAGATGTGCCCGAGGCATGGCGTCATGCGCCTGACACCCACAGACGTGCATTTTGCAAATCAGCTTGCTCAGCTCAACCAATTACATTGTTTTTACTTAATAATAATTAGGGCCATTTACCAGCTCTCGCGTGACCTCATCTAGACATCATCTTGTGATTTTAGTGTGAATTTAGATATGCAATCGAAACCTGGTTCGGATTGGCACAAAAATAGCCTCACACACCAAAAGAAATGTTGCCCGTGTTAGCGAACCATATAGTTAATAAAGTGGTAATATCAGGGAATTCAGAAGTAAAAAGCAGTTCATATGGCCATAATGCCGGCTCAAAAGTGCTAAAGAAGTGTCCCACACACTGATCTGTTAGACCAATCCATCAGGCACTGCCTGTTTGCCCTAGGGGCCAGCCCGACCTTAATTGAAACTAAAACCTGTTTGTGATAATGTTTATATTTGCATCCCGTCTTCTCTCTGGGAGCTGGTTTTAAATGCTGGCATTATGGGATCCCTTTTTTGTACCCCCTGGGACTCACTGCCAACTCCTCTATGCAGTAAGCACTTTGCAAACTCAGCCCAGACATGGGGCAGGCTTTTCTTTGGCAACTTCAAACTCTTGGGTGAGTATTGTTCACCCAACCTTTCCATTATCTGCCCTATCTCAACATACTCAGACCTCTAAGGTGGAGTTTCTGAAAATGTACCTATACTGAAACAGTCCTCACTCATGTCTCTAACTCTACTTCTGATTATTATGTCCTTTGGCATTTAGAGACTAGCCTCTTGGTTGGTTCTCATCCTACCTTTCCAAACATTTATTGTTAGTCTCCTGGTTCTGCTCATCCTTTCAGCCACTCTTCTTGATTGGTATCCCCCAAGGACAACTACAAGAACAAGGACAAGTACTATAAAAGGCCTCATCCTTTGTGCTCATGCCACTCCAACAGCGTGGATCGCATACGTTCCTTCTTTTGGTTCTTGTATCATTTAGAGTATATATGGAGGACACCCAGATCTTTCTCCCTTCCATATTCACTTCTCTAATACCTCACCATGAACAACAGTAGCCAAAGTCCTTGGTGTACGATACAAAGCTGAAATCGGTCAACTCATGCACCCTACAGCAGTCAAAAATCAACCTGCACAGTATCAGGAAACTCTGCTGGTAACCCTCATACTCCCCGCCAGTTACATGCGGGTAAGTTCCTGATCAATGCATATATTTCAAGTAACTGGACTATGCCACCAGCCACCCATGTAACTTCTTCAGTATGCTTTATCTGTCTTTAAAAAGAGTGCACATCTCACCAGACAGACACTCATATTTTGGAAAGAGACAACCACCTCATCACTCTTACACATGGCTGGGTGCCTGTCTCCAGCCAGAATACAACTTTGTCACCCCTGTCATTAAAGCGATGCATTGACGGCATAACTTCATCCCTGAAGACCAATCACATGTGACACACTGCATTTCTTCCTGCTCCCAGCCAGATTTCACCACCTTGTGGTGCCCCACCCCCTATAGGCCATCAAAATGTAGCCACATTTCTTAAATTGATGACCCTCTTCTCTGAAAACCTCTCGCACTCCTAAGAGGCACCCTCTTATCGCTGGGGTTAAATGTGAACTCCAATCTCACCTAGTGACCCTAAAATGACCAAACTTCCTGGATCCGATACATTCCCTCGACACTCACACTTAAACAATATAAATAGAAATGTATCCATAAATATAGAAATGTCATTATGAAATTGTCTTGAAGTTTGTGTTCTAGTATCACCCAACAGTCTTAATCCCCAAAAAATGCAAAAACCTAAGTCACAATTGTTGGATTTAGACTGCTATGCTCTTAATCTGGCAACCCACAGTCTTCAAGTGATGATGATTCAGTGTGGTATTTTTATAGGGAAAACATGAACGTTACCTCAGCTATTCTATTACAAATAAGGCAGTCTTACTGCACTGTCCATTGTACAAGATGTCTGGAGCCTGCCTGGTATTTTCCTGTGTAACTACAAAAAACAAAAAAGGGGAGTGAAGAGGCAGTGTACTTAGCAGACACTGGAGGTGGATACCTCCTCCTCTAGAAATCTACAACAAAACACAAAGATCCACCTGTAGAAGGAGTTCTATCAATTGAGATTCTCTCTATGTCAAAAAAGGTGTGTTTCCTACATTGGTTGGACGCACACAGTGTTTGCTTAAATACCCCTCACGCACCAAAATGGCCCTTGGTGTCATGCTTCATCATAGGGGTCTTCCCGCTGCGGGACGGGGCGTGCTATGACCTGCGACTGCGTGGAAGCACAGATCTTTCAGTACTATGGGGCCGATTATGATGGCGGACGGACCTGAGTCCGTCCGCCACCATAGAGTAGGAGGGACCGTCCGCAGGGGCAGCGGCGGTCCCTCCGTGCAAATTAGGATGTGACCGCCACCCTGGCGGTCACATCCTGTATTTTTATCATTGCGACGGGTGCTGCTTGAAGCAGCACCCGCCGCAATGATAAAAATGTAAGTTGTGCATTTGCATGCACAAAGCGGCAGGCACCTCGCGGTGCCTGCCGCTTTGTGCAGGCAAATGCAGGGGGGTACCATAGGTACCCCCCATGTGCACCCCCACCCCCCCTTCACCCCTGGGGGCCCGCAACGGGCCCCCAAACACAAATCCGTATGCCTTTACACGGCGGAAATGCCGCCGTGTAAAGGCATCTTTCTGCAGACATCCAAATATGGCTGGCGGTGTCTGATAGACACCGCCAGCCATGTTAATGCTTCCGCCCGCGGCGGAAAAGCGGAGGACAGATAGTAAGACCCACCAGCCATCCTAATATGGCGGTGGGTCTTTCAAGGCTCCGCGGCGGATTTCCCGCATCCTCCGGGCCGGCGGTGGCTTCCGCCGGCCCGGTGGATGCGGGAAATCCGCAATCGTAATAGGCCCCTATGTGTGGTGTAGGGGTAGTGAGAGGAATGGTCAAGAGTGAATGAAAAAGGTGAATAAAAAAGTACCTAGCCCCATAGAGTAAGAAACTTTAATAGGTCACTGGGGCTGGTACTATTAAAAACAGTGGGTCAGAGATGTCCTGCGTGTAATGTGCGGATACTCCTAATCAAGTCAACATGTTTTGAAACACCGAGGCTTCTTCATCAGGACTAAAACTGATCCCTTCAGTACTCACTATGTTGCTATCAATGAAATGAAACTAGTGATATACACAGAAAAGTGAAAATGCAAATGATAATGCACTTTATACAATACCCATTGGTATTCTAAATGTAAACCTCTAGAACTGGTGGGAAGGCTGTTGCCACTGCATTGGTGAAGTCAACACTGCCTCGCTCAAGGTAACGCCATCCCGCAGTCTATGATTCTAGGTCCTTTTCAAATCATCTTTTTCCTGTTTAAGCCTGGCATTCATCACAGGCAGGTCTTTTTCCTAAACTGTGCCCCAGCGGCAGCAGGCACAGGTAAACGTGGTGGGGCAGTGCGGCTGGAGAGATTTAAGTCGACAGACGATGGAATAGGTGTAATTAAATAAATAGAAAATACCTAATCCATCGTCTGTCAGCTTCCCTCCCCCCCGCGCCCTGCCCCGCCTCATGGCGCTTACCTGTGCCGGCCGCCGCTGCTGTTCCCTATAAACAGAGGGTCTCTTTGACACTGTCCTATATTCACCATGAACAAAGGCACCATCTTTCAGTAGATTGAAGTCTGTGAGAATAAAGGTTTCATCTCACAATGCATTGAATTCTAGGGGCATAAGGGGGCTGATTTCACTGTTGATTAAATACAATTGCTATGAAGAATGATTCATTTTCTAACATTCACATATGTTGGTATTAAGTGAAAGCTGCAAGTGATCTATGAAGTGCCATTGACGTACACACCACGGTGCAAGTCATGGCCTACATTTTTTAGCAAATGCCAACCTCCTAATTGTTACTGGGAAAATGGATTCTCAATGATGCAGCTCAGGAGACTTTGAAAGGAATAGAGATTTTATTGAAAGACTATGTGTTGAAGGGAGTACATTGACGATCTTGTGGATGTTGGTCATGAGAACAATAGGGGAGAAGACTATAAGGTGTATGCCATCAATAAAAATATGCCCTTTCCTGTTTGTTAAATACTGTGGTTGTGTGAAGTTGCAAAATTGGGTGTCCAATAATTTTGAAAGCTTGTTTCTCAAACAACGTCATCTTTGAGAAGCACAAAGTTAGAGAAGTTTAAAAAAGCCAGCTACCACTGTGAGTTGTGTTCCTTTGAACAGCAGATAAGGCACCTTTAATTTCCAAACACAAATTGAGAGATGCTGCATTGGTAATGAAAAAGAGCAGTGAGGTTGGCCCAGAAAGGGTGTCAGGAATCATAACAGATTGATATGGAATGGGCAAGTACTAGTTTGACTCATGTTTATGTATCCTTAATCTGTGGCAGAAATAAATGTGAAGCAATGAGTAGTGTGTTTACTGTATCTCTTAATTACTTTGTATGGCACTGGTTTGTGACGCTGGGGCACAGTTTAGGAAAAAGACCTGCCTGTGATGAATGCCAGGCTTAAACAGGAAAAAGGTGAATTGAAAAGGACCTAGCCCCATAGACTGCGGGATGGCGTTACCTTGAGCGAGGCATTTGTGACCAGAAGACTATTTACAGCACTGGAATGTTGACTGGCCTTCAGTTCACCTTGCAGATCTCTTGTTGTAAAACTGGTAAATATTGGGATGCCTGGATAGAGACATCTTTGTCGGCCCAGAGAAGTGCTTCAGTGATGCATGGGACGCATTTGATGGGATGCACTGTCTCACTGGAAGGAAGGCGCTTCCATTTGTGTTAGGAAGATAATTAAAGGCCTCCACAAAGAGATTCAGATTTTTGGCTGGCTAAATTCATCAGCTCAGGATATGTTGAATTTGGGTAGCCCACCACTTAAAACAATTTGCCCCCTCCCCACCCCCCATGAACCTACAAGTTAAAGCTGGTTTGTCTGATTACGTTTTCTCTGCTTCTTTTAGGGTTTCATCTGTGAATGCAGCCGCGGCCCGTGGAGGGAGATCCGTGGGCCAGGCAGGCTGGGCGGGCGGGGGAGGGACAGGGTGGGGGGTAGTAAACACCGCAATATGGATGATTGCAGGTAAGTAAACAATTAAATTAATAAAACGAATTTTGTAGCGCACCCTGCATCGCATTTTGCATTTTTGGGTTTCTGCAGTTGTTATATCAGTTAAATCTTCAGGTGAATTGAGGCTCTCTGGGGACTTGCACAGCCTCAATAGTGCAATATGGGTGGATGCTCATCCTTTGCTCAACCTCCATGAAATGGTGGCTACTTTGGCAGGTGCATGTGTATTTTCAAGCATAGATTTGGCCAGTGCATACCACCAAGTTTGTTTGGATGAGAGTTCAAAAGATCTTACAGTTTTCATTACTCCTGAAGGATTATTTAGATTTTGCAGGATGCCTTTTGGTTTGGCCAGTGATGTTTCAGTATTCCAAAGATTGATGAAGGAGGATTTATACGGAGTCGTGGGGGCAGTTGCTTTTCAAGATGACATTTTGGTTTTCGGTAAAAATGAAGAGGAACATGATACCAGTTTGAGGAGTGTGTTATCTGCTTTAGTTTCCAAAAGACTACCTTTATAAGTTGAGGAATTTAAGTTTAAGAAGAAGGAAGTGGAGTACTGAGGGCCTACTATCAGTGGTGCAGGAATACAACCAAAACGCATCAACTTAGAAAATATCATAAAGGCACAGATTCCTAACTCAAAGGAGCAACTGGTGGCATTTTTAGGTCTCATAAAAAAGTTTATTCTAAGTTTAGTCCTTATTTTTCTTCCAAGGTAGATCCTGTTAGAGGTCTTTTAAAGAAAATGTGAAATTTGTATGGACAAAAGCTATGTCCACTGTGTTTAGTGCCCTCAAGGAAATAGTGGTAGGAGCTCCATGCCTTAAACCATTTGACATTGGGAAGGACTATGTTATGGTTGGCATGAGTAGTTGTGGCTTGGGAGGAGTTTTGATGCAACGTGACTGTGGAAAAGAGTGGATTGTAGCGTATGTGACTCGTGCATCAGGTGATGCAAAGAAGAACTATTCGGTTATTGAAAGAGAGTTGTTAGCTTGCGTTTGGGGGCAGAGCATTTCAGGAGTTTTCTTTGGGGTTCGAAGTTCATTTTAAGAACTAACCAATAAACATTGGTTAATATAATGGCCCCTGGTGGAGGAAATACTATTTCGGCGAGGTCATCTAGATTAGCATCTAGGTTGCAGAATTTTCAATACAGCATTGAGTAAGTCCCAGGGAAATGCATGCGGACTTTGTGTCCAGACATCCACTTCTATGTGAAGGGCAGTATGAGATGGATAAAGATGAGTGCAAAGTTGCTTTCACATTCCAAGATGTAAATTTGGTAAGGGACAGTTCTAGCATCCCAGAGGCCAAGTGGAAAGTGGAATTGGCTAATGATCAGGTATTGTTTAAAGTTATACAGTATATTAGAAGTGAATGGCCAGAGGAACGGAAGGTATCAAGTATCAAGTGAATTATTGAGCTACTTTAAGGTGCATGAAGAGTTAGTAGTGGAGAATGGCATTATTGCCAGGGGTGACGAGTTTTTACCAACTTTCAATTTAAGAAGTACGATTGTAGACATTGCTCATGAAGGCCCTTTAGGCAGTTCATGCACCAGAAGATGGGTCAGGGAGAAATTCTAGTGGCTAGGGGAGGATTTGTTTGTGAAACATCATGTCAGGAAATGTACCAAGTGTTCTGTAAGTGATAAAACTGCAAAACCTATACCGTGTTATTCTATTACTTTTGAGTTACTGTTTGGGCCATGGAGGAAGTTGGGGGAGGACACTATTGGTCCATTTGTGCTTTTACCTGGGCAGGAAGCATTTAGTGTAATAATGGTTGATTATTTCTCTAAACGGCTGGAGATCAAGATGGTGAAGGAAGTCACGCCAGGAAGTGCTGTTAGAATTTATGGATAAGGTATTTTGTAGGGAAGGGATTCATCTTCATCAAGAAGTGGTAACTGACAATGGTCCTCACTTTGTAAGTGAGTACATGAGGGGGTATCTCGAAAAGTGTGGTACTGCGCATAGGCGCATTTCGGTATTACATCCTGAAGCCAATGGTCAGGTGGAACGCTTTAACCACGTGGTCAAGGAAGCTATACAATTGTCAGTGAAGGGGGATTGAATTGGAGGAACACTTTGCAGTTCATGTTATTGTCTTACAGAACTACACCATATTCTGTCACTTCAGTAAGTCCTTTTGAACAACTCAGGGTACGAAAGCCCAGAACCAGATTAGTTCCTAGGTGGGTAAAGAGCCAGAGGAAGCATTGGGATGACGTAGCTGACATTGATTTTATGGCTAATCGCGATAAGGTGGAAAAGTACAAGAACAAAATTAGCAATATCCCCGGAAAGGGTAAAGGCAAGATTGCGGGAGGTAGACAGAGAATTGTTGTGGAAGACATGGTATGTGTGAAAAAGGGAAGAGTTGGAATCAAAGGGTCCTCCATGTGGTCAGACCCAATCAAGGTTGTTGAAGTATACAAGATTGCTGCACGGGTGGAAGGTGGCAATGTTTGGAATTTTGGATGAGTGTCATTATTTAAAGGGGGTAAATTCATCCAGAGGAATAGCCAGCACAATGTGTTTTAGGATGTAGGAGTGCATGCAGCATGTTCAAGAACCCAGAATTGCATCTTGTACTGCATTTGTGGATTACTCACGCTTGCCAAGCTCTCCCAGGGTGCAAGATCTTCCAGGGTGCAAAATCTTCCAACGAGATTAAAGGATTATGATTTGTCCAATCTGTATGAATGTCCTTTAAGTAACCAATGTACATTCCTCTGTATTATTAGTGTATCCATTCATAGTTTGTGTTTTAAAGGGGTAAGATATGTGGTATTGGTGATTGAACGCACACAAGTGTGTTCTTGCACCCAAGTCATTCGGTCCCAGTGCTCCCTAGCACACAGTGACATCAGTGCATGGTTTCCCGCACTTGTGTCCTGTGTTCGTGTTATGATTTGAAATTGACTGTATGTGAGGAATGTGTGGCTGGTGGATGGCTCATACGTTGTGGACTTTTGATTGAGGGTGGAAAAGATAAATGGGTGGCAGTATGCCGTTGGGGGAATTCAGAAGCTGGGAAGCAACTTGTATGATGCCATGTTCATTGGTGGATTAAAGAAGAAGAAAATTAACCACTTTTTTCTGCGCATAATTTTCCACAACTTAACACTAACATTGACGGCACAGAGCCGTTTTAAGTTTAATGACGCTTCTTAACTGAAGAACACATAGAAGAACCTGTCTCAATATCAGAAACTTATAATTAGTGTTTTTAGGTCGAGACTGAGCCAGTGCGCAAACGCTGTTCTTGGGATGATCTGTAGTAGTTCAGTATGGGAGCGAAGCCCCACCCACTCCCTCGGTCATATTTTTCATTGGCTTGTGTCTTTGTACTTCATAAACGCTGTCTTCTGATTCCTAAATAGGCTTGTTAGTCCCTCCTTAGTACGACCATGTCTTTATTTGTAACCTCCCATGGGTACTGGCCCCTTTACTTGGTTGTTACACGGCACGTGTGCTATTTTATTTATTGAGTTTTTCCTACATTAGGCACAACAACGTGCTTTTCTTACATTCAGCGAGCCATGCCTGCTTTCACTTTTGAAGCAACCCGGACATCGGCGGACGTTTGTTTGCAATGCCTTAGGTCTCGCAATTCAATGTGAGACCCATAGCATTGCAAATATTCTTTCTCTTTCTATGACTCTGTGTTGTCATGGTAATAGCTACTGCCTTCCCAAAGACCCAACATGCTTCACGGCACACCCATACCTCCAGTATCCCAGCGTGTATCCGATTCCAGACCCGGCTGTGACTCTCTAGTTCTTTATCCTAGCTTCCAGTGATTCTAGCCTTCTGAGTGAATGAAAGATTTTTGCACCAATCATGGCTCTTAATATTTACCACTCGGTGTCAGTTTGCTAGAATGGCCAATCGCCGGGTGGAATACGGAGAGCGTCTAGTACTAAGATCCAATAGGCTTTTTCCGTGGGCAGCTCGGCAGAGAAGTGGGACTGGTGGCTTTCGGTTTGTTTTCGGGCAGTGTCTGGTTTCCAGCTAAGCTACAACCATGGTGAGTGAGAGGGAATGACCAATGTGAAGAGAATGAGTGAGCACCACCGAGTGTGGGTTGGAGTGTAGGCAACGGAAAAAAGTAACTTAAAGCTCTAAAGTGAAGGGGCTGAGTGAGCACCATGGAGTGTGGGGTTGAGGCAGTGGGTTAAGATGCATGTCTTGTGTGAAGCTCCAAAGGGAGTATCGTGTTTTTGGAATCATTGATTTCAGTGTCCATGGTCAGCAGCTTCACATACGGGGGCTGGAGGGGAAGGAAGGATGGGAAGAAGAAAACTTCACCTTGGCCAGCGAGAAAAAACAGGTCAGCAGATGTGGCATGGAAAGCAAGAGCGAGGTATGTGGCGTGGGACACTATTCAGGGTAGATTGTCATGGATATACCCACAAAACACATCGGCCAATGGATATCCTGAAAACTGGTCATGGCTGAACTGTCCATTGGCCGGTGTTGGACAATCGGGTGACCAAATGCAGTCTGAGTAAAGAGGAATATGGAAACTTGTAGGAGTGGAAAAACTGTATAATTTTTAGATCTGGAAGTAACGTGACAGACGTATCCCTACAAAGTTTTCCGCTGAAGAAGTGTGAAATTTTTGCTATGTGCCCGTGCGTTATATTTGACCATTTGAGTTATGCTGTAATGCAGGCAGAAATTGTAGTGCAATTCTGTGCTTGTACGTCTTCTGTGTGCATTTAGTGTTTTGTAATGAATACATACGCTTTATAACTACCATGGTGTTGCAATTGAAAACAAATGGTCTGGAGATGAACTACGTGTCGTGTCGCGAGGACACTAGAACCATGCAAGAGAAAGTCCTCCTATGTAAATAGGCCAGGGTACTGGGCACCACTTCCTGCCCCAGGGGCTGGAGAGGGTGTGTGGTTAGACCGTGGCAATCCAGGTTTCCTCTTTGTGTACACCATTAGTAAATGTTTGTCGGCACCTGGGAGTCCTTACAAAATTAGAGGTGGATGAGCGTTGTATATGGACCTGCGGGACTATTGAAATGGTTTACTGGAGCCCACGGTGGGGCGTAGGGTTGAATACTGAGCATAAAGAGATATAACACGTCTGAACTGTTGCTAATTCAAAAGTGGTCCTCTGTGGAGTTGCAGTAGCACACGTTCACATTGTGCTTACTTTGCATTGAGAAAGGATTTGTGTGAGATTCATATGGAACCCATTTCTATTCTTACACTCTCGATGCCTGCTTTATACAATTGGAACAGATTGAAAGTGAGACTGGTCGCTGAGCCTCAGATCTCGTGCAGTGAAATATTGTCAAGATGTTATTGTGTTTATTTAACTTCCACCAACATGTTTCCACCATTCCTGAAGTGGGGGGTTTGGCCTGAGCTCCCTTTGCAATGTGTTGTGAAAGTGGTGTGCTCAAACAGAATATAGTATTTGAACTAGGGCCCAGCAGATGAGAGGGAAAAGGAAGAATTAATGACCATGGGCAACAGAGAATCTAGAAGAAAGGAAGAAGACAGACATGTGAAATAAAGAGAGAAAAATTCGTGTGTTTGTGGAGATGTTGGAGAGATAAATATATCTTGGTTTGAGAGAAGGAGAGAAAAAGAAGTTGTGACCGATACCAGTAAAAAGAGACTATAGAGACGGGAAGATATGTACCAGGCAGATGGACAAGAAAGACTGAGCCTCATTTATGAGCCCTTGCGTCACTTTTGCGCCGCCGGTGCGTCACTTTTTGTGACGCACCAATGGCGTAAACTATGCGCCTTGTTGCGCCATATTTACAAAGTGACGCATCTAGGTAGATGCGTCACTTTGTAAACCCCTGCGCCACATTATACCTGCGCCAGGTATAATGTATGTAAAGGGGGCGTATTGACGCAAGAAAGGGTCGTAGAAGTGACGCAGTGAAATCTATGAGATTTCACTGCGTCACTTCTAGGACACTGTTGCGTCAAAATCTTGCGCCTGCCTCACAGCAGGCGTAAGACTGACGCAAGCCCTTTCACATGGGGCTTGCCCCATGTGAAAGAAAGCATTGCTGGAGTTGCGTCACTTTTGTGACACACTCCAGCAATGCGTCACTTTTGTGCTTACAGATACGTCAGAAATACTGACGTATCTGTAACTCCTTGCGACATGATGCGTCATACATTAAATATGACGCATCAGGTATGTCGCAAGGAGTGCGCACTGAGAAGTGACGCATCGCTGCTTTCACGCAGCGATGCGTCATTTCTCATAAATGAGGCCAACTGTGCTTAGAGAGACCAAAGTAGACAGTTGTGACAGGACTGACAAAGGTGATAAAGAGACAGATAATAGTGTTATACAAGCATTTGCAATTCAATAGGTCTCACATTTTTTCAAGTTTGAGCAATTGACATTGTAAATGAGAATGCCTTTTAATTATGCTTTGGGTTTTAAAACATAAATAAAAGGCAGTGTCATTTAGAATAGTAATAGCTTAAACTCTCGCAAATGTGAAACCTAGCTTGTTTTTACTACTACTGACATTTGATGAGCAAGCGAGTTCGCTTGCTTAGGCTGTGTTTGGTTTGATCACAAGATTCATTTTGCCTTTTGAAAAGCACTCTGTTAGCCAGAGCAGAGCTCTGATGATAAGAATTTCGACCTCCCAGAACCTGAGACAAAGGTGAAGCTTCTTAATCGAGAAACCTATATATTTCAAACAAGTTTCTTTGATGTTTTTGGGTCTCTGTAGTTGCCTCTCCAGATATGTAGTTCAATATCTTGGATTTGGAACTTGTGCAGGTGCTGATTATTACAACTGTTGTGGGCCACACATACACCTTAGAGCCATAGTGCTAGGGTGTGTGCATTAGTCTAGCATAAGATTGGTACAGGAAGGGTATCCTTCCTGTACACAATATGATGCCCAGACACAATGCAAAGTTTTTCTCACTTTGTATGGGTGCTGCATAGTGCAGCACATAAGCAAAGTCGGAAAAGGAAGGAAAAATGAAAGCATTTCTCCGTCCTTGCACCTACTTGAAAAGGGTGCAGTTTTCTCACACTAAAACCAATCTACTTAATTTAATAAATTGGGTTTAGCATGATAAAACTTGGGTGGTTGCATGGGAATGCCCATGCTCCACCATTGGTACACCCCCATGGCGCAAAATAATGCGAAGCAGCGCTTTGCATTTCTTCGCAATACTTTTGTTATTTCCAGCGCTAAACAAGTTTAGGGCTAGAAAGTCAATAGGGAAAAAAGAGTTTGGGCCGATTTGCCTCACTTTTGTGACGCAAACAAGGTGCAAAATCTTATTACATGTCCCCCGAAGAGTTCAACCATTTGAAATGGACCACGCCATTCTGGCAAATGAAGGCATGCCCTATTGACATCCTGCTGGCCCAAAATGAAGACGTTACTCAAGGGTAGTATTTAGACTGATGGTACTTTCAACTGATCATATATAGAGCAAAAGGGCTGTTGCATACAAGGTTTGGTTTGGAGGAAGGACTATAGTTAGAAAATGGCTCCAAATAGGGATGAATTTTATCATCCACGTTATTTAGCATTTTCTTAGAAGATTTACTCATTGGGATTACTCGTTAAGTGTGTTTCTTACCTAATATTTGCTTTACTTGATGCATATCTGTTATGTATGTAGGTGATGAGAACCTGCTTTCTGAAAAGGCAAATGATGAGCACGAAAGATTTGTAAAAGCTTTTTAAGCATGGAGTTTTGTTATATGATCTTTATTGGCGATTACAATAGCATACACCACATTTTTGTTACAGATTTGTCATGTCAAACCTTTATTTTCAATTCTTTTCAATAAACAGTTTCCCTACTACCCCCCTTCCCCTCTGCTCTTGATAGTATTCGCAAACATTGGTCAGGCAGTGCTCCCCGTTAGTGAGCGGCTTGCATCATTCAATCAGCAATGTGTCTACAATGGCAGGTTAGCCCATTGGTCAATGTCTGTACACCCTCCATTCCCAGCCACTCAAAGAGGTGCCAAGCAGTCATCACATTTCAGGAGCTGCACCACCAACCCATGCACTATGTTTCAGATAAGTGTCTCACCTCTTAACCCTTACCTTAACTGGCATCTGGAGGGTCTTTTAACTCCACGAGCATAGCTGCCAAGTCCAGCAAGTCATCCGCCGCCTTCAAATCCCTCATCATGTGTATTTCCTCCACCACCGACCATTCCGATATGTCCCTAAGCCAGTCCCTAATGTCCGACCAAACACTTAATAGCGACAGGACGCTTAACCAGCAGCAGACCATGGAGCAAAAAACTCCTATTCAGTTTTCGTTTCTTTGGAGATGGAGGTATGGCCAACAGGACCTAATGGACAGTGGGCTGGACAGTGCAACCAGTGGCCTTGCCCAGCTGTGCCAACACCTCCTGCCAATAAAGTGCCAGCTTCCCACACAATCTGCCAATATGCAGGAAGCCCACATTCAGGCTCCCCAACCCGAATACAGCATGGCGCAAGGGTTTTGTATGTAATATGCAGTGTTTTGGGCATAAGTTAGGACTGGTTAACATAGTTGTATTGTTTAAGTTAAATTAGGCAGTTGAGGGGACATCCTGTACCCCATCATGCTCTTTCTCCCAGACTGTGACAAAAATAGGCTCTGCTACCACCCTATCCCATTTAACTTCCATTTTTAGCTGTGGTGTGGGGAGGTCACCTCATAGTGTCCTATATAGATTGCATATGAATAATCGCCCTCCTGCCATTGCCAGCATGCCATCAACGTCTGGGAGGGAGGCGGTGCCACCAGAAAGCAAGGCCTTGTCTCATGCACCGTGGCAGAAGAACTTTTCGCATATTGAAGGTATTGACTCACGCCAAGCGAGAAGGAATTATTAGCATCCTCCTTCGAATAAACATATTATTAGGGTCAAGATCGCCCAGTGTGTCAGAGCCTCCACGCACCCATTTTTTGACTGACATAGCCTTAGCCATTTTCAAAAACAGTTGCAGGGACCAGAGCGTCATATCAGGTGCAAACAGAGCACATCGGATCACTCTTTCTACTGCTAATTCCAAGTGCTCCAAACCTGTCGCACCACATACGATGTATCCATTAGAACTCTTTCACTCCCTCATAAGCAGGGTAGGTAGCAGCTCCGCTCCCCATGAGCCCCGTAGGAACCTTTTTTCCCAGTTATCGTCTGGGTCCAGCCAGTGTATAGCATGCTGTAAGTGGGCTGCCATGTAATACAGCTCCAATCAGGGATCTCCATTACCCCCTCCGCCAAGTTCATTTGAGCTTAGAAAGTCCAATTCACTGTTGTTTATTCACCCATTGCAACTTTATGAGTTTATCTATTTTGGGAAAGTAGCGGCGGGGGATCTCATTGAAGGTGCCCTGCAAGACATACAGGCAACTTGGTAACAGTATCATTTTCATCAATGTTATTTTGCCCATCAGGGAGAGGGGCAACTTCTTCCAGCCAGTGACAGTCCCCCCGCCACTCTGCCAATATTCAGGTCTAAAATGAGCTGCCCCTCATGGGCGACCCTCACACCGAGGTATTGTATGCTCTTCGTCTCCCAGGGCAGTCACACCGCCACATACCTTTCAAATTGGGGTACCCTCCAGGTCCCCCAGGGCGATGAGTTTAGACTTACTATGGTTGATGTAGCAGCCCAAGATTTCCACAAATTCAAGCATTGTACTCAGAAGAATGGGCACTGAGTACTACGGCTGCCGCAGGTAGGCCAGGGCATTGTCTGAATAGAGCGAATCACATGAGTGGTCTCCCCCACCATTATACACCTGGGGGCGCAGCACCCAGCGCAGCATGCCAGCCACTGGTTCTATCGCCCGAGCAAACAAGAGCGGCAACAGAGGGCACCCTGGTCATGTGCCCCTGTACAATGAAAAACTTTCAGAGACCATCCCTCCCGTATGCACCCTTGCCCTCCGATTTGAATTATACAGTAGTTTCACCCACTGTATGTATTGTGGAACAAGACCTACTTTTTCAAGAACCAACCAAAGATAACTCCATTCAACCAAATCAAATGCTTGTTTGATATCTTAAAAACGCCAACGCATAGGCATCTCTCACCAGGCGGGGGGCAGGTGGGGGGCATGGGAAAAGGTGTTCCAAGTTCCAAAGGGTATTCCGGTTCGGGATAAACCCGCATTAGTCTGTGTGTATTAATGTTCGGAGGTGACCCAGTAAAAGAGTAGCTAGTATCTTACTTAGGACCTTCACGTCCATAGTCAACATAGACAGGGGTCTGTATGAGGCGGCCGCTGTAGGGTTCTTATCTGGTTTAGGTATCAAAACCAAAATCACTTCTCGGATTTTATCCGAGATCCGTCCTCTCAGCGGTGCTTAATTGTAGACCTCTAATAATTTATCTACCAATGTAGTTAGAAGTGGTAAAATTATAAATGTCTGCAAGCAGATCCCCCCACTCAGGGTTTCTGCTGTTTTCAAACCTCATATTGCTGAAACAATTTGCTCGCTCCCTATAGAAAGGTGTATCCTATGCCTCTCGATCACCCTCCATGAGCCGTTGCAATGTGACCCCAGCCAGGTACTCCTTCCCACTTTCCATTGCATCAATCTGCTGCATAGGTCTTATATAAGTGAGACATGAACACTTCATTAATGGCTAGTCATGCAATCACAAGCACACCACTACCACCTTTTACAGACAAGATTGGGGCACTCTAGACATTCTGTTTAATCAGCCGGGCAAGGAGCATCCCCGCCTTACCCGAACCGCATGTAGGGGCAGATTTATGTTAACTGGCGCATCCCCAGGGATGCGCCAGTTAATGTGCGCCACAGTGCGCCACAGCTCCGCCACCCATGGTGCGCCGCATTTACAATGCGGCGCACCATGGGGCAAAAACGGCACAGATGCGTGACGCATCTGTGCCGTTAAGGAGGCGCATTGCTGGAGTTGTGTTGCAAGCGCGACGCAGCTCCAGCAAGGCTCGGGGGTGCCCCATCTTAACAATGCTGCGTCAAGACCTACGCCTGCTTCAAGCAGGCGCAGGCTTTTGACGCAGCATTGGCCTGAAAGTGACTGAGTGAAATCTTATAGATTTCACTCAGCCACTTTTGCGAGGCGCACCTGCCCCGGAACGCCCACCCTGCGCCGGAACGCCCACAAGCGGCGCAGGGCTTTACAACGTGACGCATCTGCATAGATGCGTCACGTTGTAAATCGTTCGTAGGGATGCGCCACGTTTATGCCGTCTTGCGTGACGCAACAGCGGCGTAAACGTGGCGCAAGGGCCTCATAAATCTGCCCCGTAGTCTCTAATGGTGTGCAACATAGGTACATTTCTCTAAACTTTGCCAATCATCCAATAATTCCATTGAGCATTGCTGCCAATCAGGTAGCTTACTAGGGTCAGCAGGTAATTACCTTTCTAAAATACTCAGTTTATCTTCATTCCTAACCAAGCTGTTTTAAGTGGTCTTAAGGCATTCTCCACAAAGAACACCTTGCCGGCGTCCCATTCTATGGCCTTTCTCTCTGCGCTGCCTCAATTCACCTCAAAATAGTGGTTCAATGCCTCATCAGCGATTGCCACAAACACCGGGTCCATTAATGTTTCTCCAGTAATCCTTCAGAGTGGAATTACCATTTTTGTGCAACCCATCAATAAGCCCACCAAGAGAAGGGAGTAGTCAGATAGTTTCCAGGCAAGGTACGAGAAGGGAGTGGTGAGATAGTTTCCGGGCCAGGTACAAGATCTCCCTCACCCTCTGCACCACTACATCAGGAAAGAAACAATAGTCCATGCAGAAGGTGTGTAAAATGAGTAAATCCTCTTCCCTGGGCGTCTCTCCCGCCAAATGTCTACCAACCCCCTCAGTAATTCCTGAAGAGTTCCCGTCATTGTATGCTTTGTGTTAAGCTTGGATGATTCACAGTCAATCACGCCATTCATACCGCAATTAAAATCACCAGCAGTATAATGTCTACATCCAGATCATTTAGTGCTGTGGCTATAGCACGTCCATAAAAATCTGGGCAATCATTATTTAAAGCTTAAACATCTCTACCATCCAGCACCCCAAAGAGTATCACATACCGTCCTTCAGCTTCTATCACAGGCCTTTGTAGCAGAACGGGAGCCATGGTGCAACCCAGATCATCCCTTCCCTTGCTGATCCAGAATAGGAAGTGGCATATAACTGTCCCCTCCACCTCCTCCGCGACCTGCAGCCCAACCAGACATGAGTTTCCTGCAGGAAAACTATAGCGACTCCATGGGGCATATTATCAAGAACAGCGTTAAAATTATTGCACGTTTAGCGGCAGAAAACTGTCGCTAAAACGGCCATAATGGGCTTGATAATATGCCCTGGGGAATTTCAATAGAAGCCCATTTTCACACCAGAACATGGACTTCTATAGGAATTCTCAAGGGCATATTATCAAGCCCATTATCGCTGCTTTAGCAGTAGTTTTCTGCAGCTAAACCGGCTATAATTTTTAACACCGTTCTTGATAATATGCCCCCGTATCTTTTTAGGTAAGCAGATACCCTGCGTCTTTTCTCCAAACTGTCCAGGTCCCTAACATTCCATGCCTTCAGTTTCATAATGTTACCCGTCATTACCCTTCTTGATTTGTGCAGTTCGTCCTCATCTCCTCCAGTAGGCACGCCCTCCAAGTGGCCCACTTAGTGATTTATGGAGTAAAAACAAATCTAGCATTCCACAAAAGCATTTCAACTTTCACCAAAACCTTAAACACATTTCAATGTAAGTGTCCCACAACTCCCCCATCCCCTTGGGCTGCACATTCAAACAACCCAGCACTGCAACAAGCAGGCCATAAATTAGCTTCCACCTCCCCATTTTCTTATGCAAGAAAGTTCAAACCCCTCCTACAATTAGAACTTGTGCTTTACAAGAGGACCACCATCCAGTGGGAGCTGTGAGGCCAGAGGCACTTAATCTGCTACCCCAAGACCGCGTGCCTAACTCCCTTCCTCCCCACCAGCATAATAAGCAATGCACACAGTATGCACACATTATGCTACACATAAGGCTCTCCCCTCACAGTGATTAATCGAGACCAAGCATTTTACTCAACATTTGGAAGTCATATTTCTTACAGCTCAGGAAGGTAAGTTTGGTTAAGTTTCCTAAACCTTCATTGATGACCCACGAAGTTTTCCCATCCAGGTCTCAACTTGATTCTACACTAGTCCAGTGCAGATTTAAGGTGGTCCCTCATTTGTACTGTTGCTGCCTGTCTCAGGTTTGCTTCTTTGTCTCAAGAATGATTCCCTAGTGTCAGGCACCACATCCATGTCCTTTAGGGTACCACAATGCATTCTGTTTGCTGTGAGTTGCCAAGGCTGTTGGCAGGCATGTTCCATCCATGCAGATGTTTCAATTTCTTAGTCGGTACCAACAAGTCTCATCTAGTGGCCATCCAATACAGAGCCTTCTGCAAGTGTGTCCACCCAGTCGCTCACTTCCTCCGTTGTAAAGAAAATCATCACTTTTCCCTCATGTAGCACTTGCAACTTAGCAGGATACATTAGGCTGTACCTCAAGTTAATGTTCCTCAGTCACTTTTGGACTCGTAAAAAGGTTTTGCATAGGATCTGGACCTTTTTTTGTGTAAGCCAAGAAAAATTGAAATGGTCGTGCCCTCAAACTGAGGAGGGCCCTGCACTATACGTGCCACTCACCCCTGGATCAAGGTGTTTGGACCCACCGCTGCGTTCACCAGCTCCACTCTCGGGTGCCTCCTCACTGCTGGTTATGTCATCTCCTCAGCCTCTCCAAGGACGTGACAAGGCCTGCCTCATGTGTGCTCTAAAGAGTCTGTGGTTTGGGCACTGCCATCAGTGCACAAACATCACATGACCAGCCCTGTCCCCAGCAGGCTCACTCTTGCAGGTCTCAGTCTCCCATCACGCTGCATGAGAGCCTTGTAGCAGGCAATCCGAACCACAGCTCAGTGCTCCATGGGTCTCCCATGTGCGGCCACACCTCCATGCTGGGCAGCCCCCCACCCCCCCAGCAGCTCGCAGCAGCAGATATAGGAGGACAGGCCTGCTCTGACGGCATCCTCCTGCCCCTCTCAGCATCTTGCTTGTCTGGTCATGAGCTAACATTGTTAATGCCTGCTAATGGGGTATCTGAAGGGGAGTGCAGGCATTAAGAGCCATTGATGCCCCAGGATTCAGGCAGGATTGTTTAACTGCTGGCGGGAGTTTCGCAAGGAGCTTTGCCATGCCACAAGCATTGGAGGTAATAACATTTTGTTGATAAATTCCCCTGTTACTAAAATAATGATCTGCAGAAGAATTGGCATAACTTGGATTTGTATGTCGGGTGAGAATTCCTCACAATTCCATGGTCCCTACACCCCTTGTCCATATACCCTCAAAGACCGTTACGTTAAGATAAGGGCCTTTCGCCCAATCATGCTGACTTTGTTTTCATTGGTTTCATCAGTTATAATTTCAGTGGTACCAGAGATACTTCATTTACATGTTCTTGATTTTGCCCTAAATTCCAGTATGGCTCAGGCCCTCTGCTCCTTAGCCCAGGGGATGTGGAGAAAGTACTAGGTAAACAGTGGGTCTAGGTACCTTGACCATGACAGCCCTTTTTGAGCTGTAAGCTCCTGATGTTTCTAAACACTGAAAATTATCAATTTTATCCTAACCATTATTACTATTTCTATTTTTACCTGTAGATCTGAAGATGCCATGAAGAGTGTGTAGCTTTAGATAAAACTTTGGTAAAGAATCAGGTTTTCAACAGTCATCTAAAGAGCAAAAAGAGGTCTCATTCCTCATATATTCTGGCAAAGATTTGCAAAGCTTTGGAGCTGCGACTGAAAAAGAGCGATCTCCACTTCAATATTTCTAATATAGAGAGATCTAGTGTAGTCTCTCCTTGGAAGATCTCAGAAAAGTTGCGGAGATGTACCTTGAGATGGGGTTCTTCAAAAAAGAAGGGGCTTTGATCCGTAACACTTTATGAACTGTGCAGTGGATCTTGAACTCAATTTGCTGCCTGATCGGATGCCAATGAAATCGGGCCAGGAGTTTTTGTGCATGACTATATCACAATGCACCAACCACAAAGCGGGCAGTAGCATTTTATATGACACGAAGTTTAGCTAATAATTAGGTTGAAGCAAAGAATCGAGCTGAGTTGACGCAGGCAAATCTGTAGGCAACGAATGTATGATGCTATCCCACTGTATTTCTCCCCACAGGGTATCACAACGCGGTCGTTACAATGACCGCGTTGTGATTCCGCATACCATTACTCCGCAAGTCGGAACAACGACTTGTGGAGGGGGGGGGGCGCTGGATGTTGGAATAGTATAATTTACTAATCCAACTCCAGTCTGTGCGGACAATAGGGAAGGTGTTGGATTTTAAATCCAAGCCCCCCCCCCCTCCGCAAGTCGGTGTTCCAACTTGCGGGGTAATGGTATGCGGAATCACAACATAGTCGTTGTAACGACCGCGTTGTGATACCCCGAGGGGACAAAGATTTGTGGTAAACATTGTTTACCGTAGGCAATTGGTGCATGAGGAACCAGACGTATTCTTTCCATGTCCAAGTAACCTGCCAGTTTGCATAAAATGCACAGACGGTAACTGCACGAGGTGACAATAACCGATTATTTCATCACTGTCAGGTTTTCATCTATTCTAACCCCCAAACTTTTCACTACTGGCTTGGCTGCTGGGATGTCACCCAGATCCAGAGGCAATGGTTGCATGGCCAGAGATCGCTGCAGTTGTTGACCACCAGATCTTCTTTTTACTTTTTTTTAAAAACTTTTTTATTTTCATTTCAGTGTCAGGAATTTACATACATCAATAAACTACAGTCATCTCCATTTGTAATGATTCAATGCAGTACACAGTCACATCGCACATGACAAGGTTTCTTAATACATTCCCATCTCCAGTTACTTAGTAAAAACATCCCTCCCTCAGATCACCCTTCTCCCACCCCCACATTAAATTGTTGTAAACTTAGCAGAAGGTCCCTCCTCATGTCAAGGACTACTTTTGGGGGTCAAGGATGCACGTGGTGGATCACAAATACTCCCCCGGGATTCATTCCATTTCCCCCATATTCTCGACCATTTTTTGGGGCATCCCGGGTGGGTGTAAACTGCTTTTTCAGCTACCATAGCTGTGTCCATATCATTCTCCCATCGCAACTGCGTGGGTACCACCCCAGATCCCCAGTTCCTTACTATATTTCGCTTCGCCGTAACCATCCCAAGCGTTGCCCATGTTTGCAGCCCCAGGTTCAGGTCCGTCGGTTGCCATATATTTAGTAGGCAGCACTTAGGGTCTCTCTGGATCTCTACCTCACCCACCTCCGAGATCTCATTTAAGACTTGCTCCCACTAGGTTTGTATCTTTGGACAGTCCCATATTATATGGAAGTATGTTCCAATTTGCCCGCATCCCCTAAGGCAGAGTGGGTCGAGTGCGTGCCCGAGTTTGTGTATCGTGGTGCGAGGGTGATATATACGATGCAGTACTTTAAGTTGCCCTAGTTTTAAGCGAGACAGGAGCGCGTCCATCCAGTCCGAGTCCTCTATGTCTTCCAGTTCTACCTCCCATTTGCTTCACAAGACTACCATCGGGTCCGGGAGATTATTAACTAGTTTACGGTATGTCTGTGATATGGCTTTTTTATCCATGTGGTCTGTAAGGATTCTATCTTCAAGGGCGAAGAGTCAGCTAATTTGGTGCCTAGGGGGATAGCACTTTGGAGTGCATGTCTGATTTGGACATAGCGGTATAGCTCAGTGTCTGCTAGTCCATACTTCTCTCGGAGAGCTGTGAACTGAATGATTTCCCCTCTCACCCACAGATGATCAATTTTCGTGATGCCTAATAGGTCCCATTGTCTGAATCCCTTAGTGTTCGCCAGGGTGCCCAGGCGGCGTGTCTCCGAGAGTGGAGTGGCCAGTGTAAGTACTCCCTCCCATCCCAGAGCTCTCTGTGCAGTGTGCCAAATTTTGATTGTGTGGGCCATGGGGCCTGTTAGCATGTGCCGTCTTTTGTTTTTGTAAAGGGCCTCCATCAAGCAGTCCACCGGCAGCACGCTCCTGTCTAATGGGTATGCTGGGTCATCAGTTGTGCAGCCCAGTAATATAACTTAACGCTTGGCAAGGCTATTCCCCCGTCATGGCAACTGGGTATCAATTTAGATTGTGCTATGCGGGCAGGTCTTCCATCCCATAATAAGGAGGACATTTCCGCATCGATGGCCTTAAAATAGGAAGGAGGGACCGGGAAAGGGGTATTTTGGAGTGCATAGAGGAACCTCGGGAGGCCAAGCATTTTAAAAAGTGCTGCCCTTCCCAGAAGCGTCAGTGGGAGGGATCTCCAGTGTGTAACGTCCGATTTCAGTCTCCTTAGGGGTTTCATCAGGTTTTCTTCTATAAATACAGTATCCTGGGGGGTGACATAGATTCTTAAGTACTTGAAACCCCTGGTCACAATTTGCAAGGGACAATCTAGGGGAAGCGTTGGTACTGGGCCGTGCAGTAAATAGAGCTGTGATTTTGACCAGTTTATAGTATAGCCTAACTTCTCGCCATATGCCATGAGGATGTCTAGTAGGACCACCAGGGACTCTGTCGGGGACGTTAAATATATCAGCACGTCATCCGCATAAAGGGAGATTCGGTCTTCCCAATCTGCCTCCCACTTTATCCCGCGGAGCAACGGTGTCCTGCGTATCCATGTCTCAAGTGGTTCCAATATTAACGCGAAGAGGAGCGGGGACATCAGGCAGCCTTGCCGTGTCCCTCGACCCAGTGCAATCTCCCTCGATATATGACCATTTGCTACCACATGTGCCAGGGGCGGTGTGTAGAGTAGCTGAATCCACCCGCAGAATTTGTGGTCAAAACCCATCCGTCAAAGCACTGCGAATAGGAATGGCCATTCCACGAGGTCGAACGCCATCATCGCGACTAATGAAAGGATGGCCGCATCTTCCTGGAGCAGTTGGGTACGGCCAGCACACCATTGAGGCGTCGCAGATTAAGGGAAGTGTTACGTCCAGGCATGAAACCTGACTGGTCGGGGTGGACCAGTGTCGTAAGATGGGGTTGCAGCGCCAGTGTTTTTGCCAATATCTTTGCATCTGCATTTATTAGGGATATCGGTCGGTATGAAGAGGGCTGCTCCTGAGGTTCACCAGGTTTGTGTATCGCCACAATGGTAGCCAATCTTTGGTCTCTGGGTAGCGTCCCTTGTGTTAGGCAGTCAGTATACATGTTAAGTAGATGGGGGGTGATCTTTCTCGCTACCTTTTTATATAGCTCCACCGGTAAGCCATTAGGTCCCATTGCTTTACCTGTGTGAAGCGCCACCAGCGCTTTTCCTACCTCCTCCACCGTTAAGTCTGCTTCAAGTGTTTGCATGTCCTCTAGTGATAGAGTGGTCATTGGTATGTCGTGTAAAAACTGCATGCAATCTTCTTCTGTCGCTATAACTTGTGGTGTGTATACCTTTTCATAGTAGGTTGCCAACTTCTCCACTATCAGTTGGGGATCTGTTGTAGGAGTACCGCCCCCCCCAGTGTCAACTGGGCGATCCATCTATCCGCCCTTTCCTTCTGTTCTATCCACGCAAGCATTTTTCCTGTCTTGTCCCCCAGTTCATATACCTTATGCAGGGTGTCTGAGTGTCTAGCCTTTGCCATATCCTCTGCATAAGCTCTGAATTCCTGAGCTGCTAGTGTCAGAGTTTGCGCTGTGGTAGCGTTGGGATTCATGGTGTGTGCCTTTTCTTCCTGCTGCCCTGCAGCTTCTAGGGACTCAATGGTTTGTCTGTGTTCCCGCTTGTGTCGGGTAATAGTCGAGATGGCTTGTCCCCTGATGTCTGATTTGTATGCCTCCCAGAGAATGCACGGTGAGTCTACTGTCAATATATTTTCGGCAAAGTAGTGGTCAGTGGTTGTTACTAATGCCTTGGTAATCTTGCGGTTCTTTAGGTAGCCAGGGTGTAGCGGGTAGATTCTCTGCCATTTAGGGAGCTGTGTAGTGTAGGTAAGTTGAATCGGGGAGTGGTCTGAGATCCCTCTTGGCAAGTGCTCAATCGCCGTGACTTTCTCCGGAGCTATCGCTAATGTCAGTATATAATCTATACGGGAGAGACTGTTATGTGTCCCAGAGTAAAAGGTGTATTGGTGCTCGGTAGGGTGCTTGAGTCTCCACATGTCAGTCAGTCCCTTGGGGTCTAAAAATTCCCTGAGGGCCTGATTGGATCTGTTTTCCTCTCTGGGCGGTTTACGGTCGGTAGTCGCATCAGTTACTGTATTGAGACCTCCCCTATGATCAGTGCTCCCTCGAGTAAGTCTAGCAGGAGTTTCCCAAGGTCGTGGAAGGCTGCCTGGTGAAGTGTCAGGGGGATATATACTGAGATCATATTGTATATGTGTCCCTCCCATTGGCAGATGATTGCTGTGAATCGCCCCTGGTCATCCGTCCAAGTTTTCGTGATCACCAGTGTAGAGCTCCTATGTATTAGGATACCGACCCCCCAGGATCCGGTGGAGAACTCCGCATGTGCGGCCATTTTGCACCCCCTGCGGTTTAGTGCTTTACAGGCCATTCCCGTCAAATGTGTTTCTTGGAGTAGTACCACCGTGGGGGGCTTCCTCTTTAAGTATTGCAGGACCAATCCCCTTTTAATCTTGTGGTCCAAACCGTTTACATTCGGTGGGGTGATCATTCTTGGTGTCTGGGTGCTATGATCCTGTACTTCGCTTCCTAGCAAAGTGTGTATGGCGTAGTTGTAGCCATTCGACTGCACTGCTCGTCACAACCGGTACAAAGGGTACGCCATGTACACGTAAGCCCTCCACTGTCATTAAACATTGTCCTTGTTTGTGCATCTAGTGCCCGTACAGTCGTAAGTAATATTCTGAGGAGAGACTGTGTCACTTCAACCTTCAAACTTAACCATGCAAACTTTACAATGCATAAAACCCTAAACCCCCACCCTGCCTCCCTGCCCAGCGGATCCAAAACCGTCCACCTCCCCAACTGAGCAGAGCGCTTACAATCCCTTACAACCTGCATAACATGTGAGGATGAGACCTCGGTGAACCTTGGGAAGCCCCCCTCTAGAAGATTGTCCCAACAGTGCTGCTTAGGTTCGGTAGCTCCTACCTGTTGAAGTCCTCCTTTTAATTTCAACAGTTTCTGCCATATGCTGCGGTAGTTCCCATTTTCAGTATTTCACCCCGCCACCCTCAGTAGCGCCTTATTATGGGTCACGTCCACGTTGCAGTACCGTGCCTCTGGGATGTCTGGCGAAACCTTTAATCTGCAGTCTGTGATGGAATCACACTTGAAGCACGTCCCTCAGAGTCAATCTTCTGTGTGTTGCCTTTCACCTTCCGAATTATTGCGTGTTGTACCCCGATTCCTGGGTCCACGAGCTGGTCGCCAGCCCTCCAGCCAGTCTCTTACTTCCCCTGGGGATTCAAAAAACCATGTCTTCCCTTCTGATTCTGATAGAGCGCGCGAGGCCACCCGACCAATAATTCTCGCCGTTTCCGGCTTCAGGGCCCATATACTTTCAAATCACCATATACATTGACCAGGTGACTTCACGAGCTCTACCAATTTGTGTGTGTGTGTTCCCTACTATTATTTCTCAGTGCACCCGACTTACCATCCACCGATGCGGGTACCTAATGACCACAATGAATCAGGGAGCTAGCTGTAAAAGGAAAGGCAGCAAAATACAAACCCAACCAATAATATTCAAAATACTGATGAAATGACCACGGACAACGGGAAGTTTTAAAATGTTTATCTAAAATTCAATTTGCTTCATGCATAAGGTACATCAGAATAAGGCAATCAATAACCAAGATAATGTAAATAATGTAACTATAGAGAAATAACGACAGAGTAATCATTGAAATACTGATATAAAATGTAACGAGAAGATACTATGCTATTCAGAAATATTTAAGCATGGACAGACTATATGTATGTATAACTACAGGAGGGCCTATAAAGAGTAACACGCTTCACTTAAGGTGAACGGGCCTTTAAACAGTCTAGGCAATGAGGTTCTAGACCATATCAGAAAATGACAAACTGCAATGCAAAATATAATTTCTAACAAGTGAGAAGACATAGGAACAAACTTATGGAAAAATGCAAATGACTTTCAATAGCTGCGGAAAGACATGGAAAATAACATGTGCAATGGTAAACTTTATTGAAGCAAAAGTTAGAAATTCAGAAGGTGCAAGATTTTAAGAGGTTCAGAGCAATATTTACCTAGAATGGTGTGGAAACCAAACCCTGGCCACGGGTCAGTTAAGGACAGGAAACCCTCAAGGAAGGATACCCCTCAAAGGACAGCAGGTGCAGAATGGACACCCCGGACAGGACAGGATACCCTCGGATTAGGAATCAGGACAGGACCTTAGGACAGGACAGCAAACCCTCAGACAGGACCGCTCAGGACAGGACCGGAACCCACAGTTCGGAAGCAACGCCTGCGCTCCACCCGTTCTGCAGCTATCGATCAAGACCCCGATTGGGTCAGCGAACTCCCAGCAAAGTGCTTCGCCAGCACTTTTAAGGTTCAGTAGAACCTTAGTCTATGGTCAATTTCGGACAGAGTGATCCGCAGCGCTCTGTATCTTCAGTCACCTATTGAGTACGATGGGTCAGTGACAGGTCAGCTAAACCAGACAAGTCGGACGGTTCCCTAGGTGAACCCAGGGTAGATATACAGTTTGGGGACAGTGTACCACCCCCCAATGTTGCAAAGTGTCAGAATCCCTCAATTTCGATTGGTCCTAAGGTAGGATTTGGGTAACACACCAATCACAATGCAATATTTCAAGCCTGTATTTGCATGTTTGGGCACCGCCTAGAAAGATTGGGGTTCCCATGAGAAGCTACACGGCAAGCAGTAGCACAATATTACATTGTAACATATAAGGAGCCACATTCGCTGTTCTCGCAGGGCAGAGGTGACTTTCTCAGGAGCATCTCGCCCATCGCTGCCAACTGGCTATTTTCCATCAGTCAAGGTCTGCTGTGCCTCAGAGTTTGCGCAGGCGCAGAAGGGACCTCCAATATGGCTCTCCTCTCTCTCAGACCCCCATTCCCCGCGGTACATGAAAAGTAAGCGGAAACAAATTAATACATAATAATGTCATCATGAAAACACATCACAGGGTTTGTACTTTCTACTTATCATCATAAAATATACTTATGCAGTTTAAATGTTAGATACATGGATACAGGCACAAGAGCAGTGGCACGAGCAGTACCACATGATGGGCACAGCTATGCATTACGCATGCGCATAAATTTCCCTCCACTTCTGCAGACGCGTCAGGACACGTGAGTGTGGCTGACGCATGCGCAGTAACTAAAATACAAGCGGCGGCCATTTTTAAGTACACGGATTAAATGCATTAGAAATACACATAGGCAAGCTTCGTACCTTTACTCAAAACTTAATATAAATGTTAGTAAGACATACATTTGTTACTTTATTACACATACACGAGGTTCATGACTTCAGCAAGTCCGCAAATTATGCGAAGCTTTGCTTCATCAATCCCCTCTTTGATGATATTTACTATCATCACAAACTAAATGGAACCAGATGCCAACTTTCTTTCACACTTTATACACCTCTATCTCTTCCAGCAATCGTTCCAACTTCTCTCTTTCAGTTCTGGTAGGGTGAGAAGTCTTCACCTTCTTGTATATCTGATCATTCACTTCTTCCAATTCAATCTCATCCACACTCCGTTTCAACCCTCTTGCATTTACCTCGTGCTTCTTGGTGCGCTTGCGGCATTTACAACAGATAAAAATGAGAAATATGATAAGACCTATAATACCAATTGGCATCAGTATCTTGAACAATAAGCTTTTACCTACGCTAGCAAGCCAATGACCTACATTTGAGAGACCATCTACCAGTCTCTTCCAGGCACTATCAACCTCGAGTGGTTTGAGTTCCTTTGTCAAATTAGTAATGTTTTTCACATATCTTTTGATCTGTACACTTTTGTCCGGAATATAAGTGCAACAATGTTGCGCCTTCAACATCCGGCAGACTCCGCCCTCTTTCGCTAATAAGGTGTCAAGAGCAAGTCGATTCTGCAAAACCATTGATCTGATCGCAACCATTTCGGTATTGACCAGCAGAAATCCATGAGCTGTCTCAGTAGACAAGACATCCACTATAGTAGACAATTTACAAATTCTGTGAGTGTTCAGAACCACTCCCACTCCAGGTATCAGTGCACTGAAAATACTACCCATAATTTCACCTATACTTTCTCTTTTACTACGCACTAAGCCATTAGTATCTTCATTGCTTCCAGCTTTTCCATTCACATGGTATATTTTCGGGAAGACAATGCCAAAATAGCAGCTTCCATACCAGTGATCCGGCAATTTGAAATAAGTTTTGTCCCCACAAATATAATAAATTCCAGGAAACACAGGCTCTGACCCATTTTTGAAACCCCAACCTCCAATTACCTTGTAATTATGTTCGCATTCACTGGAACCAATGAAAACATTATTATAATAGCTAGTCTTCTCGCGATGAAGACATAGCTTGCCTTTCTTTTCAAAATCCAGCAACAGAGCAGGTCCCGCCCCACCATTTGAGGTGCCTTCCATGTTCTCTGCCCACTTTGGCTTTTTCTGACTTTCGTCATTAGCCTTCTTTTGTATTTTAATTCTTCTTTTCTCTGCCATGTTCAGGAACATCTTTTCCTGTTCACGCAAAGAACAAGTCAAGTTATCTCTGTGTGCATCAGCTATGTCAATGTTACCTATAGTCAAAAAGTAGTCTCCCATATATCTTATGGTGTCGCTTTTGGTATGTACAGGATTCAAGTTCCCACGTATAGGAAGTTCAGAAAAGATCACGTCATTATTAGAGTAATAGTACTGTAACGGTCCTCTTTTGTAAAATAAACTAGCTAAAATGCTACAGGAGATTCCATATGTCAATGGCAAGTGATGGTATGTCACGCCTTCAGCCACAGAGGTAGGTAGCTTCATGCAGACATAGCAATCTTCAATTTCCATAGTCTCTACATAGTGTATTAACAAGTTCGCAAAAACATTTAAGTGTGTCCTGTTCTTAATTCCATGATAATGTAGTCCTCCCTCATCTGATGCTTCTAAGTTTTGCTTTGTTTGTCTCAGTGCTCTCTCATGTCTCGCTACACTCTGTGTTGTCAACTCCTCACTGTCAGTATTTATAATTTCAGTAGGGACAATGTTAGTATCTTTACTTACAGTAAAGGGTATAAAAATTGTTAGTCCTATCCAGATAACTATCAGTACTACTATACTACATATACACACCTTGCAGCACGTCTTGAAACGACTGCAACTAGGTCTACCATTCACAGTTGAATCAGACATTTCGGCTCAGAAGAAGTTTCTCGACCCCTCTTTGTGTCTTTACACAACTAGCTTACTTTGTGCAAATTCACGGTGGTTCGTCTACTTCTTCAGCAGAGTACTCAGGGACGGGCTCTCCGTCGCTTACGTCAGTTATATCAAGATCTTCAAGTTCTTCCAAAACGAGTGTCCATTCAGGAGACTTGTACTTTTTGTTTTGTCTTTTTATTCGTTCACTCCTTCTTTTGGAAGAGTTTTCTTCTTGCTCTGCTATCCGCGCACTTCTCCTTGCTTCTGCACGTTTTTCTTCCACCGTCTTTATCCTTAGCCTTAATTTCTTTATGAACCTAGGCTCAAGGTTGTTTCTTTTCTTAAGTCTCTTAGTTGGTACTTGAACTTCACCTTCTTCTCTTATCCTCTTGTTCTCTTTCGCTTGTGGCAATTCTGCTTCACTTTCTTCTTCTTCTTCCCCTATCTGGCTAGTTCCAGGGCTAGCATCAAATTCTTCTGCCTGGTTACTAATCTGGCCTTGTTCAGGAATATTTTGTTTGTGGCTTTCGATTGTCTCTGTTTCTGTTTCTGTTTCTGTTTCTGTTTCCTGAACCCGTTCTTCTAACCCTATCTGATCCTGTTCAAGCACTTCGATCTCTTGATTTTCTTCTGCTCGAACTATCACTCTATGTCTAAGCTGTCCCTTGTCCACATCAGGAGTTAGCGGTGGTGTATCGAACACCTGTTCTGTCCCTGTCTGACCTTCTCCTTCCTCAGTTTTGATGTGAATCTCAAGCGGCTGAGGTTCTTCGCCTGTGCCTTGCTTTTCCTGACTAGTCCACTCTCTACCTTCACAAAGTCGCTCTCTTGTTCGGATGGGATCTTCGGTCAGATCAATCATTGGTATCCATTCTTCTGGCCATATGCTTGGCAGCTCGTCATCAGCTACTCCTGGCTCAGCTTCCTGGACCTCTTCAGCAGGCTGGATTCTCGGCAGTTCGTAGTCAACTACTCCTGGGCCAACGTCTGCTGTTCCTGCAGCCTGACTGGTGCTGGGCTGTTCGTTGTCAGCTGCTTCTGGTCTGGCTCCTGCAGAGTCCTCTGCTGGATGCCCTTCTTCTTCAAGTTCTTTGTCTGGTAATACCTTCTGGGTGTGGCCAGCGTGGATCCACTGGGGAATACCTGCGACCTTCACTGCAGTGGTTGTTACCAGGATTACTTGGCGTTTCTTTCCCCACCTTGGTGCCAGACAGTTTGATCGAGTGTGCTTCTTTATTTTTACCCAGTCTCCTGGAACCAAGTTGTGGAGAGGAGTCGTTGGATTGAGGATGCCGTCGTCTCCAATCTGGCGAGAGATAGAACGCACTTGGTCACTTAATCTTCTGCAGTATTCAAGCACCAAATCATCAGTAATACTCAACAGTTTGCTTCCTGGCACCCATGCTTGTCTCATCACTCTTCCCATAATGATTTCATGGGGACTTAGGCCTGTCTTGCGGTCAGGAACACTTCTCAGCCCCATCAGGACCAGGGGCAGGGCCTTCACCCAGGTCATGCCAGTTGCATCGGTCAACTTTGCTAGTCTGTTTTTGATAGTTCCATTTACTTGTTCCACTACTCCAGAAGCCTCTGGATGATATGCACAGTGAAGTTTCTGTCTTATTCCAAAGGCCTTACAGAGTTCAGCCAGTATTTCATTCTGGAAATGTCCACCCTTATCTGATTCAATAATGAATGGCACCCCGAATCTAGGTATCAGTTCTTTTAATAAACACTTCGCTACTGTCAGTGCGTCACTTTGGGGAGTAGGGTAAGCTTCTACCCATTTTGAAAATACGCAAACAATGACAAGGACATATCGCTTCCCTTCACAACGGGGCATGGTGATGAAATCAATCTGTATCCTTACAAAGGGGCCCCCTGATCTCCCAATTTTGCTCAGTTCAACCATTGTCCTCTTGCCTGGGTTCATCTGTTGACATGACAGGCACCTCTGGCAGAGGGACTCTGCTACTTTCCTGAACTTCTTACTGTACCAAGTCTGTTGAAATACCAGAATCATGGCATCCCTACCAATGTGTGATCCTTCGTGTATTAATCTTGCCATTGTGCCAAGCAAGTGTCGGGGTAACACAGGCATACCAGTTGGGCCCAAAATGACACCATCCACACGTCTCGGTCTGCACCCATCCTCCTTCCATTTCTCTCTTTCTTGCCAAGGGGCCGACTCCTGCCACTCTCTCACTTCATCCCAAGTAGGCACTTCCTCAAACACTTGAAGTTGGCAGCTGGCTCCGATCCCCCCTCGTTTAGGATTAACGATATAGTGATCTCTGGCGCACCATTGGGCCACTCGATCAGCATAATCGTTTCCCATTGATACTTTGTCCATGCTCTTCTTATGAGCAACGCATTTTACCACTGCCAGTTCCTTGGGTAACTGGATGGCCTCTAAAAGGTCATGAACAACTTTTCCATTTCGAATGGGAGTACCTGAGGAAGTCAGGAATTCCCTCTGTAGCCACAATTGGCCAAAGTCATGCACAACTCCATAACAGTACTGACTGTCAGTATACACTGTTATGCGTAGGTTCTTCCCAATTTTGCAAGCTTTTATCATAGCAATCAATTCGGCTACTTGTGCAGACTTGATGTTATATAGGTAACCTGCTTCTTCAATTTTTGTTAAAGAGACTACTGCATAAGCAGCACTCAGGCCTCCTAGTTCATGTCTTAGACAGGAACCATCTACAAACAGTTCTTTATCATGCTCAGGCAATGGCGTTTCTTTTATGTCTGGGCGTGGTTTGGTGCTGAACTCTGTCAGATCAATGCAGTCATGTTCATCATCATCCCCACCTTCCATTTCCAGGGGGTCGGGGAGTAAAGTGGCAGGGTTCAGAATACCGCACCTAACAATGCTTACATTTGCTGCACCCACAAGAATCCTCTCGTATTTAGTCAGCCGACTAGGGGTGAGATACTGCGTTTTAGTTCTAGTCAATAGAATTACCACTCCATGTGAAACATACACAGTCACAGGATGTCCCATGACAATGGACTCACTTTGTTCTAAACTTGCGCAGGTAGCAGCTACTGCTTTCAGACAGCCTGGTAACCCAGCAGCTACTGGGTCCAAGGTGGCAGAGAAATAGGCCACAGGCCTTCTGGTCGTGCCATGTTCTTGAGTCAGGACTGACAAGGCGCAATTATCGCGAGTGTCACAGAATAGGGCAAACTCTTTGGAATAATCTGGCATTCCCAACGCAGGTGCTGTACACAGACAATTTTTCAGTCTTGTGAAGGCCATTAGGCTTTCATCGTCCCATTCTACAATGTCTGGCATTCCTCTCGTGGTCATTTTTATCAAAGGCCTGGCTAAGACTGCAAATCCCAGAATCCATTGCCTGCAGTACCCTAGTACACCCAGGAACATTCTGATTTCTTTTTGAGTACGGGGCAGCTGCATCTTTTGAATTATTCTCACTCTTTCTGATGTGACTTTCTGACACCCTTTTCTATCTGGTGTCCTAGATATTTCACTGATTTGGCACAGAACTGTAGTTTGTCAGGGGCCACTTTATGCCCTTTCTCACACAGATGATTTAGTAGGGCAATGGTGTAAACTACACAGTCCCTATGACTTTTAGACGCCAATAGAAGGTCGTCTATGTACTGCACTAAGACAGAGTTCCCAGGTAAGGTCAAAGTCTCTAGACATTTCTTCAAGATCTGATTAAAGATAGAGGGGCTCTCTGTATACCCCTGAGGGACCCGATTCCAGCAATACACGTGACCTTCGAAGGCAAATGAGAAAAGAAATTTGCTGTCGGGGTGCAGGGGTATCGAAAAGAATGCATGACACAAATCAATCACAGTGAACCACTCAGCATCCCAAGGAATCTGGTACAATATCACTGCTGGGTTCGGGACAATAGAGCAGCAAGGAACTACAATTTTGTTTACCTTTCTCAGGTCTTGCACTACCCTATACTTGCCACTAGGCTTCTTGATACCCATAATCGGTGAGTTACATGGGCTACTCATCACTTCCTGTATGATGTTTCCTTCTAATAATTTTTGTATTTCCAGAGTGACATCGGCTTTCACTTCAGCATTCATTCGGTAGGGCTTAGTGTTAGGATATACTGCATTGTCCTTGATGGCTATCTGTATGGGGTCCACATCTTTCATTAATCCCACATCTTTTCCAGTGAAATCCCACACCTCTGGCTTTACTGCTTCCTGGAGTTCTTTGGGCAAGTCCTGTAGGGTCAATCTTTTAATTTCTGAGTCAGGTCTGAGTAACAATAGTTTATAAATGCCATCTTCATCTGGGGTCTGAATTTCAACACCCTTTGGTGTGCAAAAGATGGTACAGTTCATTTTGCACAGCAAATCACGACCCAGTAGATTCACTGGACTGGTGTCACAGACGACAAACCTATGCATCTGTTTAAAATTTCCAATTCAAATCTCCATTGGTTCGGTAACAGGAGTACTAATCAATTGATTAGATACACCCACTACTTGGATATTTTCTCCCGAGAGGGGTAGGTTTGGAACGTCCACTGTTCTTACAGTAGAACGGGTAGCGCCAGTGTCCAACAGAAAGGTGACATAATTTCCGTCAACCTTTCCTTCAATGTATGGTCCAGACTGGTCTACCGGCAAGGAAGCGCCAAGTACGCACTCCTCGTCCTCCCCTCTCAGGCCCCGTCAGTACTGATCATTACAAAGGAAGGTATCATTCAGCAGATACTGCGAAGTTGCTGTATTTCTGTTCTCACCGCTTTCCCAAACTTCTATCTCCTCACCCTCTGCCTGTTTTCCCCTGTATACTTGCTTTGGCGCCCGAGGCACCTGAACTGTTTTTACCTGTGGTTGCGTTTTTCTTGGTCTTTCTTTCTGCGTCTGTGGAGTTAAATCAGGTGTTTTGGGGTTATCATCGGCCAAATAGGGACACTCATTTCGCCAGTGTCCAATTTCGCCGCACTGATGGCAGGGAAATTTCTTCATAGCCTCTTCCCTGCTAAATTTGGGCCGGGGCTTTCCTCCACCCCCTCCCCCAGGACTTTTGTTCTCAGCATTTTTAACCATGTTACTCAACTGTTTTTCCTGCTGTTCTGCGAGCTTTACTTGAGCCCACATCACCTTTTCCTTAAGGGCCTTTTTCTTTTCTGCCATCTCGTCCTCGCAGTACTTAGCGTACCGCAGGACCTCATCCATTTTTTTTGTATGCCAACAGATTTTATTATCTTTTATCCACTGACAAATTTCAGGTCTCAAACCATTTACAAACCTGTAAATAAAGTGCGTCATGTCTTTCAAATCGATGTTATCAATACCACTGTATGTTTTGAATACCTGCAATAACCTCTCATAGAAGGAGTGCACTGTCTCGTCCTTTCCTGTGTTGTTCTATCTATTTTTGTCCAATCAGTTTCCTTTGCGGGCACCTTTTCTTTCAAATGCTGAATTACCTGCTCATATTTTCGCATGACATCCTTTGATAGCTCCCCTGTTTCCTTATTTCTTGGGTACTCTTCACTAGGCCAGTCTATGGCTATTTTACACTGGGTCCATAAATCTACCGGAACCACAATGTCGAAAAACCCATCCAGGTCTTTCCACAGACACTTCTGTACCTTCACGAACCTTTCCACCTGCCTGTACCAGTCTACTGGTTTCTCTCGTAATTTTGGAAAATCGTTCGTAAAGGACACAATATCCTGTCTGGACCAGGGGACATGCACATATTTCCCTCCAGGTACTTCGCGCATGGGGCATAACTGCTCAGGTTTTTCTACCTCCCTTAAAGCAAACTCAGGAGTCACTTGTCGGGAGCGAGCCTCTTCCCTCTTTTTCGCCCACCTGCTTCTCCATCTTTCCACGTCTCCCCATTTTTGCAGTACCCCCAATAATTCTTTAATCTGCAACTTTTTCCCTGCCACATTCAGGTGCTCTATATCTTTGTCTGAGAAGTCTGCTCTGTACGGTTTCTGCAAGGGCTTGGATTTTGAGATATCTACCCCCATACTAGCTGCGGTGTCTGTCAGTTTTTCGTGGAGCACTCTGGTGTTCCTTGTAAAACTTTTGCACATAAACGACAATTCTTCTTCAGAGTAGGTATTTAATCGATCCAACCCCACATTTCCTGCCATTAATTCTTCTATTTCTACCCTCAGCTTGTAAAGGTCTAAAGGTTTCGTTTGCGGAGTCTGTTTCTCTAATTTGCGACTCCAACTCTCAATTTCATCCGGAGTTACCAGAGAGACACTCCTAGTACCTGTTGCTGACTCTAATTTAATTTCTTTCGCATTAAAAGGGTTATGCCTCTGCTGCATTCCCCTCCCGGTCTGTTTGTTTGGTAAGTCCAAGAACGCAACTTCAGACTCACACTCACTGGACTGATCGTCTATGATTATCGGTTCCTGTCTCGGGGGTGCCATGACTGGGGTCATGACTGGAGTAATCGGATTTCCCTGACCATTTCCATATAACGGAACCACTGGTCCAATAGTTACTGGAATAGTCAATGCCTCAGGACTGGTATTTAACTGGGAGATTTTCTGAATTATTTCTGTCCTTTGTCTAGCTAGAGCCTCTTGCTCTTTTTCCACTAGTATCCTCCTTAAAGTCGTATCATGTAATATCTGTGGGGTCAATGGAGGAGTAAAACTCGGGGCAGTAGGATGCGTTTCACTTGGTCCCCCACCATAATTTGGTTTCGGGAATAAAGTTCCAGTGTTAAAGGACCTGCGCTCTTCCTCATATGGAGGTTGAACAAAAGGCAGTCCTGAATTCGATGGTTTCTCTTCGTTTTCATACAGGGGTCTGGGAAAGAAAATTTTCGTACGTGAATATTTTTCTTCCTGACTTGCGGGCACTTTGGGATATATATCCCTTGTTTCCGCCGGTTCGGGTTTCTCAAAATAGGGCAATACTTGACCACCCCCTCCCAGTCCTAGGGATCTGTCTTCTTCCTTGAGGAAGTGGCGTCGGGGAGCATCTCCTACACTGGAAGGTCGGGTTCCCTCATTATAAGGTGGCGGACTTCTGGTACAGATGTCATCTATCAATTCATCATCTGATTCCCCAGGGGCCCCCCAATGCTTACACTTTTCGGTACTTTTCTCACCCGCTCCAGGGTTATGACATGCCGGCATCATGGGAAACAGACCCTCAACAATCATGCTCTGCCTCCACTGTTTCATCCTTTTATCCCTGGACTCCTGTTTCAGCCTGGGGTACCACTTGGTCAAACCCTTGTCCATTCGGGGTCTTTCTCTTTCAAAAGCCTCAATCTCCCATTCCTCTAATGCCTCATACTGCGTTAGTCTCGGTCTGGGATGCAGTTCATTCATCCGAGTTCTTAAATTAAATAAGATCCTACCATTAAAAGTACCATCTAACGGAAAAGCCAATACTCCGTCATCTTTTGTGTACTTCACCCAATTCTCCAACCACACACAGGTATTGTACCCTCGGTCAAACATCATGAATGAGGCAGGAGTATTGGGTGGTGGGACAAGAACACCTTCTCTAGATTTAATTGGTTTGTCCGTTTTAAAATAATTTTTCACCTTACTTACAAGGGACATTTTTCTCTTGCTTCCGTACATAATTTCGTATCTATTAGTCTTCCACTGATCCCTTTCAAACCCTAGGTGCCTTGGATCAGGTCGAGTTCCTGTAGTCTGCGAGTGCCACATACGACTTCTACGCTAAACTTTGTTTACAAACTACCTCCAATCAGAACGCGCTTCAGAAATCCGTGCAACCAATGGGTGCGCGACTCTGAATAATCTCCGCCAATGGGTGCGCGGCCCCTTCGTGAGACAGTTCCCACGCTCTGGCGCTCACCCCTCCTTTACAATCTCAGCTCCGCTACCCGCCCGCTGCTTCTACCAATCCCAGCGCGGCACAGAGTGACGTCAGAGGCGCTTCGCGACTGACTCCCTCCCTTCACAAGGTAACGAAAACTTTCTTTCTTTTAAAGTGCTCAGTGCTTGGTTATTTTACAACAAATACACATTCGCCACAGTGCTCAAGTGTCTAGATAGGAACGCTTTGTTTTACTGCAAGTAAACTACTTCCATTTACTTTTCACACACTGCGAGTAGATCTCTTCCGCCTACCCTTCACTTTAGCATCGGTGAACCTGTTATTCCCCAAAACTCATCCACTTCTCCGGGATATATCTGAGTCTAAGGTTTCTCAGCGGACCCCTTTGTTTTCACCCAAGCTCCGAGGAACCTGCTACTCTTCCGATGTGACCCTTACTAGGTTACGCCACTATGGGAATTTTGCCAATGAACCCCGTTACTGACATTTATTCACACATGTATTCAGAAAACCCTAGTTAGTGCTTCCCGGTTATCTTAACCTGCACCTAACTTTCCTCGAGCCTGTGACCTCAGGACAATGGATTCTATTCACCACTTGCCCTTTCAATTCCCCGGGGAGTTCGGACAACACAAAACTAAACGGTTTACGAACGCATGGATTAATACATATAACAATATAAAAACAAGAATAATAACAATACAGCAATTTCATGAATTGTTTTTACAAGATATTATTCGTGCGTATTCACAAGAGATTGATCAGGTCTCTTAGAACAGCCGCTCTTCTAGCAGCATTAATGTACTAGCAGCTTCCGACTTGACTAGACCAACTAGTCCCTGTCTTACTCTCAACTAGTCCCTAACCATCCTCTGGCTACCAGTAAAACTGATAGAGCGCGCGAGGCCACCCGACCAATAATTCTCGCCGTTTCCGGCTTCAGGGCCCATATACTTTCAAATCACCATATACATTGACCAGGTGACCTCACGAGCTCTACCAATTTGTGTGTGTGTGTTCCCTACTATTATTTCTCAGTGCACCCGACTTACCATCCACCGATGCGGGTACCTAATGACCACAATGAATCAGGGAGCTAGCTGTAAAAGGAAAGGCAGCAAAATACAAACCCAACCAATAATATTCAAAATACTGATGAAATGACCACGGACAACGGGAAGTTTTAAAATGTTTATCTAAAATTCAATTTGCTTCATGCATAAGGTACATCAGAATAAGGCAATCAATAACCAAGATAATGTAAATAATGTAACTATAGAGAAATAACGACAGAGTAATCATTGAAATACTGATATAAAATGTAACGAGAAGATACTATGCTATTCAGAAATATTTAAGCATGGACAGACTATATGTATGTATAACTACAGGAGGGCCTATAAAGAGTAACACGCTTCACTTAAGGTGAACGGGCCTTTAAACAGTCTAGGCAATGAGGTTCTAGACCATATCAGAAAATGACAAACTGCAATGCAAAATATAATTTCTAACAAGTGAGAAGACATAGGAACAAACTTATGGAAAAATGCAAATGACTTTCAATAGCTGCGGAAAGACATGGAAAATAACATGTGCAATGGTAAACTTTATTGAAGCAAAAGTTAGAAATTCAGAAGGTGCAAGATTTTAAGAGGTTCAGAGCAATATTTACCTAGAATGGTGTGGAAACCAAACCCTGGCCACGGGTCAGTTAAGGACAGGAAACCCTCAAGGAAGGATACCCCTCAAAGGACAGCAGGTGCAGAATGGACACCCCGGACAGGACAGGATACCCTCGGATTAGGAATCAGGACAGGACCTTAGGACAGGACAGCAAACCCTCAGACAGGACCGCTCAGGACAGGACCGGAACCCACAGTTTGGAAGCAACGCCTGCGCTCCACCCGCTCTGCAGCTATCGATCAAGACCCCGATTGGGTCAGCGAACTCCCAGCAAAGTGCTTCGCCAGCACTTTTAAGGTTCAGTAGAACCTTAGTCTATGGTCAATTTCGGACAGAGTGCTCCGCAGCGCTCTGTATCTTCAGTCACCTATTGAGTACGATGGGTCAGTGACAGGTCAGCTAAACCAGACAAGTCGGACGGTTCCCTAGGTGAACCCAGGGTAGATATACAGTTTGGGGACAGTGTACCACCCCCCAATGTTGCAAAGTGTCAGAATCCCTCAATTTCGATTGGTCCTAAGGTAGGATTTGGGTAACACACCAATCACAATGCAATATTTCAAGCCTGTATTTGCATGTTTGGGCACCGCCTAGAAAGATTGGGGTTCCCATGAGAAGCTACACGGCAAGCAGTAGCACAATATTACATTGTAACATATAAGGAGCCACATTCGCTGTTCTCGCAGGGCAGAGGTGACTTTCTCAGGAGCATCTCGCCCATCGCTGCCAACTGGCTATTTTCCATCAGTCAAGGTCTGCTGTGCCTCAGAGTTTGCGCAGGCGCAGAAGGGACCTCCAATATGGCTCTCCTCTCTCTCAGACCCCCATTCCCCGCGGTACATGAAAAGTAAGCGGACACAAATTAATACATAATAATGTCATCATGAAAACACATCACAGGGTTTGTACTTTCTACTTATCATCATAAAATATACTTATGCAGTTTAAATGTTAGCTACATGGATACAGGCACAAGAGCAGTGGCACGAGCAGTACCACATGATGGGCACAGCTATGCATTACGCATGCGCATAAATTTCCCTCCACTTCTGCAGACGCGTCAGGACACGTGAGTGTGGCTGACGCATGCGCAGTAACTAAAATACAAGCGGCGGCCATTTTTAAGTACACGGATTAAATGCATTAGAAATACACATAGGCAAGCTTCGTACCTTTACTCAAAACTTAATATAAATGTTAGTAAGACATACATTTGTTACTTTATTACACATACACGAGGTTCATGACTTCAGCAAGTCCGCAAATTATGCGAAGCTTTCCTTCATCAATTCCACGTGTAGCCCTGCTGGAAAAATCATAGAGTATTTGATTTCCCTGGTACAAGAACTCCTTCTTCACCTCTGTGAAGCTCCGTCGTTGTTGTGCTACTGCCGCTGTGTAGTCAGGGTAGAAGGTCACTTCCGAATACTCGATTTTGATTGGTGGGGCAATTCGTGCAGCTTGCAAAATGGCGTTGCGGTCACGAAAGTTAAAAATGTGCGCGAAGATCGGACGTGGCGGATTTCCTGGGCGCAGGTTGCCTCCAGGCACGCAGTGGGCCCTTTCCACCGAGAAATAATTGGAAAGTCCTCTTGGTTGAAGCTGGTTTTGAATAAGATCTTCCACAAAGAGGTCAAGTGCTGGACCCCCGGCCGTCTCCGGTACTCCAACCAGGCGTACATTATTGCGTCGGGATCTACCTTCTTGCTCATCCAGCTTGGTCTTCAGCAGGGTATTATCCTGCTCTAGTTTGCGCACTTTGGTTTGTAGTTCCGCCATGTCTGCAGAGTCCTGCTGTCGTTTTCTCCACGTCTCCCATTCGGGCCGACATTTAAGCGAGGTCTGCGCGCATGAGAGAAATGTCGGTGGAGATTGTGCCCATGGAGTACTGCATCATCTTCAAGGCCGCCATTACATCTTGGAGTGTGATCTCATCGGCGGCGCCAGGGTTGTTGGTCGAGCGGGTCAACGAGTGCGGCACGTCGCCTTTCGCCGAGTCCGCACTGTCTTTATTGTAGGCATATTTATATAGCCGGCGACCCTGCTGCATCCTGGACCCCCTGCCGCTCATTATTACGTCTTGTGGTGTACTATATGCTGGTCTGTGTGAGGCAATATATTACTAATGTGCAAGCGGGTTCCCGCGCCGTCTTCACTGCGGTGGCACCGTCCCGGGGTCAGGGCCGGATGCTCTCACTCGGTGCCCTCCTATCCGGGCCTGCTTCGTTCTCTTCGTCGCTCTGCTGGGGGCCCCTGGATATCCGTGGGTGTCCCAGGTCACGTTGCCCCAAGCGCTATTTGCCTCACCTGCGCTGCGCTCCGATGGTAATGATGGGGGCTGCGCAGTTGCTCCACCCGGGCTTCTGGTCGGCGCTCGGCGCCTGATTTCGGCACGGGTTCCAACTGCAAGGCGACCCCCACCGCTCTCAAGGCCAGAATCTCGCCAGTTCTTTACAGATTAGCAGCTGTTCTCAGCGTGGGTGTGGATGGGCCTCCGCTCTCCTCCACTTCGGCTCCGTAGCCCCGGGGGTGTCTCAGGCCGCAGTTACCTTCCCCGTCTCATTGCCGGGCCCGCCTGTGCCTGCTCCGGACACCGGAGGGAACACCCACTGTTGGTCGGCGTCGGCGCGTTGCCTTCTCTTCTGGGCCGCCTGAGTCTTTCGGCGACTTCTTAGCCGCACTGGCCTCCAGGCCCCTTCACTACTTTAGGCCCGGCTCCGGCAGTCTCACTAGGCCACGATTTGCATGGCGGCGGATCGTCGCATCGGCTGGGAGTTTCGTGATGCGGGTAGGCTTGATGGGCAGCGGAGACGCTCCGGTTTCAGGATTTAGGCAGCAGCGCCGACGTTGGGCAGGATAAGTGGACGGATATTATGGGGAAAGCTCGTCAGGTCACAGAGCTCTGTTAAGCTGAGGCCATCTTGGCTGGTCGCTAGCCACGCCCTCTTCTTTTTACTTTTGACGTAATATTACAAAAGGGGAGCAAATGAGGGATAGTGAACCAGGACGCCCTCCACTCAAAAAACGCAAAAAACAAAGACCTGGTTACAGACTTCACATACAAGTACGATTTTCAAGGGAGCGTCCCTTATACCCATATTCCCGTTCCCCATTAACAATCTTAGATGGAGTGGTCCTATGATTGATTTCTTTGGTGGTTTATGCTTTAATTTGAGGTATTTTCTAGAAGCAAGTGGCAAACCTCTGTAACTGGCTTGCGGCCTCCCAATTAACCACTGAGTTTCTTTGCTCCAGAAGAAAACCTGGCAAAATGACTGATGGAAGATATAGAGGTATCAGTACCCATTGAGAAAGTTCTTTGCCTTACATTGTGATTTGACTTGTTGTAAAGTGTGGAAACTTCAGAAAGGGTAGACATTAAATTGTCTGTCATTACTAAAAGTGTGTGGAGTTGGGAATCCTTACTTGATCACCATGTTGATCTAGCCATAATTAGGATCCATTTGTACAATATCGTTTTTTAGATGTGAGTTTTTTTGTAACACTTGCAGGGAAATACTATTAATAAGGAGAATGCGGTGATCTTCATGATAATTATGAAGATGATTTGTTTTTATTTTTGGTACTACAATTATCATGACAGCATTAGCCAAGTATAAATGACAGCATGGAGTATGGCACATATAATGGTATGAAGGCTAGAATACACTATAGCATGAATTATCTGTGCATATCCGATGCCGGTAACTGTGCGAACAACAAAGACATATAATAAAATACAATAGCATATGAACCTTGGTATTGAGAGTGACAGGTATTGCCTCTGTTCAATTGATGGCATGAGCACTGGCATAAATTATGGCATGTTGCCTGACATCATAGCATGACCACCACACAGACAATGGTGTGATGCCTGGGACAAACGATGCCATGAACTCTGCACAAATGACAGCGCAAGCACTGCTATAATGAAGAATGAATTCCTGCATAACTAACATAAATGCATCCTGCCATTATTGATGACTATGCAGTCTCTCCCTCCTGGTGGTAATGCCTTTCTGCATTAATGCCTCAGAGCACTCTGACGGGATTGCACTTGACGTGCATTATGGCCAATTGCCCCTGACATAAATGAGGATAATACAATCTTACCCAGATGAGGACAACACCTTTCTTCTTCAATATGTGAATTGCCTTTGTCTTGAATAATGCTCTTGTGCTGCCACGCAGAACCCTAAATGCAACATTCACCATCCCAGGGTCTCAGATGAGAACAAAACGTCCAGTGTTAGGTCATCTGTTAATGCCCAAATGTTTGATCTTTATTCAATGGTAAAAGTGTAACAAAAACTAGCTGAACTGTGAAAGATAGTTTTGAGAAGGACAGGAAAAAGTGCTCAGAGAGAGTTAGGGCTGATTAAAAGAGAACACGGTTGCAATGCCTGCTAGGTCACTAGCAACACAAGTGCAATAATTACGTTCTACTAGTAGCAGGTGCAGCAACAAAATAAAAAGAGAAATGCTTTAAATGAAACAAATGAAAGTAGTTGGAAAGTAAAATTATAATAGGACCATTTAACAGTAACAGTAGTGAAAACCAATCCACATCAGTTGTGATTGTCCTATATCTCTGTCCATGACCAAGAGGTTAATTATATGTGTCGAAACAAATATGTACCCTGAGATGATTTCTTGAATTGCGAATGGCCTGTGGCATTAATGATATATCATCTCTCTGGAAAGTTATCTTTTTAATGTGGCCAATTATACGTTTGACTGGCGACTGTTGCTTGCAAATCTATCATTTGTGTCTACATGTGCGTTTGCCCTGCGACCCATTGGTCTTACCACTGCTGTTGCTCCATTTAAATTGAAATCCCAAATTTTCGGGTACCCAAAATCTGAGAGGCTTATTTGCAGTTTGGTGGACTGGGCCCTCCGCCACTTGTCCGACATGCTCGTAGTTCCCCAGCTCAATTTAGATTCAGGGGGACTGCCCTGTTTCTGCAAGTGTAGCCCCTGCTCTCTGCACTTTCGACCAGTGCATCTAGCTTGGCAGAGAGAGGAATTTCCGAGTCAACAGCAGTGCTTAATTTGTAAAAGAATAAGTGCCTGTAACCAAAGTTTTGCTCAGATGCCTAATATCGAAAGTCAGGGTGTCAAATACCAAGACTGCGCAATCTTGATTTTCAAATGTATTTATTTATTGTTTTATAGAGCGTGCATGTGACTCGTTATGGTATCAGAACACTTTACAGGGATAACACTTTGTATACAAGTATGAAATAGACAAAACACATAAGTAGGGATGGAAGGAAGTGAAACACTTGGGGAATAAACATGGTGTATTCAATATTCAGTTCATAATGCAGAGAAATCCAGCAATTACATATGTGGGAGTAACAGGTCAGTACAAGATGAATAGCAGCCAGTCATTCCAAAGTGTAGCTTAAGCAAAAATAAAGCAAGACCACTGGGCAGTGTGTGCAATACATGATTTATGGGAGGAACTTGCCCATTAGGAAGGTTTTGGCACCTGTTATAAAAATTGACAGAGAGGAATTCTTCTGAGGAAGGACGGCAGCAAGTTCCAGATTCTTGGTGTGGCCCTTGAAAAAGGGCGATTGTACGTTTTTCCTTTCGGAATCGGGGTGGCTGGAGCACAAAGTCTCTGGCGGACCAGGAGTTTCTGGCTCCTCCAGAAATTATGATTTTCTGGGCGAGATATGCAGGGGATTTCATGTGTAGCGCCTTGTGGGTGTAACATGCCAGTCTGATATGGATTCTGGCTTCAAGAGGAAGTCAGTTCAGCTCCTTCAGATGCGGTTGAATTTTTTTGAGTCTGTTAAGAGTCTGGCGGTGGCGTTGAGGCAAGCTCTTAGGGGGGCCGTGGAGATCTTGGATGGGCCAGAAAGGGTTGAGCATCTGTATTCAATTCTGAAATGAACTAATGCCTGGAACACCATTTTTAGGTCCGAGGCATCAAGGAAAGGTTTTAGTTTCCTCAGGTAGCTCAGGTGAAATCTGGCAGTTTAGCCATGGAGTTGATGTGGACTTACATATTCAGGTTGCTGTCAAGGATTATTATGAGAGATTTGGCAGATTCCAATATGGTCGGTTCGCAGTTTAGTTCCTGTAATCGACTTGGTCCATTCCTGGATGTCAGCGTTACTTTTAGGAAGGGAGATTAGAAGGAACTCAGTTTTTTGTGCATTTAATGTGAGCTGGTTGCAGCCGAGCCATTGAACAGTCAGCTTTAGGACCTCATTGCAAGAGTAGATCTATAGAGATGAGATTTTCATGTAGATCTGAGTAGCATTGGCTTACATGTGGAAGGAGATGTTGGTGGTACATAGAAACTCAGCTAACGGTTCAAGGTAGAGTTTGAAGAGAGTTGGGAAAAGAGTTGATCCTTAGGGGACTCCGATCGTTATCAAGGAAGGAGCAAATAGACTGTTGTTGACTAAGAATCTCTCTGTTAGGGGTCACGGGAATTAGTCACTGCCAGGCATTAGGGAGAAGTGGAGCACAGGAGAACTACATCTCCCAGCAGCAGCAGAGAACGTATGACGTCAGACGCACCGCCGTGCGTGTCGTACGGAAACCAGGGGAAAAGGAGGATTCGGCAGAAGACATTGATGATTATTCGTAAAGGTCCTGTCTTTTGTGCTCTCGATTTTGTGGCAGACTTTGAGTATCCTGGTTGGGTAAGAGTGCCATTGGGCACCGCTTATTTTCCTATTTGTACTTTTGTCAGAGGAGTGCCTTCCTAAACTCTCTCGGTGTGTCTTGTCATTCCAGCAATCCTTCAGATAGTTCTCTACATTGGAAAGTCCTTTTGCCTTACGGACTCATGCGAGGGACATATCTTGATTGTTCTTGAGTGGCAGACCTTGCTCTTATAATTTACGCTTAAAGGGATTTCTCCTTTCTTTGCCTGTTGGCGAGTCCTTGGGTGAGACTCATGCAGGGAGGGTTCTGTTTGCCTCATTGTTGACCAGGCTTTCTACATACACGAAGAGTGATTACCAACTCTCATATCATTTTGCTTTATTGCTACATATCTGAATACAGTATATGATGATGCTTCAAACTATGTAATACGTGTATTTTACGTCATTGTTGGCCTATGATTTTTAACCTCTTGACAATGAGCATTGTTTCGCTATTTGCTCAATTTTGTGTTTACATATCCACAGGGGTGGCTCGTGGCAGGTGGTTCTTTCTTTAGTGTTCTCATCCATCTTACACAGATACGAAGTGTAGGTGTTCCTTACAGGTAGAGTTATTACATACACTAAAGGGATATTGCGGTGAGGTTGATAGTATAACACTTATATATTCTTCTATCCTGTTCAATTGCAGTATACCGTATAAGGAAGCAAGATCACCTGCTCACCACCCATTTCTGCAAGGAAACATTTTCTGTCTTTACAGGTTAGTTGAAGATGGAGTTCATGCAGTCTTTGAGGTAGTGGTCATAAATATCGTATCTGGATTAACACATATTATAATATTTCCTTTTGTGTTCACAAGTCTCCCTCCCCATTGTCCCCATCCTTCCCTTTCCCTGCTTGACCATCCTAAAGTCTGCTTGTACTCATATCCAGACATGGAGCTGTCAAGAGGTGGGCCCCTAAGAGCATCGGTTCAATCCTGAGCATACGTTTAGACTTGGGTCACTTCGAGAGCGGTTCTGGAGGAAGGATCTAAACCATTTGAGTACAGTTCCACATCCTGCGTTTGAGGGGTTCAAGTAGTTTCTCGTGGTTGACTGTGTTGAATGCAGAGGATAAATCTAATAGAATTAGGAGAAAAGTTTTGCCTTGGTCAAGGGCTTGTAGTGCATCATCCACAATATGGAGAATAGTAGTTTCCGTGCTGTGCCCAGGACTAAACCCCGATTGGAATTTGTCTAGCAGATTGAAGTTGGTGGTATGTTGGGTCATTTGAAGTTGCACACTTTTCTCCAGAGCTTTTGTTAGAACTGGTTTTTGGATATTGGTCTGAAATTCTGTGGAGTAGCAGGATTCAAAATAGTTTTTTATTAAGATGGGGACAATTTGACCGGCTTTTAGAGAGTCAGGTTTCGACCCTTGTAGAAGGGAGGAGTTGATTATTGTAGTCCAAATAGGAATGATAAATTGGGAGGTCACGGACAAGCAGTTGGAGGGGAATGGGTCATTAAAGTGGTATTTGGATTTAAGGAGGATAGCATTTTTTAGATGGAATGATTGTCATATAATTTGAAGTTGGACCAGTGAGCTTGGTTTTTGGGTGTTGTCTGATGAGGAAGAGAGGAGATATGGAACCCGGCAGGAGGAGGATCGGGTGTTGGTGGTGGAATTAAGTTTTCTTCCTAGGGATGTAATTTTGGCTGTAAGGAACGAGGGGAACTCCTCACAGGTTATTAGGGATTTTGAGGTTTCTTTGGAAGTTTTAGCTAGCTTGTTAGATTGGTGTTTGACCATTTTAAAGAGCTTGTGAGGTCTGTTCTTAGCCTTTTCCCATTCTGATCTAAAGAACTCTTTTTTAGATTTGAGGATGTTCCTGTTGTAAACATTTCGGTCTGTCAGAGAAATTTTAGTTGGTAGGCTGTGGGGTGCTGTCTCCAGTTTCTTTCTGTCAGCCGGAGGATATAATCTCACGCCCCTTTCCTCCACCACCAGACACTACTTGCCCCTTCAATAGCTCCTGCAGATTCCAGCTTTCTTCTTCTCCCATTTGTATTTTTCTCTCTCTTGCGCTGCATCAAGGTTTATTGAGTTGAAATGAGTACCGCCTAAGAATTGGCTCACAACCAGTTTCACCTCCCAATTTGCAACAATTTAATAACGAAAAAACTGGTGGGCTCTGTTGAAATCTTAAAATGAAAACTAGTCCTGATAGATTATGCATTCTTTTCTCTTCAAGTAAACTCCTCAGTCAAGATAAAGTAATATCACACTTTTAGAACTTAAGTGAAGAGGAGGAAAGGACGTAGAAGTTATCAGGAATAATTTACATTCAAAGAATTCAAGAGAGTATCCTAGTCTTTTTGTGAAGAAATATTTTACCGACACCTCCATTAACATTAGATAGCCAGTCAATGGACCTCAGACTGTCTGCCCTGTTGAGAGAGAATGTTTCAAAATCACTTTTTTCCTGTTTGAGACCTCCAGGGATAGCCTGAAAGCATGCCAAACAAGTAATAGGGTTAATAAGCCCCACAGGCTGGGAAAACACTGCCTGGACATCAGGGCCATTGGGCTTATTGTTTCTACAAAATATCTCAAACTTTGGAAGTTTGTTTTTGAGAAACAAAAACAAAAATGATATATACGCACCATAATGCTGTCAGAGGAGCTACTGTGGTGGCCACTCCCATGGAGGCCCGTAGGTCTCCACCTCCCACTAAATTTGGCAGCAAGCAGTCCGCCAGGGCAGCGAATTGCATTTCTGGCAGCGAGTTACATTCCTGGCTGCAAATTGCATTCATGGCGGAATGCAGTACCGCCCACCAAAGCTCAATATTAGCTAGTAAGCTTTCCCTTCAAACGTGAAAAAGTGGGCTTTTCTATGTTCTGAAAAACAGATAATGAAAAATGAGCTGCCAATTTGTTAGCGGGCCTGCTTGACAGTGGTGGCTGGCATCTATTGAGGGTGGGGGTGGGCAAACAAAAGATAAAAAGAAATGCAGATACCAATCCTGATAACTGTGATTACGTCCTCCTCACTCTGACCTCGTCTGCTGCTGGGACTGCAGGGCAGACCCCAACAAACTCCACCAACCAATGCAGGACTGCTCACCTGCTGTTAACCAGCATGTGAGCAGTGCCCTGATTAGTGGGAGTGACCACTGTCGCCACTCCCGAGGATGGGAAACATCCTTTACAACGCAACTTTTACCACGCAGTGCTTTTACGACGCAACTTTTACAACGCAAACCATTACAACGCATTGCGCGGGGGGGCGCTCTAGGATAGGGAATAGGTTTAATGTACTATCCAACACCTTCCCTACTATCCACGGGGACTGGAGTTGGAATGGTAAATTAAACTATTCACTATCCAGCGCCCCAAAGCACTATGCGTTGTAATGGTATGCGTTGTAAAACTCGCGATGTAAAAGCATGCGTGGTAAAAGCATGTGTTGTAATGTCATACATCCCCGCGGATACTAGATGCTTGCACTAGCTCTCAATATAGCTGAGTTGATAGTTTTAAAGTGCGCATGTGTGGTCGGCCATCTCAAGACGCTGGCCAAAGATACATGCGCACTTTAAACAAGTGCAAAACGCAGTCCTCTGCCCACCACTCCTTCCTGCTCACTGAGCAGGCCCGGCCCCATCCAGGTGCTCGGTTCAGGATAGGACGATAAAAAATGACATGGTAATACCTTACCATTTATTTTTTATCTCTAGGGCTTTGGGGGGCACATAAGTAGGGCAACGCTCCCCTGCTCCAATGCAGGAACCACCCCTGCTGCTTGAATGTTATTCCCTTTCTGAAAAGGATCTTCTATAATGCTTGAATAATTCCTTTTGCGTGCTAGGTTTGTCTTCCATACTTGCCCAACATCATGTCATGCTGTCTTCCCAGTTGTTTCTTACAGGCTATCGAGTATAGCTGCCAACATACTTTTTTATGTTGTCAGAAAGAGAGACCTCAGCTCTAAATCCTCCTATCTTTCCTTGCCTCGATCTATATATTGGGAAGCAGCAATAAGTAGAAAAGGAAAATGAAGGTTTTGACTGGTGCATCTATAGATGTGATGATTTTATCGTCTCTGGCCTAGTTTGTGCTGGATTGTCCCATAGGTTATGCTGGGATAGGACTCAAGTTGCGCTTCACTGAAAAGGCCCATATAGGCTTACACCAATCTAGGGTTGTTTGTGTTCAAATTTAGAAAGGAACTAGTTCAGCTGTTCCGGCTGGACTGCTCTTTTTGAAGCAGTACCAAGTTAGTTTTGTATAAGGTGATCCCTGTCTGATGTGGTATAGTGGGCGGATAGGATGGACGGGAATAGGGCTTTAGTGATTGCTAGTGACTGAGTATTTTGCAATGGTAAAGGCCCCAAGCATGTTTCAAGACAGTGTGTGTCTCTGCCTTGAGATCTTCAAATGGACTCAAATGTACTCTGTAGTTTGGAAAGCACCTTCATGAGCACCACTCCTTTACAGAGTGTGACTTCTCAGAAATTAGCAAACCTCCCACATGACCTGTATTTCTTCTATGTGGGCCTGTTAGAGTTCCATGAGCCGACCATAACTCAATTAAGTAGATCATAGGCATGTACATACTACTGTTTATCTTTTTATTAGAAAAAAAATATTTTGTTGTTTATATGCTTTATAAAAACAGATTATCAGACCACAAAAAGTCATAAAACATGCATACAGTTATTCCACATAATTACACAAAGGATAACTGCCTTGTGCAGATAAAACAAATAGACAATTGTACAAATATGATGGAATATAGACCAGTTATTACATAGAAAACCCCCTAGAGTCAGCCACACCTGACCAACCTCACCTCAAATATACCAATACACTATCATTCTTTCCTCTCATACTTAAACTGCCCAACCCATTACATACACTGCTGCAATTGACATTAGAAATATATAAAAAAAACAATTTCGGATATAGTGTTGTAGGATGGGGAAATACAACCAAGTTGATGCACGTTTCAGTGGATATTCAAATTTGTTACCACCTTCATCAGGATCACCCCTTTATTTGTTTAAAGCAGAGTGAAGGGGATATCGTCTGGGTGCCCACAGCTCATTGTAAACGTCCTTAATTAATTCACGAGAATCCTAAGGATAAGCCAAATTCATCCACCACAGGGACAGGAATTCAATAAAAACATTTCTGTGACATATGTATCTTATAGGTGGCTCTGGTATCCAAGATTACATGCTTGAAATATGCTATGGTTTTTAAATTAATCAACAACATACATGCCAGCACTGAATCAATAGTTTATAAACACTTTGCTTTTTCAAACCACACATGACAATCATTATGATTGGAAAAAACTGATTTATTTATTTTTTTAGTAAAGTCTGAGAGGAGAATTGAGAACGTATTTGTCATTTTTTGACCATAATATTTTTCATTCAGATCTATTAAAAAATGTCATAGACCACAATACAACTCAACATACCCATGTTATAAATTACATATAATGTGTACACATATAATTTTGACAAAATACAAAACAAATTTGTGAGTTAGGGTTCCACAAACAATTAGAAAATAATAATAACAACGACATACACGTGAAAAAATGAATAAACTCATAAAAAAGCGCAATCAGCGTGTTGTGAAGATTTGTATAAAAAAAATGCCTATAGCCTTTTTTCTACAACCCACTTCTAGGCAGAGGCCAAACAGTGTGGCAATCAGTTTAACCTATATAATTTAGTTTATGAATTGTCAATTGATTTTAGAAAAAAGAGTGGTTAAACTGCTACAGATTACATATTCACTTGTTTTTTTTGTAAAATTTGTATTTAGAAGTTTGCAGGCAAAGGAGAAGAAAGGAAAGTGAAAGAAAGTAAGAAGAGTAATACAAGCGACATTTCCGCCAAATGCCCCTCACAGGGGACGCTGTAGAGAGCTCTCAAAGGATACAAATGGGAGGTTGCAGTGTAGGGTGGCATGGCTTTATAGCAAAGTTCAGTTCGTAAGTCCAATGCACGCCAAGGAGTTCTAGGCGGAAATCCGTCCTTGGCCAAGTGACCGGCAAAGGAAATAGCGCAGCAAAAGGTTCAGAAGTCTAACAACCCCCATGGGCTAAGTAGTGTCGCAACAATTAACAAACCCACATACCCAACTGGTTCCCCCCCTCCCCGCCCCCCCCCGGTGGTGGCAACAACACTCTCATGCATTACAAGTCTCAACGTCTATACGATCCAATTAAACCTGGAAAAGGTGAAGTGGGCAGACCGCAGATGGTTGGCCTCGTGACAGGAAGCGGACCAGAGGGCCCCATTGGAACATAACATTTTTAAAGTTGCCCAGGTAGGTGTCCGCCATTCTCTCCATGCTCAGTAGACCCCATAGTCTCGCATGCCACAGTGATGAGGCTGGGGCATTTGATTTCTTCCATGCCGCAGCCAACGTGAGCTTGGCGGCCCCCAAGCACAGCCACAGGATACGTTTATCTGCTTTAGTTTGATGTTCTAACAGCGGGTCACGGAGTCCCAACAGGACATGAGCCATTGAATCCGAGATCGGATACCCCAGGACGTCCTTGATGTGGGATAGAATTTTAGCCCAGAAGGGGCGAATGATCGGGCAGTCCCACCAGATGTGGCGGAAATCCCCCAGTAGGCCACAACCTCTCCAACACCTATCCGAAGAAGCTGGGAAAATTCGATAGAGCTTGGACGGGTAAAGATACCAATCGTGCATGGTCTTTAAGTGGGCTTCCCTAAGATTCACCGAATGATTGTGCGTCATGATATCACTCCAAAGGTGCTTCCATTCGTCATTGGAGACGTCGCGGCCCAGAAGGACCTCCCAATGTTCCATGTAGCGGGGGCGCGGAGAGATCGTAGTGGCCAATAGCAGCCCGTACAAGAAAGAGATCGTCCCTCTCATAGTGGAGGTGCGGAGAAGAATGGAGAAGGTGGCCAGGTAGCGGCTTTGCCCACCCCCGCCGATGTTGCCCAGTGGAGAAGTTGGTTGTGGCGAAAGCGCTCAGTGACCGGGATCCCATAGTCACGCATGCAGTTGTGGAACGTGAGTGGGGCCACTCCATGGAACAAATGCGTGAGCGCCCTACAACCTTCCTCTCTCCACAGTCTGAAGGGCCCCTCCTGCAATGCCGGCGGAAAGGCCGGGTTGAAGTGAATGGGGATGGAAACGTGGTCCAGCGGTCGTGTCCCACACCTTCAGGACTGTGCTAGTAGGAGTGCTAATGTAGGCATTCTTAGGCCTGTCTACTTTGGGTTTCCAGACCAAGTCCCAGATCGATCTCCCAGCCACACTCCTATCCATATGTAGCCAGTGCTTCTCTGAGAGCTGCTGGGACCATTCCACTAGCACACGTAGCTGCGCGGCTTTATAATATAAATGCATGTCCGGGAACCCCACTCCACCCTCCTTCCTCGGTCGGCGCAGCGTCGTGAAGGAGATTCGTGCCCGTCCTCCCTGCCAGACAAATTTCAGCATCAAGGTTTTCAAGCGCCGGAAAAAGTCCACCTCTATGGGAATGGGAAGGGCCTGGAAGAGATAAAGGAACTTAGGTAGGAGGACCATCTTAAGAGCATGGATCCTACCAAGCCATGAAAGAAACTTCGGTTTCCACCGGTCCAGATCTGCTCGCATCGCAGCTAGCATTGGGGGGAAGTTAGCCGCGAATAAGGATCCTATAGTAGAGGTCAGGCGCAGGGAGTCACCTCTTAGCTGGCACCGTGTCCCAGGCCAGGACACTGCCCACGCGCCCTCCGGTTATCCCACGGAGCCCGCGTTGAGGCCTATGCAAGTGCCCCTCAACGAGGCTTTGCAAGCGTCCCATGTATTGAACACAGACGTGTCCAAAGTTGGGTTGAGAGTCAGGAATTCCCTGATAGCCTTCCTAAGCTCCTTACAAGAGGTATCATCCCTAATAGGCGCCGCCGGAAAATACCATTTCCGAAAGCCATCTCCCCCTACCGACCACTGCAGCATGAGGACCAGTAGGCTATGATCTGAGACAGAGAGCGGGAAAACCTTGGAATCACGGACATCTCCCCTGAGTGCTTGGCTCAAAAAAATATGGTCTATGCGGGAGTAGGACTGGTGAACGTGGGAGAAGAATGTATAATCTCGGGCCTGGGCGTGCACAGTGCGCCAGCCATCGATCAGTCCCAGATCGCCCATCCGGTCCTTCGTTTCAACAGAAAAGACCCCGGAGTCCGCCCTCTGGGCGCAAGAGCTGTCTAAAGCTTTGTCCCAGACCATGTTGAAGTCACCCAAGAGAAACAAATGCCCCTCTACAAATTCCCCCATCTTATCCAACAAGCCCTGAAGAAAGCTGTTCTGCTGAGCATTGGGAACATACACCACCACAAACGTACACAAGCGGCCGTACAGCAACCCCTTGACCCTCAACCACCGGCCTTCCTTATCACAACATACCCCCATAGGCTGGAAGTGGAGGGATGCCCGAAAAAGAAGAGCCACCCCCCTGTGCTTGCTAGAGGCAGAAGACCTATAGATGAGGGGAAATTGCCTGTGTCAGAGCCGGAGCTCGTCTCTGCGCGCCAGATGGGTCTCCTGGAGACCCACCACATCTAGGTGATGGTCTGACAAGTATTTCCAAACCTTTTGGCGTTTCTGCGGGGAGTTGAGACCCTTCACGTTCCACGTGCCAACGCTAAGAGGCATGAGGAAAGTCCAGGCCCCACCGCTTCACATTCGCTAAGTCAACATACCTCTGCCCCCTCCGTACCACAAATATCCAAACCCCCCCCTCTCACACCCGGCCCCCTCCGCACGCACTCGACCAGTCTCTCCTCTCCCCACCACTCGCACCGGCCCCCGGTCCCATGAGTCCAACAGGCCCGCACCCACATCAGATAGGGGGAGGTCCCAATCGGGGTACCACACCCTAGATTGCATCGATTAAGGAGCTCATTATTCCAATGCCAATGAACCGCTCCCCTAGGGAGAGCAAGACTCGCAGCAAGCATCCAGCGGTCACCACCACCAACCAACCCACCCCATCCCCCATCCCAACTACCCCCCCCCCCCAAGCCCTCCAACCCCCCCTCCCCAACATGCAAATAACCCATAGAATTAAACTCAACAGTCCCAGAGGATAGCAGTCCGAAGAGACCTCCTCCGGTCGGGACATCACTGGTTGATCCCCTAAGGCCACGGTCCGGGGTGTCTTCTCAAAAAGTACAATCATACCCACGGTACCTGAGTTCATGTGCCCCTCCGGCACCATCGGCCATCCGACTATGGGTTAGGCCGCTCCGGAGCTCTGCTGGGAAGAAGCCAGTGTCACTGAGGCCACGGAAGCCACCGCCGCACCTCTCTCCTGTAAGCTGAGCGTGCGGTCCGGCCTCCTGCTGTCCATCTCCAAGCCCACTCTATGCCACGAGGAGGACCGCCGCCGCCTCCGAGAAGGTGAATTGCCAGCCGTCGACGAAGGAGTCGGGTCATCAATGCCAAGAAGCTCTTTCGCCACCTGTAGGGAACGGACCTGTGCCAGCCTGTTTTGCCATCGAAAGACGATGCGGAAGGGGTGACCCCACGAGTAGGAGATGTTACGTTCTCTCAGGAAGGCAGTCACCGGGCGGAACTCGCGCCTCTTCTGGAGCGTCGAAGCCGCCAAGTCTTGATACAGTTGAGGACGGTGCTCACGGAACTGCAGGGACGGAAGGTCCCGCGCCTTCCGTAAAATACGCTCTTTTAGCTGGAAATCATGCACACAGACCAGAATGTCAGGGGGCGGCCCTCCTCCCCGTCTGGGCAGACCCACCCTGTGGACTCTATCCATCTTGATGTCATGCAGTTCCTCCTCGCCAAGAATCTGTAAGAAAAGTGCCAGGACATAACCACGAAGATCACCCGCCTCACCATCCCATGGCACAGCTCGTATGCGGATATTGTTCCGGCGGGAACGGTTCTCCAAATCCTCCGTGTGGGCCTGGAGGTAAAGGTTCTGCTCTGTAAGTCGGATCACGTCCTGCTGCAGTTGGTGGACATCGTTCGCCGTGCTCAGATCATGATCTTCCAGGGTGGCCACCCGCTCCCCGATGCTGTCTACATCTCTGCATACCTCACGAAGATCCGACGCCAATTGGGTACGGAGCTCAGAAATGTCCTCTTTTATCGATGTAAAAAGTTCCGTCATTAAGGCCTTGGTAGCGGGGGCCTCATCGTCTGAGTGCCCAGAAGACGCGCTAGGTCCCGGTGATGCCGGTTTTTGGATTCCCTTGGGCTGTCCCTTCTTGCTGGGTTTCCCCTTGCGCTGCGAGGAGGACATCGTTGCGCCTCTATTCCTCCTAGAGGCCAGTCCGACGCAGGGAGTCACCTCTTAGCTGGCACCGTGTCCCAGGCCAGGACACTGCCCACGCGCCCTCCGGTTATCCCACGGAGCCCGCGTTGAAGTCTGCAATCCAGATGTCACCCAGCGTCACCTCTCCGCAGTCCGCCGCCACACGCCTGCTGTACCTTAATACAGGGAGGAGCCCGAAGACCAGGCCAAGCAGCACCACCGATTCAAGCCCGCATCTCCGTGAGCCTCTGGGCCCAGCTCCAACGTCCAAGGTCTCCAGCCCTGCAGCGAAGCTCCGTCCAGAAGTGGTCGCCACAGCTGAGATGCCGGGTCGCCAGCACCCGGATTAACTCTCCGTGCCTTTCGGGGGTGGAGGGAAGGCACACTCCAAGATAGCCGACCAGACCGCTAGCAAGCCGCCGTGTAGGTCAGGGGTCCCCAGCGAGCACACGTGGCCTCGGCCCTTCCAGCTATGGCACGGCCTGCGGCGCACCAAGACCATGCATCGCGTCCAGAAACTCCGCAGATATCGGGACCCGACAGTAGGGCGGGCCGCAGCACCCGCTCCGCTCCTCCGCGGCAACTAGGCCGCCGTCCCCGGAAGCTTGTTTCCTTTCCAGTAAAGAATTGGCTTGGTAGTTTGGTCTGCCCTGTTCCCATGATGCACTGGGCCAGGGTCAGACTAATTTGCATGTAGCCAGGTTCTGAGCTGGGATGGTGCAGTGAGCTAAAAAACGGTGATGGATCAAGCCCTGATCTTTTGACTGGGTAGGAGTGTTCTGCTTAATTCAGATACTCTGTCCATCACCACCCCCTTTATGAATCGTTTTGGCCACCACAAGTGTGGAAGGGTATGCTCAGATGTGAGTCCCTTGCTCACTGCACCATCAGGATTCAAGCAAGCCGGGCCGAAGACGGCTGTAATGCCAGAAACCGGTCCCCGGAAGCTTGTTTCCGTTCCAGTAAAGAATTGGCTTGGTAGTTTGGTCTGCCCTGTTCCCATGATGCACTGGGCCAGGGTCAGACTAATTTGCATGTAGCCAGGTTCTGAGCTGGGATGGTGCAGTGAGCTAAAAAACGGTGATGGATCAAGCCCTGATCTTTTGACTGGGTAGGAGTGTTCTGCTTAATTCAGATACTCTGTCCATCACCACCCCCTTTATGAATCGTTTTGGCCACCACAAGTGTGGAAGGGTATGCTCAGATGTGAGTCCCTTGCTCACTGCACCATCAGGATTCAAGCAAGCCGGGCCGAAGACGGTTGTAATGCCAGAAACCGGTCCCCGGAAGCTTGTTTCCTTTCCCGTAAAGAATTGGCTTGGTAGTTTGGTCTACCCTGTTCCCATGATGCACTGGGCCAGGGTCAGACTAATTTGCATGTAGCCAGGTTCTGAGCTGGGATGGTGCAGTGAGCTAAAAAACGGTGATGGATCAAGCCCTGATCTTTTGACTGGGTAGGAGTGTTCTGCTTAATTCAGATACTCTGTCCATCACCACCCCCTTTATGAATAGTCCTCAGGCCGGCGTACTTCATGTGTCCGGGAGTCCCGGGCCGCTCCTATCCCGACTCTACCCCACGCGCCCCGGCCAGGGGCTGCCGAGATGTCCGGGGCAAGTCTCCGCCGCTCCAGGTCCGCCAAAGTACCTCCGCTCGTCCCGTCGCTGGCCCTGGTCTGCCTCCGTCACTGGGCCGCAATCCCCGTGGGTCGGATACTCCTCAAGCCGGGAGGCGGGCCCTTCGGCAGTCCGGGCTCCGTAGCCTCCGGCAGTCGGGAATTGCCGACGCGGTCAATCTGTAGGTGGGACCGGGTTATCACCCGCGGCTCCGGGTGATCCTTATCAGCTCTCCAAGGCCGCCACGGGTGCCAGCTCACTCCCAACGGTCCGCAGTCCCCTGAGGCCCACAATGCCGCGCCCGGGCCTCGTGATGCGCCAGCTCCAGGTCCGGTGCCGTTCCGGGGGTACCTCTGCTGTGAGCTCGGGGCTGTCGGTGACACACGGCCTCCAGCGGTTACAGGCGCTTCCAGTGGGCTGTGAAGGAGCCCTGGGTCAGTGCTTAACAAGGCTATAGAAGGCCCGGCGCCGGAGGGGACTTAAAGCACGTCCTACTCCGCTGCCATCTTGGCCACGCCCCCCATATTCACTTGTTTAGTCATGAAACGAGCTCTACGCATTTTGAACCCTTAAATTCCTTTTGGGGGGGGGTTCTCTTCAGGACCAGGAACGAAAACAAAGCTGGCAGAAGAGAAACTGAGAGTGTCCTTATATTAACACTTACACCTTCATGTATACAACTTGTTACTCCCTTTTCACTTCAACTACTCATTTACCTTGGGGAGGTTACTCAATCTCTACTCCAACCATGGATCTCTTGGTTATTCCACGTTGGAAAAGTGTTAATTTTATAACCTAAAACAATGACAAGAAAAAGAAGGAAAAGAAGAAGAATATAAAGTGCATAGTGCTATGTATGGAATGCAGCTGCCTCAAGAGATTCACGATCCTTAAACTTCATGAATTCACTGAGACCATACTCAAGTGCTTAGTACAACGTCAAAGATCTTATTCCTATATTGTACACCTTAAAATTATGGGGTATCAACCACATCTCATCCTCTTTTTTACACAAACTGCAATATAATGAATGTAAAGTGCATAGTGCAATATATGAAATGCGACTGCGGTATATCCTTGGGTCTTACATGAAGTTTAACCTACTACTAAAGCGCCATATGTGCAAAGTGCCGTACTCTCTACGTAAAATATTATGTTTCTCTCAAATAATTTTTGAGTCCTTTTTCAGAGGTCCATCTTCTGAGGAAACAAATCAGAAAAAAGGAAGAAAGAGAGGAGAACATATCCAGGAAAGGGCAAAGAGGCAAAACATGAGAAGGCATGAGAGAGAGGAAAAGAATAAAGGGAAGAGATCTAACTTGGGACCACTCTAAAGAAAGGGGATTCAAAATCTAAAACATCCATATGTGGCAGTCCCATGTATGATCTTTAGAAATTTCACTGCAATCTGGCTCACAATCATAGATGGACATACAGTTCTGCATCCGTATTTTGGCCCCAAGCTATCTCTGTTCTTTTAGATAATATCAATCGGGATTCCTGCTATCTCAATTCTCTTTCTCAATCACCTCCTCTAGGGTGGGCCTTAACATGTCTAATGCCAAAGTAACTAAATGTCGATAAGGACCGGTTTTGAAATTGTTTGAAATTGCAGGTCACAGGATAACTTTTTTCACCATTCTTTATAGCTCTTATATGTTGCAAGATTCTCAGTTTCAATTTGTTTACTGTGCTGCCCACATATAACTTCCCACAGCCACATTTTATTATATAAATTACATAGTCAGTATTAAATGTAATTCTGTCCTTAATCAGCACTTCATGACCATCATTTGTTCGATAGCTTTTACAATTCAGGCCATATTTACATGCTTTGCATCTCACAAAGCCTTCCATATTCTTCGTTAGCCAGTTCTCTTGATCTTGTTTTTGGTCTTTATTTTGATAATAGTGTCTAGATGTTAAAATATCTCCCAGTGATTTCACTTTTTTCGAGGTTATTTGTGGTCCTTTCTCTACAACCTTCCCAAGATGTTCATCTTTTTTTCTGGACATGGCAGTTTTTTAAAAGGATCCTCTTGATGTTAACACCTTGCGTGCTGCCGTCGGCCATTGGACGTCGCGAGCACTACCTCGCTGGTGCTGTGAACGTCCAACAGCCGACGCGGCCCGCACGTTTTGCGGAAGTGCTGCACTGCCGAAAAATCGTGGCCGCGGCAAAGGGGTTAAATTGGGCCATATTGTATTCCAAGAATAACCTATTCACTCCCTAATCCTTTCAATTTTTGATGTTTTACTGTAGGTCACAATCATTATGGTTGAGACCCTCAAGGAAAAGATCAAATTCCTTTTCACTCCCTTCCCACAAGATAAATAAGTCATCAATGAACCGGGTTGTGGAAAAGTAAATTTTGCCATGTCGTATGTGCCTACGTGTTCCCCATCCTATGTTATATGTGCATGATCGATATGCATGTATTCCCCTATGATCGATTAAAGACGCAATTACAGTTGTGTCCATCTCTAGTATGTCAGTTTCCAGTCTTCGTGAAAGCAACGAATATTAGGCCTATGTAAACCTACGTTGCCACGTTTTACAGTGTGCACGTTAATTCATTGAATTGTCCCCGTTTCTAGGCCTCAAAAGGGCCCGGACTCAGATTCAGCTCCTGTTTCCTGAACCCTCTCCGAGGAGCGATACAGCCCCCACCTGCATCCCTGACCCTTAGCTTACTTTCATGCCATGCAGTGCCCGGCCCGGCCTAGCTCTGCCTCCCAGTCTGCCAAGAGTATGTTATGCTTCTAGTTATCAGTTCAGTCCTCCTTCTCTGCATTCCTAAGCTACTGAATCGCATCAATAGTTTCCGTCATGGTCTAGCCTTTATGTCTCCATGTAAGAGAAATACTGTATTAATATTCATAGAATATTCCTCGCACACGCACTACATGTAGAATTATGCATGCACCAGTTTTAGCGTCTATTAGCCTTTGCCCTGATAACTTTTGGATTCTATCAACATGTACTCTAAACACCAGATACTAGATATGCCTAGGTACATGTCGCTCTGACACTCCAGACTTTAGTCTCCTCTTCTAGCGCAGAAGTCATAGCCCCCAGTTCTCCCTGGTAACACGTCATTGTCAGTTTGCGCGCACCACTAGGTTAGAGGTCCCAGCCGCTCAGGTAGCCCCCTCCATGTTTCCGCCCCGTTTATGACATATTCTGTTACGTTTACATCACATGTCTATGTATACGCCCTGTACACGCCTTCTTGTTACATCATTTTGCCTTATCTTTCGCGACTGTTACGAACCACGCCTACTGCTACGCCTACTGTATTGAATGTAATGTATTTTGTTTAACTATATATATTGTGCACCGATATTAAAGTTTGCTAGCCAATTCCCAGATCCTGCCCCCGGCAGCTGCCATCCTATTCCCGTACAGGCTGTCCTGTTCCTGTCCTTTATGCCTGATTAAAGCCTGTAAACTTCAGCTACCTCGAATCTTGACTCTTATTTATTGAGCTACCTGTTTATTGATTATTCTGAAAAATAGATCCGGTAATAATTTATTTATTTACCACATAATGGCGCCCGAATAGGGACTTGCCCTTTCCCCACGCGCCGGAGAAGCCACGCAGGCCCCCTGATCCTCTGCAGCCGTGACGGAACCATACCGTGCACGTGCAGATATTTCTGCTTCAAGTATCCCTCAGGCCCACGGAGGAGACGGAGGTTGCGGTCCAGCGTCCAGACGAGGCGGTGAGGAACGCGGCGAGTCCCGACCAGAGCCCAAGCCGAGAGTCCAAGGTCCGAGGTATCCGGAGGCCCACCTATAACTGAAGTCCGAAGTTCGTCCGTCCGTTGTCGTAGCAGTCCAGTCCAGTCCGAGGCCTTCCGTTCTTGCTGCCCGGTGAGTACCGTTGCTGGGGTAGTATCTAGACAGGGTCAATTAATTTGTCTCTGGTCCGTGGGTTTGGGTACGCAAATCCAACACGAAGTGTTCACTTAGGTGGACGCGGGTCCTGACGTGTCTCTTTATGGGACCGGTAAGTTTCGTGCTGTTTTAGCAGTACATCTAGTCATTCTAGTAAGTTCTGTTCTCGAGAAATTCATGTGTTCTGTTTTCAGTATTTCAGGTAATATTCTGTCCGAACTGTTATTTTAAATGTTATTCCATGTGTTTTCAATGTCGTGGTATGAGTGATTTGTTTTCTTAGTTATTATTGTGTTTATCGTGTATTGTATTGTGTCCAGACTCCAGCCTAAGTTATGCCTCTGTTCTCGAAATTACGTCAGTTAAGAACTAGAAAAGGTCTGCTAGAGGAAGCAGTTCCTGTCCCGCCTAGGGACAGTCCAGGTCATTTTATGTATCACAAGCATGGCATAAGTTCCATATTATATCTAGACTTATGGGTGGAGTACACCAAGGAATTAGAAGAGAAATATAGATGGCCCGTATCAGGTACGTGGGATGCCGAGTGCATCATGCGAGTAGAAGAAGTATTATGGAAAAAGAAAGCCAGACAGTCCCAGAAAGATGCCATCGAGTTATGGCGCAAAGGATCTCATAAAAGAACTGAAAAAGAAATCAGAAAGTCAGAATTAAGTAGAGAATCCTCAGAAAGAGCCCAAGAAAGGGAATTAATGGAAGTAGGTGAACGAGTTAAAGCCGAACAGTCAGACAGACAGAGAAATGCCCTCATTAAGGGTATGTATCCTCTTCTTGCCGAGGGCTTGCCGAAAGCAACCCCGGAAGCACCATGTAATTTTCCGCCGCCATTAGTTCCGATTAAGCTACGTCACAAACCGACCGCAGCTGATATTTTTCTCTCGTCCTACTTGGACGACACAGTCCCCGAATATGCAAATACTGCTCCGCCAGCTCCTGTAAATAATGTAATTCCTGTTCCTCCAGCCACCGGGGCACATGTTACAGCACCTGTTACGGTACCCCCGGTCCAGCCCACAGTACAAGTACCCGCTACATCAGTCACTCTGCCAGCCCGTACAGTACCCGTCGACAATTCTAGTTTAGGAGCCGCGGGGGGGGGGGGAGATCCTCCTCGTACCCCGCCGCCACACAAACGTCTGTCATTACTCGAGTTACATGAACGTGCGTTACAGCGTACGCCCAAACAGCAGTCCGTTGCAGATATCAAACGAGCTCTCACCGAATGCCGTTATGATTCAGTCCCAGGCGAGAATGATATGGTCATATATTAATTGCGTGTAAGACGGGTGACCGAGTATTTGGACACCCTACCGAATATGAAAGAAGATCTAGACAGAATATATCGTTTCATCCGTACAGGAATAGACCCAGAAAGTATTGGCGAAGCCATGTCTCAAAGGAAAGCCGAGACTCAGCTCATGCTTTTAAAGTTTCTAATCAATTGTTTAATAAGGGAACAAGATTATCCGACTAAAGATCCGACCGAAATGAGAGTCCTGACAAGGTGGAGTGATCATATAGCCGAGGGAAGACACAAGACACTAAGTTGTATAGAGAGTATGTACAAGAAAATTCGTAAGGAAATAGTAAGGTTACACGAGAAACGCAAAGCAGCACAAGTAAGCGAGAAAGAAGATAACTCTGATACTGAAGAGGTAGACGACGAGAATCCCACCAGAATAGCGTATGTAGGTAGAACTAGATTTCCCGACCGACATTCACGTCTAGAACACAAGAAAGTTTTTCCTCTTCCAGTACCAGAACAAGTTTCTCTTGAACAAGTATTTCAAGCTACCGATCACATTCTGAAATCACGAATCGGTTATAGTGAACTTAGTACTATGCATGAACAAGAACTAGCCCGATCAGCAGTTCGATGGACTACTGATTCTACCACTTTTCCAGACGAAATAGTGGCACAAATGTTTCTGAAACTGCCCCCAGCCGAGCAGCGACTGGTGGGTATGTATATGATACAGCACCTCATTACACTGTATGAGGGACAACATTCTGATCCAGGTCCGTTACATGATGTTCTGAACGAGTTACTCCAGTATAGATGGAGAGGTTTAGGTACCGATTTAATTAGTGTCATTCTAGAACAGCGTCACAAATATAGAACGTTTCTGAATCCGCATTTTGTTAACGTCTCACCTCCAGAAAGTAAACAATTTTACATAGATAGACAGCATCCGTTACGAGAAGTACACCCAGTTAGGACAGCGGGTGGTGAAATGCAACGAGTATTTGTTTACACCCCTATCACAAAGATGGAACTCTTAGAGATGAAGAAATTAATTCCCTGTCACGACAAAGATCCAGCAGGGTTCCATCGAGAATTAAAAGACATGCTCCGTATGGGAGAATACACGTATCCAGATATCATTAAAATGCTAAAGGTCCTGTTGCCCGCAGGGGTATATGAAAAACTCAAGGAAAAGGAATGGGAGGTGGGAGAGAAAAAGATTGATTGGACAGCTCTAGAAGCTGAAGATAAAATACGAGTACCAGGTACCGGTCTTGGGGACAAATGTAAAGAATTGCCCGAGTTATTGATACAAGTTTTGCCAAGGTTACTAGCCACGAAAAAGGAAGATTGGGATGCAATCTCAGCATGCAAACAGAAACAGGATGAAGACACTAGTGATTTTTATTCTAGATTTGAAAAATGTTTTATTATTAACAGTGGTCTGAAGACGAGTAGCGAGTCATACCCTCATCTTTTTGTTACTAAACTAGTCGAGAATTCAAGTCCAAAAGTTAAAAATCGAGTTTTGAAAGTCGAAAGTACCTGGCAAGCTAGTACCCCGTCACAAATGCTTCAGATGCTCCAGTATCACCAGAACAGAATCAGGGAAGAGCAAGAACACGAAAGGAGACGTATGAAAGACACAAAAATGAAAGTATTAGTTGCACAATCTGTTCCACAAGACAGTCAGAAGAGGGGTCCGAATCAAGCCAGTCATCCTGCAGCTCCCGTTAAAGGGACATGCAATTACTGTAAACAGCCAGGTCATTTTATAAACGAGTGTGCAGTTCTGAAACACAACATAGCAACTGGTAAGACTAAAGAAAGACCACGTCCGCCTAGACAAGAACAAGTTTCACAGACTTCTCAGTCACCACAGAATGCACAGCAGACAGTTCCAGCACCGCAGCCTATCGCTGCAACACAGCATGTTACACAACAGATGTACCAGTATGCCCAGTCAGAGTATCCAGAGTATCAACAGTATTCATGAAACAGCCTAGAGAGGGAGGTAGGCTTGCCTCTCATCGAGATACCTGTAGATCAAGAGGGTCCCTATGTACACAGTCAAGTATTAGGGAAAGACAGAAAGTTTTTGATTGATACAGGGGCAAGTAGGACTACTATCAGTCATGACGAGGTTCCAGGGGCTCCGCTCTCAGGCTCTAGAAATGTTTCCCTTGGATTTTCAGGAAAGCCTATTGTTAACGAAATTTCGAAACCAGTTTCTCTAGAAGTTGGTCCATTGTCCCGAACTACTGATTTGTTACTAACGAAATCATGTCCAGAAAATTTGTTAGGTATTAAAACACTGAAAGAATTAGGTGCAGTTATTTGCTGCTCCCCAGAAGGAATCCGATTGTTCCTCAGAGACTTCAAAGGTCACTATGTATTACGTGATTTTGATCCAAGACTACTGAATGTACCGCAGCATTTATGGGCGCAAGGTCCAACTGATGTAGGTTTTATGCAAATCACACCCCATCGTGTGACTCTCAAACAAGGTATAGTTTTGCCACGAATCAGACAGTACAGATTGCCACCTGAGGCTGTAGCAGCCTTATCCAAAATTATTGACGAGCTCATTGCTCAAGGAGTGGTTGTAGAAACTGACTCCAATGTATGTAATTCTCCTATCATTCCAGTCATGAAACGTACTGATCCAAATGCACCTCCAGTATATCGATTAGTGATTGACCTTCGAGAACTTAATAAATGTATCATACCCCAGTATCCAGTAGTCCCAGATATTTCATCCCTATTGACAGCCATTGATTCTGAAGCTACGTTTTTCACTGTTATTGACCTCAAGAACGCATTTTTCAGTGTCCCGATTCATCCAGACAGCCAGTACCTTTTCGGTTTTTGTTTAAATGGAAGGAGCTATAAATTCACACGAGCTCCTCAAGGTTTCACAGAAAGTCCTAGTATTTACAGTCAAGCACTTAAGAGACAACTAGACAATATTCACATGCCAACTGACACTGCCCTGCTCCAGTATGTCGATGATCTACTGATCACAGCCCGTTCTGAACGTGATTGCGAGCGTGCGTCACTTACAGTTCTGTATTTCCTAGCCGAGATGGGGCACAAGGTGTCCCCTTCGAAGCTTCAGTTCTGTGTCCAGCAAGTGATCTACTTAGGCCACTTACTGTCCAAGTGGGGTAGGCAGTTGACACCAGACCGTATCCAGTTAATAGCGAGTCTTCCACAGCCCAAGACACAGAAGGAGGTACGAGCTTTTATTGGCCTCACTTCTTATTGCAGACAATGGATTCCTCAGTATGCATTTCTAGCCAAGCCACTGATACAGTTAACGACACAGGAGGCAGCCGTATCGACTGTCCTCCCTTGGACATCTGAACATACACTTGTTTTTAATGAATTAAAGAAAGCCTTATGCCAAGCACCTGTTCTAGCAACACCGAACTACAGTAAGCCTTTTACACTTTTTGTCACAGAACGTGATGGTACTGCATTATCTGTTCTCACACAAGATCAAGCAGGACAGTACAAGCCCTGTGCTTATTTTTCTAGCACATTAGATCCAGTAGCCCAGGCTTTGCCTGCGTGCCTCAAGTCAGTTGCAGCCACAGCTCTAGCTATCAGACAAAGTGATTCTATAGTGTTAGGACACTCCCTGACAGTACAAGTTCCACACTCCGTGGAAGTTCTTTTGAACCGAACACAGACTCAGCACTTGACAATTGCACGTTTAACAGGTTATGAACTGACACTGTTCCAGCCACACATAGAAATCAGACGCTGCAACGTTCTAAATCCTGCTACACTGTTACCGTCAGTTACTTCAAATCCTGCCACACATGACTGTGTGGAAGTTGTTAACACTATGACTAAGCCAAGACAAGACCTGACAGACATTGCATTACCTAATCCCGACCTGACACTTTATGTGGACGGTTCATGTATGAGAACTAGTACAGGAGAACTAGTAGCCGTGTATGCAGTGACTACTGCAACCGAAGTTGTTGAAACACATCGTATTGACACCCTGTCTGCTCAAGCAGCAGAGCTAGTTGCTCTGACCCAAGCCTGCATACGTGCCAAGAACCTGAAAGTAAACATATATACAGATTCACGTTACGCATTTGGAGTTGTACACGACTTCGGAGTGCTCTGGCAGGAGAGAGGTTTCATGACTTCTCATGGAACCAAGATTCAGCATGGTCTCCTCATTCAAGCTCTGTTAGATGCAATACATTTACCGACAGCTATCGCTATCATGAAGTGCAAAGCACATACGAAAGTTACTGATATCATTTCCCAAGGTAATGATCTAGCAGATCGAACAGCCAAGCTTACAGCTCAGACACCAGACATTCCTGTTAACACGGTACAGACATCCATTCCAGAACAGACTACTTGTATGACAGTTAAGGACCCTACACAAGATGTCATAGACATACAGTTACATGCTACTCCCGAAGAAATCAAGAAATGGTCCGAACAAGGAAGGGTCCAGACAGATCAGGGATGGGTGACGAAGGGAAAAGCCACATGGTTTCTCCCTGACTCTATGGTTCAAGTCATTATCAATACCGCACATAGTCCAGCACATCTAGGAGAAAAAGCTATGTTAGACAGTATACAGAACGTTTGGTTCAACAAGCACTTACGAGCTGCAGCCAAGCAGAAAGTCCGTACTTGTATGATATGTTGTCAATTCAATCCAGGTAAAAGTGTCCCGGTGGAACAAGGTGGATTCCAACCTCCTGACCACCCTTTTGAAGTCCTCCAGATGGATTATATTCAGATGGAGCGATGTCGAGGTTTCAAGTATGTCCTCGTAGTTGTATGCGCTTTGTCCAGGTGGACAGAAGCATATCCAGTCCCAGATTACACAGCCGCGACCACTGCCAGGCAGTTGGTTCGTGAATTCTTTCCCCGCTATGGACTCCCTAGGGTCGTGTATTCTGATAACGGCCAGCCATTCTCATCCGAGCTTATGAAACATGTTTCCCTTTTGTTAGGGTACCAGTGGAAGTTCCATTGTGTGCGCCATCCTGAAGCAGCCGGTCTCGTAGAGAGACATAATCAAACCCTGAAAATCCGTATTGCCAAGACATGTAAAGAGAAAGGTGTAGACTGGCTAGTTGCCCTGCCAGTTGCTTTATTTTTTATGAGGATGGTTGCACATTCCAGATCAGGTCTGTCCCCTTATGAGGTCGTATTCGGCCGCCCCCCAAACATGTGGGGTACACCTAGACCCCGCAGTATTACAGATGTTTCCAGTAATATGTTGACAGATTACCTAGCTTCCTTGATGTCTGCCCTACACTCTTGTCGTTCACAGGTTGCCGCTGCATTTCCAGACAATACTGAAGTGAAACCGCATGAGGTCATTCCAGGCGACCTAGTATTGGTCAGGAACTTTGATCGTTCAAGTCCGCTGGAGCCCCGTTGGAAGGAGCCACGTCTAGTCTTATTAACCACGAGACCTGCAGTCAAGTTAGAGGGCCGCAAGGGATGGGTCCATCTGTCCCATATAAAGAAGTTCCATGGAATTCGTGAAAAGACATTTGCAAAGGACATTTCTAAAGACTGCCTGAAACCAGACTCTGAACTTAATTCTGAACTTAAAGTTCCTCCGTTAGAGAAAACATCGCAGCAGGAGTATAAAGAGAAGCTTCGGTCTAGTAAAATAAGTCAGCCAGTTTAATTGTCTAAGTCCCTCTCGGGTGAAACGGTTAGACAGGTCCCTGACATGTATGAGATAGACCCCCATAGTGAGAGAGTTAGTCAAAACTCTATACGATGTATCGTCATTCTAAGTTTCTTATTGTTTCTAAGTTTAATGGTTACCTGTACAAGTTATGCATTACATTTATGTTTTCCAATTTCTCATGTAAATAAGTTTTCTAATGTTACAGTAGAGCACACATTTAGTGATCTGCCTCCTCACGAGTTATCCTATCGTCTTGCTATGCGAAATAATACATTTATTAGAATGTTACACTATTCACACCAGACCAGCAATGCCACTAATTGTTGGGTGTGTGGTCGACTCCCCCCTTTCCAGACACCGAAGGGAGTTCTGCCACTCTTTCCTTATCCATTTTCACATAATGGTTCGTGTGGAGCATGGTCCACTTTAACGTCATCCTCAAATGATATGTCCCTTCTGAATAGAACATGTTTTCCAGACAAGCAAGGTCTCCCCCATAGAACAGGGTTAGATCTAGAAAACGAAGTTTATAATTTAGGTAATTATTCTTCGAATTTTATGGTCCTGAATGTTCAGTCCGATACTACTCCAGATTTGCCTGCTATTTCAGTATTACCAGTCAAAGGCGAATTATGTGTCCGAAAGAATGGTTCCGCACATGTAGGACATAGTGATTGTACTACTACTGTCGAGTATAGTGACAGTGGGAAATCTATTTTCAAAGCCTCACGTCATTCTTATTTTGTTTGTGGTCAGACCGCATATGTTCGTCTGCCCCTCGATTGGGATGGAACATGTTATATTGCCTTCCTACTGCCACCAGTTTTCCTAGCCCCATCTGATTATCACAGAAACACACATCTAGTACACGTCAGACCTAGAAGGGAGATCGAGTCCCCAATTGTCGATCAAACTGAAACTACTCTAGAACAGTATCAAGACTTTAATAAAGGTTTCTTCTTCTTTATAGGCCCTGTCCAGAATAGTAAGTTAATACGTAGATTAACCAGAACCCTTGAAGCAGTAGTGAATGAGACTACTTCTGCTCTAGGTAACTTAACCGAAGAGCAATCTGCTATGAGATTTGTCGTGCTCCAAAATCGTCTCGTTCTTGACGTCATACTGGCCGATAGAGGAGGAGCATGAAGAGTCATCGGATCTAGTTGCTGCATTTTCATTCCTAATAACGCACCGTCTGTTTATTCAGCTATAACCAGACTTCATAAAATTGCCCATCAGTTACACCAGAATCCAGGCACCTGGACATGGTCCGGTTGGCTCTGGAGTATTATATCTGCCTGGGGATGGAAAGTATTGTCATTCCTAGGTATTGCAGTAATGATCATATTCAGTTGCTGCCTCTGTATACAATGTGGCCCTGCGATTTGCGGCATGTGCGCTACCTCTTGTATTCCTAGTCCTAAATCCCGTTCCAAGACAATTCGAGACGAGCAAATGATGCTATATGAAATAATAGATGGTATCATGAATATTGATGTTTCCTGATGGAAACGTAGGGCACAAGGAGGGAATGTGGAAAAGTAAATTTTGCCATGTCGTATGTGCCTACGTGTTCCCCATCCTATGTTATATGTGCATGATCGATATGCATGTATTCCCCTATGATCGATTAAAGACACAATTACAGTTGTGTCCATCTCTAGTATGTCAGTTTCCAGTCTTCGTGAAAGCAACGAATATTAGGCCTATGTAAACCTACGTTGCCACGTTTTACAGTGTGCACGTTAATTCATTGAATTGTCCCCGTTTCTAGGCCTCAAAAGGGCCCGGACTCAGATTCAGCTCCTGTTTCCTGAACCCTCTCCGAGGAGCGATACAGCCCCCACCTGCATCCCTGACCCTTAGCTTACTTTCATGCCATGCAGTGCCCGGCCCGGCCTAGCTCTGCCTCCCAGTCTGCCAAGAGTATGTTATGCTTCTAGTTATCAGTTCAGTCCTCCTTCTCTGCATTCCTAAGCTACTGAATCGCATCAATAGTTTCCGTCATGGTCTAGCCTTTATGTCTCCATGTAAGAGAAATACTGTATTAATATTCATAGAATATTCCTCGCACACGCACTACATGTAGAATTATGCATGCACCAGTCTTAGCGTCTATTAGCCATTGCCCTGATAACTTTTGGATTCTATCAACATGTACTCTAAACACCAGATACTAGATATGCCTGGGTACATGTCGCTCTGACACTCCAGACTTTAGTCTCCTCTTCTAGCGCAGAAGTCATAGCCCCCAGTTCTCCCTGGTAACACGTCATTGTCAGTTTGCGCGCACCACTAGGTTAGAGGTCCCAGCCGCTCAGCTAGCCCCCTCCATGTTTCCGCCCCGTTTATGACATATTCTGTTACGTTTACATCACATGTCTATGTATACGCCCTGTACACGCCTTCTTGTTACATCATTTTGCCTTATCTTTCGCGACTGTTACGAACCACGCCTACTGCTACGCCTACTGTATTGAATGTAATGTATTTTGTTTAACTATATATATTGTGCACCGATATTAAAGTTTGCTAGCCAATTCCCAGATCCTGCCCCCGGCAGCTGCCATCCTATTCCCGTACAGGCTGTCCTGTTCCTGTCCTTTATGCCTGATTAAAGCCTGTAAACTTCAGCTACCTCGAATCTTGACTCTTATTTATTGAGCTACCTGTTTATTGATTATTCTGAAAAATAGATCCGGTAATAATTTATTTATTTACCACAGGGTCCACAATGCCACCTTCTCAGTGTACCCCTCATTTTCTTCAGCCCAGGCCATCTCCTTCTCCCACCACCCCATGAACAAGTTTGTGTAGGTGGGGGCAAAGGAGGCTCCCATGGTTGGCCCTTTTTCTTGAAGATAGAATTTGACATCAAATGTAATGACATTTTGGGTAAGGCAATATTATTTTAACATTTCCAATAACATCTGTGTATGGTCAAGCCACTTCACAGGTGAATCCCTTAAGAAACTCTCACAGGCTTTTATCCTTTACTATGCTCAATGGAAATATATACAACAAGACCACATCCATAGTTACCAGTTTGTATGCCTCCTTCTATGGAATTTTGTCCAGTTTCTTCAAAAACTATGTGTTGTCCTTCAAATATGATGGGAGGGTAGTTACGTATTCTTGCAAAAATTAATCCAAAAATGTTGAACTAGTCTCCAACACCGATCCAATTGAGCTGACTATAGATCTACCTGGCGGGTTCACAACACACTTATGAATTTTAGGCAAAAGGTAAATGGTGGCCACTCTAGTTTTTTCAATTAGTAGATATTGATATTCTTCCCAATCCAATAAGCCTGATTCATGCCACGCTTGTAATTTCATCTGATACTCTTTTTCAAGTTGGTTCATAGGATTGGTTTTTAGACAAATATAGTGTGAGGAGTTACTCAATTGTCTTCTAGCCTCCAACAAATAAGTCTGCTGGTCCATTATAATATCTGACGGTTTTATAATCAAGGATGGAGTGTTCTTTATGTCATTGATATCCTTACGGTCCTGCAGGGAGAATTTACCCCTCTTGGTATTATTCTGACATTTCCTCCTGAAGTTCGTTCAAATCATCCACAACCAATTCTTGGAAGATATCATTATGATTTCCTGGGGGGAGCAGTGGGCAAAATCTACTTCGTGGTTTCAATCTACTTCCAAACCGATGATCTGTTGTGAAACCCATACTAGGTAGAGTTTCTGTAGATATTCCAATTTGCAGGTCTTGTTCCCCTAATCCCTTCCCCATTTCCTCTAATGTGGTCTCTTTCTGATTCACAATACTTGGTGTGTGTTCCATCGCCAAGTTGTGGATGGTAGTTAGTTATGGTATGTCAGAGATTTTAAACAAAGAGGGTCTGGTGCATTATTACTTAATGACCTGGTCTTTTGTTTTTCAACTGGGGATACTTGTGAAGTTTTAACTTCCTGGCATATTTATATAGCTCAGTCCAAGAGTCAGCAAAGTCAGTACCTCTAGAAGGACAAAAGCGACCCCTGACCTTGCCCGCTGCAGCTCCGCCAGTGCTTGAGTGTCCCTGTGCCTTGTTGCCTCAGCTGCTCCTTGGTGCCCATTGTTTCCCTTTTGTTCCCCACTCCCGTCACAGTTCCCGCCGCTGCTGCCCCTGCAGCCCGACCCCAGATCCCATTCGCTCGCCCCTGCCACCCGCCTCCCGCCTCGCCCCTGCCACCGGCCTCCTGCCTCTCAGCTGCTCCTTCCTCCCACCTCCCCATAAAATAGTGGCCGCTGCATGGACGCACGCAGCGAGTGCGTCGCTGGCGTGCCGAAGGCGGGCCTGTCTGCGCCCACCGTTCCTGGACCGCGCCCAGCGCCAGAACCCTTGGCCCCCGCACCAGCTGCGATGACCGCCTCCGATATGAACCCAGCAACCTCATTGTTCTCAACCCAGGACGAACCCCCACCTGCTGCAGGGCCACCCCGAAGTGCACCCACGGTCCCTTCGCCTGCCAGAACTGCAGCTTCTCCTGCACCGAAGACGCAGAGACACCCGCCACGACAAAACACAACCATCTCCGTTGCATCCTGATTAACACCCGCTCCGCACGCAAACACACCGTCGAGCTCTGGGACGTACTCGAAACCGCATCTCCAGACATCGCCTTCCTGACCGAGACCTGGATGAACTAAGCCTCCTCCCCAGACATCGCAAAAGCCACCCCCGACGGATACAAGATCGCCCGCAGAGACCGCACCAATAGATTCGGAGGAGGAATTGCCATTGCCCAAAAGAATACCATCAAGGTTTCAACAAACACCGGCGACACTCTCAGCACCGCCAAACACATGCACTTCCAGATCCACATGGACCCCAAGATCACCCTAAGAGGCACCCTCGTCTACAGACCACCCGGACCCCGACCACAGTCCTGCGACACCATCGCCGACTTCATCAGCACGCACGCACTGACCTCCACCAACTACATCCTCCTCGGAGACCTGAACTTCCATCTGGAGAACAACAATGACAGCAACTCCTCCACCCTGATAGACAACCTCGTCAACCTCGGACTGAAACAGCTAGTCACGTCGCCGACCCACATCGCCGGACACACGCTCGACGCCATCTTTTCCTCAAGCCCACACGTCTCCTTCAGCCACGTCTCTGAACCCACCTGGACCGACCACCACTGCATCCACTTCACCTTCCGGAAACCAGTCGCACATCACCGCACCCTACAGATCCCCTGTCGCTGCTGGGGCAAAATCACCGAAGTAGAACTACAGACAAACCTCGCACTCAACCCATCGACCAAACCCTCCAACCCCGACGAAGGCGCGCGCACCCTCGGACGATGGATGGACGACTGCGCCAACACCTTAGACCTGCTGAAAAAACAAACCCTCAAAGACACCAGCAAGAGAGCTAACTGGTTCACCCTGGAACTTCTAGCGTCTAAGAGCACCTGCCGGAAGTTGGAGAACATATGGCATAGCGAGAAGGTGCTAGGCAGCCGCGCAGCCTACAAAGACGCCATCCGCGACCACCACCACCTCATCAGGACCGCCAAGAGGACCTCCTTCAAAGACCGCCTCAACAACAACGCACATAACAGCAAGGAGCTCTTCAACGTCGTGAAGGAACTCCAACCCCAGCTCCAACGTCAATGACATCCCGCTGTCACAAGCCCTGTGCGACTCCCTCGCCACCTTCTTCCACCGCAAGATCGCTGACATCCACAACAGCTTCAACTCCCGGATGACGCTTACAGGCCCCAACACGCAGGAACCACCAAACCCACCGACTACGACCCCCTGACAACCTGGGCCAACATGAGCATCAAAGACACAATCAAGACCATGGGCACAATCCATACCGGCTAACCGTCTGACCCTTTTCCACACCACATCTTCAACAAAGCCAGCAGCTCCATCGCACCCCACCTATGCAACATCATCAACCTCTGCTTCGAGACCCCGACCTTCCCTTAGAGCTGGAAACACACCGAGAGCAACGCCCTACTGAAGAAACCCAAGGCGGACCCGAGCAAACTGAAAAACTTCCGGCCAATCTCCCTCCTTCCGTTCCCAGCTAAGGTCATTGAGAAGATAGTCAACATCCAGCTCACCCGCTACCTCGAAGACAACAGCATTCAGGACGCCTCCCAGTCAGGTTTCCGCAGCAACCACAGCACCGAAACCGCCCTCAGCGACGCTACAGACGACATCAGGGCCCTGTTGGACAACGGTGAGACAGCGGCTCTCATCCTTCTGGACCTCTCCGCTGCCTTCGACACCATCTGCCACAGCACACTACGCACACGACTCCACGACGCAGGGATCCGAGACAAGGCCCTGGACTGGACCTCCTCCTTCCTCTCCGGCAGAACCCAGAGAGTCCGCCTCCCCCCATTCCAATCCAAAGCCTCCGAGATCCTCTGCGGCGTCCCGCAGGGATCCTCCCTCAGCCCGACGCTGTTCAACGTCTACTTGGTGCCTCTTGCACGCATCGCCCGACAGCACAACCTCAACATAATCTCCTACACTGAATACACACAACTGATCCTCTCCCTCATCAAGGACCCCCTCACTGCCAAATCCAACCTCCACCAGGGAATGAAGGCCGCCGCCGAATGGTAGTGCATAGCCTCAAACTGAACGCAGACCAGACGGAGATCCTCATCCTCAGGCCCAACCCCTCAGCATGGGACGACTCCTGGTGGCGCGCATCACTGGGGACATTCCCCGCACCCACCACCCACGCATGCAATCTGGGAGTCATCCTCGACTCGAAACTCACCATGACCAAACAAGTCAACCCTGTCTCCTCCAACACCCTCCGTATGCTCCACAAGATCTACAGATGGATCCCGACAGGCACAAGGAAAACCGTCACCCAGGCCCTAATCAGCAGCAGACTCGACTACGGAAACGCCCTCTATGCCGGAGCCACGATCAAGCTCACCAACAGACTGCAAAGAATCCAGAATGCCTCTGCATGCCTGATCGTTGATGTCCAGCGCCGCGACCACATCACCCCCCACCTGAGGAACCTACACTGACTCCCTGTCGACAAAAGAATCTCCATCAAGCTCCTGATCCACGCACACAAGGCACTCCACAAGACCGGCCCAGCCTATCTCAACAGCCGACTCTCCTTCTATGTACCCAACAGGAAACTCCGCTCCGCAGACCTCTCCCTGGCTACCATCCCACACATCCGTAACACCACAGCTGGAAGCAAATCCTTCTCCCACCGCGCCTCCAAGACCTGGAACACCCTCCCCCTCATCCTACGACAAACCGAAGACCTTCTATTCTTCAGGAGACAACTCAAGATCTGACCTCCCTTCAGCACCTTGAAACCCTCGCGGGTATGTAGTGCGCTTTACAAATTGTTTGATTGATTGATTGATTGACTGACAAAATGTTAATCCCAAATTGAGTAATCTTTTCTGGTTATTTAATATTGTTGATGAGATGTTCACAACAACGTTTTTCTACTCATCATGATTCTTTGGGCTTACTTACGATTCCTGTTCTTTCCTCATATATTTATATTGCTCAGGATTTTGCTATGTGCTGTAAATTGAGAAGTCTTTCTTTTCAAGCACACTAGCCAGAAAATTAATTAATGATTGGTACTAGCTGCATGCTTGGGTTCTTGTCTCTATCCTGCACCACCTACATGATTAAGTCTTGGATTTTTTTGCTTACGGTTACATGCTAAAGATGTCTATTGGATGATGAGTTTTGGGTTCAATAGTAAGGTAAGCCTCATGACTCAGAGGTCAAAGACTCTCATTGTCACAATTTGAGCCCGATAATCCCTCATTGCCTGATATTCCTCAAAATGTTCCAACAATGCCCGATGGACATAAACCAGTCTGGAGTTGCCTCTTCTGTCCAGAGAGGGTCTGCCCTGGCAGTTTGGACTGGGTTGCTCTTATTGGAAGAGGACCAAGTCGGATTGCCCTAAAATGATCGCCACCTGAAGTGTCATAGTGGTGAAAAACATTGGATTGGAATTTGGTCCCAGAAGATTGCCACTAAGTGAGACATTTGTGAGCCTTGTACCCATCTCATTTGTGTTGAAGCCAGGTCTTTGGAATCAAGCAGGGTGCCAAGTTGGATCTACAAAGTTAGCAGAGGTAGTGATTCATTTGTGCCAAGAGTTGCAGGTGCTAAGTACCAGAACTAATTTTGGGTAAAAGGATATATTCTCCATAATCAGATTTTGGCCAAAAACGTGAAGAGACTCTGGAACACAGTGACAAAAGGGCAAACGAAGAGCGATGTAAAAGACAGTCAGTATTGGGCAGTGGAAGAAAGAGGTATGAGGGGGAATCAATACTAGCTACACTTAGGGCCTTAGTATGAGTACTGTGGTCCTGGGATCGCTGTACTCGTAATGGCGGTCGGACCACCACCACCCGTGGTTATGAGTGTTGTGGTGGGACCGCCACAAGGCTACAGCTTCCGCGAGGATCAAGGACCCCACTGCAAAAGCAGTCTTCCAAGTACCTGAATATCCTGGCTATGCCGAAACCAGCACTGCCGAGCATATTGCAACCTGCATATCCACTGCTCTATTTATGGTGGGGACCCTGCCACGAAAAGGATGGCGGACATGTAGGTAAGGGGTCCTAACAGGGCCCCTGCCCGAATCTAGGCCGGAGGTGCATGCAGGAGGGAACATGGGCTCCCCGGGAATTGCACCCCCATTCCTGCACGGTGTAGCATGCATCACATGGTGCATGCCACACCATGCAGGAATGTGCTGCTGGCTCTCTCCCGGTGGCGATATACTTATTAGGATCTCCTATGAGCCTAACATACCACCACCATGAGACTGCCGCAGCACTACCCACCCGCCCTGGATTAACATTATAATCTGGAAGGCGGGTACACCACGGCGGCAGTGGCAGTACCAGCTGAAGACCGCAAAGTCAAAATAAGGCCCTTAGTATTCACTAATGAGGGATTCAGTGGTGCAAGTGTTGAGCTACTAAGAAAGTATTTGGGCCCCAGAACCTTATTAAAAATTAAGCACTGGCAGAAGGTGTGGCTAGGAAGCAATACATCTTTCATGTGGCGGCAGCGTCATAACCCATAAAAGCGCAGCTGTTTCAAGAGTGCCAGATGGGCTTGCCTTTTCCTTAGTTTGGTCAATGTCGCCTTGCAAGGAGCCCTCCTCCCTTGAAAGCCTCCAGTGTGTTGCCCTGAAATAGAGATACCTGTAAAAGAAGTGCCTTCAGATTTGCCAATCGGGCATTTCTGTCCAGGATACTGTCAGAAGAGACACCTGGAAGATATAGTGCTCCATCTTGAATGCTATGCTTTATCCAGGCAGGTTCACTCCCCCATGGAAGTGGAAGCCATGAGGTGCAACGGAGAAAAAATTGTTTTATCTCTGTGTCAACTTTTGTGTGCAGGACCATGGGTGTGCGAAATTGTGTAACTTCTTGTTTTGAAATGTTGTGAAATTTAGTAGGAACTACACTAGGTCACATTCGTTGCGCTATACAAGTTTAATTCAAATCAAATCAAATCAAATGATCTATTCGAAATGTGGTTTGCCTGTATCTCTTGCGACATTTTAATGTGAAAGTATACCATGCATAAAACAAAGCATGGAAGTTATCGGCAGAGACAACTTACTGTTGAACCAGAGTGCCACATGAATTTCATATTTTTGTATAATGCAAAATTCATGGATTTTACATAATGCAAAATTCATGGATTTTACTTAATCCCAGAGCATAATTACATTTTTGCACCAGTCTGTTCAGAACCTTTTTAAAATGAGCTTGTCTACAACGACAGGGTGCTACAACAGAACTGTTAAAATGAACAATTCATCGATGATGTTCGGCTCTGAAATAAATGGCATCAAGGTTAATATAGAGTAAAACATTCATTACCTTTGTTGCCCATGGTCCTGATTTTCTTTCTTTGAATTCTTTCCTGTTTTACTCGGTTATATATTTAGAATATTTTTGGGTATTTGAACTGTGGTGTGACTTTTTTTTCCTTTTATTGGGTGATATTTTAATGTAAACTAATTATCTATGTATATTTTAAGTTATATTCTGGCAATAAACCCGTAATTTATTTATCATTGAAATACTTTGAACACGCGTTTGTGTTAGCGGGGCTTAAAATGGACATCACTGCTGCCTTTACCACCCTGGCGGGAGCCTAAGCCCAACTTACCTCAACTTCCATCTTCCTCCACTGCTAACTGGCCCATCTTTTATCATGGCCACTAGTTTTCTTCACCACCCACCCTGGTGGGACTCTAATTCCCAGGGTGCAACGCGACGTCTTCCTGCCTTCCCGCCTTCCTGACGCGTCATCGCTGCCACAGGTGAGGGTGAGGCGGTTCTATCGTGCTATAAAGCACAGCCTCACCGCTGCGGCGCGGGACGCGTGTGGGCTGTTGTCGGACGAAGCCCGGGCCAAGGGTGGGCATTTCCGCGCCCGTCATTTCCCGAAGGAGGCTGGGCAGGGCCACCCCTCTGACAAGCACCAACCATCATCCATACCCTGAGGTGAGTCATCCATTCTTTTATTAATACTACTTGCAAAGGAGCAATACACCATGAGGAAACGCACCACTATACCAAGCTCTTGTACAGTATGCTGGAAAGAGCTGTGAATATCGTTGCCACTGAGATAGAGCTAACTGAGAGCGGTTTGTCACTGGGTCTTACAATTCCTTGGACTGCCTCCTTTATTGTGGACAGTGACTGTACCAGCCCGCATCTGACACCAAGTTTACCATCTACCTCTATCAGGGACACCCAATTTTTGGATTGCACACACAATGTAGAAAGGAACGAAGCCAACGGGGGTGTCACTGCCGCTGATTGTGATCTCATTGGAGCGATAAGCAATAACGACATTGTACCAGACATGAATGTCTCCCCAAACTCAGCAACCACTGGGGCAAAGAGAATAAGGCAGCTGACCAAACCCGTGAGCTCCAAAAGAAAACAACCACCTCGTTTAAATAAGCAGTGTACTGCCCTGAGTTCATGGATCCAAGGCACTGTGGTACCTGCGGCTCCGAGCTCAACTAACGCCACTGCCACTGTTGACTTAACAGTAAACGTAGTATCAAATCAATCCACTTATACCCAGACTGAGACCGGGACTGACCCCTCATCCTGCTTTAAACTCGGCGATACTGCAATTGACATTATAGCAGACTCTGTATATGACCGTATGAAAACACTTGTTGATTAGAGTTTTGCTGCTCTCTGGAAACGCTTAGATCACTTAGAGTCATTAGTGAACAAATCAGGCCCGAATAACAACATTCATAAGCAGGCTTCACAACAGGGGGAGTCCCTCAAGTCACAGGTTTCTAGTATACAGAGTGTAATTAGAACTAATAACCACCAGCAAATGTTAACGTCACACAACTCCTCCGTACTAGCACCCCAGTGCTTGTGTCACTTGTTTCAAAATAAGGGAATGTTTGACACTTAAACCCACTGGCGCACAGAATGAACCAGCAATGTCTATTGCTAATAATAACGTACACTAACCAGTTCACTTAGCCACCCACGTTGCCACCTTGAACTGCGCAAACAACACCACTCTAGTTTGCAATACCCAGAGAGTGAAACTCCCCACTGTGAATAATGTTAGTGAGTCTGTGGCGTCGAATAAAGAAAACCTTAGCCTACCTGCGGCTGCTTGACCATATCTTTTAGTCCTAGCAGGTGTCCCACCTCTAAGGGAAAATCAGACCGAGAAATGGGAACAACTGCGCAATAAAAGTGCTGATTGGCTGATTAAACACAAACGTTTTAAGGTGACAAATGTAAGTGATATTATAATGGTGCACAGGGTAGGGTGGGTTGGCTCTTCAGTAAAGAACATAGAGGGAGATTGCGTTGTTATTAACTTCCGTCGCCCAGTTTTAGTGAGATCAAATCTAATGATACAAGCATTTAACAATACCATTCCCACTCTTGTTCGGTCATTACCCCTGGGTTTCTTTTACAAACCTACCACAGTGGCCAAATATACCTACTTTTGCCCCGCCTACAGACCCTGACAGATTCTCTGCTCTGTGGATTGACTACCGACTACTCAAACAACATTAAGACAGACCCTCCCGAGACCTATGCCCAACTGCCTAGAACTTGTTATTTTAGAACTACATGACCCTAAGCCCACCCCTATAGAACATGACACAATAGAACCACATTACCCAATTTTGGCACTATCCGTCACATTCAGTAGATTGTGAATTAAGCTGGAACATTGCCGGCTTAGCTTCCAAGATAGGTTCTGAAGATTGGGCAAACTTAATTAGAAAATAAGACATCCTCATGTTCCAGGAAACGTGGACAAGAACGGACTTATATTTAGAGGGGTTTGAATGCTTCAACATCATTGTGCCCACTCCCAAACAAGGCCGCCCATTTGGCGGTCTCTCTATATGGGTTAATATCTCCTCAGGTGGTATTGTTAAAATCCTTGTCACAAACAATGACAATTTTCAAGCTGTTATTTACACATGAGGGATCTCAATTTGTTTTATTAATTTCTATAATAATGATTTCACAAACACACCAAATAGGAATTATATTAATTTGTTTTGCTTTGTTTTTGCCTTACAAAATCAAATTGAGTCTTGCAAGTTTGCAGGAATTTGCCTGGACGGTGATTTTAATGTTAAGGTGGCGAGGGCAAATGTTGTAGTCACAGCACCAATTTTAGACACACACACATGTAAAAGAGGGAAAGAATTACTGGATCACCTGTTAATTCACAATCTAGTGAATGGGATGGATAGTGCCAATATAAATCACAATGATAGTCCCATTCCGACTTATAGGGGCCGTGGTTGCGCCTCGACGATAGATTACATCCTTATCTCGGCTTCACTAGAAGATGTAGCAAAAGTCGAGGTTTTACTGACTGTATTTGGTGACCACAACACTATTTTAACAGCAATCATGTTTGCCACCAGATCTGTTTTCACTAAAGAGCTAGGTGCAAGACATTTAACTCACTCGACGGACAACTTGAGGATAGTCTGCAAGGGCATTGATAATGGCAAACTGTTTTCCAAAATGATAACAGCTTACTTACCCTCTATTGAGATTTGTCTGTTGTCTAATGTTCCAAACCTAGAGGTGGCAACCTACTTTTTGCGACCTATGTGCTGGCATCAAATGACTAATTTCAAAGCCCACATCTAACATTAATTAGAATCCCAGATGATTTAATAATGTCTTTTCCCGAGCAAATAGAGAGCTTCGTGTAGCACTAGCAGCGGTGCCCAGGGACGCAACCCTTGTTGGATCCCTGAGACAGCATTACAAACAAGTGATAAGGCAGCGGAAAGAAGAGACTTTAAACGAGTGCTGGGACAAGCTTGCTTGCGCTGCCAGTCTCAACATTGGATATAGCTTTTGGGCAGCTGTCAAAAATATGAGATCCAAGGGCCTTTCACTTACGCCTTTAAGTTGCAATATAACAAGTAAGGCCTGGGAAGCTCATTTCTCTAAAATGTATGCAACCCTCCCTCAGAGCGAGGAGCCCTTTGACTTCTCTAATGTAGCACTCATCCAGACATCAATAACAGAAGTTGAGGATGCAATTAACCAAAGCTTGGGCAATAAGGCACCTGGCCCTGATGGGTTCCCCATAGACCTTATTAAATATAAACCTGAGTTCTGGGTGCCTCTTTTACTTAACGTTTTTAACAACCTAGTAGATAATTTTATACCAAGCACATGGTATACCAGTATAATTGTCCCGATTTTTTAAAAAAGGGGACCGATCCAACCCTAGCTGCTATAGACCAATCTCCCTGAATGATAACACTCTCAAGATACTTGGGAGAATACTATTTAATAAAATTAGATCTTGGGCTGAGGAGGGAGAGATTTTAAACAAATGCCCGCTAGGGTTCAGAAGTAAACTGGGAATAGTTGAACAATGTTTAAATCTTAACCTGATTGCTGGCAAATAGACCATAGGCCGCCATTCCCCCATATATTTGGCTTTTATGGATCTCTCCTCAGCCTTTGACTTTGTAAATAGGTCAGCACTTTTAAAGTATGGTTTGGATGAGGTTTTAGTGCATTATTTATCTTTTTTACCCAGGGACTTGAAAGCACCAATGAGGATTGGCAAGGAGGGGGAAGTTTCAGGTAACATCAATATAGGCAGAGGGGTCAGGCAGGGGTGTGTACTGGCCCCTTTCTTGGTCCAGTTCACAGAATCGGCCCATTTGCGACCAGAAAAATAGCATTTTCTGATGTAACAAACCCTTTTTGCAATTCGGGAACCTATTACTGAATAAAAAATAGGTTTTGCGTTTCGGTGTTAGGAAGGGGCGTGTTCAGGGCGTCCCTTCCTAAACCGAATTTGCAGTGGTTTGTAAGAATGTTTTGCGACTGAAACTCCAAGTCGGTGGTAACCCTCCGCAAATTGGAATGGGTCCCCAAGGAACCCCTTCCTCTTTGTGAATGTTAGTACAAAAAGTTTTTCAGAGTAGGCTGTGATCCCATGGACCCCTGCCTAATCTTGAAAAACAAAAAGAAGACTTTTAATTTTTGTTTTTGAAATGCATCCCATTTCCCTTAAGGAAAACGGGCTGCATTAAAAAGAAAAAATACTTTAATGTAAAGCAATCACAGACATGGTGATCTGCTGATCCAAGCAGGCCACCATCCCTGTGTATTCAGTGATTCCCAATGGGGCACAAATTGCGACCTACTTCAAGACTATTAATAAGGTAGGTCTATTTTAACTCCATTAGGAATCGCTAAATGTGTGTGACACAAATTTGTACATTGCTGTTTGCGATTTCCTTATTGCGAATCGCTAAAATTGGCAATTTGGAAATCACAAATGGGATTTTACGTACATCTGGCCCTTAAATCCATATTCCAAGTAACCTGATTATGCCGATTTGAGTGTAAATGGGGCTTTGCACATAAATAGTCATTCAAGATGGGTGTAATTGTGCACTGACCCAGGAATCTTTTCTGCACAACCTTTGCAAGGTAACAATACCTGCTGAAATTCGTGCATGGAAAAAAAGATTACAAGTTTTGCAGCTCAGAAGGGCAGAAAAAGTGGTATTCCTGCCCCCAATCCAACCCATGAGACTCATAATAGGGAAGTAATAGTGCACTGGGGAACAGGACCTTGAAGTATTGTTATTTCCCCACAAGGCCCTGGCTCATGGTAATACTCTGTAGCATGGACTGAAGCTCCTAGCTGGAACAATGTATACTTCCAGTGGACACCTGGGGAGAATCACAGGAACATCTGATGGGAAGTTCATTACATGCATGTACAAAGGATATTTTCAAGCATGTAAATATTCATGAGATAATCCATTGCACAGGCAATCTGATGACAGAAACCTCCTGATGAGGCAATCCCTTGATGTCTGAGGTGGTGCACACTCACCTTCATGGTTTCTTACTTCACTAGCATTATTTCCAGATGCCAGTTGGCAGAGGCATTGTGAAAAGAGATTCGGTACCACAGTGTGTGAGATAGGTTACTGACCCAAAAATGATTTTGAACAAATTCACTGGTAAAGGAGTTTTAATGCAATGGGTGTTGCCATTGCATTCTCGCTTGCACATAAATGATGCTAAGATATTTACTACCACGGTAATTGGGATGTAGTGTTTACCATTGCAGAGCGTCTCGCAGGACTATACTAATCTGGTGTGTGTCATAATTTCAAATAGATGTCATTACTTAGCCTTATTTAGAAAGGGGTTAAGATACCAATGCTGGATGTAGAGCTGAAGCATGGATAATAACCCCTGGAAAATCCAATAGGTGTCTCCTATGAGAGCTATTTAAGTATGTGAAAGTGTGAGGTCCGAGCGCACTGCCTTTCCTTTTAAAGTTTTAGGATTTCAATGAGCAACGTTCGTCAATCTCAGAGCGTGGTAAACAGAGTGGTGCCTCTTGTCGTAGGCGTCTTAACTGAAAATCACAATGTAGTGCTTCCCACCGAGCCGTGAGAGCATCCCCTGGTGCACAGCTCATTAGTCCTTCTGGCTATCCCAGAGTGCCTCCAAATCTCACTCCAAAAAACAATGTTTGGCTTTCCATGAATTTATTTCATTCATAAGTTTTTCAAAAGTTCATATTTCATTCGCAATTATATTCTTTGAGATTGTAATCAATTTCAGTCCATTAGTCCAATGCATTTCGGTCATTGTTGACCTTCATCAGGGACAATCAGCTGAAATAAGGTATAGTAATGCTTGTTTCAATCATCAATCATCAATCACATCATCAATTTACAAAAAATAATCAGTTTACAAAAACCTTGCAAATAAACATTGTTTAACTTCCATCATGTGTTCAAAATCGTGTTCATGCGTGATTCCCCCAGTGCATAAGTGCTTACGTAACGTGAATGTCAAAAATGATGCCTACTAGGCACTCACATGTGCTCCTGTTCGTGAATTCTTCAATAATGCATAACCTAAAAATCCTATTTTTAGGTTATGCATTATTGAAGAATTCACGAACAGGAGTGGAAGTTAAACAATGTTTATTTGCAAGGTTTTTGTAAACTGATTATTTTATGTAAATTGATGATGTGATTGATGATTAAAACAAGCATTACTATACCTTGTTTCAGCTGATTGTCCCTGATGAAGGTCAACAATGACCGAAATGCATTGGACTAATGGATTGAAATTGATTACAATCTCAAAGAATATAATTGCGTATGAAATATGAACTTTTGAAAAACTTATGAATGAAATAAATTCATGGAAAGCCAAACATTGTTTTTTGGAGTGAGATTTGGAGGAACTCTGGGATAGCCAGAAGGACTAATGAGCTGTGCACCAGGGGATGCTCTCACGGGTCGGTGGGAAGCATACATTGTGATTTTCAGCTATTTATGTATGTCATTTGTAAAGAGCATTTCTACCTAAAAAAGGTCCCAGCGGTGGCATCCTCACTGAACTCACCTGAATTACTGAAGCCAAGGGGGACTATTAATGATAAGGTGGAAACAGCCATGTTTTGGCCTGCTTACGAAAAGCTATGAGTGATTAACAAGTTCTCAATGATTATGGCAAGGTGTTCCACAGTTTTGGTCCCAGATATGCAAATTCCTGCCCAACTTGGTGGGCTCTCTTGACTCTGAGAACTGCAGCCAGCTCCAGGTGGCTAGAGCGGATGTGGCATTTAGGTGTGTACCAGGTGACAAAGGTCTAAAGTACAAAGGCCCTGCTTTGAAAAGACATTTATGCATATAGCATAAGGCTTCAAATTGAACCCAACGTTCAATTGGCAACCAGTGAAGAGTGTGTAACATACTGTCTAATGAAGTAAATCTGGGTGGATGGAGAAGGAGCCATGCAGCTGTTTTCTCTACAGTTTTAAGCAGAGAAGTAGCAGCACCCAAATATAAAAAAATCTGTAGTTCAGTCCTGATATTACAGAGGCCTGGACTACTGTTCTTTGTGCATGGGCCAGAAGGCACACCATGATTTTCCTTAACCATTTAAGTATACCAAAACAGGTGGCTGCTATTTTGTTGATCTGATGGTTTATTGACAGTTTGTCATCGAGCCATACTCCTAGATTTTTTATAATCTGGACTGGTAATGGAGTAGTACTCATAGCAGATGACCACAGATGAGGGCCACAGAGGTGGATTTGGTTGCCCACCAGCAAAACCGCTGTCATGTCCCCATTTAGTTTTAATGAATTTCCGTTCGTCCAATATGAAACTTGGACAAGGCAGCTGTTAAGAGATTCTGCCTTGTGGTTATCCTGAGATGATAAGGTTGTGGGTATCAACTGCATACAAGAATAATGTCAGCTCATGGGATTCTACAATCTCGGCTAAAGGTCTCACATACAGGTTAAAAAGTAGGGGGCTCAAGGTCGAGCTCTGCAGCCACCCGGAAGGTAGGTGGATTGGGTTGGACTTATGATGATTTGAATGCACCTCAAAGGTGTGAATTTGTAAGAAAAACTCAGCCAGGTCAGGGCTGCACCCACACACCCATTTCTCCTACCGTGGTCATTAAAGTGGAATACTTCACAGTGTTGAAAGTGGCACTGTGATCCAGAAGCATCAGTGCCACTGCACCCCCTTTGTCTAGCTGTCAGTGAAGATATTCAGTGACACTGAGGAGGGCTGATTCCCTTCTGTGACCAGGCCTGCAGCCTGATAGTAAAGAATATAGCAGACCGTTTAATTCGATGTTCAATGTAGGATGAGAGCTGTAGATTAACATGTTTCTCCACCACTTTAGTCAATGTGAGTAGGAGCGATATAGTCCTAAAGTTTGACCACACGAGAGGGTCGCAAATATGTGCACCTTCAATTCACCTTCAATTCTCCCAGTTCATATTGCCATACTGTCCCAAATTCAAAAATTGTAAAAGATCCATAAAAGATAAAAAAAGAAAGTATAATAAGGCTCAGAAAGTTGACTTGGTGATCGTGAGGGGAGTCGGGATCTGCTACGCCACGGCAGCGTTTAACCCTTTGCGTGCTGCCGTCGGCCGTTGGCCGTCGCGAGCACTCCCTCCCCAGTGCTGCCCACGACCAACGGCCGACGCAGCCCCGCCCACCCTTTAGAACGCCCGCACTGTGGAGGAAAAACCGCCATGGTTAAGTCATTAATTGTGCAGGCCAGGAGCTGCTGACATGCTAAAAACAGATAGAGCTCTAGGTGCTCTTTACTACCGGCCCAACAATGGCTGCCTACCAACAAATTCCCCTGCAAGTACGAGCACCTTCAGTTCAACTTCAGCTCCCCCAGTTCACATTCCCAAAGTGCTGCATAGTGCCCTAAATTCAACATTTAAAAAAATTCCTATTGGCTTTTGTCAATGCGACTTTAGCCATGTTGTATAGCAGCAATGCTGCTGTGCAGTATTGCTGGAAGTAACAAGAAACAAGCGCTATGACATGGGCAGTGCTGGCTGGGTCATAATGCTTTAAAAATAAATTCTGGTGTGGAGGGATGGTGGCACTTGAGGCAAGATGGATGGAGGCTGTTCGTGTGGGACACTGAGAAAAAGTTTTTTTCAAACATGCTTGTTATTGTTTGGCTGGGTGAGAGGAAATACGAACAGAGGGAAGGGGCAGTAGGCAACACTGACAGAGAGAGAGGGGCTGGAAGCGAAAAAGAGAGCCAGACAGCGTGTCGGAGGGGCTGGGAGCAAGCAAATGACACAAACACATGCACTCGCATGGAGTGCTTCACAAAAAGAAACAAAGGGGCATGTTTACAATAGAAGTGGCAGAGCGCAGCGATAGACTTCTTGTTTTAACGCCTTGCCCCGCCATTTCTGAAATGCAGGGATGCACCGTATTTACAAGGATACAGTGTAGCCCTGCGTTACGCCCTGCAATTGGCGCTAAATTTAGCTGCCTAGCGCCACCAAATGAACCCTTGCAAAATAGCTCAAGGGCGTGAGGCCAGATTGTTCATGTGCAGGAAGGTGTCCCTTCCTGCACATAAACAATTTTTTTAAATCCTTGATGCAGCACACATAGATGTTGCAAAACGTCATTTTTTTAACCCTTTAAGTGCTGCCGTCGGCCAACGGTCGTCACGGGCACTACCTCCCCAGTGCTGCGTGCGACCGCTGGACGTCCATTTCAGCACTGGATAATGGACAGCGCAGCACTGGGGAGGTCTATTTACGAAGCTCCCAAGGTGTTAAAATGATTGTTTACAATGAATGGCGTTTTGCTGTTTACATGTGAGCTACACAACGCAGCACACATGGAAACAGTAAAAAAGAAAGTACAATTTTTCCTCATTGCGCCAGGTTCAGACTAGGTTTTCCCTGGTCTTAATTTTGGTGCTGCCCCATATTAACGCCACCCTTGTAAAAATGGGGCAGCGTCAAAATCAAGTGAGTATTGCGGTGGAACGCCCACCACAACACCCACTGCCCATCCCTTTCACGCTAACCATAGTGTGAAAGGGTGCCTCTTGTACAAGGCAGGGCTAAGCCACGTTAAGTCGCTTAAGGCTGCCTTGAAAATAAGGCAAATCCCCTATGCCACCACAACGTCATAAAAAGTGACGTGGTGGCGATAGGGGCTTGTAAATATGACCCAAAGAGTCTCAGGCCCTATGTCAATGGGTTCTACGTCAGGGTTCAAGCCCGTGAGTATCCCAGGACAAGGTTTGTGAGGGTTCTAGAGCTGGGTACTGAGACTGTGATGGCCACAAGTGCTATGGTATGAGTTATAAAGGGATGAGGACACTGTATGGATACAGACACTATGAATCTTCAAAGGGGGAATGTAGAGAGGATGAATATACCTGATGTGGATTCAGGGCCCGTGGGGGTGACCTCCCTTGTTAAACAAGATACAGAATGCAAACACATTGTTAGTCAGATACATACACAATTACAGCGTATCAGTCTTGACGCTTTTTGAACAGTTAAATATTGCATCCGGGAATGAGAAAATGGATTGCTGACACCCAGAAAGCAGATTTGAGACCAGATCGAGCACCATGGAAAGGACATGGCAAGGACTAAGTATTGATCAACGAATATGTGTGGGCTTTTTAGCGATTAAACATTTAAATCATGTTTTATGGTTATGCTCATATTACAGTAAATCAGACAAATGCATCAGATTTTATTTCTCAAAGGTTTGCTTCAGACAGTGTCAAAGCAAAGACTTAAAAATTCTACGTACTACGTGCACAAGAAAAAATCTTAGCTATTAGAACTTCCAAAAATGTAATGTATAAATTAAAAGTTAAATTAGTACAAACAATTAAATTATTCAATAGGTTTTATGTGTGCGTTTTATATCTTCTGTGGACACATATTATAAACCTCTAGGAGTTATTGTTCATTTCACAGGAGCCGAATCTCCTAGTGGTAGGTCAGTGTGGCATGTGCTTAGGATTCTAAGCACTATATGAGCACTGAGTGTATTGTTCATTTCACAAGAGCCGGATGAGCACTGAGGGTATTGTTCATTTCACTGGAGCCGGATTTCCTAGTAGTGGAAGGGCAGCGCGACATGTGCTTAGGGTTCTAAGCACTATATGAGCACTGAGGGTATTGTTAATTTCACAGGAGCCGAATCTCCTAGTAGTGGTAGGGCAGCGTGACATGTGCTTAGGATTCTAAGCACTAGATGGGCACTGAGGGTATTGTTCGTTTCACAGGAGCGGGATCTCCTAGTGGTGGTAGGGCAGCGCGACATGTGCTTAGGATTCTAAGCACTATATGAGCACTGAGTGTATTGTTCATTTAACAGGAGCCGAATCTCCTAGTGGTGGTAGGGCAGCGCAACATGTGCTTAGGATTCTAAACACAACAATGATGGACAGAATGTGGATCAATGTCACACATTCACCCCAGTCAAAAGATCTGGGCCCAAATCCATCGTTTTTCCACTCCACACCACCCTGGGTTAGACAATGGCGATATGCAAATCAGCGCTGACCCTGTGCCCCATGGGAACAGTCCAGTCCGAACTACAAAAGCCATGTCCTTCCCAGAACGGAAACAAGCATCCGAGGACCGGCCCGGTTTCAAGGTAACACCTCTCATCAGCCCGGCTAGCTTGACTCCAGTGGTGTGGAGTGCCTGGGACTCACGTCTGAGCATCCCCAGTACACTTAGAGCGGTAATTGCAAACACAACAATGATGGACAGAATGTGGATCAATGTCACACATTCACCCCAGTCAAAAGATCTGGGCCCAAATCCATCGTTTTTCCACTCCACACCACCCTGGGTTAGACAATGGCGATATGCAAATCAGCGCTGACCCTGTGCCCCATGGGAACAGTCCAGTCCGAACTACAAAAGCCATGTCCTTCCCAGAACGGAAACAAGCATCCGAGGACCGGCCCGGTTTCGAGGTAACACCTCTCATCAGCCCGGCTAGCTTGACTCCAGTGGTGTGGAGTGCCTGGGACTCACGTCTGAGCATCCCCAGTACACTTAGAGCGGTAATTGCAAACACAACAATGATGGACAGAATGTGGATCAATGTCACACATTCACCCCAGTCAAAAGATCTGGGCCCAAATCCATCGTTTTTCCACTCCACACCACCCTGGGTTAGACAATGGCGATATGCAAATCAGCGCTGACCCTGTGCCCCATGGGAACAGTCCAGTCCGAACTACAAAAGCCATGTCCTTCCCAGAACGGAAACAAGCATCCGAGGACCGGCCCGGTTTCGAGGTAACACCTCTCATCAGCCCGGCTAGCTTGACTCCAGTGGTGTGGAGTGCCTGGGACTCACGTCTGAGCATCCCCAGTACACTTAGAGCGGTAATTGCAAACACAACAATGATGGACAGAATGTGGATCAATGTCACACATTCACCCCAGTCAAAAGATCTGGGCCCAAATCCATCGTTTTTCCACTCCACACCACCCTGGGTTAGACAATGGCGATATGCAAATCAGCGCTGACCCTGTGCCCCATGGGAACAGTCCAGTCCGAACTACAAAAGCCATGTCCTTCCCAGAACGGAAACAAGCATCCGAGGACCGGCCCGGTTTCGAGGTAACACCTCTCATCAGCCCGGCTAGCTTGACTCCAGTGGTGTGGAGTGCCTGGGACTCACGTCTGAGCATCCCCAGTACACTTAGAGCGGTAATTGCAAACACAACAATGATGGACAGAATGTGGATCAATGTCACACATTCACCCCAGTCAAAAGATCTGGGCCCAAATCCATCGTTTTTCCACTCCACACCACCCTGGGTTAGACAATGGCGATATGCAAATCAGCACTGACCCTGTGCCCCATGGGAACAGTCCAGTCCGAACTACAAAAGCCATGTCCTTCCCAGAACGGAAACAAGCATCCGAGGACCGGCCCGGTTTCGAGGTAACACCTCTCATCAACCCGGCTAGCTTGACTCCAGTGGTGTGGAGTGCCTGGGACTCACGTCTGAGCATCCCCAGTACACTTAGAGCGGTAATTGCAAACACAACAAGGATTCTAAGCACTATGTGAGCACTGAGTGTATTGTTCATTTAACAGGAGCCGAATCTTCTAGTGGTGGAAGGGCAGCGCGACATGTGCTTAGGATTCTAAGCACTATATGAGCACTGAGTGTATTTTTTATTTAACAGGAGCCGGATCTCCTAGTGGTAGGGGAGCGCGACATGTGCTTCGGATTCGAAGCACTACATGAGCACTGAGTGTATTTTTCATTTCACAGGAGCCGAATCTCCTAGTGGTAGGGGAGCGCAACATGTGCTTCGGATTCCAAGCACTACATGAGCACTGAGTGTATTTTTCATTTCACAGGAGCCGAATCTCCTAGTGGTAGGGCAGAGCGACATGTGCTTTGGATTTCAAGCACTGTATGAGCACCCAGTATGTTGTTTGTTTCATAGAAGACCTAATAACTCGCGGAAGGGCGGTGGGACATGTGCTCTGGATTCTTAGCACTGTCTAAGCACCGAGTGTGATGTTTATTTCACAGGAGCCCTATCTCCTAGCTAGGGGAATGTGGCATGTGTTTTTGATTCTAAGCACTATGGGCCAGATGTATGAAACTCAAATTGGTTGGCGTTTGCGAACTCATTTGAGCAAAATGGTATGTATGTAGCAAATTTTAGTGCAAAATAAGGAATCGCAAATTTGCGATTCCTTATTTTGCGATTGCATTTAAGGATTCCCTAAATGCAATGTATGAAGCAAAAAAAATCTGCTAATTGTCCCTAAGGAATCGCAAATTACCACCAACTTCAAGTTGGTGGTAATTTGCGAATTTCTTGAATAATGCCAATTTTTGCATTTTTCAAAGTGCCATGTGATGCACATACATGCCCGCATGTATGTGCACCACATGTGCACCCATGCTTATTTCAGAGGTGCAACAGGGTGTCCTTTGGACACCCCTGCACCGTTGAAATTATTCTCAATTTGCGATTAGCAAATTGAGAATCGCAAATTGAGAATAATTTCACATTCATTCCTATGGGCCTCATGGCCCATAGAAATGAATGGGAAATGATTCCTTAATTGCGATTAGCAATTTGCTAATTAAAATTAAGGAATTTTAAGAAATCAATAAAAAATAGCGAATTTCTACATACATACCATTTTGCAATTCTCAAATAATGATTCCTTAAAAATCGCTATTTGAGAATCGCAAAAGTGTATCTTGATACATCTGGCCCTATATGAGCACCCAGTATGTTGTTTGTTTCATAGAAGCCCTATCACCACGCGGCAGGGCGGTGTTACATGCTTTGGATTCCAAGCACTATATGAGCACTGAGTGTATTGTTCATTTCACAGCTACCGAATCTTCTAGTGGTAGGGCAGCGCAACATCAGACACGGGCAAAAACTAAACGCATCAAGAAAATCAAGGGCAGGGGGCCGCTCCTTCTCCCATCTGGCAGCTACTCACTGGAATTAATTATCACTAGAACTCTGACTTACCGATGGCTACCTGGTATTTAGGAAGAAACTGAAAACCCATTTGTTCACCAGGGTTTTTGATCAGTGATAAAGGGCCAGATGTAGGTAATTCTGATTTACCTACTCTTAAATATTTAAGAGTAGGTATATTGGAAGTAGGCAGATGTAGGTAATTGTTATTTTACAATTACCAATTCTGTAAGAGTCGGTATTTCCCATTGATTCCTATGGGCCTTGAAGCCCATAGGAATCAATGGGAAATACTGATTCGGTATTTACCGAATCGGTAAATACCGAATCCTGGCAGGGGGAATGGGGTGTCACTTTGAAACCCTGTAGCACCCCAATTGCAGGCCTGTGTGGCTTGTGGCACACATACATGCCCTAAGGGCATGTCTGTGTGTCGCATGGCATTGGTGTACATGCACAGATGTGCATGTACAGTGGAATTCGGTATTTTACCACCCAATAGGATTGGGTGGTAAAATAAGAAGTCCTAAGGGCCTGTGGCACTGCAAACTGTGCCACCTACATATGGATTAACAGAATCGGTATATTTACCGATTCGGAAAAATACCGAAGTGGAAAATTTACCGAATCGGTAAATATACCGATTCTGTAAATTCCGAGCCAGCTACATGTCAAAAGCCAAATACCGGTCGGTAACGGCCGAAATCGGCCGTTACCGACTGGTATTTGGCTACCTACGTCTGGCCCTTAGAGACTTTTCACACTATTTTACTCCCACCTAGGTTGCGCTCTCTTTAGCGCCCTGATATCAATCCGTATAAATTTTGCGCTGTATAAATATATAAAATAAATAGAGACGTGCTTTGGATTCCAAGCACTATGGGCCAGATGTAGGTAATCCCCGATTACCGATTCTTGAATACCGAATCATACCGATTCGGTATTTAAGAACTGGCAATCGGGATGTAGGTATATTTACCGAATTAATTACCGAATCGGTATGATTCGGTAATTAATGAATCGGTATTTAGAGTCTGTAACTGCCATTGTTTCCTATGGGCCTTGAGGCCCATAGGAATCAATGTTAATTACCGAATCGGTAAATACCGATTCGGTAATTGTGGGAAATATTGAAGGGTGGGAGGGTGTCACTTTGACACCCTGTTGCACCCCTCAATTGTGCATGGGTGCACATGTTGCTGACATACATGCCCTTAGGGCATGTATGTCTGCAACATGGCACTGTTTAAAAAGCAGAAAAAATGCTTTTTAAATGGTTTTCTTAATTTACCACCAACTACTAGTTGGTGGTAAATTAAGAATTCGTAAACCCTTGTAGCACTGAAAACAGTGCTACCTACATCTCAAATTGCAGAATCGGTAATTTTACCAATTTGGTATTTTACCGAATCGGTAAAATTACAGATTCGGTAAAATTACCGTTTCTGTAATTTTACATGCCCCTACATAATTTTCGGCCGTTTCCGACCGGTATTTGGACACCTACATCTGGCCCTAAATGAGCACCCAGTATGTTGTTTGTTTCATAGAAGCCCCATCACCACGCGGTAGGGCGGTGTGACATGAGATTTGGATTCTAAGCACTGTATGAGCACCGGGTGTGTTGTTTACTTCACAGGTGCCCTTTCTCCTAGTAGGAGGACAAGGTGTTATATGAGCACCGGCTATGTTCATTTCACAAGAGCCCTGTCTCCTAGTAGTAGGACAAGGTGATAGGTGCTTTGGATTCTAAGCACTAGATGAGCACCGGTTGTGTTGTTCACTTCACAGGTGCACTGTCTCCTTTCGCAGGTGCCCTGTCTCCTAGTAGTAGGACAATGTGAGAGGTGCTTTGAATGCTAAGCACCATATCAGCGCCGGGTGTGTTCATTTTACAAGAGCCCTGTCTCCTAGTAGTAGGACAAGGTGCTAGGTACTTTGGATTCGAAGCACTAGATGAGCACCGGTGTGTTGTTCAATTCATAGAAGCCCTATTACCAAGCGGTAGGGCAGGGTGATATGTGCTGTGGGTTTTAAGCACTATACGAGTACCGGCTCTTTGTAAATTTCACAAGAGCCCTGTCTCCTTATAGTAGGACAAGGTGATAGGTGATTTGTATTCAAAGCACTATCTGAGCACCGAGTGTGTTGTTTATTTCACAGGTGCCACGTCTCCTGATAGTAGGACAAGGTGATATGTGCTTTGGATTCTAAGCACTATATGAGCACTGGCTGTGTTGTTCATTTCACAAGAGCCCTCTCTCCTCCTGCAGACAGCACGTCTTTTGATGCCCTTTATTTCACACACACTGTTCCTGGCAGGAGAGCACTATGAAGGGTATTGAGCTTTAAAAGCCAAAGATGGGTGGAACGCTGCAGTGACGCTCTCATGACTTCGATGAAGGACATGCTCACCTGATCAAATTGGGGTGGTCAGTATCTCTAAAATATCATGCAGTGTCCCATAACTTGCGCGAACCAGAACCTGGTGGGCACCTTCTACCTTAAATACTATTTGCTTTTTTTATTATATTTTTATATAAAATGCATTGTAACTAAACACATACCGTTAACCAACCAAATAAGCCAAATCAGTCTAGATAAACCCATTTGTAAAGTCATGATTCCAAAAGATAACACACAGGAGCTTTCAGAGAGGACGCAACAAGAAAGAAGAGAGAAAAAAAAGGGGACCATGTAGGTTGTATCGAGGACCTTAATCAATCGAAGACGAATCCAGATGAAAAAGGAAAAGAACCCCAATATGACATATAGTCATGAACAGCTTGAAACCCCATCAAGAATATCCTCATAGGAACCCACATTTTCCATAACCGAGTTCTCTGCTCATCATTTTCAATGCACAATATTTCAAGAAGGCCAGTGTTTAGAAATTCATCATGGAACCAAATCCTGGGATTAGGTGCTCGAGCAAGCTTCCAGAGCCTGGCCAAGATTGGACGTTCCAAAGCAATTGCAAACCAACATTTGCAATGCAATCGGGTTCGCCTTTGGGACCTTATATGTATATAGCTAAGCAACACATTAGCCTGGGTGCTGAAACATCTACTTTTCTTTAACATGGGGGGAACGTAAGCACCATACCGCATGACGTGCCTAGTATGGGAACACATGGAGAGAAATGTTGCCGTTCAGGGGAAATGGTTTAGTCCAAAGCTCTGTTTTTAATTTAAAATCAGTGGTCATATCACTGAAAATACAAGATTTGAAAAAATCCTTTTGTTAGCCCCTTTCATTTTGTGGCACGCAATTTGGAGAAGGGACACAGTCCCGTTGACACAAACAATAATCAAGAATTGTTTAAATATGGATAACTGGAGGAGATCCAAATGGTTGTGCTACGTAGAAAAACTCCTGAACAAAATTGGTGTTCTACAACTGTACAAGCACCCGGTATACAGACATAATATCGACCACAAAAATATCGAGGTAGCTAAATATCGAGTTTAAAATATCGAGTAGTCAGAATATAGATAAGACAGAATATAGACTACAAAAATATCGAATAGAATGACAATAATATCGAATCAAATATATACAATGGACAGAATATCGAATGGACAGTATATAGACAACAAAAATATCGAGGGACAGAATATAGACAGCAAAAATATCGAATTTTAGGTAAGTAACTAAGTAAATTTATGTTATTTAATTTTTGTGTAATATAATTCTGGAGCGGGTTGTGGGTTTATAAGGGTATAGGGTGGGAAGTAATTTAATTATAATTAATTAAATATGTTAATTTATTGGTATTTATTCACAATTAATTGTTAATTAATTTTTTATTGGCAATTAATTAAAATATAATTGGTAATTAATTTTAATTAATAGATAATGATGTTAATTTTATTCATTTATTTTCTGGAGAGGGTTGTGGGTTTATAGGGGAATAGGGTGGAAAGTAATTTAATTATAAATAATTAAATATGTTAATTTATTTATTGCTACTTATTTGCAATTAATTGTTATTTAATTTTTTATTGGGTATTTAATTAATATATAATTGGAATTCATTTTTATTAATTGATTACTTGATAATTCTGTGAATTTTATTTATTTAATTTTTGTAGTGGGTTGTGGGTTTATAGGGGAATTGGGTGTGAAGTTATTTAATTGTAATTAATTAAAACATTTAATATATAAAGTGGTAATTATTTTGAATTAATTGGTAATTGTTTAACATTTTTATAATAATGTACTGTTATTGGTAAATATTTTGTATTAATAGATAATACTTTTTTAGTAATTACATTAATTTTATTATTTTTAATTGAATAATTATTATAGTATCTTAAATTGGGAATTAATTTTAAATAATTTGTAATTAGTATTAATATTTAATTTATTTTTAATTATATATGAAGTATTTACTTTCCCTACTGTGGCTCTATTTGGAGTGGGAATAGTAATTTTTACCATCCTGCTATCTAACGCTTTCCCTACTGTTGCACTCACTGGAGTGGGAATAGTAATTTTTTACCCTACGCTATCCAACGCTTACCCTACTGTTACACTCTCTGGAGTGGGAATAGTAATTTTTACCTCTAGGCTATCCAACGTTTACTCTACTGTTGCACTCACTGGAGTGGGGATAGTAATTTTTACCCCTACGCTATCCAACGCTTACCCTACTGTTGCACTCTCTGGTGTTGGAATAGTAATTTTTACTCCTACGCTATCCAACGCTTACCCTACTGTTGCACTCTCTGGAGTGGGAATAGTAATTTTTACTCCTACACTATCCAAAGCTTTCCCTACTGTTGCATTCTTTGGAGTGGGAATAGTCATTTCTACCCTCCCGCTATCCAACGCTTTCCCTACTGTTGCATTCTCTGGAGTGGGAATAGTAATTTTTATCCCTACACTATCCAACGCTTTCCCTACTGTTGCACTCTCTGGAGTGGGAATATTAATTTCTACCTCTACGCTATCCAACGCTTTCCCTACTGTTGCACTCTTTGGAGTGGGAATAGTAATTTTTACCTTGCCGGTATCCAATGCTTTCCCTACTGGAGTGGGAATAGTAAATGTTACCCCTACGCTATCCAACGCTTTCCCTACTGTTGCACTCACTGGAGTGGGAATACTAATTTTTACCTCTACGCTATCCAACGCTTACCTTACTATTGCACTCTCTGGAGTGGGAATAGTAATTATTACCCCTACGCTATCCAACTCTTTCCCTACTGTTGTTCTCATTGGAGTAGGAATAGTAATTTTTACCCCTACGCTATCCAACGGTTACCCTACTGTTGCACTCTCTGGAGTGGGAATAGTCATTTTAACTCCTACGCTATCCAACGTTTTCCCTACTGTTGCATTCACTGGAGTTGGAATAGTAATGTTTACCCCTACGCTATCCAACGCTTTCCCTACTGTTGCACATTCTGGAGTGGGAATAGTAATTTTTACCCTCCCGCTATCCAACGCTTTCCCTACTGTTGCACTCACTGGAGTGGGAATAGTCATTTTTACCCCTACGCTATCCAACACTTTCCCTACTGTTGCACTCATTGGAGTGGGAATAGTAATGTTTACCCCTACGCTATCCAACGCTTTCCCTACTGTTGCACATTCTGGAGTGGGAATAGTAATTTTTACCCTCCCGCTATCCAACGCTTTCCCTACTGTTGCACTCACTGGAGTGGGAATAGTCATTTTTACCCCTATGCTATCCAACGCTTTCCTTACTGTTGCACTCGCTGGAGTGGGAATAGTAATTTTTACCCCTACGCTATCCAACGCTTTCCCTACTGTTGCACTCTCTGGAGTGGGAATAGTAAATTTTACCGTCTCGCTATCCAATGCTTTCCTTACTGTAGCACTTATTGGAGTGGGAATAGTAATTTTTACCCCTACGCTATCCAACGCTTTCCCTACTGTTGCGCTCTCTGGAGTGGGAATAGTAATTTTTACCCTCCCGCTATCCAATGCTTTCCCTCCTGTTGCACTCACTAGAGTGGGAATAGTAAATGTAACCCTCTCGCTATCGTATGGTAAATATATTGTATATTTTTTATTAATACTATGTTTATATATATAATGGGGAGGAGAAGAAGATCCTTTGTTTGCTGGCGCACTATATTTAAAGCCTATACATGGAACAATAAGTAATCTTTGTATGGTGCGCTCTCATACAGAAGAAACTCTGAATATCGAACTGATGGGGCAATGCCATTGGCCCCAAAGCAACCAATACCCTTCCACCTACAATAAAAGGCAACCAATGACGACCCAGGACACAAAAAAATTAAGTATGGACATGCCAGTGCCGTTTTTAATACAAAGCAAGCAGGAAGAAGGCCTATCGCCGAAACGCGTCCTTGCGTATTGAAATAAAGTTACCTGAACGGACCCCACGAGTGCAGTGTCTTCTTTGAAGCAGGAGCGTGTATATATATATATATATATATATATATATATATATATATATATATATATATATATATATATATATATATCGAAAACAAGAAGAAGCAAAACTGCCGTCCCGGGTCCCCAGGAAAACAGACAACTCCACGAATCCAATATCCAGGCAAGGTTTTTTATTAAGCAACGCTTAACAGAGAGAGAAAACTGACGCGTTTCGGGCGGGGTGCCCTTGATCACAGTCCAAATTAAAGCCTGCCCAAATATACCTATCCTACCAAGGAAATAATGATTTTTTCAAAATATGCAACAACAATTGAAAGACTATCAGTGCTCGTATTTAAGGACTCAGTGTCCCAATATGCACCGCAAAATGTTGAACTGTAGATACGCCCTTATAAGAACAGGTGACAAGCAAAATAAACCGGAAACATTAATTAACAATGCGAGCCTCGGATGTTGTAATTGCTGCCCTAGAAGAAGAGGTCATCACCTCGAAACGCGTTGGCGAATGAATAATTGGAGGTTGAAAAAGGCAGACTGCATTTCACTCGAGCGCCGTTGTGTGCTCTCCCAAGCACAAGGCACTTTGGAATACAAACATTGGACGTGGTAGCCTGACCACGGGGAGAGGCACCATCCTGGGCTGGAAGAGGAGTGTCCAACCAGTTCAGTGAGGCTGCAGGGCTGAACCTTCAGAATCTGCGTGGCACGACGCTCTACATGCCAAATTAAAGCCTGCCCAAATATACCTATCCTACCAAGGAAATAATGATTTTTTTAAAATATGCAACAACAATTGAAAGACTATCAGTGCTCGTATTTAAGGACTCAGTGTCCCAATATGCACCGCAAAATGTTGAACTGTAGATACGCCCTTATAAGAACAGGTGACAAGCAAAATAAACCAGAAACATTAATTAACAATGCGAGCCTCGGATGTTGTAATTGCTGCCCTAGAAGAAGAGGTCATCACCTCGAAACGCGTTGGCGAATGAATAATTGGAGGTTGAAAAAGCCAGACTGCATTTCACTCGAGCGCCGTTGTGTGCTCTCCCAAGCACAAGGCACTTTGGAATACAAACATTGGACGTGGTAGCCTGACCACGGGGAGAAGCACCATCCTGGGCTGGAAGAGGAGTGTCCAACCAGTTCAGTTAGGCTGCAGGGCTGAACCTTCAGAATCTGCGTGGCACGACGCTCTACATGCCAAATTAAAGCCTGCCCAAATATACCTATCCTACCAAGGAAATAATGATTTTTTTAAAATATGCAACAACAATTGAAAGACTATCAGTGCTCGTATTTAAGGACTCAGTGTCCCAATATGCACCGCAAAATGTTGAACTGTAGATACGCCCTTATAAGAACAGGTGACAAGCAAAATAAACCGGAAACATTAATTAACAATGCGAGCCTCGGATGTTGTAATTGCTGCCCTAGAAGAAGAGGTCATCACCTCGAAACGCGTTGGCGAATGAATAATTGGAGGTTGAAAAAGGCAGACTGCATTTCACTCGAGCGCCGTTGTGTGCTCTCCCAAGCACAAGGCACTTTGGAATACATATATATATATATGAAGAAGAGATCCCAACCTGTCAATGGACGACAGGCTACGGCAGGGTGCAGACCTCAGGACGCCACATCAAACAGCCAGATAAGCTCATAAACGAACCAACTCCAGTGAGTATGCAGGAAAAACGTTTATTACAAAATGACGCGTTTCGCTCCGCAAGGGAGCTTGTTCACATATATTTATATGTATTTAAAAAAATATATTGTTATTTATATTAATTATTTATTAATTTTAATGTTATTAAAGTATTTTAAATATGTTTAAGTTAGTTATATTTATTATTTAATCAATTTAAAATTACTTTTAACTATTTAAAAGATTCGATATTTTGAATATCTATATTTTTGCAGGTCGATATTTTTGATTCGATATTTTTGTACTTACCTGTTTGAAGATAGGAAGTTGATATTTTGGCATTCTATATTTTTTACTCGATATTTTTGTAGGTCTATATTTTTGCCATCGATATTCTTTCAGTGATCCCAAGCACCCAGATGAATGTAGAAACGTCTCCAAGGAAATGGTAAAAAAATTGTTTCAGAGGAGGGAAGAATATGAGAGACGGGAAATTCATGGACAGAAGCAGGCAGTGGTAACCTTCAGATCAATCCCTACAGTGATAGAGAGAGGACATTTCTTTTATCAGGCAGACGTTACAAACGCACAACACAGATATATATTGTTAAGATTTCGTCTGAATATGATCCCATTTATGTTATGTTACCCTGGTAAAATAAATAATCATGCTGATTTCATTCTGTGCCCATGTGACAGACTATTGAGACAAACTGATTTGCACCTGGTTTTATTGTGCAAACTGTATAAGAAGGAGAGGAATGACTACTTAAAGCACATATTACAGAAGATGAATTTTAAACAATGCAGGGTGGCATTATATTATTAAAAAAATGTATCTGATCCCTTAAACTGTTTTACATTAGCTTCATTCCTATGGGCCTGTATGATAAAAGCAAAAAGCCACCGCTAGAAGTAGCTACTGGATGAAAATTATTTTACAGGAGATTAAACCATGGAAATGGACAATTTATGTAATTCTAATTTTCAAATTTTTATTATGGATACAATTAACCATTCTATTTTTAACCTTAAAATGGAATTGTATATTGGAAATCGGTTTCATATATGTACTTTTATGATCATTTTTTATCTGATTGAATAAAAGATTTGACTATGACTATGAAAAAAATATTATTGTCTACGGGTGCTTGTGGAAGACAGTTTCTATGAATTGGAATCTAGGGAATGCTAAAGTGATTCTGGTGTTTTACTGACCTCTGCTGTTCGTTTTCTATCAAGAAAGTTAAATAGAGGGAGTGGCCAACAAAATTTAAAAAAGAAAATCCCTCAGCAGAAAGCAATTCAGGTATTTTACTGACCTCTACTGGTCGTTTAAATAGAGGCAGTTAAACAGAAAAAAGTCCCTAACTGGAAGCAGACAAGTCCTAGGGCTGCTCTCCAGAGCCCACAAAGTACATACACTTATAAGTACATACTAAAGTATATACAATAGGTCTTGAATGTTCGACCTAAAAAGTAGATCCCGGCATGGTGTACCAGAATGTGCAAAGAGTGCCCTACTACAATTAATTTAGTGTCCCAAACTATGTTGATCCAGAGCCAATTACAGTTTGACAAAACTATCTGCCAATAATGAGCAATGAGAGGACAAGTAGCGAAAATGTGCACAGCGTCGGCTCGGTGTGTCGAATATCGAAAGTATTTGGTATCCTATCGAACATTCATTACAAAAAGACGATAGGGAGCGTGATAGAAATCATTATTGAATTTAAACTGATTGACTCTTACCATTGAGAGGTTTAAAACACTATGCACAAGCATATTTGTACAACTTATATCATCGGGAGTTACCACAACCCCAAGATGCCTGCTCGACTTATCTGCCTCACGTCGAAAGGGATCCACCTGCCGTTCCACCTCAGCCAATAGAATCACTTTGTAAGCCAGAAATTTGTATGAACACAGCAGCAGACCGTGGTCAAGCACCTACACTCTGCTAGTTTACAAAATTAAAAACGTGTGCAACCCCTTCCGGCAACAGCTATTGAAAGGTGCCTATTTACAAATAGAGAAAACCAAAGGAAGGTGCACCACATTGAAGTCAAGACAAAGGTATATTATAAATATTCTTCTTTTATTAAATTTCTTTGCGAAGAGGACTGGCACACAGACAACGTGTTTTATTCCCCAGTGCCACGGGAACTTCATCAGGGCTTATGGTAGTATCAGGTTGCTGTAACCAGAGAAGTGATTTCGTAGTATTTCGTTGAACAAGATGCACGGAAAGTATTAAAATTCTAATTGGACGGTATAAATCAGTAGTCCCACTATAGAAGATATCGCTATTCAAGATCAGGTGAACAGACAATACTGTCACCACATGTGTCCATAGAGAAATGGCGAACAAGATCTGCCTATATAGCGCCAAAAGATGGAAAATCAGTGTAGTATCTGTAGGTAGCCGCGCTATGGCAGGAAAACAAGCCTAAGGTAAGGCAAACAACCATAAATGAGTTCACCAATAGCGAAAACAGGTCAAACCGCCACACGGAGACACGACCACGCTGTCTTACTGCTTCATACCAAGGAAGTTTGGTTCTATACTCGATGGGAGGCTGAATACGCGACTCCTTGCAATTTGGAAGAAGAAGTTTCAGTAGATTTCTCAAATATATTAGGAACCACTGATTTCGCTATTGGTGAACTCATTTATGGTTGTACTGCCTTACCTTGGGTTTGTTTTTCTGCCATAGCGCATCTACCTTCAATGTGGTGCACCTTCCTTTGGTTTTCTCATTTTGTAAGCCAAGCGCATATCTGTCTTAGATGGACCTCGTGCCAAGTAGTCCAAGAAGCTAGTCTCAGACCAGTCAATATCTTCCGTCTTTCGACTCCCAAGGATTTGCCAAAGCTGTAGATACCGAAAGAATCCTGCATGAGGAAGAGAGAACCTTTGTCACAGAGTTTGTTTCATAAGAGAAAAAAATAGCACCCTCATAAGAATGCCCTCGTGTAAGGAGCCTGGAGCTCTCTCAGCACTCAAAAAGATCCTCATGAACATGATGAAGAAAGTTAGGATTGTAACCTAAAAACCTTATGGTGGGCGGTCCCATTTTACGTCGGGATGGCGAGCGGACAAAGTCCGCTTGCCATCCTAATGGGCCCGTTAGTGTTGGGCACATTGGTGATAGTCCGGTTTTGGGGGTTGTTTTGGCTAAACCTATCAATACTGATGTTGTGTGTCAGACGACTATTGGTACCATTACATTATTAATGGGTTTGTGCGGGGCCAAGTCTGAAGAATGGTGCCATGTATGTGTTGGAGCTGAATGATTGTCTAACTGATTTGGGGAGCTCAATAGTACAAGGACACTCTGACTACAGCCTCACTGCCAGTTGTGAAGTGTGTGCTTTTAAAAGACAGGTATAAAAACAAGCATTTGCAATGCAATACGTCTAGCATTTAAGCAAGTTTAAGCTATTGGCTTTGTAAATAACAATGCCTTTTATTTATGTTTTAAAAACTGAAATAAAAATAAAAGGCATTGTCATTTACAATGTCAATAGCTCAAACTCACGTAAATGCGAGACCTATTGCATTGCAAATGCTTGTTATTATCTTGATGTGTGATTTGTTACTGTATATGTTTTATGGTCTTCCAAACCGAAATAAAGATTAATTGAATTGAATTAACTGATCCAAATATCACAGGCCAATATACCCAATGTCAAGGGCAATGCAAAGGCCTGACTTCTGCCGTTTACTCCTGTGAAAGGACTAGTAATGTACATAAAATCCTTTTCCAAGTGTGTACTTCAACTAAAGACTACTATGGGATCTATGTATGTATATAGTTCATGGTACATCTTCCTCCAACGGGACAACCCAATCTATCAACATAAAAATGGGAAAGTAAAATAATTAGTTGTGGAATAACAGGGAAAAGCCCTGTTAGACTTGGCTTTTATAGCGGGTTCACCCTGGACTTTTTGCTTTTTGGCCTCTTGTTTTTGCTGGTTTTAGGACTCTGGGCACTTTACCACTTCTAGTCAATGTTAAAGTGCATATGCTCTCCAAGTAAATTGTGTATGGATTGGTGTTTCCATTATTGGCTTATTTGATTTAATACCAAGTCCCTTGGAATGTGCACATGTGTGGTGACCTAATACTGTAAATCAAATGCTACGAGTGGGCCTGCAGCACTGATTGTGCCACCCACACCAGTAGCCTTTCAAAGGTCCTCAGACCTGTCACTGCAGTGTCTGCGTGCAGTTTTTAACTGACATCTCGACTTGGCAAGTACACACACTTGCCAGGCCCTAACCTTCCCTTTTCTTACATGTAAGACAACCCTCGGGTAGGCCCCAGATACCCCTATCGACAGGATGAAGTGTATGTGAAAGGCAGGACATGTACTGGTGTGTGTTATGGTTCACTGTTAGAATATCAATTCCCAAAAAACCCCCATACACAAATATCGAGGCAAAAATATCGGTGTAAAAAATATCGACATCCTATATTGTAAGTACAAAAATATAGGAACAAAAACGGCGATGTAAAAATATAGTTGTTCAAAATATCGATTTTTTTACTTAAATCAAAATTAATGTTAATATATTAAATCATAAAATTAACATTACAATTTTTTTAGATTTAATATACATTTTAACAAATATAATAAAATAAATGTATTAAAAAATATTTAAACATACAGATATAAAATGCAATATATATATAGATATATATATTCTTTAAAACAATTAATAAACCATTAATTTTAATGTATTTTATAATTTTATAAATATATACAAATGTACACATAACTATATATATATATATTTACATACACTTATAACATAAAATCTAATAAATAAAAAATTATATTATAAAATGAAACATTAACATATTTAATTGTCTTTAACATTAAAATTCCCACTCCAGTAAGTGCAATAGTAAAGAAAATGTTGGATAGCGGAGGGGTAAAAATTACTATTCCCACTCCAATGGGTGCAACAGTAGGTAAAATGTTGGATACTGGCGGGGTAAAAATTACTATTGCCACTCCATTGAGTGCAGCAGTAGGAAAAGTGTTGGATAGCGGAGGGGTAAAACTTAATATTCCCGCTCGAGTGAGTGCAACAGTAGGTAAATTGTTGGATAGCGAAGAGGTAAAAATTACTATTCCCACTCCGTTGGGTGCAGCAGTAGGGAAAGTGTTGGATAGCGAATGGATAAAAATTACTATTCCCACTCCAGTGGGTGCAACAGTAGGGAAAGTGTTAGATAGTGGATGGGTAAAAATGACTTTTCCCACTCCAGTGAGTGCAACAGTAGGGAAAGTGTTGGATAGCAGAGGGGTAAACATTAATATTTCCACTGGACTCAGTTCAAAATTAAAAACAAACAAATTATTAACAACAACTCAAAACAAAAAAATAAAACATATATAAAGTGTTAAATATTAATAAAGATAGAAACAGATTAAAATGTTAAAACAATCTAACAAATACCTAAAAAGATTTTTAAAAATAAAAAAATAATTAAAAAAACAAAAACATTTTTAGCAGAATTTGTTTATAAAACAAAAACATTTTTTATTACATAACTGTAATATTTTTTATTTCCTACCCTATAACACCACCCGCTTCACAACCCACGTATATATATATTTTAATGTGCCTCCATAATTAATATCATTAATTATCAATTAAGCAAATATTATTAATTAAAAAATTAAAACAAATAAAAATGAATTTACTCCCCAAAGGTTACCCCTATATAAACAAAACACACACACAAAATAACAAACAATTACCATAAATAGTTATCAATTGATACATTATTATTAAGGATAAACAACTTATTAATTAATTAAACATAAATTACTTTCCACCCTCTACCCCAATAAACACCACAACTCACACCTAAAAATAATTACACAATTTCCATAACTAATTTTACATTAATAAATGGATATCTATTAACAACTTATTAATTAATGTATAATAATTTACTTCCCACCTTTACCACTATAAACACCACAACTTACATCACAAATGAATTACACAATTTCCATATTTTAATTGTAATTAATCAATTAGCATTAATTATCAAACATGTATTAATGAATTATAAATCAGTTAATTCCCACCCTATTCTCCTATAAACCCCACCACCCACTCTTAAAAAAAATGACACAATTAAAAAAAATAATTGCAAATTAATTAATTAATAATAATTAACAACCAATTAATAAATATTGAATAGCATAACTCCCACAATTAACACTATGAGGGAAATCTTTCTTGTCCTGAGTGGGGACTTTTTGTGTATCAGTACGAAGTGTGCCTTTTCCAGGAGACATGGGCCAGAGATGATAGCATTAGGGTGGGCTTTGCATCTTTTATCATCCCAGCCACTGTGAGAGATAGGGGTAGACCGGCTGGTGGACTGTCTATATGGGTAGCTTCCCATGTGGGTTGTAAAATCACCCCGCTGAACACCTTTTCTAATGACATACAATCTGTAATGCTCAGCTTTCCATCTAAACTGAGGATAGTTATTATTAATGTTTATTCGCGCCCTGTAAGTTTGTCCCAGGAGTCAAAAACTAAATTATTATATTCTTAAGGTGCCGCCTAATTCGACTTTGATAGTGGGGGGCAACTTAAATTTCCATTATGAACCCCTCCTAACCACACAGCATATGACCATCAGTGAGGAGGATTTGCAGTGGGCTATCCCCGACCCCCAAACTTACCCAGTCAAAGCATGGACACACCTAGCACTCCAATTAAATGCTATCACTCTAAACTACTCATTGAGAGTCTGTAATGGCCGTACACACTCTGACAGGCCAGGGAAACCAACATTTAATAAAATTGGCCAAGCATCCCTAATAGACTACATTTTAGTAGAATGCAGGTCATGGAATAGGGTCTTAGATTTTGAAGTAATTTTGCGTGTAGATAGCGATCACAATGTGCTATCACTAACACTGAAGTTCCCGGATACAGGAATCTTCCCCACTAGCATATTCCCCCCAGATGAAAGGCTAACTCTTACCTCCAACAGGAGGAGAATAAAGTGGGGGGCATTAAAACAATCACATGAGAAACTTGCAACCATATATGAATTGGTTATACAAATTCTTCAGGAATTTACTAGTGTCCCTCTCCATTTGGATAATCCTGCCAATGTTGAATTGATTAAAACCTTGCACAAGAACCTTATGGACAACTGGTATATATTGTAATAAGGAGACAAGGGACAAAGGGAGTGTGGAAACTCTTCTGAATGGTGGTTGGATAGAAGATCACACCAGAATAGAAGCTCAGAACACTTTGGGTCGTAACTCACTGTACTAGAATTGGGTCAGACATCGCTGCTGGCCCAAAAAGCAACTTTTATCAAGAACACAGGTCCTAAGCTTAACAAATAAATCTGTAAATGGCAAACATAGACTTAAATAAGAGCTATGGCTTATTTTTCTCCAATATACAGCCGGACAAGGAATTATTTATTTTAAAAATTTTACAGGGATTTGCGAATACGTGAGACACGACATGAATCAACAAACTGGGCACAAGCCTGTACCAAGTCAGGGAGAAAGAACAATAAAGGGAGAAAGATAAGGATAGTGTAGTAAGTATATTGTATAGATGATCAGAGGTAGCCAGGAGGTATAATTCAAGTAATGAGTTTATTCATAAGTTGTTACATGCTTCAAAGAAGTCTCAAGGAGGTCCCACCAGGAGCAGATGGTTGTTGCTCAGCCTGCATTCTTCAACTGTCATTCTTCACATACTAACAAGCATATTCACATTCTAACCACACTGTCATCAGGCATTCTAACATTCCACGCAGACATCACATTCATTCTGGCTGAGCAACTAAGGAGAGGATGCAGTAGGGAGAACTAAGTCACTACAGATAGTTAAACAGGCAAAAGAGCTGGAGCAAATGGCGGCTTACAATACAATGCAATCTTGTGTAAGCACACACCAACAGTCACTGCAATAGATATATACAGTTGAGACATGCAGTTCTGTTAAAACAGTCGACGTGACGTGACCTCAATTTGTGTGAAATTTCACACAAATTGAGGAAAACAATACTCAAACAATGGCCTATTATTAACTCAGGCATCCTTGATATTGACAAACCTCTCTTTGCTTTAAAAAAAAAAGCAAGAACCTTAAAGACCATGTTGTAAGGGCAGCATTACCTTGCGCACCTACTGTCTCCACTCTTGATGTTGTATGGGGTCTGTCCCCGATTGTTGGTCACTCAAAATGTGGTGGATGTAACAACTGTAATCTGACAATTGAAGGTAAAAGCTTTACATTTAACAACATCACTGTCCACAGCCACTCCTTCTCGAATTGCAATATACAAAATGTGATATATTTGATTCAGTGCCCATGTTTGAAAGTGTACATAGGACAGACAACACAAAAGATTTGCACCAGGATTGGCCAACACAGGAGCCGAATTCGATGCGGTACCTTGAATGCCCCTTTGGTTGACCATTATGCAGTTACAAGACACACTGAGGACGATCTAAAGTGGACAGTTCTCAAGGTACTAAAATTACCACCCAGAGGTGGTAACATGGCATTATTGCTAAATAAAGAGGAGCTCAAGTCAATCATTCAGTTCAACTCCATTCAGGACGGACTAAACAGATCTGAAGATTGGACCAATTTGCTTTAGGGCACACCACGAGGTTGGGCTGTGCCTACCATGAATGTCCTCATGCCTGTTCAACTCTTTGGTTGCAGTAATCATATAATAGGCTTACTTCCTTGCGTTACTGTTCCACCTGTTTATCATTACAGATACTGATCTATAATTACAACTGAGAATCCTATCTGTTCAAAATGGCTGTTGTACCTAATTGATATGCAATATGTATTCACGTTTCACCCAGAACACTCCCTCACCCTCTCCAAGATGTCTGCCACCTTTTCACCCTTTCACTCTTATTCACCTCTCCAAAAAGGTGCCCACATGCTTGCCGCCTTGCCGAGACTAGTCCCTTGGCCATTTCTATCACCGACACGGTGAACGCCATCATAAGATCACTCACGCCGAGCCCCCAGTCATTTGCCACAGAGCAAGACGGATGGGACCAAGCCCGACACGCGATCCCATTGAGGTATGACTGCCCGGCCCACCCCGCTTTCTCTTTAGAACGCTATTAGTATATGTCCTTGTATTGATTCCTCCCAACCCTTTTACGCCTCATAGGATCAGTTGGAAGCGGACTACATATTCTTGCAGCCGCCCTTTACAAATGCTCCAGGCTCACCCATTTAACTGGGCCCCAGACAAAAGTCACAGGTAAGTCTGCGCCTCTGCATGCCCCTTTAACAAGTGCCTCCACTACTTTATATAGTTCCTCACGGCCTGTCTTGACCCAACAGGCTATCCATACCAGGACGAGGATCACCGACCGGAATCGCTGCCGTCCCGCCCATTAACTCACAGAAGCCTCTCCAGGCTCTGCATGGACACGCTAAAGTAAATCCCCGACTACCCCCGTGGCTACGGTACGCTCTTGCCCTCTAACTGATTTCATAACCAGGCACTCCTAATACCAACAGGTGACTCACTTCACCACAAAGGCTTCATATCCAGACGCCGTCATGCCATTCCCGTGTTGATTGCGATCAGGTCAGTACTATGCCCGACTGCATTCTTTCCACACTGGCCAAGTATTTTACGCAGAATTACGGCGTTAGCAGGACATTCTATACGACCCACGTTGGTTGTAGAAGGGCACCACGGCAAGGAGTCGTCCGACCCGACACGTTCTCGCCAACATGCCCCCACGTTGTTCCACACAACTCTTGGGCTACTACTCCGAAACATTGACCGATCTGCCCCCCTGAGCACCACCACTCCTGCCTGCAGCCACTCTGTCTGCTCGCAGCGCACACCCTCACATATCACTAGACACTCAAGCCACCCTTGCAGGGACCGATCGTCATAGCCACAACACTGACCTTACAGCTGTCACTGCCCTAAAGTTCATGATGCACTGGGCCAGGGACAGACTAGTTTGCATATAGCCGGGTTCTGAAACTGGGATGGTGCAATGAGCTAAAAAACGGTGTTGGATCTAGCCCTGATCTCTTGACTGGGTGAGAGTATTCTGCTTAATTCAGAGACTCTGTCCATCACCACCCCTTGTTGTAAATATTTTTGTCCACCCTAAGCGTGGAAGGGTATACTCAGATGTGAGTCCCTTGCTCATTGCACCATCAGGATTCAAGCAAGCCGGGCTGAAGACGGCTGAAATGCCAGAAACCGGTCCCCGGAAGCTTGTTTCCTTCCCAGTGTAAGAATTGGCTTTTGTAGTCTGGTCTGCCCTGTTCCCATGATGCACTGGGCCAGGGACAGACTAGTTTGCATATAGCCGGGTTCTGAAACTGGGATGGTGCAATGAGCTAAAAAACGGTGTTGGATCTAGCCCTGATCTCTTGACTGGGTGAGAGTATTCTGCTTAATTCAGAGACTCTGTCCATCACCACCCCTTGTTGTAAATATTTTTGTCCACCCTAAGCGTGGAAGGGTATACTCAGATGTGAGTCCCTTGCTCATTGCACCATCAGGATTCAAGCAAGCCGGGCCGAAGACGGCTGAAATGCCAGAAACCGGTCCCCGGAAGCTTGTTTCCTTCCCAGTGTAAGAATTGGCTTTTGTAGTCTGGTCTGCCCTGTTCCCATAATGCACTGGGCCAGGGACAGACTAGTTTGCATATAGCCGGGTTCTGAAACTGGGATGGTGCAATGAGCTAAAAAACGGTGTTGGATCTAGCCCTGATCTCTTGACTGGGTGAGAGTATTCTGCTTAATTCAGAGACTCTGTCCATCACCACCCCTTGTTGTAAATATTTTTGTCCACCCTAAGCGTGGAAGGGTATACTCAGATGTGAGTCCCTTGCTCATTGCACCATCAGGATTCAAGCAAGCCGGGCCGAAGACGGCTGAAATGCCAGAAACCGGTCCCCGGAAGCTTGTTTCCTTCCCAGTGTAAGAATTGGCTTTTGTAGTCTGGTCTGCCCTGTTCCCATGATGCACTGGGCCAGGGACAGACTAGTTTGCATATAGCCGGGTTCTGAAACTGGGTTGGTGCAATGAGCTAAAAAACGGTGTTGGATCTAGCCCTGATCTCTTGACTGGGTGAGAGTATTCTGCTTAATTCAGAGACTCTGTCCATCACCACCCCTTGTTGTAAATACTAAAGTTCATTTGAGCACCTTGTCACTGATTTTTATGAAACCACGTAAAAGTGGATGACATGTTCAATTCTTATTGTAATCGCTTGACATCTAATTGTCCCTCTTTCCTCCTCCTGTTTATTCCCACAGGCTTTTAACATTTCAGGCAATAGCATAAACACTAGTCCTGAAGATGATCCCAGTTAGTAATTGGAGCTAGGGATCGAAACGTCACGTCAACTGTTTTAACAGAACTGCATGTCTCAACTGTATATATCTATTGCAGTGACTGTTGGTGTGTGCTTACACAAGATTGCATTGTATTGTAAGCCGCCATTTGCTCCAGCTCTTTTACCTGTTTAACTTTCCTTATCTTTCTCCCTTTATTGTTCTTTCTCCCTGACTTGGTACAGGCTTGTGCCCAGTTTGTTGATTCATGTTGTGTCTCACGTATTCGCAAATCCCTGTAAAATTTTGAAAATAAATAATTCCTTGTCCGGCTGGACATTGGAGAAAAATAATCCATAGCTCTTATTTAAGTCTATGCTTGCCATTTACAGATTTATTTGTTAAGCTTAGGACCTGTGTTCTTGATAAAAGTACTAATTACCCGAGGTCCTCTCTACCTAAACGGGTTCCCTTGTTCACTATACTGGCCCAAAAAGCAACAGCCACATTTCATACACTTATCCGAGGCTCATCAGAATCCTACCAGGAACGAACAACGCAAACAAAAAGTAACTCACCCACAAGCACTGCGCCACTGCTGACTGAGAACACATGGAAGAGCACGAGTCCTAACACTCACAGTGGGGTTCAGCAAAACCCTTAAGGCCTCATTTATGAAAAGTGTTGCATCGCTGCGTGATTTTTCGGTGTGCCCTCCTTGTGACACCATAGATGGCGATATTTACTGTATGGTGCTCCATGTTGCACGGATTTTCAGACACGTCAGTAATCCTGACATGCCTGTAGGCGTAAAAGTGGTGCATTGCTGGGGTGTGTCTGAAAACAGACGCAACTCCAGAAATGTGTCCTTTCACATGGAGCAAGCCCCTTGTGAAAGGGCCAGCATCATTAGGATCTGACGCAGTGGCATCCTAGAAGTGCCGCACTGAAATCTCATAGATTTCACTGCAACACTTCTATGACCCTTTTTTGCGGGGGAACGCCCACCATGCATACATTATACCTGACACAGGTGTAACGTAGCAGGAATCTACAAAGTGAGGCATCTACTTAGATGTCTCACTTTGTAACTATGTTGCAGTGTGGTGCATATTTTACGGTGCAAGGGGCTCATAAATAAGCCGCTAATAGTTTATCGCTAACACTACCTTGGCCGACTTAGATTATGCTGGAGGATGACAATAGCCTGCAGTGTTCATCGACAGGCAGTGAAATCCCAAGCCATATACCGCATGAGCAACATGTAAAATGGAAGGTGGCAGAATTCACCTCGCACAGTTCACCACTATGGCCTCGCCGTCACCGATAAATACCACTTACAGCCTCATTTTTACCTGACTATAGCACGGTAAAAATGGGGAAACCATGAAGAAAAAGTGCATTTGGGCATTACAGTTTTTTCTCCTATTTAAACCATCACCGCACCAGCAAAATCACTGTGGAGGAATCTGCGTTTAAAACATGTAGGACTTGAGTGGAGGTTGAGGGAAAAGAAAGTGATAGAAATGTGGTTTAAAATTCCACTTTCTTACAGCACTTTTTCCTCCAACTCTACATTGATGGATTATTCCTTTTGCGACAGGAAAGTCTGGGGAGCAATTTAATTGCTTTTAGAATTATTGTTTTAATACATTGTGAAACTTTTTTTATTAACTTAAAACAGCAAACCACTGCACTCACTATGGTGGACTGGCCGAGCAGACCACCGAGCCAGAGATTCCCACCAAGAAAGCACTTAATTATCTGCTGCAGCCTGGCTGCTAGACGGGCAGGGCGTGAGGATACCCATGCCGATAATAAAAAAGTCTTTAATGGGGACGGAGGGTTTCTAGAGTATGTGGGATATAGTAGTGGACTTTCACAGTCTTTCAGAAGTTGACTTTCAGAGTCAAGCTTAACATGTGCCTGACTTTGCCCTAGCCACTGACATCACAAGCATGACACTTTGCTGATTGTTTCCCAGACCACTGGACTTTGAGATGCTCCAGTCTGACACAGTCTGCCTGCATGCCTTTTGCAAGACTGACTTTGTATTAACCTAGCGCCCGTTCGCAGGTGGATCTGATGTATGAACAGTTCTGCAAGGGTGACATGTGAGAGGTTTTCCCCTAGGCCTATTGACCTGACCACAGGTCTGACTCGGTGCTGACTGTTCCGCAGCCCTACCACATTCACACTGCTGCCCAAGGATGTCCTGGCCATTGTGGGCATCAGGCTTTTTATTGGTTGGCTGGAAGGTGGAGGCTGGTTTGGAGAGGTGGTTGCCCTTTTTGTTACCGGGGCCAGTTTTCAGCAGTGCTGCAATATCGTCCCCCTGTAACAAAAGCAGGAGTGCTTCTTCAAACTAGCACCCCACGCCCCCAGCCCCACCGGGAGCCAGTCTGACAGAATTGCCAGGGCTGCTTTGTGTTCTCAGCCTGGCCCTGCCAAGGCCATCGGCTCTAGGGAGACGAGGTAAGGACCACTTTGCCGTGCTTTCGCCTCCTTAACGAGCTGAGATATCTTTCCTTTCACAGTGCGCTTGGGAACCTGCTGTGTTCAGTCTTGGTTGCGAGCGCTCTGCAGGATCACCCTGAATCTGGCAATAGCACGCTTTGTTTCAATTAAGGTTCTTAGCCTGCTGCAGGTATGTTTATCATCCCTGGGGAGGAAAGAACAGGAGAGCAAAATAGGCGAAGGGGGTGGCAGTGGCAGAGAGAATAAATGTGTAGAGAGAGAGAGAGAGAAGTGACAGGAAAACCTGGAGGGAGAACCCGATGTACAGACAAGTTTGAGAGGGATGGAGGATAGAGAAGGTCACAGAGGCGGCTCCTTCGTTAAAATGGAGGAGCGCCTCCCACTGCTCTCTCAGCAGTGAAAACATGAAAAATAAAATGATAATAAAGTTTATTATCATTTTACTTTTTCTTGCTGAGTCGAGTCAAGGGTAGAGCGGGCAGAGCTATTCTGATGGCCAGCAGCAGGGGAAGGAGTGGTGGGCACTGCTGCAAGTGTGCATGTCGGTATAGCCAGCCATCTCAGGATGGCCAAACTGACATGCGCATTTATATCTCTCTTCCGAGCTGTGCTGCACAGCAGAGTGGAAACCAAGCATAGGCACTCAGGCCCTAACTGAGTGTCAAACCAGCTAGCTCATGCCAATCGCTGCGCTCCTCTCATGCTAGTTAATAGTATTTCCCGCATGAGGACAGCGTCTGGATTGGCGTAGGGAATTGGGAACCTTGCATTACCAACCAGGGGCCTCATTTATGAGGCTGTGCGTCACTTTTACGCTGCCGGTGCGTCACTTTTCTGTGACGCACCAGCAGCATAAAAAATGTGCCTTGTTGCACCATATTTACAAAGTGACGCATCTAGGTATATGCGTCACTTTCTAAACCCCTGCGCTACATTATATCTACGCCAGGTATCATGTATGCAGGGGGGCGTTCTGATGCAAGAAAGGGTCATAGAAGTGATGCAGTGAAATCTATAAGATTTCATTGCGCCACATCTAGGACACAAATGCGTCAATTTCTTACGCCTGCCTCACAGCAGACGTAAGACTGACACAGACCCTTTCACATGGGGCTTGCCCCATGTGAAAGGACACATTGCTGGAGTTGCGTCACTTTTGTGACATACAGATACGTCAGAAATACTGACGTATCTGTAACTCCTTGCGCCATGATGCGTCATACTGTAAATATGACGCATCATTGGTGTCGCAAGAAGGGCGCAGTGAAAAGTGACGCATCGCTGTTTTCACGCAGCGATGCGTCACTTTTCATAAATGAGGCCCCCGGAGTCGAGGGAAGAGGTGCAGAAAAGTACTGAGGCGGCGGGTAAGTGTTATTTTTTGTTTGTATTCTCCCCACGCTGCCACCACTTCTCCCTGCGCTCCTTCACCATTTTTGTTTCACAGCGGCTGCCGCTGAGGATGCGACCTAGAGAATTAAAGGGTGATGCAGTAGAATGGTAGAGGGATCAGATATAGGTAGGCAGATTAGATGGGCCAGAATAGTGGAGAGCTAACCTTCCAGTGCAGAATACCATGCCTAGACACACTTACAAACTTTTCCCACTTTGGACAGATGCGGTACAGTGCCGCACTGATGCAAAGTCAGAGAAGGTTGTAGATATAAAAGCATTTCTCCTTTTTATGGCTGCCTTAAACAACATATTTTTGGGGCCAAACACTGTAACTATTCTTGGTAAATAGAGTTTTGCCTTAAAATACATTAGTGACTGCATTGTAATACCCATGTACTGCCTAAACAACCCACCCCCACTTTGATGTAAAGTGATGTAAAGTAGCTTTGTGTTACTTTCAGACAACTTTACAACGTAACACACGCTTTGTGTTGGAAAGTAAATTCAAAATAAACATTTGGAAACGGTTTGCTTTTCTTGAGAGATGCAAACATTTTAGTAAATGTACCCTTAAGAGGTCAAATAATTAGTGAATGCTGCACTTTAGACGGACTCGCTAACATAACGTAATTACATAATATTTTAGCTGAAAATTATTCATTTGCATAGGGTGACCAGATTATCAGAATCCAAAACCTCGAAAACCAGAAAAACATAATCATAGAAAAAGGACTTCAAGTTGGCCCCAATAACGTCCTTTCTCTCTGATGAAAATGAAACAATTAAACACACCCAACCCCATGGGTGATTGGCTCCCCAGATGATGTATCACTTCACATTGAACCCAGTGTGAAAAAGGGGAGCAGTCAAACAGGCAACTCTAAGCGAGTAAACTTCTCTCGAGGTTTGAGGAGAGGGAGATTGTAAATGTGAGGCTGAAAAATGTTGTGATTAATAGGCTTGCTAACTAACCCAAGCCTCTGAATAAAAAAAAGTAAAAAAACAGACGTATTTATTTTAACAAAACTTTTCGGGAAAGTCCTTTAAAAACCTGACCAGTTCGTGCAAATTTGGGATGCCTGATCACCCTACGCTTGTACCGTATTCAAATTTGATATTTGTGTAACTCGGCACAATTTTTAATAGAAAGTTACAGTATGGTATCACTCTCCTCTACAATCTTCACCAACTTGCTTGTTTGCATATCGATTTGCTTACCATATAAAGTATAAAGTAGCACATTTGATATTTTAAGTTCAATAGTCCCAAGAATCCAATTTGCCCATCATTAAAAGGTAAAACTGGTTTCTAATCTTTGAAAAAGTCTTACATTTTTTCTTACAAAAATCCACTGAAAAATTTCGTTAAAATACTGATTTGTCCTAAAAGATTGGTTGTGTGAGTCACGTGTCTGGGTACAAAGCTCCACAAAAAAACATAATAACCTGAGGGGGACAAATGTTTTCTTAGTAGCCCAGCGTGGTGCTGTTGAAGGTTTACCGAAGACAAACGCAGTCTACTAAACTTGATTCCACTTTATGTTTCTTTCTTCCATTATTCTACTCTGCATCTTTTATCTCACTCTGGCAGTCTCTTTGAGATTCTTTTTTCACCCTTGTCATAGTTTTTCTATTGTTCTCTGCTTCCTTCTTTTCCCTCTTTCTGCCTTTCTCACTCCTCCTTTAAGTCAAATCTAATGATGATATAAAAAATCCTGGTTCACAAAAATGAGTCTTGCTGCAACCAATGACACACATTAAACACTGTTTGAAGTATCCTAGTCCTTTACGGTCCTTTCAGTATATAGATGTTCTTTGCCTGTGTCCAGCATATAAAGGTTTCCCATAGATTACTACAGCGTCTGTCTACTATGACCATTCATTTATTTCCTGTGCATTAGATGGCACCACATGCCACCTTTCAGACAGTAAAGGCTGGTGAACTTTGAAATGGGCAGGGGTAAATAGAACCTTCCAAGTGCATTGAGCAAGTCAGCGCAATGCATTATCATGTAATTTCTCATGGGAACTGGACAATGTAGACTCACAAGAAATATTTGAAAAAATGCTGCCAAACGGTGCATTCTATAGCACATTTTTCAAATGTACATCGACATAGATGCTACAGAGAGTCACTTGGTCCAAAGTAACTAAAGAAGAACATAGCTATCAATGCGCAACAAACTGAAATCATTTTTTTTCCCTTTTCAAGGAGTTTTGGCGGCTAAACCGCTCCTTTTCAAGTAGGGCCCAGTCTGAGTTGCAAATAGCTGGTCTGCGTTTCCAGTGTCACAGAGAAGCTAAAATCAACATTTCATAGCTTTTAACACTCACAGCGTTCTATTTATATTTGCATCTGTGTTCTCCTTATTGGATATATTTCTCAATCAGACCGTGCAGTTTGGGCTTTTTATTGTCAATTAAGTGTCTCAGCTACAAATTTGTTTCTATATATTTCATCAGGATTTGACAAATTAATCATATCTCATGCTTCTGGGGGCAGGCGTCCCTGAAAAGGATAAGTATACTTAATTTTTTGTAACACTTTCAAGTTGGAAAATGTACTATTTTCTTACATTGTCTAATCCATGCAAATAGTCTCTAAATGATCTGTTGAACAAACCATTCATTTCATTGAATAGATTCGGATGCATTGCAGATATATGAAACTAACAGTGAGTCACCGAGAGACTATCAATAATTGATTTAGATGACAGTCTCATCTGGTTCAAAATGCACATTGAGTTTATCACTCATTAGTAACATCACTCCAACAGGGAAACATAGTTGTACAGCCCTAGCTTTTCATCTTCTGGGCTAAAGTTTTAATGAGCCACATAGAGCATGTCACTCTATATTGGGAAGACATGAATTAAGAATCTTATAATGGCCATAATCTTTGCATCATTGAAGCAATTCGAACTAAAACATTCACTATCTTAAGAAAGCGTGCCATCTTGCAAAAAGTTTATCCTTTTGATCTTACTCAGTAGCCCAGCTAAGAGGAATGTCAAGACCCCCTAGTTAATCTCCATGTCGCCTGTCTTAAAATCAGTAATGGTAATAATAATGCAGACCAGATAAAATAACACTTTCGAATATTTCGGGATCTAATACTTTCTAATCAGCGCATCCATCCCCACCCCTCTATCTTCCACGAAGCAAATTACAAGTATTATTTTTTTTTTTAAAAGATAAATCACAAATCAACAATCTCAATTTCCTGCTTAAAAATGGAAAAGGTGGTCCCTGAATGTCTATAATATTCGGAAAATAGGAAGAGAACGCACTTACTTAAAGTCAAAGGAAATAAAGAGAGCGAATTCGGTTCCAAAGTTGGCTTTCCAAGGGCATCTATAAAGATCTTATCCAGCCCCATAAAGAACCATGGCATACTCTGTACTCCAGGGTGATCGTCCCATTGTGTGCATCACAACCTCATATAGTTCTGTACAATTACGCCTTTAGCAGATGCTTTTAAACCCACTTGTAGACATTCCTCATTTACATGATAGCAGTGGGCCTATTGCAACGCTGGGCCATGGTACCACTGCACCTGCTGCACGATGGCTAGCTACTCCCCTAGTTTCAAATAGCGAAAACGAATCTACTGTATAAATGCTCGCTCACCAGTTTGAGTGTTTATTCAGGGCATCATTACTGTCACTTTTTATCATGGTCCCTTTGCAATGGGAAACAAATGCATCTTCATGGTGGTCGCTCTTTTAATTCCTAAACACATAAAAGGGAGGTGTTTGGCTATTAAAGCTCTTTCACTAATTCCATAATGTGGGAAAGGGTACAAGCCCTACTACGGAGCCATCATTTACATCAGACCTTTAGAATTCCATGCTGACAGCCTCGCTGAATGAGATTCAGTCGTGTCTTTCACCTTCTACAGAACCACTTTCAGCGACATGAGGCACCACTACACTGGAAACTAAGGGGCATATAGACAGCCGCGGCCCGTGGAGGGAGTTCGGTGTGGCAGGGAGGCGGTGCGGGGGAGAGGCAGGGTGGACAGTGGTAAACACCGGAATATGGATAATTGCAGGTAAGTAAACAATTTGAAAAATAAAACGAATTTCGTAGCGCGCACTGTATCGCATTTTGCGATGCATGGTGCGGGATGAAATTCGTTTTATTTATTAAATTGTTTACTTACCTGCAATTATCCATATTCCGTTGTTTACCACTCTCCACGCTGCCCCTCCCCCGCACCGCCTCCCTGCCACACAGAACTCCCTCCACGGGCCGCGGCTGCATATATATAAGGAAAGGATGGAGCGCGGAGCTGCAACAAACTACACAGCAACACACTCCGCCATTTCCAAAACACAGGGATGCGCCATATTTATAACAATATGGCGCACCCCTGTGTTTTCCCTAGTGCCGGCGCTAAACACTAGAGGGCAGATTTACAAACCGCTTGCGTCACTTTTGCGCTGCTGTTGCGTCACTTTTGTGACGCAGCGGCGGAGTAAAAGTTGCAGCCCATTTACAACGTGACGCATCTATGGAGATGCGTCAAGTTGTAAAGCACTGTGTCACATTATGCCTGCGGCAAGTATAATGTATGCAGGGTGGACGTTCCATTGCAAAAAGCCACATCTACAAGATTTCACTGCGTCACACTAATCCTTCACTGCCTCAAAATCCCTACGCCTGCTCAGACCAGGCGTAAGGATTGATGCAGGGCATTTTACATGGGACCTCCCGATGTTTTCTGGTGCATTGCTGGAGTTGCGTCACTTTTGTGACGAACTCCAACAATGAGTCACTTTTCCTCCAACAGATGCGTCAGTATTTCTGACGCATCTGTAATTCCTTGCACCATGGTGCACTGTAGTGTAAATACAGCTCATCCATTGTGGCGCAAGGACAATTGGAGGTGACTCAAGGAAACTTACGCATATATGCAGATGCATCAGTTCCTTGTTAATCTGCCCCTATCTGCCTTTTGCAGCACACATAGAAAGACCAAAATGCCATTACTGATTGTTTATGTGCAAGTGACCCTTCCTGCACATAAACAATCCTTAAATAATGATGATTTGCTACTTCTTTGTGTGCTGCATTCTGAAGCACACATAGAAGTAACAAATCACAATTAATGATTGTTCATGTACAGGAAGGGACACCTTCCTGCACATTAACAATCATTTCCTGCAACGCAGGCACCCAATAGTGCCTGCGTTGGTGTTAGGCAGCTAAATTTAGTACCAGTGCTAGGGAAAACAAATTTGTGTGCTGCATTCTTTTAAATACTGCACATCCCTGCATTTTGGAAATATCAGAGCGCAGCACTGAAGAAATTTGGTGAAGCCCCGCACTCTGACATCTAATTGTAAATATGCCCCTATTTCTCTTTGCTGCCCCATTCTAACACCTGCTATTAAATGGCATTCGTTTTTGGCGCTGCCTCAAATTTATACCTCCTTGTAAATCTGGGGCAGCATCAAAAAGCAATGGGTGTTGAGGTGGAATGCCCACAGCAACACCCATTGCCTGCCCATTTCATGCAGATAACTATGAAAGGGTACCATATTTACAAAACAGCGTACAAAAACTGGCATCCACAAAAAAGTGGCTTAACGCCACTTGTGAACATGGTGCAGGGCAGTGGGACACAGGGACATAAAAAATTGTGACGCTCCAGTGGCGCAATCCCCTTGTAAATATCTCAGTATTGGGCATCCGTGCGCACCATCTTGAATGTACATTTCACAAGCCTATGAAACATTCTTCTTGAATAAAATATTGGTCATACAACAGCTACCAAAGATGCCTTCTGTGATTCCTAACTTTGTTAATCCTACACACTGCAGGATAAAAATAATATATATGTAAACCATAGCAAGAACCACACATAATTTCTCAGGATATCCTATCTAGTCAATATCTGATGTTCTACTTGGACAGGTGCAGTTATCATAGCTTCTCATGTGCCAATACCGTCTCGGGTACAGTATTTAAAAAATCACTGTATTGATGTAGAGACCTAAGAACTTTAAACAGGTAAACTGCCTTTATTCATTGGCAAGTACAAGACAGATTCTATTGCAACATGATCTAGGTCTCATCTTACTCTACCATCAAAAATATTAAGGTCCGAAACATGCAAAACACTTGTACTTCTCCTGGAAAAAACAGGGAAAAGTTTCACAGCGGGACCAACATGGTATCTCACTTGTCATCAATCGTTAAAGATATATACTAAGGTACTCCAAAAGTTAAATTAGTATACTTTGTGTACTACTAATGAGTGATACTATTTCTAACATATATGATGTGAGTAACTGTGTGACTGTGTGCATCTATGTGAGTGTCTGAAAATCTGAAAGGCTGTATGACCTTGTGAGTGGATGTTTGAGTGACTGTATAAGTGAGTGAGTGGGTGTGTGATTGTCTGTATTGGTGAGTGAATGGCTGTATAAATGAATGAGTTGCTCTCTGGGTGACTGTGTAGGTGAGTGAGTGTGCATGTGGCTGTATTGGTGTGTAAGTGGCAGTATGGATCCGTCAGTGGGTATGTGAGTGGGGGGAACATCCTTTACAACGCAACTTTTACAACGCACTACCTTTACGACGCAACTTTTACAACGCAAGTTATTACAACACATTGCACTGGGGGGCACTCTAGGATAGGGAATAGTTTAATTACTATCCAACACCTTCCCTACTTTCCACGGGGACTGGAGTTGGAATAGTAAATTAAACTATTCACTATCCAGCGCCCCCCAACGCAAGTCGTTGTAACGACTTGCATTGTAAAACCTGCGTCGTAATGGCATGCGTTGTAAAAGCATGCGTTGAAACGTCATACATCCTGTGAGTGGTTGTATAGTTCTGTCAGCTGGTATGTGAGTGGCTTAATGGTTCTGTGAATAGGGTTGTGAGTGTTTTTCTGGGTGTGTGAGTGTTATTCTGAGTGGTCACATGGGTCTGTGGGTGTGGGGGGGGTTGTATGGCTGTGTCAGTGACTGTAGGGGTGTGTGGGTGGGTGTCTGAGTGGTTGTATGGGTGTGTGAATGGTTGTATGAGGGGAAGTTTGAGTGGGTGTTTGGTTATGTGAGTTGGTGAGTGAATGGCTGTATTGCCGAGTGAGTGTCTGTGTGAGTGGCTGTATGGGTTAGTGAGCAGGTGTGTGAGTGCTTAAATGTATGTGTGAATGGGTATGTAAGTGGTTGTGTGGGTGTGTGAGTCAGTGTGTAAGTTCTTGTATGGGCGATTGAGTGGCTGTGTTGAGAGGCTGTATGGGTGAGTGAGTGGGTGAGTGGCTGTATGGGTGAATAAGTGGGTGTATGAGTAGCTGTATGGGTGAATGTGTGGCTGTATGGGTGAGTAATTGGTTGTATGAGTAGCTGTATGGGTGAGTGAGTGGGTGTATGAGTAGCTGTGTGATGAGTGAATGGGCGTGTGAGTACTTGAATGGGTTTGTCAATGGGTATGGGAGTGGTTGTGTGGGTGTGTGAGAGGGTGTAGGAGAGGTTGTATGGGTGTGACTGGATGTGTAAGTGGTACTGTGGGTGATATCATCAGTGATGTCTCCAGTGATATAATTTGAGATGTCACCAACCATGTCATGAGTGATGTAATATGTGAGGTAATACACAGTGTAATCCAGGGCTTAAGTTACAGTTAGCTAAGGCTGAATTCCCCTGGTTTTGTATGAGTGAAGTCTGAGCCTAACTATAACTTTCCTGTAACCTTTGTTTTTGTAAGTGAATTTCTAAGTTTTTATTTTATTTTATTCCCTAACTGTAATCTGTGACCTTTGAGAGTGAGTGTATGAGTGCATGAGTTCTCAGTGTGTATGTGAGTGAGTGCATGAGTGTCTCAGTGTGAGTGTGTGTATGAGTATCTAAATGGGTCTGGCAGTGCTGCATAAGTGTCTCACTGGGTGTGTGAGTGGCTGTGTTGGTGTCTGAGTGGTGCATGAGTGTCTGAGTGAGTGTCTGAGTGGGTCTGTAAGCAGGTGTGAGAGTGTCTGAGTGGGTCTGCGAGTGCCTCCATGAGTGTGTGAGTCAATATGTGAGTGAGTGCATAAGTGTCTGACTCGGTCTGTGAGTGGATGTGTGAGTCTCTGAGTGGGTCTGTGAGTGGGTCTTTGAGTCTGTGAGTAGGTACGGGAGTGACTGAGTAGGTCTGTGAGTGGATGTGAGAGAGTATGAGTGGTGTCTCCATGAGTCACTGGAACCCACCCAGGGGGCCCGGTGTGCTATGCGACCATGGGGAGAGCCTGAAGTCCTGGAGCACCCATTAAATACAAGCACGGGAGACCACTCTTGTGTTTTTTTCAATTCACTGCAATATTCACAAATATTTGTACATTTTGCTGTGAATTAAAAAAAAATGTTTTTGCCCTTCCAGGACCAAGGCTATGAGGTTAGGGTATTCGTACCTTACCCCCTTTTCACTTTTTTAGGGACTCAACCTAGATGGCTGCCAACACATCTTGGTTGAAGTGTTGACAGCCAATCAGAGCTCTGCAGATATCTGCACAACCTTGTTATTATTAAGAAGGCTTTGCCACCTCAGATATACAAATTTGAATTTCCCTTAATTTCTCATAAACTACTGAATGGATTTACACCAAATAACTGAAAACGTAATCCGCAAACCAAAAGCTACCTTTCTGCCAAGTTCAGTGTAATTCCATCTGGCAGTTCGGGCAACAGGCGTGCCTAAAGACTCCTTGGAGATTAACATGGGAAACATACTTTTTTTGACCCACACAACCACTCATTCACCCATAGTAATTTAACTTTAGTAGTACCTTAGTATATATGTTTAACACTCATAAACATTTAAAAACCCTCACAATCATTGCATGATGTCATTTGTAGTGCCATCACTGATGTCATGAGTGAAGTCACTGACCATGTCATGAGTGAAGTAATATGTGAGGTCATAAGCAGTGTATTGAGGGGGTATAAGTTACAGTTAGCTCAGGTAACTATAACTGCTGAATTTCACTGGTTTTCTATGAGTGGAATCTGAGCCTAATTATAACGTGCCTGTAAGCTTTGTTTTTTTCAGTGCTTGGGTTTATTTGTTCTTCCCATCTTCTCCTTTCTGTGCAGATATTGAGTGTCTATTTGTATTTGTTTTAATAAGCAGAGTCAGCAGTTTATCTGTCATGTCCTCTTCCTCATGAATTCTGTTTGTGCAATCTCTAAATTTTAGGCACCACAATTGTTCCATTGTGACAGCCTCCTGCTTCCTGGTGTTTAATAATTCAGCGTTATTATTTTTGTAATTTGACGGCTGAATTTCTAGTGTTCTCATTCTACATTCTAAGGCCTGCAATTCCCTTTATCAGACTGACTTAAGCCATATGTTGTTTTCATATGCATTCCTATTTCCACCACTTTAACTGCTTCCCAGATTGTTTTAAAGTCTCCCACCTTTTACATATTTTTGATGAAATAATTAGCATGCCCTCTCTGATTGTGGTCTTAAAGAGGGTGTTTAGCAGTACCAGTGATGTAGTATTGAAGTCAGTTTAAGAGTTGGTGTTATCCTCCAGTTCATCTTGTGTGATAGAGAGGAATGATGTGATAGTGTCTTAGATAGCTTTTCTATTATTTTCACCATACCACTCATGTGCGTGGAGGTGATGAACAGATCCAGCCTTGTGTTGCGAGCATGCAGGATCTAGAAGATATGATGCCTTGTTCACAAACCACTTTGTCTTTGATTAACACATGCTTGTCTGTGAAAAGTGTAATCCCTTAATGCCTTCAAAATTGCATTTCCACACAAATGCCATCACATTTGTGGTGTGGGTGATGAAATAAGTAATTCGGATCAAATTAACACAGATATAATCACAAAGACGTACGAGGCAGGTGGAAAGCTATTTCATCATTTGGTGATGTAGAGTTGGGCCTAAGGGATCCAGGATATTGCACCAATGGCTGATTGCAGTACTGTGTATAGTAATAATAGGATAATAGGATAAAAAAAACATAATAACGGGCCCTACTTGCAAGGTTTCTCAAGGTTAACTCAGGGATGTGTTTGCTTGTGGAGTGTCAGGTACTGGCAGATACATATTTATAACTGAATTTTCTCTTCACACTTACACTATAGGTGTTGGTATTTACCAATCCAAAATCACTATTAAGGATTTTTAGGTAAGGTAGAAAAGAAAAATCACAACATGCAAGTAGTGGTTACCAGATCGTAGGTCTTTAGTTCATACATGGCAATAATAATCATTGATGTAGATAGAGCAGATTAAGAACACACAGTGACTTTCGAAGATTTCGCTAAACCCTGGTATAGCATTTTTTTAATTCAAAGCTTTCAGATCCTCTGTCATACACAGACCAGATGTAATTGGAATTTTAAAAACGTCACTCTTGTTCAACCATTCAAACACATTTTTTATTTACTATTAGATCCACGGGATACGGTGCCCTTTAGCCAGAGATAGACTCTGATATAATTAATTGATTAAACAATGGGGCTTATTTACAAGACCCTTGCACAGCCAGTGCGTCACTTTTAACACTTTCCGTGCTCATGACAAGCTCAGCTCGTCGTGAGGCACGGTTGCGCTGTGCTCACGCAACGCTCGCATGCGGGGATAATTTCCCTGCTGTGCTGAACGTTTGAAAACGGACGTGGTCATGACGAGCTCCGCTCGTCATGAGCACAGCGCCACGTGCACCCTGACGAGTCGAGCTCGACACAAGCACGGCGGCGCGTGCGTGGCCCCCCTCCCCCCCGCACCGCAGGGAAATTAGCCCGCAGCGAAGGGGTTAATATGGGGAAAACGTGATGCACTGGAAGCGCAAGAGGCTTGTAAACAAGCCCTAATGTCTCCTCTTTTGACCATATTGAAAGTCACAACATCAGGGGTAGAGTACTCTTTATTGCTGACAATTGCGTTAAAAAAACAGCATTTTCAGTACTTGAATCCCTTGTAGGTTAGTGTAAGCCCATAGTTCAGCACATTTTTTTTTTTAAACATTTTTTATTGCAGACTTATGATACTCAAGGTACATGCAGGTAGATATCGTCCCCCTGTTACCAGCACCCCACGACATTCTTTGCCTATTAAACAAAGCCTTTAAGCCCACAACCCGGAGGTCGGGCGGCGCCATACAACGTAACTTTTATCGCAGTGACGCATTGATAATTGCAACCCTTTCGCTGGGACTTCCCTCGTCCGCTTTTATTTTTTCTCCCCTTTCAAAGCCCACCCCCCTTCGTCTATTTACCTTCCCAACTCTCCCCCTCCCCTCCCACCCCCCCATTGGTCTCGCCTCCTACGCCCGAGCTCGCTGTTAGCCTTCATGCATGAGTGTGGTCAGGAGTCAGTAAGTGTCTAAGTGGTAGATGTATCCTGTGTGGTGTCGGGGGCTGTGGCATCTGCGTTGGGAGTGCCCTCTCTGTCTAGGGTTGCGCTGTCGCGTAAGGCCTGCACAAGCGTTTCCTAAGCAGCTGCTGCCTCTAGCGCTTTGTCATCTGATTTTCTGCGAGCCTGTTGGTATCGCAGTGTGCTCTCACAGGCTGCCCATTTCAGGAACTCAGTCACCCATCGCCTATATGTGGGGCCCGTTCTCACTTTCCAGTTTCTCGTTATTTCCCGTTTAGCCAAGAGAAGGCCCATATCTACAAATTTACTGGTAATCTTATTTTTCGGTGTGTGAGGGAACCAGTGCAGTATACTAACAGCCTTATCATACTGTAGGCGTCTGTCTGTAACATCGTTGAGTGTCTCACCAATTTCCTGCCAGTATTCTCGTAAGTGCGGACAGTCTCATAGAATGTGGCCTAGTTCCACTCGCTCCGCAGTGCATCTGGGGCATGCCGCGTCAGGCACTCCAAAATATTTCCCAATTTTACCAGGTGTTAAGTAAGCTCTATGGAGAATATAAAAGTGTATAAGCTGGAAGTGTGCATTTCTAGTGCTTTTCCGCGCTCGCCGCACTATCTGTGTCCAAGTCGTGTCGGGGATCTCCGTATCAAGGTCCGATTCCCATTTGAACCTTTGAAGTGGATAGATGCACAGATCGCTGTAATAAGGATCATTTTGCCAATTTCCAAGAGATGTATAATGCAAATTCAGTATTTTTCTGATGGAGACAGCCAATGATATCTCACACATCCACTCTCATGGAAATGCTGTCCGCAGCAGATCCCAGGCATGTGAGCGTGCTCTGTATGACTGACTGCGCTGGAGCCAATGCGAACAAAGTCGCTCTAGGAATAGGAGGATCCTGTGTTTTTGTCAGGACAGAAGATAGATGACATTGTTATGCCCAAAGGTATTGCTCAGAGCGGGACAGACAATTTATTTCACTGTACTTAGGAAAAAGATATAAGAAGCAGTAGAATTTGCAAGGCTATTGTACCCAGTTATTAAATATGTAGTTATGTTGTTCTGAGCTTTAGTTGTAACTCGATTTAATAAAAAGCATACCATGTAGATATTGAACATTTAGTATTCGCAAATCTTTTCAATCACTTCAAAAATGCAGGATTAATATTAAAACAGGAAAATTGTGAAGTTCAGAAGATAACGACACACAGTGACAATACTTACCTACGGTATCGTGAGTGTAAGTAGGGAATATGTCAAAATGTGCTATGTTTGCATGTAGCCCCAATTAATATTGGTTTGCAGAATGTGGTGTCTGAAAAGGAGTACCAGGCCCACCTTCTCTGTCAGTCAGATTGCCCATTGCAGCCCTACAGAAGCCCAGGGATGAACAGTGAATCAAAATCAGCCCTGGCAAAGTGTGTATAAAATATCTACAAACAGCCAAAGAAGTGTGAGATTTGGGAACTTTTGAGGCTAAATGGTGAATTTATAAATTTTTCTAATATACCAACAAAAAGCTCTACCATTTACAGCTAGTTCTAAAGGAGAAATAGTGAAAAAATAGAATAAATAGAATTATAGATAGGTAATAATGAATAATGTGGATGTTTTTCCCTGATGCGTTTTGAGTGTCATCCAATAGACAAGAGTGAAGTATCTGGCCTCCTATCAGCCACCTACACCACCCTTTTAGCTTCCCAAACCCTGTCACTTTTCCCTCCGATGCTGTGCTCTCTGCTGTCCGTGGGAGCACAGAGGCAACAGACCCCCACAGTTATAGTGTAATGGATTAGCAAATTTAGCAGCACAAATATGGAAATTTAGCAGCAGAAATATGGAAATGTAGCAGCATTTTGCGGCACTTTATTTTACTCTTAATCATTCATTTTCAGCTTTTAAACAATGAAAACTGTTTTAGCAGAGTATTCCACTTTGAAATAGGCCCTGATGTGATGTCATTTCCTGTGATGTCCCTTCCACTACTCCCAGCATTTTAGTGATTTAACGCCCATGCTCTAGTTGGCCATGTTACCACCTCACCTTCCATGTCCAATGTGCCTGTATTTAAAATATATCTTGATGCGTTGAGACAACCCATGCTTTTATATATTAAAGCAACTTCCGAATTTGAAAGGTTTATTCTATCCTACACGGAAAAACGGGCGGCTAAGCTTAGGGTTGCCTTACTGGATGTGGCCGAAATGGAATTACTGAAATGACGGTAAAACCCTGTATCTTGTTTTTAATGACCCAACAAACAGCCTTCTTTTGACTCGGGTTGGCGGATTTTCCACCCCCAAGCTGGCAGACTTACTCCCTCTGACAAGGCAGCTGTTGAAAATTCACCTTATGAAGAATGAACCAGCAGTGCATAGGAGGGTTTTCCACCAAAGTTGCAGCATCCGCCATGGGAAGAAATACTTTGGTGGGTTTTGGCCTTAATGTTTTTCAAATATTTCAAAACATATCATGAATTGCGAAAGCACATTTTTTTATAATTGATGAAGTGTGATGCAAACAAAGAGTTAAATAGCAACAAAACAAACCAGAACATTTTACTTGGTGATGTACAAAGGACACATATTTGCAAAAAGTCTATTTCTAAACATAATTGTTTGTACACTGTATAGTTTTTTCATTAAAGCTGCATGTCAATGAGAACGTTTGTGGCCATTTCAATGTAACATCTGCTGATTACAAATAACAGTGTGCTACCACTTCATGCTTTAGTTATGCATTTATTAAAAGTGATAGTTTTTAAACATGATTTGAGAAACCTTCCTGCCTTGCCCTAGGGGCTAGCGGTGTGCGATCCATTGCGGTTCATTCTACAAATGGGCTCCCTTGAGCCTTTCAGCAGATGAGCTTCTGGATGACGCACCTGCGTGCCCGTTAGGCATCAAGGCCTGTGACGGTTGCTTGGCGGCCTCCTTTTCCACCCCGAATACGTTCTCTACTGATGAGGGAAGATATCCCAAAACCCGGGCCATGTCTCGGGTCTAGAGATCTTCACAACAACAAGTACTTACTTGCACCTACTGAGGTGAACCACTCATGAACTATACGTACCCGAATCCTTAGGGGCGATCCGGAGGAGGGGCTAGCGGAGTGCGATCCATTGCGGTTGATTCTACAAATGGACTCCCTTGAGCCTTTAAGCTGACGAGCTTCTGGATGACGCACCTGCGTGCCCGTTAGGCATCAAGGCCTGTGACGGTTGCTTGGCTGCCTCCTTTTCCACCCCGAATACGTTCTCTACTGATGAGGGATGATATCCCGAGACCCGGGCCATGTCTCGGGTCTAGAGATCTTCACAACAACAAGTACTTACTTGCACCTACTGAGGAGAACCACTCATGAACTATACATACCAGAATCCTTAGGGGCGATCTGGAGGAGGGGTTAGCGGTGTGCGATCCATTGCGGTTGATTCTGCCTTGTCCTGATGACAATGATGTTAATGAACTAAGAGGCAAGTCAGGGGTCATGCGTATCCTATATGTGGCTAGATTTGTATTATATATAGAAAAAAAAGTGTATAGCCTATTAAATCAAACAAAAGTTTTTTGTACAGCAGACATGCTGAACTCGCACATTTGGAGGTGCTCTCATATGTGATAAAGGAGGAAATGGCGGCTCAATGAATGAAAGTATTTGCCTATGACCACATCATTTAAAACCCGATTATGGGGTCAAGAGCATTACAAATAGGTCGGGTGGATAATTTCAGTCACTAGACCTGCAGGTCTAGTAACGTTTTTATGAGTTTTCAAGGCCTGCACCAATCTACCTGCTAATGTTTTGGATGCACAACCTGGCTACTGGGAATGACTTACCACATTTGCCAAGTAAGTGATCTGCCTCCCAGCTCAAAAAACAACTTCACTTCACTTCAATTCAATTCCCCTGTATTGACTATCATAGAAACATGACATGGATATCTTCTAGCGAGGATTATAAGCATTAAGATCCATAAATGACATATGGTGAATTAAATCATGCAGACACAAATACGGGGACATTTGGCAAAAGCATAATTGCTTGTTGAAGGTAGAAAAGATACATTTATATGAAAAGTTTGCTGCTCTGTTTGCTTTTTTACTCTTTCTATCAGAGTGACCTTGTACGAACTATATTTTGAAATTAGGTAAATAGGGAAAGCATAAAGTAGTGTACACTTCAGTGATGAAATGTATAAAATCTAAGCATTCAGCGTGGAGTTACTGTCCTCATTTGTAGCAATGGCGATATTAATGCGTAAATTGGGACCTTAGCCCATGCTGGTATGTATATTGAAAACACTGCCTTGCTCTTCTTCATTATAATGTATCAGCCAGTGCAGATAGGACATGTAAGGCAGGTACACGCTGTCTGCTGGATCTCGGGCTGATGGGAGACCTTTAGGAACCTTCGACAATAGATCGTTCGCTATAAAACTCAATGTATAAGAGAGCTAAAATTACATTGCAGCAAGATGGCTTATTCCATAAGGACATGGTGTACTCTTAGCAAAGATGATAGGAAGTCTGAAGTGAAGAGCACGGACAGAGCATTTTTAAATACACACTGCTTTGAAAGCTCTGCCATTGGCGGCTGTTATGGTCATAAAATAGCCATCCTATTTCCACACTTGCAGGTTTTTGTACACTGAAACATGCCTACTAAAAAGTTATAGGGCAGCAATGTGATTTTTATATAAAAACAAAAAATGGAAAACCTATAGTGTTTGTTAAATGTTTGTTTTAAAGAAGTCAAACCCTTTAGGTAAGTGTTCTTGTTATTAAGCCTCTCTCACTGCTCTTTTGAACCAGTTCATAGTCATACACATAGAATGTCCCTCTATAGGTAAAAATACCTGCTTTATTTAATTGTGTGCATGCTAAATATGTTATGTATAGGGAACTTCACCTAAAACATTGCACACTGTAAAGAAAGAGAAACATATATCGAATTGAGAGTAACTGAGACACTGCGAAATTGAGAAAGAGCTGACCCACATCACTCCTCTCCTCCTTCATTTTCGCAGGCACTTAAGTAAAAATCGCTGCATTTTTACAAAAGTGACGATTTCGCTGGCACTTTTGTAAAAATCGCAGCATTTTTACTGAGAAATCGCAAAATCCTGGAGGGTCTGGGCAAAGCTGCACTGACAGGCTCTCAGAGAACCCTATTAGAGATGCCTGGAATTCTTGTATGGCTAGCAACAGCAGCAAATGTTGTTTCCAACTGTTGGCACATCATAGTAGTCAACATACAGAATCTAGTATTCACGATAGTGGTGCCCCATGAGAGCTGTACATAACATTACAATACTTCAAAGTCTGTCACGGAATGCAGGAGTCAAATCAAATCAATCAAATCAAAACCAACTTTATTCGGTTTTTCATATCTGTAGAAATACCATAAAAGTTCAGACATATGAACAAAAATACATTTTATACAATAATCCAGTTAAAAAAGGAAAAATCAATAAAATTTGATTGTTGTTTATACAATAAAAACAATTCTCATCGAGATCTTAATTACACATCCTATCAGTTTGTTTGAAAAACCCCTAAATATAATCGTTACACAAAAAAAACCTGTTACCAAAAGTGTAAAGGGGTTCAGTCATTTCAGAGAGTAGAGCGATGACGGATACAGAATTTAAAGAAAACGGGCCAGCATTTTTGCAATTACTTCATTTTCAAGGTATTGTAACGCCAAAAAAGCTGGTCGACATTGACGAAGACCCCAGATTTTAAGTATTGGCAGTACCCAGCGGGTTCTAGGTATTGTGTAAAATTTACAAAAGAGGGTTGTATGCATGGTTGATTGTGTGGAGACAGAGTCACAGGGACATAAAGTTAATATTGACGTCCACTCATTTTGGATAGGGAAAGAAACCATTAAATGAAACAAATTAAATCTAAAACGTGTCAGCAACAATTTTTCAAATTGGGTTAAATTGCACATCAAATAAGATTCAATAGAAGGCACAGTCTGAACTTGCAGAGCCTGTTGGACAGAGGGTTTCCTTATCTCTTTTAACAGGCGTATTTGGTCCAAGTGCGCCAAACAGGCTTTTTTTAGATCTGCCTTTGAAATCTCGGTCATTGTTAGTGGGTCAGCAAAGTACTTTTTAAAGCCTAAGTCGGTTAGCAAGGCCTTGACATATGCTAGCCATTTTATTTTTCTACAATGATCGAGTGACTGAATGTTTTGAATAATTGATCTTGTTAGATGACATTATTCTGTTACCCAAATGTGGCGCCACAGCATTACTGGCTGTATTTTTATAATGTCTGATATGTAGTCCATGCTCAGTTCCAGGTGGCAGGCGTATGTGGAGGTGCTCTTCGTTGCTCCCAGCAAATATCTGGCAAATGAATTTTCTATTATTTGCAGTTCGTCCACATTCGCTGAGCCCCATATCCCAGCTCCATATGTGGCGGTGCTGACACATTTTGCATTATATATTTTTAGCAGCTCCAATGGTGGTTTCTGACCCAGTTTTTGTGCAAATCATTTTAATGCAGTTGTTGCTCTTAGTTTCCTTGCATTAATCGCTGGCTTCCATTTGAATTTGTCGTCAATTACGATTCCCAGATATGGATATGTTGTAGTTCTATCCAATGCCTCGCCCTTTACATACAAACTTCTTGTCTTACTGGTTTTCTTGCCTGCATGCATGGTGTATGTTTTTTTAACATTAAGTGTTAGATTTAGACTAATCATAAAGGCACAATATTTGTCTAGTGCTCGCTGCAGCTCAACAGGGGTTCTAGCTAGAATAACCGCGTCGTCAGCATACAGCAACGCTGGTATCTGCCGACGACCGATTAAGGGAAGATCTTTACTCTCTACTAGCATAGCTGTCTCTAACCCATTGGTATACAGAGTGAATAGAAAGGGGTCCAGGACGCATCCCTGTCTGACCCCCTTTTCCACTCTGAAGCTTTCTGTGAGCTGTCCTTTAGTTCCAAATCTTACTCTTCCAGTTGTTCTAGTGTACAGTTCCCGTAGGAAGTCCACAACCGGAGGGTCGACACCCATGACAGAGATGATCTTCCACAGCTTCGAGTGTGCCACACAATCGAACGCTGAGGACAAATCAACATAGACCATGTGCAGCGCTGACCCCTTGGCCTCCATGTATTTTCCTGCCAGTAGAGACAGGTTTAGTGCCTGATCCACTGTGCCTAGCCCCTCACGAAACCCATATTGTATTGCCGAAATGATGTTGTGAGTTGTTGTCCAATCCTGGAGTCGCTCGAGAAGAATCCGTCCTGCCATCTTCCCGAGCGAGTCCAGGAGTGATATCGGTCTATAACAAGATGGGCTGTTTCGATCTCCTATTTTAAATATAGGGACCAGTATTGAGGTTTTCCAGGTTTCTATTAGGCCCTCATCAATGGTGGCATTTAATACATTAGTCAATAGCGGGGACCAGAGGTCAACCAGGTATTTAAAAATGCCCTCTGGGACCCCATCTGGGCCTGGGGCTTTACCTGACTTTGAAGATTTAATTGCCTTTTGTACCTCTTCATGCAGAAAATGCAATTTTATTGGAAATACAACCTCTGGCGAGTAATCTATACACTCCGTACCTCGTATGTTCTCATCGCTAAATACTTTAGAAAAGTGACTGACCCAGTCACTATCGCTAATTGCAACATCAATGGATGGTTGGTTCTCTTTAGGTGCTAGGAAAGGGGATCTGACAATTCACCAGAAATTTGCACGGTCCTTTAGTGCTGAACTTTTGCTTAAACGCTCCCATAAATCAGCTTTTAGTTTTTGTTTTCTGATTTTCAAAGCCATAGCGTATTCTTTTCTTAATCTGATAACCTCCCCTCTATCTCTTTTTTTCCTACTTAGGGCTGCCTTCAACTTCGTATAAGCTTTTGTACAAGCCGGACTGAACCAGCCTTTTTTAGCTCTAATTTTTTGTTTACTTGTTCTAGTAAGTTCTTTTTTTATATTTTGAGAGATAGTATTGAAGCTGACCAGAACCTCTCTAGGATTAGTACTTAAGTTTAGGCAGTTTAGTATATCTGTTTGATTTTGTCTGACTAAGTTTGCAGTTACAGCTCCTTTATCGATATTTCCCCATTTTAGTGTGAACCCATTCATAGATCCTATTTCAAGCTCATGCTGATCTAAGATACTCGTTAGGTGAGGCGTTTAATTGGAATTTAGATCGCGTATGGCGATGACACTTGGAAAGTGGTCACTCAGTGGATTTTTAACTACATCGAATGAATCGATATTAGGGCCTTTCCATGGTGAGATCAGGATATAATCTATTAGGCTCATCAGGCCTCTGCCATTGAATGTTGGCGAGAAAGGTACTGGGAAAGTCTTTATCTCATTAGCAAAACCCAATTCTGTCATGATCTCGTTCATTTTCTCGCCCTCAATAGAGTGCAAAAAATGTGTTATACCATTACCATCATAATCTTCTATTCCACATCTATCTGTGTTATTAGTTCTGCATAGATGGAGGTTAAAATCACCACCCCACACTATAGTGCATGACTGTTTTGCATAGCGTACTCTCAGGTCTTGAAGGGCTAGGGAAATCTCTAGGAGAATGTTTATCAGATCGTCCGTATTCAGATTATTATAAAAGTTTACTATGGCATATATATTTTGTTTAGTTCTTTTTAAAACTATTATCTGATAGTTTTCTTCCAATTTTAGAGAGAAAATATTCTCATATTGTAAGGTATTTGCTATGTAGGTAATTAAACCGCCCTTACTTCTTCCAGATGATGATTTTTTAGCTCGAGAAAAAAAGGTCCTATAACCTATTATATGTAAAGGATCAGTAGCCCATGTTTCCTGAAGGCAGATGATATTGCTCGAATTAACCTGATTCAGGAAATTAGGGTTTGTCTGTTTAGCAGACAAACCAGCTATATTCCAAAACGTAAAATAAACTAAAGAGATTGGTAAACTTGAATTAGGAGGTGTTGGTGTATTCATGAGGTTAGGAGTGATACTCAAAGTTGGATGAGGTGGGATTAAATTAACCGAAACATTCTGACTATGTTGCAAGGGAGTATTAGAAATGTGCTTGCCGAGAGAAAATGTTATATTTTTGTCCTCAGCAGATGGGATGTTAGATATTTGTAATTCTCCCTTATTTTCAATATGTCCCTCCATTGCTTTGGACTGATCAAGAGTCAGTCAGTCGTTGAAATCTAGGCCAGACAATGCACTGAATCTGTTATAAGTGGGAAAATTATAGGAATTGCCCGGTGCAGCGACAACTTGTTGCCAGCGGGCATCTCTGTGCTCATAATGTGGCGTTAATGACAAGTAGGGAAGGGGGTCGGATGTGCACGGGTTGGGCCCTGAAACCATTGCGCAGGACCATTGGGATAATTGAAATTTGAGTTTTGGTGAAAAAAGGGTGTATTATTTTCCGGTAGGAAATGCTGGTCGTTAAAAGAAGTAATCTGAGTTGTTGCCACAGATGGTTGGGTGGAAATCAGATGCCTATAAAAATACCCCAGGGGGAGAAGAGTAGTGTTAAATTCCCAAGTAGAGGGGGGAGGTGCCCTGGCCAGAGTCTTTTCGGCCCATGTCGGATTTTTAAAAGTGACAGTTATGCAATCCCCCTCAAATTTTTTCCTTAGAGGGCCTATCCATCCAGCTCTCTGGGTGTGAGTAATTTCTCCAGAGCTTTCCGTTGGAAAGCTGCAGTTATTTGTCAGCCAGTGTAGTGTCTTGTTTTTTAAAGAGGAAGGGGTCTCGTTCTGGTCATTTCTGAGTTTCGGGACATTGACCAAGACCAGCACATATGCCCCACACTCAGGTGGCAGATTGATGCGGGAGGGTATCTGCCTCGAGTTGTACGGAAGATCATGAGAGGCCCGAGACCTTTGGAATATTGGGAACGTGTCACTACGTTGGTTTGGTGTTTTTCTGCTACTTTGAGATAACGTTTGTAGCTTCTCGGCCTGAGTATTTGTATATTGACTATTTGTGTCAATTCTGGGAATTGGGCTACTAATTGAGGCATGTTTGTTTATAGCCGTTATTTTACTTAAAGATGGCACAGGTTTTGGTTTAGTCAGCAGGTCATGGACTTGGAGATCATTTGATATAGGTAATGTGGGCTTACTAGCACTTGACTTTGAGCTAATGGTGGCTGTCGGCATCACGCTGTCAGCTTTTTTATTATAGGCTGTGAGTTCTTCTAGTTGTTTCTCAATGCGGGCAAGCCTAGATTCGATTGGCGACATAAAAATACTCAAAAGGTCGCCAAATCTTTCTACTAGTTGATCATTTCCTATAATGACTTCAGGCTTATCCGTGCTCGCAGATTGGTTCTTGTGAGTATCTTTACTTGATGTGTCTATAGGTATATTAGGTCCTCTGGCGTTTAAGTGATTGTTTTTACCTTTCCTATGTTGCCCTTTTGGCGGATTGCATTTTTTAGCAGCAGGACGATTGAAGTGAGTTGGTTGCTTTATTTGCTTTCTGATGGCACCTTCTTGCCGATCTTTAGAATGTTTCTCATTAATTTCGTCTACAATCTCTGGTGTAAGATCTATGTGTAGGTCTGGTGTTCTCTCTAGTTCACTACTTGTATCAAGATCTGAATCATTTAAAGGATTTGTGGCCGATAAATTGACCACGTTAGGTATGGTTTGAGGGTCAGGTCGGATTTCGTGAGTAGGACCTATTTGTGTATTACTATCTGAGTTTCTAGGTCTTACTGGGGTTGTCGCAGTCATTATGGACCCAAGAGAGGAGCGTTTCGCGTTTTCCAAGTCTAGCGAGACCCTATGCTCAAGTAGCGAGATAATGAGGTCAATGGCGTCATTTGTCCTTTTTTATAAAACTATCTATTGGACCGATAACGGAAGCCCCCCCAGCCGCTGTCTTACTTCTGCTACTTCTAGTGGACATGCTAAAAAAGTGTCTAGTTTATCTTTATTTAAATCGGATATTTCTAGTCACCAAGCACCCCTACGCAGTACTAATTGGGACTAGTAAGTTAAAAAGTAGAAATGTCAAATCAAGTGGAGATCTTGTGAACAAAGTCAAAAAGTCTTACTTGCTGTAGGGGACGATTCGTTAGGGGGGTGGACCCAACCTGACCTCCTCGTCCTCTGAGGGCCTCAGAGGGCCTGCCCTTTGCCCGGGCTTCGCCCCGCGCGCTCCCGCGCAGCGGGAATCTCGAATACTTATATACGTTGGGCCGTTGAGGTAAGGGTGGGGCGGGGCGGTCAGGGAGAGCGGGCCAGGTGTGGCGGCCTTGGGGTTGCCGGGACTCCTGGGATATTGAGTCGCGGTCCCGACGCTCGCAGCCCTGCAGCCCTGTCAATCACCCAGATTAGCTGCCAGAGTCCGGTGATAACAGCAGTGACGATGCGGGACTCGCGAAGCGGGTTCCGCGAGAAGTGAAGGTTTTTCTGTTGGAAGATAGCAGCAAAAGTCTCTGTTGGCGTCCCACGATCCAAGCGGCAGGCAGAGCTTTAAATGAGGTAAGGGTGGGGCGGGGCGGTCAGGGAGAGCGGGCCAGGTGTGGCGGCCTCGGGGTTGCCGGGACTCCTGGGATATTGAGTCCCGGTCCCGGCGCTCGCAGCCCTGCAGCCCTGTCAATCACCCAGATTAGCTCCCAGAGTCCGGTGATAACAGCAGTGACGATGCGGGACCCGTGAAGCGGGTTCCGCGAGAAGTGAAGGTTTTCCTGTTGGAAGATAGCAGCAAAAGTCTCTGTTGGCGTCCCACGATCCAAACGGCAGGCAGAGCTTTAAATGAGGTAAGGGTGGGGCGGGGCGGTCAGGGAGAGCGTGCCAGGTGTGGCGGCCTCGGGGTTGCCGGGACTCCTGGGATATTGAGTCCCGGTCCCGACGCTCGCAGCCCTGCAGCCCTGTCAATCACCCAAATTAGCTCCCAGAGTCCGGTGATAACAGCAGTGACGATGCGGGACCCGCGAAGCGGGTTCCGCGAGAAGTGAAGGTTTTCCTGTTGGAAGATAGCAGCAAAAGTCTCTGTTGGCGTCCCACGATCCAAGCGGCAGGCAGAGCTTTAAATGAGGTAAGGGTGGGGCGGGGCGGTCAGGGAGAGCGGGCCAGGTGTGGCGGCCTCGGGGTTGCCGGGACTCCTGGGATATTGAGTCCCGGTCCCGGCGCTCGCAGCCCTGCAGCCCTGTCAATCACCCAGATTAGCTCACAGAGTCCGGTGATAACAGCAGTGACGATGCGGGACCCGCAAAGCGGGTTCCGCGAGAAGTGAAGGTTTTCCTGTTGGAAGATAGCAGCAAAAGTCGCTGTTGGCGTCCCACGATCCAAACGGCAGGCAGAGCTTTAAATGAGGTAAGGGTGGGGCGGGGCGGTCAGGGAGAGCGGGCCAGGTGTGGCGGCCTCGGGGTTGCCGGGACTCCTGAGATATTGAGTCCCGGTCCCGGCGCTCGCAGCCCTGCAGCCCTGTCAATCACCCAGATTAGCTCCCAGAGTCCGGTGATAACAGCAGTGACGATGCGGGACCCGCAAAGCGGGTTCCGCGAGAAGTGAAGGTTTTCCTGTTGGAAGATAGCAGCAAAAGTCTCTGTTGGCGTCCCACGATCCAAACGGCAGGCAGAGCTTTAAATGAGGTAAGGGTGGGGCGGGGCGGTCAGGGAAAGCGGGCCAGGTGTGGCGGCCTCGGGGTTGCCGGGACTCCTGGGATATTGAGTCCCGGTCCCGACGCTCGCAGCCCTGCAGCCCTGTCAATCACCCAAATTAGCTCCCAGAGTCCGGTGATAACAGCAGTGACGATGAGGGACCCGCGAAGCGGGTTCCGCGAGAAGTGAAGGTTTTCCTGTTGGAAGATAGCAGCAAAAGTCTCTGTTAGCGTCCCACGATCCAAACGGCAGGCAGAGCTTTAAATGAGGTACGGGTGGGGCGGGGCGGTCAGGGAGAGCGGGCAGGTGTGGCGGCCTCGGGGTTGCCGGGACTCCTGGGATATTGAGTCCCGGTCCCGGCGCTCGCAGCCCTGCAGCCCTGTCAATCACCCAGATTAGCTCACAGAGTCTGGTGATAACAGCAGTGACGATGCGGGACCCGCGAAGCGGGTTCCGCGAGAAGTGAAGGTTTTCCTGTTGGAAGATAGCAGCAAAAGTCTCTGTTGGCGTCCCACGATCCAAACGGCAGGCAGAGCTTTAAATGAGGTAAGGGTGGGGCGGGCGGTCAGGGAGAGCGGGCCAGGTGTGGCGGCCTCGGGGTTGCCGGGACTCCTGGGATATTGAGTCCCGGTCCCGGCGCTCGCAGCCCTGCAGCCCTGTCAATCACCCAGATTAGCTCCCAGAGTCCGGTGATAACAGCAGTGACGATGCGGGACCCGCGAAGCGGGTTCCGCCAGAAGTGAAGGTTTTCCTGTTGGAAGATAGCAGCAAAAGTCTCTGTTGGCGTCCCACGATCCAAACGGCAGGCAGAGCTTTAAATGAGGTAAGGGTGGGGCGGGGCGGTCAGGGAGAGCGGGCCAGGTGTGGCGGCCTCGGGGTTGCCGGGACTCCTGGGATATTGAGTCCCGGTCCCGGCGCTCGCAGCCCTGCAGCCCTGTCAATCACCCAGATTAGCTCCCAGAGTCCGGTGATAACAGCAGTGACGATGCGGGACCCGCGAAGCCGGTTCCGCGAGAAGTGAAGGTTTTCCTGTTGGAAGATAGCAGCAAAAGTCTCTGTTGGCGTTCCACGATCCAAACGGCAGGCAGAGCTTTAAATGAGGTAAGGGTGGGGCGGGGCGGTCAGGGAGAGCGGGCCAGGTGTGGCGGCCTCGAGGTTGCCGGGACTCCTGGGATATTGAGTCCCGGTCCCGACGCTCGCAGCCCTGCAGCCCTGTCAATCACCCAAATTAGCTCCCAGAGTCCGGTGATAACAGCAGTGACGATGCGGGACCCGCGAAGCGGGTTCCGCGAGAAGTGAAGGTTTTCCTGTTGGAAGATAGCAGCAAAAGTCTCTGTTGGCGTCCCACGATCCAAACGGCAGGCAGAGCTTTAAATGAGGTAAGGGTGGGGCGGGGCGGTCAGGGAGAGCGGGCCAGGTGTGGCGGCCTCGGGGTTGCCGGGACTCCTGGGATATTGAGTCCCGGTCCCGACGCTCGCAGCCCTGCAGCCCTGTCAATCACCCAAATTAGCTCCCAGAGTCCGGTGATAACAGCAGTGACGATGCGGGACCCGCGAAGCGGGTTCCGCGAGAAGTGAAGGTTTTCCTGTTGGAAGATAGCAGCAAAAGTCTCTGTTGGCGTCCCACGATCCAAACGGCAGGCAGAGCTTTAAATGAGGTAAGGGTGGGGCGGGGCGGTCAGGGAGAGCGGGCCAGGTGTGGCGGCCTGTTGCCGGTACTCCTGGGATATTGAGTCCCGGTCCCGGCGCTTGCAGCCCTGCAGCCCTGTCAATCACCCAGATTAGCTCCGAGAGTCCGGTGATAACAGCAGTGACGATGCGGGACCCGCGAAGCAGGTTCCGCGAGAAGTGAAGGTTTTCCTGTTGGAAGATAGCAGCAAAAGTCTCTGTTGGGGTCCCACGATCCAAACGGCAGGCAGAGCTTTAAATGAGGTAAGGGTGGGGCGGGGCGGTCAGGGAGAGCGGGCCAGGTGTGGCGGCCTCGGGGTTGCCGGGACTCCTGAGATATTGAGTCCCGGTCCCGGCGCTCGCAGCCCTGCAGCCCTGTCAATCACTCAGATTAGCTCCCAGAGTACGGTGATAACAGCAGTGACGATGCGGGACCCGCGAAGCAGGTTCCGCGAGAAGTGAAGGTTTTCCTGTTGGAAGATAGCAGCAAAAGTCTCTGTTGGCGTCCCACGATCCAAACGGCAGGCAGAGCTTTAAATGAGGTAAGGGTGGGGCGGGGCGGTCAGGGAGAGCGGGCCAGGTGTGGCGGCCTCGGGGTTATTGAGTCCCGGTCCCGACGCTCGCAGCCCTGCAGCCCTGTCAATCACCCAGATTAGCTCCCAGAGTCCGGTGATAACAGCAGTGACGATGCAGGACCCGCGAAGCGGGTTCCGCGAGAAGTGAAGGTTTTCCTGTTGGAAGATAGCAGCAAAAGTCTCTGTTGGCATCCCCGAATGCAGGAGTCATCTTTCTCCAAAGCGTAAAATCCTCTTTGTGCTTTGGCGTACATTGTGCTCAAAATTTTTAAAAAATGGTTGTATAGAAGGCAAACATTTGGACTACAAAAATACCGTGCCTATCCATTGCAGTGTACTCCCGTAACAACTGATCAGACAACATACTATAATCGGGGTCACTGGAATAATGTGATTGTGCGGCCGTGATGATTTGTGCATAGTTATAGATTTGCCACATAATCCCTCATCTGCCGCATTAGCTGCAGATTTGAACAAAAAAATACATTTTGTTTCTAGAACAAAACGGTTCAAAGGTTACTGAAGAAGCAGTGACATATGTTGCCGAATGGTGGTAGGCCATTTGCAAATCTGTACTGGTCACCTTTCTGTTGATTATTGCTATATTTGGTTATTACATTTGTACTAATGAGGTGCAATAAATTCTCAGACAGTGTTACCAAGCTTGATAATGACAAAATAAGAAAGTAAAACTAATACAAAATGTGCTGCACTATGCCTCATAATTTGCCATTTCTTGCTGCATAATTTAACCAACCCTGCTGCATAATTTGGCCCTCCCCTACCACATAATTCCAGTGGCTCTGACTGTAATAAAATAAGTAAATTTTAATTTATTCAAGTACATAATGCCCCTCACTGTTTACACACAAGTTAAGAGACCATCAAAACATCTGTGCTGCCAATATAAAACTAAAGGTCGGATTTACAAACGTTTTGTACTGGGTTTGTGTTACAAAAGTGATGCAAACTTGTGCAAAATACTTTTGTAGGATTTACTTTCCTGCGCAAAACTTTATTTTGCACTGGAAAGTTGTCCGAAAATAAGGCAAAACGTTGCAAAGTGTTGTTTTGCTTTACAGGTGCCTATGATGGGGGTTATATGAATGCTTCTATGCAACCAACAATGGTGGCATAAAACCCTATATACTACCAATCAGCACAGGCATAATCAGCATGGTGTTGGAGGAAGGAAGACTGCCAGTACGTTCATCTGGAGATGTATTATCAGGTTTACAAGATCCAGAATATACAGCCTGATTCATCAAGCCGAATTGCGCTCGCAAAGGGCCAGAATCTGAGAATCTGGCCCTTTGCGAGCGCAATTTTTGCATTTGGGATTCATCATCCCAAATGCAAAAATCGGTAATTGCTAATTCGCTAAATTGCGAGGAATTACATTTAAGGAATCTCTATTTGAGATTCCTTAAGTGCAATTCATCAACCATTTTTAAATTGCGAAAATGCAATTTTGGGCCGCTATTTACCGAGAGGTCAGACCTCTCGGTAAATAGCAAAAACTTAGAAAAATGCTTTTAAAAGCATTTTTCTAAGTTGCATGTTGCACACACACATGTCCTTTGGACATGTGTGTGCGCAACACCTGTTTCAATTTGCATTTAAGGGGTGCTACAGGGTGTCCTTTGGACACCCCTGGCACCCTTTAAATCGCTATCTTATTTGCGATTAGCTAATTGCTAATCGCAAATAAGGAATACTCCCCATTCATTCCTATGGGCCTTTTGGCCCATAGGAATGAATGGGATGTTTTTCCTTATTTGCGATTAGCAATTTGCTACTCGCAAATAAGGAATGTGTAGGAATCGCTATTTATTTACCAATTCCTACATGAATACCGTTTTGCGAGTCCTTAATAGCGATTCGCTATGATTCGCTATTAGGGGCTCGCAAAACGGCCCCTTGATGAATCAGGCTGATAGTGCCAGTGGCTGATTGCAAAAACAATGTGAGTACTGATTCCTGTTCAAACAATCTATTTCCCCAAAATGTATAGGCCATACACGTTTGAAAGCTCTTTAGTAGCTCTTTATTTTTTGTTTTATATATCTCATTCAAGATTTCATTCAAAAATTGTGTATTAGGCTCGTCCTTGCTGATTAGAGCCATACCCGTTTCAGGTTCTAGTGGCTGATTGCGGCACTACAGATCCGTCAAGATGGAACATACAGTAGGATTAAAGGATTAACAGGATGAATTAATCATGTTAATGAGGACCATCTTGAAAGGTGTAAATAGGCTAACTCAATTATTTGTTTGTTTGAGGTGTGCCAGGTACATATAGGCCTGCTGCTCGAGCCTCCCTGTCAGACTCTGGTCACCAGCAGATAAAGCATTGTACATTGTGCATGTACATTCTACCGCTTGTTTGCTCTGCTGACGCGGAAGTCAAACTTCACGTTTAAGGGATGTAAATACTACTGAAGGGGACTGAAACTAGAATGGGCCTTGGGAACTTTCAGGGCTGGATCATGGCCACCTTTCCAGCACTCAAAGTCCCCCTAGCTTGCTGTCCACCAGGGAATGCTGAAGCCTTGTTGAGTGACAGCTCAATGCAGCTTCATGCCTGGATGTGGACTATAGGGCCACATGTATCATTATTTCAAGTAGTGATTACCTAATTGTGATTTTCTCGGAATCTCAATTAGGTAATCCCCATTCCTAATGTATGAAACACTTTAGAGTTTCATTTGCGATTCCTAATGGGTCGCAAATAGACCTACCTCATGCATATTAATGTGGTAGGTCGCAATTTGTGACCTATTAGGAATCTACGCCAATCAATGGTGTAGATTCCTAATGGGTCACAAATTGCGTGGCCTGCTGAGGTCACCAGACCACAATGTCTGTGACTCCTTTTAAATAAAGCAATCTTTTGTTTTCAAAATGCGTCCCGTTTTCCTTAAAGGAAAACGGGATGTATTAAAAGAAAAAAATGAAACTGTGCAGTTTCATTTTTGAAAGAGTAAGGACCTCTGCCTGCTCTTAAAACATTTTTTTCCATTCTCAAAATGGAAGGGGCCCCGTAGGACTCCTTTCCATTTGCGAATCGGTTACCACCTCCGTCAAGGAGTCGGAAAAATATGAATGTTTAGCGACCACAATTTGGTCACAAAACATTCATACATGCCATTCAGTATTTGTAAGGGACGCCCTTAGTACACCCCTTCCAAATATCGAATCGCAAACACAAATTGTGATTCAGTAATGTGTTACTGAATCGCAAATTGTGATTCATACATATGTAAAGGCATTTTTGCGGTCGGAAATGGACCAATCTGCAGTTTTCGACCGCAAAAATGTAAATGCAAGTGGCCCTATGTTCATTAATCCTGGTACAGTTTATGATTAGGACTCCCGGTTTTATTAACATTTCTGTCCGTATGTATCCATATTCATTTTGTTTTTTTAATACATTGTGTTGCAAGGAGTATATTTCTATATTTATTAACCCATACACGTACAATCATAAGCAGAAGGTTGTTTGGTTTTACCAGTTTAAGCAGCCATATACATTTCAACAAAATACTGACCCATAAAGAGCACTCTTATACCTACACATTAATACATTAGTAGATATTTATGGAAATCTGTTGCCTTTTTTGTAACTGATCAATTTGTGAATCTATCTAAATACTGGCCTGGAGCCCATGAATGTCAGCATGGTGAGTCACTCACACGAAGAAGACCAACTTTATGTATGTTCTCAGGATGTATGACGTTACCACGCATACTTTTAGCACGCATACTTTTACAACGCAATTTTTACAACGCAGGATCCATTACAACGAACTACCATTACAACGCATTTTTTTACAACGCAAATACCTTTACAACGCATACCATTACAACGTAAGTATTGGTAAGTATATAATATTTTTTTAAATGTAAGTTATTAAATGTAATACAATTTAATTTAATTAAATTATAATTTAATTATATTTAAAACCCAAACCTAACACTGAACCCTAAAAATACCCCTTTACCCAAAAACCCAAACCTAGCCCTGAACCCTAAAAATACCCTTTTACCCAAAAACCCAAACCTAGCCCTGAACCCTAAAAATACCCCTTTACCCAAAAACCCAAACCTAGCCCTGAACCCTAAAAATACCCCTTTACCCAAAAACCCAAACCTAGCCCTGAACCCTAAAAATACCCCTTTACCCAAAAACCCAAATCTAGCCCTGAACCCTAAAAATACCCCTTTACCCAAAAACCCAAACCTAGCCCTGAACACTAAAAATACCCCTTTACCCAAAAACCCAAACCTAGCCCTGAACCCTAAAAATACCCCTTTACCCAAAAACCCAAACCTAGCCCTGAACCCTAAAAATACCCCTTTACCCAAAAACCCAAACCTAGCCCTGAACCCTAAAAATACCCATTTACCCAAAAACCCAAACCTATAACATTTTTACTATAATTATATACTTACCAATGCTTACGATGTAATGGTATGCGTTGTAAAGGTATCTGCGATGTAAAAAAATGCGTTGTAATGGTACTTCGTTGTAATGGATCCTGCGTTGTAAAAGTTGCGTTGTAAAAGTAGTCCGTTGTAAAAGTTGCGTTATAACGGTTGTTTACCATGTTCTCACTTTTCCGACTAAATGTACAAGGAAACACATTGTTTTCAGTCTCTATTTGGATAAATCAGTAAATGCAGAAAACTGGCAACCAAAACCAGCTCTGGCAAAAAAGTTCAAATCAGCCTCAAGCCCTTCATCTCCTCGGGCGATCTCTCTCTTTCCATCTCTCTTTTTCCTTCTCTTCTCTCACTCTTGACCCTCTCCAATCCCTTTCTCTCTACCTTCCCACTTTCTCTCTTTTGAATCCTCTTGGTATCACCCATGGGGCGCTGGGGAAATTGACAAACACAACAGGCGAGTCTCAGGTCCTCCAAGGCCTCCAGCCACTGGTGAAATGCCTGGATTACAAGGCCTGTCCGGCCCTTTCTGGGCGCCTCAGTTATGATCTTCTAGATGAGATGAGAAGTGCATAGGAACCAGTGGAGACATCAATATTTTGCCGGCAGCCCTGTGTGGGTGCCCTCGTGGCCATCTCAGACTCTTGCTCCCGCTCAATGACTGCCATAAAGCTTCTTCCAGCCAAGGCTCTGTACAAACCTTCCTTCCCTCTTCACTTGACTTACGATGCAATTAGCCAGAGGCGCCAGAGTTATCTTCCCTATAAATCAGCTGCTACAGACCCCACGCACCGACCCCACGCACTGTGGTGCTAATGAAGTGTTCGAGTAGGTAGAAAGGAACTGAGGTCAAAGCGCAGGAGTACAGCACAGGGGAGGGCAGTCGAACTGATAATGATGCATTGTGTAGCAGGCTGTGGATTAGAATTGCTTCTATGCATATACACAGCCACCAGACTGGGATTTCTCATCGAGGATGCATGGCCAACATGCATAAACACTCCACACTGATAAGGCCGTGAATGATTTCTGAGAAAATCAAACCTGACTAAACAATTTTACTAACCATTTTCGTCTAAGCTGTTTCATCGATTACTAGGCTTGATGACATTCTCCAGGCTGCCTAAAGGAACACGGTGAAAATCCTTTTCGGTGAAAAATGCTCTATTTCATGTTAACTTTTCAACAAGTTGCTGTTTCTTCCCGATTTTCTTTTTTCTGTCACCACCTGACCCTCATTAATCTACACTTTTTTTATTCGGGGAGTTCTCCCTAAGCCCCCTACCGCCTTTTTCTTGTCGATTTTTTTGAGTTGGATGAGGTTGGAGTGGCTCATTTGACCTTGCTCTTTAAGCTCCCCCTCAACACTTGCAGTTGTGATCGCTTGCCTCTGTGCAGCTTTCCCTTGCCTCTATGGGCCTATACCACTATCCCAGGTTCACAGTTTGTTTTATATTTTCTGTTTTATTGCATTTGCTCGCTGACGCCTAAGACCATCCACCGACCTCCTGTTTTTGAGGAAGTCTTCGACCAAGCCAACTTCTTTTCTCTTCCCTGACTAGTTGTCACTGTGCCCCTAGGCACTTGTGCGCCCAAATCCAATCCCACCATTATTTTGTCATTTCAATTTAATTTTCAGTTCTATCCAGTTTGGTCTTTACTCAGTATAGTATTTCTTTAAAAGAGAATGTAGCTATTCTTGATTTAGTTGTATTAATTCAGTTTTCAGTCAGAATGCTGCAGTGCCCACAAATATACACCCCCAAGTATAGAAACAAAAAGGTTTGCCACACAATTGTGTCCAAAGTTTATCACGCACATACACCAGTCCCTCTATATCCTATATGCTCACTCCCATAAGCAAGTGAGGTATCCGCAGTACACAATAAACAGTATTGCAGGTCACCTAAGCGGTTCTTCATAACCACCCCAGCAGGATTAAAAATTAGACATCCTTCGTGCAGACCATACTCAATGAGGACCACATGAAGGGCACCTGGACCCCAAATTTAAAGAAAACAAACCAAATCAATACTCCCCCACCACCTTAATACCCCCTCCCCCCCTCGGCATGGTACATATATCAGGATGCTAGAAACCTAGAGGGTATACACGGGAATACACAAGGCTCTTTGCTCTGGCAGGGAGTTCCAACTCAGGGGTCAAGTTATCCCCCTCAGCTGAAGGGTGCATCTCAGGGAGGTCCTCTCTGTGACCTTCCATCTCATCCCCCTCTTTTATGGCTACAATTAATGACTGGCGAGCTTCCAACCGGGCCTACAGTGCCTTTTGGAGCCAAACCTTCCTGGAGGTGCTATTGGCTGGAAGTCACCCCTCCTTGCAGAACTTCTTGAGCTGAGCCACAGTGTAAGCAGCCACGTTGACCAGCTCTCAAATTCCATTCTTGCAAGTGTGGTTTTAGGCACAACAGCCGCTTAAAACTGAATTCTGACAAGACGGAAGTCCTCATCCTAGGATCATCCCCCTCCGCATGGGACGACTCATGGTGGGCACCGGCCCTGGGCAGCGCACCCAAACCAATGGACCATGCTCGCAACCTGGGATTCATTCTAGACTCCTCCCTCTCGATGACCAGACAAGTCAACGCCGTCTCATCATCATGCTTTAACATCTTACGTATGCTCAGAAAGATCTTCCGCTGGATCCCCACCGAAACAAGAAAGACGGTCACCCAAGCTCTTGTCACAAGCCGACTGGACTACGGAAACACCCTCTACGCCGGAACCACAGCCAAATTACAGAATAAACTCCAACGCATTCAGAACGCCTCCGCCCGACTCATCCTAGACATACCCCGCCACAATCACATATCCGGTCACCTGAGAGACCTTCACTGGCTCCCAGTCAACAAGAGAATAACGTTCCGTCCTCTCACCCACGCACAAAAAGCCCTCCACGACCTGGGACCCAAATACCTCAACACGTGCCTGACCTTTTACACCCCCACCCGCCAACTACGATCGTCCAATCAAGCCCTCGCCACGATTCCACGCATCCGAAGAGCCACCATGGGAGGAAGATCCTTCTCCTACTTAGCGGCCAATACCTGGAACTCTCTCCCCTTTCACCTCCGCCTTACACAGAACCACCTCTCCTTCAGAAAACAACTCAAAACTTGGCTATTTGATAAGTAACGAACACCACCCCCCCTCAAGCGCCTTGAGACCCTCTGGGTGAGTAGTGCGCTATACAAATTTTTTACTTGACTTGACAACATTCAGTGGGAGAGTTTAGAAAAAAAATTGAAGCTAATCAAGGAGAATTTAAACTCAAATTGGTCTTAGATATGGGATGGTAGTGTACACAACATTACAATATGGCACTGCACAAACACAAGTCCTAAACCTCAACACTGATCACCAATGTAAGAAATTGGGTTATTGGTTGACTCCAGTATGATCCCTGGTGATGCAGCAGCCGCAATCTTTGTCAGGGTGATGCACAAACCATTCTAGATTTAACCTGAACTGAGGTCTTTAATAGCTTGGCACAGAGCAGTCAGGCTTAACTTAGAGGCACAGAGTAAAGTATTTCTGCAACATTTCAAACACTAATAAAGTGACAAATAGAACACAAAAAGGAAACCATACCAAGTTAGAAACAAATAGTTATTTTAATAAATAAAATAAGACCTCAAAGATAAATATCCAATCAATAGAACCAGAGACATTCAGTTTTAAATACTTTAGTAAAATAATAACCAAAAAGTCCAAAGCGCCAACTGTGGATATCTGATCATGCCGGACAGGCACCAAGTCACAAGTTCAGGCCAACCGCAATGGAGGAGAGGCCAGCTACAGGGAATCATTTAGGCCCATTGAACAGAGTACTTTAAATCCTGGTTTGCACACTTCAGGTGACTCAATATCCAGTAGCAGAGTACAGACATCCAGTGGATTTGTAAGAAGACCCCTCACCCACCAAACCTAGTTGGTGGCATGCTTCATCATTGGGGTCCCAGCTGGGCTGCCGAATGCAACCCAGCTGTGCTACAATGCCTGATTACAGCGGTGCATTTTTTTTGAGTGAGGTGAGTGCTCTGTGAGTTGGGTACTCAGAGAGAGGTGGGATTATAAATGTCTCTAAGAAGTGCCCAAGTAAAAAACGTTATTAAAAGGGTCTTAGGACATGGCTAAATATAAAGACGGGATATAGTGAAGATACAATTGTACTGTAATATCCCTTAGGTAAAGGTCAACATGTTTCAGCCTCTTATGCTAATCATAAGGCTTTCTTCAGGACCATAGTGTGAAAAACAGTGAGGTGGCTGTAAAAAGTGGAAGTAGCCACGTGAATTTATTATCAGCACATATGCTAAGGTGTGGCGCGGGGCGCGCTGGGCATGCTGGGTGAAGCCCGGGCCAACGGTGGGCCCGTCTGTGCCCGTCAGAGCCCGAAGGAGCCTGGGCTGGGCCACCCCTCTTTCATCTCCAAATTGTAAGTCCATATTAGCGGTGAGTGAGCATACGCCAGCCTAAACAACTTTTATTCATCATGGAGAAGTGTGGGGGTCATCCGCCGCAACAGCCTGCCACCACGAGTATTGATAGCATGCTGGAAAGTCCTGTCAGCATTGTGTCCAACAAAATTGAACTGACTGAAAGGCGTCTCTCACTCGGCCTGGGGGCTCCCTTGATCGGTCCTGTGGTGGTGGCAGATGATGTTGCAGATGGTGTTGTGCCCCTTATTTCTGGCTGTATGATAGACACTAACTGGTTAGTTACCCCATCTAATAGTCTTATTATTGATCATGAGGTGCCTCCTGTGGTGCACAGCAATGGTGCTCCAACAGTAGCCCCCTTATCAGACTTGGTTACTCTTCCATCCATCGTGGTTCCTGAGGCTAATTCTGGAGCAAAACGTAAAAGAAAGACTACCAAACCCATTAGTGTCAAAAGGAAACAACCACTCCGCCTGAGTACAGCTCGTACTGCCTTGAGTTCCTGGATACGTGCCTACCCTTCTCCCAAGGCTGTTGAAGTCTCCGCGGACACCGCTAGTAAAGAACCATGCTGCGCCATCAGTACCCAGATCGAGCCCAGCCCTATTTCATTGGAGTGCAGTTGCCCCAGCTAGTTTTTATTAATCTCATTGCAGACACTGTATTCGGCCGGGTCAGAGATCTATTGGAAAATACCCTTGCCCCTCTAAGGAAGCGACTGGACTGTCTCAAACTGCTTAGTGCCAATTTAAACTCTCATTCCAAACCCAGTGATCTTGACAATCCCGGGGGGACAGTTTGCAATGTACCATCTAATAATGTTCAAAACTCTAACATCCACACCCCGTCATGTACACTTAAATCCACTCTACTTACTAGCCCTTGTGGCACTTTTAGTAAAGTAAAGGAGTGTTTTGTGCTTGAGGCTAGTAGCATACAAAATAGTATACAAAATAGTGTTTTTAATAACAGGGTTGCTGAAAGTTTACCTTCTCAAATTTTGCCCCAGCTCTCTAATTTCCCCAGAGCACCCACCATAGCTCAGGCCAGTACTATTCTTGGAGGTAGTAATTCCTGTGAGGGTGGTCCCGATTTCATGAGTAGACCAATTCTCAAGCGTAGCAGGGAGGTTTTAAATTAACCTCCAGCAGCATGTCCTTATATTGTAGCTTTGGCAGGCATGCCCCTTCTCAAGGCAGATAAAACTGAAACTTGGCTTCCACTGTGCAATAAGAGTGTTGACTGGTTGTCCAAACACAAAGGGTTCGGGGTGCCATTAAGTAACAACATTATTATGGTACGTAGAGTTGATTTGGTGGGTCAATCCCCAAAGAATATTGAGGGGGATTGTATAGTTATCAATTTTCGCTTTCCATCAGTGGTAAAATTGATAATAACGGCCCATGAGTCCCACTCTAATAATCCAACTTGTATTTGGGCCTTACCTCTGGGCTATTTCTACAAGCCTTTTCTGGGGGTTCTATCCCCTGTTATTCCCTCCATTCCCCTGCTTAATAGGTTCACGCCACTGTCTGGTCTGGATAACCAGGACTGACTACCTACTCTGTTAGCACCACTTAAGCCCATTCCCCTTATAATTGCGCCCTGTCTGGCAACCTTTGCCTCCTAACTATACCTGACATTGATTCAAACATAAACATATTGAGCTGGAATGTTGCTGGTCTGGCTTCTAAATTAAATCTACCAGACTGGCTGGAGTTAGTTAAAAAACAGGACATCCTTATGTTCCAGGAGACATGGGCCGCACGAGAGCTATGCTTAGAGGGTTTTGAATGTTTTAATATCGTAGCTCCTATTCCCATTTCGGGCCGTCCGGCTGGTGGTCTTTCTATTTGGATTATTGTCCTGGCAGGTGGCAGTACAAAGGTTCTTGATACTAAAACTGACACATTTCAGGCTATAATTTATAAACGAGAGGTTTCTATTTGTTTAATTCATTTTTATAATAATGATTTCTTAAACATGCCAAACATGAATTTTATTAATTTGTTTACATTTATTTCCTCCATTTGGAAACCGAAGTGTTTTGGCGGACTTGCAGGAATATGTTTAGGAGGAGATTTTAATGCCAAATTACCTAGTGGAATTTATCCTGCCACCAATTCTAATAGTTAGGCGGCACCATGTAATAGGGGGGTTGAATTGTCGAATCATTTATGTAATAATAAACTCCTAGATGTATTGGACATTGCTGCTGTTTCGAAAAGGGCTGACCACATGGAACCAATGTATAGGGGCAGGGGCTGTGCTTCTACAATCAACTATATTTTTTTCTCACCTTCGTTAGAAAAGTGTGTTTTAAAAGCTGAAGTCATTCCCAGTGTTCATGGGGACTAACTTTGAGACTTGCCCCCATGCCAATTTATGCCAAAGAGTGTGGCGCAAGGGACTTGTCCCCCTCCACTGATAATCTCAGACTGGCCTGGCGGGGCTTAAACAACACAGCTTTATTTGGCAAGATGGCTAGAACCTACCCAGAACTCATTGATATTTGTTTATCCATTAATGATCATAACCCTGCAGTTGTTGTTGCCTTTACTCAATTATGCAAAGTCATCAAAGCTTTGCTATCTACGCCCATTAAGGGAGTACAACCTGGTCCTAGATGGTTTAATCACGACTGTTCTGTTGCTAACCGAGACCTCCGTAGGGCCTTTGTCACCCAACCTAGAGATTGTGCCCTGATTAAAACATTGAGACAACGTTATAAGATCAACTAGAAAGTAGGAAATGATTAAAGAACGCTGGGACAATATTGCACGAGCTGTTATGCTTAACAATGGGAATGATTTTTGGATGGCTGTTAAAGTTATGAGGTCGTTAGGCCAACCTTTGTCTGTGATTGGCTGTAATATCGTTAGTGAGACATGGGAGGAGCATTTCTCAAAGATCTACCTAGCCCCAGCCTCAGACAAGGTCGCCATTGAACATCTAGCCACTACTAGGTTTCAGATTAATTTGTCCGAAGTAGAGGAGGCAATTGATAAGAGCCTGGGCAATAAAGCCCCAGGCCCTGATGGCCTGCCCATTGATTTGATTAGAAATCCACCTGATTTCTGGCCGCCTTTGTCATTAAATGTTTTTAATAACTTATCAGTTTCTACCATACCAAAGACTTGGTTCACCAGCATTATCGGGCCAATTTTTAAAAAGGGTGACCGATCCAACCCACGCTGTTATAGCCAGATTTCCCTGACCGACAATATATTGAAAATTTTTGGGAGAGCATTTTATAATAATATCAGGCTCTGCGCCGAGGATAACTATATCCTTCATCCTTGTCAGTTGGGGTTTAGGAGCAAAATTGGCACCATACAGCAATATCTCAACCTCAATGTGATTATCGGTAAATACACAATAGCTAAAAAATCCCCCATTTACCTGGTACTCATGGATCTTACATCGGCCTTTGACTTCATCAATAGGTCTCGACTTCGGTCCATTCTTTTAAACCATGGCTTGGAACAGGCACTAGTATCTTTTTTAGCTTATTTGCATAAAGATTTGAAATCCAGGGTGCGGATTGGCATGGGCTGAGAGGTATCGAAAGACATCGAGGTCGGCAGAGGGGTCAGGCAAGGTTGCGTCCTGGCCCCTCGTCTTTTTATTCTTCATATCAACGACCTTGATAAGACATTGGTAACGCTAACCCTTGATGTCCCCAGTATCAATGGTAATTTACTCTCCGCCCTGCTGTACGCCACCGATGCGGTCCTAATGGGCCGCACCCCTAAAGCCTTGCGTATCTTGGTGAAGGGCTTTGTTGATTTTATGGCTGGTTTGGACCTATGTACTAATTTTAAAAAGTCATTTTAAATGGAGTGTGGGTCGAAAAAGCATTCTGATAACTCTATTATTTTAGACTCAGATAGTGTACATAGCACTCGCACTGTCCCTTATTTAGGGCTGTTATTTGCCGCCAATGGAGCGTGGGTGGATCATGTAGCATATAGCAGGAAAAAGTTTTTCAACCCTATCAATATTATACTTGATTTGACCCAACCCAGGAATTTAGAGTTAGTATCGACCCATATTAAAATCTTTAAACTGCAATGTACCCCTACTGCCACTTACGGCGCAGAAGGAGAACAGATTTTGCTGCAAACTCCTGGGTGCCCCTATTTCCTCCTCACAGTATGCTTGTCACAGTGAACTGAAACTGCCATATATTGAAGATTACATCAAGGCACGTCCAGCCCTATTCTGGCTTGCTGTCTGGAAGAACCCTGCGGCTCTGCTTGCCAGATAAATTATAACGGATTGCCTTAAGTGTGATAGGGGCAGGGAAATACCTTGGTTAGCTGCTGTCTGGAGGAGCCTTATTAGTGTGAATTATGAGTATATATTTAAAACCCCCACAGATTCTGAAAGTGTAAGCAAGAAAACCCAGCAGAAGGCCTTATACACTCTCTATAGTAAAACTAGACTCAACACAGAGTCTTTGAAATCCTCTGTTGCTAGATACATGCTTATTGAGAACATCTCCCATTCTCCATCTAGCTATCTTTTAAAACCTATCGGCCAATGGGAGAGGGGTCTGCTCTTTTGCCTAAGGGCTGATACGATAAAATTCTCGCTATGTTTTCCTGTGGGGTTTAGCCCTAACCTTGATCAGTTGCTGTGCCCTTGTGATGGTCAAGGTAAACAATCTATGCTGAATTTCTTATTTTTTTTGCAAGTATTATTTAAAATACACTAAATTGTTTTTGATTCCATTTTTCAAGTTTACACTCTGGACTGATTATAAGGCAGCTTACAGTATGGTCATTGCCCTGGAAGATGAAGAGCTAATCTTTCGGGTTGGCTCTTTTTTGAAAGCTGCAGTGCGTGCTCGTATTTCTGAAGTCTGGTTTGTTATTTTTGCTTTCCAACGGTTTTAACTTTTCATGCATAATTGATGAACTCTGCTTTGTTTTTTTATATTTTTAACATGTATTGAATTTATGATGTCAGGCTTATCAACGTTTTCAGATGTGACGTTTTAGACTCATTAACCCCTCTGCTCGGCCTGGCCTAGTTGCCTAGGATCTCCTCCCGAACCCAAGGCTGAGATCAAGAGCCTGGGCATTTGGTTGGAACAAGACCTTTCTTTTAGGACCCAGGCCTCTAAACTAGCTGGTGTCTGTTTTGGCCTCCTCCGATCGGTACGTAAAATACTGCCCCTGATTCCTCCTCTATCTCGGAAACTCCTAATCCAGGGTCTGATCATGTCCAGGTTAGACTTTAGTAACGCGATTTACCTTGGTGCCCCTGAGACTACTCTGAACAAACTCCAACAAGTTCAGAACGCGGCCGCACGAATGCTATATAACATCCCCATGTCTCGCTCGGCCAAACCAGCTCTGAGGGCGCTACACTGGTTGCCCATACGGGAAAGGGTGAAATTCAAATCCCTCTGCCTTGCGCACAAAATCTTGCAAGGCAAAGGTCCCCCAGTCCTTCAAAAGATGGTGGTCCCATATAAAGCCGGCAGAAGCTTACGCTCGGACCAGAAACACCAGATTGTTGTCCCCAGAGTAAAAAATGCCCGATCAGGAGGAAGGAGATTCTCTGTTAATGTCGCTGCCCTTTGGAATTCCCTTCCCTTAGGTCTACGCGCGGAACCTTGCATTTTGCGTTTTCGAAAACAGTTGAAAACTTTCCTTTTCTGCTAATCTTCTATGCCCCTCTCTGTTCGTAATAATACTCTGTTTGGCAAAGCGCTGGGATGCTCCAGGGTAACCGTGCGCTGTACAAAACCGATTTAATAATAATAATAATAATTCTACTGATTATTGTGCTGTTATATTGCTGCTATCTTGAATGTGCTTATATAGATATATTTTCTTTTTATCTGAATAAAGATGATTGAAATTGAAAATGATAGCCTTATCCGAATTGTTTAAGGTAATAGCTTCTTCGAGGAATCTATCTGTATTAAGAGCTGGGGAAAATGTGTCCAATCATACAGTACCTGCCAGAGAACTAAGAGGTTCAAAGGAGTTTGTAATTGGGAGATTATGTACTGGAGAGGATGAGCAGGGCCTCCACCCTGGGACAATTGTACAAACACATGAGCAACCCACCTGCTATCTCTGTTTATCAAAATCGACCACCAAACACTCACCTTCATAAACCTTGGGACCCTTCCCAATCACCTTCACCCGCCTACCATCGTGATTTGGCTAAATAGGTTCAGTACTTTATCTAAATCTCTGTTACACCAGTGTGCCACTTTATTCAACAATTGCTGGGTACTTTCAATCACTCCTTTCTGGAGAGGTTGGACATACCTCAGTTTAATCGCGTACGACGTGGCTCTAGGGAGCAAATTCAAACATCTCAGAGGTCTAGGTGAATCATTGGGGCCTACGGGTTATGAAGACCTTCCTAGAGGCAGGGTTTACATGTTTAAGCTTGACAAGGTATTAGGTGCTGGCGGAGCCACATTATTAGCAAATCCCTTTGGCCCACATGCGTCAAGGTAGGCTTCTGCGATTCCTTAATTGCGATTATTAAGGAATCGCAATTAAGGAATCGCAAAAGCCTATGCATGTAGAAATCGTTAAAAAAATAATGATTTCTAAACATTCCTTAATTGCGACTCGCAAAATGCGAGTCGCAATTAAGAAATGTCTTCCCATTCATTCCTATGTGCCTAAAGGCCCAAAGGAATGAATGGGAATTGCATACGCAATTTGCAAGTACCAAATAGGTACTCGCAAATTGCGCATGCAATTTCAAGGGTGCAAGGGTTCCAAAAGGATACCTTGTTGCACCCCTGAAATCGGCATATGAGTACATGTTGCATACACACATGCCTCAAGGGCATGTGTGTGTGTAAAATGGAACTTTGAAAAATGCATTTTAGTGCATTTTTCAAAGTTTTTGCAAATTACAAATTGATGTTAATTTGCGACTCCTAATAGCGAAATCGCAATTTTTTTTACTTTAATGCATTGCATTTAAGGAATCTCAATTTGTGATTCCTTAAATGCAATCACAATTTAAGTAATCGCAATTCTGCGATTTCTCAAATTGCGATTGTTTGCATTTGGGATGATGCATCCCAAATGCAAAAATACCGGTCGCAAAGATTCTGAGAATCTGAGAATTCTGAGAATCTGCCCGTTTGCAACCGTTTTTTCCTTTGATGCATGTGGGCCTTAGTCTTGGGAAAGTTATGTTGAGGATTGTGTAGAGAACATGACAAACACATGCCCCTAACCCTCAACTCTTCCTGGGCCTTTCCCACTAGGTAGTGTGTTTTCCAAACAAAACCCAGTGTAGAAGACTTCCGCCCCTCCCCTATCTTCACCAACATAAGGAGTTCAAAGGTCTGACTCCTTAGAGCAAAGAGGTAAGCTCTGCGTGGCCCCCTTCAACCTTTTTATAACCAGATCCAACAAAGATATTACCAAGCAACTCACTACCCAGCCTACTTTGATAATCACTCAAAGCTTTCCCAGACAAGTCTCTCTTTTTTCTTTTTCGTATTGGAGCAGTGGCCGCAGATTTAGACACTGAGGAGGGAGGAATGTCTGCATTAGCCACCAAGATGGCTGGGTCCCCTTCTACTATGTGGAGATCACCCCTTTTGAAGGCGGTTACGTACTGTTGTCCCTTGGATGCAAAGTGACATCTTTGGTTAAAACAACTGGAGCACCATCCCTAACCCCAATGCCAAGTGGCTCCTCAACCATTGGAATCTCTACTGAGAGGGCACAAGCAGTGGAATTCAGAAGCAAAATAATTGAGGAGGAACTATTCTGTTTGCTCCACTGGAGCAACATTTTTATATTTACCCGTACTGGCCTCCGCTTCAATCTTATCAGTCTGCAGAAATTAGATGTGTAAATAAAATCAAAGAGACGGAGCTCAGCTTAGCCTCAGTCGGGCATGGGTGGGCGCAGACGGTTCCACCCTTGACCCGGGCTTTGACTGGGCACATCTCTTGCTGTAGGGGACAGCAGCACCTTCTGAGCACATTGTGGTGGCCCAGACTCATAGGGCATGTAGTCTTGGCCCTGACGCAGTCCCAGTCACCAGGTGAAAAGCCTGTCATTTTTTATTCAAACATTGTGTATATTCAAAACAAAATTTGCTTCATCAACTATAACCTTGGTTTATAGCCTTATAACCTGCCGTAGAGGGCTATACCAGCTATTAAAGGCCCTCTCCAGCGTTAAAGGCCCCGAGCCAAAGCCGAGGGCCTTTAACAAGGGAGAGGGACTTTAATAGCGGTATAGCCCATCTACGAAGGGCTATAAGGCTATTAGAACATTCTGTCCCTAGAGGACAGAATGTTCTAACAAAAAAAATAAAGCCTTTTGGGAGCGTGAGGGGATTGGAATCCCCTCAGGTTCACTGAAGCCTTTCTTTGTTCACAGCCAGAGCTGTGAACAAAGAAACATTGGAATGTTGGAGCTCCAGGCTTATACCAGCCATTATAAGCCCGGAGCACTCCATTGTTTTCATTGGAGCTCCCAGCATTCCAATGTTCTAATGGTTATTATTCATCTCTTCAAGTAAAAGCTTACTTGTGTGCACACTATTGTGATTGTGGGTGCTCCTACAACTTGTTTCCTTTCCATCAAGAATTCTGAGTTTGGGTGCCTCGGAATGGGGGAATTCTCTCAGTCTGAGGTCCGAAACTCAGGTCGATATTTACAAGCCCCTTGCATCAACGGAGCTTCACTTCTTTTGGCGCTGTGTGCTGGCCCATATTTACAAGGCCCCACAAAACCAATTTGCGTGACTTTACACTGCCTTGTTAAACAGGGCCAGATTGGGAACAGCAACCAGCCCTGGCAGATTGCTGCTCGACCAGCCCTGGGAATGGTGGGGGGAAGGGGAGTGCTACTAAAAAGCACAGCTCCCTCTTTTGTTACTGGGGGCCGATATTGCACCACTGCAGCAAAACTGCCCCTAGTGACAAAACTGGCCCCCACAGCCAGAAAACCAGCCCCCCCACCCCTCCGGCACACCGAGGAAATGCCCGTGCCCGCTACGGCCAGTCTGACCCTGCTTGTATATATGGCCCTCTTCATCGCAGTGCTCTGCATCAAAGGGACATGTCATGGGTGTTGCTGTGGGTGTTCCCACGCAAGATCCGTGATTTTTTGGCCCTACCCCAGATTTACCAGGATTTGTAAGTTTGAGGCAGCACCAAAAACCAACGTCTTTCCAGGGGAGGTGTTAAGCTGGCACAACAAGGAGAAATATTTTTATTTCTCCTCACTTTTTGCCCTTTTTCAGTGTTCTATATTTTGTAGCACACACAGGGGCATATTTTCCAGCCCTTAGCTTCACCAGAGCATCTCTTTTTGTGAGGCTTCGCTGGCGATGAATGCTGAGCCAAATTTGGAAGGCCAAATTGAAAGCCACTTTGCATGGTTTTAGATGGCCTTGTAAATATGGCCCTCTTTCGCTCAGTAATATGCTACAAAGGGGTGTGTCATGGGGGTTGCTGTGGGTGTTCCCATGCAACACACATGGGGACTTATTTATGAAGGCCTTGCGCCGCCGGTGCGTCACTTTTCCCATTTTAAAAGTGGCGCACCAGCGGCGCAAGGCCTTCATAAATAAGGCCCATGGCTTTTTGACACTGCCCCAGATTTACAAGGTTTCATAAAAAACTAATGCCTTTCCAGGGAAGGCGTTAAAGTGGCGCAACAAGGAGAAATACTTTTATTTCTCCCCGTTTTTGCTCTTTCTCTGAGTGCTGGAATGCAGCACACATAAAAGGAGCAAAACGCCATTAATAATTGTTTTTGTGCAGGAAGGTGTCCCTTTCTGCACAAACATAATCATTCCTGCAACAGTGGCACCCTTGTACCGTAGTGCAATGGTGCCTGCGTTGGCGCACAGCTGCTGTTTCTGCGCCGGCACCGGAGAGATCATAGGGCCTGAAGTATTCTTGTGAATACAGCACATCCCTGTGTTTTTGAATTGACGCAGCTCGGCGCAGCAAAATTGCTTGCGCCGCCACACTGCTCCATTTCGCCCTCTCAGAATGTCCCAGCAATCACGCACTTTATAAGTGCTGCACCAGGCGGTATCCTCATTTACATAGCATGTGAAATTAACTCACATATTTGTGTGCTTTGACTCCAAGTTGAATATGGACATGGTATGTTGGCCCTGTTAGAAAAGCAAACTTGCCCAGAAACAAGAGCAGCTCAGAAACAACGAGAGACGTCGTGAATTTTCAAATGACTAGGAATTAAAGATTGTTACGAAAAAGACTCCCTTGCAGGGCTGTGTTCTGCCGAGGAAAAGGCCTCGTCAAACCAGCTGGCTTCATAAATAAATGAAACTCTTTTCTTGTACAACATGTCTCGCAATTTCTTTATGAACAATTGATCAACCTGTCTTTTGTAAGACACGCCTCGCGCTTGTCGAATGGCTTATTTTAGCGTAAAAGGCTTCGGTAAAGAGGAGCAGTTGCTACGAAGGGGGGGCGCCTCACACTCTGTTGCATCACTTCTTGTTTAATAACATTTATTTCAAAGCTGCAGAGAGATTCGGGCTCGGGGGAGATGGATGTGTTTAATCACTGTCAGGACGCGGCAGAACAGGCTGTGCATTGGAAGGCAATCCATCCAGCCCTTCGTTTTGCAAGTAGGTTTACAGGGGGGGGGGGGGCTAGAGGGGGCACTCGAAGCCTCCTGAAGTCCCTCAAAGGTCAGTAGTCTCCCTGAGTGTCTAATCAGGGCCACTGAAATAATGTGGCAGGAAAGGACCAAATTATGCAGCAGGTTGAGTAAATTATGCGGCAAGAAAAGGCAAATTATGTTGGCATAATGCAGCACATTTTGTAATAGTATTGCTTCTTTATTTTGAGTTTTTTTACACGTATGGTAACACTGTCTGGGCAAGGATTTTACCTCATGAACACCAGATAGAGTAATAACCGACTGAATAATGACCGGTCACAAATTGAGATGGGCCTTCCACTACAAGGGATCACGCGCTTCCACATTTCTGTAATTTTTGATCTGAGTTAGCTAGAAACACATTTGTTTGTCAAAAATTGCAGATTATGCAGCAGATGAAAGATTAAGTAAAAACAATGCAGCAAATCCTTAATTATGCAGAAAACTCCATAAAATCGCGAAATACCAGTGGTCTTGTGTATAGTCAACCAACCTCCATCTCTAGCGTCCCATGGTCTCAGGCAGACATGCTCTTCATTCTTAAATTCATCATTCGAAATTAAGGCACAGGCCTACCACAGTGGAATAGCATGGATGTCCTGACTTAGGGGTGGGAGGTAAACTCCACTCCTTGGACGGAGTTCGCAGAGTTTTGCCCACTCCGTACTCCGGATAAAAACTCTGCCAACCACCACATGGCGGAGTTTCTCTTGCACGCGCCTCACCAACAGTAAGTTGGTGAGCAGAAGCGAGAAAAATGAAGCGCTAGACTGCCCTTTGGCGAAATTTCTCGATGTGAGCAGTTACGCAGGTTGCTACTGCTCACATTGACAAGGCTGTCGCTGGTGGTGAGAAAACTGCAGCTTGAATAGAAAATCTACTTGAGTGGGAGGAAGAAGCAGTGCCCTCATTGATTTTACAAAATACAACACGAACACCTGGCTCCGTACTAGCCTACACTCCTACTATTTATGGAGTAACGGGCAGACTATTCTTTTATCTGTCCGAATAGAATTTTTATTAAGTAGTCTTTAAACAGATCAACATTTCTTTTTTCAAAAGACTGAAAAAGAAACACATATTTCGACTGAAAAAGAAACACATATTTTAGACTTCATTAGACAAACTGGAGTAACTCTTACACTGCAGTGTGAGAGTTAATTCAGTTTGTCTAATGAAGTCGATACAAAAACATTTCCGGTGAATGCGAGCTCGCTCACTTTTGAGCAGAAGAAAAGCCTGCCTTTTGCAGAGTCTATTATCGGACGAACTCACGTATAATTTGTGAGTCCCCCTTTGAATAGTTCCGGTCCATGCTCCGTAGCCTTTGTGCAAGAATTACACACAATTAAACGTTTGCACGTGGCACTTTAAAGCTATGGTAGAACTAGTCCACTGACATATAGAATCAACGAACTGGAGCGGCTGCTCCTACTCCAAGACCCAGAATATCCCAGTCATTTGTTTGAAGCCCTGACGAGAGTCCCAGCACTATCCAGCCTGGGTCTTGAAACGCGTTGGCATTTCGAGAGGCATTTATTTAGTTAAATCTAAATGCATTTAGCGTTGGATGTATTAAAGATTAATTCATTATTTCTAACACTTTTGTGATATTCTTGCTGAAATAACAAGTTTAGTCCATAAAATTGGACACTTTTCACAAATACTTTTGTGTTTTTCATAGATGATGCAAGCTTTAAATGTTTTTTGTATTTGTTTAATTTTGTATTCATTCAGTAATCTTGTCATTTGTTGTAATTTAATGCAAATAATTCTCATTTTGACATATGTTCAATTTGTTGCTGACTGAATTGTGTTATTTATAGGTGATGATTTCTGTGTCAATTTGAGAAATATGTCTTTCTTTTTCAGTCTTTTGAAAAAAATGTTTTTTTCAACTACTTAATAAAAATTCTATTTGGACAGATAAAAGAATAGTCTGCCAGTTACTCCATAAATAGTAGGAGTGTAGGCTAGTATGGAGCCAGGTGTTTGTGTTGTATTTTGAATTTTGAATAGCCCTACCCGGTACCGGTCCTTTGAGCTTAACCCCTATTGTTGTTAGTACTCATTGATTTTACCGCACAGGACAACTTCCCAGCACTAAAAATCAGTGCAGGCAGCACAACGTACAACAACATGCCACTCGCGGAACTCTGCAAAATCTCACAGAGTTTTTGGATAACTACGCCAAACTCCGTGGAGTGTAACTCCACAAGTTCTGCCCACCCTTAGTCCTGAAGCAAGGCTGCAAGTATAAAAGATTATCTCAAACTCCCTCTTTTTACATAGTGTACTACTGCCATAATTGGGGCATTCAAAGGCCCCACCATCCCCTGAGCATGGGTGTCACTGCCCCTGCTACACTATTAAGTACTATGCCTCAATCCAATGGTGAATTGTGCTTTTTAAGACTTTAAAAACAATCGGTTATTAATCCATATTATGACTGAAAAACTCCAGAGTGTAAACATTTTCAACACAGGACTGCCTCACTCCAGGAGTTAGTGAATTATTTGCAATTCATTGTATGGCTTTAAACACAGGCCTTCCTAACCACAGGTTTAATAATCCATGCTGGGATTTTAAACACTGGCCTATCTAATCACAGGGATTAACACGTTGCTAATCTATTGTATGAAGTTAAATACTGACATGCCTAATCTCTGAGGTTAATAATCAGTGTTATGATTTTGATCACAGGCCTCCTGGACTCAGGGAAAACAAATTAATAACCCATTTTAAGAATTTAAAAATACACCTTCCTAACCTCGGAGGTCAATGCCCCATTTTATGATTTATGATTTTAGACACAGATCTTCCTAACCTCACTTTTTAATAAACCTTCTTGCAAATCTAGACACCAACTTTCACAATCTTTGGGGTTAATGATCAATTTTATGAAGTTACATAAAGGTATCCTGACCCCAAGGGCTAACAAGTCAAACATCTACATTATGAATTTAAAAACAGACCATCTTTAGCTTTTCAGGGGTTAGTAATCCATTTTATGAATTTAAACGCAAACCTTCCTAGCCTCAGAGGTTAATAATCCATTTTATGAATTTAAAAACACAGACCTTCCTAACCTCATGGGTTAATAATTTATTTTATGAATTTAAATACAGACCTACCTAACCTCAGGGGCTAATAATCCATTTTGTGAATATAAATACAGACCTTCCTAAAGTTAGGAGTTGATAATTATTTTTCTGATTTTTAAATACAGACCTTCCTAACCTCCTTTCTTAATTATCCATCTTGCGAATTTAGACCTTCCGAATATTAAGGGTTAATAATTCACTTTATGATCCCTGACACAGTTCATGCTATTTGAAGGTTTAAAAAAATTACCACATGGCTTTAGTCACAACCAAGATTAAGGACTAAAATCTACTGCTCATTGGTAGATATAGATTTCCCGTAACTTCTTGTTCAATATTGCTTTTTTTATTTTTGACATTGAATTTCTTGACAATAAAGTGTCATGTTAGTTGTTGTTAGGATGCAAAACGTGTACATTGGTAAGGCTAAGTATAAATCATCAATTTAATAAACTCATGACTAGACCTTCATGTAATCTGATCATGATATCATGGAAAGATATGTTAAACGTAGGCGTTCAATTCATTTCTTGGTCTCAACCAATGACTCTCCAATGGTTTAAGTTGTTGCATCTGTGAAAGGAGATTAGCATAGACCATTCTAGAACCCCAACCTCTACTTACCCATATAGTTCTTTGTTTCCTAGTTAAACTAAGCAAGAAAAAGCAAGCAAAGATTGTTTATCACATTTTATGGGATGAACTTGATAAGCATTGTCAAAGATAATAGGTCTAGCTTGCACTTTAAGCCCTAGCTAAAGCATTAACAATAATACAGTGAAAAAACAAAAGAAAGACAGATTTCTTTTTATATCACATATATCTATGAGATAAAAAAGCAATGACCCAATTGTATTCAGATTCACACACTAAAGATGTGCGATTTGCACACCGACTGGTCTGCAAATGTGAATAATAATACCATTGAGGTACTTGTTCCTATCAATAAAAGAAGAAAAATTGAATAATAAGAAAACGGTTGGACTTGGGATAATGTGGAGGAGATCATACTAATTAGGAATTGATGCCCTCACACACCCATGTGGGCGTTATGCTTCATCATCAGGCTACTTGCTCATCCTGGGTCCGGTGCTGCAATGCCCCATTGGCCTCGTGAAAGGTCTCTTTGAAGGACATCTTTTAAACGCAGAAGCCATGATGGTGTGTGCAGGTGTGTGGAGCTAAACTGTGGAGTGCAAGCGTGAATTTTGAAAATACCTGAAGGGTATCCTGGTAGAGGCGCTTGTAATGGGGAGGTCACTAACACTAGGTCTGTCCCAGCCCTCGCATTGAAGGCACGAGCAGGAAACCATGAGTGAATAACTTCACGCCCAACAGGCACCACACAACACTAGATCCACCCCAGTTGAAGTTTGAGAGTCATACCCACTTCATTACATCATTGCCTCACAACCTTAATAATAGTAGAATATCCACGATCTACACATTCATCCGGCTTCAAGATGGCGACCATAGAGAGTCGTTTTTTGACTCCATTACACAGGCTGGTCTTCCACTTCCACCTGGGCAGGTCCATTTCCGGATCCCAGACCCCGCCCACGGGGCCCCCTATCCTTCTAGGAAGATGCTTTTAAATATCGATCACATCATGGAACCCTGACTTCCAGGAAGGCAGGGCGAGGGGTAGGTCAAATGCGCAATCAAGCGCACCAGATTGTTAGTACAATTACGCTGCACTAATATCGGAAACACCCGAGTAATGACACTGAGGAGACCTATCCTTAACAGCGGCTCCTGTTTGTTTATAATTTTAGGTTCACTGCAGTGTACGCGGTCCTCTGCCTAGACCTTAGGTGCACATAGGCTGATCCTTGGGAGTGAGAAATGTGTGCACTCTACCCATGTATGTATCTCTATAAAGATGTTTGACATTTTGTAAAAACAATAGTTTATATGTGTTGTGTTGTCTATTCCTATGTGGCAATATATGGTGGATAATGATGGAATGCTAAACCTTCTTAGGTTGAGATTCACAGATGTGAGATCGCCTTATATTACACACTACGTATGATTCTTATTAATGAAAGGACATCATGCACTTTATAATGACAGGATGACCCCCCCCCCCCATTACGGGCGCCCCTACCAGTACACAGCACGAATTTTCTTGTGGCCATTTCGATTGCTTTTTTTGGTACCATTTTTCTTTTTATTGTTTCCTTTTCTCCAGGTTGGATTATGTTATATTATAGGGGAAGCATATTTGAGGTACTTTTATGACCTGATGCTGTTCCACTAGAATTGACGATATACCATAACGTCCTCACACCATTTTTGAACTCAGAGTAGGGTCTTCTCCACATTTACTGGTCCTGAAGAAATGCCTCGGATCTATTTGGACCTGCAGGGCATGAAAACATCAACCTAAATCAGCATAAACCACATTGCGTTTATGTTTTATTAACCAGACAGTCGTGCTTCCTAACCTTGCACCGACTGCCAAGTTTTTATTCCCTTTTTTTAACCCAAAGGGACCCCTTAATAAATTTATCATAGGGTACTCGTCAGGTATTTTTAAAATTCATGCTTATACTCCACTGTTTGCTCCACACACCTGCACATACCATCACAGATTCTGCTTTTAAAAGATCTCCTTCAAGGAGCCCTTTCATGAGGTCCATGGGGCTTTGCAGCACCGGCCCCATGTCATGATGATGAAGCTTGACACCCACATGGGAGTGTGAGGGCATCACTTCCTAATTAGGAAGATCCCCTCAACATTATCCCATGTTCAACCATTTTCTTACATTCCTGTTTTCTTCTTTTCTTGATAGGAACAAGTAACCCAATTATGTCAATATACTTGCTGATCCCCTTTAGGAGCATGGGTACTAGACCTTAATTGTACTCTTTGTTCCTCTCATATTTTGATATATCCTGCAAATGTGAATGTTATTTGTGATACACCCTATGTACCAAAGCCTGCCTAATAAATTGGCCAGTCTCAATGGATCATAAAACAACCTGCATAATGAATATTATTTAGACAGACTGCAATTTGCGACACTTTTTGAGTTGCTCCAAATGCAGAGATACAGGACTGCACAGGACTCCTTCTGTGGTGTAGTTCCTAAAAGTACATAGGATCTGCGCATATGTAGGTAACATAAACTAAGGGATTCGTGTCTAGACTGATTTCAGACACCCCCAAAGGGTATGTCAGCCTATAGACCAGCTAGCTCACAGTGCCACCGTAAGCCCCCTAACCTTACTAAGGAGCGAATAGTTTCTGGCAACTATCGAACATGACAACCCTTGATCCTTCAGGGATCATGGAAACAGTACAGTACTTTTCGCTCAGTCAATCATACTCATTAGCGTCAGAGAGATACACAGAATAAAATTTGGGGACATTTTCCATTAGCATTAATTGAACCAGTGTCATTATAGTATAATACATGTTTGCTTTGACAATCATTAGACATAAGCAAATGTGTAAGATTACAAGCACCAACAGAGTAAATAGAAGGTAGAATTCTACCATGGTGCTAAAACTGTGAATGTATGCAGGCATATCTACATGACAGTAAACAAGCGTACTCCTACAATGCTGACCCTACCTAAGTGTACCTAGCATGTATTTGGGTGTAAAGCCAATAATTCCCTAGGAAAGAGCCAGCCCCATTACTTGATGGGAGAGAACGAAGGACCCAGTCTTGGTCTCGAGATGGACATTCCACAAGAGATGTTAGACCTCTGTGTGCTGTAGCTTCTGGAGGACAGGAACTCAGTGTCTTGTATCAGCATGGAAGCTTCTCCCCTGTCTATCTTGGGAAGGTATGGTTATTTTATACCATAAAGATAGTCTCAGGGTTCCTACCACAATCGAAATGTTGTGAGTACGAATATGAAAATAAACCTAAATCAATACCTGCAATTATGCAAAGTAGTTCTTTCACCCTGAGCCTAGTTTCAAGGAAACCTATCAACATTTATTCAGCACATAACTGGGTAAAAGGTCAGTGCTAGAACAGTTATGCAGAGCAAGGTAGGACAAATGTAGGTGAAAGGTCGTTTGTTACTTAGGGCTAGTTTGGGGTACACAAAAGTCACACCATTGATGGACGGAATGCCGAACAAATCAAAACATTCACCCCCAGTCAAGAGATCTGGATTCAATCATTCTTTTGCTCACCATGCCACCCCAGTTTAGACCTGGCCATATGCAAATCATTCTTGACCCTGTGCCTCATGGGAACAGTCCAGCCCGAACTGCCAAGCCAGGTCCTCCATGGACTGGAAACAAGCACCCTAGGACCTGTTTTGGGGTTTCACCCCTCTTCAGCCAGGATAGCTTGATTCCAGTGGCACAGTGATCCTGGGACCCACGTCTGGGCATACCCGGCGCACTTAGGGCGAGAAAGCAAAAGACACCGAATTGATGGACGGAATGCAGAACAAATCAAAACATTCACCCCCAGTCAAGAGATCTGGGTTCAATCCATCATTCTTTTGCTCACCATGCCACCCCAGTGTAGTTTAGAGTACACAACATTAAGTCATTCTTGCATTTGCTTTTGAAATGGGGAACATTTCTTTTTAAAAGCTGTCTATTCAGGAAGACTTCAGGCGACACGGCAGGACCTCTGCCTGCCTTCTCAAGATGCCAACATGATTCTCAAAAGCGATGTTAATAAGATACTACCTCCTGTAAGGTGTTGGTGCCTTATCAATGGTTTGCAACTGCAATTGTGGTCTCAGACCATTGATACATCCCATTCCAAATTGCAGAAAAAGTGTGGAATACCACTTTCATGACTCTTATCAGCAGTTTAGAGAGTAAAACCTCTTTTACGAGTCAAAAGAGCTTTCTGATTGTAAAAGTTCATTTATAAATAGTAAAAAAAAAGTTCGCTCACAGACCGTGAAATCATAGACCTTTGTGATCGTAAATTGTATTTGTACATAAGGGCCCATATGTGTCGTGTTTCAGTGTATTTTTTCATGTAAAATAAAATTGTGCTTTATCTGTTGTAAAGCAGGCCCTTCTTAGGGGTCAGAATAATGGCCCAAGCAGTCACTAGCATGTGATGACAGTGCAGAGAAAAACTTCTGTGGCCTTAGCCAAAACCCACCCTAGGTATATTTGAAAAATATGGTAACAATGAATTTTGAAGAAAGCTACATTGTCACATCAGACCTAATGAATGAAATTGCAGTTCATAATTCAAAATCCTGTTAGAAATTACCTAACTGTTTCACTTAATGGTAATTTTTTGTTAACAATGAATGAGATGATTATGGGGCATATATTTGATGCTTTTTGCACAACCTTAAAGCTTAATTGGCTTTGGACTGTGGGATAAGTTCCATGTATCTTGGAAGTCTGGCTTTCATAATTCACAATGAGAAAGGCAATTATCAAATTGTCTTGATGTAGTTTTGCTTGGCAGAGGTTTCCAAGTATGTGATGAACAGGCTGGAAAATGATTGGAGGGAAGTCTAAGTTGTACAGTAGGCAGCTTTTTCCAGATTTATTTTTTTAATATGCCCATTAGTTCGCATGCGTTTACAATGACCACGTTGTTACATCGCATACCATTACAACGCAAGTCGGAACAACGACTTGCTGTAGGGTGGAGCGCTGCATTTTGGAATAGCATAATTTACTATTCCAACTCCGGTCTGTGCAACACTAGGGAAGGTGTTGGATTTTAAATCCAACACCTTCTGCCCCCTGCAGCAAGTCGTTGTTCCGACTTGAGTTGTAATGGTATCCGTTGTTTCGCTTTCGTGGTAAACAATATTTACTGTATTTTTTATTTATTTGGTTCTGGTGGAGTTGGTGGAGCATTAGAGCTAGACTAACTTGAGATCTTGAGATCCGATGGGTGCTCTTTCTGGAGAGGTAAAAGAAGTTTTAGAGTAGCTGGTCATTGAGCGGTAGCGTGCAGAGTCAGATTGCAATGGGTGAGCTGTGCTCAAACAGCCTGGTACCAAAGATGGCTTCTATGGTTTTGTATTTATGATGGCCTTAAGTGGGAGCAGGTTGGAGCTATATCGTCTGCAGCGTGGGGTATTTCCAGCTTGAGAGAGGTAAGGCTTGCAAGTGTTTTGCAGGTTTGAACCATTGAACTCTTTGACTTTCCTTGATTGTAGAGCTGGTTCTGGGCTCATCCAGCATTTTATTTTAGAAATGTGATATACTAGTCACATTGCGGTCCAGTCAACAACTCTTGAAAGTGGGTTATTGGGTATGTATTAGAGTGGACTGCCTGTACAGGCACTTATCCTGGTTACTGGCTTTCTTTTCTACTTTTGCAACAGCAGCAGCCATCCCTGACTAGACCAAGTCCTATTACTATTTTCACTATTTCCGAATAGATGGGAGAGTTCAGCAAACCGTGTGATATAAAGAAGCAGGTTTGTGTCAAGACTGTGACATCTGTATGACTCTCAAGAAAAGAGAAAAATCTGGCTGCCAGAATAAGAAAGACATATCCTGTCTCCGTGGGAATGATACTTTGACTGTAAGAGCATGGTTTACCTTCTGAGAAGTTTTAGGCTAACATGCTTCTTTTCATGACAATGACAACCCTATCGCTAAAAAACCTTTACCGATGGCCTGTCTGTACTGAGTCTTCTGAGTTCTGGATGATACCACATATCTGGTCGAATATAGAAATCAAAGGTCATGTAGCCAGTAGGATGTAAAACAAGAGGAGTACCAATATCGAAAGGTAAGTTCCATAAAATAAATTGAGAGTTGAGAATTGGGGAGAAAAGTATAAGATACAGAGCCCATTGTCATTACTCACAGTGTACTTCAAAATGTACGATAAATAATGGTTAGGATGTCTGATTTAGGGCATGGGCGCATCCAATCCAAGAGCCAGCATGCAAAAAGCGGTCGGTCTTTTTGATTGAAAGTGTGAACAAATAGAACTTTAGGAAAGTCTCAATAGCCCTATCTGGATTCTGACTAACCTTGCCACATTAAATCACGCTTCTGTTAAATGACACCCTAGAATGTCTGACAGAGCAGAACTTTCTACCAGGCCACCTCTACCTCGTTAGCATCCCACTTTTAAGTTGAGATGGTAAGAAGCACCAGAATGATTAAGACCCTGTTCAGGGATATTGGATATACAGCTGTAAACTCATAGTTGTACATCATCTTCTAGACGTTGGACAGGGGGTTCTGACATCAATATCCCTAGAAGTAAAATACCTCTGAGAGGCCTCCCGCTTCAGATACAGTAGATAGAGAGTTAGCCAGGCAACAATAAGCTTAACCATGAGACTGGCAACACGAATTATGTTAGGACCTCAAACTTTCTAACGTTGACTGTTCCTTGGTAGCTGTGAACTGTATTTCAGCATTTATATTGTTTAGTATCAGACAATCCCAGTGTCAAGGCATTCTATTTAATAAAAAATAATGCTCGATTTGTATTGACATTAATTTTGCAGTAAGAGAGAAAATGTGTCTTTTAAAATTATATGAATGAGTCTATTATGTATGTGTATGTTTCTCCTCTGTGTTTTTTTTCTCCAGAAAATAAGTGAACTAGAATTCATTTTGTGATAATGTTTATTTTGGTGAGCTGAAATGTATTAATTTGTGTTCCTCAGTTTTAACATATTCAGGTTCTTGCCAAAGACTGCTCGAAGCAGGTGCACTGTGTATTGCTTTCAGTTGTACAAATGTCACATTTTTCCTTTTCCTTTCCCATGTATTCCTTTTTATATATATATGCATGAAAGTAGGTGTTCATTAATGCTTCTTATTTGATGTATCAAGTTTTCTTGTTTTACTATTGGTTTATGTGGAACGTACTTTATTAATTAATATATATGATGTCAGATTTCACCATGTCGAGAGTGTGTCTTTTCACTGTCTGAATGCTAAAAATATTTGCCTTTTTTAGAGAACATATAGACATATTGCTCACTTTATCGAGGGCAGTCTCCAAGTTAGTCTGTCTAATGATTTATATTTTGACTTTTAATGCTTTACGCTTTGAGCAGTCTCTATGTCATTATGCTTTGTTGATTTATACTTAGATTTTCCTTGACTTTTAAAGTGAACAGATTTATGCTAGCCCTTTGCTGAATTATATTTTCATCCTAGCTATTTACTTGCTTTGGAGGTTGACCTTATATTTTTTACCTCTGGCAATTTGTATTATTTGATGCATTATTGATGCTGATTTGAATTTAACCAACTACTTTTTGCCGTCTGTAATGACTCTTATATTGTAAAAAACCTTTGTGGTTTTTACTTTGAGTTTTGTTCTTTGTGTTAAGGAGGAGTTTTTACAGATGTAGGGAGATACAAAGGATTTTCGGCTCTTTATCAGGGTATCCTTTAATATTCACTTGTGTGAGCAACTCGTGGCAGCTTACTAACACCCTTACGACTCCCATACCAAGTGCTACTTTGTCATGTGAGTGTGGTCAAATAGATTTGGCTGAACGTTGGTGCATCAATTTAGTACCTGAGTTGTATCATTTTCAAATCTAACCCCATACAATAAAAACATATCACATAGGTTCCTTGTTAAGAACACTCCCTTAGTCTGTATTCAAAGATTCTTTATTTGCATCCAACTATCTAGGGCGATGGCAACGTGTTTCTTGATAGCTTCATCAAGGAGAACTAATTAATGTACAGTGTTTAAAATGTTTCCAATTATGTTTTAACAGGAGGTCTTACACATTCTCCATTTAGAATCACCAATTGCTCTTCTTGTTTTTTTCTTGTTTAGGTGTATGTTTTTCTAGTACTTTAGTTTGACAGACTGTAGTAGGACAACACCCTCAAATGTTTCCTTTCTAGACCTAACAGTTACCATGCCGTATGCTTCAGACTCCCAACACCAGCTCACGAGCTGGTGTTGGGAGTCTGACGCATACGGCATGGTAACTGCCACACAGAGCCTCATATACCATGTGTTTTAATGTTAACAAATGCTCTGATTCAGTACGTTTGAGGGTTTGCAAATATTAAATCTCTTTTTCAAATGTGACAAGCCCATTTAGTAATTAAACAAAAAGGGTTTTTTGAATTGTTAAATGGGTTTAGAAAACCATTAACAATTGGTATTTGGAAGAGAAGTGTTAAGGGCGTCCTTTCCAAATATCGATTCCTTATAGTATGTATTAATGTTTTACGACTATAATTCATTCATGAAACATGTATATTTTATCACTGTTGGACATGACCATTTTTGCAGGATCTTAACCAGATTTTTGCCTTCTGCTGGGAAATCATTCTTTTTGACATTAGAAAACTGTGCATTTTCCCTGCTCAGTGGTAACGTGGATGTGGTCTCTCCCTCAAAATAAGCTACAATTGTCATCTAACTGACTGGTACATTTAATTTATATGTATGTCCCTAGTAAATGGTACGACATGTATCCAGGGACTGTAAATTAAATGCTACTAGTAGTCCTGCAGCACTCATTGTTCACCCACTAAAGTAGCCTTTTAAAACTTGCCCCAGGCCTGCCACTGCAGTCTGTAGTGCAATTGTAAGTTCAACCTTGCAAAATAGACGTTTAGCCATGCCTAAACCTTTTTTTTTTAATAAATATAAGCCACCCGTACGATAAAACTTAAGCTTATATTGTAGGGCACCTTGTATTTGAAAACTAGGACATGTGGGTTTAAGTTTTAAATATCCGTATAGTGAAAACATGCTAAAGTCATTTTTCACTAATGCAAGGCCTATCTCACCCATTGACTAACATTTGGTTACCTTTTTATATTTATTAAGTCTTAGGTTTTGATTGGGAGCAGATAGAGATCTGGTGTGTAGACTACTATTAATTGCAATTTAAAATCCTCTTTAATGGTAAATTCAGATTTTAAGTAACAATTCTGAAAATGCCATGTTCTTGTCCTAACCATTTGTGCCTTCTTCCAGAATCCTGGCTCACATAACTGTGAATTGCTCTGTTATTGGGGGTTTGTATATTCCTTCCAGACAGTGACACAAAGGAGGGATTAGGTTTGGATTAAATGGGAGATCCTGTCAGGATGGTTCAGGGTGGGACTGTTCCCAGCCCTTCTTACATTTCAAAGGGCATTGCCTCCTGCACACACTGAAGACCCTGACACTAGTCTTTTGTCACCCCAGACTCCGTGGAGCCTTCACAGGGTAAGGGAAGAGCTTTCCAGAACCAGATGTGGGGTATTAAAGGAAATCTCCCAACAACAAAAGGTGACACCAGGTATAAATATTTGACCTCCTGAGCCACTCTTCAGTACACTCCTGAACCTAAGGACATTACAGAAGAAGGACTGGCCATTATCCCCAGAGGACTGCCCTGCTGCTACCAAATGCAGCCCTTCTGTTTGAGGACTGCGTTGACCCCCAAAGGGCTCCGCTGCTGCTTGAGAACTGCCTCCTTTCTGAGAAGGAAATTGGACCTGCTCACTTCATCCCAGTTTACCTGAGTTATTACGAGCATCATTCTGAGCTACAGAGACAAAACAAGCTCCAGAGTCCTCACTGCAACTTCCCAGCTGACCTGCTGCACTGGACCTGCGTGAACCTGTAAGGCTCTGCTGAAGTGAGTCCCTGATTTCCCGAGGTGCCTCCCCAGGTCCTAAGCCCTTAACTACCATCAGAGGGGACTCATCTTTGCCTCACTGAAGGCTCCATCAAATCCACTGCAAAGTGATGCAAAGTCCTGCAAAGCATAGCTGAACCACTCAAAGCTCCAACAGAACCTATGCCAAGGGAATCAAAGCCCCCCAAAGCCTTGTCACGCAGCAGAAAGTTTTACTGTAAACAATGTCATTGAAACAAAGCCTCAAAAAGCAATGCCATGCAGACCTCGCCCTAAGGACATAAGATACATTTCCGAGTGTGCCAAATTTGCCAAGATGCACGGCCTATGCTCCATCATTGCTGGCCTGAACATGTGGTTTTGTCCCGGTCCAGCTTGGCCAGATTGTCTTAGTTGGCGCGTTCTACCTTTAGGCCTATATCGCCCTAAAAATGTAAAATTGCCTATCTCCGGTTACACTGTTTGATTTTTTGTCGTATTGGTATCATTTTCTCTATTAAAATGTACTACATTTTTCTAGATTTATTTTGGATTTTTCTTGTGTTGTATTTTCACTTTATTGCTGTTTGTGTGCTGCAAAAATACTTCACATACTGCCTCTAAGTTAAGCCTGACTGCTTTTGTGCCGAGCTATCAGAGGGTTAAGCACACAATTGCCTCTAAGTTAAGCGAGACTGCTTTTGTCCCAAGCTACCAGGGACTTAAGCAAGGGTTGGATTTGTGACAGTTCACCCTTGCAAGGATTGTGGTTATTGCCTGAGTGGAGCTTCCACCCCTCAACCAAAAATCTGATTTCTTACAATTATCAGCTCAAAGAGGTGGTAAGCCATTTGCAAACAGGAAGGGGCCTCCAAGGGACCCCTTCCCCTTTGTGAGTGTTGACAAAAATGTTTTATAAAACTGTGCATTTTCCCTGCTCAGTGGTAACGTGGATGTGGTCTCTCCCTCAAAATAAGCTACAATTGTCATCTAACTGACTGGTACATTTAATTTATATGTATGTCCCTAGTAAATGGTACGACATGTATCCAGGGACTGTAAATTAAATGCTACTAGTAGTCCTGCAGCACTCATTGTTCACCCACTAAAGTAGCCTTTTAAAACTTGCCCCAGGCCTGCCACTGCAGCCTGTAGTGCAATTGTAAGTTCAACCTTGCAAAATAGACCTTTAGCCATGCCTAAACCTTTTTTTTAATAAATATAAGCCACCCGTACGATAAAACTTAAGCTTATATTGTAGGGCACCTTGTATTTGAAAACTAGGACATGTGGGTTTAAGTTTTAAATATCCGTATAGTGAAAACATGCTAAAGTCATTTTTCACTAATGCAAGGCCTATCTCACCCATTGACTAACATTTGGTTACCTTTTTATATTTATTAAGTCTTAGGTTTTGATTGGGAGCAGATAGAGATCTGGTGTGTAGACTACTATTAATTGCAATTTAAAATCCTCTTTAATGGTAAATTCAGATTTTAAGTAACAATTCTGAAAATGCCATGTTCTTGTCCTAACCATTTGTGCCTTCTTCCAGAATCCTGGCTCACATAACTGTGAATTGCTCTGTTATTGGGGTTTGTATATTCCTTCCAGACAGTGACACAAAGGAGGGATTAGGTTTGGATTAAATGGGAGATCCTGTCAGGATGGTTCAGGGTGGGACTGTTCCCAGCCCTTCTTACATTTCAAAGGGCATTGCCTCCTGCACACACTGAAGACCCTGACACTAGTCTTTTGTCACCCCAGACTCCGTGGAGCCTTCACAGGGTAAGGGAAGAGCTTTCCAGAACCAGATGTGGGGTATTAAAGGAAATCTCCCAACAACAAAAGGTGACACCAGGTATAAATATTTGACCTCCTGTGCCACTCTTCAGTACACTCCTGAACCTAAGGACATTACAGAAGAAGGACTGGCCATTATCCCCAGAGGACTGCCCTGCTGCTACCAAATGCAGCCCTTCTGTTTGAGGACTGCGTTGACCCTCAAAGGGCTCCGCTGCTGCTTGAGAACTGCCTCCTTTCTGAGAAGGAAATTGGACCTGCTCACTTCATCCCAGTTTACCTGAGTTATTACGAGCATCAGTCTGAGCTACAGAGACAAAACAAGCTCCAGAGTCCTCACTGCAACTTCCCAGCTGACCTGCTGCACTGGACCTGCGTGAACCTGTAAGGCTCTGCTGAAGTGAGTCCCTGATTTCCCGAGGTGCCTCCCCAGGTCCTAAGCCCTTAACTACCATCAGAGGGGACTCATCTTTGCCTCACTGAAGGCTCCATCAAATCCACTGCAAAGTGATGCAAAGTCCTGCAAAGCATAGCTGAACCACTCAAAGCTCCAACAGAACCTATGCCAAGGGAATCAAAGCCCCCCAAAGCCTTGTCACGCAGCAGAAAGTTTTACTGTAAACAATGTCATTGAAACAAAGCCTCAAAAAGCAATGCCATGCAGACCTCGCCCTAAGGACATAAGATACATTTCCGAGTGTGCCAAATTTGCCAAGATGCACGGCCTATGCTCCATCATTGCTGGCCTGAACATGTGGTTTTGTCCCGGTCCAGCTTGGCCAGATTGTCTTAGTTGGCGCGTTCTACCTTTAGGCCTATATCGCCCTAAAAATGTAAAATTGCCTATCTCCGGTTACACTGTTTGAATTTTTGTCGTATTGGTATCATTTTCTCTATTAAAATGTACTACATTTTTCTAGATTTATTTTGGATTTTTCTTGTGTTGTATTTTCACTTTATTGCTGTTTGTGTGCTGCAAAAATACTTCACATACTGCCTCTAAGTTAAGCCTGACTGCTTTTGTGCCGAGCTATCAGAGGGTTAAGCACACAATTGCCTCTAAGTTAAGCGAGACTGCTTTTGTCCCAAGCTACCAGGGACTTAAGCAAGGGTTGGATTTGTGACAGTTCACCCTTGCAAGGATTGTGGTTATTGCCTGAGTGGAGCTTCCACCCCTCAACCAAAAATCTGATTTCTTACAATTATCAGCTCAAAGAGGTGGTAAGCCATTTGCAAACAGGAAGGGGCCTCCAAGGGACCCCTTCCCCTTTGTGAGTGTTGACAAAAATGTTTTATAGGAGTAGGCAGTGGTCTGGGAGACCACTGTCTAATCCTAAAAAAGGTTTGTGTAACTTTTAATTTCTTTTAAACACATCCTTTTTTCCTGCATTAAAAAAAATTGCCTTTTTTAAAGGAACAACAGACATTGTGGTTCGCTGACCAAAGTAGGCCACCATATTGTGGCAATCATAATGGGTCACAATTTGCAACCTACCTCATGAATATTGATGAGGTAGATCGAATTGCAACTCACTGTGATTTTGTATTTTGTGGACTGACATATTATTACATAGGTCAGTTCGCAAAACACCAATGCATTCAGCAGAAATTGGTGCTCAAATTGCGACCACTTTTGCCAAATCCATTTTAATACATTCCAAATAGGAAACAACAAATTGTGAATTGTTACAAATCGCAATTTACAGTTTCTTATTTTGAATCTTTGCACATGAAGCTTCAAGGCACTAAAAAAATACATGACATGATAACACACAAACCGGAAGATGTATGAAGTACATGGACTGATGCGAATTGAAGACTAGTTAACACGTCTTGTTTAAGCATAACTGGAAACATTTTAAATAATTGAGGTTTCTAATGAGATTGCAGCACACACAGAAAGAATTGCGAGGGGAAAAAAGAAAAATATCTTTTTAATACATTTATTGTCCAAGCACAAATCGCCCAGCACGTTTTTTCAAAATAAAAATCGCTTCCGCAGGGCCTATTTAACAGTTCCAGTAGTCCAGTAAATCACCTAATTTGTATTTTCAAAGAAGATTATCCTAATGGCAGTGATGTACTCAAGTTTCAAATTAAGGGCAGTCCTAGAATAACAAGAAGAGTAACCGTCATAGTGCAGTTCCACGATCAGTGTTTTCGCAAAAAATGACTATGTCGGTTACCAACTTATCACCAACAAGAGTTCCCTCTTTGGGGCTCACCCATGTAAAAAAATATGGCTAGGTTGAGGCACAGATCCAATGATGAAGAATGCCAACCTGGTGGCAAAAGTTCAGCATTCTTAAAAGAAAGACATCTGTATACATCATCAGTGGGATTTCACTTATATCGCTTTGTAGAAGCACTTTAAAAACAGTTTTCCTTGACTCCCACTCCCAATGACAGGGTGTATCATATTCTTTGAGGGATTTGTAAGTTGTTACCAAGGTCCTTGAGAAATGTTTACCTGGCACCTGCCCAGCCTACGTATAGTTGAGGATTTACAAGTTTGAAGGCAGATGTAAATGTATATCTTGTATCTAGGGTGAGAATTAGCAGGGAACATCCCCAAATGGTTGTAGGCACATGACAAAAAGTATACCCTCTGGATAGCATATATGTTATAAAGGAAAAGAAACAAATGAGCAACTAATACATCTAAAAATGTACACCTGGTATGCATTTAAGAATGCAAAAACAACAATTGATGGACAGAATGCAGAACAATATCATGCACTCACCCCAGTACAGAGATCTGGGCCTAAACAATGACAGCAAAAGAGTTCTATTGGTCATATGGCACACAAATTATTTCCAGTCCAGGGAGGTCCTGGCCTGGCAGTTCGGGCTGGACTGTTCCCATTGGGTGCAGGGTCAAGATTGATTTGTATATCGCTGGGTCCAAACTGGAATGTCATTGGGAGCAAAAAGACAATGGTTTTAGGCCCATATCTCTGTACTGGGGTGAATGTATGACATTGTTATGCATTCTGTCCATCAATTGAGGTTTTTGCATTTTTCACCCCGAGTGGAACGGGTATGCCCAGACATAAGTCCCGTGCTCTCCATGCCACTGGAGTCAAGCTATCCTGGCTGAAAGCCCAAAACCAGTCCAAGGATGCTTGTTTCCAGTCCAGGGAGGACCTGGCCTGGCAGTTCAGGCAGGACTGTTCCCATTGGCTGCAGGGTCAATACTGATTTGCATATGGCTGGGTCCACACTGTAATGGCATGGTGAGCAAAAAAACAATGGATTTAGGCCCAGATCTATGTACTGGGGTGAATGTACGACATTGTCCAGAATTCTGTCCATCAATTGTTCTTTTTGCATTTGTCACCCTGAGTGGGACGGGTATGCCCAGACCTGGGTCCTGTGCTCTCCATGCCACTGGAGTCAAGCTATCCTGGCTGATGAAGGCTGAAAGGCCAAAACCAGTCCTAAGATGCTTGTTTCCAGTCCAGGGAGGACCTGGCCTGGCAGTTCGGGCTGGACTCCGACCTCTCTCTTAAAACCCATGTAGGAGCTGTTATTTCGGCCAGTATGTTTCAGCTACGGAAAATTCGTAAAATCTCTCATCTACTCTCACATGATGCACTAGTGCAAGTTGTCATTTCCCTTGTTCTCTCCCGTCTTGACTTTTCTAACTCCCTCTACATAGGCCTTTCCAAGTCCCTACTCCATCGTCTCCAGATCGTGCAGAACCAGGCAGCAAGGCTCATTCATAAAGCCCCAAAATGGCAATCAGCAAGACCCTTATTGCACAAACTGCACTGGCTGCCAATTGAACAGAGGGCCGCTTTCAAGATTGGCTGTCTAATATACAAGGCCCGTCAGTACAAGTGTCCAGATTTTTTGAAGTCACTCATTGTCACGTACTGCCCGGTCCGCAACCTTCGCTCAGTCCATCTTCACCTTCTGGTCACCCCTGTGGTTAAACTTAAAAAGCTGGGTGGTCGCAGATTCAGTTACTTGGCACCCAAGTTGTGGAATGCCTCCCCCTGGCAATCAAGACCTCTGACACCCTGCTGAGTTTCAAAAAGAGTCTAAAAACCTGTCTCTTTTCTAAGTCCAACTAGTCTTTCTGTCGCCACTTTACAATCATCATTTCAGCGCCAGGAAACTTATGGTGTCAGTGTGCTTTATAAGTTTAGCTTAACATTAACATTAACATAACATTAACTGTTCCCATTGGGCAGAGAGTTAAGACTGATTTGCATATAACTGGGTCCAAACTGGAATGGCATGGTGAGCAAAAAAACTATAGATTTAGGCCTCGATCTCTGTACTGGGGTCAATATATGACATGGTTCTGCATTCTGTCCATCAATTGTTCTTTTTGCATTTGTCACCCGAGTGGGATGGGTATGCCCAGACGTGGGTCCCGTGCTCTCCACGCCACTGGAGTCAAGCTGTCCTGTCTGATGAGGGCTAAAAGCTGAAGCCGGTCCTAGGATGCTTGTTTCCATTCCAGGGAGGACCTGGCCCGGCAGTTCGGGCAAGACTGTTCCCATTGGCCGCAGGGTCAATACTGATTTGCATATGGCTGGGTCCACATTGGAATGGCATGGTGAGCAAAAAAACAATAGATTTAGGCCCAGATCTCTGTACTGGGGTAAATGTACAACATTGTCTTGCATTCTGTCCATCAATTGTTCTTTTTGCATTTGTCACCCGAGTGCGATGGGTATGCCCAGACGTGGGTCCTGTGCTCTCCATGCCACTGGAGTCAAGCTATCCTGGCTGATGAGGGCTGAAAGGCCGAAACCAGTCCTAAGATGCTTGTTTCCAGTCCAGGGAGGACCTGGCCTGTCAGTTAGGGCTGGACTGTTCCCATTGGGCGCAGAGTCAAGACTGATTTGCATATGGCTGGGTACAAACTGGAATGGCATGGTGAGCAAAAAAACTATAGATTTAGGCCTCGATCTCTGTACTGGGGTCAATGTATGACATGGCTCTGCATTATGTCCATCAATTGTTCTTTTTGCATTTGTCACCCGAGTGCGATGTGTATGCCCAGACGTTGGTCCCGTGCTCTCCACGCCACTGGAGTCAAGCTATCCTGTCTGATGAGGGCTGAAAGCCTGAAACCGGTCCTAGGATGCTTGTTTCCAGTCCAGGGAGGACCTGGCCTGTTAGTTAGGGCTGGACTGTTCCCATTGGGCGCAGAGTCAAGACTGATTTGCATATGGCTGGGTCCAAACTGGAATGGCATGGTGAGCAAAAAAACAATGGATTTATTCCTAGATCTCTGTACTGGGGTGAATGTATGACATTGATCTGCATTCTGTCCATCAATTTTTCTTTTTCCATGCATTTAATAATGGCAGTAAGCTGGAACTCCGACCCAATGCAGAATACACCTACTACGCAGTTTCCAGGCATACTCCTGGAATACAATGTGAGTTCCTAAAAGAGTTCAACAGGTATCCAAATGTAGTCACAAGCCTATATTTCCCAATCTTTTTTTAAGGATTGGGCCTGCAATACTTTCCACTCACATGCACATGAATGACCCTCTCATCTGGTTGTTGTACGAGATATTCTGGGCCCCTGTGGCACAATTCCATGGCGTGTGCCCTCTGAGCTGTGGTTTGATGGGACATGAGTTCTCTCTCCTGCCGAGAGACAGTCACAATTCGGGACACCGGCAGCAGCGTAACACTCCCGCGCCCGGAGGCGCATAAGAGCGAGCCTCTCCTGCGGGCGAGCGGGGGTGTCAGCCAGCTTGGGGATATTGTTGTTGAACTCCTACCTGCTCTTCACCAGCTACCCAGCAGACTTGCTCCGCTCTCCCCCGCCGCCGCTCCAGCACCGCGGCCGCCGAGAGGGGGGAGCGTCGAGACTACATTACCCAGCGTCCCCTGCTCTCACACGGGGACACCGGCAGCAGCGTAACACTCCCGCGCCCGGAGGCGCATAAGAGCGAGCCTCTCCTGCGGGCGAGCGGGGGTGTCAGCCAGCTTGGGGATATTGTTGTTGAACTCCTACCTGCTCTTCACCAGCTACCCAGCAGACTTGCTCCGCTCTCCCCCGCCGCCGCTCCAGCACCGCGGCCGCCGAGAGGGGGGAGCGTCGAGACTACATTACCCAGCGTCCCCTGCTCTCACACGGGGACACCGGCAGCAGCGTAACACTCCCGCGCCCGGAGGCGCATAAGAGCGAGCCTCTCCTGCGGGCGAGCGGGGGTGTCAGCCAGCTTGGGGATATTGTTGTTGAACTCCTACCTGCTCTTCACCAGCTACCCAGCAGACTTGCTCCGCTCTCCCCCGCCGCCGCTCCAGCACCGCGGCCGCCGAGAGGGGGGAGCGTCGAGACTACATTACCCAGCGTCCCCTGCTCTCACACGGGGACACCGGCAGCAGCGTAACACTCCCGCGCCCGGAGGCGCATAAGAGCGAGCCTCTACTCCCGCCTCGCGGGACGCGCGCGGACGGCGCCGGGCGGAGCCCGGGCAGAGGGCGGGCCGTCTGTGGCCGTCCGGGGACGACGAGGGACGGGACGGTCACCCCCCTAACGCCCAACCTACAATATGGGTAAGCGGAAACTTCAAACATCTATCACTGCTGGCGCGGGCAAATCAAAAGTCCCACGGAATGGCGCAGCGTCTGCCAGCATCATGTCCTACTTAACTACTGCTGTAGGGAAGTTGAACCAGGAGATTGCAGCTACCGAACGTGAACTGGGGTTGGACACACCTCTGCTAGATCACCAGGTGCCCCTTTTGTCTGGGTCCCAATTTATACCTCTGGAGCCCTTGGTCCAGATCATTACTGCTAAAGACCGGGCATTATTACCCATTTGTACTGCTGTAATCCCTGATGATCCTAACTTGTTGGGCGCTGTTGTAGACCATAGCTGTCCTCAAGACCCTGAACCCTCAGCCGTTAAGCGTACCAAGAGGGGCTCAAAGAGAACTAAATGGAACTCTAAGCAGCACGTTGTAACATCCCGTTATATGGCTAGGAGACTTGGAAAAAGCATAAGAGCCATGGTGGAAAAAATGTTTACTGATAAAATTGAGAGTACCCTTGTGCAAATTGCTAACGATATTGTGGAGACTTTAAAAGACTGTGTTTCGGAAATTGTGGGGAAATGTGAAAGGTTAAATATGCAGTTATGTCCTAAAGCACCTGCTTGCCCAAACCCCCCCCCCATGGCTATACCAGCTCCCAATGACCAACATGAAACTCCAATGGAGGGGATAGGGAGTGTTACCCCAATAGTTTCAATTCTCCCTCCACCTCTCCCTATGCCATCATACTCAAACCGCGCCTCTAATCTGGCTGGGGCGACTGCTCAACCGATGAGGTCTCAAGTTGGGGATAAGATGATTAATGTCGCTGGAAATACCTTAGTTCGCCTAGAGGAACAGTCACAGGTGGGAAGAAGAACACGGGGGAAACCACGTACTCACTTACCACCAGAGGCGACCCCCTTTGTTGCGGTCTTGGTAAACATCCCACATTTGAACCCAGGGGAGGAGGAGCCCCAGTGTTCCTTGATAGCAAATGTAAAAGCATGGTGTGATGAAAACTGCACAGGGGCAAGGGATATATCTACCCATATCACTATGGGAAGGCGGGTTGATTGGTTGGGGTATACAGCAAAAATCCTTCCAGGCGATTGTATTATTGTCAATTTTGATAGCCCCCATGAGGCCGCTCGCCTTTTTTGGGATGCAACGGATGTTAAGGAGGGTAGGATCCGAGCTGTACCACTTGGTTATTTTTACCCCCCGCCATCTACCCCCAAACTACCCCTAGGCAAGGATAAGCAGCATGGTACTTGTAGAGGGAGCTCTAGTCTGTCATCATGGGCTTTGCAAAAACCTAACTTTAAGCCCAGTTATACTGATCCCATCAGAGCTATTAATCGGGCTACCTTAACTCTAACAAATAGATTTACTGCCTTGTCTCATCTAGATGAGAACGATTGACTGTCTGGCCGTGTTGCTGACACGGACCAGACCCAATCTATTACCACTACTGAAAGGGAAGGTGGGGAGACCGTTAAGATTGCAAGCTGGAATATTGCTGGTCTCCGCGCCAAAAGAGATGACGCTATATGGTTGGAACAACTAAGGGGCTATGAGGTGGTGGCCCTTCAGGAGACCTGGGATAGAGATTGTAACTTCTGGCTGGATGGCTATACTTCTTATTTTAAAGCTGCTCAAAGTTCCAGCGCAGGTAGAAATCGAGGTGGGCTCATGTTCCTCATCTCCGTTAAACATAGGGGAGTAGCGCAGATTGTAAGCACCACATCCCATAATCTCTTAGCCTGTGAAATAACTTTACCCAATAATGTTAAGATACTTTATGTGAACTTCTATAATGCGCCTCATGGTACTCACTGTAATGAAAATATCAACGTTTTAGCAAAATTTTTAACTACATATAAGGATAGTCAAACCACTTTTTTTCATTTAATTTTGCTTGGGGATTTTAACACACACTTGTGTCAGCAAAATTGTCAGTATAGGGTGTATTCAGATATGGATTGTCTCCCTCAATCTCATTTTGAACACTCTATAAAGGGGGTCGCGCTAGAAGAACTACTGTCTGATATTGATTTGTCTGAGCCAGAGTTTATCAACCCTAATGAACGGGTAGCTACTTTTAGCGCAAGAGATTCGAACTCTATTATTGATTTTATATTTGTGTCCCCAGGTCTGTTACAAAATGTTATTTTTTATAATGCTGTACAAAGTACTTTTAGCGACCATAACCTAGTAGCTATGGAATTAAGTAATAAAAATTTAGCGATATTATCCACATCTCCAAAGACTAACCCACCTTTGGATTTAATTGTGCAAGACCAGGGGAGGCGGGTCAAGTGGGGTAAAATTATCCCAGAGGATTTTTTTTGTGAACTTACCGAGAAGGTGGGTGATGAAATCAATACCTGTCTGGACCCACTTAAGTTCGGAGGTGACATTATCAGCTCATTTGATATTATTTGTAAACAAGTAAGCGCGATTTTAACAGTTAAGACGAAACATAAGGAGCAAAAGCTGCATGGGTGGTTTGATGCAAACTGTTCAAAGGCCCACAGAGACTTATTGACAGCATTAAAAAGGTCACCCCGGGATACCGAAGTAGTGGCTAGATTAAGGAAAAATTATAAGTCTGTTGTAGAAATACGTAAGAAAGAGATTAAGAATAATGCTTGGGTCTCACTTTATGATCGGGCTACCCTGAAGGATAGCTCCAAATTCTGGGAAATCATAAATACACCCTTGTTCAGCGAGAAGGAAAACTCCCCGTTGGAACTAAATATATCGGAAAAAGACTGGTTGCTCCATTTTGAAAAAATATATGGGAGTAATCTTCAGATAGACCCATTTACGCCAACACTAAGTGAACAACCAGGGTTACCTTTGCGGTTCACCGTTAAGGAAGTTCTAAAGGCTATTGAAGATACTACTGCTCATAAGGCGCCGGGCCCAGATGGGGTCCCGGCAGACATGTATAAATCTAATCCTTCCATATGGTCTATTGCCCTTGCAAATATTTTTAATACGGCCAGCATTGACATAAAAAGATTGCCTACGACCTGGTCACGGTCTATAATAGTCCCTATTTTCAAAAAGGGCCAGAGGGGGGACGCAAGATGTTATAGACCGATATCACTGCTGGATTCGTCTTTTAAAATATTGGGGAAGGTGATCCTAAATAAGATTGCAACGTGGGAAACCAATAACGACATCTTGTGTGACGCACAGTATGGTTTCAGATCTGGTAGAGGTACTGAGGATCAGTGTCTCAACTTGCAATTAATAGTCAGCAAATACACTGTGGCTGCAGGGGGGTCAATTTATCTAGCGTTTATGGACCTGTCCACAGCTTTTGACCTAGTTAATAGGTCAAAGCTGTGGACCATGCTCCTGGATATGGGCCTAGACCGGGCATTGGTGTATTTCATGGCCGATCTGCATAGGGATCTGAAAGCGGCTATACGCATGTCACAAGATGGGAAGTGTACGGCTGATTTTAAATCCGGGAGGGGAGTACGACAGGGGTGTATTTTGGCCCCAATGTTATTTTCTTTATATATCAATGCGTTAAGTGCAAGTTTGGCGGCAGCATCTGCAGATGTCCCATGTATGGGGGGCACCAAATTACCAGTATTATTATATGCGGACGATACTGTGCTGCTGTCCAGGACTCCCATAGGCTTGCAACGCCTCTTAAATTCCTTCGGGAATTTTATGCAAAACCTGGAACTTGTAATTAATGTGGAGAAATCGCACGTGATGTTCGTGGGGAAAGGGAGGAATAATACCAAGACGCTCTTGTGCAATGGCTCAGTAATATCAAAAGTAAGAATTTTCACATACCTGGGTGTGGTGTTTGATGACCTGGGCAGCTGGGTCCCCCAAGTGGCAAATAAAAGAGTAGCAGTGAAAAAGTCATCGGCCGCAATACTTGGCTTTGCAAAAAGATTGGGTGGGAAACCGCCTGAGGCCATTCTGGCGATTTATAGAGCCAAAACTATGGCCATAGCCAGGTATGGGGCAGCAATCTGGGGTTATAAAGATCTAACCTTGATTCAGAGAGAGGAAAACAAATTTTTGCGATCTCTCCTGGGCCTTCCCCAATCCACTTCATCTTTTGCGGTCCATGCAGAGCTGGGTATGGGCTATATTGCGGACATGTTAAACATGGCACCGCTTTTATTATGGATCAGAACTTGGCTTAACCCCAAACTTACACTGAATCATAAAATTATTAAGGATTGTTTGGGGCGGGATAGAGTGGCTGATATCAAATGGTTGGCATACATCAAAACATCTACTGCACTCATGGGTCGCCCGGAATTGTATTCAAACCCGGAAAATTTGAGTAAAGATGACATTAACTGGGTGAAACAGAACTTCATTAGGGCCCGAGAAATGGATCGAGAGTCGATTGAGATCTCTAAACCAACAGTAAGATCACATTTTTTGTTGATTAATTCAATGTCAATGGAACCCTATTTGTCTGTTGTCACACGTCCTTATCATCGTTGGTTGTTAACCAAATTTAGATTCAATCAGGCACATTTTCTGTTGGGAAATTATGAAAATTGGTGTATGCCATGGGAAAATGCCCCATGTGAATGTGATAATTTTTCCGATCAGGATTTGACACATTTTATTTTTTTCTGTCCCTTCTTCTCTGAAGGTAGGGCAAAGTACATCAAGCCTCTCCTGAGGGAAATGGGGTTTCTACAGTTGAAGCCAGCATTGTTGTTCTTACAATTAATGGAAAATCATCGGGTGATGTTCGGTGTAGCCAATTTTTTGATTGCATCTATCCGTGCTAGACGGAAGAGATCCCACACGAGTTTAGATGGAGCTATTGTAAATGTTTGCCCTATACCCGGTAGTATGAATTAATTTCTCAGCTTTGCCCCTATTAACATATACTTTTGGAAAAAAAAGGAACATGAATTATTTCCTGCTAACAGTGTTATTCTTGTGTGCCAGGTCATTTTATATGTATTGTTAATGAATTTTAAAATGTACGGTATTTTTAAAGCTTTGTATGATGTTTTTATGTATTTTTATAGTATACTTTTATGATTTTTATTTAATCGAATAAAGTGAGTTTTGACTTGACTTGACTTGACAGTCACAATTCATATCTGGAGCAGTGGGGAAGTCATGAGCATTCTAACTATAAATGAGTAGACTATTGATGACTCCAGCCGTATGGGATCTCCCTCAATGCTGTCTCAGTTCTCCTTCACCCAATAAGAAAGTGGGTGTGTGGAGTAGCCATTTCATCATAAACCTGGCAAAATGCAGGGGGAGAAACCAAGAGAAAAAACAAGGAGAGTGGAAAACATGATTCATCTGTTTATGAGAAAGAGAATGGAGGGCCACAACGGATGAAGGAAGGCCTAAGAAAATCATGGTGACAGCAGATCTACTCTGGACTGAGCCTTAGTTCCATTGGGAAAATAAATATGGGTGCTGGCACATAGGGGTGCAAGAGAAAGCAGCTTACAAGAAGACAGATTAAGGGAAACAGGATAGGGTTGAACAGTGAAGCCTAAAGGGACATTTAGAGTTTGGTGGGATGGGAGTACCATCATAAATTGTTGAGTATCCTTGTTCACCAACTCATGTTTCCCACACCTAAGTCAAAGATGCCTCTACACTTCTGATGGTGGGGATTCATCTGGCTCCACTATTGTAAACCTATGACTTGGCACCTGCCTGCCACAGGATTGCCAGGTCAGTATATCAGAAGGCCCACCTCAGCGACAAACTTCTGACTTGTATTTTTTTGCTCAGGACTGCTCTGCATGATAAAAACTGTCACTGGTCCTCAAACGCATGTAGACTATTTCCTGATAGTCAGAGACATTGACAGTTTTTTTCTCAGAAAAGAACAACTGCATTGGGGGACAGGCGCGGTTCGTCCATTGGGGCATGGGGGCGTAGCCCCCCCTGCCCGAAGCCGCCCGCAGCTCCCTCGGCATTTTTGAGTTAAGACTGTGACAATCATGTCAATGAATCAACATGACGTCAGACCGCCGGGCGGGCGTCATGTTGATTGATTGACATGATTGTACAGGCGGCAACACAAGTGCGCATGCGTGGGGACGGAGCGTGAATTTTTACCCGTGCCCACGCATGCGCACTTGTGTTTTTGCGGTGTTGCGCATGCCCATTAGGAGCCCTAATGGGCGTGCTGCGGGCGAGAAGGTACCTGTGCCCCTGGCGCCAGGATTGGCATGGGGCGCTGTGAGCCTGTGACGTGTGGGGAGCAGAGCCCAGAGGTGGCGCGGACGGGGACCGGCAGCAAGGTAAGAGTGTGTGTTTTTCTTTTATTTTAAAGTGTTTGGTGCGAGCGTGCGTGTATGCATGAATGTTTGGTGGAGAGTGTTGTGAATGGATGTGTTTGTGTGTATGCATGTGTGAATACATTTATTTGAGTGTTGTGTATGTGGGTCGGGAGGGGGGTCGCCGCCGGCCTGAGTGGCCTGGGCCCCGCACTCGCAAATCAGTTTGCGCCCCACAAATCAGTTTGCGCCTCACCACTGTAAAATGTCACCAGCCGCCCCTGTTGGGGGATTAGTTCTGAGTAGGGTTGGTCGTAACTCACTTAATTTAGTGCAGCGTAATCACTCGGAACTATCTAAATATTCTACAAGATTATGTATTATTACGCGGGAAGCAATTTTGTGTTTAGCACTATTCCTTAATGCACAAATGCCCCCCTGTGTGCGAGAATGCATTTTGCACTAAGCAATAGTGCTAAATTTAACAGAACGTGAATAGCAAACGTCAGCAGCCCGCTCGCGCTTGCTAAATGTGTTCTGCCGGTAGGAATTTCACCAAACTTGCCCCCGGCATTTAGCACTATTTTCTAATCGTAAAATGCCCCCCTTGAATCCAAAACAGGAGCAAGAAGGCATTTTGCAATAAGAAATAGCGCAAAATTCAGCAAAACAGCGAGCGCAAGCAGCCACTTGCGGTCAAAAAGTGTGCTCTTGCGATAGGATTGTTTTTCCCCAAATTACTCCTAATTGCACAAGAAGGCGTAATCGCTTTATTATCAGTAATTCCGCATCAAAGAGTTACGCAGAATTACTGAAATTACTCTGAATATGCCAGCATAATTAAAATTATGCCAGGCCTAGTACTGAGAAACAACCACACTAACTAGCAGACCATCATTACATGAAGGTCTGTCTGGCAGTGATGATTTTTCTCCAAATGTGCAAAAATGCTGACTGCGCCGGCAGAGCACTCTAAATTTGGAGGGAGGAATGGTTCACTGGCCTAGCCATGGAGAAATCCACAGCTCCAGTGGAATTGCAGACTGCCTTGTAAATTTTACTGACTGCAAAATGCAATGCTTCAAATAGTGAGATCTAGGGGCATATACTTCAAAGGATTTAAGTCACCTGTGCGCCAAGCAAGGTACCGCAAGGGCCATGCAAAACCTAGATGAGATCTATCAAGCCACGCAAGGCCACTTTGCATGACCCTGCAGTGCTACGCCTTCCCAGGGGAGACGTAAGGAGGAGAAATATCTTATAGAGGGTTTGGAATCAAAATAAAATCACTTTTGTTCATTTCTCCCCATGGTTTTCAAACAAAAGCAGTCTCGTGTGGTTTAGAGTTGTTAGATCCAAGAGAACAGCAGGTGGCCAAGCAGAGCGAAGTGAAGAGAAACCCTTTCCTACAGCTCTTTGAAATGTAAAAATCTGCATACCAACTCCAAAATTATAAAATAGCCAGGAAGTGAAATGTTCCTAATAAGAGTAACAATTTCTGCTGTCACTGCACATCACGCATGGTCTCATAATTACAATGCTATCCATTAGCTTCAGGGTACGCAAGGCAGGATTGAGGTGCTGCTTCCAACCGATGGATGGTGAGGGAAGTGGAATGAACCGTGACATACTTGACTGGTGACATTATCTATTGCGTTAGTAATTGTCATCAGAACCTCAAGATGCCATATTAGGTCAATCATAACTAGTCATATTTGATGTTAGGAAAAATTATTATTTTTCAAGCATTTCTGGCTTGGAAATTAATTACAGGTTACAAATCATTGCTAATCTTGAAATACAATATATATTATATAAATGTATATATGTGTTCAAAGCTGTGATGCAAAAACAGTTGACTAGGACAGTTTTCTTAGCCCCTTTCCTTAAATATTGTAGTTAACCACATCGCTGCTTGGTAGTTTCCCCTGCTGTGCTGGACAGCAGCGAAAACGGGTGTGGTCATGACGAGCTCAGCTCGTCATGAGTACCTGAGAGGTATATGCCATGACGAGCTGACCTCGTCATGAGCATGGAAGGGATTAAGGACACCCTAGTTAGCCTTCAACTTATCCACATTTCTCACCATCCTTTTCGTTCTAACAAGGATCGAAGCCTAGGGGTGGCAAATCTTTGAAATTTGCCGGAAAAACTGCAAAGTTAGTGGACAATGCACTTTGTGAAGGTGGACTTTCCAACTTCACCCGAGGATATGGCTAAACAACCCGGACCTCAATAGGTAGTGATTTCCTGCAGAAAGATGCCCCACTCAAGAAGGGCAGGGAAACTAGCTGCAGAGAATCTATACTTTGGTATGACCAATTTACCTACTATCATTCAAGGCTACAGTTAGCCCTCAACAGCAGGGCCTAATTTATAAAACAAAAGTAAATACCTTGGTACTACCTTGGTGGCCACTGCGGCCTGCATCACCCATTGCCCCTTCCAGCACTGCTAATAACAGTATCAGTACAATTACTAGCCATTGAACTGCTACAAGTGTACCAATTTAGACTAATTGAGGTCACCCATAGTTATAAGAATGCCATGGAATAGCCTGAAGTGTCGTTTTTAATGTATATTGAATATTCAAACACTGTTGTTGTGCTAATCTCAAAATTGGGAAGACAGCGCCATCCTGCGATAGACTGTTATTAGTGCTGTTGTTGAGAATTATCTGCCAGTGCTGAGAACCAGAAGCCACTGGCACAAATAAAGCAGCCTGGGCTACAGAGATGCCATTTGGATACATAAACTGGTAACTTCCCTGCAGCCAGCTATCCTCACTGCAGAGGGAATTTTTCCTGCTAACAGGCACAGCTGCTATTGCAGAACCACGTTTTTCTCATAAAAAATTACAAGCTTCGCATAGCTTGCAAAATGTCTAACTTCTCAATTTTTCATTTATTTTGTTTTATTTATAAAGTTTTATATAGCGCAAACTAGATCCCGAAGGATATCAGACCGCTTTACAAGAGAGGCCAAGAGCGTAATGACAACAACAAATTAGTAAAAGACGGGGATCATACAGTAAACAGAAGTAAGCGGGCCATGAGGGGGCAAAAATAATCATAGTAAACAACAGGGATTATATAATAAACAGAAGTAAGTGGGCCATAGGGGGTAGTAATATGCATAGTAGCAGATCCTCATCAAATGAAGGTTCCATAGTAATAAGAGTAAAAAAAGAAAAATCCCGATACCCAGAGCCTAACCCACTAGGGTAAGAATTTGCTCATTAGGAATATTTTGGTTTCCAGTTTGAATGCCATCGTTGAGGTGAGTTTGTGTACTTCCGGTGGTAGAGAGTCCCAAATCTTTGGGGCAGCATCTGAGAAAGTTCTGTGACAAGTACTCTTTTTGCCAAGGATGCATGGTTTCAAGAGGAAAGTAGAGGCTTCTTGATGTTCTCTCCCCACAGGATTGTTCAAGTTTTTGTGTCAGGTACCTGGGAGTATTGAAGTTAAGGGCTTTGTGTGCTAGAACTGCAATCTTCAGCTGAATTCGTGCTTCATAGGATAGCCAGTTGAGAGATTTAAGGACTGGTGAAATGTGCTTGTTTCGTTTGGTGCCAGTAACTAGCAATGCCGTGGAGTTCAGTGAGGCCCTTAGTGGCGTCAAGGCGTATTTGGGAAGGCCACAGAGAGTAGCACTGCCATAGTCTAGTCCCGGCAGGACAAGTACTTGTACCACATGTTTGAAATGATTTGGTGACAGGAAATGTTTGATATTTCTAAGAGTTCTTATCAAGTGGTTTGTCCCTTTACAAACATTGCTGATGTGATTGTTCATATTCAGGTGCTTGTCCATGGTGATTCCGGGCGATTTGACTGAGTCTATGATAATCGGAATGCAGTTGAAAGCAGTGAAGTGAGTCAGCCAGAGATCTAGACTGGGGATGTGTTTCGGAGGGGAGATGAGCAGGAACTCCGTTTTGGCAGTGTTAAGCAGGAGATGGTTCTTGGTTAACCAATTTTGAGTAGAAGTTATGATAGTATTGAGTGAGATTATATTTTCCGGGGATGAAAATGTTTGGTAGAGTTGTGTGTTGTCAGCATACATGTGGAAGAAAGTGTTTATTGAGTTTAGTGCATTAGCTAGAGGTTCCAAGAAGAGGTTGAAGAGGATGGGAGAAAGGGCAGACCCTTGAGGGACCCCCATGGTTACTGGAGAAGGCTGGGAGACGGAGTGGTTTGACTTGAATCTTTGTGATCTGTGCTGGAGGAAGGATGAGAACCATTGAAGCACCAAATCCGAGAAACCCATTCTATATTGCAAGATGGATAGGAGGTTGTCATGATTAACTGTGTCCAAAGCTGAGGAAAGGTCCACGAGTATCAGTAGGCAAGATTCATTATGATCAAGCATTTTCAAAATTTCATCCATAACGTGTGAGGGCTGATTCGGTGCTGTGCCCCCTTCGAAAACCGGACTGATACTGGTCTAACAGTTGATACTTCTCTATGTGAGCACAAATTTGGGATTGAACATATTTTTCAAGGTGTTTCGCTAGAGTGGGGATGTTGGAGATGGTATGGAAGTTATTGAGATCAGATTTGTCAGTGTTGTTTTTTTTTAGAATAGGTGAGACCTGAGCTGCTTTTAAGCAGTCGAGGACCATGCCTTGCGATAATGAAGCATTTACAATTTTCGTCCAGGTAGGGATGAGAGCGAACTTGATCTCTTTGAATATGGTTGTGGGCAACGGGTCACGAAGTGGTTGGACGGGTTGATAGCCTGGAAATGTGTCAATGTCTTTTTCAGTAAATGGGGATAAGGTGCCCCATGACGCATTGTTCTTAGCTATCAGGAGGGGCGAGTTATATTTTGCAAAGAGGTCAGGAGGTAAGGCGGCAATAGAGGAGGGTAATAGGGCCATCTTAGAGGCGAGGTCAATAGAAATGAGTCGTGATTTCTCCGTGAAGAAGGCATCAACATCTTCACAACAGAGATGGTTGCCAACTGGATCCGAGAGGATTGGAGTAGAAGCCGATTGCTGTTTGACCAGTTCGAAAAGTTTCTTGGGGCGGTTTGCTACTTGGTCTAATTGTAGTCGGAAATAGTCAGCCTTAGCTCTCTTGATCAATTTGTTGTAGAGGTTCCTGACCTCTCTCAGAAGTTTTAGTTGGTCTGAGGGATTGGATTGCCAAGAGCGTTCAGCTGCTCTAAGGTTGCGACGTTCTGTGCTTACGTTGTCATTATACCACGGTTTGGATAATTTGGAGGAGGCGTTTTTAAACTGGAGTGGTGCAAAGTCATCCATGATGTTGGTAATGGTCGCATTGTAGGTGTCAGTGAGTTTTTGAACCTAGTCCAAGTCGGATTGAGAGCAGAGGATAGATTTACAGTGGTCAGCGAGATTGCTGAGGTTTACTGATCTGAGGTCCCTTTTCCATACCTTTGATTTCAGAGATTGAACCTTCGTCATCACTAACACCCTGTTGATACAGAAAAAGTATGCTGTGGTGGTCCGACCAGTCACACGGGGTTATGGAGTCTAAGGTGATAGTCTGTTCCTTGGAGATGATGAGGACAAGAGTTTCGCCTTTAGTATGGGTAGGTTTGTCACAGTGCTGAGCCAATTCATAAGTATTTAGAAATGATTTAAGGCATGCTACTGCTGGATTGTTAGGGTTAGACCATTGCAGGTTGAAATCACCCAGGAAGATTTGTGACACAGCAGAGTCAATATTGCTTCAGATGATTTCCAATAATTGTTCAATGAAAGGGAGGTTATCCCCAGGGGGGAGGTAGAAGGTGTGTAGTTTGCAGATCGGTAGGTTCTTACTCGAGACGCTAAGACCTAGGTATTCACAAGAGGAAGGGGAAGAGGACTCCACGTGAGTGATCGAGAGAGTGTTCCTGTGGATACAAGCTATCCCCCCACCCGTCTTTAGCTCTCTGTCACACCTGATAATGTCATGAGTGGGAGGAACTAGGAGGTCTAAGATAGGAGTGAAGGCGGAATTTAACCAAGTTTCAGTGAGTAAGATAAATCTAACTCATTGTGTTGGATGAGGTCAAAGATGTCTGATGCGTGTTTATTGGCTGATATGCAGTTTAGTAATATACATTTGAGACAAAGTGGATTAGGGGGGGGTGAGAGTCTGGGAGATGTTCACCCTGGTGAGGTTGTCAGAGTTGCTGCATCTCAGATTGCAAGGAGGTTCTCTGTCCAAGTTGGAAAGGATGGGGTGAATTTGCCTCGACGGGGTCATGTTAGAATTGGCAGTGGGGTGGGCGCAGGGTGGTACTCACTTTTCATTGGGCAGGGTCAGGAGTATGGGGAGGGAATAGTGTTCATAATGGTGGGGGCTAACATGCTCACTATCCATAGTGGAGGCTCTGGGTCGGTTTGTAGAGCTGAAAAGAGAGCTGATCATGGGGAAAATATCTTTTGATATCATATCCCTGCAAAAGCTGAGTCCTCACCATACATCCCAAAAAAACAAGAATTTAATAACCCTTAGTTTGGGAAAAGCTTTAGAGAGCTCCCATGTTTTCTGTACCTGAAAGCGCACACTGCACATGCCACAATGCAAATATCAGATACCACACTGCACATGCCAGATTCCAAACGTTTGTCAGTACCTACACCTCAAAAGTTTGTAGCTATTTAACAATTTACTAATCTCTCAAAACGTCTAGAGGCCAGTAGTGCACTCCTTACATCATGGGATTGGTCTTGTCTCGCCCCATTCATGGTCAGGTCACCACTCACCTACCAGTCACTGCTGTAATCCACTATTTTAACAATCCTCAGACCTAACTCAAAATTGAATTTAGTTGTGCAAACGCCTTCATTTATCAAAGGAGAGATTCTCATTGACTAGTCTATCACAGTATCAAAGTTTGTGACCAAGGCAGTGCCATGGACAAAATGCATAGAGCTGTCCTTTTGGTGTCCATAAACATAGATTATATGACAAAATAGTGAGTGCAACTTGCCATTCCTGAATAAAAGTATTTTCCCTAGTTGCACCATTCCTACACCTCCCCTAGGGAGGGGCAGGATTCTGACTCATTCCGAGTTTTGCAAAATGTGGTAAATTTGGGAAAGCGTTAAGTTCCATGGATGTTGCGTGGGAACACCCATAGCAACACCTATAGAAACCCCTTTTCACGCAGAGTAATGCGTGAAAGGGGCCAATATTTGCAAGGCCATGAAAATTCACACAGGGTGACTTAATGTGGTCTTGGAAATATTGGCAAGCTCAATGTGCCTTCGGTATGTCAAAAAAAGTGATGCACCGGTGGTGCAATGGGCCAGTAAATAAGGCCCTGGGCTTGTAAATTATAATACCTAGAAATGTTTGTGAGAGAGCGCCATTTACAGTGAGATTTGTAGGGGTGCAGCATATGTACAAGTAGTCAGCACCCGCATATGTAGAGGACTGTTAATTATGTTTAGATGCAAAGTATGACAAGGTACTAACGTAAATTGGCATTAGAAAATGTGCAGAACCGACATTATAAAGATGCTTTGAAATGAAATCTTTTATAAGAGTGTTTAATTGATTTACTAATGTGTTATCAGATTGACTAAAGAAAAATAACCGACTTTATATATTCCCGGTAATTAGCTTAAAGTAGGATGCATTTACCGTGTAAGGTTGGAGGCCTAGTGAACTAAGGAGAAGTGTTAATGTAAAGCGTTAGGCCTATAACTCGAGCAGAGGCCTAGTGCATGGAAATGGTGCAGGCCTGTTGGAAAATGTCTTGATTAACATTTAACTGTAGAAATGATTTATAAAAGAACCTTTTAGAAAATGTTGCAACTGTTATAGACTGTGAGCTATTTGCGTGTATTCCTTTGCAGGCGCCTCACCAAGCAGATAGTAGAGTAGAAGGGCTCATTGTGTATGAAGGTTAAGATACTAGACTCAGACATGGAGGAGTAGACCAGGAATTCAAGAAGGCAACTTGAAAGGATGAAGAGCCTGGGACCCAAGGACGTTTGAACGGACAAGGATGGACCCATGCCATGTGGAAATTTACGGAACCCCACACCTTCTAGAGGGGCGTACCTATAGGCGTGTCGTCAACATTTTGGGGTTTCGTATTAGGGACAGTGCCCCGAGGGAGGAGGCAGAGCAGATGGCTGAGGAGCTAGAGAGAGTGGTCGCATGGGCAAGGAGCTTATCAGCGGTGATGGAAATTCTAGTCTAAGGGAGAAGGTGGTGAACTTCTTAGGAAGTCTCCACGGCTGACACCTTTTGGTTAGGTTGGGCTGTTGTTGAGTAGGGATGTCATTTAGCATAGAGTAGGGACAGACTAATCTGAATTTATGTCTTTTATCCTGATGAGTACCAGAACTCAAGTTATAGCAATCTTGTTTAGTTTAATGGTTCTGGAATTGATTCTCGTTCTTTTCATTAGTCGTTTGAGACTGTTCCGTAGGATTATGTTTGTAATAGTACCTGTTTATCTCCAAAACCTCTTGCTGAGGTGCCTGTATCTCCAGCTATTTTTGGTTATGTAATAAACCTTTTAATTCAGACTTTAGTCAGTGGTCTTTTGGGGAAAGCAATTGGGTATCTTGAATTTGATTTGTTTAATTGTGACTAGATTACCTAAATTCACTCTATGACAGGTAAAAAGGATCAGTCGACCTGTGACGGGATTCTGGAGAATGGTAAGCGGACTCTCGAGGTGAAATCCCGCCTTTTCAGTTGGTAGCAGTTTAGGATGGTTTCTCTTCTGGAGTAAGGGTAATCTAGAAGTAGGTTGAGATTTCCCCGAGGCCCATAGAGAATAAAATGGAGAGCGTCCAGAGAGTCACGGACGGAGGATGGCGTTCCACGGAAACTGACGGAGAGTAACAGTGTGGCAGAAAGCAGCAGGTCGAAGGAGAGTGAGTATGAAAAGGGTCATGCGTTGTTAGATTGCGGGGATATGTTGTGTTGTTATGTTGTGATGTCTTGCGGAGTTGAATGCCTGTAGAGTGAATGAGGATCAGGTTGTGACCGCGCGCAACCGGTGAAAATCTTAAGCTCAAGGGGAGTTTAAGTGGTTCGGGTGTATCGAACATCCAGAGTATTTGTCGACCATTGTAAGGGGGTCATGAGGTACCATTGATCGCCCGAAGGATAGAGGGAGCGTGGGTAACGGACGCTGGTCGGAAGTTACCGTGTGTTGAACAGCTGAGGTGATTGTCCGTTCGCTCGCGGACAGACAGTTGCAGGGTTGGTGACAATTACAGTTAGACTGTGGCCGTACAGTCAAGGAAGTGGTTGTTTGGTCGGAAGCAATCACTTCTAGTGTATGATTGGGACGCATGCGCGACCGGCGAGACATCGGAGAAAGGAGGGGAACTGCTGCGAAACGGAGGCGAGTGACGTCAGAAGGAGCCGCGCTGTGATAGGGCGGTTGGTGTGAAGCCGCGCTGTGATAGGGCGGTTGGTGTGAAGCCGTGCTGTGATAGGGCGGTTAGCATGAAGCCGCGCTGAGATTGGTGGATTGTCATCAGGAAGTGAACGAGTGTTGTAAACAAGGAAACGTTGCAGTTTCATCATGAAATGTTTTAAAGTATTGCGAAAATGTTTCAAGAGAGAAAACAAGATAGAACCTCGGGGTGGGGAGGAGGCTCCACCCGAGCATACTCCAGCTTATTACATGGCAACGAATGTTGGGTTACATACCATATTGTGGCTTGATAATTGGTGTAAGATGACAGACGGAAACGAGGAATTGACCTTTCCCAAATATGGAACGTTTAGACTAGAAGTGTTAAACCAGTTGAAAGCGATTATGGCTGCATTGCGACCTTTGCCCAGACCAACACAGTTTGAAGCGCTCAATGCATGGATCAGGGCAGCCCATGACAAGAACAGAGACAGGAGACAGGAAAGAGTGAAGCGATCGGTAAGGGCGGTCCAAGAAGCGAGATGGGATGCCATGGAAAAGAGATGGAGGGTACAGACCATTGTAGTAGATAAGTTGTATCCGTTGCTGGAAAGGGCAGGGGATGGGCAGAAGAAGAGTACAGAGGATGAAGACAGTGAGACGGACGACAGCCTGATAGAGAGGCTGTTATCAGAAAGGCCACCCCCATACAATCCAGAGCTGGAGGGAACACAAACATCAGCAAAGCACTGGGAAGCCCCAGTAGGGGAAGGCGGAGTCCCAATGGGGAATGGATGGGACACATCGGGGGACAAGTTTACCCCAGAGAAGGGAGAAAAGGCACCCCCACCCTCCCCGGTAACGAGAGTAGTGGGAAGATTTGCAGTACAGAAAGTACGGGTGGAAGAGGGTGTCCGTTCTCAGAAACTGCCAGACGCCCTTACAGTACCGGTTACCATAGGTCCCATAGTATCAGTGTATAATCCAGAACCGATACAGGATGAGAGACCAGCCCAGATGGGGAGTGAGAGGAGTGCCAGCGATGGCAGAACTAATGTGGCAAATGGGTGGAAGACATTACCTCGACCTGTAGAACGGAGCACCCCTTTGGTAGCATCGGCAGACTCCTCGGAAGAGAGAGGAGGTGGGAGGGGATCGATGGATCTGAGAGGACCAAGGCCTTGGTCGATGAGGGAGTTAAGGCCAGACTTGAGAACTTGGGAAACAATCGTAGACACCCAGAGCGACAGATCAAGGAACGTGTTTGGGTCAGGGAACGAAGAAAATCAGATGGGTTCTCACTGTGCAGCTAGTGAGAGCAGGCAGGAATGGGAACACAGGGGTGGGGGAAGCAGGGGGACGTCTCACCACACCTCCAGAGACAGTCGACAGGAGTGGGACTGCGAGGGTTGCGAAGGTAGATGGGTTCCTCCTAACACACCTGAAGAGAACAGAAGAGTGAGTCAGGACGGAAGCGGGAGGGACTCTAAGGAAACTTCTAGCCAAGGCACATTGAGAGCGGCAATAAAGGCAAGGAGATTAGACGTGCTGAGACTAAAGTCAGAAGTAGAAGAGATTGGGGAAGGTACACTGCCATTAGAAAGGATTGAACTTTACGAACCAGATGAGCTGTTGTTTGTGGCGAAGGATGTCACTCGGAAGGCTAGGACAGCTCATGAGAAACTCTCAGAACTAGCGAACAAGTATGAGGTGGACTTGACAAAGACTAAAGCCCTACAAGGGGGCCACAGGTTACAGTACTCGGATCAAGACCTGGAAGAAAAGAGGGTGATCGGGTTAAAAACCCACATCAGGGAGCTGATCATGGGAATTCGAACATGGTCCACCTTGGAGAAGTGGGAGGAAAGGTGGTCGAGGAAAAAGACTGTTAGGCGGAGTGGGATCGGGACACCCCCGGGAGGAGGGTTGATGCACGCTGAAGCGTACCCCTTGAGGGAGGTGGCTCATGGGGGATATGTACATGTACCTTGGAGCAGGGGAGATCTGGCTGCCTTTACAAACACTTTCCCAAAGTTGCGAGAGAGTCCAGTGGAGTGGTACAAACAGGTAGAGAGGTTTGTTAAAATCTCAAAGGTACTGTGGATTGATTTGAACACACTGTTTGACATTGTGGTCCCAAGCGATTTATGGATAGCATGCAAAGTTAGTGTCGAATGGCCCACCGCGGAGCCAGAACGAGATACAGCCACAAATGGGCCGTCACCTAGGGTAATGGCAAAATACGAGCAGGCGATCACGTGGCTGAAGACTAAGGTGCCACCACAGGACATAGACTGGGTAAAAATAGATCGGACTACGCAGGAGCCAAAAGAGACAGTGCATGAGTACTATGAAAGGCTATTGCTGATATTTAAGCAGTACAGCGGATTAGACGTAATGGATCCGAAGGATATGGGACAGTTCGTATCCAAGTTTGTGCTGGGATTGAGGCCTGATATCTGCCTCATGATACAGCAACATTTAATCTGTTGGCAAAACAAGCCTCTTGATGAGATTTTGCGGTATGCGGTACTGCAGAGATGAGATAGACTCGAAGACAAAGAAGCTTAAGGATAAACTGATGTTAGTACAGATGCAAGCGGGAGGACAGGGTCAGCCAGGCAATGGCACCTTGGGGAGGAAGTCAGGGGGACAGAAAAGAGACAATGAAGAAGGTCCAAGACCTAGGATAGATATAGCGGCCCTGAAGAAGACGACCAAGTGCCATCAGTGTCATGAGGTCGGGCATTGGAGACGCGAGTGCCCCCATAATCCGGACAACCAGGTGCAGGAGGAGGAGGAGGAAGTCGAATCCCCTCCGAGACGAAAGGTGACAGTGACTAAGCCTCAAATGACAAAAGGGGGGACATCGGCCCCTAGGGCTCCGGTTCCTCAACCACCTAAGATTTCAGCAGGGAACAAGGTTTACAAGCAGATGCCCTTCATAGTCGAGGGAGATGAGCACTATTTCTTTGATCCGGTGTCAGGGCGGTGCCTGAATGGGGAGGAAGACTGTACCCTTGGAGCAGTACTGGAGGTAGATCAGAGGGGACCCTTTGTAGAGGCTGACGTAGATGGACACCCCACCACCTTCTTGGTAGATATTGGTGCTTCCAGGTCTACTGTGCGGTCCGCAGTGGTCCCTAATTTGCCCCTTTCAGGACAGACTATTCAAGTGGTGGGGGTTGCAAACAGAAGAATGACAAATCCCCTGACTGAGCCAGTTCCGGTAAAGATCGGAAGTTTCAGAGATAGACACCAGTTTGTAGTGTGCGATTCCAGTCCTGTATGTCTACTAGGAAGAGATCTTTTGTGTAAACTCAATTGCACCATCTATTGTACCCCCAAGGGAGTAGAGTTGCAGACTAATGATGACGATGCTGATTTTAAAGTTGCAAATACGCACATGTGCATTGAATTGTACCCTGCCATAACAGTGAAAGAACTTCCCTGGGATTTGAGAGATTCGGTCTCACCAGAGGTGTGGGACTTTACGGGGGAGGAGATAGGACTGATCAAGGGAGTAGAGCCTGTCAGAATCCAAGTGAAACCGAATGCTGACTTTCCTAGAACACCACAGTACAAGCTGACTCCAGAGACTTTGGAAGGAATAAAACCAGTGATTGAGTCAATGATTAGACAAGGGATTCTGAAGGAGGTTATGGGCAGTCCCTGTAACTCTCCGATAATGGGCCTGCAAAAGCCAAGTGGGAAGTTCAGGATAGTACAGGACCTACGAAAAATTAACAACATAGTTGTCCCATGTTGTCCAGTGGTACCGAATCCATCAGTAATACTGTTTCAGATACCGTTCCAAGCTGAGTGGTATTCTGTGATTGATTTGTGTCAAGCTTTCTTTTCCATCCCACTGCATGAGGAAAGCCAATTTCTTTTTGCGTTCAAAATAGAGAGTCGCGTCTTAACATGGTGCCGTATCCCCCAAGGGTATACAGAGAGCCCATCGATCTTTAATCAGTTGTTGAAAAGGAATCTGGAGAGTCTGGTACTGCCACAGAACTCAGTTCTCGTACAGTACATAGACGACCTCCTTGTTGCGTCAGACACCGAAGATGCTTGTAGGATTGACACCATCGCCTTGTTGAACCATTTGGGAGAGAATGGACACAAGGTATCACCTAACAAGTTACAGTACTGCCTGCAAGAAGTGCAGTATCTGGGTCACAGAATAGAGCAGGGAAAGAGGAAGGTGTCACCTGACAGAATTGAAACGATCATGAGAATGACTGTGCCCTCGACCCAAAGAGAGGTTAGAATGTTCCTGGGCATGGTTGGCTACTGCCGACAATGGATTGCAAACTTTTCCCTGAAAGCGAAACCATTGCAGAAACTGACGCACAAGGATGTGGTTCATCCGGTACCATGGGACACAGATTGTATGATGGCTTTTCTCGAGCTGAGAGAGGACTTGTGTCGTGCTCCGGCTCTGGGAATGCCAGATTACCACAAATCATTTGCATTATTCTGCTGCGAGAGGGAAGGATGTGCTTTAGCTGTCTTAGTACAGGATCATGGAGGAGTCCGTAGACCAGTTGCTTACTTTTTGGCTACCTTAGACCCAGTAGCCGCAGCGTTGCCCGGATGTCTCAAATCCGTTGCTGCAACAGGTGTCAGCATTGAAAGATGTGAAAGCATAGTGATGGGATATCCACTGACAGTGCATGTACCCCATTCTGTGGAATTGTTGATGACGAGGACCAGGACGCAGCACGTAACCAACAACAGGCTCACACGCTACGAGCAGGTTATACTTGCTGCGGAGAATGTGACCCTCAGGAGGTGCTCTGTCTTGAATCCTGCTACCTTGTTGCCATTACCAAATGATATAGATGATGATTGGGAAGACCACGATTGTCTTGATGTGACTGAGCTATGCACCAAACCTAGGCCGGATATTGTTGATGTGCCGTTGACTGACCCAGATGAAATTTATTTTGTCGACGGCTCATGCATAAGAGACAATACTGGTCAGTTGAGAGCAGCATTTGCTGTCTGTACTATTTCTGGAATAATTGAAGCAGCTTGCCTGGAAGGAGTACACTCCGCTCAGGTGGCTGAGATCATTGCGTTGACGCGTGCCTGTCTGGCAGCCAACGGGATTCGGATCACCATCTTCACCGACAGCCAATATGGATTTGGGGTAGTTCATGACTTCGGCCAGTTGTGGTCTCAGCGGGGCTACATGACGTCATCAGGCTCCCCAATCAGAAATGGCGAATTCATCAGGTTACTGCTGGAGGCTTTGCAGGGTCCAGCAGCAATAGCAGTGGTGAAATGTACAGCTCATACCAAGGGCACCGATTTTGTGACCATGGGGAATCGCTATGCTGATGAAGTTGCACGCTATTGTGCGGAGCAGGGATACTCCTTTACTGGACAACACATTGAGGGGCCAAAGGAGAGAACTGAGCTAAGCATGATGCTTGAAGTGGCAGATACATGGGAGGAGTTGAGAGACATGCAGGGACAGACGTCTGATTATGAGAAAAAGGTGTGGGAATCGGCTGGTTGTGTCAAGGGAGATTTGGACATGTGGGTTTCAGCTGATGGAAGAGCTGTGTTGTCGAATGAACTGGTGAGTGCGATGGCACGACAGATACATGGTCCTGTGCATCTGGGAAGGGATGCAATGTTGCGTGTGTTCAGGCAGACGTGGTACAATCCAAAGTTTAGACAGGCTGCGGAAGCAGTATGTCAGAGGTGTGTGACGTGCCAACAGATAAATGTTGGGAAAAGAACACCAGTTACACTGAGTCACATTGGAAGGTCCGGCGGACCTTTTTACAGGATGCAAATAGACTTCATTGAAATGCCAAGGTGTAATAACCTCAGGTATGTCTTGGTGATTGTGTGTGTGTTCTCTAGGTGGGTTGAGGCATACCCCACTCGTAGATGCGATACACTCACGGTAGCCAAACTATTGTTGAGGGAATTGGTGCCACGATTCGGGGTTCCGACCTCTCTGGAATCGGACAGAGGAAAACATCTTAATAGCGAAGTTGTGAAGATGCTCTGCTCGGCCCTGAACATTGATCAAAGACTGCATTGTAGCTACCGTCCAGAGGCTTCAGGCATAGTAGAGCAGATCAACGGAACCATAAAAGCCCGAATGGCAAAAGTGTGCTCATCCACGTCCCTGAAATGACCCGATGCACTGCCATTGGTACTAATGAGTATGCGCAGTACCCCAGATAGGAGGACAGGGCTCTCACCTCATGAAATTCTGATGGGAAGGGCTATGAGACTGCCATCTATTCCTACAACTGCTTTGCTGAATATCACAGATGACTTGATTCTTGATTACTGCAGGGGACTATCTGATGTCATCCGTTCTGTGTCCCTTCAGGTGCAGGCTGCTGAAGTTCCGGCTGCTAGCGACCTATGTCACGACCTGTGCCCGGGTGACTGGGTCTTAGTCAGAAAACACGTGAGGAAGAGCTGCCTAGATGTACGTTGGAGAGGACCTTTCCAAGTGATCCTAATCACAACTACTGCTGTGAAGTGCGGCGGATTGCCAAATTGGGTCCATGCTTCTCACACCCGACGAGTTCCAGCATCCGCAGAAGGAACAGCTCCTCTCGTAGACGAGAACAACAACGAAGAAGAGGATCCGAGAGAGGGGACAAGTCAAGCTGTGGGGGTGCCAGTGGAAGTCGGGGACTCCCCTGATCAGGCTGTATATGACCATGACGACAGTGACACTGAATCCGCCCCAGAAGAAGGAAGTGGCGGAGAAGGTGATCTGAGTGCAGAAGAGGCTGACAGTGAGGACGAACAGGGGGTGCCAACAAGAGGTCGGCGAGCAAGAGGCGCAGAGGCTCGTTGGCCCGAGAGACGGAGGCGAATGAATGTGAGATTGGCTTCCGAAAGAGAATTTGCCCCTGTGTCCGAAGAGTCAGATCCTGAAGAGGGAGAACAAGGAGCTGAGCAAGGGGGTCCGAGAAGGTCAAGGAGGGTGAGAGTACCTTGCCAAAGATACGCCGCCCCAGAGTGGACCTACCCTTTTACCTATGCTAGGAGTACCAATGCCGGGGGTACTGAGGTCCGGGAGGGTGAGGTCAGTGGCAGTGACCAGCACAATCCCCAATGTTAAGCTGGAAGTGATGCTGTTGGTACCTGGACTTGAAATTGAAGGTATACTGACACTCACCATTCCCAATCCCCCTCTCCTAAGCAAGATACGTGATTTACTCCTGGATAGACTGATTTTTCCAACATTTGTACCCAACATGCCAGTATATGATGAAGTGGTGCTCCGCATGGAACTTTTAGATTATGTGTTGCAGGCCATCGGATCAAGTATAATCATAGACTATTGAGAACTTCGAAATCTGAACTTTTGAACTTTGAACTTTAAAGTTGCTTGAACTTCGAATTTGCTATGAGAGACTTTGGAAAGACTTTGTCAATAGCTGTTGAACTTAACCTAGAGCCCAGTGGAAGAAGAACAAATTTAGGGACTTTCCACAGAGGACGGAGAAGGGTTAGGGCTGTCTGTTGATTGAAGCAAAAGAAGAACTGAAACAGAATTTCAGGCTACCAGATGTGGTTCGAGAGACTCAAATAGCACAGAAAGAGACTTTTGGGTGCTTTCCGAGAACGAACTACTTTGTACTGAGACCATGGCGTCTGGAAACCCGAATCGTAGAGCCAAGTGCATAGTAGGCACCCTTTTAGCAGGAGTGATACTCTTTATAGTTATAGTAGTTTCAGTTTCATATTTTGCACCACACGAACAAGTAGAGAAGGCTGAGGGGACACCGACACCTAATACCCCTAGCCAGAAAGAAGAAAGAGAAAGGAGAGAGAAGGCTTTACTGGCTGCAGAAAGTCGTAGGTTACATACTGACCTGTCTAAAGGAAATTTTGGACAGAACGCATATGCAAAGCTGCTGTATGAATACATTGATGCGATGGATGCAAAGGACTGTTATGTGTGTATGCAATTGCCAGCTTCAGTAGACGAGGGTATTAGATACCATCACCTTCCATTGACATATGGAATTTCATGTCGTTTGTTGATTAGCATATTATATGGGAGAAATCATTTTGAATATTATTTTTCCAATTATGATGCTGTGTTACCAGAAGTCCCAAATTACAAGCACTTGAATAAATGGGACTATTATAAATCAGAAGACAGACTGGGATATTTTTTCATTCCCACACAAGAGTTAGACACCCCGTATGCACACCGACACAATTTGACTTGTTCGTTGTCAGAGGTAGTAAAGAAGTTCATTGAGCAGGTGGAAGATAGGTACACAAAGCAAAAACAGTTGCGAGATTCAGGACAAGGAAAGGTAGATTGGACCGAAGAAGAGAAGAAGCACAAACACAGAGGGAGTTATGGTCCAATAGCCCAAGATGAAGTACAGAAGGGAAAGTTGTGCCTTCACCGCCCACAGCCTTATTATGAGAATGTGTATGTGGGTCATACCACGTGTGAACACACCTTTACGTTAGAGTACTACACAAAGAATTTCTTGAAGAGCGTGGTGCAGGTGATCCCTACTGTATATTTCGTCTGTGGAAAGAATGCGTATGTGAGATTGCCAGAGAAGTGGTATGGAACGTGTTATCTAGCAATTATCTTTCCCAAAATTTACCACACTGAGGATTTTGCTCTCTTAGAGGGAGGGTCCCAGAGGAGGGTGAAGCGGGGGGAGAGCGCTGGAGCGATAATTGGAGATGTGTTTGGCGCAGCGATTCCTATGTTGGGAGTCATTTTGAATGACATCAAGATAAGACGGTTAGCAACTGTAGTGGACGAACTGTCAATGAATACAGCCAAGTCATTAGTGTTGGTTGAGGGTGAGATGTTGTCGATAAGGACAATGGTTTTACAGAACCGTCTTGCCCTAGACGTCATCCTAGCAAAAGAGGGCGGAGTCTGTAAACGTTTAAAGATTCAGGAATGCTGCACTTATATGCCAGACAATTCTAAGGATCTGGAGACATACATAAGCAACATTACTGCAATCCATTATGAGATCGAGGATTTGACCCAAGAGAATGCATGGGAATCCGTTGGTAAAGGATTTGGGAAGGTTGGAAACTGGTTTGCCAACCTAGGAAAGGGTTTCCTTGGATTTGTACTAAAGCCCCTTATAATAGCAGTGGTATGTGTGATCGCTTTGTGGGGTCTGGTGAGGTTGTGTAAGTGGTACAGGGCGAATAGATTGGCGAGATCAATGAGAGCGCAAGAGATGCGAATGGAAAGACTGCAAGATAATCAATACCGCAGTTTGAGAGCATTGGAGATGCTCAAGAGGGGAAAAATGGCCACAAGCCCAGTTTAGCTTAGTTCTTACCCTGAGGATGATGTGAGGGTGGTGATGACACGAGTCATCAAAGGGGGGAACTGAGAGAGCGCCATTTACAGTGAGATTTGTAGGGGTGCAGCATATGTACAAGTAGTCAGCACCCGCATATGTAGAGGACTGTTAATTATGTTTAGATGCAAAGTATGACAAGGTACTAACGTAAATTGGCATTAGAAAATGTGCAGAACCGACATTATAAAGATGATTTGAAATGAAATCATTTATAAGAGTGTTTAATTGATTTACTAATGTGTTTTCAGATTGACTAAAGAGAAATAACCGACTTTATATATTCCCGATAATTAGCTTAAAGTAGGATGCATTTACTGTGTAAGGTTGGAGGCCTAGTGAACTAAGGAGAAGTGTTAATGTAAAGCGTTAGGCCTATAACTCGAGCAGAGGCCTAGTGCATGGAAATGGTGCAGGCCTGTTGGAAAATGTCTTGATTAACATTTAACTGTAGAAATGATTTATAAAAGAACCTTTTAGAAAATGTTGCAACTGTTATAGACTGTGAGCTATTTGCGTGTATTCCTTTGCAGGCGCCTCACCAAGCAGATAGTAGAGTAGAAGGGCTCATTGTGTATGAAGGTTAAGATACTAGACTCAGACATGGAGGAGTAGACCAGGAATTCAAGAAGGCAACTTGAAAGGATGAAGAGCCTGGGACCCAAGGACGTTTGAACGGACAAGGATGGACCCATGCCATGTGGAAATTTACGGAACCCCACACCTTCTAGAGGGGCGTACCTATAGGCGTGTCGTCAACATTTTGGGGTTTCGTATTAGGGACAGTGCCCCGAGGGAGGAGGCAAAGCAGATGGCTGAGGAGCTAGAGAGAGTGGTCGCATGGGCAAGGAGCTTATCAGCGGTGATGGAAATTCTAGTCTAAGGGAGAAGGTGGTGAACTTCTTAGGAAGTCTCCACGGCCGACACCTTTTGGTTAGGTTGCGCTGTTGTTGAGTAGGGATGTCATCTAGCATAGAGTAGGGACAGACTAATCTGAATTTATGTCTTTTATCCTGATGAGTACCAGAACTCAAGTTATAGCAATCTTGTTTAGTTTAATGGTTCTGGAATTGATTCTCGTTCTTTTCATTAGTCGTTTGAGACTGCTCCGTAGGATTATGTTTGTATTAGTACCTGTTTATCTCCTAAACCTCTTGCTGAGGTGCCTGTATCTCCAGCTATTTTTGGTTATGTAATAAACCTTTTAATTCAGACCTTAGTCAGTGGTCCTTTGGGGAAAGCAATTGGGTATCTTGAATTTGATTTGTTTAATTGTGACTAGATTACCTAAATTCACTCTATGACAGGTAAAAAGGTTCAGTCGACCTGTGACGGGATTCTGGAGAATGGTAAGCGGACTCTAGAGGTGAAATCCCGCCTTTTCCTTTGTAAAATGTTGTCTAATTTATTTGCGAGGAAATTTGCTCCTTGGGACAGGCTGTGAGTGTTAAAAAATACTGATGTCTGCACGAGTAGATCAACACCCATAAACGTGCAAGTTTGTGGATATTGGCAAACTTTTTTGCGCTGGATCCCAGTGTTGTAACTTTACTCTTGTCATAGGCAGGACAAATCCATAGTCTGGGTGGGAACACTCGCAAAATTGGTAGAGGGACAGGGCAGGGTGTTCACTAAAGGGAAAATGTTTTCTTTCTGGACAAAAAAAAAAGGTTTGAAAGTAAAACTGCAATTTTATCGCATTTCCACATGAGAAGCTGTTATATGTACTCTGGGGTTATCCAACATTTTCATGAGGTGGGTGAACTCTTGCATACCTGGAGATCTGTGAGTGTCCTGGTTTTCCTGTTCCTACCCCCTTTACTAGTACTAGCTGTATACTATCTTTATTTGCTTGTGAATGCTAGTTGGCACTAAAAACATATGTGCTATTTGCTCAAGAGTTGACCTTTTAAAATATCTGCCACGTGAAGTTGGGGATATTTTATTAATGGAAAGAACTTAAAATGGATGCACATATATTGATTTTAACATAACAAGCCACATGAGAGAAAACTGTAAGCTGCACTAGTTATTTACGGGTTGACACACTCCTGCACGTTCAACTATCTACACATGTCCATAATCGTAGAAAACTTTGACAATTCCATTTTCTAGGAGTACTCTGGTAACAAAAATCTGACATTCATTCAAACATAGGCCTAACTAGGCGGAAGTAAATTCCCAAATTATTTGGAGAATAGGTCCCCTAGAAGCCATCAGAAATTCCCTTGGAAAATGACACTATTTAATTCCCACTACATAGCCCCTTTGCCCAATTGGTTTCATGAATAGACCAGCATGTCTGCAAGAGCCTGAATCTTGAGGGTCAACATTGCTGTGTGAGTATGAGTGTGACACTTTCATTGCCTCCACCATGTGAACATGTGACGCCTCAAGGTGGTAGACCTGAATAGCGCAGATTTGTATTTTTTTTCATTATTATGCTTTTGATAGCATCATTTCTTTTAATAAGGGATACTATATGAACACAGCAAACAGGCACTGTAGACAAAGAGGGCCTGACTACGAGTTAGGTGGACAGGTTACTCCATCACAAACGTGACGGAAATCCTGTCTGCCATTTTATGAGTTCCACTATATACAATGTAACATAATGGAACTCCTAATATGGCGGACGGATATCTGTCACATTTGGGATGGAGTAACATGTCTGCCAAACTCATAATCATGCCCTAAGTGGGCCATCCAGTGCAAAGGAATTAAAAATAGTTATCAATCGTCAGTTAGGCTTGCCAACTATCACCAACAACAGGCATTCAATACTATGGTGTTGTTTGATGACGTCATCTTGGGTTTTGAGATGTATTGTGACATCATTCACTGATTACTCTTTTTAAGAGACAGATGCTGAGCTCAGACTTTGTAGTGAGTGCAGAAGGAGCATCAATGTTTGGCTCAGAAACAACTGCTTGACACAACAGATCTCAGCTCTCATTGTGTACCCCACTTCATGTAGCAGTTCCATCCTGCCTCTCATAGACACAGTGCTTCCACTTCTGAGCCCAACCCTGCCGCCCCCTGGGCTCGCCCCTGCTCCATTATGGCCTCAATGGCTTACCCTTCCTCTGGAGCCTGCTTAGGCCCTCATTGTTCACCCATAGACCTTGCACTGAAGGCCACATACTTCTCCTGCCAGATCCCTCTCTGCTCTACCAGACACTGGGTTTTGCCTCCTGCATTCTTTTCTACTCCACCAGACCTTACTCTGCCCCCCTCTGGACTCTGTACTGCTGCCAGACTCTGTGCTGCTCCCCACCATCTGGCCCTCATGCTGCTCTCTGACTATGTAAACAGGTATTTGACGTGGCAGAACCCTATCTTGTTTGACTGCACTGACTTCTATGTTTCGACAACATGCCCTGCTCCCATCATAGCACCCGTGCTTCTTTATTGTTAGGACCATGTAATGCGCATGCACAGACTCTGTGATGTCCCTCCTCAAATCTGCACTGTCCAGCCACCTGGACTCTGCTCTGTCCCTCTATCCCCCATGCACAGGACCCTGCACCTTTCACATTTTTGATCCTTTACTTCTCCCTTGCCAATGATCAGCTCCCTCTCCATCTCCCTACCACCACCACCCTCCCCTCCGCTACGACCCACCACCTTAGCCGCATGCTGCCTCCTACTATTTGGATCCTGCACTGCTGCTCCCCGGTGGACTCTGTGGTGTGCTACCGCATCAGACCCTGTTTCCATATTTGACCCTGCATTGTTGGTCCCCAAAGCTGCCTCTGTTCCTTCCTCCCGCAGGAGCCTGTTTTCCTTTCACTCTCCTCACAGTGCTAACCCTTTTGATTTTTGAACAGTGAAAATTTATTCTCCCAGCTTCACTCCCATAATACTCAGGTAAAGAGTGGGCAACATTGTGTGGTGCAACCCATGGACGTCATATGGCAGTAGTCAGGGGTCACAGCTGTGACCTCTCTCTTGCTCCCTGCTACTCCTGGGACTTCCTTTGTGACCCCAGGCCTCAAAGGAGGCAACAATTAAGAGTAATAAATATTTGACAGGTACCCACGCGGTACCTTTCATGTTCATTGCTCGAGCATTTCTTGCAAAAAGGCCAACACATTCCACATTTCCGGTGTGTATGTATATCAAATGTAATTCCGATATCTGCATGCGTTTTCTCTAGTGTTACAGGGGGTGTAACTTGTCTATACAGTACTCAAAAACAATAACGTTTTGATCGATTTTGTTTAGATCTTTATCTAATTCCAGCAAAGAGCACTAGCGAATACTGGCTTGAAAGTGTGCATGTTTTTCTAAATTTGTACTCATGCAATAAACACACATGTACAACGATACACTGCCTCATAAAATACAATTTTACAAATATTTATTAACTGATTTACATAATTCACAGAACACTGTTGAGTGTGGTCCATGTTCTCAGTCATTCCGATGCCTGTAATATTATATTTTCACAAGATACAATTGTTGCAAGTATGAAGTCTCTTTTATTACCCCCCTCCACACCTCCCCCCCAAAAAATCCTCCATCATCATTTATTAACTAGCTCTTATATCACAAACATATTTTGTTTTCTGGAAAGGTAGTCTAATTATCTTTAGTTCTATTTATGTATATATTTTTGGTATTTTGCCCTGTGACGTGACCTCTGCTGTCTATGTTCTAAGTAGGTCAGTATCCACCAGGTCCCAGCCGCGGTCGGTAGTGGGAGTAGCTTCTGGGCGGTGACGTGGAGAGGGGGAGGGGTAGGGTGGGGGATAGTAAACTATGGGTTACGGAGGTTTACAGGTAAGTACACATATAAATAAATAAATAAAACGAATTTTGTTGCGCGCACTGCATCCCCAAATGCAATGCAGTGCACGCAACAAAATTTGTTTTATTTATTTACATTTGTATTTAACTGTAAACTTCCGTAATCCATAGTTTACTACCCCCCACCCTGCCCCTCCCCCTCCCCATGGCACCACCCGTCAGCTACTCCCACTACCGACCGCGGCTGCCAGGTCCTTCTTTCCAATGGTTCTTCCTTATTACTGTATTAAGTTTTAAATCTACTAGCGCTCAGTCTCATATATTCTGGGGGCCGCGGTCGGGGGAGGACAGCTATGTATCATATACATTGTATGCTTTTGGGGTTCTTTCCACTAAAGCCTCTCAAGGATATTCTCTGTTCGAGATAACGAGCCATGCGCCAGATGTATAACCATTTTTTACGGTCGTACACAGGAAATTGACCCGTGTGCGATCGCAAAATTGGTCTGCCCATGTATAAACCCTATTTTGTGAGTCAGTAAGCCATTACTGACTCTCAAAATAGGGTTTGCGACTCGCTATTAGGAAGGGGTGTGCCAAGGGTGTCCCTTTAATGTACGATTGTTTTGCGACCAAGTTTTGCGGTTGCAAAACGCTTGCAGGTTACCACCTATTTCAAGTAGTTGGTAAACCACTCGTAAATGGTATGGGGTCCCCAGGGAACACCTTCCCCTTTGTGAGTAGGTGCAAAAATATTTTTTGAGAGCAGGCAGTGGTCCTAGGAACCACTTCCTACTCTTAAAAATGAAACAGAAACATTTCATTTTTCTTTTTTAAATGCATCCAGTTTTCCTTTAAGGTAAATGGGCTATATGTAAAAAAAAATGCTTTATTTAAAAAGAAGTCACAGACATGGTGGTCTGCTGACCCCAGCAGGCCACTATCCGTGGGAGTGCTAGCCATTCCTAATGGGGTTGCAAATAGCGAGCTGTCTCATGAATATATATATGGTAGGCAATTTGAGACCCCATTAGGAATTGCTAACAGTGTCTGAGGCACTGTTGTAAATTGCCTTTTGCGAGTCGCAAAATGTAAGGTGTTGTAAATTGCCTTTTGCGAGTCGCAAAATGTAAGGGTCGTACTTGGCCCCATGTTTATATTTTCTCTAGTATGGTGTCAACCATTATAATTTTTTTCTGATGGGGATCAAAGACGAGAGGAGCCATCAAATGATTGAACTTCCCAGAATAAGTAAAATTTTTCAAGTTTATTGTAAGACCTAAATGTATCTTCAAAGAAATGGAATGCAAACTCCAGTGTGGGATAGCCTAATATTATTGCCACAGTCATGTTAGAGAAGGACCCCTAGCAGAATATTTGAACTTAGGGTATTACGTTAGCTATAGTTATTCTCAAAGCGTTAAGTAACCCAGGGTCTTTGAGGTGGAAATGTGTCCTCCCCACAGCCCCCTCTCGCACCCCCCAGGATCATCACATGATCTTGCGGGTACATTCACTTTTCATATCCATCATTAATTCAGAGACAGTCCCTAATCCAAAAATAATACTGGGATGGGTGATTGCATAGTTCCTTTTTACCTAACGGCGAGAGAAATTTATAGGTAAGATTTTTGTTAAAATTGTAATAAGGGGGCAGACATGAGTAATGCTCAATAAGGAAATAGTGAACAGGACCTTGGTGACATGAGGACAGGAATGCAACCAAACTCTATAACTTGGAATAAGTGGACAGACTAAAGGCTCAGAGCAACATGGCACCAAATCAAAAAGTGTCAAAGTTTAGATATGGATCGCGAGTAGGGCCAAAGGCAACCTTGGCGAGGTAGAAGGAACACAGACTATTGTATGCAAGCAAGGATGGTCCAACCACAGTCATAAAGAGCAAGGATTAACCAGCACCATACTGTGGAAACGAGGAACAGGGGAGTGGCAGTGAGGACAAGAATAACACAAAGGATAAATAAAAGACGGCAGATTCATAAAGCAACTAGTTGGAGGATGGGGAATGCTAGGAAATGCAGCTGATTAAATGCAGCCTCCCCGAGGCAATTGTAAGAATTGAACGTGCAAAGGCCAGTTGAGGCGCTCTCTAGGTCGAGACCTCGGACCATGTGTTTGAAGCCAGTTGCCAGGAATAATGGAAATTTGCACACAATGTGATGAGCTGATGCATACCATGATTGGAACACAACATTTCTGGGGGTTGTATGTTCTTACAACGCATTCCGTTGTAACGCATGCCTTTACCATGTATGCGTTACAACGGAATGGTATTTCAACGCATAACCTTTTCCTTTAATTCTTCCATGGTGATGTCGTACGTCGTTTAGAGGAAGCGGAAGTTTCTTTCCGTTTCCTCCTAAACGACGCCGATTGCCTGCACATCCCGATGTGTCTTCTGGTGAGATTTTTTTTGGGGGGGAGACCCCCCAAGCCCCCTTTTTAAAATTGTAACCTTTACCACATATGCCTTTACTACATACCTCGTAGTAAAGGGATGCGTGGTTAAGGCTTTCGTGGTAACCACGCATGCGTAGTAATGCATGCGTGGTTAAGGTATTCATGGAAACAGCCACGTTGTAGTGGCCGTTTCCCATTTCTGGGTATCCAAATTCTGGAGGAAGGACTGAAAACTGATGTCGGAACCGTTGCTTGGTTCCATTTATATCTCATGTTAGATTGGGGCATCTGGGAGCCACAAGGAGCTCCACCTGGTGGCATGAGGGCAGAGGTCACTGCATTGGCACTCTGGAGGAGAACCCTTACCTGAGAATCTGCCAGCCAAGTTGTATTCACCCTTTAAGATGTGTTTCACCATGGAGTGGGTGGCTCTTCTCTGTTGAATCCCTGAATGTTGATGGCTTAGACATGCAGGAGACAGAAAAGAAGTTGCTTCTAGAAGATGGAGAATGGAGCAGGAAGCGAGTGAACTCCGGCCTACCTAAATGTCCCAATAAGAGATTTCTTTAAATTCCGATGCAGTCGGTAACAGTATGGAACACTAAGGAATCGATTTCTTTCACCCAAAACTTTCAACAGCTTAAAGCAGTCGAAACATTTGGTTGAAACCATGGGTCAAATGAAGAATTACAGCGTGAATCAGACTTGGAATTACTAACTCCCACAATAATTCCAAATTTCCAAGGGCACCTTGGTACATAGTTGCAATCCCCTGGTAACTCCACCCCAACAGTTATCGATATCCCTTTACTGGTAACCCCAGAGGTTAAGCTACTGACGTAATACCGGCCACTCCTACAAAGTGCCTTAAAGTAAATTTCCAGACATAACTTGTACCAGTGTCATGTTCTGATATCACTTGTGTATTACTCCAAATAGATTATTTCCACAAGGCACATGATCCAGTAACCTAGTGTTTCCAACGTAGAGAGACATTGGAGAGTATACTGTACATATCTCAACATTACAGTGACAGAGGAATTTAAATATGTGTGTGGGTTCCCAAATTCAATGTATTTTCTTGTCCAGCGGGTTGTGGTGTATAGCCCTGGCTTTTAGAGAGATGCTTAAAGTGATGAGATCTCCTCACAGAGCCCGGGAAGAGGGAATTTCTCATCAAATGATGTGCGGTGATGTGTGAAGTCCTGTTTAAAAGTAAGAGCCTCATTTAGAGTTGTTCTGACATAAATTGGAGGAGTTCCTGCAGTGCTACAATTACAGCAACATGTCTCATTTAGAATCTGGAGAACCACTGAGTTTCTGATGGTGAAGTCTCAGCTGACTTAGCCTGCAAAAACCCCTGACCTATCGGCAACAAAGCATCAGGTTACAGTGAAGACAAGCATGGAGGACTCAGGCAGGGAAAACAATAGCCTGCATTCTCATGGAATAAACTCCCTGCACATCAGAGCCATTATAATGTATTTTTCTGAAACAATCTTCTACTTTGGGAGATTAAGGAAAAAAATGAATACTGAATGTGACTAATCAAACATGGTACCTGCTCAGCATTCATCAGTCCCTTTAGTGCAGCAGTCACCAACCTATAGGTTATGAGCAACATTTTGCTCATGGTCTAGTTAAAGGTTGCTTTTTTTCAGACCTAATTTGTGAGACCACAGTGCAAGAAGGAGCTACGTGGTCACAACTGTGGGGTTGGGGCCTTTTCCAATGGTGTCCTGAGGTCTGAGCTATTGTGGAGCCACAATCTGGGCCAAGTACACTCCCACCCCTGTGAACTTGATGGTTAGTGAGAACAAGTGGTCCAGGGTGTCACAGGGAGGGTGTGGGATGGTAGAGACTCAGAACTCAAGTAGTCAAACAATAGATACATTAGGTGAAGGTTCAGCTGTAAAAATGTGGGTTTTTTATTGGGGTGGTTGAGTCCTTCAAAAGGAATAAGTCCAGACTTGTCAGGGTAAGGCACAGTTACAGAAATGTAAACCTGTGTTCAACTCTCAAGTGTCTATGGAACACAGCAGACAGGCTTAACTTAGGAAAATGCCTAAAGTATCTAGAAGTAACCAAAAAATTGTTAAAATGTCAAAACATAACACAAAAAACACAATCCATTTATAAAAAAAAATGGAGATAAATTAAATTAGCAAAATGACACCAAAATGACAAACCTAAAATAAGAAGTACCGGACAAAGGAGTATTTAACGTTTTAGGGCCAAAAGCACGAAGAAAAAGTAAAGTGACAATCAGTAGTCATTGTTTATGACTGACCGACATCTAGTCGTGATTTCAGGCCATCCACGATGGAGTGCAGGTCTGATAAACTAAGCAAGTTCGTTTCGGTCAAATAATTTATTTTCTGACAGTGCGTGATTTAGATCATAGTGGATTGGATGCTCTGTTACAAACGTAACAGATATCATGTCTGCTCTATTACAAGTGCAATAGCTCATGATGCCGTCCTCTGTATTACAAGTGCCATAGAATATAATGCTCTTGAAATACTGCAGATGGAAATCCGTCATGTTTGTGATGTAGTACCCCAAATGCCATGATCTAAATCAGGCTGTTAGTCGCTACAATGGAAGTTAAAATTATTCAGCACAGCAAGGTTACAGGCTGTATGCACAGCAGTCCTCTCAAAGCTGGATGGCCGTTGAATGATGTCTCACTGAAACCGTTGTTTTTTTCCAGGCCAACCTCAAAGCCGAAGAAATGAAATTTTTGTGGGTGCTGACCTCCTTGCATCAGGCGAATACATTTAGTTACTTTGCCAGGTTAAGATGTCTACCTTAAGGCTTAGTCTTCTTAAGGAGCGCCGAATCTTCCAGCAGGGCAAGTCTGGATTTAATGAATATTTTGTGAAATCAGCCACTGTTACAGCGAGATCCCCTGAAGGGAGTCTGTCTAGGAAGTCCAAAATATTCTAAGGACCAGCTTTTCGGAGTTTCTGGAGTAGCTCCTCTTGATAACTTCTAATGCTCCCAGGACCTCAAGGACAGCACTTAGGGGCCAGGAATTACTCCAGAATAGACCACCAGCATAGTCCAGATAATATCCAGTTGCAACTGGGATGCAGGGCATTTCAGTAAAAAGGCCTCTTACAGCTTACTAAATCCCTGTAGCCACAGAGGAGGTCAGCGAACTTCTTAGTCTTGGTACAAGGGGGAGCATGTCCAGCTCTTCAGGGTTCCACATAGGTCTCAAACACCTGGTCCAGTCCGCTTCTTTTCTTCCACTGGCCCAGGAAGTGTTCTGGTGAGCTGAGAGTGAGGTGCTCCTTTTGTAGAATTCACAAGCCAGTGGATGGGGGCGTCCTGGGCACTCCCTTAGCAATGAGAAAAAGTTCCCAGGGACAATCCTTCCCACTTTTGCAGCACATCCTCTTTACCATACTGCAAGCACTCTCACAGTGTACTATTCTGAGGCAGCTTCAACATGGCAGAATCTTTCTATCACAGGAGGAAGTTTGTATGCCAGATAGGGGTGCGTTTACGGAATTGAGCAGTCTCCTCCTCCTCAGCTACACCAGATTGGTTCTAGAAATCGCTTCCTCTCCCACTTGGCTGTGCAAAAATATCTACACAGAGCCCAATGGACAAACAACCTCTCTCCACAGGGCTCTTTCTCCACTTAGCCAGGCATCACATTCCCCGAGCGGTCTAGTCGCCCTATATAAATAGTCCCTTATGGCTCCGCGCAGCGGACGCGAGCAGCGGACGCACCGGACTAGCGCCGGAGTTTCGCCAGAGTTAAGCCCGTCTGGGCCCGTCCGGGCCCAGACGGGCCCAGGGCCAGTAGCTATGCCCGAGGCGAGTCCCCAGCAGTCCATTAAGATCAGGTATACGAAGGACGAGCTCCTATCCTACCGAATACCGAAATACGATAAATGCTGCTATGTTGCCAAAGATGGAAAGCGCTTTAGGGGATGTAGAGTTTGCCAATTGGATGTAGAAGAAGCCATCCCCACTACCTTGTGTCGGCTTGCCCTGCTCAACTGCAGATCACTCCCCTGCCACGCTACAGAGATTAACTCCCTACTACTGGACCACAAGGTGGATGCCTTGTTTCTCACTGAGACTTGGCTATCTGACACCTCGGGTCCGGATGTGGTGATAGCGCTGGCGCCGGGGTATCGGATCTACCATCTTGACAGAGGCACAGGGAGAGGGGGAGGTCTGGCCATTTTATACAGGGAGTCACTGAGTTGTAAGGCACGTGAGGCAGGGGTCAAGGACTGTGAGAGCTGCCAATTCTCACTTCAATTTTCCCCTACCTTCACGTTGACAGGCCTCCTTGTCTACCGGCCCCCTGGAAACATGGGTGATTTTACATCGTCACTAATGGAAACTACTACTCTGTTGGCCGCGGCCGCATCTAATTTCATCTTGCTAGGAGATCTCAATTGCCATTTCGACGATGAAATTGACCCTAGGGCTACTAATTTAGTGAGTGAGCTGAGCGCCCTGCAGATGAAACTGATAAATACTGGGGCCACCCATGTCAAAGGTCATCTTCTTGACCCCATCTTTTCGAACATGACGGGTATATCCGCTATGCCTCCCCTCGCTCTTCCTTGGTCCGACCACTCACTGATCATGGCTAACTGGGAGGTTAAGTCTGATGACACGCTCCCACTCAGGGAATTTAGAATTGATAGGGCATGGTCAAGGCTCCCGGTAGAAACTTGGAATGCCCGCCTGGAGGACACTCAGCCTGAGAAGGGCTGTGATCCGGTGACTGCAGATGCTATAGTGAGGAACTGGCTGACCAATGCACTGGACCATGTGCTTCCCCTCAAGAAGATGCTTATTAGGGACAAGAGAATGGGGTCTGCCCCTTGGTATACCCCAGAGCTCAGAACCCTGAGACAGAACTGCAAACGCGCGGAGAGATTATGGAGAAGGTGCCCGGAGATAGATAGCAGGGAAAAATATCGCATGGAACTTAGAACATACAAACGTGCTATACGTACTGCTAAGGCCTCCTTCTATGGGGAGAGAGTAAATCACGCAGCGTCCTCATCTAGGGAAGCCTTCCTAGTGATGAAGGAGCTTCTTAAACCACCTGAGCCTACTCCTGTCTATGATAGACCACAGGAAAAATGTCTGGAATTAGCCACCTACTTCAAAAACAAAATTGACATTATTATTAGTTCTCTCCCCTCGGTCTTGGGAACATCGCCCCCTTCTGAGGACTTCAGCATGTCGGAGAATCAACTGATGGCATTTGGCCCTGTATCTACAGGTGAAGTACTGAAGGTCCTCGGGAACATGAAAAGCGGCTCACCTCGGGACCCAGTCCCGATGCGGTACCTTAAGCAGGCCGCCCTGGCGATAGGAGAGCCCTTGACCGATCTGATCAATCTCTCGTTCACTCAGGGGACAGTGCCACCTGACTGGAAAGGTGCGGTCGTCAAAGCGCTTCTGAAGAAGCCGGGCTTGGACCCGCAGAACTTGGCCAATTTCAGGCCCATCTCCTTATTACCAGGAGTTAGTAAGATGGCCGAGAGGCTGGCGAACCAGCGGTTATCAAACTTTCTTGAGGAGAATGGCCGGCTGAGGGACTCCCAGACGGGATTTCGACCAGGCCATGGAACGGACACGGCTCTGCTAGCAGTGGTAGAGGAGGCCAGAAGCACTTTGGATGCAGGGGGATCAGTGGCAGTGATCCTCCTGGACCTCAGTGCGGCCTTCGATACCGTCAACCATGGGGTCCTGATACAACGTCTAGCGGAGTCGGGTGTCTCAGGAGTGGCCCTGGAATGGTTGGCCTCCTTTTTGGAGGGGCGTACCTTCGAGGTTTGGGAAGGAAATGCTAAATCCCCTCCCCTCCCACTCCACTGCGGGGTGCCACAGGGCTCATCCCTTAGCCCCACGTTATTTAACGTGTATATGGCACCCCTGGAGGGTGTGGTGTCTCCGTTTGGCTTTAAGACCATAAGCTATGCGGATGACACCCAGCTAGTGGTGAGTCTTACACAGCTGGAGAAACAGCCTGAGACACTCCATGCATGCTTGAGAGATGTGTTTGATTGGATGTCCAGGTCATCGCTCAAACTGAACGGGTCAAAAACTGAGCTGATGATCTTGGGCCAGTCAAGTTTTGCCCTCTCGCCAAGCAGCTGGCCCAACTGCATGGGCACCCCGCCCGACCCAAAAAAGGAGATTAAGAGCCTGGGGGTCTGGCTGGAGCCGGACTTGTCCTTTAGGACACACGCCAAGAAGATCGCGGGCGTTTGTTATGGAATGCTCCGGTCGGCCCGTAAGGTTCTCCCCCTGTTACCAGAACTTTCCCGGAAGCTGTTAGTCCAAGGCTTAATCATCTCACGCCTGGACTACAGTAACGCGCTCTTTCTTGGAGCGCCAGAGTCAACGTTTAAGATCCTGCAACAAGTGCAGAACGCAGCAGCAAGGCTGCTGCGGAATGTTCCGGCCAGGCAGTCAGCCAGGCCGGCTTTAAAAGCACTCCATTGGCTCCCTGTCAAAGAGAGAGTTACCTTCAAGGCCCTGTGCATCGCCCACAAGAGCATACAGGGGAAAGGAGCAGCTATTCTGAAGGACATGATTCGCCCCTATAAGCCCACAAGAGCCTTACGCTCTGACAATAAACATTTCCTTCAGACTAAGAGAATCAGGAGAGCCGGCTCAGGGGGCAGGAGTTTTTCTATCCATACAGCGCTCGCCTGGAACTCCCTCCCATTCTCGCTGCGGTCCGAACCAAACCTTCTCAGATTCCGGAAACATCCAAAATATAAAACAATCCTTAAATTTTCTGTACAATCAGACTTAAAATATGAAATTCAGGTACAAGAAAAATAAATTGAATTAGCAGCAAATTATCAATATTATTTGAAAGAAGTTCATACGTGCAGACGCAGCAAAGAAAAAAAAATCTGCTAAAATATTAATGTTCAATTTGTAGAAAAACAAAAAAATTCAAAAAGTGCAATCTGGGAGGGGGTGTGGCTAGCGGCCCAAGGAAATGGTCGCTGCCTAGAGAGGCTCCGTGATCCACCTGGCATCCCCGCTGATCCGACAATTAAGCCGCTGCCGCAAATGCTTGAAAAGTAGTGGGTAGAGCGTCGGAAGTGGTTGGGCATCGGACACGCTTACCGTGGACCCCGAATAGTGGATTCCGGCGAGCCTGGGTTGATGTGAAGGGAAGCGGCCTGTGATGCAAACTGAAGCCAGTCTCTTGAGTGCGGCCGCAGCCGAGCAGCGTTGGGACAGTGAGACCCGGGCCCAGAGACAAGACCTGATGCGGCCAGAGGAGGTGGCCCACCAGTGAAAGCGAAGGTCAGTGACGGAGTTCGAAGTAATAACAGCAACCCTCTACAAGGACACGACTGCTCTTTAGAGCCAAGTACGTCAAAATAGAAGCAGATACCAAGCTTATGGCCGCCAAACTCAATGATTAAGAAGGCCGCTCGAGGAGAAATAATGTAAGAATTTTTGAAGTGCCTGAAGGGACATGGGGACCAGCGCTAGACCTGTTAATTGAAGACCTCATCAAGAACCGATTGTGGCCGCAAGGTCTGTCCTGCTACTTCAGGGTGGAAAGAGGTCATCGAGTTCTGGGAGGCAGACCCATACCGGGCCATCCCCCAGGCCCACACTTTCCCGCATTTTCAACTTCCGCGATTGCGATTTGATCCTTCAAATGGCTCGAGTCAGCCCCCCACTTTGTCTTGAGCACAGTACAGTAACATTCTTTCCGGACTACATGGCGACGGTGACAAAACAACGTTGCAGCTTCCTTGAAGTTAAAAAAGAGCTGAGAAACCGTGAACTCAAATACTCCATGCTATTCCCAGGGAAATTAAGATTTGAGGCTCAGGGAAAGACTTGGTTCTTTACGACACCTGAGGAGGTCAAAGAATGGCTGGATGGATGGCACCGGACCACGGGCTCTGGAAAGTCTGGTAAGAAATGTAATCAACACACACAGGAAGCGGCACCAGTAGAGTCAAAAGAGAGAAGATCAGAGGAGGGATCTGCGCTGGAAAGAGGTAATGAGTGAAGGGGCCCTCTCAGCCACTAGGTCTTAAGACTGAATACTCAACAGCATGACACGTAAGGGCGCGACTGAAGTTCATGTAGAGCTGCCTTGATGGACCTGCGCCCTGGGACTACAGCCCCGAATTCAGAGGACCACGCACATCCGTCGAGACGACCACAGTGAACAAAACAGAGTGTTAGACTAATATAAACTTTGCTCCACTTTGCACTTTTCGCACTACAGATTTATTGTGTAAACTAAGGATGAGTTTGCCAACACACTACACTGTAGGTAAGGGAATGTTCTGGAGTGGTCACTGGTCTGCTGTCCCACCCACACAGGTACCAGGGTATGAGAAATAAGCACACTGCGCAGTTGGGGTGGTGGGTAGTTCTAAGTCCGTCATGCAGGGAGGGGGGTGGGAAGGGGGTAGAATTACATGTTCCTTATTTATCTTATTTTGACTGTTTGAAACAAGTTCATGGTGCAAATTCAATGCTTCCACACAACGCTTCTGACATGATATCCTGCCTGCTCTCCTTCTATAATAACAATATATGACTCAAGAGGTAACACCGACTGACACGTCGACCACAACGTCAGAGACCCACACTGCTACTGGCCCACCTTTCTCAATTATCTCGTGGAAAGTCAATGGCCTCTGTGACAAAATAAAGAGAGGACTGGTTCTGCAATATTTTAAACGTCAGGTACCAGCGGTGGCCCTGATCCAAGAGTCGCACGTAGTGGGTTTAGCATGTAAGGCCCTCAACAGGTGGGGTTTCCTGATGGTGGCGCACTCCGAATTCACCTCAGGTTCACGAGGGGTGGGTATCTTGGTTCTAAAGCAATTTACGCTCATTTTCAACAGGGCATGGACAGACAACCAGGGGTGTTTCGCACACATTTAATGCCAATGGGAGGAACACACGTATAACATAGTATCTGTATAATTCCCGCCAGCTCTGCACTTAGTGGCACTCCCAGCCCTCAGCACCTTCTTACTTGCACTTCCACAGGGGGAATTTCTAATAGGTTGCGACTTTAACACCACATTAGATGACACTCTCGACCGCCAGCCCCCCAGGGACCGGCGCAGTGCAAACTCCTGGTAAGCCGCGTTCCTGGACGCACTTGGCCTCATAGATGTTTGGCGTTCATGAATTCCACAGGCACAGCAATACACCTTTCATTCTGGGGAGCACAACAGCCTCGCGAGAATAAATGACATACTTAGACTGGCAGGTGGTTTGGTGTAGCTAGAAGGGGTAACGCACCGACCCAGAGGTATCTACGATCACTCCCCTGTTTTGGTTAAATACTTGTCACATGTTCCAGGCCAGTGTCGTATATTCCCAATATACCCTGGATTTCTTAAAAAGCCTGGGATCTGGAAAGGTCTAACCAAAACCGCACAACAGTATTTCAGTGAAAATGAACACTCAGTAACAATTCTATGGGAAGTATATAACTCAGTACTGCGAGGCCAGGCAATTTCATTATTCGTGGGGGACAAAAAAGAAAAACAGAAACAAGTAGAGGCCCTCGAACAAGAAGTGAGCCAGGCTAAGGTCACACATTCCCAGAATCCTAATGAAACCAATGCCCATAAGTTAAAATTGAAAAAGGAGGAGTATAGGGACTACATGTGGGAGGACGCAAAAGCCAAGCTGTTAGCCACTCAGCATAAGGTTTACGAAGTCGGGAAAAAAGCGGGCAAGCTTCTAGCCTGGCTGGATAAGTGAGAACGAGCTAGTTGCTGGGTGGCACAGTTGCAATTAGACACCGGTGATACCACAACAGACCCACAGCAGATAGTAAACACAGTGGCACTCCACTATAAGAAGATATACATCCCAACGGCCACGGCCACACTCGAGGAGGGACTGGCATTTCTCAAATATATTCAGATTCCTATGCTTGCACCATATACCACCCAAGTACTTGAGGCAGATCTTACATCGGAAGAACTAGCAATGGCCATAGGTATCATAGGGAAAGCTCTGGGGCCTAATGGCATACCCATTGAACTGTACAAAAAATCTGCAGCCACACTCACACCACACATGCTTAACATGTATGATGTCAGCGTGGAGGCAGGAGAACTCTCAAGGGATCAGCGACTGGCGACAATAGTTGCTATTCATAAACCTGACAAGCCAGCGCAGGACTGCACGTCCTACCGACCAATACCACTGCTCAATGATGAGGTCAAAATACTGGCTAAAACATTGGCCATCAGATTGCAACCCCATCTTACAAAATTAGTGCATCCAGACCAATCTGGATTCATGCCGGGCTGAAACACTGCACTCAACCTACAAAAGCGTAATGGCCCGTATACCCACCATCCAAGAGGACGCTATCATCTTATCCTTGGACGCATGTATGGCCTTTGATATGGTTTAAGTGGCCTCTCCTCTACACCGTCCTTAAACATATGGGTTTCGGTCCCAAGTTTTGCACCTGGGTCCAGTTGTTATATGCCAAGCCTTAGGCACATGTAGTGGTAAACGGCTAAATCTCGGCTGACTTCCCTTTGGGGCATGAAACACAACAAGGCTGCCCCCATCACCGCTATTATTCACCCTAGTGCTTGTGCCACTGGCGGCCTGGATAAGGAGAGACCCAATCATTTGTGGGCTCCGTTGGACGGAGGTAGGGGAAGACCGCATCTCCCTGTATGCGGATGATGTTCTGCTCTACATGGCATCCCCCAGGCGCTCGCTCAGCAGACTCCTGGACATTTGTGAGGTATATGGTAGGTTCTCCGGATGCACTATTAATTGGGCTAAATCTCTTCTATATGTGCTAAGCGGCTCCCCGCCGCTCCCCGCCGCCATTACCGGTGGGTTGTACAGTACAGGTCATAGAGGGGAGTTTTAAATACCTAGGACTCTATATTACACCATGGCCTAAAAACCTCCTGGAACCCCGAAAAAGGCCCCGCCACAATACCAAACACTGGCAGTCTCTACGATTGATGCTGCTGGGAAGAACTGCACTCTTTAAGATAATGGCACTACCTAGATTTCCATACGCCCTGCAGAACACCCCGTTTCCAGTTCCCCCCACATATTTTAAGGCAATTGAAGTGGAAGTAAGTAACCTCCTTTGGGTTAGAAAACCAGCCAGCATAGCCATGCCCAAATTGGTTAAGAGATGGTATGACGCGGGATCGCCCTCCCAAATATACAAATATACTATTGTGCCTCCCAACTGATCGTGCTCAATCAGTTGCTCCATGCCCCTCGAGAGGAACTGGCATTCCACATTGATAGGTATGTCCTGGGGGAGGGAGGTATAATTAGAATGCTCTACAATAAATCCCGGAAGACACCCCTAATGGGACCAACAGCACATACAGTGTGAATATGGTTTATTGTGATAAAAAAGCTAGGCTGGGATTGTATCATAACACAATTGACTCCGCTCTGGAAAACACAAAGACTGGGTAGGCTCAGCAGAAGTAAAGGCTTCAAACAATGGGACTTAATTGGAATTTCAAGAGTTGGAGAACTTTGAAGTAAGGGAGAGGCCATTACCTTTACTCAGCTCCAAGATAAATATGAGAGGCCTCCATACGGAAATATTCTGTTAAACTCAGATCAAACATGCACTCAAGACGGCATCCCATCAGGCTCTGTACTCCCAGAGCCTCCCGATTAGAATATAGGCTCCTAATAAAATACATGGATAAAAAAGCCATTTCCCTAACTTATTATAAGAATGTCAACAAACAACCAGACCCCATCAAAACTCTTAGGGAAAAGGGGCAGGACGATGTGGGAGGGCTAGATGAGACAGATTGGCAGGAGGCACTTGCATCCCCACGGGAAGTGGGGATACCCTCCAAATTAAAGCTAGTACAGTTAAAGGTGCTCCATCAAATCTATTAAGCAAGAATAACCCTGCACAAGATAGAGAAGACTGATAGCCCACTCTGTTTAAGGATATGCGGGACACTTGGCACCTTTTACCTTACCCTGTGGGAATGCCCGGAGATAGCGACATATTTGGGTGAAATTATGCATACAATTACACAAGTTAGCGGAGCCACTGTCTCACCAGAGCCCAAGAGATGTTTCCTTAACATCTGGGAACCAACAGATCTCAACCACATGGCTCAAGACTGGGCAACGTTAGGTATGATGTTAGCCAAACGCAACATCGCCAAGCACTGGGAAGCGCAAGCTATTCCAACACATCGAGAATGGTGTAGCTATATGGATGGAGCCATCGTGGCAGAAAAGGCGGTATACACCCATAGAGGGTGCCCTAAGAAGTAGAAACGGGTATGGCGAAAGTGGAACAACTTTAGAGGGAATATTTGTGCTCCTGTAGTACGTTTCTTTAGTTTATGAAGATCCAAATAAATGAAATAAACCAGTTGGAGAATAAATAAGTAAGTTTTATTCTCAAGTAAGTGACCCACAACTGATCACATCGCTTTCCAGTATTCATCTGAGTACTTTTAATGAACTTTCTGGAATACATATGAGTCATACAGAACATTAGGAATCTTACACTCCTTAAAGATATATTACATAACATTCACATTGTATTAATATGTCTACATACTACACATCCCCCTTTTTATCAGGAGGATAAATACAATTTACAACTAAAGAAATAAAAATTATATGAAGATGAAAAATATATGCAAAAGCAATACCTCTCATGGAATAAGTAAAATACAGAAATATACAGATCAATACATTAATTCATGACATAATCACAAATGCGGAGTGGTGCTGACTTAACCCTTGCAATGTCATTCATTCTACCCCTATCATCTCCTCCTTTATGAGAAGTTAGTGAATGTGAAACAGAATGAGAAGAAATCAGATTTGAATCACCTTCACCAGATGATGAAGTAGAACCCATAGGAAGATCAGAGTGACAATTGGGATCTTGACTGTTAGGTAAAATAATGTTGTCACCAACACCGGCTGAGGGACTCCCAGACGGGATTTCGACCAGGCCATGGAACGGACACGGCTCTGCTAGCAGTGGTAGAGGAGGCCAGAAGCACTTTGGATGCAGGGGGATCAGTGGCAGTGATCCTCCTGGACCTCAGTGCGGCCTTCGATACCGTCAACCATGGGGTCCTGATACAACGTCTAGCGGAGTCGGGTGTCTCAGGAGTGGCCCTGGAATGGTTGGCCTCCTTTTTGGAGGGGCGTACCTTCGAGGTTTGGGAAGGAAATGCTAAATCCCCTCCCCTCCCACTCCACTGCGGGGTGCCACAGGGCTCATCCCTTAGCCCCACGTTATTTAACGTGTATATGGCACCCCTGGAGGGTGTGGTGTCTCCGTTTGGCTTTAAGACCATAAGCTATGCGGATGACACCCAGCTAGTGGTGAGTCTTACACAGCTGGAGAAACAGCCTGAGACACTCCATGCATGCTTGAGAGATGTGTTTGATTGGATGTCCAGGTCATCGCTCAAACTGAACGGGTCAAAAACTGAGCTGATGATCTTGGGCCAGTCAAGTTTTGCCCTCTCGCCAAGCAGCTGGCCCAACTGCATGGGCACCCCGCCCGACCCAAAAAAGGAGATTAAGAGCCTGGGGGTCTGGCTGGAGCCGGACTTGTCCTTTAGGACACACGCCAAGAAGATCGCGGGCGTTTGTTATGGAATGCTCCGGTCGGCCCGTAAGGTTCTCCCCCTGTTACCAGAACTTTCCCGGAAGCTGTTAGTCCAAGGCTTAATCATCTCACGCCTGGACTACAGTAACGCGCTCTTTCTTGGAGCGCCAGAGTCAACGTTTAAGATCCTGCAACAAGTGCAGAACGCAGCAGCAAGGCTGCTGCGGAATGTTCCGGCCAGGCAGTCAGCCAGGCCGGCTTTAAAAGCACTCCATTGGCTCCCTGTCAAAGAGAGAGTTACCTTCAAGGCCCTGTGCATCGCCCACAAGAGCATACAGGGGAAAGGACCAGCTATTCTGAAGGACATGATTCGCCCCTATAAGCCCACAAGAGCCTTACACTCTGACAATAAACATTTCCTTCAGACTAAGAGAATCAGGAGAGCCCGCTCAGGGGGCAGGAGTTTTTCTATCCATACAGCGCTCGCCTGGAACTCCCTCCCATTCTCGCTGCGGTCCGAACCAAACCTTCTCAGATTCCGGAAACATCTGAAAACGTATCTTTTCCCAGAATAACTGCAGCTCCTCTGTTTCCTATTAGTAAGCCTGCTCTTGGTTTCTTTAAGCGCTGGGATGCCCTAGGGTAACCGTGCGCGGTACAAAATTCAATAATAATAATAATAATAATCACCCTTGGTACCTTTCAAGTTAATAAAGTTAATAAATCCTCCACATCTAACCTTCCTGAAAAGATATGTGCGCTAACCTCACACCCAGATCATTCTGCAAAAAAGCTTAAGCCATTGTTTCCACTCTGGGGGCAGTTTCACCACCTCAGTTGTGGAAGGACTGGCTGGGCCTCCTGTCATCAGGCTAATGTAAATTAGTCGATTAGAGGTTCAAGCAGACAACGTCTAACTTTTTAAAACTCATATTTTCTAAGTATTTAATAAAGGTCCAGCTTCACCACTGAATTTGATTTGTAATAAACATTAAAAATAGTATTTAAATTGTGCCAGTAGCTTGGCCCAAACCAGAGTTAGCAGACTCATGCTTTTATTCTGTACTTTGGTAAAACTTTCTTTATTGTCTCTGTTTAATAATCTATCTTCATTCGACCACATACGATTTGTGGGACCTCCAATGCCCAAAATATAAAACAATCCTTACATTTTCTGTACAATCAGACTTAAAATATGAAATTCAGGTACAAGAAAAATAAATTGAATTAGCAGCAAATTATCAATATTATTTGAAAGAAGTTCATACGTGCAGACGCAGCAAAGAAAAAAAAATCAGCTAAAATATTAATGTTCAATTTGTAGAAAAACAAAAAAATTCAAAAAGTGCAATCTGGGAGGGGGTGTGGCTAGCGGCCCAAGGAAATGGTCGCTGCCTAGAGAGGCTCCGTGATCCACCTGGCATCCCCGCTGATCCGACAATTAAGCCGCTGCCGCAAATGCTTGAAAAGTAGTGGGTAGAGCGTCGGAAGTGGTTGGGCATCGGACACGCTTACCGTGGACCCCGAATAGTGGATTCCGGCGAGCCTGCGTTGATGTGAAGGGAAGCGGCCTGTGATGCAAACTGAAGCCAGTCTCTTGAGTGCGGCCGCAGCCGAGCAGCGTTGGGACAGTGAGACCCGGGCCCAGAGACAAGACCTGATGCGGCCAGAGGAGGTGGCCCACCAGTGAAAGCGAAGGTCAGTGACGGAGTTCGAAGTAATAACAGCAACCCTCTACAAGGACACGACTGCTCTTTAGAGCCAAGTACGTCAAAATAGAAGCAGATACCAAGCTTATGGCCGCCAAACTCAATGATTAAGAAGGCCGCTCGAGGAGAAATAATGTAAGAATTTTTGAAGTGCCTGAAGGGACATGGGGACCAGCGCTAGACCTGTTAATTGAAGACCTCATCAAGAACCGATTGTGGCCGCAAGGTCTGTCCTGCTACTTCAGGGTGGAAAGAGGTCATCGAGTTCTGGGAGGCAGACCCATACCGGGCCATCCCCCAGGCCCACACTTTCCCGCATTTTCAACTTCCGCGATTGCGATTTGATCCTTCAAATGGCTCGAGTCAGCCCCCCACTTTGTCTTGAGCACAGTACAGTAACATTCTTTCCGGACTACATGGCGACGGTGACAAAACAACGTTGCAGCTTACTTGAAGTTAAAAAAGAGCTGAGAAACCATGAACTCAAATACTCCATGCTATTCCCAGGGAAATTAAGATTTGAGGCTCAGGGAAAGACTTGGTTCTTTACGACACCTGAGGAGGTCAAAGAATGGCTGGATGGATGGCACCGGACCACGGGCTCTGGAAAGTCTGGTAAGAAATGTAATCAACACACACAGGAAGCGGCACCAGTAGAGTCAAAAGAGAGAAGATCAGAGGAGGGATCTGCGCTGGAAAGAGGTAATGAGTGAAGGGGCCCTCTCAGCCACTAGGTCTTAAGACTGAATACTCAACAGCATGACACGTAAGGGCGCGACTGAAGTTCATGTAGAGCTGCCTTGATGGACCTGCGCCCTGGGACTACAGCCCCGAATTCAGAGGACCACGCACATCCGTCGAGACGACCACAGTGAACAAAACAGAGTGTTAGACTAATATAAACTTTGCTCCACTTTGCACTTTTCGCACTACAGATTTATTGTGTAAACTAAGGATGAGTTTGCCAACACACTACACTGTAGGTAAGGGAATGTTCTGGAGTGGTCACTGGTCTGCTGTCCCACCCACACAGGTACCAGGGTATGAGAAATAAGCACACTGCGCAGTTGGGGTGGTGGGTAGTTCTAAGTCCGTCATGCAGGGAGGGGGGTGGGAAGGGGGTAGAATTACATGTTCCTTATTTATCTTATTTTGACTGTTTGAAACAAGTTCATGGTGCAAATTCAATGCTTCCACACAACGCTTCTGACATGATATCCTTCCTGCTCTCCTTCTATAATAACAATATATGACTCAAGAGGTAACACCGACTGACACGTCGACCACAACGTCAGAGACCCACACTGCTACTGGCCCACCTTTCTCAATTATCTCGTGGAAAGTCAATGGCCTCTGTGACAAAATAAAGAGAGGACTGGTTCTGCAATATTTTAAACGTCAGGTACCAGCGGTGGCCCTGATCCAAGAGTCGCACGTAGTGGGTTTAGCATGTAAGGCCCTCAACAGGTGGGGTTTCCTGATGGTGGCGCACTCCGAATTCACCTCAGGTTCACGAGGGGTGGGTATCTTGGTTCTAAAGCAATTTACGCTAATTTTCAACAGGGCATGGACAGACAACCAGGGGTGTTTCGCACACATTTAATGCCAATGGGAGGAACACACGTATAACATAGTATCTGTATAATTCCCGCCAGCTCTGCACTTAGTGGCACTCCCAGCCCTCAGCACCTTCTTACTTGCACTTCCACAGGGGGAATTTCTAATAGGTTGCGACTTTAACACCACATTAGATGACACTCTCGACCGCCAGCCCCCCAGGGACCGGCGCAGTGCAAACTCCTGGTAAGCCGCGTTCCTGGACGCACTTGGCCTCATAGATGTTTGGCGTTCATGAATTCCACAGGCACAGCAATACACCTTTCATTCTGGGGAGCACAACAGCCTCGCGAGAATAAATGACATACTTAGACTGGCAGGTGGTTTGGTGTAGCTAGAAGGGGTAACGCACCGACCCAGAGGTATCTACGATCACTCCCCTGTTTTGGTTAAATACTTGTCACATGTTCCAGGCCAGTGTCGTATATTCCCAATATACCCTGGATTTCTTAAAAAGCCTGGGATCTGGAAAGGTCTAACCAAAACCGCACAACAGTATTTCAGTGAAAATGAACACTCAGTAACAATTCTATGGGAAGTATATAACTCAGTACTGCGAGGCCAGGCAATTTCATTATTCGTGGGGCACAAAAAAGAAAAACAGAAAAAAGTAGAGGCCCTCGAACAAGAAGTGAGCCAGGCTAAGGTCACACATTCCCAGAATCCTAATGAAACCAATGCCCATAAGTTAAAATTGAAAAAGGAGGAGTATAGGGACTACATGTGGGAGGACGCAAAAGCCAAGCTGTTAGCCACTCAGCATAAGGTTTACGAAGTCGGGAAAAAAGCGGGCAAGCTTCTAGCCTGGATGGATAAGTGAGAACGAGCTAGTTGCTGGGTGGCACAGTTGCAATTAGACACCGGTGATACCACAACAGACCCACAGCAGATAGTAAACACAGTGGCACTCCACTATAAGAAGATATACATCCCAACGGCCACGGCCACACTCGAGGAGGGACTGGCATTTCTCAAATATATTCAGATTCCTATGCTTGCACCATATACCACCCAAGTACTTGAGGCAGATCTTACATCGGAAGAACTAGCAATGGCCATAGGTATCATAGGGAAAGCTCTGGGGCCTAATGGCATACCCATTGAACTGTACAAAAAATCTGCAGCCACACTCACACCACACATGCTTAACATGTATGATGTCAGCGTGGAGGCAGGAGAACTCTCAAGGGATCAGCGACTGGCGACAATAGTTGCTATTCATAAACCTGACAAGCCAGCGCAGGACTGCACGTCCTACCGACCAATACCACTGCTCAATGATGAGGTCAAAATACTGGCTAAAACATTGGCCATCAGATTGCAACCCCATCTTACAAAATTAGTGCATCCAGACCAATCTGGATTCATGCCGGGCTGAAACACTGCACTCAACCTACAAAAGCGTAATGGCCCGTATACCCACCATCCAAGAGGACGCTATCATCTTATCCTTGGACGCATGTATGGCCTTTGATATGGTTTAAGTGGCCTCTCCTCTACACCGTCCTTAAACATATGGGTTTCGGTCCCAAGTTTTGCACCTGGGTCCAGTTGTTATATGCCAAGCCTTAGGCACATGTAGTGGTAAACGGCTAAATCTCGGCTGACTTCCCTTTGGGGCATGAAACACAACAAGGCTGCCCCCATCACCGCTATTATTCACCCTAGTGCTTGTGCCACTGGCGGCCTGGATAAGGAGAGACCCAATCATTTGTGGGCTCCGTTGGACGGAGGTAGGGGAAGACCGCATCTCCCTGTATGCGGATGATGTTCTGCTCTACATGGCATCCCCCAGGCGCTCGCTCAGCAGACTCCTGGACATTTGTGAGGTATATGGTAGGTTCTCCGGATGCACTATTAATTGGGCTAAATCTCTTCTATATGTGCTAAGCGGCTCCCCGCCGCTCCCCGCCGCCATTACCGGTGGGTTGTACAGTACAGGTCATAGAGGGGAGTTTTAAATACCTAGGACTCTATATTACACCATGGCCTAAAAACCTCCTGGAACCCCGAAAAAGGCCCCGCCACAATACCAAACACTGGCAGTCTCTACGATTGATGCTGCTGGGAAGAACTGCACTCTTTAAGATAATGGCACTACCTAGATTTCCATACGCCCTGCAGAACACCCCGTTTCCAGTTCCCCCCACATATTTTAAGGCAATTGAAGTGGAAGTAAGTAACCTCCTTTGGGTTAGAAAACCAGCCAGCATAGCCATGCCCAAATTGGTTAAGAGATGGTATGACGCGGGATCGCCCTCCCAAATATACAAATATACTATTGTGCCTCCCAACTGATCGTGCTCAATCAGTTGCTCCATGCCCCTCGAGAGGAACTGGCATTCCACATTGATAGGTATGTCCTGGGGGAGGGAGGTGTAATTAGAATGCTCTACAATAAATCCCGGAAGACACCCCTAATGGGACCAACAGCACATACAGTGTGAATATGGTTTATTGTGATAAAAAAGCTAGGCTGGGATTGTATCATAACACAATTGACTCCGCTCTGGAAAACACAAAGACTGGGTAGGCTCAGCAGAAGTAAAGGCTTCAAACAATGGGACTTAATTGGAATTTCAAGAGTTGGAGAACTTTGAAGTAAGGGAGAGGCCATTACCTTTACTCAGCTCCAAGATAAATATGAGAGGCCTCCATACGGAAATATTCTGTTAAACTCAGATCAAACATGCACTCAAGACGGCATCCCATCAGGCTCTGTACTCCCAGAGCCTCCCGATTAGAATATAGGCTCCTAATAAAATACATGGATAAAAAAGCCATTTCCCTAACTTATCATAAGAATGTCAACAAACAACCAGACCCCATCAAAACTCTTAGGGAAAAGGGGCAGGACGATGTGGGAGGGCTAGATGAGACAGATTGGCAGGAGGCACTTGCATCCCCACGGGAAGTGGGGATACCCTCCAAATTAAAGCTAGTACAGTTAAAGGTGCTCCATCAAATCTATTAAGCAAGAATAACCCTGCACAAGATAGAGAAGACTGATAGCCCACTCTGTTTAAGGATATGCGGGACACTTGGCACCTTTTACCTTACCCTGTGGGAATGCCCGGAGATAGCGACATATTTGGGTGAAATTATGCATACAATTACACAAGTTAGCGGAGCCACTGTCTCACCAGAGCCCAAGAGATGTTTCCTTAACATCTGGGAACCAACAGATCTCAACCACATGGCTCAAGACTGGGCAACGTTAGGTATGATGTTAGCCAAACGCAACATCGCCAAGCACTGGGAAGCACAAGCTATTCCAACACATCGAGAATGGTGTAGCTATATGGATGGAGCCATCGTGGCAGAAAAGGCGGTATACACCCATAGAGGGTGCCCTAAGAAGTAGAAACGGGTATGGCGAAAGTGGAACAACTTTAGAGGGAATATTTGTGCTCCTGTAGTACGTTTCTTTAGTTTATGAAGATCCAAATAAATGAAATAAACCAGTTGGAGAATAAATAAGTAAGTTTTATTCTCAAGTAAGTGACCCACAACTGATCACATCGCTTTCCAGTATTCATCTGAGTACTTTTAATGAACTTTCTGGAATACATATGAGTCATACAGAACATTAGGAATCTTACACTCCTTAAAGATATATTACATAACATTCACATTGTATTAATATGTCTACATACTACACATCCCCCTTTTTATCAGGAGGATAAATACAATTTACAACTAAAGAAATAAAAATTATATGAAGATGAAAAATATATGCAAAAGCAATACCTCTCATGGAATAAGTAAAATACAGAAATATACAGATCAATACATTAATTCATGACATAATCACAAATGCGGAGTGGTGCTGACTTAACCCTTGCAATGTCATTCATTCTACCCCTATCATCTCCTCCTTTATGAGAAGTTAGTGAATGTGAAACAGAATGAGAAGAAATCAGATTTGAATCACCTTCACCAGATGATGAAGTAGAACCCATAGGAAGATCAGAGTGACAATTGGGATCTTGACTGTTAGGTAAAATAATGTTGTCACCAACACCAAACCAATCTGAATTAGAATTATTAAAAACATTAGTATCATGCTTGTTTTCACAAATTATGCCAGATTGTTTATTGGTTATTTTAATAAGAGCATTTTTGTTCCACCAACCTCTGTCCTGCAGAAGCACTGCCATGCGCAAAACTCTTATGACTTGAACAGGAAAAGAAAATCTAGATTGATCTTTAGAAACTTTTACAGGTTTTCTGATCATAACCCAATTACCTGGAAATAATGGTTTGTCAGTAACATGCATGCATTTATCATAATCATGTTTGTAACTCTCTTGGTTTTTTTTTACATAATCTCTAACTTTGTTTAAATCAACATAGGTGTGAGATGAGTTCTCTAGTAACCATGCAGGATTAAGTTTAGAAGTTGGTGTACGACCTCTCAACAAAATAAAAGGTGACACACCTGTGGTGCTATGAGGTGTACAATTGTAGTTCCAAACTTTGTGAAACAAAAACGACGGAATATTTAATCCACTAGCTACAGCTGTTTTTACAGCATCTTTTAACAAACGGGTTGCACGTTCAACAAGTTCATTTGAAAATGGGCTGTACAAAGGAACTGAAGTATGTTTGACATCTAATTTGTTTAAAAATGAGTTAACATCATGAGCAGTAAAATGTGAGCCATTATCAGTTATTAGCTCATCAGGTGTACCTTCAGTGTAGAATAGACGCTGTAAAAATAAAATAACGGAATTGGCATCTGCACTTTTGACAAAAGCAAAATAAATCCATTTTGAGAAATAATCAACAGCAACAATTAAATATTTCTTGTCTGAATTGAAAACTGAAAGGGGACCAGAAAAATCCAGTCCAATTTTTTTCCAAGCTCTACTAGGCCACTCAACAGGACAAAGAGGCGAATTAGATGACTTCCAGTGTTTGTCTGAATAAAGACATTGAGGACACTGGTTAATATGTGTTTTGACCTGATTATCTATACCAGGCCACTAATAAGTTTGCTTAATTTTGTTCACAGTAGCAGTGGTACCTGGATGCCCCTCATGGGCTAAAGAAATTATATAGTCTCTATTGCCTCTAGGTGGAATACATTTATCCTGGCACAGTAAAATGTTATTAGAAAATGATAATTCAGTAGCACATTCTGCAAACATTCATCCTCCTCAAACTTGCAGACCCATTCTTCTTGTGTAATTTTATAATTTTGTACAACATCTTCAATTGAGAACACGCATTCAATGTCATCTTCTGAATTAACAAACTCCTGAATAGGAAGAGGAATACGTGACAGGCAGTCTGCCCGAACATTTTTGCCACCCGGAAGATATTTAATATCAAAATTAAATTCTTGAAGTCTGGCCAATAATCTGACAAGTCAAGAAGATGCTTTATTAGAAGAACTGTCACTTAGCATGTACATTAAGGGTTTATGATCAGTATATTACTGAAAAGTTGTTCCCCAAATGTACATGCAAAACTTCTCTACAGACCAGGTGCAGGCCAAAGCTTCACGCTCGATGGTGCTATACTTGAGTTCAGCAGATGTCAATGAGCGAGAAGCAAATGCAATTGTGCATTCTTGTCCATTAATCATCTGATTGAGAACAGCACCAAGGGCTAGATGTAGGTAATTCTAATTTACTGACTCATAAATACCGAATTTTACCGAATCGGTATTTATGAATCTGTAAATTAGAAGGAGAGAGATATAGGTGAATTTATTTTTTGAAATACCGAATCTGTAAAAATCGGTATTTACCGATTCGGTAATGCCCATTGATTCCTATGGGCCTTGAAGCCCATAGGAATCAATGAGCAATACCGAATCGGTATTTACCGATTCGGTAAATACCGAATCCTGCAAGGGTGCAGGGGGTGTCACTTTGACACCCTCTAGCACCCTGAATACAGGCACGTGTAACATGTGGCACACATACATGCCCTAAGGGCATGTCTGTGTGTCACATTGCACAGGTGTGCATGCACAGATGTGCATGCACACCTGTATTCGGTATTTTACCACCCAATAGGATTGGGTGGTAAAATACCGACTCTTAAGGGCCTGTGGCATTCTTTAGAGTGCCACCTACATCTCATTTACAGAATCGGTAAATTTACCAATTCGGTATTTTACCAATTCTGTATATTTACCGAATCAGTAAATTTACCGATTCTGTAAATGACATGCCCCCTACATGCCAAATCCTAAATACCGGTCGGTAACGGCCGAAATTGGCCGTTACCGACCGGTATTTGGGCTCCTACATCTGGCCCCAAGTCCTTTAGCACTAGCGTCCACCGTTATTATGCTTTGAACCCCATATGTGAAAGGTTTTACAGCTGGAGCATTGATAGTTAATTCCTTGACAGAAGTGAAAGCATCTTGTGTTTCAGAAGACCACTCAAATTTAGCATGTTTCTTCAACAGGTTCCTTACAGGTTGAACAACTAGAGCATACCCCTTAACAAATCAAGCATATTATTCACTCAACCCAAGGAATGCTCTTAAAGCATCTTTGTCCGAAAGGGAAGGCACATTTTTTATGGCATCCAGTAACGAGGTTTTAGGTTTAATACCCTCACTAGATAAATTGTGACCTAAATAATCTACATCCTGAGCCAGAAAGTTGCATTTTTTAATATTGACTGTCAAACCCTGAGTTTGTAAAATACTCAAAACTTTCTCAACTAAAATATATTGTTGTTCCAATGTTTCTGAATGAACCAAAATATCGTCTTGGAAAGCCTGAATACCTGAACAATTATCAAAAATTTTGTCCATCAGCCTTTGAAATAAACTAGCTGCCGATGCTAATCCAAAAGGAAGTCTTTTGTACATATAAACGCCAAATGGTGTCACAAAAGTGGTTAGGGGTTGTGATTTTGCAGATAAAGGAATCTGGTGATAGGCCGACCGTTAGTCAACGGTAGAAAAGAATTTGCAGCGACCCATTTTAGCAAGCATATCATGAATTTTAGGCAACGGATGAGCATCAATGACAATAATGCGATTTAAAACTATTAAGTCTGCACATAGACAAATATCACCAGAATGTTTACGAGCTACAATGGCAGCCGAAACCCATTCAGATGATTCAACTAGACAGATTATGTCTTGAGAACATAATTGGTCAAGATGTTTCTTAAGGTCATCCTTGACTGAAAGGGGTACAGCGCGTACTTTCTGAATTACGGGAACAACTTTCTATTTTGTGGTGTGTTCAAAGTCTTTGACTAAACCAATATCATGACTAAATACGGCTTTGTATTTATCAAATAATTTGCATAGTGTTGAGTCCTGTGTATTGTTTTCACAAATAGATAATACTGGTAAATCTCCAAGAACAACAGGTTCCGGATGACCAGGGTTCAATATTATACCCAAACCAGCCTGATCTCGCCATCCCAAAATTCAGCGCAACATAAATCTTAATGTGAATGACTCTACCTTTGAAATCAATAGTATCAGAAAAATATCCACGCATGATTATATTGTATTCGCCAAATGCCTTGGGGTTAACATCAGAAGGAAGTAACTTTTGTGTTAGGCCACAAGTTATTAAACGTTTATACATCTAAAATAGTGATTGGCGAACCCGAATCAGCCATGACATCAATTGCAATTGGACCTATAAGCATTTTACAATTAGGTCCTTTAACCTTATTACCATCAAGTGAATTAATGTGAATAGATAAAGAAGCAACATTAAGTGCATCACAAATTTCATCTTCAGTGTAAATAAGATTAACTTTGACTTTTTCTTTTGGTACCCTACACACAGAGAAGAAATGCCCAATTCTTTTACAATTATTACATCTTTTACCTTGAGCCGGACAATTTGGATTGTTGCAGACATGGAATTTGGAGCCACACCTGTGACAGAAAAAGTTAGGTTTGCAATCAAAAGTTTTCTTATCTTTAGTGTGAGTGGTGACAGCATTCACATTGGCATCACAAACATTATCTTAAGTTACACTCATTACATTAGTATCTGAATTTGTATTAGAAGACTCAGCTAAAAAAAATTGACAATGTGACTGAACATTCAATACTCTTTGCAATAACAATGACTTCATCTAACGTAGGATTTTTGCAAGTTAGTATACGTTCTTGAATTTTTTTGTGAAAACAGTTAAACACCAACTGATCTCGAAGTGCATTATCAAGGTAAGATCCAAATTCACATTTAGTGGCAAGAACTTGTAAAGTTGCCAAATAATCTTCAATGGACTCTTCAGGCAATTGTTTCCGTTTTACAAAAACAGGATGTTCGACCATAATGGACGACTCATCTTTGTATTGTGTACCTACGCGAGCCAATGCTTCACAATAAACGTTCCAACAGTCATCAGAAGATGGATTTTGAACTACAGGTAAGCTGTCCTAAAGTTGGTGTTGTCCCGCATCTACTAAATGATTAAATACAATACCCTCTTCCTAGAAGCATCAATAGCCTCCAAATAGTTAGTAAAAACCCTCAACCATTTGTGCCATGGAGTAGGTGGCTTACCAGGAATCTTCAAAAAACACGGAGGAGGCAAAATGCTATTATTCAAACTTGCCATAAAAAAAGAAAAACAATAGTTATAGTATAATAATAATAAACCAAACAATGTTTTCTTCTTAAATATCCAATGTTTAAATCCTGTAAATATATTTATTGATAAATTACCAGTCAAGTAGCAGTCGATGAGAGTGAAAATAATCCAACGTTTTGCTCAGAACAATTGACGAGCTGAAGAAAGCTTGCCGATTAAATACTGAAGAAGTCGCATCAATCGCTGCGCTGTAACTGAGGAATACTGAAGAATACAGCGCATATCACATTAATGCTTATGTGATGCTTCCCAATCAAACAAAATGGCCGCTGAGGCGTAGTTAAGAAATTACTTGTCAGACGTTATTAAATCAGCATGCAAGACACAACGTCATCGCTCTGCATGGACAATGGTAGATATGAACAGAAGAGAAGCATGCGCTTAGAATGAACGCACAAGTCAAAAACAAGCAGCGACTATGGGACGCCAAAGCATTGGGACATTTGAGACGTAGTAAGGGTTTTACACAATGGGACAATATTGGAATATCCACGGTGGGCGACTTGTGGGACAAGGGGACAGTGGTTCCATTCACTCAACTCCAGCAACAATATGACCTAGGTCCGAATGAAACTTCTAGATACGTACAAGTCAGACACGCCCTATTGACAGCAATCCCGGCAGACACCGAGGTCCCTGAGGCCTCCCCGCTGGAGGATCGACTACTCACAGATTATATGCAGCACAGCGCCACATCCCTCACATATCGGAAGCTGATCAACAACCTCCCAGACCCCACACTGAAATTGCGGGAGAAGTGGACAGGCGAAATAGGCAATATGGATGACTCTGAGTGGAATGAGGCGCTGGCGTCCCCGAGGGAGGTGGGGATATCGGCCAAGTTCCGACTAGTTTAGCTTAAAATCTTACATAGGATATATTACACCAGAACCACATTACACAAGCTGCAACGGGCACAAGATCCCTACTGTTTCCGCGGGTGTTAGGAGGAGGGCACATTTCTGCACACCATTTGGGACTGCCCATTAGTGAGAGATAATTGGAGACAGTTAATGCATACTATATCACAAACACTGAAGATCTCTATACTACCTGAACCGCACACGTGTATCTTGAACATATGGGACCCGAACTATCTTTCCCGCTATGGTCAAACATGGGGTACACTGGGCCTTATGGTTGCCAAGAGAGACATAGCGCAGAAGTGGGGTGCGGCAGATCTACCCACACTGGCGCACTGGTGTAGGAATATGGATATGCTGATGATTACGGAGTGCGCGGTATACATGGTCAGGGCTAGCCCCCGTAAATGGAATACGATCTGGACTCACTGTAATGTCTTAAGAGGGGACTTGTGCGATCCACTGCCTGAGGATGATAATGTCAGCTCTGACGAGGAGAGTGATGTAGAATGACGTAGAAGGGCTAATGGCAACACAATTAGAAGTGACAGGGCCAAATTACGATATATGAGATGGTTGTGATGTATCGTTCGCACTGTATGCATAGTGTCAAAAAACAGATTAGCTGTGTAATGATACCGTCAGAAAATGACTCTCCTTTTGCAATGCCAATGTACGTGTTTGGTTGTTGTTGATGATAAAACAATAAAAACTGTTTAAAAAAAAAAAAAACAAGCAGCGAATTTTGACAACGGTAAGTTAGATCGTTGTAGTTCTAAAGGTGCAAATCCAAGCGTGCCATATAAAGTATAAGCAGCCTTTAGGATTAAGAACAAAGTCAGATAGATTACTCACGAATCCACGGTTTTTGGAAAGGACACTGAGTATAAATCCAAAATGGCAAAACAAGGTAGCAGGGTCGGTGGGTTAGTCTGTAAATAGCAGTATTTTCTTCATTGTAATAAATCCACAAAAATATTGCCCCCAAATTATGTAGTAAGTTTCTTTATTTGGTGAAGATCCAAATAAATGAAATAAACCAGTTGGAGAATAAATAAGTATGTTTTATTCTTAAGTAAGTGACCCACAACTGATCACATCGCTTTCCAGTATTCATCTGAGTACTTTTAATGAACGTTCTGGAAAACATGTGAGTCATACAGAACATTAAGAATCTTACACTCCTTAAAGACATATTACGTAACATTCACATTGTATTAATGTACATACTACAGCTCCACCTCTTGATGTGTCAGCAACGGACATCAGTGAATAAAGGATGTGAACGGTGTTATTCACTTAATTGTAATTTCAATGTAATAATTGTGTGCCCCTCCGGAAGAGGCGAATTGTGATGTGAAGCATGTTTGAATAAGCATTATTCTGTAACCAAACTATTGTAAGTTACGCATATACATAATACCCTGGTCTATAAACTAGGGGAAGTATACACCTGGGCAGAGGTGTGCACCCAGAGACACAGAAACCAACCCAATACCCAACAAACAGATATGTCTTCATCAGGGAGTGAAACAGACAGATCTCAACAGCGGGGCACACAGAGGAAAACACCAGACACGACTGAAACATCAGGAACCACCTCAGAGGAAAATGTAGAACAATCAACCTCAGGCCAGCCTTTTTTAAAAATGGGCCTGTCAGAAAGAGAAGACCCAGGAGGGCAAAGAGAAAAAGAGCATCCAAATACAAGAAGCACAGTTATTCCGAAGAAAGACAAGAAGAAGACAGTCAAAGAAACTTAGTAATAAATATGTCTGATTACAGATTAACACCATTAGAAATCAATTTACTACAAAAAGGCACATCGTTTGTCCCAACATCAGACACCAACCCATTGGAATTAGAAGTGAGTTTATACAAACTCATGAGAAAATTACGTCTAAGAAATTTCTTTGATAATGTCATCCCAGACCAACCTTTGAGAGAACCAGATGAACTACGAGGATTGAAAATGAGAAGTACCTATATGGCCCCTTCGAGCCACAAAACATTGGACCTATTTGAGACATTGGTTAGACAAGACATATTCAATATAAATTGCAATACTCGGTCAAAAAAGAACATCACACAAAAAGAATTTGATACATTAAGACAATTAGCGAACAACCCAAACATCGTCTGTCAAAAGGCGGACAAAGGGGGAGCATTGGTCATAATCAACAGATCCCAATATGAAACTCATGTGGAAGAACACATCACAGATAACACCACCTACATGAGATTAAAGGGCAATCCGACCAGAGAATTCACCAATCTACTGAAAGACTTGGTCACCAAGGCTTATGAAAATGGGATCATCAAAGAAAAAAACAAGAATTTCCTCATTAAACAATACGCCAAAAGCCCCACTCTTTATATGGTTCCCAAAATCCATAAAAATGAAGTGGACCCGCCCTACAGACCAATTGTTTCGACTTGTGGAAGTGTCCATGAACCTGTGGGCAAATTCATAGATAAATACTTGCAGCCAAGTGTGAAAAAAATAAGATCATACATTAAAGACACAACCGATTTCCTCTTGAAGATCAAAGAAATACAATCAGACTCATGGGAGAACATAATACTTTGCACGGCGGATGTTAAATCTTTATACACCTCCATTCCGTACTCAATGGGATTGGAAGCAATGGAACATACATTGTTACACACAGATTTGGAAACTTCAATGCAGATATTTCTAATGGAACTAATACATTACACTCTGTATCAGAGTTATTTCAAATGGCAGAATGAGTGGTATCTACAGCTCACGGGAACATCTATGGGCAATTGTACAGCACCAGCCTATGTAAACCTGGTGATGCAGAGGTTCGAGGAACAACACATTCTATCAAACCCACAGTGGAAGAATCAAATTAAAGCATATCACCGATACATAGATGATATATTCCTGGTATGGGCAGGAAGAGAAGATCAAGCTAAAATAATGCTAGAAGCCTAGAATTCAATAGATGAACGCATCAAATTCACAAGTGAAACATCTAAGAATGAAATTACATTTTTAGTCTTTCTGATTACAAGAACTAATGAAGGTCTGGAAACAGACATTTATCGCAAAAGAACGGACAGAAACAACACCCTGCATTTTAACAGTCACCATCAAATGTCATTAAAAACACACATGCCATTATCACGAATGATGAGAATTAAACGTATAGTATCTGAACCTGGTAAATGTTCAATAAGATTAACGGAAATGGAAAAAAGGTTTGAATCACGAGGGTACCCTCCGACATTATTGATGAAAGCTAAATCAGACTGTTTGAAACTAAATCGATATGAGTTACTAAAAAGCAAAGACAAACCAACAAACACCAGGATGGTGATGGTAACAAGATTCTCAACATCAAGTCAAAAACTGAAAAAAATCATTAATAGATGTTAACATCGGAACCAGATTTCAAGCAAAGTTTTGCACAAACACCCCTTTTCGCATACACCAGAAATAAAAACATAGGAGAGATACTGAAAACCAAAAGCAAAGTTTCAGCAAAGTCTAAGGGCACGTTACCGTGTCTGAACTGTAACAACTGCAATGGTGTGATAAGAGGTGACAAAATCAATCATCCCATGAAAGGGAATGAAATAAAACTTCATGTTACAGCAACATGTGATACAGAAAATTTCATTTATTTATTGAAATGTCCCTGTGGAAAAGTGTATGTGGGGAAAACTGAAAGGAAACTCAAAACCAGGATAAATGAGCACAAATCCAACATCAGAACGAAGAATATAAAATCGTCAGTCGCGGCACATTTCATGGAGGCCAAACACAACATTTCCCAATTAAGATTTTTAGCATTGGAAGTTGTGACAAAAGGAGAAGGCAAGGACAACAATAACCATCTCCTTAGGAGAGAAAATTATTGGATCATGACATTGCAGTCATGCAGACCCAACGGTCTCAATGAAAGAATGGAATATGCTTGTTATCTGTAAAGAAATAGACACCATTACGGAATGTATGTTCTGGACTTGGGACAGACAGTAGTTGCCTAACATGTTTATGGTATTTACAATTAACTTGTTACAGACAATAGTAGTTTAATGTGGTTATGATATTTCCTCATGTTTATGGTATCCAATATTAATTTATTCAGTTTATATTAACTTATGAGTTCATTATATTGATAACTCATGCCCAGTTATATCAATGCCCGACCACAATGTCACCTACACATTATGCATCATACATATAGCCGGATCACTTGGTTTGCCACTATAAGATGACCGCCGAGAACCGCAGTCTTATTTCTATTTCTAACACCGCCGCAAACTCGTAACCCTACTTCTATCTTTATTACCGCATTTGAATCAAAACGCGGAAGTCTAAACACCTCGGGGAAACTTTACCGGCACTTCTAACCTCTGGGGAGATAAGGAAAGACTAAACACTAAGTAAGTACTGGCACTCGTAATCGACTATTAGATATAACGACTGTGGAATTATTTACCATGTAACATAATCGGTAACAATATTCATATCGTCTTTTCTTTAAAGTTATCTACGCAAGTCTACATCATACCAACAAAGATCTCATAAGTAAAACACTAGTTGGTTATATATGAGGGGGTCACTGAATGAACGACACCCATATTCTTTTATTAAAACATCACGGTCACTCGCCGGCACACTAAGGAGTTAACACACGGTCACTTAGCTTGTGTAGGATATAAGGGCACACATGATGGTATCACCATATTATTTTACATTATCTTACTTTGTTTGATCAGATATCAATTGGACACAAGAATGTTTACATGAGTGCATTTATTCTGTTTAATAGAGCGGCTCCCGGATGAAGAGCGTAAAAGCTCGAAATGCATTGGAGCATTATGAATACTTATAATGTGTGAAATGTGGATTTAAAACGAAGAAAATAACAAACGCATCTGAAGTTGAAGATGAATAAAGAAAAAACAATAAAGAACATGTAAATCAAAAAATCAATTGAATATGTGAACTTTATTGAATCTCTGTGATAGAGAAACAAAAGAAGTGTGCAAACAGGGGGATGCAACCAAATATATTGGAAGCACATCAACATACTTTACTATATAACCACTTGGCCGGCATCTGGGACGAACTTACTGCACATCTTACCATGATAAACAGGCCGTCCAAACTGAATTCATGCTTATTTTAACCCTGATGCTGCTATCTCAGTATGTTTTTTATGGAAATAATTATTGTCTTAACATGTATGAACTTGACTCATGTTTTATTAACTGAACTTTTTTTTCTATATTGTAAAGGTTTTAAATAACCATGTACAATAAAGTATTACTTACTTACTACCATTGCCTGCCCCTTTAATGCTAAGTGTAACGTGAAAGGGCGCTTTATTTACAAGGCAGCATTAAGCCATGTTAAGTGGCTTAACGCTGCCTTGTAATTAAGGCAAAGCTCCTATTGCTAAAAGTGATGTTGTGGTGGTGATAGGGGCTTGTTAATATGCCCCTAAATCTATGAGAAACTGAAAGTGCACATGCCCCAAAAAATTGTGTCATGTTGTATTTGTCATGTGAAGCATACACCTGTTGAAAAACACTGGTGAAAAACCCTGATTGCTCACACAGGTTGGAATGTTTTCTTTCACCCCTGATTTAAATTGGTTACGAAAAGACCATGTTTTCAACAGTATGTTGAGAGGTGTAGTGCCATAAAGTATATGTGCTGCAGGTTGCAAAGTATCTGAGCTCAGACGCCATATATGGAGACAATGGACAGTGGCAGAGGGAAACGGAACCCCCGACTCTAGCAGCTTAAGCAGGGGCTGCCACTGGGCTGGATTTGCTGTTGAATTGGATGGAACTTAAATGTTAATTAGTTGTTTTCATCTTTGTCTGCCTGCATGTCTGCAAACAATATATTCATAAATATAATTGTTAGGCAGTAGCGGCTGGTGTCTGGGCAGAGTGGCAGGGTGGAGGGAGAGGGGTTACTGAGGATGGACAACCAAAATACAAATAATAATAAAGGAACTTACCTGTTCGAAGCTCCTCTCTGCCTCTGTCACCGTGCACTGCAGGCACAGGCTCCCAGAATCCCCTGGGTCAATCCTGATGCTGCATGAAAGCAGTGTCAGGATTGGCCTGAGTGCCGTGGATTTGCACTCCCAGGGAGACTAAGAACCTGCACCTTCTCTCTCCAACCCAGCAATGCAGCTGGGGTGTAGAGGGCTTCAGTACGCGTGCCGGTTTGGCCGACCTCAGACGAACAGCCAAACTGTCATGTGCACTGTTGAGGCCGGCCAACCCGTCATGCGCACTGACAACCAGTGCACCTACCACTCCTCCTCTGCCTGTCATCGCCATGGCCCCGCCCCATAGACAACTCTATGGAGAAAATTAAAATGATAATAAACACTGGTTAATTATCCTTTTATTTTTCATTTCTTGGCTGCTGGCAGGGGGTCGATGCTCCTCTGCCATAGCAGAGGAGCCACCTCTGCTGTTAGGGAATACTATGCAAAATATTTGTGGACGGGGGACCTGCGTGCACAGTGAAGCAAATAGGGAAAGAGAAATAATGAAAAAGGGGAAACATAGAGAGAGGGACAAATAGAAAAAACGAAAATGAGAGAGAAAGGCCAGAAATGTAAGGATAAGTTAAGGATGAGAGACAAATTATGGACATATAGGGGAAAGAATGTGAGGGGGTAGGACAGGTGGCAGCAAGAAGAACATATGAAAAAAAACAAGGACAAGGGGGAATGGTAGGATGGAAGCGTGAAAGGATGAATAGGTGGAAGAGTGAAAGGTCAGGGGAAGAGGAAAAATCATCAAGTGAAAGTGTGGTTTGAAGGATGGAAGAATTGGCTGATGGAGAAGAGTGAATGGATGGATGGGTGAAAATATGGATGGATACAATAATATATTGATGGGTTTGTGGGTTAAAGGAAAACATGATGAATGATACAAAAAAGGTGGTTGGATGGGAGGGTGCATGCACAGGTGCAGAGATGGGCAGATAAATAGTGGGAAGGGCGGATGGGTGGTAGGATAGATGGGTAGAAGAAAGATGATAGGGTGGAAGGAACTCTTCTTAGAGGTTTGGGTTTGCTTGCTTTTCAAGGGTGATATAACTTGAGGTTTTTTCAAGTGGGGTTATTTTCATTTTCTGGCTACCCCCTTGACAGGGGATGTGAATGATGCAGGGAGAATAGCCTCGTTTTTGCCCATTACAAGTCATATATTTAGTGGTGAAAATGAAAGTGAGGTATTTGTAAAAATGGGATCCGGCGAAAACTGCCAATCTGGTTGCTGTTATCCAGGGCAACTGGAATTATGTGGGAAGGGACTACCAAATTATGTGGCAGGATGGAATAAATTACTAGACAAGAAAAGGCATATGCGGTGTAGTGCAGTACTTTTTTTTTAAAGGTATTGCTATACTATTTTGTCATTTTTCCACTCGTTAACATTGTCTGGACAAAGGTTTGACGACATTAGTACTAGTTTACCATCCAAATACAGCAACAAGCAGCAGATAGGTGACCAGTCAACCTTTGCTAAGGACCATCCACTGCGCGGCAACATGTGTTGTTGCATTTTTAGTAGTGTGTGGTCTGTTTGAAGTAGTAATCATTTTTCTGGGTTAAATTCTGCATGTTACGCAGAAAATGCGGACAATTTCACTGCCACAAACCGCATAACCCCAGAGGCCAGCTATGAGGGAAGCATCTCATGCTTAAGTGAGGAGTTTATAAAATAATTTTAGCAGTGCTCTACTGGTGACTGTTATTGACTCATTTAGCAAAAATCGATGAGAAAAAATATTGCTTATGCAAACTTCTTCGATGGCGATAAGTGCATTTAAGAATGCCACGTCAGCACTTTCATTAAAGAACTGGTGGATTAAGGAGTCGTAGTTTGCAATTTTTATTTACTAACACCTACCTTTTAGATTGTCTTTTGGATCTAAAAATATGATTGACCCACAATGAAGCATAACATTGAGTCTGTTCCATGGGGCCAGGCCCAGTGCACCAGCCTTTCGGGGAGGGAGTTGTGGGGTGGCATTGATAGAACCAGCTCTGTTCTGCACCGAGTCTTGCTCTAATGACCTTGAATAATTCTTAAACAGATTGCTTTAAACACCCTTTTCTCTTAGTTTGTTTTTAATGTGGGTGATGTCTGAGAATCTATTATAGACATTTTGCAGAGAAATGTTGTGTTTATGTTTCATGCAACATCCATAACAAAATTCTTTTAGATCAAAACAGGACCTCACATGTGAGGAATGGGAGTATGTCACTGAGATTATTTGCAGTAGTATTAGTGAGCTGCTGCTGTGTTACAGTATTTAAAACACACATCACTATCCCCAAATATTAGCTGTACGTACATATAGAATTTGGACCAGTGTGCCAGTGCACTGTCAGTGACCTGGCCAAAGAGGGCATGAAAGAGCTGAAACTGGTCATAAACTCAAAGCTGTTCTCAACTGGGGCCCCCAAAATACTTTCAGCACAGGGCCCCCAAAATTCTTAGTGTGTCCCTGGCAGAACCCTCCTCCTTCAATACGTTTCTCTTACAACCACCCTTTTAAAATGGTGAATTCCATTGTTCGATTATTATTTACATACACTGGATGGTCCTTCGGGGTTGCACTCTTCAGAAATTAGACGTTTGGATCTGTGCATGCTGTAAGCGTCTTTTTGTGCATTAAGTCAATGGCTATTGCAGGAAAAAGAGGCGTATATGGCTTAAATAATGTTTTTTTTTCTTTGATTTAAGTGATTGCATGACATCTCTGTAGCTTCAAACGCTGTAGATTGCAGGTGTTGCCAATCATTCTCATTTATCCAGTTTGGAAGAATGAAAGTCTGAGTTCAAACCCATGACCTTCACATAACCGAGTGCAAGCATCAGCAAACGCCTACTACTTTTTAAATTCCCTGGAGGGTGAGCCCTTAATAATTAAATGACATGATAAAAAGATTGGAGGGTTGGAAATGTTTCCTTGTGGGTGATCTCATGCAAATCTATTGGAGGCATTTTGCTGATTTGGAGGGTGAAGATGGGCCCAAGGAGGGTGACAATCACTGAATGAGTAGAGAAAGAGAGTATGTAGCTCAGAGACTGTAACTGAAGAATGAATATTTTGCCTTCACTGGAACCTGGGGTGAAAGGAATGGCTTTGAGTTTTGAGGATCTATAAAGAAAGCACTTGTGTGATATTTGGTTTGTTGCAAAATGAAATAACGGAGCCCTGCTGCTGAATGGTTTCTATGACCTTTTGGGGACTATTTTCTCATGGACGCTCCATAATGGGGACTTTTTGTGAAAGGATAGGATGAAAAGTCCCGCCATTCAATTTTTAGCATGTTCTCTTTAAAAATAACTCTCTCCTTCTGAACTATAAAGATTAAAAGGAGAGTTGGCAAACAGAAAGAGCAGGGATATTTATACTTCTTGCCCTGTACTATTCTCTGAAATCCAAGAGGTAATTCAGCTGTAAATATTGGTTTCATCATCATGAGTTTTTACTCTTTGCCCATGCTTGAGGATGTATTGTAATCTAGCACTTACATTCTGTCGCTATGTAAACGTCTGTAAAACTATATAATCAAAGTATTATTCAATTTTTTAAAGATTTTAATTCAAAAGTGCCTGCCAATGTGTCCATGGTGATATTTAAAAATAGAAACCCTAATTCAGACAAATTCGCCAGCACTACTTCAATAAAATTGGTCTAATTCATGCTTTCACTTTCCTCCTTTGAAACAGCAGATACAAATAACGGTAACATTCTAATGAAATGAGATGATAAGAACACTACTATGTCTTTCTTGTACCATACGCCAGGGTTCTCCAAAGTTGGTCCTGGCGGTCTGGATCCATATCAGATATTTAAGATAACTACACTTATTTAAATGGGGCTATGCTTAAAATCTGGCATAAATCCGGCCTCCCAGGACTGACCTTGAAGAACCCTGACATATGTGCATAGATGGTTCACACTCCTATTTCATTTATTCACACTGTTGGAGGAAAGTGTCCTTTTGCATGGTTGCCCACCACTTTTGCCTGATTTTGATGCTCAGTGTGCCCTGGGTTTCTGCCAACCAGGTACCTAGGGCCTATGTTCTTTCTCTAAAACTGTACTGTTGCACACCCAATTGGCAACTCTGGCCACATATAAGTCCCTTGTAAAAGGAAGGTACCATGGGTACTAAGGGGACTGTGACCAAAGACGGCCTCCAAGGGCTGCAGCACATATTGTACCAGCCTTAGAGGCTCTGGGCCCTGACACACACTGCCATTGCAGACTGCATGTCATGGTGCAAAACAAAGGGAAGAATCGACATGGCACACATCCCTGTGTTCCATGCCTACAACCCACTGCCTATGGCATAGGTCAGCCACCCTCTAGCTGGTTCCACTATGCAGCTGGTGTGGGTACAGGTGCATGAGCCCTTTACCACTGCAGTATCTAAGTTCATTCTTAGTCATCGTAAATGGAGTAAAGCCACAGAGAGTATATGATCTGGGACTTTGTCATTACAAACTCCACAGCGCCATAATGGCTTTACTAAAAACTGGGAAGTTTGATATCACACTTCTCAGCACATTAAACCCACACTGTTGCCAGTGTGGGATTTGATGCAAAATGCACTCAGAGGAAATCTTAGAGATGCCTCCTGCAAAACGACCTGACTCTGGTGTCTTGGCTGACTGACTTGGCACCAACTGCCACCCCAGACATGTTTCTGGACCCCTGGGTTAAGAGCTTCCTGCTCTTGTGGTGCTGAAACAAAGCACATACTGGGCAGAGGTGCCAAGCCTCCTCCACCAGGATGGGCAGGGTCCACAAAGGGGAAGTTTCAAAGGTTTGCCACATTTGTGAGCTGCCACAGCCTTTTGCTGCTCCCTGCAACTGGTTCCCACCGGTTCTGACCCCAACTTTGGGCAGGAGAATCGATGGGAAAACCAAGATAGGAGAGAGTTGTACCCACCTCTGCCAACCCCACCTCTCAGGTGGGGGAGTCGAGGTGAAGCACAACTCTCAGTCTATGCCTTCTTGAAGATGGGGAGACCCAGCCAATCAGAGTAAAGCTTATGCCCCCCTCCCACTGGAGGGTGGTGTAATATTGGGTGTTTCCAGCCCAAGGAAGGGACCCATTGGTACCAACCTTTATCTACCTGAAACGCCACCTAAATTTAGTATTTAGGGGCAACCCTGGACCTTGCCTCCTCAGACAAGAAGAAACAAGATGAAGAAGGACAAAAGAGCTGTGCTGAAGGAAGAAGATGAGGACACCAACTGTCTTTTGGCCCAGCTCTACCGGCTTATCCCGACCTCGACCTGCTCCAGTGGAAATCCGGTGTGTCCTGCAGCCAGTAGCCCCCCAGAACCTGGATGACATGCCCTGCCTTTCCTGAAAAGACTTTAGCTCCTGTGAGCACCGGATTTGCTCTCCTACAGACTCTGGCTCCGGCCAAATCTACAAGTCTGCACCACTCTGCACCCGACACCCACTGCCTAAGTTTGAGTGGCCCAACGCCACAAGGAGGTCTTCCCGGTGATCCTGACCTGGGATCTGGTGATCCCTGACTTGCCTAAAGTCTCCTGATGACACCTGCAGCCCCTTTCTGGAGGATCCCCCCAACCACGACCCTAGCCGGTAAGGAAAACCCAAGGCCAAAAGACACCCCTGCACCTGACACCCCAAGGCCTTTGGTGGCCCAACCGAGGATGTCCCGGCCTCCCACGACATCCCAAATTACCTCTCAAACCAGGTGTTCTCTCCAGAAGATCTTCGTCCCTGAGCCTGCAGTGTTTGTATCAGCTCCATTGAAAACAATGGGGCATCTGACGCCAAAACAGCACCCTGCACCCGCCCGCCCTTGTGACACTGTAGGTGCACTTTGTTTGCTAACTTGAACTCCCCCTTTGCCCTGATTTTAATTCCAGGAGCTTTGCTCTCTCATCCTTGTAGCCTGCTCGTAAGCAGCCACCAACAGGAGTCCCCATTTTCCCCATTGGATAACATTGGGCCGCAGCACTCTGCACCCGGCTGGCCTAGTGCTGATGAGGGTGCTCTTGGAGTGCATACTTGACCTTGGGGTAACCCTTATTCTAACCCCAGAAACTCAACCCTCAAAATTGGTTACTTACCTGCAAAACAACAATCCCATTTTTCTCCATAGGATTGCATTGACTGTTTTCCTCTGAACAATTTCAAAGTGTTGAGGGTGTTTTATATAGAAACCTAAGAAATTGGGTTTTGATAAAACTGTTTTACTCACCTTTTAACCAGGACTTTTCCCAGTGTAATATCTAGGCATATCACACTGAGTAGAAAATGTAATCTGAAAAGTAACTTAAAAAGTCATCATAAAGTAATAGCAAAGCAACTAAAAAGTAATTTCAACTGTTTCTGAGCATTTGACCTACCTGTAACTGCATTCAACTGCATTCAACTGTATTACATGCACTAAGTTTGGCTTGGTTCTAAAAATTAAATACAAAGCAAATATTTGTATACAAAACAATTGGTCAGAGTTCAATCTTTGAGTGTTTGAAATCCTTTCTTGCCTAAGTGTGTACAATAAATGCTTAACACTACCCTCTGATAAAGCCTTACTGGTCGCCCACACTACCACAAATAGAGAGTAAGCTATTAACTACTTTAACCTCTTTAAGCCTTTCGGGATCCACTGGACTTTGTGCACACTGTACCTTACTTTGGTACAGTATATACCAAGCCAACTTCCTACAACTGTAAAGTCAGATTTACAAAGAAATAGTGCCATGCAATGTTTGAAATATTAAGAGGAAATCAAAATATTTCTCTGACATTGCACCTGCCTCAAGGAGGATTTCTTTTTTGATGCAGAGCCTGGGCTGACAATCTGTGTTGATCTGGCTATGTGTCAAAATGTCATGGGTAGTAGCATTAGGAACCCCAAATATCACCCATGGAAGGCCCGTTTGACATAATATAGTGCAAAGAAACACAAATCCATATTTGCGCTACACAAAGGGCAACTTTCCAACACAAAAAAAGTTTTGCATTGTAAAGTAAACACCTTATCAAGGCTATTTGCTGCTTTGTGTCAGTTGGCATTCGCCACAGTGGCTCAAATTCTGGACAAACTGACCCCTGTGTCTCCAAGATAGCATTCCGCTGCTCAATAGGACATGATTTCCTTCCCTGTGTTACTGGAGCTGGTATTTACACCACAGATGCAATCCGTTCACTAGTTTTACGAACAGCTGTTGATCATACCTCATCTTGTTTGTATAACTCTGTGTTTACTTCACTAGTTCATACCTATTGCACCAGGAGTAAGTCACACTAGTTTCTTAATATAACACTCTACGATAGATTTGAGAATTTACATTTATGTTATTGCTCCATACGAAAACAAAATTATGAATTCAGGTGCAGAAAAAAAGTCTGGCTCATGGTACGCATGCCCCATTTTCTCCAAAGTGTTGCCCAGCTTAATTTAATGAAAGAACACAGACTTACTAGTGTTTGTCCTTAGACTGTTATTGCATAGTTTCTGGAACTCATTTTCTGTTCAGTTCTACAGCACCTTTTCATTACGTGCTGTGCCTGAGTACACTAACTTAGAGATGGGAAGAATCACTGAAAGCTTGAGTCAGTCTCAAGCCTGAAAGCATGGCTCTGATTCAGCTAGAGGACCTGTTGGAACCTCAAGCCCATAATGGGCTGAGTTTCATGTGGCTTCCTCCTTCTACCCAGGATGTGGTGTTACGGCCAGAGCTGCCTATAATGGAACTGGGATCCAGTTTCGAGTCTCGGTGTTGGCTCAACATCTTGTGATTCTGGGCAAATCACTTAGGGCCTCATTTATGCGGTTTTGGCATAGGGCACTACAGCAAGTAACCTTGCTGCGTTACCCTTCGTCAAAGTGAAAGGGCAGGAATGCATTGTATGTTTCCAATACGGTGCATTTCTGTTGTTTCCCCCTGCACCTATGCTGTTTTGGAAGCCCAGTTCCAATGCAGGCACCCTTGCACCATGGTGCAAGGGACCCTGTGTTGTAGACAGGATTGTATTTTTATGCAGGATGGGGCAGCTTCCTGCACAAACACACTGCATGGAAACTTTTTCCTCCTTCAATGTGTGTTGCAGAATGCAGCACGCATTGAAAGAGAAACAAATGAGGCAACATAAAGATATTTCTTCTTGTTATGCCTGGCCTGGGAGGCGTAAGATTTTGATGCATTTCCAGGTTGTCAAATCCTTGTAATCTGTGAATGTATCAAAACCCATGGGAGTTGCATGGGGACACCCACCCCAATCCCCATGGAATGCCTCCTTTGTGTGGAGTCAGATGATGCAGCGATTTGCGCTGTGTTGCCTTACTTAAGATTTACGAGGCTACTTACAGCCATGCAATGTGGCTTGTGTAGCTTCATAAATCTGACTCAGAGCCATGCGTCACTCATGTACCACTGTGCATGGTGCAAACATGATGCAAGGCTCTCATAAATATGCACCTCAATCTCTCTGTGCCTATAAACAATGCATGTGCCATGGTGCTCATGTACATTTCTCCAATACCTTTTGGTTGAGTTTGCCATTGTATTTTAAAAACTGCAGAAGAATGCACTAAGAGGTCAAAATAAAGCCTTAACATAAGGAAAAAAGAGGCTAGCTAGCTGGGGTCGCATGCTAGACTTAGATGCGCACTACCATACAAGATAAACAATTCTTCACAAGTTTAAACCAAGTTTCAAGCACTTTTGTCGTGCAATTTATTCTAAACTTATATATGCAGTTAGAATTTCAATTTCAAAAACAAATTAAATCAATCACAATAATTAACATATAATCAGCTTTGTAATACATAACATTAACTAAACAAAGAGTTCTTTCAAAAATGGATGTCGATGGCCCAATGCATTTTGGGACATAGATGTAGTCCCTTCGTCAGAGGGCACATAAGTCAGGGTCCACTAGCTGCAAATATGATAGATGCAAGTGATTTAAAATCAAGACATTTCTGCTCAATTAATTGTTAACAAAATGTAAAATGGTGAAAAAATGGGTAAAGCCTCAACCAATAAGATCACCCTAATGTGACAACCAAAACTAAATTCAAAAACTCATTCCAAAAGTAGAACTCAAACCCTTCTGGGTGTTAAGAACAAACGTCCACAGTCCTAAAATCCAAAGAGTATCATCTTAATGAAATATATCAACGCTACCACTGGTCAACATATTCAACACAATCCATGTATTACTTACATCCCAACGGTAAATGAACTCGATCTGTAAATACAACAAAGCAATCAATATAACCAAATATCATTGAGTCATGTATAAAAGCAACTTCATCTCGTTGTTTCGCCTTACATACCGTGTACACAATAACTCAGTTCTCCAAAAGATGTCCAACATTCGACAACAGTAGATCCCTGAAAACAGAAAGCACAACTCTCGGTCAACTCAAAGTTCTACAAGTGCTACTGGAATACTTGCGGCTAATCTCACAACGTAAACACGCTTACCGATATATGTTAACGTCTCCATCTCTCCCGCGTACTCAATCGTGTTTGATCACATGATCACGATGTAAACGCATGCTTAAAAAATCGTCTACCTGACCGCCCCCTGTCATTCTCTATTGGGCAAAACATCCGAACGTGGAAACGTCATGCCTCCATAGTCGCGCAAGAGTAACTGACAACTTCCGGCGTCATCATTGTCATGGAAACCTAACAGTTAGAGCCGACTAGGTTTCAACAGATCTTTATCAAATGCACGGACAGACAACAAAGAAGGCGCAAAGCATACTTATGTTTTCTTATATACTCGTGATGGCAAAATAACGATCTGTGCCTCAAGTTAAACCCAGATGACAAATATGCCAATCAAACGCAACGAAGAACTTCTCAATTTAGACATAAATCAGTGGCTATAGCGACAGCGATACTCGCTCATAAAAATAGGACAAGGATAGTGAAATCCACCTATGTAAATAAAATGAAGAAAATGAGAAAAGAAAGAAGGAAAAAGGAATGAAGACATAAATAACAATAATCAAAGCATATGCCTACATTTTTTATGAACCACAAATGTCCATATACATAATGTTTCGAGTATGATCATGAAAACAGCCATTCAACATTTACAGAAAGCAACTAAGCTCAATCCGGTCATTAAGACCACCTGGGGTCAGTGAATTTAGCCTTTTTATCCAGTATGTCGCCCTTTGGAGTAATTTTTTATTCAAGTTAAAACCCTCTTGTATTGTTACTACCTCGATGATCTGAAACCTAATCTGGGCAACTGTATGCTGTTTCTCAAGCCAATGAATTGCTAATGGTGAGGTTGTAGCCTTACTCCGAATTCGGCTTTTATGCTCGGAGATTATTATTTTAATTTTTCGTTCGGTTTTGCCAACATACAGCAAGCCACATGGGCACTTTATAACGTAGATTACATGACTACTATTGCATTCACTTTCAAATTGTAGTTTAATCTTCTGTCCAGTATGTGGATGAGAAATAGTGTTGCCATGAATTACATTATTGCAGTGTACACAACTTACGCATCTGCGCATTCCTTTACTTTCTTTAGGTTTTGCTTTGTTTTTGCCTTGGTTTAACAGTTCCTTTATGTTTTTTGAATGAGTGTAAGCAAACAGTGGTCGTTCAGCATAAATGTTTTGACAATCCGTTTCGGATTGCAACAGTTCCCACCTTTAGATACAAAAACATTTCTTCTTGTTTGTACTTTATCTTTTTTTGTTAACAATGTGCGGCGGTTTTGTTCAAGAGCTCTTTGTTGTACGTCCTTCAACAATGTTACAGGATAGCCTCTTTTTTCATACTTTTCCTTGAATTCTGTGATGTACTCCATGCTCTTCTCTTTGCTTGACACAATGCGCCTTAACCTTAAAAACTGTGAATAAGGTAAGTTATTGAGGAGACTTTGAGGGTGAAAACTTTGATAGTGTAATAAACTATTTTTATCCGTGGTTTTCTGGTGTAACATAAAGAAAGACAAATAGATTCTCATCAACTGTCTGATTTGTACAGAGTGAAAGCAGAAAACATGGCTAAATTGCAGCCTCCCTGTTTAACCTGTGTGATCTTAGGCAAATATGTTACGGTCCCTTCTCAGGCGCACGGTATCGGGACAGGGAGCCATCTCTAAGGATTTGGATGCCACCTCGAGTGTGTGCGCCGAGGTTAAGGCACCATTAGCTCACCTGACAATACGGGGTAGACGCAGACCAGCAGAATTTTCGAATGGTTAAAATACCTACTAGCTGTGTGTATGCCTTCCTAACCGCTTACTAAGTTTGGTATGTGTGGTTTCTTCACTTTAGCTCTCACTTTTTGGTACTGAAGAAAGCCACTACACCTCTACCTGAGGGTATAAAGGCTGAAACATATCGAGTAGCAAGAGTGTATCACAGGTTGAATTCTACTGCCATAGCCCATTTCCTTTAATCCTAACCTCTGGATGTCGTATTCAAGTATGTTTTAACATACCAGAGTGTTAGTTTTATCTCACTTTCACTCCCCTCCTTTTCACTCCCTCCACGCCTGGCTCATCTTAAGATTTTAGAATACCTCTTGGCCATATTATAAAACATCCCTGAGCTCCTCCCTCTCAGTGAGGGGGTTGTAGCCCACACTGAGACTAGGTTTGCAGTGCGAGGAAGTTACCCAATGATAAAGCATGCCACCTACGGGTGGGTGAAGGAAACCGTCCTTTAAAACGGACAACCCTGCGCTCCATTTTCATTTAAGACCCAGGGGTGCACTTTTGTGTTGCAAAATATTTTATTTCACCAAAACTCTTTTGTTTATCATCACATATGAAAGCACTTTCAAATATGGGAGTTCAGACTACTAGATGTAAAAAACCTTTAATAAGTACTTCTCAGTGCAGTGCTATCCGCCTCCTCCTACATACACTTTAAAAACTACAGCAGAACCAGAGGCAGCTACAGGTCCCACTTCTTTACCAAGTGTGGGCGCAGCCACCATCTAATGCACCACAAGCCTGCCCTGAGTAGTCTCTGCTGCTGTACTCAAACACTTTCTAGCGGTTTGCTCTTGAAGCAAAGTTGCTGCCTGACGAAGTTTCCTCTAGAAGGAAAGTTGCTGCGTAACATATTTTTCACCAATAAACATCAAGCAATAAAAAGCGAGATGGCTCCCAGCCTTATTTGTAATTAGCGACCTCTGCACTTGACGAAAATCTGTTAATATACTTAGTAGTTTTATGGGAAATTGAATGTCCTGCTATTGCCAACTTGGTGTGAAGTTCAGAGGCACTTAGGCGTAGCGACATGCTGACACCTCTCACTAAGACAAACAGATATGGCTCTAAAGTGATTTTTAAATGTCATAAAATTATGACCAATGTTACTGCCCTCAAGTTCTTAAAAAAGTCAATCTGTAACTAGTTTTCTAGATACTACCGTGCAGAAGCCTCAAGCTCCTTTCACATGGTTATTCAACTTATGTCATTTGTGATCAGTCTAACTGGTACAGTGTGCTTAAGAATATACCATATGCAACTAAGGGCCTCGTCTACAAGAAAATGACAGCGCGGCACTGCAAGCCATTCAGCTGCGCCATGCTGCGTCATTTTCAAAGCACAGGGAACAACAATACGACGCATTCCTTTGCTTCCCCTGCGCTTGCACACAATTGGCTTCTAAGCAGCAGTGCAGGCAACCGTGCGTCATATTGCAAGGGTACCTGCATTGTGGGGATGATTATTCTTGTGAATGATTGAACACCTTCCTGCACAAAAACAATAATTATTGGCATTTTCCTCTTTCTATGCATGCTGCAAATTGCAGCACGCATAGAATGAGAAGAAAAAGAAGAGAAATAAAAGTATTTTTCCTCGTTGTGCCATTCCTATGTCTCCCCTGGAGAGGCATAGGATTCTGACGCATTTCCAGTTTTACAAAACCTTGTAAATCTAGGAAGGAGTTAAGTTCCATGGATGTTGCATGGGAACACCCACAGCAACACCCATGGAAGGCCCCTTTCATACCGAGCAATGCGTGTAAGCGGCCCATATTTACCCGGCCATGAAAACTCACGCAGGGAAACTTTACGTGGCCATGTAAATATGGGCACCCATTATGCTGCATCAAAAAAATGACGCCCCGGCAGGCAATGGGCTTGTAAATAAGCCCCCTAATTGTTTTAGTATTTCCTTTGAGAGACTCCACCCAAAGTAAAGTGCTATTTTAAAGCATGACAAGTTTCGAACAATATTAATTGGTTCCTGGGATTAGAATTGCACAGTTGCAAACAAACTTTCCCAAACAATCCTTGAGGGAGAGTCCCCAGTCTCATTTGCAAGGTGTTCTGAGAATCATTATTCTTTGTTGCCAATGGTACTGATTCCATGTTCTTAAAAAGGGCCATTGTTAACTGTACCTCAATCCCACTCTTGAAGATTGTTACATTCTATCAGGTTTTAACCAATGTTAAAGTAAGCATGCTCTTAAAAATGAATCATTTGCAACAGCACTTCCCCTATATTTTGAGGAAGAGAACCTCAGTCTAGTTCAAAACACTTTATTTCGGCCACCTGGGCCATAAGAGTACAATTCATCACACTGACAACATATGTCTAAAATAGTATAAATACATCCAATAGTACCTTAAAACATATAAAAATGTTAACTATATATAATTATACGAAGGTACTAATAAAAATGAAACATATAATTGAAAATGAAATGTTAAAAGGATTTCCCCAATACCTGCCAGATGGGGGACACCGAAATATAAGGCATCGAAGGAGAGAGCGACCTAGGACTTTTTTGCGTAACACCCACATTGCACCCAAAGATGTTGGAATAGAGATAACCATTGGAATGGAAGGGTCTGGTCTAAAGATACAGAGGGCATCCTGGTAGTTCCCTGTACCTAATGACCTACAAATTGGTGCCAACCAATTGTGCCGGGGGATAAGTAGCATGGGCAATCAAATATAACATATGCTACACTTTTCTTCTGGTAGTCGCATCTAGGACAAGTGGTACCTCATTCGCCCTTTAATCCTGATGTAAAGAAGGTGAGAATTCGCTTTAACTAGATTTCCATCTATTGGGAAGTACTGCAAATTACCATGTTTAGTTGTAATATTCATTTTATTAAAATTGCGTTGCAATATTTATGGTAGCCCTGCATGCTAGTAGGTACCATAGACTTTCAAATGTCGCTCAGCATTTCATTTGCTTTGCCAATGTTGCTCATCATCACCATGATTGGGCCCCCTTCATTACTTTGAAAAAATAGACATTGGTAACTATTTTTGATCTCTTCCAAGATAATTTTTGTACAGAAAAGTGGGAGGTTTACTCGACAAAGGCTGTAGCTGCTAATACATCAGTGAGCAAAGGCTAAAACATTATCACAGTAAATTATCACCAATGATTCAAAATGGACCATTATATGTAATTGCTGGGTGCAATTTGTCTATTTTCATATAAATGTTGAGAAAATATTTAACGTTTCAATGTTTTGTTTTCTTGTCAAGGAGGCAGGGAATTTTCTTTCTTGGAATGTGTTTCTCGTGTTTATCTACATGCAGAACATTTCAGGGGAATCCAAAACCAGTTAAAAGAATTCACAGGGAAGATTCTTGACATAGAATGGTGGTGTGAAAAATATAGCCCAGAAAAATGCAAGTTTTTCTATTTAAATAAATACTAATGAGTACGGTAGTATTTAAATTGCCAGCAGGTAGACAGTCTAAAAATTGATATTGGTCCTTTCTAGTGGTTTAGTATTATGAGCAGCCGCGGGCCGTGGAGGGAGTTATGGTGGGGCAGGGAGGCGGGGAGGGGGAGGGGCAGGGTGGAGAGGGCTAAAAACCGGCATATGGATAATTACAGGTAAGTAAACAATTTAATTAATAAAACGAATTTCGTAGCGTGCACTGCAATGCAGGTCGCGCTATGAAATTCGTTTTATTAATTAAATTGTTTACTTACCTGTAATTATCCATATGCCGGTTTTTAGCCCACTCCACCCTGCCCCTCCCCCTCCCCGCCTCCCTGCCCCACTGTAACTCCCTCCACGGCCCCAGCTGATTATGAGGAATTAGGTGCCATGTCCAGGCTTCCGTCCTGACCATGGCACCGAATCTGCCTTTGTCTCTGTTCTGGATGACGTTCATTTTGGGGCAGAGGGGGTCACTTCATGGCTCTTGTATTACTGGATCTGTCTGCGGCCTTCAGCATGGTCTCACACAAAATTCTCAATAGAGTGGCAGAGGTTGGTGTTAGAGGCACAGCACTTAGGTGGTACATGACCTACCTGGTGAACAAAAACCGAGCAATACATTGACCTCTTTTTTGCTCTGAGTTCAGATCGATGAATACATTAATATCTCAGGGCTTCTCGTTGCGCCCCATCTAAAACTGCTAGTTCAACTGCTTTGCTATCAAGGGGTCAATCTGATGAATTATGCTTGGCGGATCAATTTGTTCTAGGGCCGTTTGAGGTTTTTCATACTTGCATGAATGCTGTAACCAGCTGGTTCAGTCAGAACTCCCACAAATTTCATAAAAATAAGACTCAGGTACTTTGCTGCCCTACCAGCATCATTTCCTGGCCAGTTCTAGAGGACTTTTGTGCATCATTTAATGCCTTTCAGGACACCATCCCCTCATATGTAACTTAGGCCAGGAACTTAGGGTTACATTTTGATGAGGCTCTCACTCTCTCTGGTCAAGTTACAAAATTATCATTTACCTGCTTCTTTCTACTGAACTTCTACAGAAAATTCTTACACCCCGCCAAGACACTTGCGTCCCTTGACATCCAGGCCACCATTTTGAGCAGGCTGCACTACGTCAATGTCCTCTTCTGGGTGCATCAGACTATCTAGTCCAAAGGCTACAGGGAATTCAATCTGCGTGACTAGACGTGCTTTGTCCTGGCCAGGCAAACGTCTGTCTCTAAGGCTTTTGACTCTTTACACTGTTGTGAGAAGTTGGCCTGGTAGGGGATGTTTCCAATTCTGGAACCACCTACTACCTGACCAAACAATCCCTTATGGTGTCTGGTTGTAAGTCAACCTTATTAGACAAGCTATCCTAGGGGTAGCATGGACTAAGCAGCCTAAAGGCTTAACTTAAGAGGTCGTGTTAAGCTAGCTGTTTTACCACATACAATCCTGTAGTACCAAATGAAAGGACACCACACAAGTATATATTATAAAAATATATGTATTTATTACTAAAAACAATCCCCAGTATTCTTTATGAATAAAGGGGCACAAGCGTTAAATCAAAAGCACTGTTTAAACATACAAGTTGCACTATTATGGATGAGGGCGGGTGGCCATTCAAACCATATACTAAACAAGTGGTATAAGAGAGGCCACTCGAACAGTGGTTAGGCCTAGGGCCTAGGGAATCGCTGGGAGCAGTCAGGACAAGCAATGCTGAAGTCGGGAATGGCCCTCGGGATTCGGGAGATGTGCGGGAAGCGCACGCATGCACCAATGTTAACCAATGGTGCGTAAAAGTCATAGAGTTAAAGTTTAAGGACACTTCCGCTGGACCTAGAGGAACAAAACTTAACACACAGACCCTAGAGATGTGCACCAGTGTGGGAACACCGGCGGAGCAAAGTTACCTCACCCACAGGAAGTGGGTGCACAGGGTCGAAGTGGCGTCGGGTTTTGACACGCAGGCTCTTGGTGCTTGAAGCTGAAAGGGCTGCAGGCGGGTTAAAGATGAAGTGTCCGGTGGAGTCCAAGGGTGGACTCAAGTTGTAGAGTACCTGAAAGCAGAGGGGACAGAGTCTGGGTCACTCAGCAGTGACCAGGGTGGAACCAGGACGGAACCAGGCAATGTCGGGCGCAATCAGGTGGTCGTCGAGGAGCTTCTCTCCGCTGTCACGTGGGCTCTGGGGCATCTGCGACGTCCAGGAGCAGGTCACGATCTGTCCCACGCAGGCTCTCACCGTCGGTGCAGTCGGCTTCAAGTTTGGAGCAAACAAGCCTTGGCAAGAGCAATCCACGCGGGATCGGAAGATTGCTTCTCACTCGGACCAGGAAGGTCAGAGTCGGGGCTCCTTTTCAGGGGAGCTGGTGTGGATCTGGAGCAACCAGATTCACAAGTCTTCTTAGTTAGTTCGTCGGCACAGGGACCACTAGCCAGCTGGCAAGTGACCGGGCCAACGCGTTGAGCCAAATAGAGCCAAAGGGCCCCACGCAGCACTCGTCGAGTGTGGAGGGCTGAACTTCGGCTCAGGAGCAGCTCAGGGTGGGGGCTTCTCAAACCCTGGTGCACAGCTTCGAGGGTCACTCGTGGGCTGCACGGTCAGTGTCTCGTGGTCAATTCAAGATGGCGTGCCCCACGCTTCCGGTCGCCTCCACGGGTCTCAGCTCTGCAGGGACTGCGGATCGGGCTGTTGGAAGGCAGGCAAGCTTGATCTCGTCGATCTCAGTTGCTCGAGTTCCGGCGGGAACTGCAACTAAGTAGACGTCGAGGGCTGGATGGTGCCTGCTGCTGCAGGGTGGTCACTCCTTGACCACAAGGGAGATTCTTCGGGCTTCCACGTTTAGATGGAGGTCCAAGGGTCCAGAGTTTCGTTTCTAATGTTTCTTCCAGGAAATCTGATGTGCATTGGCACTGCTCCCACTCTTATTCCAATCTGGGGGGCGTGATTACCTGCTAGGTCCCCCCCTATGGGTGGGACCCAGGAAGGGGGTGGATACACCCCTTTCCTTTGATCCAGGCTGCCCTGGCACGAGGGCTGGAGTGCCCCAGAACCGGTTTGGCCGGATTATGCAAGGGGCAGCCTTGTGCGCCCCAGGCAGTGTCTGGTTTCTTTCAGACCTCCCTGCTACAATCCACTATCTCCTGTCTGGAGGGTGGTGACACCCTCCTGTGACAGGAAACCCTTTGTCCAGGACCCCTTTGGCTGAGTTTCGGTCAGCTGCAGGGGTCCAGACATTTGTCTGTGGCAGAGGCATCCATTTTGTGGATCTAAGGCCCTTTTTGAAATTAACCGCATTTAAGCAAAGTAACATATCTTACCCCTCTAGAGGGGTGGAATGCTATCCCCGTCGCCAGAACTGGCGAGGGGATAGTATTCCAAATCGTATGACACCTTACACGACATGTTTTGATAAAGCCAAACCAAAGTTGCTATATAACCGCGAGGATTATAAGGCACTTAAGAGTATATGGTATGGCATTATCCTGAAACAGCTTAGGGGGTTGTTCCCGACAGCTGCAGACAGGCTCAGCTCATGCTAGAGCTCATTCTCACATGAAACCACGCACTCTGCCTCCAGGATTGATGAGGCCTTCCATAGGAGTGGCTCACAGGTTAATATGTGTCCAGATATAGGTTTAGATATAGGTATACTATATCTAAGCAAGGGGTGATTACACCACCTTACCCCAGCTGAGTGATCAGCCAGTTGTGTCAATTTAAGAACCAGCCAGGGGTGGCAAAAGATATGCTGCAGCCCCTGGTAGGCCTTGGAGGCCCCTATGCCCTGGGCACCTATAGTGCATTATACAGGGGCTGACAAGGAGTCCATTTCCAATTGTGGTATGTACCTAGGGTACATGGAATCCATTTTACAGAGAGAGCAGATGGCCTGGGGCCCTGATTAGCAGGGAACCAGGTCAACTAAGTCAAAAAACCAGCTAAACACAGGCAAAAAATCTGGGGTAACCATAGTCAGGTAGCCACCTTCCTACATAACCCCCCCCCCAAACGAAAGGAGATAAGGCTATCCTTGGCCAGGTAAGCCTATATTGCCTGAGTGGCCATATAAGGAAGTACCTGCACTAGCATGGGTACCCCCTGTCTCATGGTCCACTAAGCAGTCCCTCACCCTTTGGGTATTAGAGGGTCTCCACCATAGGGAATCACTACCTTGGGTGTGTTTATGCAAAGTTAAAGGCTGGTTTGGATATGGAGTATTGAAGTGAGGCTCTACTAAGTTAGGGCTTGGCTTCCTCCAATTATCTTCCACCATGTGTGCCTTTCTTTCTTTAACTGAGTTGCACTGTGCTCTCAGGGTCAACCTCTGGCTACCTAAAGCTGGAGGCTGGGTCCCTCTGTTTGGCTTGCTGGAGGGACAGTTCAGGTTTGGGCCCTTTGGGTCCCAGGTTTGGCTGTGCCCAACAGAATCCACCTGTGGGAGGTCCCTAACTGTTTTTAAGGGGGCTCCCTCAGGAGTTTTTAAAGTTTTCACCTTACTAGGGCTACTAGTTTTGGTGCACCTAATCTTTTGATGGGGGTGCTTTATTTGACAGGGGGCCCTCTGGGTCTCACTGTCCTTCTTGTCCTCTGCAGCCCTGGGCTGGCTAAGGCAAGGGAGAGAGGGGCAGGTTACCTGCTCCAGACTGGGTTCCACCTGAGAAGGGTCCACCGCCATCAGAGGCTCTGTCAGGCCAGGCCTAACAACCTCTGGGGCAGTTTCTTCATCAGGGGTAAGATCAGTTCCCTGAGGAGGCTGATCCTGTCCTAAAGTCTGGTGAGGGGGAGATTTCTCTTCCTCCTCCATGCTCTCAGTTTGTGTGGAGTTATCCATCATTTCAGGTTTCACAACACACATATCAGTTTGAGTTTGGGCTGTGGCCATCACAGCCCCACCAACCTTTTCAGGAGGAGACTCAGTTTGGGTTTCTGCTGTTATCATAACAGCTTTGCTATTCTGTTCAGGAAGAGCTTTTGCTAAAGATGGGGCAGAGAGTTTCTCAGCCCTACCAACCTTTTCAGGAAGGACATCTTGCATTGGGGCTGTAGCCATTACAGCCCCACTAACCTTTCCATTGGAATTTACCATTCTAGAATGGGTTTCCTGTTCAACCTCAGCCCAGGCTGAGATCTCCAAATCATTACCAAGTAGGCAGTCTACAGGCAAGTTTGGTGACACTGCCACTCTCTTTGGGCCAATGACACCTCCCCAGCTGAGACTTACTACTGCCATGGGATGATTTGTTTGGATTCCATCAATGTTTGTAACCTGGTATGTGGCACCAGGTAAAAGTTGCTTAGAGGGGACTAGGCCATCAGCCACCATGGTGATGCTAGCCCCTGTGTCTCTAAAAGCTTCAACTTTCAAACCATTGATGATGGGTTCTTGTCTATACTTGCTCAAAGTATTTGGGCAAGCAGAGAAGTTGGCAAACCCCATGCCAGTCTCATAAACAAGATCATTGGGTGATGGGGACCTGGATAGGCCAGGGTCCACCTGAGCTCCAACAGTAAACCCACCCAGATTCCTGGGTGTGCTTCCACTTCCTGGGGGAGTACTGCTGACAGTAACAGGAGGTGTTGAAGCTGGCTTTGGAGGTATATTTTCTTTATTGTTATTCTTGGGACAACAGTTGTCTGTTTTGTAATGCCCAACCTGTTTACAGGCATAACAATAAGGTTTTTTCTCTGTTGAAGAAGTGTCTTGGGACCCACCCCCATTCTTGGAGTTTTGGGGCCCTGGGGAAGTCTTTTCTTTATTTTTATCCCCACCCTTATCTTGAGGCTTGGTAGACTCCTTCTTCTGGTTACTGTCCTGATTCTTAGGCCTAATCCTGGTTCTGACCCACTTGTCTGCCTTCTTTCCCAATTCTTGGGGAGAGGTCAGATCAGAGTCCACCAGGTGCTGGTGTAAGAGCTGGTTCTGACAATTACTTAGGATCTGCTCCCTCATAATCAAATTATACAATCCTGTGAAGTCATGTACTTTGCTGCCATGTAGCCAACCCTCCAGAGCCTTAGTTGCACAATCAACAAAATCAGTCCAGTCCTGAGTCTGTGTCTTCTGGGTGTCTCTGAACTTCAACCTGTACTGTTCAGTGGTTAAGCCAAACCCATCTATCAGAACACTCTTCAGGACTTTGTAATTGTTTGCATCCTCATGTCTGACAGTGAGGAGCTTATCTCTCCCTTTCTCTGAAAAGGAGTACCATAAGATTGCTGCCCACTGTTCCTCAGGAACCTGCTGTACCATGCAGGCTCTCTCAAGAGCAGTTATCCACTTGTGGATGTCATCCCCTTCCTTGTAGGGGGGCACAATCTTTGTCAGGTTTCTACTATCATAGGACCTGGGTTTCTCTTTAGGAATATTGCTGCCACCAGTGGCATCTAAGCCACACAATTTTTGCTCTCTTGCCAAGGTAAGTCTAGCTTGAGCCAAGGTAAGTTTAGCTTGAGCCAGGGCTACCTCCTCCCTCTCTATCTGGAGTCTGACAGCCCTCATTCTGGCCCTATGCTCAGTCTTTTGAGAGGCAGTCATACCTCTCTCAGATTCTCTGGAGGCACTAGAAATATGAGAGTCCCCTGAGGGAGATCTCACTCTTCTGTTGCCTGGGAGAATAAGACTGTGGGATCTGGGGAGGTGCTGGCCCTCTCCATTTCCCAGTAGGTTTAAATTGGCCTGGCTAAGCCTGGCAAATCCAACCTGGCTACCCTCCTGACCCTGGTCTTCTGTGTCCTCAATCTCTGAGTCCTCATCCACCTCTTCTCCTTCTTCCTCCTGAGGGGTACCAGTTACAGCTGGGTTCTCTCCATCTCCTGACCTTAGGGGGATTCCTTTCGCCCTTTCTAAGTCATCCTGTTCTAGAATGGCTATCAGGATTGGACAGGTGGGGCTTCTGCCCCTTTTTAACCCTCTTGATTTGCACAAGGCAACCAAGTCCTTTCGGGTTAGCTTGTCATAGCTGGAAGTTGCCTGGGTAAGGTCAACTGTCACAGGAGTAGACCCTGAGGCTTTTCCTGTGTCAGACATGACTCTAGTGTGGTGTAAGTGATGCACCTACCTACACTAAGTGTTTTCCTACTGTACCTTACTAGTGAGTTGTAGTCAGGGTGTGCTAATCCCTTCAACCTACAACTACTAAGTTCAGTAGAACTTAATATGCTAAGCTTTTGATTTTATATGTACCTAGAGGTACTTGATGTGATCTTTCAATTTGATACAAAGATTGCAATGGTAAAACAACAGCAAGCTCAAATCCGCACCGCTGCTCACCAATGTGAGAAGTTGGCCTGGTAGGGGATGTTTCCAATTCTGGAACCACCTACTACCTGACCAAACAATCCCTTATGGTGTCTGGTTGTAAGTCAACCTTATTAGACAAGCTATCCTAGGGGTAGCATGGACTAAGCAGCCTAAAGGCTTAACTTAAGAGGTCGTGTTAAGCGAGCTGTTTTACCACATACAATCCTGTAGTACCAAATGAAAGGACACCACACAAGTATATATTATAAAAATATATGTATTTATTACTAAAAACAATCCCCAGTATTCTTTATGAATAAAGGGGCACAAGCGTTAAATCAAAAGCACTGTTTAAACATACAAGTTGCACAATTATGGATGAGGGCGGGTGGCCATTCAAACCATATACTAAACAAGTGGTATAAGAGAGGCCACTCGAACAGTGGTTAGGCCTAGGGCCTAGGGAATCGCTGGGAGCAGTCAGGACAAGCAATGCTGAAGTCGGGAATGGCCCTCGGGATTCGGGAGATGTGCGGGAAGCGCACGCATGCACCAATGTTAACCAATGGTGCGTAAAAGTCATAGAGTTAAAGTTTAAGGACACTTCCGCTGGACCTAGAGGAACAAAACTTAACACACAGACCCTAGAGATGTGCACCAGTGTGGGAACACCGGCGGAGCAAAGTTACCTCACCCACAGGAAGTGGGTGCACAGGGTCGAAGTGGCGTCGGGTTTTGACACGCAGGCTCTTGGTGCTTGAAGCTGAAAGGGCTGCAGGCGGGTTAAAGATGAAGTGTCCGGTGGAGTCCAAGGGTGGACTCAAGTTGTAGAGTACCTGAAAGCAGAGGGGACAGAGTCTGGGTCACTCAGCAGTGACCAGGGTGGAACCAGGACGGAACCAGGCAATGTCGGGCGCAATCAGGTGGTCGTCGAGGAGCTTCTCTCCGCTGTCACGTGGGCTCTGGGGCATCTGCGACGTCCAGGAGCAGGTCACGATCTGTCCCACGCAGGCTCTCACCGTCGGTGCAGTCGGCTTCAAGTTTGGAGCAAACAAGCCTTGGCAAGAGCAATCCACGCGGGATCGGAAGATTGCTTCTCACTCGGACCAGGAAGGTCAGAGTCGGGGCTCCTTTTCAGGGGAGCTGGTGTGGATCTGGAGCAACCAGATTCACGAGTCTTCTTAGTTAGTTCGTCGGCACAGGGACCACTAGCCAGCTGGCAAGTGACCGGGCCAACGCGTTGAGCCAAATAGAGCCAAAGGGCCCCACGCAGCACTCGTCGAGTGTGGAGGGCTGAACTTCGGCTCAGTAGCAGCTCAGGGTGAGGGCTTCTCAAACCCCGGTGCACAGCTTCGAGGGTCACTCGTGGGCTGCACGGTCAGCGTCTCGTGGTCAATTCAAGATGGCGTGCCCCACGCTTCCGGTCGCCTCCACGGGTCTCAGCTCTGCAGGGACTGTGGATCGGGCTGTTGGAAGGCAGGCAAGCTTGATCTCGTTGATCTCAGTCGCTCGAGTTCCGGCGGGAACTGCAACTAAGTAGACGTCGAGGGCTGGATGGTGCCTGCTGCTGCAGGGTGGTCACTCCTTGACCACAAGGGAGATTCTTCGGGCTTCCACGTTTAGATGGAGGTCCAAGGGTCCAGAGTTTCGTTTCTAATGTTTCTTCCAGGAAATCTGATGTGCATTGGCACTGCTCCCACTCTTATTCCAATCTGGGGGGCGTGATTACCTGCTAGGTCCCCCCCTATGGGTGGGACCCAGGAAGGGGGTGGATACACCCCTTTCCTTTGATCCAGGCCGCCCTGGCACGAGGGCTGGAGTGCCCCAGAACCGGTTTGGCCGGATTATGCAAGGGGCAGCCTTGTGCGCCCCAGGCAGTGTCTGGTTTCTTTCAGACCTCCCTGCTACAATCCACTATCTCCTGTCTGGAGGGTGGTGACACCCTCCTGTGACAGGAAACCCTTTGTCCAGGACCCCTTTGGCTGAGTTTCGGTCAGCTGCAGGGGTCCAGACATTTGTCTGTGGCAGAGGCATCCATTTTGTGGATCTAAGGCCCTTTTTGAAATTAACCGCATTTAAGCAAAGTAACATGTCTTACCCCTCTAGAGGGGTGGAATGCTATCCCCGTCGCCAGAACTGGCGAGGGGATAGTATTCCAAATCGTATGACACCTTACACGACATGTTTTGATAAAGCCAAACCAAAGTTGCTATATAACCGCGAGGATTATAAGGCACTTAAGAGTATATGGTATGGCATTATCCTGAAACAGCTTAGGGGGTTGTTCCCGACAGCTGCAGACAGGCTCAGCTCATGCTAGAGCTCCATCTCACATGAAACCACGCACTCTGCCTCCAGGATTGATGAGGCCTTCCATAGGAGTGGCTCACAGGTTAATATGTGTCCAGATATAGGTTTAGATATAGGTATACTATATCTAAGCAAGGGGTGATTACACCACCTTACCCCAGCTGAGTGATCAGCCAGTTGTGTCAATTTAAGAACCAGCCAGGGGTGGCAAAAGATATGCTGCAGCCCCTGGTAGGCCTTGGTGGCCCCTATGCCCTGGGCACCTATAGTGCATTATACAGGGGCTGACAAGGAGTCCATTTCCAATTGTGGTTTGTACCTAGGGTACATGGAATCCATTTTACAGAGAGAGCAGATGGCCTGGGGCCCTGATTAGCAGGGAACCAGGTCAACTAAGTCAAAAAACCAGCTAAACACAGGCAAAAAATCTGGGGTAACCATAGTCAGGTAGCCACCTTCCTACAACTGTCTTCAGGTTCCTAAAATCATTTCATTTACATCTCTTTTCCTGGTCCTGAAGGCTACCCACAAAACTGGTCCACTTTACCGCCAATACGAATTTCAGAGGTATGTATCTAGTCCACTGTTAAATTTGGTAACTTCTAATTTACTCTGCCAACCAATAGTGTGAAGGGTGAGAGCCAGAGGCCAAGACTTCTGGATTCAAGCTCTTCATCTCTGGAATCGTCTTCCCTGTGACTCTGCTCTTATAATGATCATTTGCAATTCGGTAAAGCCTTGAAGACCTGACTTTATGCTCATAAATTCCGCTTAGTTTAAGCCCTTTACACCACTCTGAGATCTCCCACCATTACCAGGACACCTCTGCAGGCATCAGCTGCACTCTCCAAATGCAAACAATTATAATAATAATAATAACAACAATAATAATAATAATGAGAAATACGCTGCTTAGTGACAGAGCATTTTTTTTACTTTACTTTCATTAATGGTGGCATAAGGTCTGGTGTGCCTTCTTCTGCTTTTTGCTGACTGAAATGAAATACATTAGAACTTACTTTTGATTTACTGTAATTCTGCAACATCCTGCTAAATTAAAAATACTGTGCAATGGCAAAATACACTTTTCCTTTACTCGCAGAGAAGAGAAAGAACTGATTCCCCACCAGTCACTGGTCCAGCCAGCCCATCGACTTCAGAGGGCAAACATTTCATACATTTGCAGTTTAAGGATACTTCAAGCAAGTGGCCTTCAGATAAAAGAAGACTGGGATTATTTTGAGATTAAAGCTAAAAGAGTGTCTATCAACCTGAGATATAAGGACATTGCTGAAGAAAATCCCAACGATCCATTTATCAAAATATTCCCAAAGCCTTAAGCAACCCTGGTGTGTTAAAGCAATTAGTTGAAGAAGTGGTATATCCTTGGGATTAACCTGGTCAGGGATTAATGAGAAGAGAGCTAACCCCAATCTTGAGAAATAATATCAGCTCAAATGCACTCAATTGTGATCTGAATCTCACGAATGGATGACGTCACATTGCATACATTCCCAACACAGTAGTTTACATCGTGTTCGTTACAACGTAAGTCGTTACAACTTGCGCTAGAGGCGCTGGAGTTAGGAATAGTATGATTTACTATTCCAACTCCACTGTGTGGAACAGTAGGGAAGGTGTTGGAATAGTAAATCATACTATTCCTTAGTGTAGAGCGCCATCCACCGCAAGTCGTTGTCACGACTTAGTTGTAATGACCGCGTTGTAAAGCTATCACAGTGTAACGACCGGGTTGTAAAGGTCGTTCTCCGAATCTCACATAAGTGCTAAATGTGACCTGTTTGATAAGTGTACGATATATTCCAGGCTATGCTAAGGCTGCTAATTAGTTGAGAACTTCTTATGAGGAAGGATCACGTCAATTGTGCCTTGACTTTGAAAGGTATTTTGCTGTTGCAAAGTTTGTGAATTGTAAAATCACGGAGTTTGCAAATGCAAAATACTTTTTCCGATTCATAAAAACATTTTACACGTCAGAAATATCTGTAAACCATCAGATGTGGACTTCTAAATAGTGGTGGTATCTGATTCACAAAGGGGAATCTGTCCGCTTGTGGGTACAGCCTGTGAAGGTAGGAGTGATGGGGCAGTGGGGCCAAGTTGGGGGGGTGAGGGGGGTAATTCAATAGACGACCACGAGGGGAAGTTAAATAAGCATTTTCCCCCGTCGCCTTCCGTCGAAATTCCCCTTCCGCCCCCCCCCCCCCCCCCACACACACACACACACACACACCTGGGCTCACCGCTCTAACCTGCACGGGCCGCTGCTGTCCACATGGGACATGTTACCCTTTGGGAATCCTGACAGTGGCCTCGGAAGGGGAGAAGGCGGAGTGGGGGGTCAGACAGTTGTCCAGGGGACCTCTCGCTGCTGTCCTTACTGTCTTCCTAAATGGTAGACTGTTTTGTTTTAAAAGTGGCACAGGGCCCTTTAATGGACACAGGCTTTTTTCATTTTTGTACTTTTAAAAGTGTATCATTTGATAATGCAGGGACGGAGGGAAGGGCTTGCAGGCCCAAATCCTTGCATTTACAGTTAATCAAAGGAAGTGGCAAACTGTGACGTGCCTAATTAATACTGACCAGACACACGTTGTATTGTGACCCGCGCACCCCCACACCCTCTGAATGTACAATTTGCGGCGCGACCTGTTACTACATGGGTCGCACCGCAAAGTGCAGTCTCATTTTTAAAATAGTTGTGTGTGTGCAAGTTGAAAATTTTTGGTCTGTGAAATGGAATGGTACATAAGGATCACCCCATGCTGTGTTTGCAGCTGTGTCTTTTGTTTAACCAAACAATTGGTGATGTCCACGGTGCATTGCGAAGCACCCGTGGTGAAAATGGGCCCCCTCAGGCATGTCACTCCGCAGCACCCTCCTCAGAAAAACTTTGGTCCCTGGCACTCGTTTATTTTTTAATAAATAGTGCACTGCACAAGGGGGCACTCATGGAAGAATGCTGGGGCTAGTTGGCATTTTGGAGATAATTCTGTCATAACAACTGTAGTAAAATGCAGGAGCTGCCATACATGGTTTAATTCGTGGCTTTAGAAAGTACAGCCATGGTTATTGAGGGGGGCAGGCAAAAATCACAAAATGCTGTCCCTGACAAATAGATCACCCAAGGTATGTTTCTGGATTGAATAAATAGCGAAATTGCAGAACAGGCTTATGTATGGAATTCTTGCCATAAGCCAAGGGGACATCCATATCCTCTGTTGGTTACCCTTGACAAAGTGCTGGCCTTGTTACTATTGGGATACATTTTTAACTATGGGGTTGCCTAATGCACATTTGGGGTCAGTCCTTTAGTATGTCAGACTTCATTGTGTTGGCACATCATGAAAGTGTTTGATTATTTAATGAGTGTCGTTGGAACAAATTTATGTGACAAGTGTGCTTTAAAGTGTACGAGGTATACTTTTTTGACATCATATAATTTCAACTTTTTTTAGGGATAAATCCCACCCAAACCCGCCAAGACGAAGTCTGATTCTGTTACTTGCAGGTATTAAGGGTAACGATTGTATCCCACCAATTTCAGTATCACCAGCCCCTACGCACTTCATCACCACTGTGGTCATCAGATCGCGCTACTGGTAAGGATGGCAAACACGGGGGCAGATCTACAAGAAAGTGACGCATCTGTAGAGATATATCACTTTCCCTGCGCCACCCTGAGGAACTCTTGCGCCACCATGGATGCACCGTATTATCAATACAGCACATTATGGCGCAAGGATTGACAGATGTGTCAGAAATTCTGACGGATCTGTTGGTGCAAAAGTCACACATTGCTGGAGTCGTGTTGCAAGCACGACGGAATGCCAGCAATGCATGGGGAGGCCTATCCTCATTTTGCTGGGTCACTCCTTATGCCTGATCCAAGCAGGCTTAAGGTTTTGACGCAGTGATGTCCTAGAAGTGGTGCAGTGAAATCTTGTAGATTTCACTGCGCCACTTCTACAAGGCTTTTTTGCGTGGGAAAGCCCATCCTGCATACATTATACCTGTCACAGATATAATGTGATGCAGTGCTTTACAACGTGACTTATCTCCCTAGATGAATCACATTGTAAATGGGCTGCATTATTACACCGCCGCTGCGTCACAAAAAGTGACACAACCGTGGCGCAAAAATGAAGCAAGGGGCTGGTAAATCTGCCCGACGTGAGGATCAGATGTAAGATTCTATGGCAAATCTCAATATCTGTATTAAAAGAGCTGGGAATACGAAAGTGAAAGATAGGAACATAACGGAGGAGAAATAAGAAAGGAGGGGAAATTAAACTAGGAAAGAATGGAAGTGAGAAATACAGAATAAGAAAAAGCAAGGAAAGCAAAGAGAGGCAAATCAATGGTTAGAGAGTGAAGATGCCCATGAGAGATAGTCACAGGGAAAGGAGGCTGCGAAAGGAGAAGGGAAAAATCGAGTGGAGGGGAATAATCTGGGACCAGCGGGAGGGGAAGTTAAAAGTGGATGGGGCGATGGAGAGAGAAAGGACGACATTTTAAACCACAGTAGGAGTGACAGAGTTCATGTAAGACAGAGAAAAGAGAAAGCCAGAGAAAATGAGAAAAAGAGAGAGGGGGAGAGCCAGGCTTAGAGGGTGGAGACGAAAATAGAGCTGGGGAGGGAATGTACTGCGGGCAGTAGGTGTGGGATTTAAAGTCGGCTGCAGAGAGCGAAAGAGAAAGAAAGTGTCAGTGTGTGTGTGTGAGAGAGAGATGAGCGGCAGGACCCAGGGAGTCGCTTGAATTGCTGAATTGTGCACCCTTTTCTCGCTTTCACACCTTGATTCCAGACACCATGCGACTCCGACCTTGCGACTGTGAACTTTGTCCCTATCTCTCCCAAGCAGCTGGTAATCCTTCCTCGTCCTGATAATGTGCACCCTGGCCAGTGTTTTATTCCCAAGATTTCCATTGATTTTGCCATAAAGTGTTATGAATTCCCCTTGTGCAAAAAATAACATTGATCCTTTGCCTCTTAATTTGTTCAAAGCCGGCAAGGGGCTTAATGACTTTTTCTCAAGATTTACGCTGAAGACCTTTAAAGTGGTTTCTGCCTCTCCAATGCAGCTTTGCCATTTTTATACCTTTTCTGCTTTTTTTCTGATCATGTTCATGTGAGGCTAGAAGGGCAATTAAATAGCTTAATCTCAGCAGCAGGCTGTGGAGGGAGGAAGACACTGCTAGGTCACAAAGAGAGAACAACATGGACGTCAGTGAGGAGACAGAAGTCCTCATTTAGATCTACTAGGTTGACGCGCAGTTCTCCAGCCGCGTCCAGTGCACGTATGAGCGGTGGAGCCGGGTGGGGTTCAGGGAGTGCAGGGGCGGCCTTAGGCATGTGCAAGCTGTGCACCTGCACAGGGCCACCAAACCCCAGGGGCCACCACACCAATATATATCCTTAATATAATACTCCTTTAAGGATGGATACATATTTGCGTTGCGGCCCGTGGCAGGAATTTGGCAGCCTCCGGCTCTGTTGCACTTCCAAATACCCTGATCCCCCCCCACCCTCTTCACTGGCCTCAGCTCCTGCGTTCCTCCTGGTTCATGATTGGCTTCTTTTTTTTCCCTACCCACTGCTGGCCCGCTGGGGCTCCACCGCACCCAGACCCCCTCTTCGGGGGGCCCCCTACCTACGCTCCCTGCCCAGGGCCGCCATGAGCCTAAAGCCGCCCCTGGGCGGTGGGTTTCAAAAGACGACGAAGAGGGAACATGAGCTATTTATCTAATGTTCCCTCATGGTCATCTGTCGAGTCCCCCTCAACCCGGCCCCACAATCCCACCGCTCTTACCTGCACGAGCCACTCCTGTGGTTCACCTAGTCTAACCAGCTTTCTAAGAGCAGTTTCCAGTGACAGAGCCAGTGCCACAGCCAGCTCTGATGTTGGAACAGTGGCTCTAGTCGTCAGGCTGACAGAGCGTTGGAATACCAAGCCTTTTTAGGAGTTTCACAGTGCCATGCCCACCTTTTCTTCCTGTCCTATAAAAGCATTCCTTGAGAAGTTACCATTACCTCCCGTCCCTCCCTTGCCTTCCTTCTTAACAAATGAGGCTTCTCCCATCTTAAAATAAAAGCGCTATCCACCCCCTCCTCGTGTTCTTTTTTTATCTCCAAGGAGACTTACCTTCCAGTCCTTTCCCTCCATGACGGAACCTCCAGGGCTTCACCTTTTGGATCTCTGGCATGAGCGGAGCTCCTGGGGATGGTCTACCAGCTTGACGGCATTTCCTTTTTCCTTCGGCGTGGCAGGGAAAGAGCACCGTGAGCGAACGCCGTGACGAAGTCCAGCAGTCAATTGTGGGAGGAATTCGTCGGGGTCGTGATTGGTGATTGTGCTTTGCTCTGCTGGCATCCACTGATTGGTTGGTATGGGGATTTGTTCTGATGCTTAAGGAGCCCCAGTTTGGTCTTCTGTATTCACAATTTAAACATGAAAGGAAAGAGAGTGAATAGATGGAAGCATGTCCTATCTACTACATCTACGGAGGAAGAAGTTCTTCTCCCCCACAGGAGGGCTCCTGACACTCGGCGTCCAGAAGGGGGGAGTGTGCTTCTCATGTCAAGGAATAAGGTACAAGACATGAGTGAGGCAACAGTGGTGAGAACCCTCCAGGCTCATACTAGGAAACCTGTTAATGTGGCCAAGCCCAAGTCTGTTTTGCTCGACATTGATTCTTCAGCTTCGGATTTAGAGGCTCCATCATCTTTTTCAGGGGGAAGCATATCTCCCAAGAAGAAATGTAGTATATTGTGGCAATGTGCGAGAGAAATTGAAGCTGCCATCCTTTCAAGCAGCAAAGGAAGGGTCGCCCTTTATCCCCAAAATGTTAAACCCTCTAGGTATGCCATGCCCTTTCAAGGTCCTGTTAGGGATATTGTAATGAGGGAATGGAAAGATGCAGATAAGATTCAGGCTCCTTGATTTCTGCAGAAGTTGTACCTTTTGGAGGGGGTGGATGCTCTTCCTCATACCGTTCACCTGGACTCTATTCTGGCTACCCTAATTGGTAAGACTGCCACTAATCCTGAGGACTGTACTCCCACTGATGCTACGGATAGAAAGGTGTACTTGGGTATTTTTAAGAGGGCATTTGCAGTTGAGAATTTGGCTTTGAAAGCTAGTCTTTTCTCAGCGTATTCTTATTAATCCCTGCTTCAGGATGTTGTTAAGCTGGCTGTGGCCATTCAGGAAGGTTTGGAGTGTTCTGTTCTGTTGGCAGCTATGGAACAGCAGGCAAAGATGCTTGCAGACACTTCTTCAGACATTATACGCTCTTCAGCCATGTCCACATGGGCTTAAATTGCGGCCAGGAGATCTCTATGGCTGAGACAGTGGAAGGCAGATCCTGGGGAGATGGCCTCCTTGATGAAGATTTAGTTTGAGGGTCAGGCACTCTTTGGGGAACAGCTGCCTGCCTTGATCTTGAAGGTAGTTAAGGAAAGAAAGCATGCCTTGCCCTATAAGGTGGTTCGTTCGGCAAGAAGGGATGAAATAAATCTTCCAAGTCATCTTCGAAACATGAGGCCCCCCACTCTTCCTTCAATGTCCCATCTGAGAACGGGGCCTCAAAGAAGGACGCTTGACAATCACAGTACTCATGGGCAGTAGCGGCCTGTGGAGGGAGTGCCGTGGGGCTGTGGGGCGGGGAAGTAAACTCCGACTCAAGGCCGACCGGAGTAATGTAAAGAAATAAATAAATAAAACGAACGTCATTGTGCGCGCTGAAATGCCAAATGGGTTTCAGTACGCGCGATGAAATTCGTTTTAATTATTTATTTCTTTACATTACTCCGGTCGACTGTGAGCCGGAGTTCACTACCCCTTATCCTGCCCCTCCCCGCCACATCACGGCACTCTCTCCACGGGCCGCTACGGCTCATGGGGCTCTGCCATTGAGAGGCAGGTTCTGCCATTTTTTTCGGTGTGGAGTCAAAATGTGTCTGATCTATGGTTTTCCTAGACTTTGTGGGCAGTGGCTACGCAATCTAGTTGAAGCGTGTTCCCCTAGATACTGATGTCCTTATGATGCCAGTTCTGGTGGTGGAGGAGAAGAGACTGGCTCTTCTAGATGGAATCAGGGACTTGATGTCAAAAAGGGCCATCTTGTGGGTGATGGTTGCAGAACGAGAAAAAGGGGCCTATTCCATCCTGTTTTTGGTTCAGAAGGTGTCAAAGGCATTTCAGCGGGTCCTGGATCTGAAATGGGTCAGTTCGTGGATAAGAGCCATTCATTTTCGAATGTTAACAATTCAGACTATTATTCCTCTGGTAGGTCCAGGAGATTCTTTTGTCCTCTTTGGATCTCTGGGATGTCTATCTACACATCCCTAGCACAGTTCCCTCTCAGTGGTTTCTGCGCTTTGCGATGGGGGATAATAATTTCAAATTTTGCTACTTCCCTTTGGGTTCAAGTCATCAACCGGAGTTTTTACAAAGGTTCTGGTTCTTCTGATAGCTGTCCTTCACTCAGAAGGGGTTTTTGTTCATCAATATTTAGATGATCTGTTGATACAGTCCCCAAAAGAGTCTCAATTGGTGGTTCATGCGGAGAGGGTTTTGCAGGTCCTACAGGAGCATAGATTTTTGATAAATTTGGAAAAACCTTTAATGGTTCCGTCCCTGGACATGGTGTTCATCAGACACCTTTTCAAACCCACAGGAATCTAGTGACTCTGTCTAAAAGGAGGTTGGTCAGCTTGCAGGCTCAGGTTCCGTCTTTGTTGGCTCAAGAAGCGCCAAAGGCAGTGGATTGGTTGCAGGTGCAGGGTCACTTGGCATCGACTGTATTTCTGGTTCCTTGAGCCAGGTTACACCTGCAGAAACTGGTCAACTGGATTCTCTTTCTTTGGTCTCCAAGGGTGCGCGATCTTCAGGTCCATACCCAGATGTCAGCACAGCTCCATGGGGATCTGATGTGGTGGTTGGAGTGGGATCATCTAGAGAATGGGATCACTCTTTCTCCTCCAGCTCTGGTGGTGGTGACAATGGACGCCAGCCTGTAGTGTGGGGGGGGGGCTTGGCTGCAGTCAGAGGAAACTTGCCAGGGGTTCTGATCTCTACAGGACTCTCAGAGGTTTTCAGACTGGAGGGATTAACTACTGTTCTGCTGACTCTTGTTCATTTGCAGCTGGTCCTGAAAGGGAAGTTAGTGCTGGTTCGGACTGACAATCTGGTTGCGAAGTCTGATGTCAACAGGCGGTACAAGGTACAAGTAATTGATCTTGACTACACAGGACAAGAATATGTTCTGCCTCTCACTGCTCTTTACAGTTGAGGGGAGGAGAATATCAGGGCAGATCTTTTAAGCAGGGATATTCCATCCTCAAAGGATTTCTCCCTGCACCTGGGCCGGTTCAATATGATTGCTCTGAAGTGGGGTTGTCCTGAGTTGGATCTGATTACTTCTCCAGAAACTGCCAAGGTGCAGAAGTTTAGTTCAAGGTGGAGGTGTCCTCAGGTTAGGGCCATGGACAGGTTGACTTGTCTTTGTCCTCGGGTTCTGATACATGCTTTTCCACTTTTTCAGTTGACCATCAAATTTCTGCTGGGGGTCTGGAAAGAAAGGGCTCAAGTTATTTTGATTGCTCTATGGTGGCCCAAGCAAATTGGTTACCTCTCCTGGAGTTGTTGAGGGGCAGTCAGGAATGGACTCTTCTGGTGGTCCAGTCTCCTCTATTCTTTCTATCTCTTCCCCCCCTGGATCACTGAGGAAGTTGCACTTGAAGGCATGGAGGCTGAACGGTCAGGGTAAGCTGGCTAGGGGGTTCCTGAGAAGTTTGCAGTGACTTTACAGGAATCTAGGAGGTTGTCTTCTCTGCATTCTTTTGCCAGCCATTGGAAGGCCTTTTTAGTCTGGTGTATGATGAAGCAGGTGGATCCCACTTTAGCCAATCTTTTTCTGATTATGTAGTTTTGGCAGGATAAAGCTACCGTGGGTCTGTCATTAGCTACTCTGAGGGTTCAGTGGGCAGCTATTCAGGAATTTTGGGGCTCATGGGGAAATCCAAAAGATGAGGAAGAGCTGATATCCAGTCATGGCCGGCATGGTTCGGTGGTGGGTGAGGGGTCGCGCGGGGAAGGGGGGTCATGTGGGGAGGTTGCGCGGGGAGGTTCATTTAATAATAGTAATAATACAAAAAAATAAACTTACCTTTCCGCCAGCCGGGTCCCGCATATTCTCTGCTTCTGCTCTCCTGCTCTCCAAGAAACAAGCAGGCAGGCTCCCTCCCCTAAGCTAATCACAATGCTGCAAGCAGCGGTGTGATTGGTTGGGACGCCGCCCAGCCAGGGGCTTTTGGGGAGGCCATGTCCTCCATGCAGACTACATTGCAGCCTGCTTGAGAAGGGCAGAGGGCACATGACTGGCTTGGGCGGCCCCAGGGGGCGACCAAACATTCGTTGCACACTCAGGAGTGGGCACACCACTCCTCCCCTGCTCAAAGAGCAGCCAGTACCACCCACCCACCTCGCAACCAAACATAAAATAGTAATTCTTTCAGTAATTACCATTTTATGTTTCTGCTTTAAACACTGCTAGAAACCAGTGGGACGACTCTCCTCGCCCTAGTGGAGGAGCCACCCCTGCTAATATGTAGGTTTGTCCAAGGGCTGTTGAACTTGTTTCTCAGAGCGGTGCGTTATTTGGAATCTTCAGTTGGTGTTAGAGGTCTTGACAGGTCCTCCATTTGAGCCCCTTTATCAGGTTGATCTGAAACGTTTGACATTTAAGGCTTGTTTTCTGGTGGCCATTACTTTTGCTAGGCATTTAGGGGAGTTGGGGCTTTTTCTTGTAAGCATCCTTTCTGTAAGGTGTACCAGGATAGGATTGTTCTGGCTCCAGTGCCATAATGTGTGCCTTAGGTCAATTCTGCCTTTCACGTTAGTGAGGAGGTGATTTTGACTGAATTTTGTCCGGCGCCTTCATCAGACGAGGAATGCAAATTGCATTGTTTGGACGCGAGGTTATTCTATGGCACATGAATGGTATAAAGTCATTTTGAAAGGGATGCATTATTTGTGAATTTTGGTCCTGCAAAGAAAGGGGAGAAGCCATCGATGTCTACTTTGAATAGATGGATACATTCTCTGGTCATGTTGGCATATGAGGTGAAGAGTGTGGTTCCTCTGCTGCGTATTTAGGGACGTTCTACATGCAATATGTCTGCAGCAGTCGTTGAGTTGCAGGGGACCTCAGTGGTGCAGATTTGTAGGACTGTGACATGGGCTACTCCATCCACTTTTGTTTATCTCTATGGGATTGCTGAGTTGGAACGGTTTGAAAAAACTTTGGGTATGAAGGAATAAAGATGTTACTGTACATGAGCTGCACACTTTTTTTTAAGTTGGGTGCTTTTACAACTCAGCTGTCCATTTCTATTTACTTGCTATGTCTCATTTGTTAAAAAGGAAGGTGAGGGAGGGGCGGGATGTAAATCGTTCAGTACTTACCAATAATGGCATTACTCCTAGTCCTACTCTCTCTCATTCCTTCAAGGTCCCACCCGCCCTCCCAGTATGGAACAGCTGAGTGTCTGGTTTGTTTTGTTTACATACACGATGAGAAGAGGGCGGAAGGTGCTTTTATTTTAAGAGGGGAGGGGTCTATTGGAGGCAAGAAAGCCTAATTTGTTAAGAAGTAAGAGGATGGAGTTGGATTAGGAGTAATGCCATTATATGTAATTAATGGACACACTATCCCATACATGATGGGAAAAAATTCCCAGCGCTCTAGAACATCTGCTTTTCATTTAAAAAGCAAACCACCACTATGGGGCTGTACCTTTGGAAAATAAATAGATGCCTACCAGTATGGCCAGAATGTAGACTGGCCAGCATTGTGAGTTTTCACTGATACTACCAGCTTAGTGGAACTACTTGGTCCAGCGAAACCATTATTATTACTACAGTGTAATGGTCACACTTTCAGTAGGGCTATCTAAATTATGCAGCAAAAAATTCAAATTCAAATGAAATGGCACACATGCATGTGTAAATTAACTATTACGCTTTATAATAAATCTACTACTTTTGGCTATCCACTATTTTTAAGTGAAAATTTACTACGAAATGTAGACTTACCTATCCTCACCACATATCAAGGGGTGGAGCCTATTTTGCAACTGTGAAGATACCACAGCCAAAAAGGATCTAAAACAGTAGTAAATGCACTCCAAGACCTGGAGTAAGTCCAGGAACACACATGGCCAACAACTGATAGTGGAATGCTCACCCATAGAAAATTGAGGCAGGAACTTAAAATATAACCCCATAGCATATGATAGTATGAAACATGAACTTTAAAAAATAATTATTTTTTTATTCATTATGTGAAAAATAATAATTGTTATTTCATGACAACATATTTTAATAACTTTAAACATTTAAAAAATAATAACATTAATTAAAATTTGATTTGATTTTATAATTTGTAAAGTGCATCGCATGCCCGATGGAGCCTTGGCGCAGCCAGTATGGTAAGTGCATAGGTAAGTAGCTCGCCAGCTACTAGACATGACTAAACAGCTAGGTCTTTAATGCTTTCCTAAAGCCTCTTCGGGAAGTGGCAGTTTTTAACTCCAGAAACAGACGATTCCAATGTTGGGCATCACGTACTACAAAACTTCTGATGCCCCAGGTGGCCAATTTGGAGGTGGGAATTACCAAGCGAAGAATATACTGTCAAGCTGATAACATCTAAGTCTGTCCCTGAGATAGTTGGGTCCAAGGCCATGGAGTGCTTTATAGGCCATGTATTGACCATTGAAGGCAATATGTCGTTTACTGGTAACCAGTGCAGTCTGTTGATAGCTTGTGAGGCCGAGCCATCTCTCTGACCCTTCATCAGCATAGAGACTACTGAATTTAGCAAAATTTGCAATTTATTGATAGATATTTTTAGCACTTTATGGTATAAACCATTCCAATAATCTACTCTGGAATGAACTAATGACAGTCTTTCACATATCAAATGGTAGGGGACACATTTTGCCAAACTTGAAACCGGCGCTGCTGCTAATTACAAGGAGAAAGGCTCTTCAACCCACGCCTCGCGGTACCCGCTTCGCGGGTCCTGCTTCGGTCTCTATTTGCCTGACGTTCCTGATTCCCCTGCATCAGCTGTTCCTGTGGGGTTTGTCTGAGGCTGCAGGGCTGCGAGCGCGAACCGGGACTCGCCTTCCCAGGAGTCCCGGTGTCAGTGGCCGAGTCACCTGGCCCCGCTCTCCCTGACCGCCCCGCCCCACCTCCACCAATTGAAAAGGGGCAAGGACTCTTTGCTACGTGGGACACATTTTGCCAAACTTGAAACCGGCGCTGCTGCTAATTACAAGGAGCAAGGCTCTTCAACCCACGCCTCGCGGTACCCGCTTCGCGTGTCCCGCTTCGGTCTCTATTTGCCTGACGTTCCTGATTCCCCTGCATCAGCTGTTCCTGTGGGGTTTGTCTGAGGCTGCAGGGCTGCGAGCGCGAACCGGGACTCGCCTTCCCAGGAGTCCCGGTGTCAGTGGCCGAGTCACCTGGCCCCGCTCTCCCTGACCGCCCCGCCCCACCTCCACCACTACGGCCCAATGGCCTCTGGCCTATAAATACTAGAGTCCTACGCTGCGCGGGAGCGCCCGGGGCTAAGCCCGGGCAAAGGGCGGGCCCTCTGTGGCCCTCAGAGGCCTGAAGAGACTGGACTGTGCATATCCCTTTGATTGTTTATATACTAAGGCGTAAGTTGTTTCTGAGCTCATTGTGTGTATTCTATATTTGTTGATCACCTAATACTAATGTCACTCTCACACCCAAGTGCAGGAATAGATATGTCTGATAAGCCTGGGGGGACATCTAGCGGCACCTTGGATAAGTATTTCATCAAACCAACGGGGGATGATCCTAAGGAAATTACTTTGGCAGAGCGACGAGCAGAACGCCGTCGCTCTGTTGAAAGCATGAAAATTAGGCTAGTATCACAGTCACCTGCATCCATTGCTTCCACGGCTAGAGGGAGCCCAAATAGCAATGAAAGCCTGCTACTAATGGATGACTTGCCTTTAGTATTTAGAGACCGCATTCCAACTCCTAGTACTCCTACCAACTCAGACTTAATTGTCCTTTCTCCAATACACCCTCCAAGTAAGCTTGTAATAACAAAGGCCCAGATTACCCCCGCACCCCCACTCTGCACTCAACAACGGAATAAGGTAAAAACCAAAATTCCATTATCCAGAAACTATGGCCCACCTCCGACAAAAAAAAGACGGAAAAGGGGGGAACTCTTGCAACCAAAACTAAGTCACTCAGATTTTGGTAAAAAGCCAAAATTACTTCTGGGTGTGACAAGGCTGCAACAGGTTCTCTACAGTCCCTAAATACAATATCTAAGCCTGAGGGGGACCTGCCTATCTCTAATTCCCCAGACATCACCATGTCCCATACAGCTCAACCCCCTGTAACTTTAGAAAGTATAGAAAACCTAATTAAAAATTATTCTTCAGTGATTCTGGGGAGACTGGACAAGGTTGAAGAACGTCTTGGGAATTTGGAAAAGGAATTAGGCAAGAGGGGTGTTTCCACTCCACCACCCCAAAACACGGCTATCCAAACCATTTTACTGCCTGCCCAACCTAGCACCCTCGTCCCTAGTTCTGTTTCATCTAAGGCCCCAACTATAACAAAAACTGCTGATAACAAAGGTGGGAGATCCCAGCCAACCCTGCCAAAGCTACAATCTGTCCCGATTTTGGCCACTACAACGCCTAAACCTTCAATTGGGACAGGAGGAACCTTGTCGAAAAAACCACCACAGGAAACGGTGGGTTATAGACACAAAGAGGGAAGACCTCATAGGGTCCCTCCACCAGAACTACCCCCGGAAGCAGTTCCCTTTGTAGTTGTTTTAACAGGGGTCCCAGTGCTAGAGGAAAATAAGCGGGAAGGCTATGCCCAATTAAAAAACAAGATCATCCATTGGCTCAGGCTCAATCGTCCACTCCCAAGCGGTGTAGATGGAGACATTATAAACGTTTGTCGAGCACACTGGTTGGGTGGAAAATACAAGGATCTCACGGACGATGTGGTGGTGGTGAATTTTAGGGACCCCAATGCAGTTCACTTTATAATAAATTGGCAGGCAGGTAATAATTCTAATATTGTTCCCAGACCCTTAACATACTTTTACCCCAGACCAGCGGCAATACTGCCTCAGTACCATCCACCTCCACCCACGCAAACACAAGCTTACCCTCCAACTATTCATGATGGAAGGACGAACCCTTACCCAATGTACCCCCTGCTGGCTCCAGACCCTTATGGCTGGAACCAAGTCCCAAAAAGGACAACCGTTTCCTATAATAGGAGAATGGATCACTTACACCCATTCACACCCTTGGAGATTACTAATAGATATGATATCTTCAATGGAATTGATGAGTGTGATTGACGCTTTATGAACATTGGGATCTACGGAGGAGGCTCCTGTTCCACCAGAGTCGACAGTACACAGGCTGAAACAGAAGGGACGGTGAGCACAGGGGCCAATTGTATAACATCAGCAACACACACCAACTTGGCTGCATCAGTGGTTATACCAGCCATGACTCAGTGCTATAGTACCCTGCTATTAGACGGTCATAATGTTGACCCCCAATCCCCTACAAGTGTATCAAGGGATGGTTGCCTTGAAAGCAATCCAAAAGCAGTATATTGTTTGGGGGAGGTGGACGACCCGTGCTCCATGGGAAATATCCAAGGCATGGATGCTGGGGCCGTTTCAGGCTGTTTGAATGTTTTGCAGATACTTATACCAAATGTCTCTCTGGCAGATGTAATTGTTGGGGAGGAGGTTGGAATGGGACATGATGCACCAGGGGTTGTGGGAGAGGCAATGCTGAGACGGCGATCTATGTTTGAGGAGTGCTCCATGCCAGGGCAACACATGATCGTGGCCAATGAGCAAGAGCCCTTAAGGTTGATCTCCTGGAACATAGCCGGTGTCTCAAAACATCTGAGGGATCCAGAATGGGCAGGATTCATTGATGCCAATGATTATTGCTTGCTACAAGAAACTTGGGCAGTGGTAACTCCACATAGAATAGGGTATAAAACATTCAGAATAGGAGCCATTCCATCCAGGAGTGGAAGGCCGTCGGGGGGTCTTTTAACTTGGGTTAAAGTTGATTTAAAGGTCCAAATTGAGTTGGTAGATGCTAATTCCCCCGATATACTAGTTCTTAAGATAACTCCTTGTGAAGGGAAAACATTATACATAATAAATGTCTACAATAGACCTTCACCCTTATCAAAAGTTTCGCTAACTCTAGCCCAATTAGACACTTTCTTAAAAGGGCTAGACAGAAAAGTTGAACATATCATTTTAGCGGGTGATCTAAACTGCAATTATGAACCAGTAATGGGCCTCAGTGATATCTTCGAAGATGAGGATATTGTAAATAAAATTCCCGCATTAGAGAACGCCAAATTAATTAAATGTTCAACTTTGGCTGTTCAGATAACGAACATATGCGCGGCCCATTCCCTTAGGGCTTGTAATGGACGCTTTTCGTCCGATATTCTGAAAAAACCAACTTTCAGTAGAAATAATTGCAGGAGTAACCTCGACTTTATTATAGTATCTATTTCCATTTGGCCCTACATCCAAGATTTTGAGGTTAAAGACAGAACAGAAAGTGACCACTTTCCATTGAGTTTATCAATTGAACCATCATTGCAGGGCAACGCGGGCACTGTGTCAGCAGATAATGTTGGTAATATAGAAATACACGTCAGCAACAATAGACGAGCCCTCAAATGGCCACTTATTTTGGACCATGGCGAGATTTTGGCACAGATATACACACTTCTTGCAGGGGCCTTAGAATCACTTGTAGAATCATTCGTAGGTTCTACAAACACAGAGGGGAACCCCACCCATTTTATTTCCATGCACAAAAACTTTTTTATCGAATTAAAAATGCTTGTGACTAAAATGCCCAAGAAAGCCCAACAAAAAACACAGAATCTATCCCATAGTAAACCATGGTACGATGGAAACTGTAGGGAATCTAAAAAAGTTCTTATCTCTGCTATAAAATTAAATATTCTACCTGAGATAAAATATGCTAGGAATAATTACAAGCAAGTACAAAAGGCCTCCAAAAAAGCCTGGGAAGAAGAACTATGGGCCGACATGCTGTTGGCAGTTAAAAATAAAGATAATATAGGCTTTTGGAGGTTGGTTGCCAACAGGAACCATGTAGGGAGAGTGGCTAAAGACGTCCATCTGGACGAATCAACTTGGGTTAGCCACTTCACTAACCTATATAAAAAATATGAGGGCACGGGAACAGATGTGAATGCCCCATGTCTCGAATACCCCACGGAGCCCATGGGCTTTACAATAGCCGAAACAGAATCGGCAATTAAACTAGTAAAACCGGGCAAAGCACCAGGCTTGGACAAGATCCCTGGTGACTTGTACAAACATGACATAATTACCTATGCACCGTATATAAATTACTTGTGCAATGCTCTATCCCTCTGCTTAGAATTCCCGGAAAGTTGGCGCGGGGCGGAAATCGTTTTAATCCATAAGAAAGGGGATCGCAAAAATCCCTCTAATTATCGGCCAATTCGCTTGCTGGACATCCTGCAGAAAATTTATTCACGCCATATTTTAACTCGTGTTATTGACTGGATGGATGAGAATACAATCTTAACGAAATTCCAAGCTGGGTTTCGTAGTAAAGTAAGCACAATTGATCAGATATTCAGATTCTGTTGTCTATATTGGAAATATGTTCATATCAAAAAGGGTCACTTATACGTTGCCTTCGTTGATTTGAGAGCAGCGTTTGGTCTAGTGCCTCACAATCTCCTATGGAAAACACTGTATGATATGGGATTGCCAAACAACCTTTTGGTACAAATTAAAGAATTACACGAAAGGAACTTCGCGAAGATCAGATGGGGCCCAAACGGGGAATTAACCCGAAATATCCCTATCGAGCGCGGAGTCCGCCAAGGTTGCGTTTTGGCCCCCACCCTTTTTTCACTATTCGTGAACGATATTCCAAAATTTCTTGAAGGATGTACAAATGACTCACCTAAACTAAATGGCGAAAGGGTGACATCACTATTGTTTGCCGACGACACTATTTTGATATCCCAAACAAAAAGAGGTCTTCAAGCCCTACTGAATTCTTTCAGCAGTTATTGCAGGAAGAAAGGCTTGGAGATAAATGGGAACAAGACCAAGTGTATGTCCCTTAACCCACAAAAAACAGCTAAAGGATGCTTAACCTTGGAAGGAACCAAATTAGAATCGGTTTCGCACTTCATGTACTTGGGTGTTACTTTGGACTCAAAATTTACCTGGAAAGCCCAAAGGGAAAAAAGTAAGCTAGTATTTACTCAGAATGCTAAGCCAATCCTTGCTAAACAAAGTTTGAGCACCAGCAAAGCGGTCTCCCCAGTAATCGAACTATTTAAATTTAAGGTCCAACCATCAGCGCTATACGGCGCAGAAATCTGGGGGCCTGGGTCGAGAGACTCCTTTCGTCTCCTAGACAATAATTTTATGAGGAGCCTGGTTAGAGTCCCAAGAGGCACTCCAATAATACCTCTTGAACTGGACTTGAATATCAAAAGAACCGACCATTACACCATAATCCGCCCGCTGATGTTATGGGTCAGACTATGGAGAGTGCCCGAACTACAGGATTACAGGGATGGGTTAAAAGAAATCATGGAATATGGTAACTCCTTAACTATCCCATGGGTAAAACATGTTAAGACTTGGCTTACTGATATAGGTCTAATCCACTTCTGGGAAAATCCGGAATCTTTACCGGCCAACGCAAAATTAATCTTAAAAAGGGCATTCTGGAATTGTATGGTGACCAGGGCAACAAATACTTCGGTAGCTGGATCTTTGGTAACCAAATTCTTGAGTTTCAAGGATGAGCCCCTCTTCGAGACTTTTCTCGACGAGATTGAACCACCCTTAGCCAAGACCCTATTCTTAAAATTTAGGTACGGTAACCTGCTAATCAAAAGCATAACAGCAACATGGTCGGGGAGGTTAACAGATCCTCCCTTGGAAGTTGATGATTTATGTACCATGTGCGAATGCAAAAATCCTGAAACCGAGGCCCACATGCTTTTTATTTGTCCTGCCTACATGACAGCCAGGAAAAAATGGATTAAACCACTATGCTTACTGTTAGGGCTAAATTCATGCAACCAGGCATTAAGAATAATAAAAACAAACTCTAACCAAGTAATAATATTTAGTGTTAGCCGTTTCTTACACTCAATATTCTTCATAAGGAAAAAGAAGGGACAACAGTTATAAATGATTAATGTATATTTCCATAAATGAACTATAGACAACAATTTCATATAGAGCGATAATTGTAAACATTTTAAAGTATGTGTTTATTGTTTAATGAAAAATGTTTTATTACTGTAATGTTTTTGTGCTTGATTCTTTTATGGCATTGTTTGCCGAAATAAAGATTTATACAAATGGTAGGAATTGGGCAATTTTCTTCACAATGCGCAGGGTGAAGAAGGATGCAGGCATAACTTTGTTAACTTGCTCTTTGAATGACAATTTTTCAACTACCAGAGCACCAGGATTTTTTGCCTTTTTGGCCAACGTCGGAAGTGTGCCTAGTACATCAGGCGAACAGCAGGGGACTAGAAAGTAGGAATATGTCCAAACAGGATGACTTTTGTCTTAGATGAATTTAGCTTTAAACAGTGTTTGTCCATCCACAGGCTTACTGCACTCATTCAGCTCTTAGAGATGTTGTTCATGTTGAGTCCCTTGTTGGATAACAAAGCCACAATATGGGTGTCATCGACATAAGATGCAAGCGACAGCCCAAATGATTTCATTAAGGCTGTCAAGGGGGTAATTTAAACATGGAACAATGTGGGGCTCAATGAAGAGCCCGGTCGCACCCCACATGGCAACGTATTTTATTTATTTTATTTTATGTGCTTTTATAGCGCCTGAATAAATCCCCGAAGGGGTATCTCCGCGCTTGTTCTAGATATGGAGATTTGTCCCGTAAAGCGTAAAGGGTTCAGATGTTAAGTCTTTGCAGGAAACCGATGGAATGCGATCTGTAAGAAATTATCACAATAAGTTGAGAGCCATACTCTGAATCCCCAGGCTCTGTAGCGGATCAATCAAACGCTGTAGAGAGATCAAGCAGGATACTGTCCACTTAAGCCATTGTCTCCTCCGTGGCCACAATAAGTGCGGACCTCATACTGTGGTCACTATGGAAGCTAAACTGATTGTTGTCAAGCAAATCACTGTTTTTCAGAAAGACAGCCAACGGAGAATTAAACCTATACATAGCTTTTTGCAACTTTAATTCATAATAAATAAGTAAAACATTTTACATAAGGTGGGCTTTTTAAATAAATGTTTAAAAAGTAATTTTAATAAATAAATTAAAGCATTAGTGTAAAGTCTACTCATAACTATTCACATGTAGGCAGAGTTTTTCACCACTAGGGTTGAGATCTCTCTAAGATAAAGTAGAGGGAAAATGTACAAAGTATATTAAGCTTAAAAAAATGCAAAAAATATGTTTATGTGAACTTAAAAAACAACGGCACTATTGACTTAATTTTTAAATAAATATTTCATGAACTTAAAAATGTTAAATTAAATTACAATATATTTTAAAATAGCCTCTTTTAAGTAAAAAAAAATCTTTTGTTATGTATTACGCATTACAAATCATTATGTTTAGAATATATTTAAATATATTTTTATATTTTAAATGTACAAGTATTTTAAAGAAATCACATCAACAAGGTTTATTAAAATATGTGGTCATTAAATAGTAATTATTATTTTGATATATTTGAAATATTACGTTAAATGTATATATATTTTTAAAAGTTTAAATAGATTAATTTATTTCAAGATTATTTTCTACAGGTTTCTATTTTAAGACCTTGCCTCTGTTATTTTCTAAAGGAGGGTGGCAATGTGTGGCACTGAACTTACTTAAGGTCTCAGCTGGATTACACTTACTACTGTTTTGGGCCATTTTTGGCTGTAGTAAATCTAGGAGTGCGGTTTGTGAATTACAATGGTCTTACTCTTTTGTGTGTAGATGTCTGTCAGTTCCTAAACCTCCTTAGCCTTTCCTAAACCTCTTCCATTTAATAGTGAGTATTCTCCATTTTCCAGCCATTGCCCTGGTCCTGCCAATATTTACTTTTAAGGGATTTATGACTTTACAACGCATGCCTTTACCACACAAGCCTTTAGCACCCGCCCTTTACCACACAATGCCTTTACCACGCATTGCCTTTACCACGCAAGTCTTTAGCATGCATATGCCTTTACCATGCATGCCTTTACAATGAAAATGTAAGTATACATCAGGTAAGCAAAACCCCTTTTTATATATACGCAGGGCCTTTGGTGGGGGTTGGCTTGCGTATGGCAACTAAGTAATACTTTATGTTAAAAAATCCACAGAAATTCACTGAAAAAATCAAGAGCTAAAGTAAAGTTAATGTTAAGTGAGAATTTTGGTGGCAGCATAACTTTTTTAATGTACAAAACTACTGAAATTCACCAGTTACAGTTATCTCAGTGTAACGTTTTTCCTACAAGAATGGGACCCAGTGCATATAAGGTTCCTTTATATACATTTTATTGTGCACTTTAACAACTTTCTTCTAAATGTTCTTTTCTTTTACTGTCTCCTTTTCCATAGGTGCTTTCTGGGTAGACCACTCGAGGAGTCTTCCTGCCCACCGTCGTCCCTCGGGCAAAAGAAAAGCTCAGGTAAGTGTTTTATTTTAGAGACTTATTTCTTCTTTATTTAAGCAAGGGAGGCATTGAGGGATAAACCAAAAAATAATTATCACACCCGATTTCACCCGTGTCAAGGCGTGAAGTGAAGAGAGGGAGAGCAGCAATGAGTAATAAATAAAAGAAAGAACTAAGAAAGGAATACTCTTCTATATTTCTCCCTTGTTCATTTTGTTCTTTCACACTCCTCCCTCTCCAAGCCCTCAATTATTGGCTGAGTTATTTCCTTTTAAATAACCCCTTAAGTGCTCATGCACCTGGGAGAGCCACATCCCTCCGGGGCCGTGGCAGGAGGCTTCTCATGCATTCTCTTGTGCTGAGTCTCTGGTTTCTTCAGGTATCTCGACCCTGGCCGGAATCGCTCCACCTTCACCGCTGCAGTTGCTGCGGTCTCTGAGCTCCGTTGGGTCTCTGGTTTCTGGCGTTGACTCCTCTTTGAGTTCCCAGTCCTGCAAGTGGTCTTCCGTCAACTTTGCTTCTTGGTTTGTTTTCTTTCAACTCGCCCCCTAGCATATGTAGACGGCCCGCATGTATGGTTTGACCCCTGACGTCAGCATTCTCAGTTCCTCGTGGATGCAGCTTAAAGGGACCGACTCTTAGAAAATCCTCCTCGGTCTATAGCTAATGGTATGTAACTGTTACCACGCAACTTTTAGCACGAAATACTTTTACAACGAAACTATTACCACGCAGGACCCTTTACCACGAATACCTTTACAACGCATTACACTACAACGCAGATACTATTACAACGCATACCGTTACAACGTAAGTATAGGTAAGTTTATCTTTTTTTTAAACATTTATTAGGGGTATTGGGTTTGGGTTTTGGGGTACAGGGGTATTTTTAGGCTTCAGGGATGGGTTTGGGTTTTGGGGTACAGGGGTATTTTTAGGTTTCAGGGTTGGGTTTGGGTTTTGGGGTACAGGGGTATTTTTAGGTTTCAGGGATGGGTTTAGGTTTTGGGGTACAAGGGTATTTTTAGGTTTCAGGGTTGGGTTTGGGTTTTGGGGTACAGGGGTATTTTTAGGTTTCAGGGATGGGTTTGGGTTTTGGGGTACAGGGGTATTTTTAGGTTTCAGGGTTGGGTTTGGGTTTTGGGGTACAGGGGTATTTTTAGGTTTCAGGGTTGGGTTTGGGTTTTGGGGTACAGGGGTATTTTTAACATATATATTTACAAATTAATAAATAAAAATTAATATAATTAATTAAAATATTTAATATTAAAATAATAAATTATTTATTTAAAAAAATATTAATAATAATTACATTATTTTACCATATTATATACTTACCTATACTTACGTTGTAATGGTATGCGTTGTAATAGTACCTGCGTTGTAGTGTATTGCGTTGTAAAGGTATTCGTGGTAAAGGGTCCTGCGTTGTAAAAATTGCGTGGTAATGGTCTGCGTGCTAAAAGTATGCGTGGTATCAACATATATCCATAGCTAATGGGTGTTACGGCGCATAACGGATAGGGGCTGTGAATAAAGGAGGGGCGATATGGATGAGGGAAACAGGTCTTCTCTCTCATCATCTCCCACTCCCTCGATTGGGTCAGGTACTTCCTGACACGCAGGAAACCATAACTCATTCCTTAAGGTAACTATTACTCAGGCCCTTGCAATACACTGCTATTCACACTCCAAATTACATCACTCATGACTTCTTCTTTGAAAGCATTGATGATATCACTGCAACGTTTGCAATGAAATTATTGATGAGAAAACTATGCATGGCGGGGGAGCTAGTTATAGCTACCTTAGGGTATGAGTTATAGTTGCTTGAGATAACTATAATTCGTGAATTTCAGTGGTCTAGTACACATAAAACCTTATGTTGTCACTGCAATTCTCACCTAACTATAACTTTACATTAACCTTTTATTTTTTCAGTGAAAGAAATATACACACACACACACTGTTTATATATATAGCTATATATATATATATATATATCCGAGAAAATCCTCAAACCTCCACAGCGCACGGCGTGGGGAGAGAAGGAGACAGACCCCACGGCTTCAGGCAAGATGTTGCATTTATTGGTAACCTTTCTGGCAATCTATATATATATATATATATCCAAGCAAGACTCCTCCAGCAGAAGAAGAAGAAACCACAAGTGGGGACGTTCTGGAAGCCTTTATTCGGAACACAAAACCACGGCAAATGCATTTCGGCATATTTTCAAGCCTTCCTCAGTGCCTAGAAGTGTTCACAAGGTGCGCGATGCAACTCACGGTGTAAAATACCCAGCTGCACCCTGTGTGTGAGTGATAGCTCCGCCCCCTTGATGATGTAGATTGTGGCAAATGGAATATTGCCTACAAGTCCCAGAATGCCATCTTCAGGTAAGAAAATATCCGGGAGGGAGGGGGACGGCATCACATAGTTCACCACCCTAAAAGTTAATGTGCCTCCCAAAATAGATGCTTCCTTGGGTCCCCAATACCGCATCAACCTCCAATCCTCCGGGCCAAGTGGAGGCAGGGGCATCGGGAAAATTTTCCACATAGCCCGCCGCCCAGTTTCTCCCGAGATCGGTGGTGGGTTGTGGTGAAAATCCAGTACCCTGGAGCACAGCAGTCCGTCGAGACAGAAGCCAACAACACCACAGCCACTTTGTAATGCGGGGGTCTCTGAGCGTGGATGTTGGCGTCCACGCGAAAATATCCAAGCAAGACTCCTCCAGCAGAAGAAGAAGAAACCACAAGTGGGGACGTTCTGGAAGCCTTTATTCGGAACACAAAACCACGGCAAATGCATTTCGGCATATTTTCAAGCCTTCCTCAGTGCCTAGAAGTGTTCACAAGGTGCGCGATGCAACTCACGGTGTAAAATACCCAGCTGCACCCTGTGTGTGAGTGATAGCTCCGCCCCCTTGATGATGTAGATTGTGGCAAATGGAATATCGCCTACAAGTCCCAGAATGCCATCTTCAGGTAAGAAAATGTCCGGGAGGGAGGGGGACGGCATCACATAGTTCACCACCCTAAAAGTTAATGTGCCTCCCAAAATAGATGCTTCCTTGGGTCCCCAATACCGCATCAACCTCCAATCCTCCGGGCCAAGTGGAGGCAGGGGCATCGGGAAAATTTTCCACATAGCCCGCCGCCCAGTTTCTCCCGAGATCGGTGGTGGGTTGTGGTGAAAATCCAGTACCCTGGAGCACAGCAGTCCGTCGAGACAGAAGCCAACAACACCACAGCCACTTTGTAATGCGGGGGTCTCTGAGCGTGGATGTTGGCGTCCACGCGAAAATATCCAAGCAAGACTCCTCCAGCAGAAGAAGAAGAAACCACAAGTGGGGACGTTCTGGAAGCCTTTATTCGGAACACAAAACCACGGCAAATGCATTTCGGCATATTTTCAAGCCTTCCTCAGTGCCTAGAAGTGTTCACAAGGTGCGCGATGCAACTCACGGTGTAAAATACCCAGCTGCACCCTGTGTGTGAGTGATAGCTCAGCCCCCTTGATGATGTAGATTGTGGCAAATGGAATATCGCCTACAAGTCCCAGAATGCCATCTTCAGGTAAGAAAATGTCCGGGAGGGAGGGGGACGGCATCACATAGTTCACCACCCTAAAAGTTAATGTGCCTCCCAAAATAGATGCTTCCTTGGGTCCCCAATACCGCATCAACCTCCAATCCTCCGGGCCAAGTGGAGGCAGGGGCATCGGGAAAATTTTCCACATAGCCCGCCGCCCAGTTTCTCCCGAGATCGGTGGTGGGTTGTGGTGAAAATCCAGTACCCTGGAGCACAGCAGTCCGTCGAGACAGAAGCCAACAACACCACAGCCACTTTGTAATGCGGGGGTCTCTGAGCGTGGATGTTGGCGTCCACGCGAAAATATCCAAGCAAGACTCCTCCAGCAGAAGAAGAAGAAACCACAAGTGGGGACGTTCTGGAAGCCTTTATTCGGAACACAAAACCACGGCAAATGCATTTCGGCATATTTTCAAGCCTTCCTCAGTGCCTAGAAGTGTTCACAAGGTGCGCGATGCAACTCACGGTGTAAAATACCCAGCTGCACCCTGTGTGTGAGTGATAGCTCCGCCCCCTTGATGATGTAGATTGTGGCAAATGGAATATCGCCTACAAGTCCCAGAATGCCATCTTCAGGTAAGAAAATGTCCGGGAGGGAGGGGGACGGCATCACATAGTTCACCACCCTAAAAGTTAATGTGCCTCCCAAAATAGATGCTTCCTTGGGTCCCCAATACCGCATCAACCTCCAATCCTCCGGGCAAAGTGGAGGCAGGGGCATCGGGAAAATTTTCCACATAGCCCGCCGCCCAGTTTCTCCCGAGATCGGTGGTGGGTTGTGGTGAAAATCCAGTACCCTGGAGCACAGCAGTCCGTCGAGACAGAAGCCAACAACACCACAGCCACTTTGTAATGCGGGGGTCTCTGAGCGTGGATGTTGGCGTCCACGCGAAAATATCCAAGCAAGACTCCTCCAGCAGAAGAAGAAGAAACCACAAGTGGGGACGTTCTGGAAGCCTTTATTCGGAACACAAAACCACGGCAAATGCATTTCGGCATATTTTCAAGCCTTCCTCAGTGCCTAGAAGTGTTCACAAGGTGCGCGATGCAACTCACGGTGTAAAATACCCAGCTGCACCCTGTGTGTGAGTGATAGCTCCGCCCCCTTGATGATGTAGATTGTGGCAAATGGAATATCGCCTACAAGTCCCAGAATGCCATCTTCAGGTAAGAAAATGTCCGGGAGGGAGGGGGACGGCATCACATAGTTCACCACCCTAAAAGTTAATGTGCCTCCCAAAATTGATGCTTCCTTGGGTCCCCAATACCGCATCAACCTCCAATCCTCCGGGCCAAGTTGAGGCAGGGGCATCGGGATATATATATATATATATATAGATTCGCTGAAAAAAACATAGATTTCAGGCCTGATATAGTTAGGAATTAGCATTTAAAAAACCTTTGAAATTCACTGAAAAAACCATAGGTTTCAGGCCTGATATAGTTAGGAATTATCATTTAAAAAAACCTTAGAAATTCACTGAAAAAACCATAGGTTTTAGGGGTGTTATAGTTAGCTGGACATTTCACTCGTACAAAACCATTGAAATTCCTGCGATATAGTTAGTTGTACTCACTATATCTCGCGCACCCGCTATCCACTGCTGATGATGTCACATATTACATCATTCATGACATGGTCAGTGACATCACTGATGACATCTTAAATGACATCACTGATGTCACTGATGCCGAGCGGCCCCCCTCCAACATTTTTGAGAGTGGCGGTCCCCGGAGCTGGGGGGCCTGATAGCCCCCCACCCATTTGTTTAAAGCTCCGGGGGGTGGCGGTCCACGGGGCTGCAGGAGGGCCCCGTGAGCCACCTGCATATATTTCATTCTTACCCCAGGGGTAGTTGTCCCTGGGGCTGGGGGGGCCTGAGAGCCCCCCACTCATTCTTTTTAAAGCCCCGGGGGGTGGCAGTCCCCGGGGCTGAGGGGGGCCCGTGAGCCCCCGCATACATTTAATTCTTGCACCAGGGGGTGGCGGTCCCCGGGCTGGGGGCCTGAGAGCCCCCCTCCCATTTGAAAATAGCCCCAGGGGTGGCAGTCCCCTGGGCTGCGAGGGGGCCCTGTGAGCCCTCCACATATATTAAATTAGAGCCCCGGGGGTGGCAGTCCCCGGGGCAGTGTGGGGGGGGATTGGGACCCCCCACAATATTTTTTCAATAATGCCCCCGGGATTTGGCCCCCGGGGGCAAATTTACATATTTTCTGCGGGAGACCTTGTTTCTTTTTTTTTAATATCGCTAGGATTCGCGGACCCCCTGAGCAGACCTTGGGGGTCAGGGTGTGTCTACCCTGCCCCCTATTCGCGTTTTGCGGCATTTGTTTTTGTTTTCTTGTGCCTTGGTTCTACCGAGGCACAAGATGGCTGCCAACACTTCCTGATTTTGACAGTTGTCAGCCAATGAGCATTCAGCTCGTGCACGGCAGGGTTCTTGTAGGCTGCGTGTAGGGTTCGCGGATACTACCCCGGATCCTCCGTGCCCATAGATATATAAATTACTTTAACCGTGATTTTCTCAAAAACTACTGAACAGATTGACACCAGATATGCGAAAGGCACAAGTCAGAACTGAGGACTGACACATTTGGTGTAATTCTGTTCAGCCGTTCGGGCTGTAGCCATGGCTAAAGGTCCTATGGGAAATTGCATGGGGAAAACACGTTTTGGGACCCCCCTTTTTTCTCAGGCCCTGCTTGACCAATCACCCCCAAATTTCAAGGGAAGGAGCGGAACTGAGCTGGCCAAAAGTTTGGAATATTTCACGCAGATTCCTCGCCAAAGTTATTGTCAATAGAATGTTGCGGATTTCCTATGAATAATAGGTCCTAACTATATCTACCTACTGGCTACCGCCAGTAGGTAATATAGATATATACATATATATTGGTGACTGTCTCTCTCTCTCTCATATATATATATATATATACCATCTTGCCAAGTAAAGGGGCCAAAGCTGGGAACTGAGCCCAACTGTACGGCAGCAGCGACCTTAAACTACTAAAGGAAAGTGTCCTTGTGAGAGCAAAAGCCTGTAATAGCTTTTAATTTCTGTTCGGCACAACGAGCCCACTACGGGTAAATTGACGAATCTCCTTGGGACTACAATACCCAGCATGCAAATGTGTAATGTGACGCACTAGACGATAACAATAAAAATGCGTGCATTAAGGAGCCATCGTGAAACGCCGACACAAAGAAGCAAGCCCCTGATGAGAGGCGGACGGCCTCGAAACGCGTAGGGCGAATAACATCGAGCACCACAGAGGAATGAGGAAGCTGCAGTGTGCCTTCTGAAAAGCTTGGGCCATTGAATAAAACTATTTTACAGGGCTGTCCGGCCGTGCAGAGGAGCACCATCTTGCCAAGTAAAGGGGCCAAAGCTGGGAACTGAGCCCAACTGTACGGCAGCAGCGACCTTAAACTACTAAAGGAAAGTGTCCTTGTGAGAGCAAAAGCCTGTAATAGCTTTTAATTTCTGTTCGGCACAACGAGCCCACTACGGGTAATTTGACGAATCTCCTTGGGACTACAATACCCAGCATGCAAATGTGTAATGTGACGCACTAGACGATAACAATAAAAATGCATGCATTAAGGAGCCATCGTGAAACGCCGACATAAAGAAGCAAGCCCCTGATGAGAGGCGGACGGCCTCGAAACGCGTAGGGCGAATAACATCGAGCACCACAGAGGAATGAGGAAGCTGCAGTGTACCTTCTGAAAAGCTTGGGCCATTGAATAAAACTATTTTACACGGCTGTCCGGCCGTGCAGAGGAGCACCATCTTGCCAAGTAAAGGGGCCAAAGCTGGGAACTGAGCCCAACTGTACGGCAGCAGCGACCTTAAACTACTAAAGGAAAGTGTCCTTGTGAGAGCAAAAGCCTGTAATAGCTTTTAATTTCTGTTCGGCACAACGAGCCCACTACGGGTAATTTGACGAATCTCCTTGGGACTACAATACCCAGCATGCAAATGTGTAATGTGACGCACTAGACGATAACAATAAAAATGCGTGCATTAAGGAGCCATCGTGAAACGCCGACATAAAGAAGCAAGCCCCTGATGAGAGGCGGACGGCCTCGAAACGCGTAGGGCGAATAACATCGAGCACCACAGAGGAATGAGGAAGCTGCAGTGTGCCTTCTGAAAAGCTTGGGCCATTGAATAAAACTATTTTACACGGCTGTCCGGCCGTGCAGAGGAGCACCATCTTGCCAAGTAAAGGGGCCAAAGCTGGGAACTGAGCCCAACTGTACGGCAGCAGCGACCTTAAACTACTAAAGGAAAGTGTCCTTGTGAGAGCAAAAGCCTGTAATAGCTTTTAAATTCTGTTCGGCACAACGAGCCCACTACGGGTAATTTGACGAATCTCCTTGGGACTACAATACCCAGCATGCAAATGTGTAATGTGACGCACTAGACGATAACAATAAAAATGCGTGCATTAAGGAGCCATCGTGAAACGCCGACATAAAGAAGCAAGCCCCTGATGAGAGGCGGACGGCCTCGAAACGCGTAGGGCGAATAACATCGAGCACCACAGAGGAATGAGGAAGCTGCAGTGTGCCTTCTGAAAAGCTTGGGCCATTGAATAAAACTATTTTACACGGCTGTCCGGCCGTGAAGAGGAGCACCATCTTGCCAAGTAAAGGGGCCAAAGCTGGGAACTGAGCCCAACTGTACGGCAGCAGCGACCTTAAACTACTAAAGGAAAGTGTCCTTGTGAGAGCAAAAGCCTGTAATAGCTTTTAATTTCTGTTCGGCACAACGAGCCCACTACGAGTAATTTGACGAATCTCCTTGGGACTACAATACCCAGCATGCAAATGTGTAATGTGACGCACTAGACGATAACAATAAAAATGCGTGCATTAAGGAGCCATCGTGAAACGCCGACATAAAGAAGCAAGCCCCTGATGAGAGGCGGACGGCCTCGAAACGCGTAGGGCGAATAACATCGAGCACCACAGAGGAATGAGGAAGCTGCAGTGTGCCTTCTCAAAAGCTTGGGCCATTGAATAAAACTATTTTACACGGCTGTCCGGCCGTGCAGAGGAGCACCATCTTGCCAAGTAAAGGGGCCAAAGCTGGGAACTGAGCCCAACTGTACGGCAGCAGCGACCTTAAACTACTAAAGGAAAGTGTCCTTGTGAGAGCAAAAGCCTGTAATAGCTTTTAATTTCTGTTCGGCACAACGAGCCCACTACGGGTAATTTGACGAATCTCCTTGGGACTACAATACCCAGCATGCAAATGTGTAATGTGACGCACTAGGCGATAACAATAAAAATGCGTGCATTAAGGAGCCATCGTGAAACGCCGACATAAAGAAGCAAGCCCCTGATGAGAGGCGGACGGCCTCGAAACGCGTAGGGCGAATAACATCGAGCACCACAGAGGAATGAGGAAGCTGCAGTGTGCCTTCTCAAAAGCTTGGGCCATTGAATAAAACTATTTTACACGGCTGTCCGGCCGTGCAGAGGAGCACCATCTTGCCAAGTAAAGGGGCCAAAGCTGGGAACTGAGCCCAACTGTACGGCAGCAGCGACCTTAAACTACTAAAGGAAAGTGTCCTTGTGAGAGCAAAAGCCTGTAATAGCTTTTAATTTCTGTTCGGCACAGCGAGCCCACTACGGGTAATTTGACGAATCTCCTTGGGACTACAATACCCAGCATGCAAATGTGTAATGTGACGCACTAGACGATAACAATAAAAATGCGTGCATTAAGGAGCCATCGTGAAACGCCGACATAAAGAAGCAAGCCCCTGATGAGAGGCGGACGGCCTCGAAACGCGTAGGGCGAATAACATCGAGCACCACAGAGGAATGAGGAAGCTGCAATGTGCCTTCTGAAAAGCTTGGGCCATTGAATAAAACTATTTTACAGGGCTGTCCGGCCGTGCAGAGGAGCACCATCTTGCCAAGTAAAGGGGCCAAAGCTGGGAACTGAGCCCAACTGTACGGCAGCAGCGACCTTAAACTACTAAAGGAAAGTGTCCTTGTGAGAGCAAAAGCCTGTAATAGCTTTTAATTTCTGTTCGGCACAACGAGCCCACTACGGGTAATTTGACGAATCTCCTTGGGACTACAATACCCAGCATGCAAATGTGTAATGTGACGCACTAGACGATAACAATAAAAATGCGTGCATTAAGGAGCCATCGTGAAACGCCGACATAAAGAAGCAAGCCCCTGATGAGAGGCGGACGGCCTCGAAACGCGTAGGGCGAATAACATCGAGCACCACAGAGGAATGAGGAAGCTGCAGTGTGCCTTCTGAAAAGCTTGGGCCATTGAATAAAAATATATATATATGAGAGAGAGAGAGAGGGAGAGAGAGTGAATGAATGTAATGTAATGTGTATACTTGTAAAGCGCACTGTTGCCAGTCGGCGTCCTGGCGCTGTATACCGATGGGGAACCCGTCCTGGCTTTCCCTGTGGGATGGTCCCTGCTGGGAATCCCCAAGTTGGAGCCAGGCATCCCTGGCATTGATGGGGCCGATGTTGAGATTAGGCAAGCTAATGCCCAGAGTTGCTGAGTGGGACCCCTGTTTAGAGTAGGCACCGAGGCGAGAATTATCGAGTCCGCTGACCCTGGTCCACGACCCTGCCGCGTCCGAAATCGAACCCTGGTCCCGGGCCGACTTCTGCTTCCGGGTCTGCCGCCTCTAACCAGTGAGCCACACCACTCCACTTAGGACCTAGCACCAGCTGGAGGGAAGAAACATTGGCAGGGAGATAGGAAAGCTCAAATAGGTAAAAAACATTTGTGTAAGCATTATAGTCCACATCACAATGTCTCTCTCGACTCAATCCATCTACATTTTATTAGTTACCTACTGCTCACAAACTTCCTATGCTCTCGAAATCTTATTTCATTATTGCCCACATACACTGGCTGCATATAATGCAAGTTGATGTTATACTTTAGTTATGCTACATAATTAGTTGGGACATGGAACAATATTTATTTCACTAACGAAAATGCTTATTGAAAACAGCTAGTTCAGTAGTGCAGTAAGCAGTGTTCAGATGTATAAACTTCTTCATGGCCCAGGTATTCCCAGACTCCAGCTCCGTCCCACTTTGTCATTCCCACTGGATCAACAGGATTCTGATTCTCTGGGAATCTCGAGCTTGGGCCACACAACCTCTCCACCAACCTTTGCTCTATCCTAACTTGGTTGACAAAACACCACTCCTACTTTTCAGCTAGTCACACCTTTGACAAAAATATTTCCCATCATGCCTCACTTGACTTTGACTCGTCTATATCTCAGAGCTTGGCAGACCACCACCTCATCTACTCATCCTGTACAACTACCCCTGCAAACTCCACCCTAACCAAGCATGTTCCCCTCTTTGCCTGAACTATTACACCACAACATCAAGATCATACTGCAACTAAGCACCAGATGTAGAACTAACTGCCAGGTCTCTTCACAGTGCTGAGTTTGTGTAGATTCTCTGTGCAAACAGGCCATAGATAATGGTTTTAGCATTCATGCTTCATCAATATTCATGGCGCATAATTAATCCTGTGAATCTTTGTGAGGAGTTTAGAATATGTAGATGGAAGATGGTTAGGGACAGTAAACCTGCAATGCTGCATTCAGCTTTGCAATGTGCCAGTACATAGTGAAAGAGACACCGGACAAGCATGCAGAGGAATGCAGGGTCACTGTGCGCTCCTTTATAATGCCTGCAGCTGTCACTCACTGTGGAAGCTGCGCCTCAAATACCAGCTTCTATTTTGCTTTGATTACTCACTGACAAGGCCAGTAGGTAATCATTAAATGCTTTGCAGCATAATCACAAAGCATCGACGATGCGGTGAGCGCAAGGTAAGTGGTTTTCTTTCTTTTTTATTATATTTTCCCTCGTCATTGTTTGTCGACCCCCCCGCCCAACCCCCCTACCACCCTTACCCGCACAGGCCACTCCTGATATCTTTGTGAGTCAATGGGAAAAGGTAGTATCTCTTTGAAGATCCATTTAACTTGAGCATTCCAGTGAGTCACAATGCCTGACTTGTGAATGGAATACGAATTTTGGGGGTCATTGCGAAGACAGATGGACTTCAGTCCGTCCATTGTCATATCATATTTCGGACAGCCGGCCTACAAGGAGGCTGTCCCACAGGGCAAATTCTGATGCAACCACCACCGTGATGGCTGCATTGCCCATGATTTGTATTGCAGCGGGTGCTGCACTCTGCAGCACCCGCCGCAAGACAAAACAGACACCCCCGCAGGACAAAACAGACACCCCACACATATCCCTGCACTAAGTGGCAGGAACCAGACCACCTGTCGGGCCCATGGTGGTCAGAGTTTATGACTGCCACCCATCCAGAAGCCATTATAATATCGCGGATAGAGATCCCTGTTCCGATGGTGGAGAAACCGCCACCGACAGCCTGTCAGTGGTGGTATCCACGCCACATAATCAGGACATTTGATTTGCATTGGACTTTGCCATTTTGAGCAGCAAATTCTTTGTGAGAGAAAGGCCTTTTAGTGCCTTAGAAAAAAGCCAAGAACAACCACCGGTCTCTTTCCAAATAATACATTCAAATTGGTTGACGATGTTTCATGTTTTTACCTTTTTGTCACTTTGTATGTCTGTGAAGTACATATTCAATATATATTGTTTAGTACTGTAGGTCCTTGGCATTGAGGTGTTATCTGCAGAGAGCCTCATGCCTAAATCTACATGAAATGTTAACACTGGTTACCATAAAAAAAAACTTTTTCTTGCACATAAGGAGTTGTTAGTTGTCCAATGTAAATAAACTGGAGGGCTGATACAGTCTCTCAAGGTCAAGACTAAAAAAACCCTGCCACCTTTTCTCTGAGTATTGAAGTCAGAGACACTCGGCCAGTGTGCCCCCGCGACACGGGGACACACTGGCCGAGTGTAACCATGCGCTTTATAAATCTGCTTATTATTATTATTGATAGCTAGAGCTCTTTGATATTTACAACTCGATATTTTGTCCAAATACTGAACTTCTTCAACGGGACAGACTTAAACTGAAAACTGTGCTGTGCTGTGCTTTGTTGTTCTGTTAGGAACTAATGCACATCATTGTATAACTCTTTCCTCCAAGGGCTATGAATCTGCTTAACAAAGAAATTTAGAAATTTGCTGAAACTTGTCTTAAGCCAGAAAGGGTAGTATAAATCCCGTATTAAGTAAACAAAGTATGCTCATTTTTTTTCTTGAAAATGGCATGAAATTACAAAAAGTGGGCAGAATTTGCAGAATTTCAGTCAGCGGAATTTTGCTAAGTTACATAGAATCTCAGCGAGATTCCACACAGTTCAGCGAGTGGGTGGCATTTGACACGCTTCTCCACTCACGCTGATTAGTACTGCCTGGAGCTTGTTCCATGCTGTAAAATCAGAGAGAACAGCACCATGTGGGGCCCCAGAGGGCTCTGCTACTTTCATCTGCTCAAGTAGATTTTCTACTCGAATGGCAGCTTTCTCAACGGAAACGATTTTGACCTGTTGCGATCCCCCCACACATTGAAAAATCTCACTGGGAGGCGTACTAGAGCCTGGGAATCACACTAGGGGAGACAAATCCTTGCTCGTGCTCACCAACTTAACATTGGTGAGCTAAGCACGAGAAAAAACTCTTCCACACAGTGGTTGGCAGAGCTTTGCCGGAACCCAGCATTCCAGTAGAATGAGGACTGCAAACTCTGCTGATGGAGAGGAGTAATTCGCCCACCCCTAGAAAGTACGCTTTTAGGAACATTTTGTCGAGATATAGAATGGTCTTTCCTTTAAAGACACATAATGCAAAAAAATATTATCTCGAGATACCGGTAGGACATTGACTCAATCTGAAAATGTCTCTTCACAAGATATTTTCTGTGCACATACATCTTTGTGATGCAAGCAATTACACAAAATTATGCATTGTGAAATTCTTAGAAATTTCCTGAATTTCATTAGCATAATTTAAATGTTGTCCTTGCCTGAAGACAGTCCAACATTAAACTACGGTAAACACATAGTAGATAAGGTTGTTTTTATAGCATCAGTTTACAAAGATTGTTTTCATTTTAGGATTGAAAAGAGACTCCATTCTCTTTGTTAGGAGGTGTCTCATTAACAAGCTACCCTTGTATCCAACATACTCTGTCTCAAAGAGTGGCAATACTATACTCAAACCGGCAACACTTCTCTGTAGTCTGCCATCCATTGATGTGCTCCATAGCTACAGTCAGCACCATGACAATTATCATTATGTGACCAGTGAGAATAAAATATTCTCAAGGGCAATTCCATAAACTTATTCCATAGACTGTAACTAGATTCTGCCTTTTCTAGGGTTTATACATCAAATTATTTTTGAGTCTATATAAGTGTGATGTTTTGAATCATTAAAAACTACTTACACTAGAAGCAGGGCCAATGCTCAAGATGTCAGATGAGAGCTGAATCTGACCTCCACCCACACCTGCCATGTCGGTCAGCATACGACTCACAACTAACACCTATTGGGGAGCGCTGCTGTGCAGTCGCTGCCTGTCTCTAAGCAGGCAGACTGCAGCCTGTGTAGAGGGTGAAGAGCAGCGGGCGTGACCAATTGTGATCGGCCTACCCAGAGGGCATGGTGCTGGAGGGACTTAGGCCTGATCCCTGAGTGGGTGGGTCGAGGTGGGCACCCTATAGTCCAAATATGATTGGGAAATCATCTCTGGGTAGTGCCTGACGCGGACCGGGACCTAACGCATCAATACAACTTAGCTGGGCCTGCAGTTCATGAGTCCAACACCACTTGGAGTGCAGCATGGTTTTGGACCCAACAACGGACCTCCTTGTGCAATGAAAAACATTTGTCCTTCCTGCTGACTGCTCCCCTACCCATCTGGGGGACCATGATATTCTGCCCAAGAGTGGCCACATGGATGTTCTGGCAGTGGGTACTGAGGAGGTAATTGGCTAGAACCATGATTAACAATTGTAGGTTCTCACAATTAACTGGTCCGCTTGAACACAGTTGGTAGTGAACATTCACCAGCTTTAGGAGTTGCTTTCCAAAAATAGTCTCTGCTTCCCTTAATGCAACTTATTAGTGGCCCAGTTTACATTGACTGCTCCTACTCTCAGTATGGGGTCCAAAAGGAAGTGTGCCTTTGCCACAGCTGCTCGTGCCTGCCCACAATCCCAAGAGGCTTCCTGAGATTGCAACTTGCAAGGCAGGTTGGTGTAGTTTTTTGGCTATATTGAATTCCCTTGCCATGCTGAATAAGTCATTGTCCTCAATAACTTGAGGCTGGTCATCTGATCTCACTCATTAACCTGTTGCTACTGTGAAATTTCCCTAGTTCAAATCTGGAAATACCCATCACAATATTCTATCCATTATATGATGGGGATCTCCCCAACCCACATAGGGAAAACTAGCGTGAATAAAAAGACCCGGCTAGCAGATAGCATGATTCAGAAAAGGGGGTGGTGATGAACAGAGTGCCTGAATTATGCAGACCACTCTTACCCAGTCCAAAGATCAGGGCTTGATCCATCACCGTTTTTTAGCTCACTGCACCATCCCAGCTCAGAACTTGGCTATATGCAAATTAGTCTGTTCCTGTCCCAGTGCATGATGGGAACAGGGCAAACCAAACTACCAAGCCAATTCTTGTACTGGGAAGGAAACAAGCTTCCGGGGACCGGTTTCTGCCATTTCAGGCGTCGTCGGCCCGGCTTGCTTGAATCCTGATGGTGCAATGAGCAAGGGACTCGCATCTGAGTATACCCTTCCACGCTTATGGTGGACAAAATGATTCAGAAAAGGGGGTGGTGATGAACAGAGTGCCTGAATTAAGCAGACCACTCTTACCCAGTCCAAAGATCAGGGCTTGATCCATCACCGTTTTTTAGCTCACTGCACCATCCCAGCTCAGAACTTGGCTATATGCAAATTAGTCTGTTCCTGTCCCAGTGCATGATGGGAACAGGGCAAACCAAACTACCAAGCCAATTCTTGTACTGGGAAGGAAACAAGCTTCCGGGGACCGGTTTCTGCCATTTCAGGCGTCGTTGGCCCGGCTTGCTTGAATCCTGATGGTGCAATGAGCAAGGGACTCACATCTGAGTATACCCTTCCACGCTTATGGTGGACAAAATGATTCAGAAAAGGGGGTGGTGATGAACAGAGTGCCTGAATTAAGCAGACCACTCTTACCCAGTCCAAAGATCAGGGCTTGATCCATCACCGTTTTTTAGCTCACTGCACCATCCCAGCTCAGAACTTGGCTATATGCAAATTAGTCTGTTCCTGTCCCAGTGCATGATGGGAACAGGGCAAACCAAACTACCAAGCCAATTCTTGTACTGGGAAGGAAACAAGCTTCCGGGGACCGGTTTCTGCCATTTCAGGCGTCGTCGGCCCGGCTTGCTTGAATCCTGATGGTGCAATGAGCAAGGGACTCACATCTGAGTATACCCTTCCATGCTTATGGTGGACAAAATGATTCAGAAAAGGGGGTGGTGATGAACAGAGTGCCTGAATTAAGCAGACCACTCTTACCCAGTCCAAAGATCAGGGCTTGATCCATCACCGTTTTTTAGCTCACTGCACCATCCCAGCTCAAAACTTGGCTATATGCAAATTAGTCTCTTCCTGTCCCAGTGCATGATGGGAACAGGGCAAACCAAACTACCAAGCCAATTCTTGTACTGGGAAGGAAACAAGCTTCCGGGGACCGGTTTCTGCCATTTCAGGCGTCGTCGGCCCGGCTTGCTTGAATCCTGATGGTGCAATGAGCAAGGGACTCACAACTGAGTATACCCTTCCCCGGAAGCTTGTTTCCTTTCCAGTGAAGAATTGGCTTGGTAGTTTGGTCTGCCCTGTTCCCATGATGCACTGGGCCAGGGACAGACTAATTTGCATATAGCCAGGTTCTGAACTGGGATGGTGCAGTGAGCTAAAAAACGGTGATGGATCAAGCCCTGATCTGTTGACTGGGTAGGAGTGTTCTGATTAACTCAGATACTCTGTCCATCACCACCCCCTTTTTGAAATTATTTTGGCCACCATGAGTGTGGAAGGGTATGGTCAGACATGAGTCCCTTGCTCATTGCACCATCAGGATTCAAGCAAGCCGGGCCGAAGACAGCTGTAATGCCAGAAACCGGTCCCTGGAAGCTTGTTTCCTTTCCAGTGAAGAATTGGCTTGGTAGTTTGGTCTGCCCTGTTCCCATGATGCACTGGGCCAGGGACAGACTAATTTGCATATAGCCAGGTTCTGAACTGGGATGGTGCAGTGAGCTAAAAAACGGTGATGGATCAAGCCCTGATCTGTTGACTGGGTAGGAGTGTTCTGATTAACTCAGATACTCTGTCCATCACCACCCCCTTTTTGAAATTATTTTGGCCACCATGAGTGTGGAAGGGTATGCTCAGACATGAGTCCCTTGCTCATTGCACCATCAGGATTCAAGTAAGCCGGGCCAAAGACGGCTGTAATGCCAGAAACCGGTCCCCGGAAGCTTGTTTCCTTTCCAGTGAAGAATTGGCTTGGTAGTGTGGTCTGCCCTGTTCCCATGATGCACTGGGCCAGGGACAGAATAATTTGCATATAGCCAGGTTCTGAACTGGGATGGTGCAGTGAGCTAAAAAACGGTGATGGATCAAGCCCTGATCTGTTGACTGGGTAGGAGTGTTCTGATTAACTCAGATACTCTGTCCATCACCACCCCCTTTTTGAAATTAGCAGATAGCATGAAGCTCCAGGCTAAAGAATTAGATGATGCGTCAGGCCATCTTGCTGTGCTGGGGTCCCCCAGGTAACACTGTCCATAACTTGGACACATTTTATGAGATACAGACCAACTGCTGAACATTGGAAAGAAAATTGATGCAGAGGCCCTCACGCTTGGATTACACCAGGGAGATCAGTAGAAATTAAAAAAGAAAGTTCAACACAATCAGCGTGCTGTACTTGACCTTCTCCCTCAAACCTCATTGCTGAATAAGCAGGTTGCTGACCTCATGAAGAGACTCAGATTCCTCTAAGGGAGAATGGAGAATGCAGAGGGATATGCTCGACAAAGTAATTTGCACATACCGGGGATGCTGAAAAACACTGAAGGCCCCAATGCTACTCACCACATCAAATCATGGCCGGTTTCCCCACAGGGCCTTTCTCCCTGGTTCAAGATGGAATTATCTCATAAAATTCTGATGCAGCTCCATCTCAACTAAAGTTCCACAACTGAGATGTCATTCTACTGGTGGCCCAGAGAAAAGGATTCTACAAGTTGGATGGATGAAGCAACGTTTATAAATGTTCATGACTATCATCATCACAGTACAGCACTTCTGAACCTCCTTCTTTCAGGTCATGAAAAATTAAGAGCTATGGGGCTGAAATATGCACTTATGTTCCTAGGGAAACTTAAGATCATTGACTACCAGTAGGAGGGGGGGTGGGCACACACTGCCTCACACTCCAGTACTCAGGAACTTGGCAGCATTTCCAGCAACCTCAGATGATTTTCTTTGCTCTCCAATACTGCTTCTCTCTACTGATGAAGGGCTCAAGCCTGAAACACGTGTCGAGAGATATACAGAAATGTCTGCACCAACTTTGGTGAAAAACTCCAGCTAATTTTGAAGTAAGTTTGAACTGTGTACTGCATTTACCAGGATGCAAAGGGGCCAACTGTGCTGACACTGAGAGGCAGTTTGCTCCCAACCCCCATTCTGTCATTGACTACCAGTGTACGTATTTATTTACAAACCTGGAGGAGGCCTGGACTGGGGAAGAACAATTTAGTGCTTTTGGAAGCTATTTCACCTTGTCTCTCGCATGTAGGTGCCCAATTTCACTGCAAATCCAGGTTTACTGTCTTTAGTAAAGCATGTTTACAGGGGGAGAGGTGTGGCGCCGCGGCCAGGGCGACTGACGCTGGAATCTGGGGATCACGGTTCGATCCCCAGCTCCGGCGGCAGATTAGCCCAGCACCATGTGACTCTGGGCAATAGCTCGCTTAATCTTCCCGACGGCCCCCAGCGCCTAGAGACCCTTACGGGTGATTGTGCGCTTTACAAATGTGGACTTTACTTTATGTTTAGCGTCAAAATACTTGGGTGGATGCATGGAAACATCCATGCTTCTCCCATGCAACGTCTACCCGACACAGTGTAAAGCACTGCAAAGCAAGGCACTACGTTGTGTTACTTTTTTTATAAAAGCCACACAAAGCAATGCAAATCGGCCTCTGTATGGCTTTGTACATTTTGATTACCATTTTACGTAGTGACTGAGCCAAACAAACATTAGCAACAACAATAAGTTTTACATGTTTGAGAGCTATTGGTTTTGCCAATGTCTTTTAGCCATGTTGTACTGGAGCGTGGAGTAGAGTAGAGTGGAGTATAGTGGCATTATGTAGAGTGGTGTGGAATAGCGTAGAGTAGAGTGGCACTTAGTGGACTGAAGTAGATTGGCACAGAGTGGAATAGAGGGACTTGGAGTTACATATAGGGGTGTACAGTAGAGTGAAGTGGTGTACAGAGGAGTGGCAGAGAGCAGAGTTGTGTAGAGTGGAGTGGTATAGAGTGTTGTACAGTGGAGTGGAGTGGAGTGGAATAGAGTTGAGTGGCATAGGGTAGAGTGGAGTGGTGTAGAATAGAGTGGGGTGCACTGGCATAGAATATAGTGGCAAGGAGTAGAGTACAATGGTGCAGATTGGAGTGGGGTACTCTAAAGTTGCATAGAGTGAAGTCACATAGAGTGGAGCGGCATGGCTTATAGTAGTGTGGAGTGATGTAGAGGGGAGTAGAATGGCGTACAGTGGAGTGTATTAGAGTGGCATGGAGTGGCGTAGAGTTCAGTGGCATATAGTAGGGTGGCTTAGAGTTGAGGGGTGTCAAGGGAAGTGGGGTAGAGTAAAGTGGGCTAGAATAGAGTAGCATAGAGTAGAGGGGCGTAGAGTAAAGTGACATAGAGTAGAATGGTGCAGAGTAGTGTGGTGTAGAGTCGAGTGCATTGTGTAGAGTGGACTGGGGAAGAGCGGCATAGAGTAGCATAGAGTGTAGTGTCACAGTGGAGTGACATAGAGTTACGTGCAGTAGCATGGAATGGCATAGAGTGGAAAGGAGTGGCGTTGACCAGAGTGGACTGGTGTAGAGTGCAGTGGCACAGAATGCAGTGGCACAGATTAGAGTGGTGCACAGTAGAGTGCACTGATACAGAGTTCAGTGGTGCAGAGTGGTGCAGAGTAGATGGGTGTATAGTGCACTGGTTTAGAGTGCAGTGGAGTAGAATGGTGCAGAGTAGAGTAGAGTTTTGTAAAGTGCAGTGGCATAGAGTTGAGTGGTGTAGATTGTAGTGACATGGGTAGAGTGGCGCAAAATAGAGCAGATTGGCATAGAGTTAATTGCAGTGGTGTAGCATGCAGTGGTGTAAGGTAGAGTGCTACAGAGCAGAGTGGCATATAGTGCAGTGTGGTAGAGTGTCATGGGGTAGAGTGTTTCCTCGGCGTAGAGTAGAGTGGTGCAAATTAGAGTAGAATGGTGTAGAGTGCAGTAATGTATCGGTGCAGCGTAGAAAAGGGCGGCTTAGATGACAGTGGTGTAGAGTGCAGTGGCATAGAGCACTGTGGTGCAGAGTAAAGTGGTGTAGAGTTCAGTGGCAAAGGGTGCAGAGTATAGTGCAGTTCCATAGAGTGCAGTAGCGTAGGGTTTAGTAGCACATTGTAGTGTGGTGCAGAGTAGAGTACAGTGGTGTAGAATGTAGTGGCATAGAGTAAAATGATGCAGAGTAGAGTAAAGTGACATAGAGTGCAGTGGCATAGAGTGGTGCATAGTAGAAGGCAGTGGCAGAGAGTGGAGTGGCATAGTGTGCAGAAGCATAGAGTGCAGTGGTGTATTGTGGTGCGGAGTAGAGGACTATAGAGTGCAATGGCACAGACTAGATTGGTATAGAATGTTGTGGTCTAGAGTAGAGTGGTGCAGGGTAGAGTGCAGTGGCTTAAAGTGTACTGGCTTAGAGTGCAGTCACATAGAGTGGTGTGGAGTAGAGTACAGTGGCATAGAGTGCAGTGGCATAGAGTACAGTGTTGTAGAGTGCATTGAAATAGAGTAGAGTGGTATAGAGTAGAGTAGAGTAGAGTGGTGTGAAGGGCAGTAGCATAGAGAGCAGTGGCATAGAGGACAGTGCTGCAGAGTAGATTAGAGTGGTGTAGAGCGCAGTGGCATAGAGTTCAGTGGTTCACAGTAGAGTGCAGTGTCGCACAGTGGTACAGAGTAGAATGCATTTGCGTAGAGTGCATTGATACATAGTGCAGTGGCACAGAATAGAGTGCATTGGAGTAGAGTGAAGTGGTGTAGAGTGCAATAGTCTAGAGTAGAGCGGTTCAGAGTAGAGTGGTGTAGAGTGCAGTGGTGTAGAGTAGTGTGGTGCAGAATAGAGTATAGTGATATAGAGTGCAGTAGCATAGAGTGCAGTGGCCTAGAGTAGAGTGGTGTGGCGTAAAGTTCAGTGCAGTAACGTAGAGTGGTGCAGAGTAGAGAGTCATAGAGTGCACTGGCATAAAGGACAGTGTCACATAGTGGTGCACAGTAGAGTGGCGTACATTGTAGTGGTGTAAAGTAAAATGGCCTAGAGTATAGAGTGGTGCAGAATAGAGTGCAGTGGTGTAGAGTGGAGTGGTGCACAGGAGAATGTCATAGACTACATTGGCATAAAGTGCAGTAGTGTGGAGTGGTGCAGAGAGGAGTGTCGTAGAGTCCAGTAGCACAGAGTGCATAGACTTGACAAGAGTGGTGCAAGTAGAGTGCAGTAATGTATAGTGCAGTGGTGTAGAGTACAGTGGTGCTGAGTAGAGTGGAATACAGTGCAGTGGCCTAGAGTAGAGTGGTGCAGAGCAGAGTGCAGTGGCATAAAGTGCAGCGGCTTTGAGTGGTGCAGAGTAGAGTGCCATAGAGTGCAGTGACATAGAATGCAGTGGCCTAGACTAGAGTGGTGCATAGTAGAGAGCAGTGGTGTGGAGTGTTGTGGCATAGAGTAGAGTTGTGCTGAGTAGAGTGGTGCAGAGTAGAGTGTCTTGAAGTGCAGTGGCATAAAGCGCAGGGCGGGAATGTGCTCCATGAAATATTATGAAAGTCCATTATTTGTAGGATTTACTACTGTTACAGATTTTGTCAAAAATAAACGATTGTTAAGCATAACCCTTACCTCTTTTTATCTGACATCCAACATTTTACATCTGACATTTGTGATGGTGTTTCATATAACTGTTTTAAACGTTTAAAATCAATCAATATTTGTTTCATTTGAAAAAGTACATTAGTCTCCATTTTATTGACTCCAAAATGTTCAGTTTATTTGTTTTTTAAATTTTCAATAAAAAGTAAATTTGTTTTAGGCATTTGTATATATTTATGTTTCACTTTGTTCTCCAGATTTCTTGGCAAGTGTTTTGCATATATTATGACATGCTTTAACCTTATAGTATCTTTACCACACTAACATGCTGCTAATCCAACATTATACCAGTCAACTGGCCCAGGCAGGCCTTTTATCCATTGGGCATTTTCCATGTGGGCTGGAGCCCATTAATGCCTTTTTTTCAGACGGGGGTGGGGGTGCCCCAGAGGCTACAAACAGTTCCCCCAGCTCCCCGAGATTAACTGCGGCAGGGACGCAAGGCTTGAAGATAGTAAAAAAGAGAGAGAGGAAGAGGAAGGTAAGTGAGAAAGCACTCGAGAGGGACAAGAGAGAGAGAGAAGCAGTGGAGGTTGGTGACATGAAAATGGTAGGGTGAGTGAAGTGAATATTTTGACAGGCACTTTGCGAATCTACCATTGCCTTTAGGCTCAATGCCAACGCTCTCATTCATGGCTTGTTAAGTGCTTCATTTATAACGGTCGACGACTCAGAGCTCAGAAGTTGAGGCTGAAGGCAGTGCGAGTTTCTCACAGTGTGTTAGTCAAAAATGAAAACACAGAGTTCAAAGCATGCACTATACACCGAAGGTAATGGAGTGCTTTACATGAGCACCAATTATATTACACAGCTTCACTTTCATTTTTCATGGGCACTGGGGAGATTAAGTGGTTTGGCCAGAATCACAGAATGATGAGCCTGCGCAGAGACTTGAGCCTACTTCCCTAGCTACAAAGTTGGCAGCACTGGCCATTTCGCCACACCTCTGACCTATAAAGGAACACCCTACACAGGAAAACATGCTGGAAATATCTAAAAGCCAGGAAAACAATTTTAAGCAAGAGGAAATACAAGGCATACAATAGAGCAACGAAATCACAGACACGCCATGGATTGCAGTAATGCTTTTTGATAATGAAAAATGAAACGTTTACTTACCCATTAGCAGCAGCACGTCCTTGATGTGCTTCAGTCTGTGGCTTCGAGTGCGAGGTCCACTCCCACAGCCAACTTCCTTAACCAATACAGATGTTCCTCTCATGCTGTTAATAATGTTAAGCATCATGAGAGAAGTGCCAGGATTAGTTGAAGCAGGCTGACTCAACACTCCATCAGGCAGTGGGGGAGGGTGCCTGCTCTCTACCCAGCTGTCTAAGGCAACTGGGGTTGGATAGGTTTGAAGTGCAAATGTCAGGCTGACCATTGCATGATAGCGGGCCAAACCAACATGCGCACTTCAAAATGAAGTGGCGACCACTCCTCCCTGACAAGCTGTAGCAATGACCTACACGGACGCGGAGCTGCACAATGCCACCTGCCGACGCGCAGGGCTGAAAACATTGCAGATCCAGTCCGACGCCTGGGGGTAATTCTAAGGTAAGAAATCTATCACTAACTAATGTGTATTACAGATATATCGTTACCGAAGGTAAGTACCTTGTTCTTCTGTTTCATGCTTTCTTTTTTTTTTTTTTTTTTAAGTTCAAGTTTATTGAAACCAAACAGAAGGTACAAAAGTGAAAATGCATTCAAGAAAGAGCAATATACAAGAGAAAATAGAATAAAACAATGCAAAAAATAAGAAAGCGGATTCAATAAACAACTCACTCTCGTTCATGAAAAAAGAAGGAGAGAGAGAGAAAAAAATGTAAGAAAAAAAATATATATATAGAAAATAAAAGGGAGACAATAAGAGTAAAATGGAGTAGAATAACATGTGCACAAATTACATTGGATGCGAAAAATAATGTAATCATATATTACAGTTGGGAGAAGAAAACTGCAAAATGATAGGCAAAAAGACAACGGTAAATCTTCAAGGGGGTTTACGAACTTCATCAGGGGTATTGATGGTGACATTATTAATAGAATGTTTCATGCTTTCTAATGTCGCAGCAGGGGAACAATGCTCCTCTGTCCTTATGGACGAACCACTGCTGGAAAGAAGACAAGTAGAGAGAGAATGAGTGGATGGAAAGAAAGAGCTGAAGGGCCTGTGCCGCTTTGAACATTTTACCCAGGGTTGCTTTGGTTCCCCAGTTCAGCCTTGGCAGTCACACCAACAGGCAGGCTTTTGGACTTAATTTAAATCTTACCAGATCTTTTCATACCTTATTCTCGTGAGCAGATAATTACTGTGGCCACTGAGCACCCTTAATGAAAGAAAGTTCAGTGTCCCTAGCAATCGGCACTCAAGATACGAAAGCTGCAACAGAAAGTAGGCCTTGCCAAGCATCCTAATGTGACTGTGCAGCCAAGATGTAACAATGCGTGGGAGAGTCTTGGCATGGTAGAACACATTAGTCATTTTTGCAATAAGGCAGGAATGTCCAGCCAGCGTTGTTTAGTAACACAAAAATAATAATTTCTTAAATGTATAAAATACATTTACAGAATAAACATTAAACAAATACAATACCAAACATGATGTTAGATGTAATCAGATAATCCCACAATGAAATCAGAAGGCCTCGCTCAAAATAGTCATGTCATGCAGAAACTGTTAATCCGAAATCAAAATGGTCATCGATCTCATATGAAATACCATAATCACGATGGGGCATTGAAACAGTGACCCCTGGCTAAACATTCTTTGCAATGTTCGCGAAGCTCAAAAGCAATCAAAAACCAGAATACAAAAAATTCATGCAAATTGTACCTAATCTGAAACATCTGATTGTGCAACATCTGTCACCCCCTTTCATAGTAAATGCAGGAATGGTGGACCTGGACAGACATAGAGATAGGAGGGAGGAAAAGTACTGTAGATGGTGTAGAGAGGTTAAGTTGAGTTTGGCTTTCGAGGGCTGAGGTGTGAGATGTGGGATATTCAATGAGTTCTCGGGATGGTAGAGCTACAAGGAATAGCAATGGAGTACCAGAGAGTGATCTGGGGGAGCTGAGATCCATTGGTCATTTTGGAATCGCCTCCTACTTTTATGCATATTATACGAGGTGATTTTAATGACCATGGCTGTCCATGGTTAATGTAACACCAGCTTTCATGGATGACTTAAAAAGTGGCCCAAGAAATTATTCTATTAATCACCCATTGAGCAGATTCCTGCATTGATATGCTGATAAAATGAAATATTAAAATAACAACTAATATTATAAGTTTACTATCGATCAGAACAAAAGAAACAAAATTAACAGGAAGGTCCAAGGGGCTTATTTACAAGGCCCTTGCACCACTTTGGCGTCATTTTTAACATTGGAAAAGTGACGCAAAAGTGGCGCATGGGGCTTGTAAATCTGCCCCCAAGTACTTTGAAAACTACAAATCTGGCAGTGAAATCTGTCTTTTTATAAGACCTGGTGAAACTGACTGCCATAGTGGAAGAAAACATGATGTTCGGTATTCTTTTGTAACCGTGGGCCAGAAGTACTAATATTAGGAATTGCGATTTCCAAATTGGGATTCTTACCAAATCACAATCTGGAAATCGCAATTCCTAATGTACCAAAGAATGATATATTTAAAATAGAGATTCCTGGTGGTTTCACAAATTGGCAAGGGGGGCAGAAAGCACACGAGGCACCGTGGATTTATTCTGCAAATAAAAATAGAGGAGTGGAGGCTGCCCAGAATGGGCATGGCTTTGCGCCCAACTCTAACTAAAGGGTAAACCTTCTTTCTGTCCCCTCATAGGGCAGATGGAGGCAATTGTCCCCGATCTGACATTTCAGGGAGGCACAGAGCCCACTTGGTACCAGGGATATATTTTTTAAATAAAAATAGAGGGGAGTGTGCTGCCCAGAACAGCCATGCCCCATCCCCTACTAAAAGGGGAAACAGTCTTTCTGACCTCCCGATGGACAGATGGTGCCAATTACCTCCGTTCTGCCCCCCAAGGGGCACAAAGCCCACTAGGCACCAGGATTTTAAAATAAATAAATATAGAGGATTGGGGGCTCCCCAGAATTGGCATGGCCATGTCCACCCCTATTAAAAGGGGAAATAGTATTTCTGCCCCCCGGGGGTCAGATGTGGGCACTTACCCTAATCTTAATTTAAAGTATTTCCCTAAGTCTGCCAATAAAAATGGTACCTCATTTGTTTGGGTGGGCCAAGAGACCTTGACACCGAAGTCCCTAAAGTGCTACGTGATGTGATCAGCAATAGGGATAGCTGCGGGTTTTGGAGCCATGCTCTGCCGCCACCTATGGAAAACTTCCATCCACAGCCATTTTTGAAATTAAGACAACCATGGGATTCCAGGGCCGTGTGCCTTGTGTAAATCCCATGAGGTTTTCTTACCCACAATACTCTGAAAACCTGAAACTTTGCCTGAAATCACACAATTTCCTTACATTTCTGTGATGGAAACTTACAGAATTCACAGAAATATATTCTTTTAGTCAAAGTTTGAGGATTGCAAGGGATCCTGGGATAAACAACACAATAAGAGCCCACAAGTCATCCCATCCTGGGTTCCCATTTGGTGTCAAGTTTTAAAAAATGTACAAGTTTGCTAGGTTTCCCTAGGCGCCCGCTGAGCTGGGCTCAAAATCCACAATTACCTACCTTGTAAAAAAACAGGTCAGTTTAAGTGGAAAAATGTGATGTGTGATGTGTCCATGTTGCATTTTGTGACATTTTCTGTCACAGGCATTAGGCCTACCACCACAAATGAGGTACCATTTTTATTGGAACACTTAGGAAAATGCAGGGTGGAAGGAATTTTGTGACTCTCTGCAGATTCCAGAACTTTCCACCACAGAAATGTGAGGAAAATGTGTGTTTTTAGTCAAAGTTTGAGGTTTGCAAGGGATTCTGGGAAGAACAACCTGGTGAGAGCCATGTAAGTCACCCCTTTCTGGATTCCCCTAGTTGTCTAGTTAGAAAAATGTACAGGTTTGCTAGGTTTCCCTAGGTGCCGGCTGAGCTATTGCCCAAAATCCACAGCTACCCACTTCTCAAAAAACGTTTCAGTTTTGAAAGGAAAAATTGTATGTATCCATATTGTGTTTTGGGCTGTTTCCTGTTGTGGGCACTAGAGCTACCCAGGCAAGTGAGGTATCATTTTCATTGAAGAACTTCGCGAAATGCTGGGTGGAAGGAAGTTTGTGGGTACCTGCAGATTTCAGACATTTTCATCACAGAGGAAAATGTGTTTCTTTAGTCAAAGTTTGAGGTTTGCATGGGATTCTGGGAAAAACAACCTTATCAGAGGCACACAAGTCACCCTACCCTGGATTTCCCTATGGATCTTTATTTAAAAATGTACAGGTTTGCTAGGTTTCCCTAGGCGCCGACTGAGATAGGGCCCAAAATCCACAGATACCCACTTACAAAACAAAGGTCAGTTTTGAAGGGAAAAAATTTGATGCATCCATGTTGAGTTTTGTGCCATTTCCTGTCGCAGACACAAGGCCTAACTGAGCAAGTGAGGTACCATTTTTATCAGAAGACATGTGGGAGCATAGAATCGTAGGGTATTTGTTAGTATGGATTGTATTGTGCTGCATTTGTACCTTCCAAATGTCAGCCAGTGTGTAAGAGAGAAGACATTTTGAAAATAAAATACCCTTTAAATCATATGCTCCTACAGGTACCCACAAATTCAGAGATGTACAAATAACCACTGCTCTTAAACTCCATGTCTTGTGTCCTTTTCAGAAATACATAGCTTACATTGATACCAAACATAATGGTATATTGCTTTAGTAAATCGGCCATCGTGACAAAAAGTTACAGATGAAAACGTTGTCACAAATGACTGTTTTTTCTTACTCATTTTCAATATTTCTTTACTTCAGCATTTAGTTTCTTTGGAAGAACCTTGAGGGATCTAAACATATTACCCCTTGCTGAATTTGGAATGTGGAATCTCAGAAATATATAGCGTTCCTGGATCACCGATGGGTTTAAAACTGGTTTCCACCACAAACTGATCGTAGGTTGAAACCACAAAAATAGGAAAAAGTAGCTACTCCTTTGAAAAATCCCAAAACTCTGGTAAAATAAATAGGTTTTTGATTCAGCTCTGCATGTTCCTGCAAGTTGGGAAGATGGTGACTTTCAGCAAAGCATTTGTTGATGCCATTTGTATGAAAAAAGCCAGACATATTTTATCCAGAGCACATTTTTCTTATTTTTCCAAAACTCAAATTATAGCTATATTTGGCTACTTTCTCAGCCCCTCCATTGGAATCTGCAAACCCTGGGCACATTTAGGATCATCAGGATGTTGAAAAAGAAAAACACAAATCGGCCATGGATTCCTTAAGTGGTCAAAAACCTATGGAGGCTTAAGCACAAACTATCCCAAATAGCCAAAGAAGAGCTCAGCCCCGGGGGAGGTGGTGGGAGGGGGACTAGCAGCTAAGAGGTTAATACATAACAATGTGAATCTGTATTTGGAAGGGACACCCTAAATACGCTCTTCCAAATACCGAATCGCAAATCCAAATCCCAATTCGATAGCAAGTTACTGATTCTCTAGTTGACTTTTGTTCATAAAAAACATTTTTGCACTTCCTAACAGTACAATCCTGTGAATCGGGCCATTTGCGACATCAAAGAAGTATCGTACATGTGGCCCCATGATTTTTATTTTCAAAAATATGTGTAGTAGTTATTCATAAAACATTGGGGCATATTCTCAAGGACTTATCGCCGAGTTAACGGCACTTTATCACAGCCAAAGTGGTGATAAATCTATTGTCCCATTCTCAAGCTGGTGTTAACGACCCATATCACCAGTTTACCTGCGACAGCAGCCACAAAAAACATCACCACAGATGACCCCCGCAACTATCGCTAATGAGATGCAGAGTAGGCGTTCCCGTGCAAAAAGCCCTAACAACACCACTCCGCAACATTCTCAACGACCAGCTAGATAGGCGATAAGATCCCAAAACATGTGATAAGGCGCGTTAGCAGTAGGAAACTAACACCTGCTCTGACCTGGTGTAAAGTTGGATGACAGCCTGCACCACAAAAGGGAGCCCAGCCCAGAGCCACACCTGAAGGGCAACAGATGCCATGGAGCCAATGATCATGCAGCTCGGAGCCCCAACAGGGCCACAACACCAACGCCAATACCCCCAGGACCCTCCTCCCCGGGCATCCCCCCCGGTAAAAGACATGCCACATCAACTACACAAAACATGGACAAAATAATCAGCCTGATGTTGCACAATCACACCTGGTGACATGCATGTGTAGTCACAAAATTGAGCATCACAAATTCACCTTCGAATTAACAATCAAATATTGATTCAAAGAAACACAGAACAGAAATGAAGACACATGGCGGCTCTCCTCGGGACAATCTGTAGGTCACAGCCTGCAAGACAAAAATCCAGATGAGAAGGTGTGTCTTGGGCTCATCAAAGGACAGGGAGGGAGTGAAGGAGAGAGAGAGAGATATAGAGAGAGAGAAAGAGAGGGAGAGAAAGACAGACAGAGAGGGGGAGCGAGAGAAAGACGTTCAGAGAGGGGGAGAGAGTGAAAGATGAATATAGAGAGGAGAGAGAGAAAGATGGACAGAGAGGGGAGGCGGGAGTAAGACAGACAGAGAGGGGGAGAGAGGAAAAGATGGACAGAGAGGGGGAGAGAGAGAGAAAGTCGGACAGAGAGGCGGAGAGAGACACAGATAACAGAAGAGATGGCCAGGGAGAGAGAGTGCTGACACTGCGCACCCAGTCCTCACTGCTCACCTGCTGACACAGGTGTGTCTCCAACCACTTGCTGGTATGTAGTGCAGTTCACCAGGTCCCACATCTGAAACAGATTCGTCATCTGAAACAGAGTCCAGATCCATAAATGGCAAAGTACATACAATTGCACACAACATCATCACCTGCCCACCCTTGCGCACCCAGGCAGATGCACCCCAGCCCCTCCCGCAGCCCAGCGGTGCATACCTGCCCCTGCACACCCAGGCAGATGCACCCCAGCCCCTCCTGCCACCCAACGGTGCATGCCCCCGCTGCGCACCCAGGCCTCATTGCTCACATTCCACCATTGGTGTGTCGCAATGAGGGCCCACCACATGCCGTTGCAAGACCCAAGCCTGAGGCCCGCAGCCATGGCACCCTCCACATCATGCAGCCCCACTCCGCAGGCCACCAGGTCTCACATTTGATTCTGGGTCTTGATTTTGCAATGGCAGAGGACATACCAGTGCACCCGGCATCATCGCAGGCTGCACACCCGTTCAGCCCTTGAGGTGCCACTAACTCTGTGATCAAGGAGGCAACGCCGCATGGCGGTAGGCTCGCGCTGCCCGCTGGCTCCGGCCTATACTGTGGTCCAGCAGGGCACACATATCCTGAGCAGTCCGGACCGCCGGGACGGGGCATCATAGCAGGTTGCACACCCGCTCAGCACTTAAGGTGCCCCTACCTCAGTGCACTGAAAGTCACCCCCCGTGGTGGTGTGCCTGTGCCGGCTGCAGTGTATCCAGTGCCACCAAATCTGTGCCCCGCAAGTCATGGACCCTACATGATTGGGTAACGTGGTGCGGACACCATAATTTAACCTCCGGGCCGGGGGAATGTGATGTTGCAGGGTCCTGGGCCCTCAGGCCCACATGAACACCACACGGACAAACCCAGAGAGAGGTTGGAAATGGCACGAGCACATGCGCCCTGCCCTTTTTATTGGCAGGGTCGCATGTCCTGTGGCTCGTGTGCTGGATGGGTGTGGTGTGAGTGTATACCAGCTGTGAGGGAGTGGCTGTGGCATGCTGACAACTAGACCAGTGATCAGCAAATTACTACAGGGTAGACTTGGGACATGTAGCGTTGCAGTCCCCCCCTGTGAGCGTAAGCGGAGTGTGCTGGCCTGGCATTTGCCAGTCTAGTGTAAGGGTTTAACAAATACCCGAGGCTTTGGACGTGGTTCCGTATGGGGCTGGACAAGGAAGTAACTAATGCGTGTGTCCCTGCTGTTGTGTTTGCGAGACCCGGACCGCATTCGGCAATGTGTCACCCTGTGACCCAAGTCCAACGACATGAGCCACATGGACATAAGTGGAATTCTCTGACCCTACATTCATCCATAATTCCACACTTGAAAGGCCATAGACATGACACATCTGTGTGATTAGGAATGTTTAATGCACATTCAGTGAAGTGTTGCATCTGGAGCAGTACAGGACCGTGCAAACCCCACATGACGATGTTGGCCTGTGGAGGGCCAGCCAGATTCCTTCAGAGAATGACAAGTCCAAAGGAAGGGGACGAGCTCAGTCCACAGTCTGATTGCTGTGTCATTGTTGATCAAACAGAATATGGCAGTCCATGTTGAGGTCCAAGGTGAGTGTCACAGAGTGCATCAGGGGACAGTGGAAGGTGATGATGCAGAGGACAGAACCAAGCAGAAACAGGCCATATGGCAGAGAAGAATGCTACAGTTTTCTTCGTACCAGTAAGGTGATTTAATCCACATCTTCGTCCTCTGCTGTTTCATGTGCCTCATATTTGGGTGGTGCTGGCCTTTCGCCAGCAATGAGTGGCAGTGACACCTCAGGGGCTGGAAGTGGAATGTCTGCCGCATTGTGTGGCACTGACAATTCAGGATGTGGAGATGTGGATGTAGTGGTAGCAGAAGCATGCATCAGCGCCAGGCCTTGTGGCAGCAATGCCATGAGGATGGTTCTGAGGTCAATGAGCAACCCAGCTACCACTCGCTGGTGTGCAGCTATGGCAGTCGCTCTTTCCACATTCGCCTGCTCTATGGTCTCCATTAACCTCCACATTTTCCCAACTCCTGTGTGACATCGCTATAGCCACTCTGACTGGACAGTTGTTCGATTCTTCGAGTCAGGGCTCCAGCGATGTCAGCCATGGTCCATTGGAGACCATGGAGCGGACTGTGGGTGTTAGTTAGGGTCTGTGAGTGGTCCCTGATGGGACTTAGACACCCACGTATGGCATCTAGTTTGGCTGCCATGTGGTCAAAGCCCACCCACACCTGTTTAGCCAGCAGCTCCTGGCACCCCAATACACGGTGTTTGAAGCCCATGTGTTCTTCGTGGGAGTCCTGGGAGGCAGCTGTGGTGGTGGGTGCTGTCTGCTGTGTGGTCTATGCAGGGGGTGGGGCCTCCTCGTAGCTCCGTGGATGCTCAGCTCCTGGAAGTGGGCAGTGTAGGCTCTCCACAAGCTGTTGGAGGGCATGGGAGTTGAAGCTGTGGTGGTCCTCTTCGTCATCAGAGAAGAGAGGGTCAGGCTGCTCTGCAGGACGTGTTGATTCTCCTCTGCAATGTGAAGGGGAGTGGCAGTTTAACAATGTGTCCCCATGTATGTTGTCGCATTGTACATGTTTGCATACAGACTGCATGACTGTGTACATTTTGGCTGTTTGGGAGGAGCTGCCTATTTGATGGGGGACAGTGGACATTTCAACAACAGACGTGTGTGTCTTTGTACTTGTACATTATGAACTCACATTTCCCTGCAATGCCAAATGTGATTGGCCAGTGTCTACACCCAAGCGGCACCAGTTGTGTCCTGTGTTCTGTTGTGGACGTGTTGCGATTTGTACCACATTGTTGTCAGTGTTGATGTGCTCTGCATGTTATGTGTGTGTGCTGCATTTTGGGGGAGTAGCCCCTGCAGTTCTGATTATGCTGCCCCTTATCCCTTTCTTGTGGTGTGCCTTTGACTTCTGTGGTTGTACAGTGCTGAGATGTTGCATACTTGGGTACATTGGTCTCTTGGTGGGAGTTGGTGGTCTGGGGCATGGTTTGTCCGCAGATGTGCTATACTTAATTGTGCATGTGTGCCATTGTGCCCATCTCCCTCCTGTTCCCCAAGTCCCTGGTCATTACTCACCCTGGTGCTGTTGTGTCCGGTCATGCTGAGCAGTGTCCGGTCCCCCAACTCCTGCCACCGTCTCCCCTCTGATGACTGTGGACACCCTTTTCTCCATATCGTCCAGCTCCTCCTGTGGCGCAGGACTCCCACATCCAGTCTGCATTGCTGCCTTCTGGTTGTTGTCGAGTTTCAGCTTGGTTTTGCACTTGACATCATTCCAGCGCCGCTTGACGCCTTGTCCTCTACAGCACTCCCACTGCATTCACCTTGTCCATGATGGACTGCCATAGTCCATTTTTGGTTGCCAATGACATAGTGGAGGTGACGAACAGTTGTTGATGGTGTTCTACCACCTCCGTTTTCAGGATCCTGTTTTCCTGCAGACTGAACTGCGTCTTCCTACTCTTCTTCTCCTTGCCTTTCCCTGACCCCGAGATCCCAGGCTGGTCTTCATGGGGGCTTGTGGGGTTCTAGTTCTCCTCCATACTTGATCTGGCAACATCCATTGTGCTTTGCTATTGTTTGGCATTGTTTGTCTGCTTTTTTCTATTTTTATAGTGATTTTTCCCGCCAGATGTGTGTGAATTGCAAGCCTGTTGCTGGTTTACGCTGATTTTTGTATCGCGATTGGCCTCATCGCAACATGTTTTGCGTTCGTGTTTCACATTTTTGCATCGTGGCGGTGATTTTAACGCGGTCATTTGATGCGTTATGTGGGGACTATCGCATGGTACCACTGTGTTGTGAATACTTAGTTAACACGGCGTAATTTTCCCGCAATAGACTGCGATGTTGAGAGTTGCGTTAAGTTACTTTTGCGATGGTTATCACATGTTCTTAAGAATATACCCCATTGAGTAGTTTCTATGTCCTTACAATTCCCATGCAGGCTAACTACTGCAAAATTAAATTTCTGCATGCAGTGGTTTGCTACACCATCAATTTATGGTACAGATTATTGATTCCATCATGACAGCTTGATATTACATATGACTTTTAGAAGCCCATGTAAAATAATTTTACATTTCATGTCCAAAGGTTTAGAAATTATACATGTGGCTTTGAGAATAATGTTTTTATTTGTTTTCAGATTTGCATTTCTATGAATGTGATAGTTAGCTGATCATGAAAAAACACAGTATATATATGCAAAAATGTTTTTTTTCTTCAGGTGTACCTGTCTAGAATATTACTTTTCTCTTACTTATCTGTTTCAGTAGAAGTAATTGCTTTGCTTTAATTAACTAATTACACCCACATTAAGTATGCATTCAATTATTTTTACAATGTATTGTTATCTTTCTCTATGGATAGTCATATTAGTTTCAAAAACAGGGTGTTACATCTATTAAATTATAAATATTATTTACACAAATGCAACTAAAGCTCATTAGTCTTCTAGTATCCTGTCAGACTTTACATGTGGAACTTTCTAAATTACTAATAAATACTCTTCTTCATTTACCCAGCTTTTAAAATATGGAGACTAAAGGCTTGAATTATAAATTAACAGATATATTTGCCATCGTAGTCATGAAGGAGTGTCATGTCCACCAAACCCCCCTATTACCTACCTAATTAAGTATGTGTCAGGTGGCCTTTAGTGTTCCGATGTCGGAGCCCTGCTGACTCTGATGTCGGAAAAGTTACTGCAGTGGTCAGAGAGAGTGGAGCTGTCAGAGTAAGGGCACCAGGCCTCTAGTCCCATAAAGAGCAGGTTTAGTGACTTTTTCTTCGATCGGTCATAGGTAGAAAAAAAGAATGCCCCCAACACCCTGGGAGAAAACTTTCGTATTTCAGAAACAATCTCCTGCTTTGGGAGTTTGTTTATGAAAAATAAAAAAGTGATGCGCGGCTATCAGGATCTAGGCATGGCATGGCCAAACTTTTTGTCCCATCACTGGACCTGTCATGGAGGCACATATATAATTGAGAGGCTGGTGGTGATCTTTTAATTTGGCGTTGAGAGTCTGGCTGGGGTGTAAGAGGAGATGACCTCCACCACTGTTATGAATGGACAGCCACCAGCCAGGGTTTAAATGTAACCCCTAAGGCCCTGATTACGAGTTTTTGACAGAGCGGTGGTGTGGCTGTGCAACCGCTGTGCCACCACTCCACCAAAGCTTGTGACGCCTGCCCGTTGGATTACGACTTTTTAGTAGTGCCTCTTTTAAAGGTGGCAGTGCCATTAAATAAGGCACCGCAATGGGACTGCATTACAAGGTTCCTGTACAGCATGGACTCGAAAGTCCATGCAGTGTAGGAACATATGTACATGCACATAAGTGGGCCCATGTTATGACTCCCTGTGTGCATCCACATTTGTTTGAGGCACAGGGGGGCCTTGTATGGCCCTCTTTGTTTCCTCTCTGCCAGGGTTTTCATGGTGCTGGAACAACCATGAAAAGCTTGGCTGATAGGAAACTCGTAATATGCTTGGCGGTACCATGGCAGTCCCGCAATGGATATTGGGTCCTCTGACCGCTGCTCCTATGTGAGGGAATGGCGGTTCCCTGACAGAGCAGGAGGTCCCATGGTGGTCTGACTGCCAAAGTCGTAATTGGGCGGTCGGACCACCGGTGAAGCAGTGGCTGGGTCCTCCACCACTGCACCACCACGAGTCTGGCGGTCAGACTGCCGGACCCGTAATAGGACCCTAAGTGTCCATCCACTTTCATGGTCTATATTAATATTTAATTGAAGTTACAACTAACAAAATATACACATTTTTAAAGGACATCTCTATGTAAAAGTCAGCACAGTTCCACAGAGACAAACACCCACCTAGTTGTAGTCCCAGCAATATTTAATATATTTATTGGAAGCAGCAGAACAAGATTACTACTGGGATTAAACATTACAAAGTTAATTACAATCATGCATAGACTCTGCAGTTACATAGTTATTAATGCAATTAACAACAAAGGAAATAAATGCCTGGGGTAGAACTTTACAGCTGAAGAAAAATATATAGCACTGGGAAAATATATTTTAATTTCAGGTAATTGCCTGAGGTGTTTAGTCACAGAAGTTGCTTTAGATTTTTCACTTTTTAAATCCCAGCCCAGAGCGATTCATATTTTGCAAGGTAAATTTCATTAGTAGACAATATTTTACGATTTCTGGAGGTAATGAAATGACTGCTGGTGGAAATGTATATACCAACAGTAATTTTACCTGCAATGTATCCCTTTTAATATATATAATTATTTTACTACAAAGGGATAGTTTCAGCTTATACAATGTGTAATATTATCACCACTCTGTAGCAAGACTTCAGTCTCATTGCCTCCATTACATCTTTATTTCTCAAAGTCCAGGATATATTTAATTCTTTGCAAATTGGAACACTAACATTTGTGAAGAACTGGGCAAAGTGCAAGGGCATGATGGTGTGTATGGTTTTGATGGAATAGAAAACACGAACTTGAAGTTAATGGTGAAAATTGAAAACCTTACTCTAGAATGTAACACAACTATTCTTAGCAAAATATCATGCACATTGCGAGTTTGCAAATATCATATTTTTGTAATAAAGGCCATAAAACACAAAGAATGTATACACATCATTATAATTACTTTTGACATTGCATTACATTTTTTGGTTTTTGGTCATTTTACTGGTATGGTTGGTTGAGTTTCTTTCACCTGCTAAACCACGATTTTTCAGAATGTGAACAATACCAAGCAGAACACCAACAACTTATGCTTTTTAGATTACTTTTTTAGGTTTGACATTTGCCAAGAACTTTTGTTTTTAGTAAATTTATATATACTCTTTTGGCAGGGGGCGTTCAGTGAACCCTTTTCATCCATTGATCTGCTATAGTGTTATTCCCATTTTTATTCTTACAGCCACAGCAGTGAGCATCGGGCACATGGCGAGCCCACTTCACCCATTGGTGTACCTGACTTTGAGTGATGCCATTCTGCTCTATTTCAATGTGCACAAACCACACAATAAATGATCACTATCAGTGGCAGTGATTACTGTTGCAATGTGTGCTTTTACATTATATATATATATATATATATATATATATATATATATATATATATATATATATATATATATATATATATATATATATATAAACGCACGTTTCTGTGTCCAATCTTATGGGTTCCAGAAAAAAGAAGGCAGGCACACTGGTATCCGGTTTCTCAATTTAATAACACCAAACCCCCCTCACCCCTTACAGACGCGTTTCGCCTTAGCAGGCTTCGTCAGTGTAACACAGTGCATGGTTAATGTTGCCATTTTTAAAGCCATTTGCCCCTTAACATTTGATAAACATAAAAGAAGGACATACATTCTACAGAATTGCAGTGGCCATCTTGTAATGTGCAAATAGCATTAATATCACAGGCTAAAAAGTGGCGAGTGTTGTGAAAGTGCTTAGTGCTGATTAAAAACATGGATTAACCATTATATGTACAAAAATTCATTTTGTTTATATACACAGCAACAATGACTTTTTTCAAGTATTGCATTTATAGCACTAGGGGATTCTATTTTTCTTTTTCTTTTTCTCCCATTATTTAAAGTGCAAGATGGTCGTTATTAAGCCCTGAATGGGCAATTTCAAGAACAGTGCAGACAGTTCTAGTAAGGACAGGTTGTCTTTTGTAAAAAAAGTATTTTTATGTATACAGATTAACAGGGCAAGTAGGTGTCTTTAACTGATGCTCATAGTACAGGGCTTAAAGATGGACCCAAAGTTCTTCATTATTGTTTAGCCCCCAAGGAGTCATGGTTTTAAGACTGATGATATACTTTGACTCCAGAACACGTAGGGATTTCTCCCTGTCCCCACCTCGTTCTGATTTGGGTACCTGATCCATGCAATAAAAACTAAGTTTTTCCCACTTGCTTTGATGGTGCTCAGCAAAGTGGCGGGCAACGGGATAGGATTTATCTTTATTTGTAATTGCCCGCATGTGCTCAAGGATTCTTAGTTTTGCTGGTTTTATTGTGCTGCCGATGTATCGCAGCTTGCAGGGACAGGTCAGGCAGTATACAGTATACTCTGAATTGCAATTGAGTAACTGTTTGATTTTGATGTTGGGTTTTCTTTCGCCTGTTCGATTAGGATGTTCCAGCACTTTGCCACTGAATTTACAAGCCTTACATTTAAGACACGGAAAAAAGCCAACCACGTTTGACACCTTGATGGATAGGACTGATTATTTAAAATGGCTATGGAAAAAAAAAAAAAATATATATATATATATATATATATATATATATAATCTACTGGCAGGCGCCAGTGGATAGTTGTAGTTAGGACCTATTATCCATAGGAAATCCGCAACATTCTATTGACAGTAACTTTGGCGCCGAATGATGAATCTGCGCAAAAGTTTCCAAACGTTTGGCCAGCTCAGTTCCGCTCCTTCCCTGAACATTTGGGGGTGATTGATCAAGCGGGGGCCGAGAAAAAAGGGGTCCCAAAACGTGTTTTCCCCATGCAATTTCCCATAGGACCTTTAGCCACGGCTACAGCCCTAACGGCTGAACGGTATTACACCAAATTTGGCAAAAAAGGTAGTCCTCAGTTCGGACTTGTGCCTTTCGCATATCTGGTGTCAATCTGTTCAGTAGTTTCATTGAAAATTACGGTTAAAGTCATTTATATATCTATGGGCGCGGAGGATCCGCGGAATGTGCAAGGATTGGCCTCGTAGGATAAGCGCACCGTCCCGATCACGCGCTCAATTCTAATTGGCTGTCAAGCGCTTGTAAACATTCGAAATCGGGAACTGTTGGCAGCCATTTTGGGCCTTGGTAGAAGCGAGGCTGAGGAAGTCAATGAAATATGTGTACAATATGTGAAAAGGGGTCAGGGTAGAAACACCCTGGCCCCCTAGGCCTGCTCAGGGGGTACCACAAGGACCCCCAGGGCCCAAATATATATCTTTTTTTTAAATCGCGGGATTTGCGTAGGATCCGTGAATCCTAGCGATATTTAAAAAAAAGAAATGCGGTCTCCCGCGAAAAAATTTAAATTTGCCCCCGGGTGGCCAAATCCCGGGGGCATTATCGAAAAAAAGTGTGGGGGGTCCCAATCCACCCCACACTGCCCCAGGGACCACCATCCCCCGGGGCTCTAATTTAATATATGCGGGGGGCTCAGGGGCCTCCCTGCAGCCCCAGGGACCGCCACCCCCGGGGCTTATTCAAAATGGGTGGGGGGCTCTCAGGCCCTCCCAGCTCAGGGGACCGCCACCCCGGAGCTATTTTTGAATGGGAGGGGGGCTCGCAGCCCCCCCAGCCCCGGGGACAGCCCCCTGGGGCAAGAAATAAATGTATGAGGGGCTCGCGGGCCCCCCGCAGCCCCGGGTACTGCCACCCCCAGGGCTGTAAACAAATGGGTGGGGGGGCTCTCAGGCCCCCCACGGACTGCCACCCCTGGGGCAAGAATTTAATGTATGCGGGAGGCTCACGGGTTCCCCCCGCAGCCCCAGGCACCGCCTCCTCCGGGACTTTAAACAAATGGGTGGGGAGATCTCAGGCCCCCCCAGCCAAGGGGATGCCACCCCCCAGGGCTTAAGAAAATTGGGTGGGGGCTCTGAGGCCCCACCCCCTGGGACTTCTCAAAAATGTGGAACGCAGCTCTGGGGCGCTTACTGGAGGTAGCTGGTGGGCTAGATTTCACCCCAGGGACCCTCAGTATTCAAGGGGACTTAATCCCCCAACTTAAAATGCACAGTGGTGAAGGGAGGGGGCGGGGCCTAAGTTCACATGTGTGCAAGCACGTCCTGTGCCGCTGTTTAGTTTGGGGAATTCATTCCTTGTCAATACTGAGGGTCCCTGGGGGCCAACTAGCCCACCAGCTACCTCCAGTAAGCGCCACGGAGCTGCGTTGCAGAGTGTTGTAAAAAGGGGCGTGGCCTCTGAACACCTCTCTGCAACGCAACCTCCTGGCACATACTGGAGGTACCTGGTGGGCTAGTTGGCCCCCAGGGATCCTCAGGCTTCAAGGGCACTTAATCACACAACTTAAAATGCGCCAGAGGCCGGATTTGCACACATGTCACCTCAGGCCCCGCCCCCTTCCTTCACCATTGTACAAAAATTCCTCTAAAATCAGCTGAACTACGAATTCCGATTTACTCACCTGTTATCAAGAGAGAACACAGTGCGGCAGCTTTTAGCCCAGCACTGACCCTGAAAAGTAATTCTAAGCGTGCTCACAGTAACTTCTATTTCCTTCCATAGGAAACCATTGTGTGGTTTTCAGCAGAAAAGTTTCTTAGTGTTAATTTTTGAAACGTACAAATATTCCTCTAAAATCAGCCGAACTAGGAATTCCGATTTACTCACCTGTTATGAAGAGTGACCTCAGTGCTGCTTCTTTTAGCCCAGCACTAACCCTGAAAAGTTATTCTAACCATACTTACCAGTAACTTGTATTTCCTTCCATGGGAATCCATTGTCTGGTTTTCAGCAGAAAAGTTTTTAAGTGTGGAGTTTTTGAACTTTATAAAATTCCTATAAAATCAGCAGAACTACGAATTCCATTTTACTCACCTGTTATTAGGAATGACTACAGTGCTGCTTCTTTGAGCCCGGTACTGATCCTGAAAAGTAATTCTAACCGTACTTACCAGTAACTTGTATTTCCTTCCCTAGGAATCCATTGTCTGGTTTTCACCAGAAAAGTTTCCAAGTGTCTATTTTCACAAACTAAAAATATTCCTTAAAGATTGCCTGTATGACTTTAACGCATTCTATCAACTGTTTACAGGAGATGCACCCGTGCTGGATCCAGGAGCCACCACTGAGTAAGAAAAAGTAACGTTAACACTACTTACCTGCTAAGTGAATTTCCTCCAATAGGATAACATTGATGAATCTATGTGAAAAAGTTTCTAAGTGTCAACTTTTAAAATACAATAATATTCCTTAAAGATCACTGCTGTAACCAAAACGCTTTTACTCAACTGTTTACAGGAGATGTCCCAGGACTGAATCTAGGATCCAGTCCTGTGGTTAGAAAAGTAATCCAAAAAGTAACTAATTGCATTTAACTAGAAATTCACATTGACCTCAACGTTCCATTGTGTCTGAAATTGTGTTGCGCATTACAACAGCTGTAACTACTGTACTTAGAAGACTATTGCCTATTTGCAAAGTATTTAAACTAAAGTAATTCATTCTGAGAAAGTATATTTTGTAATGTAATGTATAATGTAATTATAATGTAATTTAAAAAATAAAATATCTAAAAATAAATTGTTTAAAAAAATGTAGAAAATCAGTATAAAAAAATAACAATTAATACATTTAAAAATTGTCATTTACAAAACCTTTTGAAATTCACTGAAAAAAACGTAGGTTTCAGACATGTTATAGTTAGGAATTAGCATTTAAAAAACCTTTAAAATACACTGAAAAAACCATAGGTTTCAGACAAGTTATAATTAGGAATTAGCATTTAAAAAACCTTAGAAATTCACTGAAAAAACCATCGGTTTTAGGGGTGTTATAGTTAGCTAGACATTTCACTCGTATAAAACCATTGAAATTCCCCGTCATAGTTAGTTGTACTAACTTTAACTCGCGTGTCCTCAATCCACTGCTGATGATGTCACATATTACATCATTCATGACATGGTCAGTGACATAACTGATGACATCACTGATGAGATCTCAAATGACATCACTGATGACATCATCCATGTGGCAAACTGATACACCTCATCATACAGTAGCATAACCTTTCAACACTCATTATAAAATATGAAGTACCATATTTGAAACCATTGATACACCAATACAAGTTTCTAAAAACCCACTCAGTGATTCCTACATCTACACACACATCTAAACACTTACCTATAGATTCACTCATACATGCTAACAAAGATCAATAGAACACTATTAAATATACTTAAACACCTACATCAACATTACACACCAGCACATATCCTATTCACTTACGCAGACCGTGGGGGGAGCCACAATGCCTTCACGGTCCCGTCGGCTCTCTGCGTTCTTCGGGAGCCAGCATTGGTTTTCCGCATGGGGAGATGCTAAGTTGTATATGGAAAAGCAATCTGGTTTGTATTTTGAAAGTGAGAATAGATTGCACTGCTCTGTCTTTCAAAATCCAAACTAAGTTTGCTACGGGAGGGCGGAAGGCGCGAGACTCACGCCCTCTCATAGCAAACAGCAGTGTCCCGGAGGTGGGCACCCCTGGACACTGTAGGAGCCGGTCCTGGGCGTGGCGGTCCCCAGGGCCCTCGAGGGCTCCAGGCGGAGGGCCACGCAGCCTGCCTCCCACAATACACAAATCCCCTGGGAGTGGTGGTTCCCGGGACTTGAGGGGAAAGTAATATTAGTTTATTAAAACTAAAAGAATATTATTTTTTCTCCTTAATATTTATATTAGATACATATATGTAGCTATCTTTTTTTATAGCGAACAATTTCACGGTAGTTGTGCGCCCACTGCGTTGAACACATACATGACGTCATGCGGAAATGCGCGCGTGCGGTGTGGTGTGATACGTATATGTTGCTTATGCGCTTGAAGTCACGTACGGGTCGCATAGCAATCGCGCATGAAAATATGCACCTATCGCACACCCTACGTGCATCCTACAGAACAATTGTAAAATGGTGGCTACGTTCTGTGCAGCAATCGAAAGAGATGCACTATGAGTGCGGGACTGCTCAAAAAATTATTTTAAAAAAAAGAAAATATAAAAATATTTTAATAAATAGAAAATATATATATATATTACATTTTTTTAAATATATTTTAAAAATGTGTAATGTAATAAAAAAAGATATCTAAAAATAAATATATTTGAAAAGAAAATTAAATCAGTATCAAATACATAAATATAACAATTAATAGATTTAAAAATTGTTATTGAATAAGTCTTTGAAATTCACTAAAAAAAAACGTAGGTTTCAAGCAGGTTATAGTTAGGAATTAGCATTTAAAAAACCTTTGAAATTCACTGAAAAAACGATAGGTTTCAAGCAGGTTATAGTTAGGAATTATAATTTATAAAACGTTAGAAATTCACTGAAAAAAACATAGGTTTCAGGGGTAATATAGTTAACTGGACATTCCACTTGTACAAAACCATTGAAATTCCTCCGCTATAGTTAGTTGTACTAACTGTAACTCTCACGCCCGCAATCCACTGGTGATGGTGTCACATATTACATCATTCATGACATGGTCAGTGACATCACTAATGACATCACTGATGACATCTCAAATGACATCACTGATGACATCATCCACGGGACAAATAGATACATCTCATCATACACTAGTATAATCTTTCATCACTCACTGTAAAATACAGAGTACCATATTTGATCCATTGACACACTAATACCAGTACCTAAAAACGTACTCAGTGATTCCTAGATCTAAATACACATCTAATTACTTACCTATAGATTCACTCATACATGCTGTCAATGATCAATAGAAAACAATCAAATATACTTATACTCCTAGATCGACATTACACACTAGCACACATCCTATTTACTTATGCAGTCATCCTACTCACTTATGTAAAAAATGAATCATACTTAGATTTACTTAGCTACACACTTATACCAACACCACTTTATTTATTCATATAGATAGTAACTAATACTTAGTGTGTTATAAATGCTTTATTACAAGTATACAGTTATCCATACAGTCACTCATGCAATTATTGAGTCTAATGTATACTTATTTATATACAAGAAATGTCACATACACTGCCTTTTTTTATTATTCTAGTTTGTTGGACATGACACATCTCTGGACAGTCACACAACTCTCACTGAACCACACATACATTCACTGTCCCATACAAATAATCAGTTAACTAATCAATAACTAATATAGACTTTCACGTAGCTAGTAACCAAATGGTGCAGCAGTTTACACAACAATTGAGAAAATAATACGATACTCACACAGTTTAGTCACTATCCAATAAATTTAGTGAGACACTATAAATTAGTCAAGTTAACAGTGAATCACACTGCTACCAACTGAGAAAGTAATACAGATATTCACACAGTTTAGTCACTATCCAATATATTTAGTGAGACACTATAAATTAGCCAAGTAAATAGTCCATCACACTGCTACTAAATCCTCCATCCAGACACTTAAACATCCACTCATTCTTCAATGCTGAATGCTTAATATATAATACGTATTTAAGTATGGAACCAAACCACATTCACTGGATGGTGTCATCAGTGATGAAATCAGTGATGTAATTTGAGATGTCATGAGTGATGTCATTAGTGATGTCATTAGTGATGTCACTGACCATGTCATGAATGATGTAATATGTGACATCATCACCAGTGGATTGTGGGCGCGAGAGTTACAGCTAGTAAAACTAACTATAACAGAGGAATTTCAATGGTTTTGTACAAGTGAAATGTCCAGCTAACTAGAACACCCCTGAAACCTATGTTTTTTTCTGTGAAAAAAATAAATATATATATATATATATATATTACATCGTTAAGTAAGTCTGTGAGTGAATGTGTAAGTGTCTGAGTGGGTCTGTGAGTGGGTATGTGAGTGTCTGAGTGGGTCTGTGAATGGGTACATAAGTGTCTCAGTGAGTATGTGAGTGGGTGTGTGACTGTCTCAGGGGGTGTGTGAGTGAGTGCATGAGTGGCTCAGTGGGTCTGTGAGTGAGTGCATGAGGGTCTCATTGGGACTGTGAGTGGGTAAATAAGTGTCTGAGTGGGTCTGTGAGTTGATGCATGACTGGCTGGGTGGGTCCGCAAGCGGGTGAATGAGCCTGGGTCTCTGAGTGAGTGTATTAATGTCTGAGTGAGTCTGTGAATGTATTTTTTTAAATTTTCAGTGATATTTGCAAATTTGTCATGAGGTTACAGCGGAGGTCACGCTGAGCGTACTGCTGCATTTGCAAATATCGCCCATGGAAAGATTTTATTTTGCCAAATTATACACATCAGAGGTCCCTCAACTACCCCTTTATTCCAGCCATTGGGTCAGGTACCTCTACCCGGCTCCTTCTATTGCTTGCATCAATCATTTTCACACACCCCCAGACCATGTCATGGTACAGAAAAAGGCGGCCACAATTTACGACACAGGTTTTGGCAAGCCAATCACAGCATTTCTGTTGGCGCAAGAATTTGTGACTTGTCACAAAGACTTCACACCTTAAGATATACAAATGTATTTTCTCTCTAATATCTCAAAAACTCCTAAATGGATTGACGCAAAATAAGAAAAAGGGCTCTTTCTGGAGCAGGAAATACCTTTCTACCAAATTTGGTGTAATTCTATCAAGTGGTTCCGGCCATATTCTGTGGGAATTAACTTGGGAAACACACTTTTTTAACCCCCGCCCTTTATCTTGGCCACCGTATGATGGATCACACCGAAACTCACCATGCACAACTAGACTCAACTTGACACTTTTTGGGGAAAATTTAGTATATCTATATGGGAGCTGTGGCCCCCTTCCCCAAGCCGATATAATATGTCTTCAGTGATAGGCCCTTGTAGTGCACTGCATACATAGTACATCACTCATGACAACACTGTACATAGCAGGGGCTTAAGGTATAGCAACTTTAAATAATTATAACTGATGAATATCAGTGTTTTTTAGCTTAAAATATTAATATTTTTCTGCCATTTTCACCTAACTATAACGTTATTTTAACCTTTGGGTTTTTTCAGTAAATTAGGAGATTAATTTTGAAGTAAGTAAGATATTATTGCCATACCTATTTATATCATCACTTTAGCCTTTCTCTTTTTAGAGAGATAGATGTGATCAGGTCGTCACTAAAGACAGTGCACCAAAATTAAAACATTAGTACTTTGAAGAGACACAATATGAACAATATGATAATAACTGATGAAATCTAAGCTGGACTTCTTGGAAATAATATAGTAAAATTAGTTGATCTTGCATTTTTATCAAAAAAAGAAGGCAACCCAAAATAATGCAAAGATTGTTCAAGATCTTTATTTGGTTTGTATCAAACCAAAAAAGCAGAGAAAGTAAAGTGCATGCAAAAGCCAGGGATAAAATCGTTAAAACGACCAAATATTTAAAGATATAACGATGCAGTGCGTAAAAAAAAACGATCAATGCAAATTTGTTTCTTACCTTATTAAATATATCATGAAACAGTTGGGCTACAATTTTTACATAAATATCTGAGAGTGTAAGATTGCATTTTAAAGACATCCACATGTATGATGAGCCTCAATTAATTGACATGGGGTGCTAGTTTTACAAAATTCTAAACTACAAATGTGTGTGTATGGAAATCAAGATGTTAGTGAGATAGTCAGTTATGTTTATTGATGGTCACTGAAAAAGATGCGAATACATAACACAGATGGGCATATTTACAAGGAGTTAATGCCACCAGAATGTCACATTTTCTGACATTCTGGTGGAGTTAACTTGTTCGCCTTATTTACAAGGCGGAATTAGGATACTTAACTTGGCTTAACGCTGCCTTGTAAATAATGCCCCTATTCACATAGCACTTAGCGTGAAGGGGTCATGCAATGTGTTTTGTAGTGGGCGTTCTGCCGCAACACCCATTGCTTTTTAATGCTGCCCCATATAAATAAGGCATAGGGCAGCGCCACAAATACCGCCAGGGAATACCTGGTCTTAAGCAGGTGATATGAGGAGAAATGTTTTATTTCTCCTTGTTTTTTGCTCTTTGCAAATGTGCTGCATTCTGCAGTACACATATATAGAGCAAGTCGCCAGTAAAGATGATGTATCTGCAAGAAGGTGTCCCTTCCTGCTCATAAACAAATGCCTCTGCAGCTCAGACACCCTAGCAAAATGACGCTAGGATGATTGCACTGGTGCTACGCAGATTTTTTTACGCAAGCACTAGTCATAATGCAGTGGTGCGCCGCATTCTTGTGAATACAGCTCATCTCTGCATTTTGAAACCATTACCAATTTTGGCGTAACACCATGCTTCGCCAGTTTCTTGCACATATGCCCCAGAGTATCTACAAGGCAAAAGTATAAAACACCCAAATAAAAAGGATTGTACCCCACAATTCAGATTCTAGATACAGAAAGTAAAAAACACGGTTACCATGGAGAATTACATAAATGGGGCAACGCTAAGGAAGAAGTTCGCTGTTACAAGAAGATTAAACATAAGTGCCCTTTCTCCCCTCAAGGGGCCACCCTTCTTACAGAAGTACTGCTGGGAATAGGCAAAGATGATGTCCCTCCATGAGGCAACCCATAATTGATGCGCTGCCCGCTGCTCCCCGCTAACTTGCGTGACATGAAATACCCTCCATAAATCTGGAATAAAGCAATGCAGCAGCGCAAATCACTGGGCTGCTTTGCTCTGTACAAGCAAGGCAAATAAAGGGTGTTGCATGGGTGTTCCCACGCAACTCCCATGGTTTTTGATGGATTCCCAGAATCATCTGAACTGGTAGACCTGGGAATGCGCCAATAAAGTACGCCTTCCGAAGAGAGGCGTAACAAGAAGAAATATCTTTTTTTACTCCTTGTTACTTCCTCTTTCTATATGTGGTGTATTCTGTAGCACACTTAGAAAGAGGAATATGCCTCTTAGGATTGTTTGTGAGCAGGAAGGTGCCCCTTCCTGCACAAAAATAATCCTGCATGCAACTCAGGCACCCTCGCACCAAGGTGTAGGGGGGCCTGCATTGGCGCTAGGCCGCCAAAAGGCCGTAAGAGCGAAGGGAAATAGTAGGAATGTGCGGTATTGCCTTAAATATGGTGCATTCCTGCCCTTTCCCTGTCACGCAGTGTAGCGCAGCAAGGTGCCTTGCTGAGCTGCACTGTGTGACTTTTTCCAAAATAGGCCCTGCAGTATACAGGTGTTTTACACGGTATGGGAGAATGCCATGGGCGTAACACAGGCCCCTGCAGCCCCCGCGGTGTGGGGGGGGGGCCTTCACCCTCCAGGGGGCCCCGTCAGCAATGCACTTCTGCTGGCGAGCTCTAGATTAAGTCCGGAGGGGCCCCTTCACGTACCCTGCAGGGGGGCCCCCTCAAGGTTTGTTACGCCACTGGAGAATGCATGCATTTGTACTTACTGCATGCAATGTTTGTGGTAATATCAGAAGAATTAAAAGCTAAAAGCTGCCCACAAGACCACAAATCAGGCCCAAAACAGACACATAACTGGCCCACGCACTAACCTGTGAGACCAGCACTTCTAACAATGTCATATGTGCCCTAAAGGCCAGTCCAATCCTGGGTATATGTATAAAGTTTAGATGCCTTAGGTGCAAAAAAACAAGACACTCAGCTCTGCATTCGTCATGATATGGCCCCAGATGCCTGCAGTGCAGGTTCCAAATACATTTTCCTCTCCAGCAAAATGGTTGGCCTTAAAATAAATAAATGAGAAGTTCTGTAAGTTCAATTACAAATTAAACACATTGCATAATTCTCCACATTTTCATACTTAAATAGAAGCCCCAAACATAGATTGGGATTTACAATCTTAAATAGAAACCAGCTTACTCAGTTTATCAAAAAGATTCAATGAATGTTTGCTCTCTATATACTCCCGCACTTGAAAGTAACTTCTTAAACATTCACCAGCAATTTGAATGGGGCTATAGTAGTTGAAGACAGTGTGATTGTGAAGGTACAGAATTGGAGCAAATAATGTGCTCCTATTTTCACTGATCCAAATATACTCCCGTTTTAAGCATGCCCAAAAGAGGCTTTTTTGCAACTGGCAAATGGGATGAAGGGGCCCAAATATATATGACTTGGGAATTATTGTTTAGAATATGTTTAGCATTGAAGTGGCATGAGTCACTGGTGCAGTAGTCATGTGGCATCCTGGTCTTCATAGTTTCATTCTGTAAACACTGTTTTCCTGCGGAGGATGTTCATAACACAAGTCCTCTAATAAGTGTGTCCAGGACCGGACTGGGAAACAAAACCGGCCCTGGCAAACTGCTCTGTGTGCCACTACTGTTATCATGGGAAACTCTTTTCCCAATGACTTGACTAATAGCTGGTGGCATTCCATATAATCTATACTACTATTATAAAGAGAGAGCTGAGACCTTTGAGGCGGGTAAGCTCAAGAAGTACAGCACCAATCACAACACCCAATACAGCATCGGAAAGGGCAGTTGTAGCAGAAAGATATAGGCTATACAGATGCCCACCATATACATTTGTAAGGTAAAATAACCTTACCAGCAAAGTAGTCCCTTGTGGGCGGGGCGTGGCATTACGACAAAAAAAAGCCTTCCTTGAGGGCGTGTGGAAACCAAACGTGTGCGTTGGGCTGGGGCGTGTGCTGGGGCGTGGCCAATGGGCATGGCAATCGGCAATGGGTGTGGCCAATGGGCTCGACAATCGGCCAGCAGCAATCGCGCAAAAATAAGCGTGCCTTGACGACGTGTGGAAACCAAACGTGTGCGTTGTGCTGGGGGCGTGGCCAAGGCCAATGGGCGTGGCAATTGCGTGGGAGCAAGGGGCGTGGCCAATGGGCATGGCAATCGGCCGGCAGCAATCGCGCCGCATTCCTACATCATGGTGCCAATAGCGCACTTGGGCGTACGCGTTCCTTGGGCGTCTGCATTCAGCTGGAGGCATGGTAAATACCCGTTCGCTTGTGAGCGTGACCCTTGTGCTGATGGCATTTCACACATACTGTGTGCGAATGCACTGTGTGCGTTGTGCTAGGGACGTGTCAGAAATACTGGGGGCAAATGCCGTGTGTGCCTTCTGATGGGGCGTGTCATTTCAGGCGGCTGCTGACGCGACTAAGCGTGCCTTCTGGGAGCATAACTTTGAACTGACTGCACTTTCACAGCAGCACATCGTCTTCAGCGCGCTCTCAACCACTCAACTCTATGCATCAACGACTTTACACCACAAGCACAACATCAACCACAACTGGAGCCGGCCCTCAAGCGGGGGCTGACGAGATTCAGCGTGCCTGCGGGGACAATAACTTTACAAATGACTGCACTTTCACACACGCTTACCTACGTCAGTGGAGTAAATACAGACTAGAGACATCTGCAAATACTTCTTACACAGAGGTACACACAGTATATGCACACACATGCCTAACTATTGTGCCACTTCATGCTTTTAAAAGTCCTCATTACACCATTTAAAACGCTGCCTGATATTTCATACACGGACAACGTCGGAACGGGCTGCTAGTATGTCATAAATGGGTTCCCCATTAGCATGTGTGTGTCTGTGTGTTTGTGTGACAGTGCTGCTTGAATTGATTAGCAGTGGAGATACCCTCAGTTGAGACTTCTCTGTTTCCTTGTAACCCCGTTGGTTGTAGTCCCTTTTTCGCATATAGCCTCCAAGGCTGTGGTGTACTTCTTTATGCTTTGTAGCTGTCAAAGGTGTTTAGTTCCAATTTCTTCTAAACACCCTCTGCAGCTCACTTTCTTCTACTCCCCCAGTTAAGCTATTGAAAAGTAAACTCTATGTGCATACTTTTGAATGGAGAAAGGATTCTTTGAGATCAACCATTAACATTTTCTTTAATCAATTTGCAGTAGCAATCACAAAAGCACAGTACAAACAGTCAAAAAAGGTTAAAATTCTTCAGTAAATACATAAGCTAGCTAGAAGCAACAACTTCATATATAACCATAAAACACCCTTGATAAACATATAGATACATTGCAGCATACATTACAATTATCTAAAGGCTGCAAATACAGTAATGCTTTTCTAGTTTATTTTAAATTTAAAGGCAAAAAATGAGACATTTAAGAATAAGAGAGAAAGTGTTGTAAAGGAACAGTATAGCGGCTCATTCTAATAAAACCTAAAAGACAAAAATATCAATTTTAGAGTCCGCTTTTTATAAGGAAATAATCCGGACCATCTAAAACCATTTATCTAATCAGCATCCTCCTAAATATCTTTATACAGTTTGTATGTACAATCATAAAAAGCACATTATTAAGAAAACATATGAATTAAATAACACTATAACACAGAATTAATAAACCTGACAAGGACCACACGCAGGTGGGCTCTTACCGCCCCCTGGCGCTGTTAAACACTGACTACAAGATACTGGCCTCTACATTAGCCCGGAGACTGGCCCCCTATGTACCCCGCCTGGTGCATCAGGACCAGAACGGCTTTGTCCCAACCCGCCACACCTCCCACAATATCCGACGCCTTTTCCGCGTCCAAGAATATGCTACCCGACAGTGGCCCAGAGCAGGATGCCTGATATTGGACCTGGAGAAGGCCTTCGATTCGGTAGAGTGGCCATACCTGGGAGCAGTTATGGAGAAGTATCAACTGGGTGGAGGCTATGAAGCCATGGTGGGTCTGCTATACGACAAACCGACAGTCCGAGTCCGCACGGGTGCATTGCTCTCGGACACCATCCGGGTGCGACGAGGCACTAGACAGGGTTGCCCCCTGTCGCCTCTACTATTCTCCTTGGCCATGGAACCCCTGGCCACAATCCTCAGGGCGCAAGGACCTGCATGGGGGATTCCACTGGCTGATGGCCTGCACACAGTGTCACTATATGCAGACGACTTACTGCTGACATCCCTGCCTCCCTAGCCGACGTCTTTCGGATCTTCGAAGAGATGTCAGGACTACGAGTTAACTGGTCCAAATCGGGTGCTTACTCTTTTGGCCCGGACACGCCCGAGTGCGATGTGCGCTTAGGCGGAGGCAGATTGCAATGGTACCCCACTACGTTCCGCTACCTGGGGATACGAATATATCGGAACCCGGCAGATGTCCTGGAAGGGAACCTGCTGCGGGCCATTGCCTCGGTTCGGGCGCAGATCAGATTCTGGAACACTTTGCCCCTCAACGTGCCGAGTCGAGTAGCACTTACCAAAATGATAGTGCTACCTAGACTACTGTACTATTTCGCCAATATACCCACTTACGTGCCGAATAAGCTATTCCGAGACTTGGAGATTCTGCTGCGTAGCCTCATATGGAACACGGGCCGACCCCGAGTAGCGCTGACCAAGCTCTACATGCCAACTGAGTCGGGAGGTCTGGCGGTTCCCAATATGGAGCTGTACTACCTTTCGGCGCAGATGCAGTGGGTGGCGGGGTGGCTCAGCGGCAACCATCTAGAGGACACCGCCTCGGACACTGCTGCCTGGACGCAAACGCAAATCTGCACGCTATTTCACCGACAACCCGGACTTCCTGCCCCTCACAGTTGCACCTAGCGATAGCGCGCAAGTGCTTCCTACGCTGTCTGCGACTCACCCGAGCAACGACACCATACGCCCCGATACTACCTATTCTGGGCACTCCAGGACCGATGGATGCACTGACTGTGACTCGCTTAGCTAGCTGGACACAAGCAGGGGTGGACACTTTGGGCGACCTGTACGCTGACGGCATGCTGCTCACCTTTGCAGACCTGGCTGCTACCACGGAACTCCCGGCTGGTCAGTTCCTGCTCCACGCGGCTCTCTTACGCACACTTACCACCTCCTGGGGCGATGTAAACGCAGAATTGCCGATACACAACTTCATGCAATATCTGCATGTAATGGGCAATGGCTCGCACGTCATTCATTGGCTGGCACAGGCCCTACAGACGCACTCGCAGCCATCTACATTGCCGCTACGGGAGAAGTGTGCGGCAGATAGAGGACGGGACTGGACTGATGGGGAATGGGCGATGATCCTAGCTGGACCGACGTATGTCCCACGCAACCCCCGCTTCAAGATCATTCAATTCTACATCTTGCACCGTGCTTACCTCACACCTGACAAAATAAATAGATACTTCACAACCACTGACGCTGCCTGTCCACGCTGATCACTGACTGGTGCAGACCTCTTACATATGTTGTGGCATTGTCCAGATATACACACATATTGGGACGAAGTCGTGACGCTCCTCACACACAGCGCTGGCGAACAGATGCCACACACGTGGGAAGCATGCATCTTAGGGTTGTACAAACGTACGAAACTTAACAAAGTGAGGACGTGCTTTTGGGATATGGGACTTATAACGGCCAAACGCCTGCTTACCAAGCATTGGAAGGCTGCGACCCCCCTCCACGCTCGGCACTGGCGCGCCTCCTTTACCAATTGGGCACGAGCGGAGGGCACGGAGCTCCTCCGGGAGGAAACGGCGGGAGTCCGTAAATTTCCTATTGCCCAGCTCTGGAACGACCTCCTTGAGGCGTTCCAGCGCGCCTGCCGGGAGCGGGGGATCACTTGAGACACCAGGTGACCGCCATGGCGATGCAAATCAACACCGAGAGCGGACACGGCCCCTGCGCCCATCTCCCCCGCCCCCTCACCTCATCTGACCTCACGACCTGCGCTACCAAATACAGACATCTGCGATTCTCTGATGCACACCAGACGCCTCCACGGCACTACGCGCAGACTGCTGCCCTCGCCTTAGCCTGCCCACGCCGACTATTGAAGCTGACAGAGAAGCGCCCCCCCATTTCTCCCCCCCCCACAGGAGAGCGACCTCCATGCAAATGGATTGCACTAACACCCCACGGATCGCCAGCTCCCACTGCCTATGCGCCACGGGCAACGCCTGCCAGCCCCTACCCGAGATACTGACCCCCCCCCACTTCTCCCTTTACATTGCAGGAAACCCTGCAGGGCCCCGCTTTATGCTTACTGCCATATATGAGAACCGTGACGATCTCTCCCCCTCCTCCCCCCCACTCCTTTCCTCTTTGCCTTCCTGACCCCAGGTTTTTCCCCCGCCATTGTATAGGCGTAGGGAATAGTTTGTTCACTGGTCAAGTTCCCTGACCAGACCCCCTTTCTTACTTCCAAAGAGGATACATCATGACAATACCAGGAAGCGATGCGTAATCGACTTCATGCTACCCACGACTGGTAGAGACACAAGGACACCTACGCACTATGAGGGACACGACCTAGCATTTAGCCTCGCAAGTGTTAGCCAGGAATTTGCTGCGCTGTATAGTAGCCACTGACACGTCCTTTGCGACCTCTCAATACTGACACTGGGAAGGCACACAGGCACCGTACTGATGGATATCTGAGCCTTGTTCGGAATGACTGCTGACTAACCCTGCTGAACATAACCGCCTGCTCCTATGCCTCAGTGAGCTATACTAACACACATTCGGCCATTTCACAGACAGCATTATGGGCACAGACTTGGTGAACCACCTACTGCTGATCCCCCCCTTCCCACCATCGACCAATCATAGCTGTATCTCAAGTTATCTGTGGGGACTTGGGGGACTACTATCATGGCATTAATGCTAGGTGGAAACTGCTACGAAGAAAATACAAAATCATAAGATCTGTCTCTTATATAGCTAGATGCCAGATGGCTACAAATGCAGTTTCATGAGACTCGCCGCCGGACCCCCGGGTTGCCGGCTAAATGGCTGTGTTACTCAGTTCAAATTTACCTGATCGCTCTCAACACGGCCAGCCCCTGCGAGCCGCAAATTGTAACCTGTATGATGTCAACTTTTTGCAAAATAAAGATCTTCTTAAAAAAAAAAAAAAAACACAGAATTAATGATATTTGCACAAATTAGCAAAATACACCAGTGCCAGAAACCGAGATAAAAAGCAGCAGACTTTAGGCGAGTACAATAACTGCAGGTACAATAAGGCTGGACTCACTTATTTGTAATTCAAAGGCACAAAGAGAGGGGTAGCATACTTTTGTCTTAAGGCTTACCAGGTAGGAAAATTAAAACAATGTGTAAAGTGTCTAGTGCAGTAGTAAAATCACATATGACAAAAAGGCGATCTTGTGGTTTATGCCACCCCATCAACAACTGCGGAATCAGGTTCAATCGAAAGTACGTTAACAGTCTTCTGTGCTGGGTTGACGTGTCTTTATGTTCACAACCTCTAAATTAAATTAAAACAGTCCAGTAGGGCATTTTGTGGCTGGAGAGTGTGCACACTTGAATAAAGGACTGTGGTCAAGGGTGTGGCCTTTGCTGCACACCTGTCAACCTCTGCATCCAGTGTCCTTATCTGCTAGAGAAAGAAGAGCCAATTGAAGGCACCTGACTCACAACGGGCATACCAGCTGGAGGTAGAGGCGCGGGGTGCTCCGCACCCCAAAAAAAACTGTCCTGTATTTTTAAAGGTGAATGAGCAATAAAGATGCCTTTAAAACGTGTTTATATATTGCCATATTGCTGCATATTAAAGACAGGGGTCAACTGTCAGGCTGTCTCTTCTCACAAGCTGCTGTTTTATCTTTTTAGACAGAAATTGGTGTTTACTTTTCTTTCTCTTACTTCTCTTGCTGATGAGAGTGAAAAGCCTGCAGTATGTCATTTTTACAAGCATACAATAAAGATTAAATACCAATAAATTAACTGTACATATATTTAAAAATATATTAGCAGTCAGGAAATCACAAGCTAAACGCTTTTTTGTAATTCTTAAATGTGATGGAAATAGAACGTGTTTATAATTCTGAAATGTGACGGAAACCAAGATTTTAATAGGATCAAAACATATCAAGACACTTTACTTCAAGATCAGCAAATGACAAAAATTAGCAAAACCTGATATCCACATGGTGTTTGTTCACTATATAGGTTTATCAGTAAAACTGCATGCAAATTTGGCAGCCATTCAATTTAAAATGTGCTGTCTCTAAATGACAGTGCACTACCACACCATGCTTTATAATATATTTACGACATTGTGTTCCAAAATCCACCACCAGCTACATATACACCCTTACCACAAATAGGTGAGGCTCATTTGCAACACTTCTTCTTAATATGACATTTGGATTTTTAACAATCCCTATGAACTCAGTAATGTAACATGATGGCAAAACCCCCACGCGGATAATTGTTCCAGCACATCTGACCACAAGGTTGTCTGGCTCCAATCTATAAAACCATGTAGACATTATCGATGATGATCAATACCAGTTTCAATGCAGTATTGGCAGCTGTTCGTCATTGAATTGTACTACGCTTACATGAAGATACATTTTGGAAGGATCGGTTCCCTCAAAACATTTGGGGATAGCTTTAATTCCGACTGATAGGCTGCAGGTGAACATGAATGATTCCCCCTCTTTGTAGTACCAACCTTATTTATAAGGTCCTATGAACCTCCAAAAAAGCATTCTGCATCTTTTCGCTCTTATGATTGCAGCTTTCCGAGATGTGAGAATCCTCCAATTCTCCTGACTTTTGCTCCACAATCACTGACTCAATCCCACTTGTGAGACTACAGAGTCGAGAGCCTGTGACTCTCTGCACTGCCTCTTGCGGTTGCAATGACAGAGATTTTTAAAGGCATGGGCAAAGTGAGTAATTTCCCTGGGCCCCCTCCTTCAAAAGGGCCCCCTGAGAACATGCACTTTACCTCTATTTCACCTCTGCCTAAACTTTTTCTCTATCCAAACTTCTCTCCATCTCTGCCTACCTCACTCAACCCTGTGTCATTTTAAGGATTTTGTGTCTCCCTGCTAAAGTTTAACATATAATTTAGGATATTTGGCATCATGTGGGCTTGAATTCTTAGGAAATGGGTAATCAAATTCACATTTGTTCTGTACAGAAACCATCCCAAATATGCCTTGCCCAGGGCCTCAAAAATCCTTAAAATTACACTGTGCAGTAAAATACCTTAGATTAGGGACACAGATCGCTGAACGGCACAGTCCTTCTTGGATCCTCACAATACTCCATGGGCGGAAGTGCCTGACCACAACATGAATGCCCCACAAGACAGACTACGACTGAACTGAGAACTCACTTGCTCCCCTGAACAAAATATGTCAGTTTGATTGCTTTATGTTTCACTCTCACAATTCTGAACCCTCTTTAGGTGTGTAGTGAGATAATCAAGCATAAATTGATACAGAGTATCTGTAGACCTTTATTAAAAGCGAATTGTAAAGCAACTTGAGCTTCATACATTACTCTGCATTTTGCTTAATATAATACCACTTTATTTCTTTTGGCTAACAAAATCATATTGATAGAACTTATATTTTTGTGAGACATACATACCCTTATTGATCATAAACATTATATCACTCAAGGAACTTTCAGGAATAAACCATTACTTTTTCTGTTTGCTATGCCCTGAAATGCAAATCTGTAATAATAATATAATTTTTTTTACTCAGTGCTTTATACCGCATAAGAACGACTTTTTTACTGAGTGCTTCATATTGCATATTAACTACTTTTTTACGCAATGCTTCATACCGAACTTTGGACGTTTCTAAGTGTTGTCAATAGCATGGATTACTATTACCCATTGTATTGCTATTCAATTTATGGATTTTAGAACGATGTAAGCTATGTCGACCCTCACACTTGCAATGGTCGATTGCAACCTTTTTAATGACACGTACACAATTCACTGAGCCACCCTTCCACCTAAAAATGAGATACTTGCCAATTCATTGAGCTCACAGTAGTGTTGTACTTCTTTGGTTCGAGAGTCAACTGCAACTCTTTTCATGAGGATTGCTTAGTGTAATAATGAAGTCTGTAGCCAGGATGTAGTTTCAAGGAGATTTAATAAGTTGTAATCACAAGTTGTGTATATGCTGTAGAACAGTCCCACCAGGAGCAGCCTCCCTGCTGCTCAGCCCATCTTCAACAGTCAACACTCACACCAGGCAGCCAAGCATTCCAAAGATGTCCATCACACTAACAGTCCACACAGAACACTCACACTGGCTGAGCAGCTAGGAACCAGGTACATAGGAACAGTATAAACACAATGACAGGATATTACATATCTCCACCCCTTAAAAGTAAATAAACATACCAAAAGAAAACAACTATGCACAACAATGTACAAAACAAGGAAAAATTCTAGAACCCAGGGATGCAAGGTAAACACCACATCACGAGAGGGAACGAAGACTAAACAGAGGAGGAAAGAAGAATGCATAGATACACACAAAATATCAGCAATTTATGTTCCTTAATATGAAACCAAATAGAATTGATTCAAGAATGTTAAGCTCACAAGAACAAAGTGAGATACTACCACATGAAAAGACCGTTGAAAATTAAACTCATGAAAGATGCAAAAGAAGCATACAACCATGTACCGCAAAGTAGGGCAAAGCAATGTGAAGAGAGATCAGACCATGGAACCCCCCCCCCCCCCGAGCTTTATCACTAAGGATGTAGACTGTGCTAAACTGGGAAGAAGGGACTGACCCCCAACTTGCCACCTCTCAGAACATGAACAAAATGGGACTGTGACCCATAATGCAAACTGTGTAAATGGGACTAACACCTATTACTTGCGTAAAAGGGAAATACACCCCTTAAGCCACTTCTCCTGTAAGGGTAATGCGACTTTCTGCGTGGAAATGGGACTAAAATGTCATTTCCATCCTCAAGAAAGGGATACTGACAACCAAAACAAGCAAAAACACCAAAACAATGCCTCCAAAGAGTGTGGCATTACAAACCACGATAATGAGAGACCACCACCCATAAAAACAAAACAGGACCCTCCTGTAAGGGTCAGTACGCTCCTAAAATGTGAAAGGAATGGGCAGACAGCACCAAAAAACAATCCCATGTAGGATAAACAAGAACAGGTAAATAATGTCAGGATAACGTCAACACAGACATTACGAACAGGAAGCAGAAATACAATGTAGAACATGGCCAAATGAAAACACCATAAACAACGAAACCATTCAATGGTGAACGACCTCCCACCCGAGCAATGTTACTGTGGCTACACCCTCATCTTGAGTACCCCAGATACACAGTCATTCTCTCAAGTTTTGTGACCACACAGGACTGTTCCAAAAACCTCACTTCACGGCATGACTTCAAAACCTGAGTCCATCAGACGTGAATGTTACTGAAGAGACTGTTATACATCAGATTGAATCAGCTGTCACACACCATAGAACCGTGGACATTTCGGTGATCCTCAGGATTCATACTCTGTACCCTCTTGAGTAGCGTAGACCCTGTGTTAAGGCTTATTTCCAAACGAGTGTCACATCATTCCATGTAGCTGTAACTTACGTGATGTAGATGGCATAGGAATCAAATAGGCTGCATTCCCACATCCGTGGGGTATGTCCCCCGGGCATCTATAAAGTCCTCCAAAAGGAAGGTTTCTTCTTCTTAAATTATACGATGAAACAAGGGAGTTGATGTTCACTATTATTTTATTTTGTTCAGAATTTTGTTTTCATCACAAAAAACATTTAAATTATGATTAATCCATCATTTCACAAAATGAAGGGTAGTTGTATATCCAATCTTTCATTATCCCGGTGCATTTCGGCAGATACACTGCCTTCATCCGGGGATATTCTAAAACACAAAACGGAGCGCGATGTTACAGTGCATCGTATCACATAAAATTCAGATGTCAATGGTAAGAATACTGTGTGAAATCTGTGAGGATTTGTAAACACACGGTGGGGTGAACGGGATAACGGGGGTGACGTTCAGAGAAGAAAAAAGAAGAAAAAAGAAGAAAAGCTCGTTGTCTTAAAGTGTTGTTAAAAAAGCTGGGTTTGTGCTTAAGGATGACAGGAAAGGAAAAAAACGAGAAAATGCTGTATACAATCAGAACGAGCACGATATCCGTGTGCTTCTACGAAACATGCTTATACCCGGTGCAAAGGTCACTTAGGTGGTCGGTGTGAGTGCGCGGTATCGGTGTCCGTAACGATTCACCAAAAAGTAATTTGATCGTACATAGTAGATAGTCCAAATTTGTGCTAGCATGCAAACAATTAAAACAGTAGCGGTTTCGCGCTTACCTAAACGTTTTGTGCGCGTGTAGTCAGTCTCATCGCGGTCTCGTCGGTGAACCGGAAGTGAAAATGCAGACAAAGGGAAGTGATTTATGTGTTTCGGAAAGCGTAAATAAATTAATACCTGAATAGTGGGTTTCGACCTTAGGTGTAGAAGGTGTCCGAAGGGATAAGGAATAGGTGTGTGGAGATTAAAAAAAGTGAGGTGTTAACACATAATATTGCGCGCGAGTTAAACACATATTTTTTTCAATTGAAAAAAATCAATAAAGATTTTGTTAGCAAAGAGTTAAAACAAAAATAAACAGAACTACAAAATGAGTGGATCGAACCAAAGTTCTACAGATAACATGTATATTCCATTCGATCATTAAGGCCATGTGGTTTCATGGTAGATAGCAATGAAATCCAATAGTTTTCACGCTGCAAGAGTGTATTATGGTTGTCCTTTCCTTCAGTTATTGCAACGTTCTCAAGTATACAGTATCTTATTTGGCTAACATTGTGACCTGCTTCAATGAAGTGTTGGGCTACTGTTGATTTCATCTGCTTTGTTCTTATGTTAGATTTGTTTTCATTTAATCTTATTTTTATTTTTCTCTCAGTCTGTCCAACGTGCATTTTGCCACAAGGGCATTTAAGCAAATATACCACATTAGTGGTATCACAGGTAGCTGCCGCTCTGATGCTGATCTTATGGCCCTTCATGGGGTGGTGGATGATTGTCCCTTTTATGATGCTGTTACAATGGTTGCAATTCCAGCATGGAAGAGTTCCCTTGAAGCATGTAGTTGCGTGAATTTGTTCACGATGTTTTATTAATTCTCCGATATTTTTACTTCGTGTGTACGCAAAGATGGGTTCTGAGTCGAAAATATGATTAAAGTCCTGTTCCATTCTGAGAATTTGTCAATGTTTTTTAATGATGCGTTTGTATGTTCCGCTCATGGTGGAATATTTAGATACTACAGTAATCAAGTCTCTACTGTTTTTGTTTTGTGTCAACAATAGTTCTGATCTGGTTTTCAGTGCGCAACATTGTTGTGCCTGCTCGAGTATCTGATTGGGGTAACCACGTTGCTGGAATCTCTGTGTCATATTGGCGAGTTGTTGTTGTGTTCTTTCTGGGTTGGAAACTATTCTTTTGACTCTTATCATTTGACTATACGGAAGATGTTCCTTAAGTGGCTGCGGATGAAAGCTTGAATAGTGTAAGATATTGTTTCTGTCTGTTTCTTTCCTGTGTAAATCAATTTGAAATCCCGTAGATGTCTTAGTGAACTTTACGTCCAAAAATGATATCGTTTCTGTTTGAATGTCAAAGGTGAATTGTATTCGTGTATCAATGCTGTTGAGTTTGTGTAACTCTTCTCTCAAGGTTTGTTCAGGTCCCTGCCATAAACTGAAAATGTTATTGATGAATCTCACAAAAAGTTTGAGGTGATTTATCCATGGTTGAGCAGTCAGTACATGATCTTCCTCAAATCTGTTCATGAAGATATTTGCGTAGGCTGAGGCTGCGCAATTTCCCATGGACGTGCCAGTTTTTTGTTGGTACCATTCATTGTTCCATTTGAAATAGCTGTGTAGCAAAGTGAATTCCATGAGTTCCATAAGAAAAACTTTTAAATTTTCATCGAGTTCTGTTCTTATTAAACTGTATTCTATGGCATCTATCCCCATTTGGTGCGGGATGGTGGTGTATAACGAATTGACATCTACTGAACACAGGACTGTAGTTTGTTGTTCATGAAGAGTAATATCATTGAGTTTGTGAAGGAAGTCTGTGGTGTCCTGGATGTATGTTTTCATAGACATTACGATTGGTTGCAAATATTTGTCTAGAAACGTACCCACAGGTTCATGTATACTACCTCGTGTTGAAACTATCGGTCTACAAGGTGGCTCCTTGAGATTTTTGTGAATCTTTGGGACCATAAAGAATGTAGGACTTTTAGGATTGGTTTGAGTCAAGTACTTTCTTGTCTTCTCATTTATAATGCCATTATAATAAGCTTTCTGTAGAATATGTAAATGTAAATGTATTGCGATTTATATAGCGCACGTATCACCCGTAGGCATCAAGGCGCTTGCCTTGGGAACCCGTCCTGGTATTCCCCTGTGAGATAGCCCCAGCAGGGTATCCACAAGGTGAAAGCCAGGCATCCCGCCGCGAGGGGCCGTAGTGGAGATTAAGCAAGCTATTGCCCAGAGTCGCAGAGTGTGAACCCGTGAGTCGAGTAGGCACCGGAACGAGAATTATCGAGTCCATGGAATTTTTGAGCCCAAGACCCGGCGAGGCGGGGAATTGAACCCTGGTCCAGGACCGATGTCAGCTTCCGGGTCTGCCGCCTCTAACCCCTGAGCCACACTTCTCCTATAGTTTGAAGAATTTTCGTGAAGTGTTTCGTAGCTTTACTTTCTAATTTCACATAGGTTTCCTGGTCCGAGAGGTGTAAGGATGCTTGTTCGTTGTAGTAGCTCGTATTGAGAACTACTAATGCGCCGCATTTGTCCGCCTTGGTACAAGTTATGTCTTTGTTCTGTGATATGGCCTTTAAGGTCCCCAGCTCTTTAATGGTATCATTTTTGACAATTGAGTTTTGATATGTCGTTCTTAACCAATGTTTCAAACATGTCTAAACTTTTATGGGACATTGGTGCCATGTACGTGCTTGTAGTACTTAACCCTTTGAGTTGATCTTCTTCCTTATTTATTGATGAATCTATGATGTTGTCAAAAAAATGTCTTAAACAAAGTTTCCTCATCAGTTTAAAGAAGGAGATGTTCAATTCTAGTTTATTGGTATTGGCTGTGGGGACAAATGACGTGCCTTTTTATAAAGTAGTAATCTGTGTCTGGCTTAACTGATGGTCAGAAATGTTGATGACCAGGTTGTCACCTAGTTCACTTTCTTTGTTTTGTCCTTCTTGGCAGTCACTGTGCGTGTTTGGGGAGGTTCTTTGTCCATGCTTTTTTCTTTTGCTCCTCTTGGTTCTTCCTGCCCTTCGTGGCCTACCTCTAAAAAAGGCTCGCTCAATGGTGTAGTGTTTATTGTTGAAGTTGAAGTGGTACCTGAAGCGGTGGATGCTGCGTTAGTCATGGACATCTGTTGAGCGGGTCGTCCAGTCCTTCTTTGTTGATTGCTTAGATCACTGTCAGATGATGTGGTGTCTGTATTGGATGCATAGGGTTTATTTTGACAGCGTCTCGCATAAATATCAGCCCATGTATATACCTAACCCATTTTGTAGTCCATGGTATCTCTTCTTAGTTTACGTACTTTGCGTTCGTTCACTTCAGCAGCGTGTTTGGCGAGTTGGATGTTGATGTCTACCAGTATCTTAGTGAGTTCCTCAGAGGAGAGGTTGTTTTCAAGCTCTGTCTTCACCCTCGATATTTCTTTAGTTAAGTCTTCTAGAATGTTAGACAGCTCCTCGATAATTAAAAGTATCAAGTCCAATGAACACTTGTTCAAAATGGCGAACCATCGATCTTTGAACTTCTGGACGTTCTTGCATAATGACGGTTTTAATTGAATCCTTAAGCCTCTCGGAATCCTTTGAGCTTTATGGTACTTGATCATGGTACTCGCATGCAGGCGTTGGTTAATCTTTTTTTTTTAAGATATAACAATTGACGAATGTTCTGCTCCTTGGTTCGATTTGTGGTGAAATCCGTGACATCTTCATTTATAAGTGCATATATTCTAGATGCTTCTTCATCGCCATAGGCGAAAGTTTCTGCTCTGGTTTCTGTTAGGTTGAGTATTTCATCATACTGCATTGGTGATGGCATAGGAACATGCCTTTCACATCGCAAACCCAGATCAAAGCATGTGATGGTACCTTCTAAAAACGAAATGATGGAAAACAAAAAAATGACACAGTGTGCATATATTACCCATATTAAGCACACGCCATGGTGGTTGATGAAAAGGTTGAATGCCTGAGTTGTACAGCTTGTTACAAGTTGAGCAGTGTCGCATGACTAAACACTGCAGCCATAGAAGAGAGCGAACCTGACACCAAAATAGTCAATGTGGTTAGGATCACAAAGTTGTCGCAGGAGATACAGAAGATGTTGGTGAGCACGGCATGCCTAGGCTGGGGCTCTCAGAGGTGGAAGACAATAGTGGGGCTGCGCGGCATGCTGCACCAGTATTTCTTGTTTCTTGTGAACATCTCTGCTTTTGTTTGAAGAACTTCTTAGTTTTTTGTGCAGCCATGAGGTTTTTTTTGTAAAAACTCCATCCAAAAATTGTACTTTACACAGACTCCTCTTTTGTGAACATCTTCCTCCTGCAACAATAATATGCGCTGGCTTTCTGATCTATTTTGAACCATTTCCTCCTGGAAAAGTACTCTGTGCTGTCTGCTTTTCTGTGAATGTTTTCCTCCTGTAAATATGCTTTGTGCTGCACGCATCTGTAGTTACTGTGTGTTCCTTCATTTTTGTATCTTCTTCTACGAGCCAGGTACAATGAAATCCAATTGTAAGCCATGGGTTCGTCTCCAACTTGCCACCAAAAATATGTAATAATGAGGTCTGTGGCCAGGATGTAGTTTCAAGTAAATTTATTAAGTTGTATTCACAAGTTGTGTACATCCTGTAGAACAGCCCCACCAGGAGCAGCCTCCCTGCTGCTCAGCCCATCTTCAACTGTCAACACTCACACCAGGCATCCTGTAGAACAGCCCCACCAGGAGCAGCCTCCCTGCTGCTCAGCCCATCTTCAACTGTCAACACTCACACTAGGCACTCAAACACTCCAAACATGTCCATCACACCAACATTCCACACAGAACACTCACACTGGCTGAGCAGCTAGGAACTAGGGGGCATATTACCAAGGGCCATTATCGCCGCTTTAGCCGGACTTTTTCCCGCTAATGCGGTGATAATTTTATCGCCCTATTACCAAGCTGTCGCTAACACCAGTTAGTGACAGCTTGTAGGCGATAGCGGGCATTTAGGGGCCCACTTTGCATGTCAGCGATAATTATCGCTAATGACATGCAAAGTGGGCGTGCAAAAATGTCAGCGACTGAAAACAGTCGCTGCAATCGCTATCGCCTATGATCAACACAGCCGTAGTTTTGGAAATATTCGCGCTAAGCGCGAATATCTCCAAAAGCTAACGCCTGCCATGACCAGTTCTTAGCCATGTTATCCAATGAGAGGTGGATAACATGGCTAAGAGCATTGTCACGGTAATGCCTGAATATTGCTGTATTGACAGCGATATTCACGCATTTCGCCTGTTTTCTATCGCTCCTGAGATAAACCTTGCTAATAGCAAGGTATCTCAGCGATAAAAACAGGTGAAGGGTGGTGATAGAAATATTCCCGCTAAGCCAACACAGCGATATTTATCGCTAGTTGTTGGTAATATGCCCCTCGGTACATAGGAACAGAATAAACACAACAACAGGATATCACACTTACTTGCCTCCCTGAGTTCCCAAGGTTCTGTAGAATTGGTACGGCAAAAATTACTTCCGAAAGAACATTGATGAATGGAGCCAAAGATACCTTTCTTGTCAGTTAACGATAGTCTTAAGGTCACAGTGGAGTAGAACTTCTGAAGGTAACTGTAGATGGCACGTACTATAGATATTAATGTCGGATTTAAGCACACCTAAGAATGTAGTTTACAAATGTTGCTAGGCAACCTGAATAAATATAAAAAATGTTGAGAGGTCTGTGAAGACAATAAAATATTCTTTACCTTATAGTACATACAGACCATCAAAAATGCAGACTGAGTCATTGTGAAAGAGAACAGAGCCAGGTAGTTCAAGGACACGTCTGTCCTTCAGGATGTCATAACCAGTGCTGACTCATTTCTAAACAAACTAATTAAATATTTATCTCATGTGCAATCACAGAGAGAAAATAAGGAAAACGCAGCCTTGTGACATTTTGTGATCCCACCATAAGGTGTTACTATGATGATAAACTTCTTTCCCAGCAACGACTTTTAGGAAAACCACAGTGTTTTCTCTGACATTGTGGTGATAATTATTTCTCGTTTTTTTCTTTTTGCTTCTATTTGTTAAATCCATTTACCCTTTATATTTATGCTGGAGAGGTGAGCATGTGTGCCTCTTTTGTACTGAAGATGTCATGAAAATATTCAGGAGATCTTTTCAATTTGATCTTTGAACTAAGACATTCAAAAGTTGTGTTGATGCTCAACAAGCGCATTTTTGCTTGTTTCTTAAGGGCTTCTCAGCACATCCTCTAATCTGCTCACTTGTACATTCAAATGTTTCTGAATCAGCAACCTGCCTTTTGCATCAGAAGTGGAGGTGTCAATCTGCGCATTCTCCAAATAATTGTTAAATCAGGCCTTTGGCTGATAACATGGATGTACCGTTAATGTTCTATACATCTAAGTAAACAAAAAGAAAATACAAATCTGAAAGGTGAAGTGATGATTAAATACATATAATTCAATGTCACTAGTGGACTTCAGGACCCACCGATGGCGGCTGCTGCCTGTAATAAGCAGTGAGGTGGCTAGGAGGGAAGGGGCGGGGTGGGGGGCGGTAATCACTATAAAAAAAATCACTAACCTCCTGGCCGGCCGGCTGGCCAGTCACATCCGCCTCTCCTGCGTCCTCTACCTGGCTTCTAGTGAGAAGCAGGAAGCACCAGGGCACCCATGCTTCCCGCAGCCAATCACAACACTGCAAGGGGTGGAGATGTTCTCCATGCAGGCTGTAATGCAGCCTGCATGGAAAAGGGGGAAAGTGCCCCAAGATGGCCGACCAGACAGTCATTGCGCACTTGGAGTGTTGTACCACTCCTCCCCTGTTCTTCAGCCCTGCCCCACCCTCTCACGCAAGTTGCCGCCGCAGAGGCCAAAATAAAATGATTATAACATTAGTTATTGTCATTTTATTTTTTCCTTTCTTTTGCGGCTCCGAGGCAGAAAGGGTGACGCTCCGCCCACCTTAGCGGATGAGCTGCTACTGGGACCCACTATGCCGGGCACTACAGTGACAATATAAACATGATTACAGGTCTGCCAACATAAGCCTGTAAGCAGGCTTTAACTGTAAATTAGCCTGTCAAAATAAGCCCCTGTGGACAGGCCTAAGCCTTCCTTTTAAATATTTTAAGAGTCAACCCTAAGTAAACCTTATTACCCATAAAGACCGGGTGCGTGATATTTAAAAGTGTGACATGTAAAAGGGTAATGATAAGAGTCCTTAAATTGAAAATGCCTTCAAATCTCTGTGTTTTGTTTTCCCACTTTGGCCAGCTAGTAATTAGCATTGAACTATGAGTGAATGAGGTGTGAACATGCTCACAGGAGGAAAACAGTAGCCTGAAATGAAAGGGCAGAGATGACCCCTCTAAACCTGACAGAATATGCCATGGGGTCTGGGACCTTAAAGTGTCAAGTTGTGTTTGAATGCCTGCTTGACAAGTCTGCTGGGATATTTTACATTTGAGATGCACTTGAAAGAGGCTTTCCCTGTCAAGGGGTCCTTCTGTTATCCACCCTACCAGTAAGGCCCCAAACACAGTGGGCCTCTTTTGACATTCAAGTGTCACAGCTTGTTTGGCAGGTGTACTAGGTTTACATTTAACATTCAGGGTACACTTCAAAGGAGGAAAACAGAGTGCCAAAACTTAGTGTGTATCGACTGCCTGGTTGCTAAAAGCTACCCTTTGATATACAAGGCATGTCTCTGAGGTTGCTGTGGGTACAAGAACTGTATCAATCTGGATGTTAGTGTTAGGTATGGGAGGACACTAGGATTACAATAGCACTGTCCACATAAAAACACACACACAGAGTCACACACACGCACGTGCACACACACAGGAGCCCCCGTCCAGTGGACGACCAAAAAAGGACTAAACATGATGTTTGAGACCAGAGAAGAGCCTAGAAGACTGGACCTCCTCTCTTTCTTTTAGTCAGGACAAGAAATGGACTCCAATGGCCCTAAGCCTGACTTCCTCATAAAGCTACAGGAGCACAACAAGCTACAAGAGGCCTTTTCAGCGACTCTCTAGCTGACCAGTGACAACTGGACCTGGACTGCACCCTTCTGTCAGTCTCTGCCTGCCATTCTGCGAGTCTCTAAATGCCTCCCCTTGGGTCCTGGTGGGCTTTAGAAGTGTACTCCTGTGGTGTATTGGGACTTAAAAGACTAAAGACAGAAGGTAACATCTTTGACCAAGACGAACATGGTTAGTGTATCTGAGCCTTGCTTCATCGTGGGCCATTGTAAAAATTGTGCTCAGTTCCTGTTTTACCACAACCAATGACTATCATTGGCACTTTGTGCTTCTTGGCTCTAATTCTACTTAGAACTTTAAAATCTCATAACTGTTGGGCGTAGCAAGCCGACATGGCAGACATGGCATGAGAGCGCTCCGTCCAACCCAAATATAAATCCTTCATTATCCTGCCTCTCCGATACCATCCTGTGAACCAAAGCTGCCCTGCTGAGAAAAGTTATTGGCGGCCCCTACCTGAAAGGTTTTTGGCTCCGTGGACGTGGCTGGGGACGGTTGTGAGGCAGTGGAGAGTCGGCGGGGCCAGTGGAAGACGCGGCCTCATGTGAAGCCGGGGCGTTGCCTACACCCCCTGCCAATTGGAGGTGGTGCTGCTGCCGCAGCAGAGCTGCCATGCTGTGTGGCCGAGGCGACTCCGACTCTGGTGAGTGCCTCTGGTGAGTGCCTCTGGTGAGTGCCTCTGGGGTGGGAGTCCCCGCCCCCCCAGGGTGGGCTGGTCATCCTTGCAGCGGATTCCAGCAGGGATTGCGGCACTGCTCGGCGGCCATGTTGGACCACGGTGGAGGCGGCGACGGCATGGCCGCCTCTATAGTTATGCAGAGGCTGGTGTTCCAGTCGGGCAGTGATTGCGGTGTGGGGGTGTTCCTTATCCCCCAGATGCTCTCCTTGGTCCAACGGCTGAGGGGCCTACACATATGTGCGCCCTCCAGTAGTGGAGTCCCGCTGACGGCCTGCGTTAGATCCACTGTCTGGACAACCCTGTGCCTCTTCCCTCCTCCCCTGCACACACATTGGGGGGAATCAGCAGTCATAACGGGCCGCAAGGGGGTGTGTATTGGAGGTACAGTTGCGGTCTGCAGGCGAGGGGTGACGCATTCCACTGGCATCCTTGCTGCGCAGGATGGGATCGCCAAGCCGTTATTCCTCCCTTCCCCCTCACGATCCTCTGGGGGTGTGGGTCGGCGGCCGGTCAGTCCGAGTGGGGGGATCCCGCTGGGGACAGATGGAGCTGGATTATCCGTGGGGCCTACTGGCTGCCTTACCCTCAGTAAAGATAGGGTGCTGGGCAGTGTGCGGCTAGCAGGGATCACTGAAAGAATATCGACTACCAAAATATCGACTACCCAAAATATCGAGGAAAAAATATCTACAGCAAAAATATTGAGTTTGTATGTACAAACAGGTAAGTACAAAAATATCGAGTACAAAATATCGTTTACAAAAATATAGTTGTAAAAAATATCATATTTACTAAAAACAGTGTTAAATTAAATTAATATTAATAATTAATTACTAAAATATACTTACAATTACTTAAATTAACTTATAATAATTAAATAATTAATGAAAGTTAAATAAATATTTTTTTATTTCATATTTATTAAACATATATATATTGTAATAAAATATAATAAAATAATACCCAAAAACTGAAAACTGACCCTGAACCCTAAAAATACCCCGTTACCCAAAAACTGAAAACTGACCCTGAACCCTAAAAATACCCCTTTACCCAAAAACTGAAAACTGACCCTGAACCCTAAAAATACCCCTTTACCCAAAAACTGAAAACTGACCCTGAACCCTAAAACTACCCCTTTACACAAAAACTGAAAACTGACCCTGAACCCTAAAAATACCCCTTTACCCAAAAACTGAAAACTGACCCTGAACCCTAAAAATACCCCTTTACCCAAAAACCCAAAACTGACCCTGAACCCTAAAAATAAAAACGATATTACTTCACTTACCTTAAAAACGATATTACTTCACTTACCTTAAAAACGATATTTTGGCTGTCGATATTCTGTCCAGTCGATATTTTCTCCAAATGATATTTTGGAGTCGATATTATGTCCAAACGATATTTTGGAGTCGATATTATGTCTGTGTACCGGCTAGCAGAGAGCCTGGGGGAGTTCTCGCTTCGGCGACTAAACAGGGCCATTCCAGCATCATTGGCGAAGTCCTGAGCCCGGCAATGGGGTGTTGCTCACTCATCCGGATAGGCGCTGCAGCCACTCCTTCTTCCCCCTCTTCTCTGCGGGGTATTCATAACATTAGTTGGCGGTCTTTTTGTGCCACGAAGGTGTGCTTACAGGAAGTGCTGAGCGGTGTGTGCGCTGTCTAGGGGCTGTTGGCTGCGACCCTCACCACGGCTTGCTACTCAGGGTGGAACAGACCTTGGGATCTATCCTCTCTTCCCCCCCTCAAGGGGAGCTCACATCGGCGGCCTCTCGGTATGTGCAGACCTCCCCAGGACTCCTGGCCGTGGCTCCGGGCCATAGTGTTTTGTGGCATATATCCTGACTCCTGGTGCTCTGTGGTGGTCCATTGGTGGCAGAGCAGTGACAGTGGCCCGTGTCTACCTGGGGTTCCCGCATGGAGGCCATTGGGTCCATCATCCCCCTGTTTCCTATTGCTCACTCCTGTTCAGTGACTAAGTCGGGTCGCAGGAGTACTGCGCAGGGGCCTCCTTTGCCCCCTCCCTCCCTTCATCCTATACCCGGACCATCGGACACCTACAGAGTCAGTGCCAACAGACCCGGACCTAGCCATGACAAGAGACAAGAGAGGTGGAGGTTCATCCAAATAGGGCCCGGTTGACAAGCTTACTGTGCCAGTGGCTGCTGCTGGATCCTCTGGGGGACCACAGGGAACTTTGCCTGACAATGCGGCACTCATGGCCGCCATCACTCAGTCCAGGGACATGTTGGACGCTAAAATCGGGGCGGTGGGCTCCATTGTCATGCTTTTGCGGCAGGATCTGCGAAACGCCATATGACGCATAACTGAGGCTGGGACGCACATCAGGGGTGGAGGACGATGTCACCATGCTCAAGAAATGGGTGCCCGCCATGGAGACCGCTCAACGGGGCCTTGCCCTTTGGTTGGAGGACGCTGAAGGAAGGGCAAGGCGCAATAACCTACATTTTGTCGGATTCCCAGAGGGTTGTGAGGGGGGCAACATGGAGAAGTTCCTCAAGCGGTGGCTGGAGAGTTGGCTCCCTGCAGAGTCTATGTCCTGTTGCTTTGTGGTTGAGCGAGCCGACCGAGCGCTCATGCAGAAACCCCCACCTGGGCCCGGCCCGAGGCCAGCCATCATGATGCTCTTGAATTATCATGATCGGGGCCCAATCCTAAAGCAAGTGCGGATCAAGGAACCCTTCATCCAGGAGAATGCTCGCATCCTAATTTTTCCAGATTACACAAGTCTAGTTCAGCAATCGTTCCTGGCGGCCAAGGCCCGCTTGAGAGACCTTAAGCTCCCATATGCGCTATTATACCCTGCCCACCTGCGAGTGGTTTACCGCTCCCGCACCCATTTCTTTGACTCGCCAGAAGAGGTGTTTAAATGGACTGATGAAATGGTGTGGGTGCGTGCTCACACACTGCCTGGACGGGAGTCTGATGCCTCATCATCGGAGGTGGCTCGGAGGGAGCCTCCGCTGAAACCGAAGGGTGCCAGAAGATCACGATCCAGGTGTTGTTCTGTGTCCTGTGATGCATCATTCCAGACTGGCTTGGTTTCTGGCCGGCAGACACTGGCACCCTGAGCGGCACACCTGTGAAGGGCAGTGGCGAAGTAGTCTACATCAATCTGATCGAAGAGGCTTGTTTATGGGCTGGGTCTTCTGGTAGACCTGTGTTAGCAGAGAGAGTGGCACTGATAAATGGGTTGTGAGATGGGGATCTATTGGTCGGGGTGGGCCGTGTCCTCCCGTTGGGGGTCGCGGGCCGCTCCCGCCACGACAGATGCTTAATCGTTTTTGAGGTATACGGTGGGGGGTTTGTTGGGTGGGAGTTTGTTTTGTTTTTTGATCGTACCTTCTCTCACAGACACTAGGCTTACACACATACATTGGATTGGATCCCATATCCTCGCATTCGCGGTCACAGCCCCACATGGCAGATATACCGCATAGTGAACGAATGTCCCCGGGTACACTTCTCATCATTAGCTGGAACGTGAGGGGAGCCTTTGATAAGATCAAATGTGGGGCTATACTCCAACAGGCCAAGCGGGCAACAGCAGATATCCTTATTCTGCAGGAGACACATCTTATGGGGTCAAGGACCCTCTGCTTTCATTGATATGGGTATGAGCAAGTGTTTCACGCGGGCTTTGTGAGGGGGCTATATTGATCCACCGTAGAGTCCCCTATATGCAGGTTAAGCAGTGGACCGACACTCAGGGGCACTACATATTCCTGCAGGGCAAGGTGGGGGTAGCCCCTGGTACTGGGCAGCGTGTATGCCCCTCCTCAGTTACAGTGGAACCTGGGTGGATACGCCGGAGTGTCTGTGGTTGGCGGGGACTGGAACAATGTGATGGACATGGCCAAAGATCGTTGGAGGGAAAGGAGGGATCCTTAGGGTGGTTGCACCACAAAGCTATATTCTTTAGTGACGGGGCTTGATTGGGTGGATACATGGAGTAATTTGCACGGGGATGGCCGTGAGTTCACGTATCTCTGAGCGGTCCACGACTCTTATTCCAGAATTGATTACCTCTTTGTCCCCCGAGTAGCAGTGAGCAGGGTGAAGGCGGTGGAGATTCCTCCGAGGGGCCTGTCAGATCATTCCCCGGTGGCCCTCACCATCCAGATAGGGCGGAAGAGGCAGCCATTTCGATGGCGCCTCTCGGTGTGGCACCTACAACATGTTGACTATAGAGAACACTTGAGCAACACCATAGAAGGGTCTTTGAGAGTCAATGTGGGGTCAGTCTCCAGGGCCGATTCGTTGTGGGAGGCGATGAAGCCTACACTGAGGGCAACAGACATTTCCTGGTGCGTGGTGGCTCGCAGAGCACGTAGGGAGGCGCTACTACAGGCGGAGGCGGGCATTGAAGATCTTGAGCATCAGGGTCGAGAGGCTGGAGGCGGGCAGGTCAGATGGCAATTGCTGTTGGCCCAACAAAATTATGCCGTGCTACTGCTGGACGAGGCCCGGCAAGCCTGGTTGGTGACGTGCAGCAGGGTATATCAGTGGGGGATAAATCCAGCAAGATGCTCCACCGACTTTGCCAGGGGGTGTTCCATTCCCAGACCCTTCCCGGCATATTGGACTCGGCAGGCGAGCTGCTCACAGATCCACGGGCCCTAGCGGAGAGCTTTGCTACATATTATGCAGACTTATACGCCCCCAAAGAATGTCTACCGGGCGTCATGATAGATTGTTTCCTGGCTGACCTCCCGCCCAAGGCTCTGCCGGATGAGGTGAGGGAGGAGCTGGAGCTCCCGCTGACAGATGAGGAGTTGGGCGCCACGCTGGGGGATCTTAATTCCGGGAAGGCTCTGGGATCCAATGGGTTTCCTAGTGAATTCTTCAAAAGGTACTTTTTGCAGTTGGGACCTCACTATCGCGCAGTGGTGGAGGAGGCACGAGACGGAGGCTCTCTTCCACCAAATTGGAAGCATGCGGAGGTGGTTGTCTTTCACAAACCGGTTAGGCCACCGGATCAACACGCATCATATTGTCCCATATCCCTCTTGAACGTGGAGGCTAAAATTCTGGCTAAGGCCCTGGCGAATCGCCTACTGCCTCATATTGCTACTCTGGTCCACCCCGACCAGGCTTGCTTTATGCCTCAGAGGGTGACCAGGCACAACATTGGGAGGGCGCATGTAGCAGTGGCGACCATCCAGCGACTGGGTGAACCAGCGGCGCTATTGTTAGCGGACATGGATAGGGCGTTTGACTCCTTTAGCTGGGTGTGCTCTTTGCCTTATTGAATAGGCTAATTCTATTTGACTCCCCTATACACGGACCTCACAGCATCGTTGCGGATAGCTGGCGCAGACTCCTCCGCATTTTCTATTGGTCAGGTAACGAGGCAGGGCTGCCCCTTGTCCCCATATTTCTTTGCCCTCGCAATGGAGCCTCTGGCCAAGTGGGTGCGAATGGAAGCGTGGGTGCAGGGATTTGAACGGGCACAGGGACTGTCAGAAAGGATTGCATTATACGCGGATGACTTCCTATTCTTCCTTACGAATGTGGATAGAGCAGGGCCTCGGCTCCTGCGCATTATGCATATCTTTGGGGAGACCTCTGGATTGTATCTGAATCCCCGTAAATCTATGGTGTGGATGCTGGGAGATTGGGTGGGATTGGGCGCCTGGGCATCGTCGATCCAGTTGGCGATGGGGTACTAAAATATCTTGGTTTATTTATATCGGACGTGCCCAGAGTTTCCTGGGAGGGCAATCTGGTTCCGGTGTGGGAGTGAGTGCATGATGATATTAAGGCCTAGTCCAGTATGCCCCTGACCATCTATGGCAGATCGGCTATATTTAAAATGGTTGCGCTCCCCCCGTCTTCTCTATCAGTTGCAGAACCACCCCTATCCGCTCTCCCCCGATGGTTCCGGCAAGTTAATGCAGCTCTTGAGCAGTTCTTGTGGGAAGGTGCGTGTGGCCCTGCGGACGTGCTTTTTATCTACCTATTGTGGGGGGCTAGCATCATTGGACATTCTTTCATACTATCAGGCATCACACCTACTCGTATTGAATGAATAGTGGTAAGGCAGTAGGGAGGTTCCAGCGTACGCGGTCGAGCGGCTGCTTATGGGGGATCACTCGCTGCACAGGGTATTATACCGCTGCGGGGTTCGCTGCCATCAGCAACAAAGGTCGTGTTCAATGTCTGGAGGCAAACATTGAGTAGGATGGGGGGGTGGAACACGCTGGGCGTTTGCCGCAACTAGCTGCCTTGCCTTTTTACATGTCATAGAGGGGATAGGTGGCAACATCTGCAAATGACATTTATTGCTGTTGTGTGGTCTTACACTGGCAAAGAGGGACATAGCGAGGGCGTGGAAAGCACCTAGGCCTCCTGCAGTTGCTGCATGGAAGAATGGTCTGGAATTTTGAATGGGCCTGGAAAAAATTCATCTTCACTGCCAGGGGGGGGGGGGGGGGGGGGGGGGCTTCCAAAAATATTTTAAAATATGGGAAAAGTGGGCAGACTATCTAGGATTGCTACTGGAGCCGGTTTCAGTGGCGCGGGAGCCTCATTTATAGAGATTAGGTCTCTCCTGGGGGATCCAGGGAGTGGGGCATGATTTGGAACTCCGGTGGATAGCTCTACTGTAATATCTAAATCAATATGAAAAGGTCGTCATTTTGGTGTCATTTTGTTTAACAATTATTACTCTATTTTTCAAATTCTTTTTGGGATTTTTATTGTTTTGCATTCTGACTTCATCACTGATTCAGTACTGAATAATATTTAACACATTTCACCTAAGTTAGGCCTGCCTGCTCTGTGCCATAAATACCACGGGTAGACTCAGGTTAATTTAATAACTTTGATGGTTCAGCCTGACAAGAATTGCGGTTACTACCTGAGGTGGGTAACTACTACTATTAACTAATACCCCAATATCATACAAAACTCAATACAGACAAATGTGCAATATACAGAGTAGGACAATGCTTATAGTAAACTCTCTTTATTAAACATCAACGTATGAATTATATATCTAGTCTGAAATATGTTCTATGCATTGATCTTTATTTACGTAAGCAAAAATAATTATACACATGATGAACAAGTAGCACATTCTACATGACAAAAGAACCCAAGACAACCAGAACAATAGATGAAGAAGAGAGAGAGAGAGAAAAAAGTTTGTTTTCTGTGAATAGTCAATAAAAAAGCTTTGTTTGGTGATTAGAACTAGCCAACGGAAGTTATCTGCTGGTGTCCTGAATCATGATGAAAATAAGGCGATTTGTGTTTTGTTAAAGTAAACAAGACAAAGATTATCTGGTAGAACCAAACATGAGAAATCAGTGTTGGCCATGCACATATTAAAAGCCCTGGTTTTCATTGACGAAATGTGGATTCTGAATCTAATTGAATCTGTTCCAGTGGTGTGGGCAGTGTTTGCACAAACCCAAAAGAAGTTAAGAAGTTGAACTGAAGATTGCACTATGTAAGGCGCTGGCACATTATGTGCTCAGAGGTGTATTGTTTGAGATGTTTTATGCACAAGATGATTAATTGGTGGGCATCTTGAGAAGTATGTGGTGTGCAGGTAGTGCCTTCATTTCATGTAAGCAACTTGCAAGCGCTTCTAGTGGCCTACTGAGTTTGTCCTTTTATAATTATGTATGGCAACCCAGGCTTGTTCCCGCAATATAATAAACAGTCACAAATATGTAAATCCTTCTAATCTGTATTTAAAGTGGGATGCCACACTAATCAATGGTCACAGATCCATTATTAGGTGCAGTATTGATATACTCTAATTAGCACTAGTAGCAGGAAGTTGGCAATACACAAATCTAGCGTGCAATTGGTTTAAGCACAGGAGCAAACAGCAGTGGCAACAGGGAACAACCTTTTCTGGTGCCTTTCTGAAATGGAAAAGGGAGATACAATATTACTTTTACTGTAGCTCTAGCTATTGGGAGTTATATAAAGTAGCTTAATCCATGACAGCATCCTGGGACCTCCTCGCCCTTCTCTCCGGACAAGAACATATAAGAGCATTCCCGAACATTAAATATCTTGCTGTCATCTAATAACATTAACACAATATAGCTTCCATCATCCATCTTGTCATCTCTAGATAGTTATGTAGTCTTCTTAAGTTCATCCTGGTTGCTCTGTGTGGCCTAAAACAGACTGTTTCAGGTGTTTTATGGTTTCTACCAACTCTACAAGGTGCTTTGCTAGGGTGTTAGCAAGTATTTTAGTTTAAGCATTGAGCAATAAGATTGGGCAGTAATACTCACACATATCCGTAGGTTTATGATTCTTCTAAATAAAATGTTATGGTTGCCGATCCAAGGTCTTCTAACTTTTGAACCCTCTAAAATGTCATGGTAGGTCTTACTGAAGTGTGGAAGTACACTCTGAGACATCTTAAATAATTGTTTAGGCCGACCATTTGGTGTTGAACACTAACAGTAGATAAAAAGATGGAGCATAGAACTCATACCATGTGATATCTGCTTCTACTTGATCACTTGATTGCTACATTTCTAAACGAACATCTTGGTCTTACCATTTGGCCAACATTATTACCCACTCCAGCAATCCACCTGCTCTCTAAATCTTTTTTTTACCCAACCAGGACAGCAGCTTTCTTGCCTTATTTCCCATGCAAGAAAAGTGATTTTATGCATTTATAAGGTGTCTCGCAGCTTAATGTTTTACCGGCTATGCTGCTAGTGGCCTATGTTCAATAACCTGTCCATTTTCAATTAGCTCTTCCTCAATCTCTATTGGTTAAGATTCTACTTTCTGTACTTTTGACCTTCTTTGTTTCTTATTTCCTGATACTATCAAGTTAGTGTGCTCTATTAAATTACCATGTATCCTTACCACTAAACAGTATTGAAGGAAATCCATTCTTCAGTTTTTGTGAAATAATGTTCTGTGACTTCAGACAAGTATTTAGCGGTCCTGTAGTTTTCCATGTTTCAAAACACTTGCAAGTCACTGCGCACCCCAGTCCTCATTTTCAAAGGGACATGATCAAAAATGCCTCTGGCTAGGTATTCAGTGCACCTGCACCTATTAGTCATCCCAAAACATAATATATTTGGTTCCTAGAACTCCAGAAATCCACTAAACATATGGCTTCCACACATTCTCTCAATCTAGAGGGGTTTCTTCTGTCCTTCCAGTGTGGGTGACAACCTGTCCCTTTCTTTGTCCATCATCAAATTACAATCCATCCCCCACAATAACCAACTATACAGGAGCCTCAATCACAGGGTCCCTATTTTATCAAATTTTCTCTCTTGAAGTCTTGGAGGTGAATATACAGATATGACTGTTACCTGCTTATCCTTTAATTTCACTGATATGGCCTTGTATATATTGTCTATTACCAAGGGTGCAGAACTTTTTTATCAGGATTACCGCCCTCTCAATCGAGTCGAGAAGCTTGTGTAGACCACCAATCTGTTTTCCACCTTCAGAAAACAACGTTTCGACAACTATGGGCTTCTCTTTTTATCTTACAACAGAATTGTACAGTATATTCATCTTTATATGCATCAAACATGAATAATATACTGCTTGCACTCTGTGAAATGTATTGAAAATATGTTTTATGTCACTAGTCTCTGATTTTAACTTGCTTGGAGGTGCCTAAGTATTGGAAATTAAATTAACTTTTGAAATACCTGTTCTTCTTTTGGGGAGCTAGTCTCACTGTTTGCATTCTGTGCACTTTGCGATTTTCCTGTTAAGCAATTAAATGTTTCCATGCTGAACTTTTTATTTCCGTTCACTTTCGCCCGTTTATAGGGGGATATTCTCAAAAACTTGTGATAATTAAGGGTGGGCATAGTACGCATAGTCGTGCTACGTGAAGCTACGCGAATACGTTCTCGCACTAAACGAGCTTCACAAGCGTGCGTAGTTGCTTGTTGGACCTGTTTGCGAGGTGTTTTTCTTGCTCGGGAGCGCGTTGTGCGTGTTCGGGGCACTGTCTGCGTGCTCGAGGGATCGTAGCTCGTGAGCTTACCCATGCGGTGGGCTATGGGTGCGGCCATCTTGTTTCTTCAATTGTCCCGCCCGCTCGCGTTGCCTTATTTCCTGTTCCAGGTCGCGTATAACGTGTTTGCGTTGTGCATGTCATGTTCGGGAATGCTATCTACTTGTTCGCAACGACAAGTGCATGTTCGCGAGAAATATCGCGCGAACTTACCCACGTGGTCGCGACGGGCGCAGCCATCTTGTTTTTCACTTTATGCTATGGTTCTGGGCCTCGTTTTCCATCTACCTTTAATCTTTGCAATCCTTACTTATTTTCACTGTTTTTCTCACTTTTTTTATTTATCATCTGTCTCTCTGTCCCTAAGTTTATATTTTGTGATTTATTTCTACTTTCACTGTGTTTTTATTACTTTTCTACTGTTTTTTTTACTTCTTTCTTCAAGCTCCTACTTCTTCCCCCTAACTTTATTTTTTCCTTCTTTTCTTTTCTCCTTCCACCCCAGAACCATGGCCAAGGGCAGCAGTACCGGCTCGAAGGGCAAGGCGTTTGCGCCCTGCAGGGGTGCAGGCCCGCCAACTTTTTGGAGAGGCGGAGGTGGCCGCCCTGGTTTTCTTCATCCAGCGCCACCTCCCCTTGACCTTGGCAGCAGGCGGCAGGCCAGGCTCCAGTTACCTTACACAGGAGCATCCCCACTGGTGGGCGAAGGTGCGCCGGGCAGTCTTTCGCTGCTCGGGTATCCGGCGCACCCACCAGCAGCTGGCGAACTGGTGGGCAGACATTCTGGACCGGGAGCAGGACCTGTTGGACTTGCTAGGTGTCGAGGTTGTGGGGCTTGGTGAGTATCTAGTAATATATATATATAGTAGTATAAGTATTGTGTATAATTCTTGGACGAATAAGTAACATGATTACTGGTGCGCTTAGTTACATTGCAGATCAATTCCGTTTCAAAATCTTCTGTGATTGTATGACACAGGTGCTGCTCGGCACTTCTCTTACTTGTTTGTAACTTTGCGCTAGCTTGGGCTGATTATTGATGTTAGAGTTTACTTTAGAGAACTGAAGTTAGTTAATGCTACTGCTAGAGTCTAGTCCTTCCATTGTCCTTCAGTAAAATAGTGGTGGATGGATATAGGTTTACCTAGTATAAGTTCATATTTTTTTTACAGTCTGCGTGACGCCTCCTCTGTCACTGAATGCTTAGTTCTTACCCCAGTCCTCCATATAACCTTTTTGTAGTTTGTTTAGTGAGTGGTAGGCTTAGCAGCAATAGCATTGTCAGTCAGTAGCAGAACAACATATGACGCAACCAACCAACAATTTGGTGTATGCCCAAATTTATGCATGTGTCCTCCATCTCATCTATACATTTTTGCTGGCAAAAATAAAATGGAAATACCGACTTACTGAACAATTGGCCCATCTGGAATAGGTGGTGTAAGTCAGGTGGTACTGGATTCGTTAGTTAGTATTCTGCAATCAGAATTATTATGGAACATTTGATTAGTGTTCTTATAAGTAGACGGTCCGTGAATCCTGCAGGCCAGTAGTCGTTTAGATAGGTCAATTTTATTGCAATTGTTGTTTTCTAAAATGTTTGAGCGTTTTTTTTCTTTTTTTTGTTTCACAGCACTCAATGCTAAGGCGTTCGCCAAATAACCTGCGTTTACTTTTTCTTCCACACCTTCGTATGTCTCAGACACCTCCTTTAGCTCTTGCTCTAGCATGTACAACAATGGAATAGCTTGGCCCATAGTACAGTCCTCCCTGCTGACTGCACGTGTGAAGACCTCAAAAGGAAGTAGCATCTCTGTCAGGCATTTAATGAGGTCCCATTGCCACATCTCAACGGTCATGGCTTTCACAGTAGGATCCCCTAATCTTCTTGTCATGACATAAGCATTAAGTGGTATGTACTGCTCAAACAGACGATCAAGCATGTAATAAGTTGAGTTCCAACGTGTTGGGACCTCCTGGATGAGTGCTTTGACTTTCTTGCTAAGAATTTGGGGATCAAAATTGACAACGGCCTGACTTTAAGATCTCAGGTTCTGGCCCTCACCGGCACCTGCTTTGGCCTCCTCCGTATGCTTCGGAAGTTTTTCCCTCTGCTATCCGAGGACCATAGGGGGACTACTGTACAGGCCTTAATCGGTTCAAGATTGGACTATGCCAACGTCCTTTATCTGGGTCTGTCAGAATATCTCCTGCAACGGATGCAGGTGGCCCAGAATGCGGCAGCACGAGCCATTTTTGGCCTGCACAGACGAGTCAGAGTTTCCGGCTTGTTGCAGTCTCTTCATTGGCTGCCTATCCGGAAGCGGATTGTTTTTAAAGCCTTGACTCTTGCACATAATGCCCTCTATGCCTCGGGGGCTAAATACCTTCAAAGGAGGCTCTCCTTTTATCGTCCGTCACGGTCTCTGAGATCAGAGTCGATGTTTTTGGCCGTTGTCCCTCGTGTGAAAAAGGCCCGTGTCGGAGGTCGCTCCTTTATGTCTCGGGCTCCACGGTTGTGGAACTCGTTGCCCCTGACACTGCGTAGTACCTCAAATCTGTTGGCCTTCAGAAAGGGCCTGAAAACTTGGCTTTTTGCTTCTTAGGCTCCCTCTTATTGCTATTCTGTTTTCTTTTAATGTCTGTGTTGTGTTTGGCTTTTTTCAGGCTGTCAATAAAGCGCCGGGACACTCTTCTGAGTAGCCGAGCGCTATAAAAGACACAAATAACATAACATAACATAACATTTTATGCTCACATTGAATGATCCTTACCTGCTTCCGGGCTTTAAAAGAATGGTTGAAATGTGTGCATATTCTTCTGCAGGTGGCTGAATTTGCTTTCATTTTTCAGAAAGTCTTGAACAACAATGTTAATGCAGTGTGCCAAACACGGGACCCTGAAATAGCCACCATCTTTCATTGCCTTAACTACATTACTGCCTTTGTCCATGGCAACAAAACCAATGTTAAGCCCTCATGGTCGCAGCCATTCAAAGACCTTGCTGTTAAACTCAGCCAAAATGTTTGCAGCAGTATGAGAGATCTCCATAGCAAACATGGCTACAGTTGCATGTCTGCGAGTCTCATTAAAAATCTCAACAGTGTCAACGCCTATAGATAGCTTGTCTCTAACACCTGAAAAAGAGATCCAGTGTGCAGTGATGAACATGTAATCAGTGGCTTGGCAACTGGTCCACATGTCTGGTGTCAGGTGGATACTATGAACAGCACTCTGATGTAAGGCTTTTCCAAGCAATTCCAGCACGTCGTGATGTAGTGCTTGAACAGCAACTCTGGCAAAATAGTAGCGGCTGGGAACGTTCCATTTTGGGCAGATGGTTGTCACAAATTCCAGAAAACCCACCCCTTCAACAAAAGAAAAAGGGAGCAGGTCCAGTGCTAACATTTTAGCAAGCTTAGCATTGTACAAACGTGCTATTGGGTGGTTGCGTTCGTACTTTCCCTCCTGCCTAAACATGCTAAGAATGGTACGCTGCTTGGTATTTCTTTCGGTTATGTTCGACGCAGCTCTTTGCATCGCAGACTTCGCAGCAGTACTCCTTGGTGTCTCCGGCTGACTCTTACTCTTGTGCCATTGAAATGTTGCTGATGCGGAGGATGTGGGCTGTACCACTGCAGTGCTGGGGACAGGGGTACTTTGTGTACCACTACCAGATAGAATGTCTCCCTCTTCTTCTTCCTGTTCGACCATGAGTGGACCTTGTACTAGTTTATCCCCACCAACATCAATGGTTCCAGTTTTTATGCTACGAAGGTGGTCCTCCCACTTGATTGCGTGGTGTTTTTTCAAATGGGTCATTTGCCTCCGGTACCATAGTTTGTACCAAGCTTACCACGACTAACAGAGGAATGATAAATGGAGCATATAGAAATGTTGTGCTCCTTTGCCCTAGCCGTAAAGAAGTCCCACACTGGGGAGCTTAACTTTTGTCTCCTGCCAGAGGTGCCACTTCCAATGCCGGATGAACTGGAGGGTGTGTGTTGAATTTGACTATGTGGCTGCGCAGTAGTACCACTACCTACTTCTGCTGAGGTGGTGCTTGTGCTGGATGTAGGACGCTGCCGGCCCTTTGCTAATGTAAAAATGGAAGCTGGAGGTCGTGTTGGTGTTGCCTGTGTTGGAGGTATGCGTGCTACATCCCTACTAGTCGCAGCCATTCAGGATAGGGTGAAAATGTTGGTCTCCATGTCCTCGGGGCCAGGAGTGATGCTTGTGATGACTGGGTCAGACTCATCATCATCATTATCCTGCTGTTCTACATCGACCTCCCTAAGTGTAAGGTTTTCTGGATCCTTCCTTTTCCCTAGCCTGGTCTTGGAATGTCTCTCGCTCTCATGCTCAGATTGTTGTGGCTCCCAAGTGAAATCTAGATCATCAGAAGGGATGCTTGGCGAAGAACTCGATGGATTAACCCTCCTTTTCCTTGGAGGGGATTCGGAAGACAATATCACCTGCATGAGTGCCTTCCTCTTCCTCTTGCTCTGCATGAGGCTCAATTTCCTGAACTGCCCTTACTTCGGGAGGAACAATAACTACTATTGCGGGCGGTGGTTGTGGTTGTTGTTGTTGAAAAACTACTAATGCGGGCGGTGGTTGTTGTTCACCACTGATCTGCTATGTTCCCTCATGCGTTGATTGTGTACTACTTTGAGATAGCGATAAGTTTAGGTCAGGCTCAGCATCACTGCTTTCCGCCATTAGGTTGGCTACCTCTTCCACACTCATCTGCTTGGGCCTGAGTTGGTGGGTTGGGCCCACTAATGCGGATATGCTGGCCCCAGCTTGCACCCTGGACACCACTGCTGCAGGCGTACTTTTTGTTTTCCCAAAAAAAGGGTTTGAACTTTGGGGTCAACACCAGATTTAAGTGTCACTTCCTTCTTCTGTTCTTCCTTCTTCTTCTCAGCAACTTTCTTGGTCTTGGAGGACCTGGTACCTGCTTTCTTTGAGCCCATCTTCTTCAGATGTCAGCAGCAGCACTCAGTTGCACAAGTTGCAGAGATGTCTGGTCAGGTCACACCACACGTCACGTACAACAGAAGGACGTCCGTCTGGCAGTACAACGGATGATGAATGATGACAGACACCTCCTCCTCAGTCTTTTGTGCACCTACAAGCAAAGAAGGCAGAAGAACATCAGTCAAATGTGGAATTTGTTGAGCTTTAATTTTAATTACTAGTAGTGTTAGTACACTCAGTAAGAGTGAGAATAGCAAAGAACTAAAATACAAATGTAGTGGAAGTGGAACTTGTTTATCCTTAATTTTTGCATCATGTCGGATGGATGCAGCATCAGTGACCTGCAGCAGATACCAATGGGGATGTAAACAGTAAGCCAACAGGAACAATGGAAAGATACAGAGGCCTATGTGGCAAAAATAAAACAGCACACTACTACTACCACCACCACAGCTCCCAGCCACATGGTCACTCATCACAGGCACATGGGTAAAGCGAAGAAAACAATAAACTCAGGCAGGCCTATATATCCCTATATGGCCAGACAAAGGAGGATGCCTGTTACACATCTCCGCTTAATGAAAAAAAGACAATCCCCATGGCTAAAAGGTTGGAAAGTTACACAACAACAACACATACAACAAAGGCATTTATTAACACACACCCAAAAAGTTAACTACACCCCAAACACCACATTTGAGAATTCAATCCAATGCCATCCATGCCCTAAATGATGTTAAATTCAACAGACAACATAGAAACAGCTACGTCAAGCACCCCGCTGACTACCTCTGGGACTCTAGGCCTACTGGCAGAATAGGCCACAAGTTTGGAGGCCTATGGCAAAAGCACAGTGGAAGGTCACACAAAATGGCCGCCACCACATGGTCAGCCCACCCTCAAACAACAAAGGACAGGAATAGGAAGTTGAGGTCTCTGGGGAACTTCCTTCCTCTTTTTAAAAAAAAAATGAACAGAAAAATTACTCCAAGCACCAAAAACTACAACCAAATGACAACCTGAGGAGTTTTTTTAGCAAAATGAACAAAATCATCCTTTTTGAGAAGGTTTTATGCAACTCGAGAAATATTGCTCACGAGATTGCAAATTCGTCATGTTCGGCAGCGCAAACTGTACAGAACGTCGTTATCGCGTGCCCAAGCACGCAGATTGAGCACGCAAAGAAGACAAAAACTGTAAGGTCGCGTTGTTGCACTGTGCAAAGTTACCAAAACTACGCGAGCTGAATTCCTAGGGTTACCTACTGGCAGAAAAAGCCATATTATTTACACACACCCAAAACCTGCAATTCTACACCAAAAACCACATTTTGCAAATCAATCCAAAGCCATCCATGCCATACATGATGTTACAACTTAAACAAACACCACAAAAACAGTTGATAAACTTTCATGCACCCATTATGACCCGAGTGGTACCCTTGGGCCTACTGGCAGAGCAGGCCACAAGCTTGGAGGCCAATGGCAAAAACACAGTGGATGTTCCCACAAAATGGCCACCACCACATGGCCAGGCGCTCACAAAAAATAAGAAAAGGAATACAAATAAGAAAGGAATAAAAAACAGACAAAGCAGGCCTATGGGAATAGCACAATGCCTGGCTTCACCAAATGGCCACCACCCACATGGTCAGCCCACCAACAAGAAAGTACATACAATAAACTCAAGCGGGCCTATATCCCTATATGGCCAGACAGTAAGGGATGTCTGTTATTTTGTTTACACATCACTGCTGAATGCAAACAATAAATTCCACATGACTAAAAAGGTTGGAAAGTTACACAAAAACAACACATACAACAAAGGCATTTATTAACACACACCCAAAAAGTTAACTACACCCCAAACACCACATTTGGGAATTTAATCCATTGCCATCCATGCCCTAAATGATGTTAAATTCAACAGACAACATAGAAACAGCTACATCAAGCACCCCCGCTGACTACCTCTGGGACTCTAGGCCTACTTGCAGAATACACCAAAAGTTTGGAGGCCTATGGCAAAAGGACGATGGAAGGTCACAGAAAATGGCCGCCACCACATGGCCTGGCAACCCACAACAACATGAAAACAAAGAGAAGACAGACATTACATGCCTGTGGCTAATGGACAATGCTTGGCTTCACAAAATGGCCGCCACCCACATGGTCAGCCCACCCTCAAACAACAAAGTACATACAAAGGACAGGAACAGGAAGTTGAGGTCTCTGGAGAACTTCCTTCCTCTTTAAAAAAAAAAAATGAACAAAAAATGACTCCATGCTCCAAAAACTACAACCAAATGACAACCTGAGGAGTTTCTTTAGCAAAATGAACAAAATCAACATTTTCGAGAAGGTTTTATGCAACTCGAGACATATTGCTCGCGAGATTGCAAACTCGGCATGTTCGGCAGCGCGAACTGGTCAAAACATCGTTATCGCTTGCCGGAGGACGCAGATTGAGCGCGCGAAGAAGACAAAACCTGTAAGGTCGCATTGTCGCACTGTGCAAAGTTACCAAAACAACGCGAGCTGAATTCCTAGGGTTACCTACTGGCAGAAGAAGCCATATTATTTAACACACACCAAAAACCTGAAATTCCACACCAAAAACCACATTTTGAAAATCAATCCAAAGCCATCCATGCCATACATGATGTTACAAATTAAACAAACACCACAAAAACAGTTGATTAACTTTCATGCACCAATGATGACTCGAGTAGTACCTCTGGGCCTACTGGCAGAGTAGGCCACAAGCTTGGAGGCCTATGGCAAAAGCACAGTGCCTGGTAACACAAAATGGCCACCACCGCATGGCCAGGCCACCCACAGAAAGTAAATACAATGAACTCAAGCAGGCCTACACTAACTATATGAACTACTAGGGTTACCTATTGGCTGAAAACCAATATTTAATTACGCACAAAAACTGAAATTCCACTCCAAAAAACACAGTTTGCAATTGAATCTAATGCCATCCATGATGTTTAAAAACTAGAAATTCAACAGACACCACAGAAACATGGTTGGACCCATGGGTACCTCTAGGCCTACAGGATTAAATTTCAAAGAAATACAACTTGGCCCCTCATGAAAGTACAGGCCTCCCTCAACAATAATTTTTAACAAAGCTTGAAAAGCCCAGAAAACTATAGTTAAAAAAAAGGCCAAATCAAACAAGCATGTACACCAATTCTTCAACTTACTTGTAAAAGAAAATTTCAGTTCCAAATGTCCTCAATAAATCCAATCAAATGATATGATGCAGCAGACATACACAAAAAGTGATCCTTCCAGCTCCAAATCCAAATGAAAGTGAACAGCACATGGACAAAGCACTGGGAGGAGCCTGGTGGACAGGAACAGGAAGTTGGAGACTCAGGGGCACTTCCTTCCTCTTGAAAAAAACAGTAGAAAAAAAGAGGACTCCTTGCACAAAAAAATACAGCCAAATCACAATCTGAGGGGTTTTCCTGAGAAAAATGATCATTTTCGAGAAGGTTTTATCATGCTCGAGAGATATTCTGTTCCAGATTGCAGTTTCTTCGTGTTCGGAAACGCGATCTTACCAACATTGCGCCGGAAGGAAGATTGCGCGTCCTAATGACGTGTTTGCGCGTCCAAATGACGTGATCGCGTTCGCACAGTCTCACGGGATTGTGCGGCCATATCACAAACGTCGTGGCGCACGCGACCGGGAGATAAAATCGAGAAGGCGAACGCAGAACCACGGTAAGTCGTTACCGCACACGCGAGAACGCCATTGAGCGCGCGAGAAAGAAAAACAACTACGCTACGCTGCAGATTGCGAGTATTCGACAACTTTGCGTTCACTGCGAAGCACGAAGTTGCCGTTACTTCGCAAACTCCACGAACGGAGCGTAGTTCACTGCCCAGGGTTAGTGATAACTACCCAAATTAGCTTAAGGCAACTCTTCACATTGCAGTCTATCACGGGAAAATAACGCTGTGTTAAAGTTGTATTCTCAACACGTCGGTACCATGCAATAGGCTCATCATAACGCGTCAAATGTCAGTGATAAAGCAAACGCTACACCACAAAAATGCGAAACACAAGCTCAAAAAAAGTTGCGATGAGGCCAATCGCGATACAAAAATCTGCGAAAACCAGCAACAGGCCTGCAATTCCTACGAGTCATGCAGGAAAAGGCACTATAAAAGCAACAAAAAAAACGCACCAAATTAAACTGCGTAGCACCATGGATGCACCCGTACCTAGTGCAGAGGCCACGGCGAACCCCACATGCCCCACAGACCACCAGCAAGGAACCTCGGGGTCGGGGAAGGGCAAGGAGAAGAGGAAGACGGGGTGCAGTCTGCAGGAAAACCATATCAGTACCACAGAGGTGACAGAACACTACCATCAACTGAACGCCAATTTGCCAAACGTGAATGCAGTCAGTGTCGAGGAGATCAATGGAGGAGGCCAAGAGGGGCTGGCATGTGAAAAGCCAAACCAAGCACAAACCCGCTGCCAACAGGAAGGCAGCAATGGCGACAGGAGGTGGGAGACCTGCGCCGCAGGAGGAGCTGAAGGAAAGAGAGGCCACAGTCATCAGTGTGGAGAGGGTGCAACGAGTTGGGAGTGCGGACACAGCTCCATAGGACCTGACACAACATCAACAGAGTGAGTAACAACCAGGGGAGATGGGCACAATGGCACACATGCACAACGATGTGTAGCACACTGTACACCCACAATGACCCAGGGTCATATCCCTGATTCCCGTGGCACGCTGCAGCATACACACATAGCAATCACAGCACATCCGACAACAATGTGGTACAAAGTGTAACACCGACACTGCAGAACAGGGGACACAACTGGGTCCGCTCATGTGCAGAAACATGCCAATCGCATCTAACTTAGCAGGAAACTGTGAGATTGAAATGTACATGTACAACCTCACATCTGTCATGTAGTACAAATGTCCACTGTCCCGCATCAAATATTCTGCACCTCCCAGTCACAATGTACATTGTCATACAGTCTGCTTGTAAAAAAGAACAATGCGCCCACATACATGTCAACACAATGCAACATGCATCTCCCCTTCACATTGCAGAGGGACAAACAACATCTCCAGCAGGGCAGACCAGACAACTCATCAGTGATGCTGTAGAGGACACCACACCTTCGACACCAACGCCCTACAACAGCTCATGGATATTTTAGGCAACCCACCCCCAGGAGCAAGGCAGCCAAGCTACACAGAGAAGACACCAGCCCCTGCACAGACCACATAGCAGCAAGCACCCACCACCACTGCTGGCTGCCAACTCTTCACCGAGGCACACATTGCATTCCAATGCCAGGTGTTAGAATGCCAAAAAGAGGTGGGCGAACATGTGCGGGTGGGGTCAGACCTCATGAAAGCCAAACTAGATCACATATGTGGGTGTCTAAGTCCCATCAGAGACCACTTACACCCCACAAAGGAGACTCACACTGCGACAAAGACACATGCATTTACACATTTCCTGTAATGAACCACGCCCAGAGCCCCGGGATTATCATTCACACACCCACGCTGGACCTCCGTACGACGGCCCAGTCCATTCTTCTTACGTATTGAGTGGGTGACAACAAAGCTACATGTCCAAGGTCTTATCCGCTGCCAGCGGTGACATGGTTGCTACCGCTGTACACAGCACAATGTAATGTTGTAGGGCCCGGGCCCCCATGATTACATTATGTCCACATGGACACAAGCAGATAGTTTGTGGAACTGGCTACGGGCACATGCCACCCAGCCCCTTTATTGGTAGGGTCATATGTACAGTGACGCCTGTGCTGCATGTGTGTGGCTGAGTGTGAGCCAGCCCGCAAGGAGTGGTTGGTGCTGGCAACAACTTGAACAGTGCAGACTATTAAAACAGAAACAGAAACACCATCATTACAGAGACAACTGCGGAGCATCATGGTGGTAGCCGGAGCAAGTACAGAGGTCACCCAATAAGCAAACAGAAGTGTCCGTGAGTTGCAGTGCACTGAGGTTGGGGCACTAGAGCTGAGTTCACTCATGTAAAGAAAATGTCTAGGATTGTGTCCCTTTGGGATATTCCTGATGCAGTGCAAGTGGGGTGTGTTACACCTGCATCATCTTCCTCATCATCGTCCCCGGTCTCCCACAGTGCCTAAGGTGACATTGTTGCGTGAGCTCTCCACAGCACACAACTCAATCAGAAATGATCCATGATTTGCGGTGCACTGAGTTCGTGGCATCTGGAGTGCTGGGCAGGGTATCAGGCAGATGATGGCATCCACGACAGGTGTGAGCAACTCTGTTAGTCTGCCAGTACAACTGTTTTGACTCTGGCAGTTGGTATTTCGAGGTGATGCTGGTGGTGGTGATGTGTGCCTCCTGCGGTGATGCGATGTTCGGGCCGGTCAGGGCTCTATTTGATGTGAGCCCTGGTGGACCGCAGTTGGGGCCGAAGGCAGAGGACAGCGCAGGGCCACATACCATTGGCGTTGATGGCCTAAGGCCATCGTCTCAGAGGCTATCCAATATCTCAGCAGACAGGGTCCCTGACTTGAGCTGCACAGAGTTAGTGGTCCAGGATGCACTGCGGCCGGCACAGGCACACCTCCACGGGATGGTGACTTGCGGTGCACTGAGGTAGGGCCATGCGGACTGAGCGGGTCCCCATCGATGTCGAAGGTGAATGTGGCATAGGGTTGTGGGGGACAGTGGAAGGTGTCCTACAGGACACGATGCAGATGGCAGAAGCCATCCGGAAGTGGCAAATTGAGGAGTGGAATGGTACTGCCTCATTATTTCCACCAAGTCGGTATCAGCTACATGAGAATGAAGACAACCCCCAGTCCATAGACTCAGACCCCACCCAAGTTCAATGAGAGAGTGTCCAGTGATGTTGGGAAACAGACTTACTGACACTGGGGCTGAGAGGGGATGCAGTCTGTGATGAGGCCGGTACAATGATATGAACTTTGCCATTGCTATATCAAGACTCAGTCCCAAATGTGTGACCTATTCGACCACAGTGTAGGCCGGAGGTAGCGGTCAGCAGGGTCCCACAGTCATGTGTCTTTGGCTCGCGATGCACTGAGTTAGTGACACCAGGGCAGTTGTTGGTAGTATTCGATCACCTCCATAACAATGATCCTTTGTTCCTCCTGACTGACACATGTTTTCCTCTTATACCTCTCCTTGCATGCAATGATATGAACTCTGCCATTGCTAAATCAAGATTCAGTTCCAAATGTGTGACCTACTCAAGTGCAATGCGGCCAGAGGGCAGTAGTCCGCTTGGGCCCCCACACATGTGTGGTTGGAATGCTATACACAGACTTGCTGGCACCACATCGAAGGGAGTATAGTGATATAAAATCTGCCATAAAAAATTTACTCTGTCATAGTGTAATCAAGACTCAGTTCCAAATGTGTGACCTACTAGTCAGCTCTGTATGCCGGTGGAGTAGGTAAATGAGAAAGGAGCACTGCGGGTCTGTGTCGCAGAGGCTGTGATGGTCTGAGGAGGCTGCCAGGGACACGAACCTCAGGCTTGGAGCTTTCACCGGCACGTGGTGGGCCCTCTTTGACACACGCCGGTGTCGGCAGGTGAGCAGTGGGGCCTGGGTGTGCAGGGGTGGACAAGACGGGTTCGGGGACCAGCGACCCGGTGTGCAGCAGGCACACAGGATTGCAGGCAACACCGCTCATGGCGATGGCGTCGGCCTCATGGCGAGGTGAGAGGCACCACCCTGGCAGAGACGTTGGTCGTTCCGGAAGAGAACCACGCCCAGAGTTCCGTGCTATTTATTCACACCTCTATGCTGGCCTGGCGTACGCATAGAGGGGTGGACACCCGTCTTGTCCACCCCTGCACACCCAGGCCCCACTGCTCACCTGCCGACACCGGCATGTGTCAAAGAGGGCCCACCACGTGCCGGTGAAAGCTCCAAGCCTGAGGTTCGTGTCCCTGGCAGCCTCCTCAGACCATCACAGCCTCTGCGACACAGACCCGCAGTGCTCCTTTCTCATTTACCTACTCCACCGGCATACAGAGCTCACTAGTAGGTCACACATTTGGAACTGAGTCTTGATTACACTATGACAGAGTAAATTGTTTATGGCAGATTTTATATCACTATACTCCCTTCGATGTGGTGCCAGCAAGTCTGTGTATAGAACATATAGCGTACGCCGGGCCAGCCCTCTCCACTCATGCTTACGGGGGGGGCGTAACAAGCTACATTTCCGTGATCTTCCCCACTGGCTGGGGTGACATGGTTGCGTCCACTGTCCACTACACTCCATACACGAGAGGTGTATGTCGACATGGATATGTGTGTGGTCTGCATACTGTAGCCTGGCCATCACATCCATGCCACACCTGGCATTGTGTACATTCTCATTCATGGGTCACTTGCCTCCTTCGCACATACCTGGTCCCCACCTCTCCCCACAATCTAATATCATGTGGCTAAGGTGCCATGCCGTTGATGGCTCATATACATGGCTGGCCCAGTTCCCACAGTAAGTTGTGCTGTCGTGTCTGGTGGGAGGGCATGTTGTTTGGCATCTTGTATGTGAGTTTGTAACTTCCTAGTGTTTTGATTTACATGATTGTTGAGTTGAGGTGTGTGGTGTGTTCATTTGGTACTTGTCAACGAGCAGTGCATTTCCATGGGTGCCATCCAGGTAGCGCTGGTTGATGATAGACTGTTGGTCGATCTAGGAATCATGCACACTGCCTAGGTAGTTGGCGACGGCATTGGTGAAGAGTCCCCGGTGGTCCACTATTGCCTGCACATTGATGGAATGCGTGTGCTTTCTGTTGCAGTTCTTGCGTGCAGTGTTGCCAGGGGGCACAAGTAGGACCTGTGTGCAGTCAATTGCTCTCTAACACGTGCGGGAAGCCAGCTATGGCGAAGACGCCTTGCTTGGTCTCCAGCTGTTCATGCGCAGTGTGGGGGAAGTATAGGTAGTGCGGTACCAAGCTGATGATGTCATCCAAGACCGTTATGAGTAACTTTGATAGGGCTGGCTGTGAGACTCCTCCGAATCTGGTGGGTGTTGGTTGGAAGGTCCCAGAGGTCAACAGGTGCAGCACAGCCAGCAGCTTTGTCTTAGGTGGGATGTTAGTTGTCGCCGAGTTGGTACCGTCAGCCTGTGGGCATGATGTTCAGGATGCAGAGGATGGATGTCCTTTTGGGCCTTTAGTGGGCAATAACATTCTCTGGTGTTGGGTCTGTGAGGTTGGTGCATTTTCTGACGGTCGCTGTCTTTGTTTGTGCTGCCTCTGAGGTGGTTCGGCAGGGGCAGGGGGTTCTGGAGGGGTGGGTGGTGTTCCTGGGGGTGGTGGCTGTGGGTGTTTTGGCCCTGTTGGGGCTCCGAGCTGCATGATCAGTGGCTCCATGGCAAGGGTTGATCTTTAGGTGTGGCTCTGGGCTGGGCTCACTTTTCTGGTGCAGGCTGTCGTCCGACTTTGCACCAGGTCAGAGCAGGTGTTAATTTCATGCTGCTAACGCGCCTTATCGCCTGTTTTGGGTTCTTATCGCCGATCTGACTGGTCCTTGTGAATGTTGCAGAAGGGTGGTGCGGCTTTTTGCATGGGAACGCCTACTCTGCATCTCATTAGCGATAGTTGCCGGGGCCATCTGTGTCGATGTTTTTTGCGGCTGCTATCACAGGTAAACTGGTGATATGGGCTGGTAGCACCAGCTTGTGAATGGGGCAATACATTTATCGCGACTTTAGCTGCAAGAAAGTGCAGTTAACTGGATGGTACATCCTTGAGAATATGCTTAAAAGTTTTTCTGCACATTGTGCGATAATTTTCACTGCACTAGACAATTTTCTCACTAATTAAGTCATGCATTCTTTTTGTGTACATGCTTAGCTTTTTCAGAGCTTTTCTCTGCAGAATTGGGAATATTTGCAGAGTTTTGCTATGTACTAAAACTAACTTCTTCTGCAAAGAAATATTGCCTGCAGTTATTTTGTTAGTGTTAAATGTATATATATGTCAAAATTTGTCAGAAGGATCACTGCTTTCATGAAATTATTTCAAAGTGAAAACTTTCACATTCTTTGCAACATTTCATATACAGATAGAAAGATGCAAAAACATTGTGCCCCATCCATAACCATGAGGCTGATATATGTGTAATAAAAACAAATCCAGATTGTCTACTTTTTTCAGACTTTAAAAATGAATTCAGCAATCAAAGCACCCATTGGAACTACGTAGATTCTAAAACAAGTACCTAATTGTATAATGTTTTGCAATTCTGCTTAAAAAATAGATATCACAATGTTGTATGCTGGCATAAACTAAGAGAGACAACGGATATATTAATAATTTTGAAAAATGTGCACAATGCAAAGCACATATTTATGTGATAACTTTTATAAAATGATGTGATTTACGAATTTTATTCCAAGAAAGCATAGAAAAATATTTTAAAGAGAAAACGTATGGAAAACAAAAAGGAGTCAATAACATATATCATTGTAAGTAAATTCGAATGCACAAAAGTCTGCACAGTAAATGTAATATATTTGTTCACTTTCTACTAAAACTGAACACATTGAAGCAGTAGAAGAGAAATTAACCTGCTTTTTAAAGTGAACGATAAAATGTTCTTAAAATAAATAATCAATGAGTCTCAGCAACTTCATATATAGAAATCAATGTTCGGAAAATACAGGAGTGTACATTACATATACAGCAGTTTTAGGAAATAATGTTTGCCTTGAGTAGTTGCATTGACTGACATTGAAGGGACATGGCTCAACAAAACAAGAAATACATTAAATGCAGGTCGTGTTGTGACACCTGATCTATGCAAGTTTATACTTTTCAAAACACGAAAAACCCATAACAGTGTATATAGCATAACTCTGTAAAGTCTGGGTTGCAACTAAAGATGAAAGGATGTGGTATGCTATAATTGCTGCTTCCAATAATGTGGTTTATTAGCAGGAGCAGAGTTTAAATAATTACAAATACTTTTTTTGCAGAGGAAGGTCTTGTAGGGTAAAACAATAATTATGTAATTTAAGAAAGAACAGTCTCATCAAAATAATAGTGATATAGATGGGATCAGAGCTGAGGGTAAAAACTGGGCACATTAAACTCAATTACAATGCATTAAAAAACAAGTAAATACAAGCGAATAAGAGCTTGTTTGCGATGGAGGGCAAATTAATTGGCTTCCGCCAATAAACTGCTTTGTAAATGCCATCCTAGCCAAAGTAATAACTGCACACATTAAAAATAAGTAAACATTTAGAATCGGTATACTTTTAAAAATGTTAATTTATAGAGGGGCTCTAGTTTCTTAAGTAAACAATCGTACATACACTAATATAGGAAGTTACTAACTTAGATCAGAAGAAGACCCTGACAGGGGGCTTAATTATCAAACAATTTGAAAGTTAGCATTTTACCGGGCTAGGAATTATCAGTACCAGAGGGACACAATAGGAATTAAGTATGTGCCCCTAAGGCATGGCCACTAGAATTGTGTGGTTCTGCAGTAGGGGTCTCTTCTGCATAAATATGGATACACTAAACTGCCACATATTTATTCACGTGCTGTTTTTTTTTTTTTTTTGCTCAAAAGGATCAGTAGTTATTACTGAAAAAGTCACTACATATAGTGTGGCCGAGTTGCAGACACTTTGCAAAGATTAGGTGGTCACCTTTCAGTTGCTGATTAATGTGTGGAGTTGTTAAACACATACTAACGAGGTACAGCCTTTTGACAGAAAATATTAATATGTCAAAGTTATGAAACAGTTCTGTCACAAATTGTTCTTTATTATGCTGATTAATGTGCTTTTTCTTGCCACATAATTTAGTCAAAACTTGCAGTTAATTTGGTGTTCCATTTCAGCAAAATTCCAGTGGTCCTGCCTTCAATTTGCTGGTAAATTCCAATAACGGACAGTTCATTCCACTGAGCTACCTGATTGTATAAGCTAATGAGGAGAAAGGACTGCACTTGATTTGCAGTTCAGAGGTTAAAGATCAAGGTGTAATCAAACATTAAGATTTATTATAAATGAAACACAAAAGGTGAATACGTAGGGGATCATTCAGAGTGTTGGAGATCACAAGCCCCCAACAAACTTGTGTTCCTCCCAACTTTTTCAGAATTGTGGCAACAGGTAAGGTTTCCAACAGGGGGAACTCAGCTGTCTCAGCCTTCTGAAATTTCTTCCATTCAACACATCTGGAAACAGGGCAGCCAGGGTTTTCTGTATAGGCCCCCATTAGGGAGAGGTCTGTGGAGAATTTAATATTGATCACACATTTTAAAAATCTAATACCTGGGGACCGGAATTTAACTGGTGCAATAATCGACGTCAGGGCCATTTGTTGTTTTTATTTCAGAAATAAAGCCTTAATTGGATGTGTGTTTCTCAAATGCAAATATATTGGTGACAAGCCGCCATGACTGACGCAAGGCAGCATTCCATTTTTTTTAATTAAAATGCTCAAGTTTCAGAAGCAATTTTGTCAAAACCATCCCTGCCCCATGGCAGTGATCTCTTTTCCTGGAAGGAGGTCCTCCACTGGGCGTTCTTAGGTGAATGGCCAACAAGGAGATCATTTACAAAGTGTGAAATTCATTTATTTGCTAACATTATTTAGAAGCCTTAAACAAACACACATATAGAATCAGAAAACTAATAAAGAAAATGTTAGCAGAACAATACAGAACATCAAAAAGGGAAACAAAACACAGGTGCACCAAAGAAAGCAAAAGTTAAAGAGTTTTTAAAATATTTATTGAAAAACCATTACATAAATAATAAAACAATTCGATGTGGGGAACAAAACCAGCAAAGCTCATACATTTATCAATAATGTGTGGTGTGCTTGAGTGCAGAATCGAATTAGACAAATGTACAGCGGTGACTCCTCTGCAATGGCAGAGGAGTGTCGCCCCACTAGCTCAGAGTCAGCAGCTGAAAAATAAAAAGATACTTTATTATCATTTCGTTTTTCAGGCGCTGGCTCAGCCATGTCTATGTAGGGAGGGACCGGCAATGGGAGAGAGGAGGAATGAAGTGCTATGTGCACTTCTAAGTGCACATGTCTGTTTGGCTGGCCGTCTTAGGCTGGCCAAACAGACAGGCACATTTAAGGTTCTCCACATACCTGCAGTCTACAGCAGGGTGGAGAAAGCGCCTGAACGGAGCTTCAAACCAGCCCGCTAAGGCCAATCCCAGCGCTGGTCTTATAGTATGAGAGAAGCCTCTGGGTTGGATGGGGAGTGTGTTCCAGTGCATATTGACCAGCAGGATCAGGAAAGTTTTTTTAATTTCCTATTAATTTAACCCTCCTACCCATCACCCCTGCTGCCACCTTCGCCGCAGCTGCCCTTTTGCGCCCCTCCCGCATATTGGCAGCAGCCACAACTAAAAATGTATCACAATCCACTCTCATTAAGTACTGGTCTGTGGACAGCTGTCATATGTGCTTATATGATTGAGTCACCAAAAGAAGAATCGTAAACGGTATGCAGACAAAATATCGATATTTAAATATCGATATACAAATATATCGAAGTTTAAATATCGATGGGACAAAATATAGAAGGTAAGTAACATCGATAGATGAAATATCGATAATAGTAATATCGAAGTTTTAAATATCGATGTCAGTAATATCGATGTTAATAATTTCGATGTTACTAATATCGATTTTTTAATTATGTTTGTGTATATTATTATGTATTTATTATGTATTTAATTTATTTTTATGTAATTTAATTACATTTTGTATTTTAGTACTGTAGCGGGTTGTGGGTTTATAGGGGAATAGGGTGGGAAGTAATTTAATTATGTTAAATTAATTATTAATTAGTAGGAATTATAAATTAATATTTATTAATTGGTAATTATATTTAATTAATTGGTAATTAATTTTAATTAATTGATTAATTGATAAATATGTTCTGTAGCGGGTTGTGGGTTTATAGGGGAAAAGGGTGGGAAGTAATTTAATTATGTTACATTAATTATTAATTAGTAGGAATTATAAATTAATATGTATTAATTGGTAATTATTTATAATTAATTGGTAATTAAATTTAATTAATTGATTAATTGATAATTATGTTTTGTAGTGGGTTGTGGGTTTATAGGGGAATAGGGTGGGAAGTAATTTAAATGTAATTAAGTAATAATGTTCTTTAATTAATTGTTTGGTTAATTATCTAATTGTTAATTAATTATTAATTGTTAATTAAATATTATGAAATGCTATTTTTAATAATTTTTTTAATTACATATATTTTGTTCACGTGTTTTTAATAATTATGTATTGGTATTTGTAAATGGTTTCTATTTATTTAATAGTTAATATTTTTATTATTTAAAATAAAACATTTATTTATAAGTATGTTATTTTTACCCCTACGCTATCCAACTTTTTCCCTACTGTTGCACTCTCTGGAGTGGGAATAGTAATTTTTACCTCTACGCTATCCAACACTTTCTTTACTGTTGCACTCTCTGGAGTGGGAATAGTAATTTTAACCCTCCCACTATCCAACACTTTCCCTACTGTTGCGCTCTCTGGAGTGGGAATAGTAAATTTTACCCCTACGCTATCCAACTTTTTCCCTACTGTTGCACTCACTGGAGTGGGAATAGTAATTTTTAACCCTATGCTATCCAATGCTTTCCCTACTGTTGCACTCACTGGAGTGGGAATAGTAATTTTTACCCCTATGCTGTCCAACACTTTCCCTACTGTTGCACTCACTGGAGTGGGAATAGTAATTTTAACCCCTACGCTATCCAACGCTTTCCCTACTGTTGCACTGTCTGGAGTGGGAATAGTAATTTTTACCCCTCCGCTATCCAACACTTTCCCTACTGTTGCGCTCTTTGGAGTTAGAATAGTAATTGTTACCCCTACGCTATCCAACACTTTCCCTACTGTTGCACTCTTTGGAGTGGGAATAGTAATTTTTACCCGTACGCTATCCAAAATGTACTTAATTTTTTAAATTAGTTTTACATTATTATTAATTGTTATTTATATTATTAATTTATGTATATAAATTGATTTGTAATTTATTATATTTTAATTTATTAATAAGTTATTAAAATAAATATTTTAGAGTTAAAATTAATTAAATATATACAATGTATTATATTTTTATTATTATTAGTTTTTATTACATCATTTATTAATTTTAAATATTATGATATATTTGTAACTATGTTTATTATATTTATAAGTATTATTTTGTTAATATTACATTTTATTTACATTTAAAAAAAACGATATTTTCTAAAAAAACGATATTTTTGACATCGATATATTTTTTTCGATATTTTTGTACTTACCTTTTTAGAGATAGGATCCCGATATTATTGTCCTCGATATTTTTGTTGCGATATTTTTGTATTTCGATATTTTTGTGGTCGATATTATGTCATAGATTCATCGTAAACATATGGAACTGTGCCTTGGGTAATATCAGGAGCAAAACTGGTTAAAAAACTGTTTGCTCATGTTTTTTTCCTTTACTTACCCTTTCTGTACACTTCTGTATTAAGATCTGGTCAGGGGTTTGGTTGCAGGAATTTATAAATATGGTATCATGATCCATAAGCAACATCTAAATTCCACTGGATCATATCCATATTCACATCCATATTAATTTCCAGGCTCTTCCTTTGTGTATGCTGTGGAACAGAGAAGCCCCATGAGCATAGGGGGTCCCATGCTAATCTATACACATACAATTTGCATTTGTATTCCTGTGAGTGTTTTTAGGCAGGGCCCAGTGTACTGCTATGCCTGGGAGTCTATAATGCTCTTAAGATGACCCTGGGCGTCCGGATCATAGTAGGTGATTTTAACTGAGACCTAGCATTGTCCACTGTTCCCTAACCCTTTCCATAGTATGCAGTACACTCATATGCTCAGAAGAACAACCTGAGCACTATGTCTTTTATAATGAGATGGAAGTCTAGCTACAACATTGGAACATTGTGAGCTCTCTTGAAGATAATTAAGTAGCGGGTGATATTAATGGCTGGAATAGACGTTCTACAAAAGTATTGGAATGTTTGTAAATAACTGCAATGTTTAACTAATACTTTAGCCCTTCTGGCTTCGATTAAATTAGTCAATATGAGCCCTCTTCCATGTTAAGGGCCCTTGACTGTCAATCAGGTCTAAACTTCAGGCTGAGCCTCTTTATCAACCAGCGTAGGTCCTGACAGTGGGCTATAGGGTTGTAGTATTCTGGTAAATCTAGTACTACAAAATACAATTCACAAATAAAATGCTAATTATTGTTCATCCAAAAATTGTACCACAACAACAGTGTGTAATCCGTAAAGGCTGCAAACTTCATCCAGCACCTACAGAATATCCAAAATGCTGCTGTCCTCCTCGTGAAAGGCAAATTGTGCAAAGATCACATTTCTCTTACCATGTTTAATATACAATGTCATAAGCAAATAGAGTTCCGTTAATTATGTTTAGGGCTCTAAGCGTTCCATTTTTTGTGATCATTGGGAAGAAATAATTAATTTCCATGTCTAGATTTATTTTTAATTTTAAAAACTGAAAATATGTATTTTTGATGATTCTCAATAGTGTCAGTCATGACTGTCCGGTACATAGCTGTACAGATTGACAGGGAGGGGTGGTTTAAAAAATGCATTCCTTTTACAACTAAAGTTTAAATGTTAGCAGATGTACATGTGTTCATTTTCCCATATTCATATTTTCATATGTGTGTAGTGTTGTATTATGTATGGCTACGGATAGTGCTCAAACCCATCAGGTATCTAAATACGCCTTTAAATGCATTGGTTAATGTAATAGCACAGGGCTTTTGTAGATGCACCCCACCTTTTGCCCCCCATTTGGACTACTCAATGCTGATTTTCAACTTTGACAGTGCATGTGGGAATTGGTAACCAGAGTGGGCAAAGATTTACCCCCTTATATGTCCTTAGTATATGATACCAGCAGTACCCAGGGCATAAGTGGTAAAGGGGCCCTCAGTACTGCAGCATGGTTTTGTGTCACCCTAGGTGACCCAAATAAACTGCTGGCAGGAGGCCTGCAATTACAGACTCAACTGTGCCCTCACCATTTGTGGCACAGTCAAATGCACTGTCTCTAATGTATGCAAGGCAAAACTAAGGTAGATGTCCTAGGCTCAGGAGGCAGGGTGCAGTATGTTAGAGGTGAGAATATATAAGTGCAAGCCTATATGTCCCTTTAGTGGTGTTCCCCAGTGGAAACTACTATAACTGTTAGCGGTCCTTAGGATAAAATGTTCTGCCAACCAGGCACTCTTCAGATTGGCAGCTCCATTATGGTACCGCTAAAATATGACATGTTTGGATTCAAACAATGTGCCTTCTCACCCCTTACATGAATCTCGTGTCCAGGGTGACATTGTAGGAACCCAGGTGGCGGCCATAGAGTTTGATTGCCTGGTTGTCCCAACTTCAATGTGTTCTGGATGACCAGCACATGCTTTCCTGCACCTGCTGCCACCAAGAAAAGATTCTGACCTCCTGCCAGGCAGTGTGATCACTCCCAGGAGTTAGGAACAAATCCTGCGGCAGAAAGGAGGTCACACCTACCTTCTCCCAAGCAGGCAGGTGAAGTGGCACATCAAGGCGGTGAGCTTCAAAGGCTGCACCGCCACTGATATGCATCAGGGCCGACTCCCAGTGGAGAAAATTGCCCCCCCCCGCCCCAGGCACAATTGCACCTGGGCAGGTGGGAAAATATCTATGCAGTGAGGTGTACACCCCCAGAAGGCTGGCCATACCTCCAGGGTGAACAGCCTAGTCTGTAAACCACAATTGTATTTTTGCCATCTTTTGGAAGAACATAATAGATGGCTCAGGGTGCAAAAGATGTGGCCACCCCAGGGGCGGACAAACTGCAGGGACTGGCAGTCCACTAGCTCGCACACCACTAGCTTTACTAAATAAAAGATTTAAGGGATGCCCCTGACACCAGAACCTTGGATCTAAACAGCTTGCATCAAGGAAGGACCAAGAGGAGGCCTGTGTCGCTGACAACAGGACTTTGCCCTCAGCATCAAAGCAAAAGAAGCATACTCTGTTCCTGTGGAAGCAGACTCGGAACTGAGTGAACGACCTTTATTACATTTCTGAAGAGAGGGACCCCTGTGGTAGCCAGAACCAGGTGTCCGTCCTGACGCTCTCAGTAGCGGTCGCTCCCCACGCTCCCTGCTCTCCGGTGGTATTGTTGGGCTGCGCTCTTTGCTTTGCTTTGCGCCTTGAAAAACTGCTGGCTGCTGTATGATATAGCGCTGTGCCTCACTTAAGCATTGCTCGTTTATTTGCTTGTTTATTTGTGCAGTCCTAGTCTGTATTGCTCGCTTGTGAAGCTTGGACCTTTGATTGTTATTTGTATTGCTCGTTTTGTGCAGTGGTAATAGTAGCGCTCACATCACTGATTTTAATACATTCATCAATACCTGATTGTGCCGGTGCCACTGGCCACAGCGTATCCCTACTTTGTGCCCCATCCTGTTCCGGTTTCACTTTTGCTGCCACTTTGTTGTTGTTGTGCCTCGGAGCCCGTCCTCTCCACCCCGCTCCCGCCTCCCAGCTGCTCCTCCCTCGCTCCGCCCCCTCCAATCTCCACTTATGTCAGATGCTTTTGCGCGCAGCGTTCCCGCGCAGCGGCCGTGCCCCATGCGCGCCAAAGGCGCGCCAAAGGTAAGCCCGTCTACGCCCGTCCGTGGCTGGACCGCGCCCAGGGCCAGACCCCCTGGCCCCCGCAAAATCCATTCCGCCCGCATAACATACGACGCCGCAACTCTCTCAGCCCTTAACCCCGGCCGCCCACCAAAATGCTACCAAGCAGCCCCAGTACACACCTATGGACCCTTCACCTGCCACTCCTGCAAGTTCGAATGCATCAGGACCCACACCAATTCCACTAACTCCAAACAGAGCTCCGACACTAACCACCTAAAGTGCATCCTGCTCAACACCCGCTCGGTCCACAGACACGCCATTGAACTCTGGAACCTACTCGACACTACAGCGCCGGATGTCGCCTTCCTGACAGAAACCTGGATGAACGCCTCATCAGCACCCGACATCGCCATAGCCATCCCGGACGCCTACAAGATCATCCGAAAGGACCGCACCAACCAAACAGGAGGAGGCATCGCCATCGTCCATAAGAACACCATCCGCATCACGACCAGTTCCGCCGATAACCTCACTACCGCCGAACACCTTCACTTCCAGATCCACGCGACCCCAAGACCACACTCAGATGCACCCTCATCTACAGACCACCAGGACCCCGCACACAATTCAGCAAAGACATCACTGACTTCATCAGCCCACATGCTCTCCCCTCCGAGGACTACATTCTACTGGTAGACCTCAACTTCCACCTGGAAAAGAAAAACGACAGCAACACCACCACCCTTCTGGACAACCTGGCCAACCTCGGACTCGTACAACTTGTCAACACCCCCACACACTATGCCGGACACACGCTCGACCCAATCTTCACCTCCAGCAAGCACATCTCCTTCAATCACACCACAGCTCTCCATTGGACGGACCACAGCTGCATTCACTTCAACTACAAAAAGACCACGACCCACAACCCTCCGCAACCTATTCCCGAAGAAATTGGAACAAAATTACCACCGACCAGCTCTTCACATCGCTTCACCAAAACCCTCCTGCCATATCATCGGACCCAAACCAAGCAGCCACCAACCTCACACAATGGATCACCCACAGCGCCGATGAACTAGCACCCTTGAAAAACCATCAAATCAAGCAAGGTAGCAAAAAAGCTCCCTGGTTCAACGATGAACTTAAGAAATCCAAGAAGTTCTGCCGTACCCTCGAGAAAGCCTGGAGAAAAGACCCAACCTCTGACAACCTGGTCACCTTCAAGAACGCCACACGCAAACACCACCAACTGATCCGATCCACCAAGAAATCAGCATTCAAGGATCGACTTGACAACAACGCCCAAAACAGCAAGGAACTATTCTACATCATCAAAGAATTTACCAACCCCACCGCCGGCACCAACGACATCACTCCCTCCCAAGACCTCTGCGACTCCCTATCCTCATTCTTCCACAACAAAATCGCCGACATACATAACAGCTTTGAAAACCAGTCAGACGACCAGTCCACTCCACCCACCCTCGAACCAAAACCACACTCTAACAACCTCTGCGCCTGGAACCAAATCACCACTGAAGACACCATCTGCCTGATGAACTCCATCCACTCAGGTTCGCCAACCGACCCATGTCCCCACCACATTTTCAACAAAGCAGACTCCATTATCGCACCACATCTCCGCGACGTCATCAACTGCTCCTTCAACTCCGCTACCTTCCCGGAAAGCTGGAAAGACGCCGAACTCAGCGCCCTTCTGAAGAAACCCACAGCAGACCCCACTGAACTTAAGAACTACCGCCCCATCTCGCTCCTCCCATTCCCTGCCAAAGTCATTGAGAAGGCCGTCAACAGTCAGCTCGCCGCTTTCCTTGAATCCAACAAATCCCTCGACCCCTCACAGTCCGGCTTCCGAGCCAAACACAGCACCGAAACCGCCCTCATCGCAGCAACAGACGACATTCGAACTCTACTGGACAACGGAGAAACACCCGCCCTCATCCTACTTGACCTCTCTGCAGCCTTCGACACAGTCTGTCATAGCACCCTCATACAACGCCTCAACAACGTCGGAATAGAAGGAAAAGCATTGGACTGGATCATCTCATTCCTCTCCGGAAGAACCCAGAGAGTCCGCCTCCCCCCTTTTAGATCAGAGGCCACCGAAGTCATCTGCGGCGTACCACAAGGATCATCACTCAGTCCCACCCTCTTCAACGTATACATGAGTCCCCTCGCATCCATCGCGCGCCAACACAACCTCAACATCATATCCTACGCAGACGACACCCAGCTGATCCTCTCCCTCACCAAAGACCCAAATACCGCCAAAACCAACTTACACGAAGGAATGAAAGAGGTAGCTGAGTGGATGAAGAACAGCCGTTTAAAACTAAACTCGGACAAAACGGAAGTCCTCATCTTAGGTTTATCCCCCTCTGCCTGGGACGTCGCATGGTGGCCACCGGCCCTGGGAACTCCACCCATACCTACGGACCACGCACGTAACCTGGGCTTCATCCTGGACTCTTCCCTCTCGATGACCAGACAAGTCAACGCCGTCTCATCATCATGCTTCAACATCCTACGCACGCTCAAAAAAATCTTCCGATGGATCCCCACCGAAACAAGAAAAACGGTCACCCACGCACTGGTCACAAGCCGACTGGATTACGGAAACACCCTTTATGCCGGAACCACAGCCAAACTACAGAAAAAACTCCAACGCATCCAAAACGCCTCAGCCAGACTCATATGGACATCCCCCGTCAAGCTCACATTTCCGGTCACCTGAAAGACCTCCACTGGCTCCCCGTCAACAAGAGAATAACATTCCGTCTCCTCACCCACGCACACAAAGCCCTCTACGACCTAGGACCCGAATGCCTCAACACGCGATTGTCCTTCTACACCCCCACCCGTCAACTACGATCGTCCAATCAAGCCCTCGCCACAATTCCACGCATCCATAGATCCACCATGGGGGGAAGATCCTTCTCCTACTTAGCGGCCAAAACCTGGAACTCTCTCCCCACCCACCTCCGCCTTGCACAGAATCACCTCTCCTTCAGAAAACAACTAAAAACTTGGATATTCGATAAGTAAAGAACCCCCCTCCCTCAAGCGCCTTGAGACCCTCGGGGTGAGTAGCGCGCTATACAAATTTCTGAACTTGAACTTGAAGCACCCTCAGACTCCCCTGGACTAGTGGCACTATTCCCCTGCAAACTACAGGTAAAAACACTCGCAGGATCCAAAGAATCACTGGCCATCAAGCCCTCTGTGGAATTTTCCAAATCTTGGTGTTCCGATGCATTGTGAGAGTTGTAGATCCACCCGTCCTTAAATTTTAGGCCACTATCTCACTCCGCTGGACCCAGTGAAGTTCCAGTACCTTTTCGCTGTGCTTTCTGCTGCCAAGGCTTGTTAGTCACCAGTCCGTTAACCAACCCCTCCCCACTCGATGCTGCATCTATACAGAACACTGTGCAACCATCATCTGATTGCAGCAGCTGTACATCTGTTGTATTTTATCATTCTGTTTCCTGCAGCACCGTGTAAGCTGGGAAATCTGCATCAGCAGTGGTTCCAGTTCAGCACCGAGGACAGCCAGGACAACTCTGCATCCGGACTGCACTGGCTAGGTAAAATTGATGTGACTGTTGTAGGCTGGTCCTGGGGCCTGCATGACCAAAACCCTGTAAGGGTTCCACATAACTCGACCTGCAAGTTACCGATTATCACTAGTGGTTTCTGTCATTGACCGCAATGTTATCTTTTCCATGTATTTTACTCCATTGATTTAATATTTCTTCAGAAATGTATAACTCTGCATATATATGCTATTCCATTTATTTTGGGGTCTTAAAAATACACTCTATTTGTATAAATTGGTGTCGGATTTCTCTTGAGACGTTTCATTTACTTATCGTCCATGTTGGTACTCTGAGAAGCTTAACACATGTTCCTCAAGTAAAGCATGGCTGCTCTTTGACACTCTGCCAGCATTGAGCTAAAGATTTATTAGTGGGAATCCAAGGACCATCTTTGGGGTATTGTGACAATATTACAAGGTAAGGCTACCCAGCCATACCATATAATATTCCACGTTCATACAGTTAAGTGAGGAAATATTTTATCATCAGGTTTTCACAAAAGGTCAAATTAATACTGATAAACAGAAAGCAAATCCAAAATCCATACATGACATACTATCTCAATAAAAGACCTGCTAAATTCCTAAAACCTTGCATTAAAAATTGATCTTCACATTAGCTTTCAATTTCTCTCTCCTTTAATTTTTTTAATGACACCTCTCTTTCTCTTCCTCCTCCTGCCTACCGAACTCTGGAGTATATAGACTGCTCCAACTCACATTCATGTCTTCCTTCAACTCGCTGTCTTTGAAAACATATCCCTAACAATATGTATCTATTCGTTCCATCAACCACTTGCTTCCCACATAGCCCTGATTAATGATCAGGTGTAACTTATTAATGTGCGTAAATAAATTGGAGTAAATGCAAAGAATTGTTTCCTTGAGATTACAAGACCAATCCTGATAACCAAATCTAACCAATAAACACTGGACCTCCAATTAACTCTGGGTTCTGGGTTAGCGTGCTACTCGCTGCACAGTGCTTCAACACCTTGGCAGGGTTAGTAAGTGCTATACAAATGCAGAGGTTTAATTTATAGGTGTAATACATTGTAAAAGAAATAATTATTAAAGTGTGGAGAATGCACATGCATACAAACACACATAAATGTCTAAAGGACTGGCATTTGGATTTAGCGATAAAAAATACATTGACATTTGGATATTTAAATTAAAAATAAATGTACTTGCTTTTAAGCAAAATGCATATCAGAAAAAAAGAATGGAACTAACGCTGAATATATTGTATATTGAAAAATATTGCCATTTATGGGCTCACACTTATTTCAAAGATAAGTGCATTTTACAGTCAAATCCAAGAAAACAGGTATGAGCTCTTTAATACCAGAACGGGGATAAACATGGAATGAGACACACAGAGGCAAATTAGATTCAGTGTCACATTACTCAGACACAATTCACATTATCATTCGGAAGGTGAAGGCGGTTTTTCAAAAGTGCATTAACTAAAATAGGTTACAGGAAATTGCATATCATCACATGACACTAAAATATATTTAGAAACATTGCAGGATAGCAGTGATCACGTAATGCTTCAAGGGAGCACACCAAGGCAAACTTGTTGAATGAATAACCTATTAGCACATTACATTTTAGAAGTTGAGATAGAATAGCTGGACGGTGATGTATCCTGCTCCGGAATGCTGCACGAGCTGCATATTGAATGATAAATTACCCACAGTGTTGTAGAACTGTTATTAGAATTGCTAGTTTTTAATTTAGTGAGGCGTTGGAAAAGATGTTCTGACTCCTAAAAAGAATTTTGTAACCTGCAGTGAATCGTAAATAGGTGGAGGCGTGAAAGGGGCTCCCCCCCGCCTACTAGGGAGTCGCATTACTATGTAGCAACACTTTGTAATGCAATTGTATTTGCAGACCTCTGATCATATATCAACACCTCAAAGTGGGTGGTATCTGATTGTCAAAGTAGAAGTTGTTCCCATCAGAGAGATTCCCGTTTTCAAATAGTGTCAGGCAGTCTTGGGGCATTGGGTTTGAATGGATGTGCACTCCTATGTCTTTCCAGGCAGAAAATGTTTATTTTTAGGTGAAGCCTGGGCAGAGCATGTGCTGCTCTGGGAGGCATGCTGTATTCAAGTATGACTTGAAGCTTTGCCCGTCCTCTGCCCATATTTTTCATTGGCTTGTGTCATTGTCCTTTCTGAATGCTGGCTTCTGATTCGTTAATAGGCTTTTCAGAAGCTCCTTAGTACCGCCTTGTCTTCATTTGTAACCTGCCAGAAGGACTGGCCCTTTTACTTCTGTTGTTACATGATATTTCTTATTTAGTCTGGAAGCACTATTTTCTTTAATGAGTTTCTCCTACTTCAGGCACGACTGCAACATTCAGCGCGCCATGCACGCTTTCACTTTCCACGCAGCCCAGGACAATGGCAGCCGACGTCTCGCATTTACAAGAGTTTGAACTATTGCCATTGTAAATGACAATGCCTTTTATTTATGTGTTGATTATCAAAAGCGATAAAGAAAATACATTTTCATTTAAAAACGATAGCTTAAACTCTCGCAAATGCGAGACCTATTGTATTGAAAATGCTTATTTTAAAAAGCAACACAAGTCTCTTTGATGGCCAAGGGCTGTTGGGCACCGAAAAGGCTGCTTCCTGTTTGGGGATGCCAATGTGTCACTTGCAGGTCCTCATCACACCATTTGCAAGACATTGCCACTGGGTTGCAACCTTTGGCTTGCCTAATTAATGTTCATTAAGCGGGTAGCTCTGCCACCCTCTTCGAATGGATACTTTACAACAAGACTTTTTATCACACAGTCGCATCCACAAGATGACATGACAGTTGCAAACATCAATGCACAATTTGAACCCATGATTTGATACCTGTCTGTACACATACAAGGTCCCCCCCAGGGCTTGGTGTAGAACAGCAGTTGTTTTTTACTACCTATTTGGTAGGATACAGAGAATCCTGTCTCATTAACACTAATTAATCCATGTGAATGAAGTGTTTTAGGCCTGTAAATAATAGCAGACCTTCATACCTACATTAACCCCCATCAATGTTTGAATAGCAAAGAGTAACAGGAGTAGGGATGATATATCTAACTCCTACAGTACATTCATTAAATCACAGGCCATGAGGCGCAGGGCGTTCAGATAATTTCAAAGAGGTTTGCTGTGTAAATGTTGGCAAGTAATCTGAATATAGAACATGTTTTCATATTCCTCCTTGCCACTTTTTAAATTTTGTCTCTCTGTACTCTACTTGACCTCGGGCTAGGTTGCTGCTTCTGAGTTTTGGTCGAAATAGAGAACAGACAGCGGCCCTTTTCTTGTATACCACTCCTACCTTTCACCTAAATATCTTTTCAATTGTTGTTTGCACAAACGTAAAGTTCCTGTCTTTTAGGATGTGCTAGATTATTCCTGAGATTGTGAGTCTTATAAAAGAATATCCGGTCCATGTCTATTGCAGTGATGAAATGGAGGAGACCTTAGTACAATGTTTCAAAAACCCACTGGGCCTCATTTATGAGAAGTGACGCATCGCTGCGTGAACGCAGTGATGCGTCACTTCTCAGTGCGCCCTCCTTGCGACATGATTGATGCGTCATATTTATAATATGACGCATCATGTCGCAAGGAGTTACGGATAGGTCAGTATTTCTGATGTATATGTATGGCGCAAAAGTGACACATTGTTGGAGTGTGTCACAAAAGTGGCGCAACTCCAGCAATGTGTCCTTTCACATGGGGCAGGCCACATGTGAAAGGGCCTGCGTCAGTCTTACGCCTGCTGTGAGGCAGGCGTAAGATATTGACGGATTTGCGTCCTAGAAGAGACACAGTGAAATCTCATAGATTTCACTGCTTCACTTCTACGACCCTTTTTTGCGTCAATACGCACCCCCCTTGCATACCTGGGGCAGGTATAATGTGGTGCAAGGGTTTACAAAGTGACGCATCTACCTAGATGCGTTACTTTGTAAATATGGCGCAACAAGGTGCATTTTTTACGCCACTGGTGCGTCACAAAAAGTGACGCACCGGCGGCGTAAAAATGACGCACAGCCTCATAAATGAGGCCCACTGTGTCTTGCATTGGGAAGGCGCTTCTCTGATTTAATTCTAAATCATCACTTATTACACTGGTGAAATATCCTGTTTGACTGTTTTTCCCAAATACTGTACTGACATTTTGATAATAGAAAAAATCACATTTGATTGCTTCATCTTTACGGATGTGTGGTTGATGGAGTAGAATTTTGGCAGAAAATAACTAGCCAAAATTTGACTCTAAAATTATACTTCAAACATTTGCCTGGTAATCTCAATCAAACACAGGCATTGATAGAGGGTCCGGAAAATTGCAAAAATACATTTGGGGCTTCTTATTATTCATAAGCTGATAACTATGTAAACGGTTTGTTGTTCTGGAAATACATTTAAAAAAATGATCAATACGTTCAAACAATGTAGACTTTCTATCTATTTTAGCAGAGGACAAGAGAAATAGTAGGGAGACTGTCAAACAATCATACTGCATGCAACAACTGTGAAAAAGTCGTAAGGTTACAGAAACCATGTGGTTAATGGTTAATAAATTGAATTTTAAAGCAGGCAGTATTGTAATAGCATGTAATGAGAACTCTCTGTGTGACCACAAACCATCCAACCTTTACACACATGCAGCAGTCATATTGAATTATTTGCGCATAGTGGAAGCAGCGTCTGAACTCGCCGGTGTGCCAGTCAGAGAGATATAAAAGTACCATAGTAGGGAGTACCAATGAAACTGTAATTTAATATTCGTATCACACTTGAATGATGATTAGCTCTCCGAATGAATATATAAATGAATGCTGGTTTCACATTTATTCTAGTATTTAAGCTGCGTTTTTACAAATTCCCCTGATCTTGTCAAAATGTTCCAAAATGTGTTGGGAAGGGAATACAATTGAGAATGTCAAAACAACAAACAGAATGTGTCACAATCTTTGAGAAACATTTATTTATCAAGGATCAATTTGGGTTTTGGGATGCCAGGGTGCATGAAAGATCCGTTGTGTTTATCATAGACTTATAATGAATAAATGATATATAATGTAAAATGGTAGCAACCATTTAAAGGAATAGACCCACAATGGAACAAATGAACCAAACAAGTTGAAGAATCAGCGGGGTAATGCGCCCTCTGTTAGAAACTATACCTTCAAAGATCGGTGTCATGGGTATATAAGGGCTTCTTTGGGATTGAACTGCCGCACTATTACCTGCACCGCAGCATCGTACCATTGTCTTTTTGTCCTGATGATGGCCCTGATAAATTATTCTTAACAGGGTTGAAACGTCGACAATTATACTATTGTACTGATATGATTTCCCATGATAATTAATATGTACCTTGATTTAGAGTCTTACAAAGATTAATCTATCCTATAGTACTTGATTTCCAATGGACATAATAACTATATATATATATATATATATATATATCACTCGCAACAATGTGATCCAGCAGATATCGAGAGCGCTCCTCAGTGTGTGCTCAGCCCAGGGGTCGGACCCTGACCCAAAAATCACTTTTCTGTTACAAAAGGAGCGGCACAACCATATTGTTTTTTTAAGCGTTTTAATCAGAGCTTCACCCCAACAACGCGTTTCAGCCAAACAAGACTTTGTTCACGGTGAACCGTGAACAAAGCCTTGTTTGGCTGAAACGCGTTGGTGGGGTGAAGCTCTGATTAAAAGGCTTCAAAAAACAATCTGGTTGTGCCGCTCCTTTTGTAACAGAAAAAAAAATATATATACATATATATATATATATATATATATATATATATATATATTCCCAACATTCAGTCCCTCAGTCCACGGGACTTATTTCAAAGAAGAGCACTGAAAGTCACTCCAGCGTGGCTAGCCATATTTATTCACAGCATTGCAGATAGTAAACAAGGGTTACAAACGCATTTCGGCGTTGCCGCCTTCGTCAGTGTAATCCATTGCATTTTTTTCAGTGATTTAAATAAAATTCATTGTGACTTCCTGTCACGTGCACTAAAAGTAAAAATAAATACAAAAAACGGGGCATTTCATACAATTCCATCATTGAAAATGGCGGCCATCTTATAGTGATAAATAACGCGCTAACACAATCATAAAGTGCAATGTGAATACATTCATCTGCACATTCTAGCGCTTACACAAATCATTTGGTGATTATAATGATCAATTCATTAATGATACTAATTCGTATGCAAATATAATATTGTATCACATATTATTGGTCGCCTATAATTTTTCAGGGCCGTCATTTCGCACAGTTCTCCTAATCACTCCCTTAATTGGACAGCTATCTTTGGCATTTAGAGGTGGGAACTGGCTTGGGTGGTTCACGGATATTTAACCTGGGAAACATCCCTGGTTATCAGCACAAAGGTCACGTGCCCTGGTGGGTCGGAAATATCACCGTCAGAGCGACCTCTATGCTCGACACAGCCACGTTAAGCCCTGAGGATTGAACACGTGTCGGCTGTCTGTTTTACTGAATAAAGAATTTCATCGGATTGTTCCTATACAGGAGATCCCCATATTTTCTGTTGCTTTGTTGCTTTATGTATTGTATTCTGATTCATATACAAATGTAATTTAATTTCTTGTGTGTGCATAGGGTATTCTTTCTGTTCATTTGGTTGGTGGACTTGTCCAGTAACCGCAGAGTGGTTCTAAGGGTTTCCCACTCACCCAGTTGCACCACCTACACATAGCACACTACTTACCTATGCGCCCATAGTTGGCTAAGCGCCCTTTGGTTATCTGACATCTACAAACCTTTCAGGATTAGCTATAGTTAGTTGAGCTAACTATAACTTGCGCCCCTGCAATGCACTGCTGATGACGTCACATATTACAACATTCATGACATGGTCCGTGACATCACTGATGACATCTCAAATGACATCACTGATGACATCACTGATGGCATCATCCATGTGCAAATCTGATGCACCGCCTCACAGTCTAATATAGCCTATAAGAAATAGATTTGTTGACTCTTATTTTTTGAATTTCTCAAAAACTACTGGATGGATTTACATCATTTAAAATAAAGGTTGCTTTCTGAACCAAGCTCTACCTTTCTGCCAAATGTGGGGTAATCCCAATCAGAAGTTCAGGCTGTAGCTCGTCGCAAAATTTCCGACGGAATTTAACTTGGGGAAAATGTGTTTTGGGACACCCTTTTTTATCAGCCCCCGCTTGACGAATCACCCTCAAACTTTCAAGATAGGAGTTGATCTGGATAGATTTTTATTTTGGAGAATTTCGCAAAGATTCATCGAACGATGCCAAAGTTATTAGAAAATCGATAAATTCTTTTCCTATGGGAACTCGGTTGTAACTATAACTACCTACTAGCGCCCACCAGTACGTAATATATATATAGGCCCGTGCCTTCATAAGATTTTTTGATCAGAAAAATAAATCAACACTGCTGCAGAGAAACGTGTGAGAGTGCGACTTCATAGTTCCTGAGAAAATCAAAAGTAAAATCATAGATATTTCAATGGGCATGTAGGGTACGCGTATCTTCAGCGTACCCTTACGAGCACGAGTTGCATGCTAATTGGCCGTCAACTGTCTGTCAACACTCCAAACCAGGAAGTGTTGGCAGCCATCTTGTGTCTCGTTAGAACCGAGGCACAAGAAAACTGAAAAACAAGTGTGGAAAAGACGCAAAGGGGGCAGGGTAGAAACACCCTGACCCCCTAGGCCCGCTCAGGGGGTCCCACAAGGACCCCCAAGGACAAAAAACCAATATCTATATTTTTTAAATCGCGGGATGCGCGTAGGATACGCGTATCCCGTGAAAACAAAAAAACTCAAGCCCGCTTTAGTGGTAATTAGCCCCCGGGGGGCCAGTCCCGGGGGCAATGTGAGTTATTATAATGGGGGGCCCAGAGGGGCCCCCCCAGCCCTGGAGACCGCTAACCCCCGGAGCTTCTTTTTCTTTTAAATAAAAAAAAGAAACCTGTGTGGGGGCCTCAAGCCCTCCCACACGCCCCGGGGACCGCCACCTCCCCGGGCCACTACATTTTTAAATTGGGGGTCCGTGACCGAACGCCCAGCCCTGGGGACCACCACCCCCCGGGGCTTTTAAATGTTGGGAGGAGGACCGCGTGGTCCCCCTCCTGGAGCCTTGTGGTGGCCCTGGGGACTGCCACCCCCCAGGGCCGGCTCCTGCAGTGTCCCGGGGTGCCTACCCCCGGGACACTGTAGTTTGCTATGGTAGGGCGGGAGCCTCGCGGCTCCCGCCCTACCATAGCAAACTGCTTTGGTTTTTAGAAGCCTGCTCTCTCTTCCAAAAACCAAAGACGATTGCTTTTTTACATGGGCAGCAGCATGTTAGACCCTGGACTTGCTCCCGTTAGAGGCTCGCAAGACCATGGTTCATGCGCTTGTAACGTCGCGCCTCGATTACGCCAATATTCTGTACTCAGGAGCCACGGATCATAGTCTTAGCCGATTACAGGTTCTGCAAAACTCGGCGGCGCGGCTTGTGCTGAATCAACCCAGGAGGGCGGCTTCTAAGAAAGCCCTCACCTCCCTGCACTGGCTACCCGTCAGACAAAGGATTATTTTTAAGTCTCTTTGTACCTGCCATCGCATTCTTAACAACGCTAGCCCGGCCTACTTAAGTGACTTGGTCACCAGATATGTGCCCCAAAGGTCGTTACGGTCCGTCGGAACTGGAATGGTGGTCATTCCTAAGGTCAAGAAGGCCAGGATGGGTGGTCGCTCATTTAGGTTCCGGGCTGCGCAGCATTGGAATAATCTCCCTTTGAATCTCAGGCTGGAGGGCTCTGAACGGAATTTTAGACGGTTGCTGAAAACTCACCTGTTCTCGTGCAGCAGGTAGTGGCGGAAGGAGTAGTTCTGTTTACAGTCAACTCACCCAGCGCGGGACACGCCGCGATGGCGGAACCATTGCGCTTTACAAATGCTTTTTTATTATTATTATTATTATTATTAAAAGCAATGCCAGCTCCCGCAGGACGTGGGGAGCCGGCAGGGACCGTGCAGGGATTGGGGACCCTTCCACGGTCCCCAAAGGAGTGGGCCAGCCCCGGGGGAAGGGGTCCCCGGGGCTACAAGTGGCCCGGGAGGGGGCCACGCGGCCCCCCCTCTAAAAAAAAAAATGGCAGACCCCTGGGGATGGGGTCCCCGGGGCCAAAAGTGGCCACAGGAGGGCAGCCCCATCCCAATAAAAACAAAATATTTAAAAAAAGGCCCATGTCCCAGGAAATGGGGTCCCCTGGGCAGACTATGGCCTTGGGAGGGGGCCACGTGGCCCCCTCCCCGATTTAAAAAAAAAAATTGGGGGCTGGTCCTGGGGGATGGGGTCCCTAGGGCCCAAAAAAATTGAAAAGATAAGGGGGCTACACAGCCCCCCTTCTTAAAAAAAGACCGCCATTGCGCCCCGGAGGCCATGCCCCCTCCTTTCACCACTCTGCAAACACGCCCCCTGGCGCATTTGCAGAGGGGGAAAGAATTCCCCTTGAATACTGGGGGTCCCTGGGGGCCAATTAGCCCACCAGGAACCTCCAGTATGCACCAGGGGGCTGCATTGCAGAGAGGTGTTCTGAGGTCACGCCCCTTTTGACACCTCTCTGCAACGCAGCCTTGTGGCACTTACTGGAGGTACCTAGTAGGCTAGTTGGACCCCAGGGACCCCCAAGATTCAATGGGACTTAATCCCCCAACTTAAAACGTGCCACGGGGTGCGTTTTCACAGTGGTGAAGGGAGGGGCGGGGCCTGAGTTCACATGTGTGCAAACACGCCCTGTGGTGCGGTTTAAGTTGGGGAATTAATTCCTTGTCAATCCTGAAGGTCCCTGGGGCCAATTAGCCCACCAGGTACCTCTAGTAAGCGCCAAGGAGCTGCGTTGTAGAGTGTTGTAAAAAGCGGCGTGACCTCTGAACACCTCTCTGCAACGCAGCCTCCTGGCGCATACTGGAGGGACCTGGTGGGCTAGTTGACCCCCAGGGACACACAGGATTGAGGAGGAATTAATTCTCTAACTTGAAACGCGCCACAGGGTGTGCTTGCAGACATATCACCATAGGCCACGCCTCCTTCCTTCACCACTGTGCAAACGCGCCCTGTGGCACATTTTAAGTTGGGGAATTAATTCTCTTTCAATACTGAGGGTCCCTGAGGGCCAAATAGGCCAACAGGTATCTCCAGTATGCGTCAGGGAGCTGCATTGCAGACAGGTGTTCAGAGGCCACCCTGCTGCAACGCAGCTCTGTGGCGCTTACTGGAGGTACCTAGAGGGCTAGTTTAACCCTAGGGACCCTTAGGATTGAAGGGGACTTAATCTCTCAACTTAGAACGGTGACAGGGTGTGTTTACACAGTGGTGAATGGAGGGGAGAGGCCTGACGTGATGTGTGCAAACACGCCCAGTGCCGCGCTTTAAGTTGGGGAAAGAATTCCACTTCAAACCCGAGGGACCATGGGGGCCAAGTAGCTCACCAGGTGCTTCCCGGAAGCGCCACTGTGCTGCGTGGCAGAGAGGTGGTGCAGGCCGTGCCCCTTTTTACAGCTTTCTGATTTGCAGCTCTGTGGCGCTTACTGGATGTACTACGAATTCCGATTTACTCACCTGTTATCAGGAGAGACCTCAGTGCAGCATCTTTTAGCCCAGTACTAATCCTGAAAAGTAATTCTAGCCATTCTTACCAGTAACTTGAATTTCCTTCCATAGGCTAACATTGACTGGTTTCACTTGGAAATTCTTCTAAGTGTGGAGTTTTGCAAATTTAAAATATTCACCTAAAATCATCCGAACAACGAATTCCGATTTACTCACCTGTTATCGGGAGATAACCCAATGCTGCATCTTTTAGCCAAGCACTGACCCTGAAAAGTAATTCTAACCATACTTACCAGTAACTTGTATTTCCTTCCATAGGAATCCATTGTCTGGTTTTCACCAGAAAAGTTTCTGTGTCTATTTTCATAAACTACAAATATTCCTAACAAATCGCCTGTATGACTTAAAGGCATTCTTTCAACTGTTTACAGGAGATGCACCAGTGCTGGATCCAGGATCCACCACTGAGTAAGAAAAAGTAACGATAACACTACTTACCTGCTAAGTGAATTTCCTTCCATAGGCTAACATTGAGTGGTTTCACTTAGAAATTCTTCTACGTGTGGAGTTTTGGAACTTAAAAAAATTCCTCTAACATCAGCCGAACTACGAATTCCGGTTTACTCACCTGTTATCAGGAGAGACTTTAGTGCTGCATATTTCAGCCCAATACTGCTCCTGAAAAGTAATTCTAACTGTACTTACAGTAACTTGAATTTCCTTCCATAAGCTAACATTGACTGGTTTCACTTGGAAATTCATCTAAGTGTGGAGTTTTGGAACTTTAAAATATTCCTTTAAAATGAGCTGAACTACGAATTCCGATGTACTCACCTGTTATCAGGAGAGACCTCAGTGTTGCATCTTTCAGCCCAATACTGATCCTGAAAAGTAATTTTAACCGTACTTACCAGTAACTTGAATTTCCTTCCATAGGATATCATTGCCTGCTATATAAAATATATATCAATTAAAAAATATATAAAATAAAAAAACAAATATTACAATTTCAAAAATTGTAAAAACGTTTTTTTCAATTTATATTAAAAATATGTAATGTAATTAAACAAATAAAATATATTACGGTGAGAGGAGGTCTGCCACTCTTTCACAAGGATGATGTCATCAGTGATGTCATCAGTGATGTTATTTGAGATGTCATCAGTGATGTCATGAGTGATGTCACTGACCATGTCATGAGTGATGTAATATGTGACATCATCAGCAGTGCATTGCAGGCACGCGAGTTATAGTTAGCTGAACTAACTATAATGGGAGAATTTCAATGGTTTTGTATGAGTGAAATGTCCAGCTAACTATAACGTGTGAAACCTATGGTTTTTTCAGTGAATATATATATATATATTTATATATATATATCTATATCTATCATTTGATGTTTACTCAAGCCTGTGATCAAGGACATATGGAATGTCGGAAACGCGTTAGGCTTGTTATTGAACTCTTGCATCTGTGTTCTGTGTTGCAGCCTAAATGAATGGAAGTTCACGGATGGTGAGTGCGACCTAAAGCTTTGGGCATTGTGAAACGGAATAATTGCACGGCAGTCCAGCCGTGGGGTTCGCACCAACGCTATAATGCAAGCAGACTGGTGGGCTTTTCACGAGGAGAGCCCGCGACCGGACCATCTGTTATGGCAAACTACTATATGTGCAACACAGTCTAAATGCACGAGGAGCTCACTGATGGCTTTATGAAATTACTAATTTTTTGAGCAAACATGCAAGTTTTATTACGAACTTTGGCACGTATATGAAGGACTACGGATCCCAGAAAGCTCTGAGGATACGTCATGTGGCCGCACGTGTGGGCAATTAAAGACACTTGTGATATCTTTCCCGAGTCTCCTGCCATTTTTTCATTTGATGTTTACTCAAGCCTGTGATCAAGGACATATGGAATGTCGGAAACGCGTTAGGCATGTTATTGAACTCTTGCATCTGTGTTCTGTGTTGCAGCCTAAATGAATGGAAGTTCACGGATGGTGAGTGCGACCTAAAGCTTTGGGCATTGTGAAACGGAATAATTGCACGGCAGTCCAGCCGTGGGGTTCGCACCAACGCTATAATGCAAGCAGACTGGTGGGCTTTTCACGAGGAGAGCCCGCGACCGGACCATCTGTTATGGCAAACTACTATATGTGCAACACAGTCTAAATGCACGAGGAGCTCACTGATGGCTTTATGAAATTAATAATTTTTTGAGCAAACATGCAAGTTTTATTACGAACTTTGGCACGTATATGAAGGACTACGGATCCCAGAAAGCTCTGAGGATACGTCATGTGGCCCCACGTGTGGGCAATTAAAGACACTTGTGATATCTTTCCCGAGTCTCCTGCCATTTTTTCATTTGATGTTTACTCAAGCCTGTGATCAAGGACATATGGAATGTCGGAAACGCGTTAGGCTTGTTATTGAACTCTTGCATCTGTGTTCTGTGTTGCAGCCTAAATGAATGGAAGTTCACGGATGGTGAGTGCGACCTAAAGCTTTGGGCATTGTGAAACGGAATATATATATATATATATATATATATATATATATATATATATATATATATAATTTTTGTGCACCAGTGCACTTTCTCCTCACCAATGTCACTTTATACTTTCACTGTGTCGTACTTGGATCACCTGCACTGCAATTTGAGGTATAGAATTAAATCATTTATCCAATTCATACAGATAGTTTTCTTATTTTTAATTATTTTGCCTAGGAGGGCGTATGGCTTTCCCCACAGGGAACTATTGTTGTGCTTTATAGCTAACACCAGCTGCTCATGTTTGGGTTGTACAAGTTGTTCCCACGCTCCTGTGCTATAATTTGGAGCAAATGGAAGTATAATTACACAATGTGGTGTGATTTCAAGAACTGTGCATAACAAGAGTAAAGTGAAATTCCAGAAACTATGCAAATTAACTACATAAAGCATTATAATTTCACATGTGGTGGATGAGTGCTATGTAAAGCTGTACATTTTAAAACCAACTGTATCTCATTATTTTGTGATATACACAGTACTTGAGTTTTTCACTTTAATTTCTCCATTTGTGGGACCCTTTTTTGGCCTCCTGAGATGCCTGCTGAAAGCAGCTGTCTACTGCCGTATTAATGACTAACCTTGTTCCATTCGGGGGAGGAGTTGAATTCAACGCGATAGGGCAAACTCCAGTGACTATAACGGTTTCTGTTTGATACCATCACCCTCAAACATGTATACAAATTAATCCACGACTAGGAAGACAATGTAAAGACGACCTCTTGATGTCAAGAAATTGGGGGTTTATCCTGAGCAGAACCTAATCTGTGCCATTAGTTGCAGGAAGTGGGCCCTTCACTTACTTTTGGGTACCAACACCTATTTATCATCATCAAACTTTAACCCAGAGCAATAGAGAAAAAAGGACGAAAAGGGTGAAAGAAGGAGGAAGAGAAAGATGGGAAAACAAAGACAAATATAGATGAAAATAACCTGCAAGCGCAACGTAAATAGATAGGAAGTATAGCTGTGGTTCCCAAACTGTGCGCCGCGTGCGGCGCCCTGGTGCGCCGTTATCAGGAGCCAGGGGCGCTGCGCACGATGTGGGAAAGGAAGTGGGAAAGTCACACTAAGAATGTGTCACTTTCGGCCCCCGCCTCCGTGATGAATAGGTTGCTCTGCCCCTAGTCTCTGCCTTTCTGAAGCAGAGCATCACGGCGGCGGGGGGGTGCACAAACAGCGCACACAGGACTCGGCTACAGACATAGCTGTGAGGCCCGCCTGCCAATGAAGATCCAGGCACTTCTTACTCAAAGGCAAAAGATGATGCCCATAATCCCACATTTTGGCGCCTGGCAGTTCTAACCATTAAAAAGGCAATCAACTCTTTCAACTGCTGATGAGCTGTGAAAGAGATGCTGGTCAGTGGCAGAAAGGAAGGTGTTGCAGCACAGGAGGGGGTCATGCTCCTTGTGGAGTCACGAGCACCTTCGGTTATTTAGATGCAAATAGCATTGAAAGAGTAAATGAAACTAATTTTTTCATCTTCTTCCCCTCAATTGTTATATAGAGCAAACCCAACCCAAACATATTTAAGTGCTTTACATGAGCACAAATGACATTTCATAAGGACATGTTCCTTTTTTAGATTCGGAGAGATTAAGTGATTTGCCCAGGATCACAGGATGTTGAGCCAAAACCAGAATCAAACCTGATTCCTCAGTTCCAAAGTGGGTAGCTCTGACCTCAAGCTCCATCTTCTCCCCTCCTCTACCCATGCTCAGGACCTGTCTAGGGAGTACACTCTTAATATCTATGTCATACATCTGGGGTTCCCAAAGTGTGCGCCGCGGCACCCTGGTGCGCCGCGAAGGGAAGCCAGGGGCGCTGCGCCGCTGTGCAGGATGTGGGTCTGAAAACAATATATAATTATCCTCAAAATGTAGTGAAACTGCGAGCTGCCAATTTTGGAGCTGGGGAACCGGGTTCGACCCTCGACGTCAGCTCAGAATCCTGCGTCATTCTGGGCAAATCACTTAACCTCCCAGCGCCTACAAAACAGAATACATGAATGTATCCTTGTGTAACGTGACTGGTGCTCTTTGGGTCGAGTTTGCGCTATATAAATTTGGTGTTACCTTTTGCTGCCCGTTCCTGCCGCCAATTTTGCCCGCATCCTTCTGCGCCCAGACGGTCTCCTCCTGCCGCCGCAGCTCACTTTCTGCAGAGTGCGGCCGCAGTGGGGGGGGGGGGGGTGGACCCGTGAAGGACTACTAACACCGGCAACCTTTGCGGCCGGATCCCGAAGCCGCCAAGAGCAAATCCGTGCCAGGAGGCACATAAAATCTGTGCACACCCCCGGTGGAGTGGGGGTTGTTACCTTTTGCTGCCCGTTCCTGCCGCCACTTTTGCCCGCATCCTTCTGCGCCCAGACGGTCTCCTCCTGCCACCGCAGCTCACTTTCTGCAGAGCGTGGCCGCAGTGGGGGGGGGGCCCGGGAAGGACTACTAACACCGGCAGCCTTTGCGGCCGGATCCCGGAAGCTGCCAAGAGCAAATCCGCGCCAGGAGGCGCATAAAATCTGTGCACACCCCCGGTGGAGCGGGGGTTGTTACCTTTTGCTGCCCATTCCTGCCGCCACTTTTGCCCGCATCCTTCTGCGCCCAGACGGTCTCCTCCTGCCGCCGCAGCTCACTTCTGCAGAGCGCGGTCGCAGTGGGGGGGGGACCCGCAAAGGACTACTAACACGGGCAGCATTTGCTGCCGGATCCCGGAAGCCGCCAAGAGCAAATCTGCACCAGGAGGCGCATAAAATCTATGCACACCCCCCGCGTCGTGGGACCGCGCGTGGGCCAAGCCCGGGTTAAGCCCGGGACAAGGGCGGGACCTTCTGTGGCCGTCCGGGGCTGGCTGAGGCTGGGCTGTGCCACCCCCTTAACATCCTCGACACTCCCCAGGATTACCGTGATGTCTAAAGGTACTATCAAAATCACTTAGATATCTGACCTAACTGCCGCTGGACTGGTTTGTTAAGTATTTTGTTTTCCAGTTACCAGTTCCTATTGGATATTGTGTGGTTGCAAATACCAAGCTTTGTGTACAGTGGGATCAGCAAGAATGAGTGACAAAGTCAAAAATAGCAAGCTTACTACTTCACATGCCATGACTAGACGCCAGGCTGCATCAGCACAACTTCTCCCAAGTCTTACTGCCATTGATAAGATGCTACAAAAGACAATTGGGGTTGTGGCATCAGCAATAGAGAACACAGAGAGACATCTATCTATCACCCCGGCCATTCCTCTCTCACAGACTGCCGGGGACTCTTCTGTTGCTACCGTAAATCCCCCAGATTTTAGTCCTTCCTTCATGTGTTCTTTTGCAGAGTTGCGTTGTGCGCAGAATGATCCTGATGTTAATGATGCTAATGATTTTCTAGAGATTGTTAATCTCCCTTCCCACTCCCTAGCCAGAAAAGCCCCAAAACCTCGACCGAGAAGCAAAAAAAAGAAAGGGAAAAAAAACATAGCTAAAAGTATTACGATACCACCCGATTATGCAGGGGCAGCTGCTGGTTCTTTTAGGTCAAATGTGGGAGCTCCCGTTTGGGTTACTCATCTTTTATCCGATTTTGAAACCCATATAGAACAGATTATTGGCTCATATTTTAAACCACTGACATCTAGGCTTGATAGATTGGTTACTATTATTAATAACCTAGATTTAGGGAGAACCCAGACAATTAGTCCCACGGGGAATTCTGCAACTGATAAGCCTACCTCTATTTCTAACTCTGTGAATCCATCAATTAGTAAAAACCTACCAGCCGCATTGGCTAGGGAAACTGGTACTTCTATTCCCGATTCTACCTTACCGCTACCCAGGGCTGGAAAAGCTGACACTAGTAATGATACAGAGCCGAGGGGGATTACTGAATCCAGAACACATTCAATGAACCAGCAAGCCCAAGCAAGCAGAAACTGTGCTGAGGAGGGCTCTCCAGCCCCTCTGCCTACCCTTGATTTACCTCCTGAGTCTTTGCCTTATGTTGTGGTGCTTACTGGGGTACCCCCATTAGCCAAGAGTAAAAGTGAAGATTATTCAGAATTAAAAAACAAATGCATGCAGTGGCTTAATACTAACAGGCCCCTACCCCCTAATATATGTGGCGAAATGTTGTGTGTCAGAAGAGTGGACTGGATTGGGACTGGTCCTAAAACCATTGCAGGGAACTGTGTGGTGATCAATTTTAGGGGTCCATGCTCTGTAGAATACATCGGTATGCAGACAAAATATCGAAATTTAAATATCGATATACAATAATATCGATGTTTAAATATCGAAGGGACATAATATAGAAGGTAAGTAATATTGATACATTTTAATATCGATATCAGTAATATCGATGTTTTAAATATCGATGTTAGTAATATCGATGTTAATAATTTCCATGTTACTAATATCGATTTTTATATTATTTTTTTGTATATTATTATGTGTTTATTATGTTTTTAATTTATTTTTATGTAATTTAATTAATTTTTGTATTTTAGTACTGTAGCGTGTTGTGGGTTAATAGGGTAATAGGGTGGGAAATAATTTAATTATACTAAATTAATTATTAATTATTAGGAATTATAAATTGTTTTTAATTAATTGGTAATTAATTTTAATTAATTAATAATTAATTGTAATTAATTGATTAATTGATAATTATGTTCTGTAGCGGGTTGTGGGTTAATAGGGGAATAGGGTGGGAAGTAATTTAATTATACTAAATTAATTATTAATTAGTAGGAATTATAAATTGATTTGAACTAATTGGTAATTAATTTTAATTAATTGGTAATTATTTTTTATTAATTGATTAATTGATAATTATGTTCAGTAGCGGGTTGTGGGTTTATAGGGGAATAGGGTGGGAAGTAATTTAATTATACTAAATTAATTATTAGGAAATATAAATTACTTTTAATTAATTATTAATTATTAGGAAATATAAATTACTTTTAATTAATTGGTAAATAATTTTAATTAATTGCTAATTAATTTGTATTAATTGATAATTCATTTTTATTAATTGATTAATTGATAAATATGTTCTGTAGTGGGTTGTGGGTTGATAGGAGAATAGGGTGGAAAGTAATTTAAATGTAATTAAGTAATAAGGTTTTTAAATTAATTATTTTGTTAATTATATAATTGTTAATTAATTAAGAATTGGTAATTAAATATTATTAAATTGTATTTTTTAATAATTTTTTTACTTAATTATTTATTACTAATCATGTTTTTAATAGTTATGTATTGGTATTTGTAAATAGTTTATATTTATTTATTAGTTATGTATTTATTATTTTAAAAAAAATATTCATAAGTATGTTATTTTTACCTCTACGCTATCCAACACTTTCCCTACTGTTGCACTCTCTGGAGTTGGAATAGTAATTGTTACCCCTACGCTATCCAACACTTTCCCTACTGTTGCACTCTCTGGAGTTGAAATAGTAATTTTTACCCCTACGCTATCCAACACTTTCCCTACTGTTGCACTCTCTGGAGTGGGAATAGTAATTGTTAACCCTACTCTATCCAACACTTTCCCTACTGTTGCACCCTCTGGAGTTGGAATAGTAATTGTTACCCCTACGCTATCCAACACTTTCCCTACTGTTGCACTCTCGGGAGTTGGAAAAGTAATTGTTACCCCTACGCTATCCAACACTTTCCCTACTGTTGCACTCTCTGGAGTGGGAATAGTAATTGTTACCCCTACGCTATCCAACACTTTCCCTACTGTTGCACTCTCTGGAGTTGGAATAGTAATTGTTACCCCTACGCTATCCAACACTTTCCCTACTGTTGCACTCTCTGGAGTGGGAATAGTAATTGTTACCCCTACGCTATCCAACACTTTCCCTACTGTTGCACTCTCTGGAGTTGGAATAGTAATTGTTACCCCTACGCTATACAACACTTTCCCTACTGTTGTACTGTTTGGAGTGGGAATAGTAATTTTTACCCCTACGCTATCCAACATTTACTTACTTTTTAAAATTTGTTTTACATTTTTATTAATTGTTATTTATATTATTATTTTATGTATATAAATGTATTTGTAATTTATTATATTTTCAATTATTTATAAGTCATTAAAATAATTTTTTAGAGTTATTATTAATGAAGTATATACTATGTATGATATCTTTATTATTATTTGTTATTATTACATAATTTATTAATTTTAAATATTATAATATATTTTTAACTATGTTTATTACATATATAAATGTTATTTTATTAATATAACATTTTTTTAAATAAAAAAAACGATATTTGTTTTAAAACGATATTTTTGACATTTATATTTTTGTTTCGATATTTTTGTACTTACCTTGTTAGAGATAGGATGTCGATATTTTTGTAATCGATATTTTTGTTGCGATATTTTTGTATGTAGATATTTTTGTATTCGATATTTTGTCATAGATTCGAATACATCTGCAATAGGTCACCATCCTGGTCTAATACCCAAATATTCCCTCTACACCTATCATAATTCTACTCTACTCCTCTTCGGAGGATTGGACGGAATAGTGGTATGCTACAGGACGGGGGCTGGAGTACTGTACCATCTAGATCCCAGCAGGGAGCAACAGTCAGGGAGGGCTTCCATTAGTTCACCTCCCCACTCTCAATATTTCCACTGAGAAACAGGTTCAGCATGTTAGAACATGTTGATTGACCCCCTATGTGCCAGAGCCTCCTGCCCCAAACCCCGAGTAGCCGGGATATCCAAGCGGAGATGTGGGTGGGTAATGATGGCAACAGTACCGTTGATAACACTGCAACAGATGTCAATTTTATAGATGCTGGGATGGACCTGGGGATCGGAACTATGTGGGTGGGGGATGGTGCCTCCCCCGAGGAGATGTCAATAGTGGAGGCACTGGATAAGTCATCAGAGCCCAAAATGTGTAGCCCTGGGCAAGTAAAGAATCCGGGCGAACCATTCATCAACAATTGCCCAGTAAAGTCAAAGTCAAAGTCAAATTGCCCAGTAGATAGCGGTATAAAAACACTGTCCTGGAATGTGGCTGGAATGAAAAGTAAATTGGCTTTGCCTGAATGGGGTTCTTTAATGGCAATGCATGATATTTGTCTCTTGCAGGAAACATGGGCATAGGAGGAGTGTGCAATGACTGGCTTTGCCACTTTTAATGTCCTGGCGACAACTAGAGGTAGGGGGAGGCCATCAGGTGGCCTGTCAACATGGGTGGGCACGCATCTGGGTGTCCAGGCTGTCCAGATTCCAACTGGCTCTCTCAATGTTCAATGCGTGCTCCTAACACCCCAGGATAGCCCCAGGTGGCCATATTAAATATCTACTCCCGGCCACTTAGGAGCTGCCAGGAATCAGACACTATCGATACATTACAACAGGTTGTCCAGTCCCTTGACCCTCTGATCGTTCTAATAGTAGGTGGTGATTTTAATTGCCAGTTTGAGCCCCTTGCGACCTCTAATGCGGGCGAATTGGACGACGAGGATCTGATCTGGCATGTCCCCAACCCGTCAATCCCGGTTGTCAGAGCCTGGACCCCATTGGTCCTGCAAATGGAATCATTTTCCCTCTCAACGTCTTTGCGGGCGTGTAATGGGAGATTGGAGCCCGACAAACCAGGTGTAGCTACATTCAATAGATTAGGGCAAACGTCTATTATTGATTACATTATGATGGAACTCAGGCATTGGGACAAATTGTTGGAATTTCGGGTTCACCCACGACAAGACAGCGATCACAATGCCCTTGTCTTAACACTCAAACCGGGGAGTTTCGGGCTAAAAAACCCTCCTCCTAGGTCTAATGGTTCATTGTTGCTACCCTTGACCTCCAATAACAGACGGAGGGTAAAATGGCCCTACTTTTAGGATTCCCCTACTAAACTAGCTGAAATCTACCAGATAGCAATACCGTTCTTAGTAGACATGGGGGATATAACTAATGATAATTTGAACCCCGACATACAAGGCAGAGCTGTTAAAATACATAAACAGCTGGCTGCCATGCTTGAGGATGCGCTTAATCCCATGGGAAGGGAAAAAACTTACCAGGCCAGGACACACCCCTAGTACGACGATGCTTGTAGGAAATCCAAAAAGGACTTGCTTTCTGTAATAAAAACCAAAGACAGAAGCAAGATTAAGAAACTTCGTCTTGATTATAAAAAGGCAATTATTAAGGGGGAAAAGCAATGGGAGGAGAATAGATGGGAAGAGCTAAGTCTGGCACTTTCACGAAGGGACCCCAAAATGTTTTGGAATATTGTGAGCTCTGGAGGAGGTGGGCGAGGAATGGCCCTAGCCCCGAATATAGCGCCCGCTGTGTGGGAAGCGCACTTTGGTGCTCTATATGCCAATTCGGCTGAAGAGGCTATCCTCCCTCCTAATTTTGATCTCCCCCAGGAGGATATTCTGGTGGTACTAAGGGAAGCCGCGGTATGTCCCCTGTCCTCTGCCCAGGGACCCAGCCACGAGTATCGACTGGCTGGGTCCTTGGATGGTGAGCGGGGGCCTACCACTTGGATTCCCGGAGAAGTGTATAACCTAGATCGGTTAGAAGAAATTACCCTGAAGGAGGTTAAGTCTGCAATAGCTAGACTTATACCAAACAAGGCCCCCGGCCTAGATAAAATCCCCGGGGATTTATTTCGATCTCAACCCAAAATATGGGCACCATATCTGGTTGTCTTATTCAGTGCAATTCTTAGGGGAATTGAAACACCAGATACTTGGTTTGGTGCTGAGATTGTCCCCATTTTTAAGAAGGGCTGTCCACTAATACCATCAAATTATAGGCCGATAAGCCTCATAGACACCACACAGAAACTAATGGGTAGGGTCATATTAGATAGGATCCAGGGTTGGATGGAAGAACGGGACATACTTACCACATTCCAGGCCGGGTTCAGGACTGGTATTTCCACACTAGGTCAAATATTTCGACTCCAGGTCTTATTCTGGAAGACGGTGAGTATAGAGGGTGGCAGCCTCTATCTCATCTTCGTTGACCTGCGGGCCGCATTTGATTTAGTTCCAAGAGAAAAACTATGGAAAATCTTATCAGAACTTGGTCTTCCATCCTATCTATTGACTATCTTAATCAGGCTCCAAATTAGCAACTATGCCCAAGTCAGATGTGGGAGGCATGGGGATCCTTCGGCGCGTTTCCCAGTGTCCAAGGGTGTACGCCAAGGGTGCGTCCTGGTGCCAACATTGTTCTATCTTTACATCAACGGTCTTGTTGACCACTTAATCGGTGTAAATGACAATGATGCTCCCATGTTGGCTGCCAGGCGGGTGCCCGCTCTGATGTTTGCGGATGACACTCTGCTGTTATCCAAAACATCATCGGGCATCCAGCGCACCCTGGATGGCTTCTCAGCATTTTGCGCCCTACGGGGTTTGGAGATCAACTTGGACAAGACCAAGTTCATGATTTTTAATCCCCAAAGCAGACGCACCCGAATCCTATCCTCAACGGGTCTGCCTTAGAGAGAGTTAAGACCTTTGTTTATTTGAGAATTACCCTGATGGAAAATTTTGATTGGGGTTCCCAAATTTCCAAATCAGCCCTTAGGCTATCCCAAATAATGGGGGGCCTTAACAAAGTTCATAGAGCCTCGGATTTCAAGCCGGCAGCTCCGGTTATCGAAATATTCCGAATGCAAGCAAGAACGGCTTCAATATACGGTGCAGAACTCTGGGGCCATAAAAATATACCAAACTTACTGAGAGCTGAGCAAGGCTTTATGAGGAGTATCCTGGGGTTGCCAATTAGTACACCACTTATCCCTCTACGATTTGAGTTGGGGCTGGAATCTATAGAAGAACTAGTATCAGCCCGGCCACTGCTCTACTGGAAAAGGCTTTGGTCAGTGCCTGAACTAGCCCCGTATAGAGAGGAATTTCTAGAGGTTTGGACTCTCCTAAAAGGCAAGAACATTCCGTGGCTATGTCATATTAAGTCTCTTAGCATTCGGATTGGCTTGCCCCAGCTTTGGGAAACGCCGGACGTGTCTTGCCCGGTGATATCAAAAACAGCACTCAAAAGTCAGTTGAAACAGCAGTTTCTATTAGCTCTACTGAGCTCAGGTTCCCCTGGAAGACTTTCAGTAGAATTCCTCCTGGTGAAACCTGAATTACGAGCGCAGGAATTTTTAAATGTAATTCACCCATCGCTTGCGAGGAAGCTCTATATACAGCTTAGGCACGGCACTTTACCACTTAGATCATTTACCTGCAAATGGGCTAAATCCAAAAATGTTGTTTGCCTGGCATGTAATTACAAATGTGAAGATGTGAGTCATGTAATGTTTTTGTGTCTGCATATGAGGCCATAAGAAAATGCTAGCTAATCCCGCTATGTAGAAACCTTGCTTTTAGATATTATAGACAGGCTTGTAGGGTTTTAACGTATGATACTCACCCGCCCATTGTCTTTGCTGTCTCGCGCTTTTTATATGGTATGTGGCGTAGAAGGAAAAGTTATGGATACATTCTTATGTGCAACCATGTTTTATCATGCACATTTTAGCCTTAGTATTGATAACTATCTAGTTTAATTAATTTTTAATCTAGACCTGTTATTTATCTGTTTTATTGACCGTGCATCTGTGTATGTATTTTATTGCACTTTTATGGTCTATGACCGATATAAAGTTATCAAATGGCTATAGAAATCTGCAGCAAAACAAAATAAAAAATAATCCAGCCGACCAAAACACAGAAAAAAGGTAAAACTTTTCAACTGTCAAATGACATTCACGAACGTCTTATTATGACGGCTTTTTCAAAATCATGTGCAACGTTGTACCAAGTCCATTATCAGGCAGAAAAATCACATTATTGATGACATATATTTTGGATTCTTTAAATGGTGGAATAATTTAATGATTGGGAGAGAGAGAGGGTGTTTGTGCGCTGCTTAATAAACCTGTGGCGGTGTCCCAGTGTTCTCTCTGGGAGCACAGATACGCATAAAATGACTGTCTTTAACCTCCATTGAGTGAGTGGGTGCAGGGTCAGGGTCCTGGTGGAGAGCATTGGGTGGGTGGGTGCAGGGTCAGGTCCTTGTGGAGAGCATTGGATGGGTGGATCAGGGGCCTGGTGGAGAGCGTTGTGTGGATGGGTGCAGGGTGAGAGGCCTGGTGGGGAGCGTTGGGTGGGTGGGTGGGTGCGGGGTCAGGAGCCTGGTGGAGAGCGTTGGGTGGGTGGGTGCAGGGTGGGGGGCCTGGTGGAGAGCGTTGGGTGGGTGCAGGTTCAGGGGCCTGGGGAGAGCATTGGGTGCGCGCAGGGTGAGAGGCCTGGTGGAGAGCTTTGGGTGGGCGCCTTATGCCCTGATGCAGCCGCACTCTGCCAGCTTCTGTCTTTGCCTCCCTCCTCGTTGAGGGGTCGTCACTCGTGACTGCTGCATGTTGGAACGTGTGAGGGGAGAAGGGTGCAAGGCAGAAGGGAGAAGGGTGCAAGGCAGAGAGGAAAAGGGTGCAAGGCAGAGGGGGGAGGGTGCAAGGCAGAGGGGAGCAGGGTGCAAGGCAGAGGGGAGAAGGGTGCAAGGTAGAAAAGGGTGCAAGGCTGAGGTGAAGTAGGGGACAAGGGGAAGGGGGAGAAGGGTGCAAGGTGGAGGGGGAGAAGGGTGTAAGGCAGAGGGGGAAAGGTTGCAAGGGGGATGGTGATGAAGTTAAAAATGTGCTCGCCCCCCCCGAAAACATATCTGCGGATACCCATGATCAGAGCCCACCCCACGTAAACTTCTTGTAACGCCACAGAGCTCCTTGAGCCTTTCTCTAGCCTGGTTACTTTTAGTGGGTGTGCTTTATACTACTCTAGGTATGCATTGAGATGTACTTTATAAGATCTTTGTGATTGCAAATAAAGTTTTATGACAGTGATGGCTACTCTCTGAATCCTTCATCACGCCTAGGCTTGATTCTTCATGTAGACAAGTGGTTCCCAAAGTGTGCGCCGCGGCACCCCGGTCCGAGGGTAAAAAAATGGTGGGGAGCCACGGCCAACTGCCAATTAGGTCAAGGGAGCCACGGGTCAAAAAAGTTTGGGAACCACTGAAGTATAGGATTGTGGGAAGAAGAGCATTGCGGTGGAATCAAAACTAAGCTGCCTTGATATTCACCAACCCGGGCATTCTGCGGAGCCGACGGCAGGCTCCTAGAAAGCCCTATATTTTTATAATTTAAACTCTGTTCCTGAGCCCTGAGAAGGTTGCTGGAGCTGGTCAGTGGCCTCGGCAAGAACACAAACTGTCTTTATCCACACCTTTTACAGAGCGGTCATGGGTAACCCCCGTCACATCGCTTGTCTTGACCATCACTAGTCCCCTTGGCCTCTCCAGAAACCCGGGCACCAATTCTCACTTTTTTCAGAGGGAAGCGAAGATTTTGCTGGAAAACCTGCTCACATTCTCGCCTGCAGAGAAGCAGTACAAAGTCTTGATGGATGTATCACGGTGTATCTTTTTTTAATGGAGCAGTAGTGCTGACTAAGAGATGGCCACAATTTAATCAGGCGTCTGTGGCTTCGTTTATAGAAAACATAATTTGTTGTCTTCCCATGTGGCTGCCTCGGGGCACACCGGTAGACAGCGGCTGGCACTAGATGAGAGAAATACGGTATCCCTCCCATTGCCGACAGTCTTAGCAGGGTACTGCCGTGCACATCTTATGATCTGAATGAGCCTCAAGCCGGCACGCGCCTCTGTGCCCATTCACGCGCCCTCATTCTCGGCGCGCATTGGCGCCTGCTCACAATTCAATTTAGAGTAGATTGAAAAGTGAAACAGTGTTTCTGGAACGACACAGTTTGCGGGCAAATTCCCACAGAGCTTTAAAAGAGTGTGCATTATGTCTTGTAGTTTGGTTTCTGTCTCATATGAGTCTGATAAAGTAGATTAGAGAAATTCGTTTTCATATTTCGTTGACAAGTACAACAATATTAAACTTAGCGAATACGAGTATATTTGCTTGGCAAGTTCACCTTCCTAAGATTACCTCAGGACAGATAAATCGGCAGCTCAACCAATGCCTTTGACCACTAGGACCTGGAGCCCCCCAAGCCGTGCCAGCCCCCCTCCCAAAACTCACATGAGTCAATGACAAACAATCAGCTGTTTTGAGGAAAAAGGGCCATGTTTATTACATAAGGAGAAACGTAAACATGACATTTATTATACATCTGATTACTCTAACAACCTATAGCAATCCATATCTAATATGACATTTTAAAAACATGTTAAGTTCTTATAGTTATATGAACAAAGAAGTCAAACAATCACATTGAAGTCTCTCTTTCTTTACATCACCAGCACTAAGTTCCAGTCAGCCTGCGCCCCAAGGAGAACCACACAGGTGTACCCCACCTGTGTGCTTGAGGGGTGGTCCCCAGTTCTCTGATCCCTGTCCGCAACCCCAGGGGCGTGCCCCTCCAACACCAGTCCGTCCGCCAGGCTCGTACAGTGTAACCAGGGGCAATGGCTCCATGCCCAGATTGACTAACTGTGTGCCCTTGCCCCAAGCTGGTGTAAACATTCACCTTGGGGTTCCGCTTACTGTCTCCCACTCAGTGATGCCCTAGGAAGTGAGTTGGAGGACTCCCCTTGCTGTTGTATAGCAATCTTTTTGTTCACTTTTCTGCTACAAGGGCAACCAGGGCCAATCGGTCCTTCATTCTCCAAACCGTTATCACCACCATGATGTTCCAGGCAGAGCATCGAGGGAGTTGACTTACTCCCTCGCCACCAGAAGGCTCATAGGGAGTAAATTGCCTTTCTTTGGTATGTATCACCTTTGTCTGATGAGTGTATGTGAGTCTGCGGGAGTATGTGTGTATGGGGGGGTGTATGTGCGCGGGTGTCTCTGGGAGTCAGAGAAAGACCTTGATCATGTCTCTATCACCTACCCCTATCATGTAGGTCTTTGACAGTGTGTGTGTCTGTGTGTGGGTGACCTCTGTCTCGCATGCACCAAACCTGTCTAGATTATATCACCTCTGTGGGGTTCTGCTTAATTGTGTCACTTCGGTGTACATTACCACTCTCCTCTCGTATTTTTTCCTAAGCCGGGTGTGCATTATCACCGTAAAATGTCCATTACCTGGTCTGGTCTGGTTTGCATTCTGTCTTTGTATGTTTTAGCTGTGCCTGTTTTCTAATACATCTTTTGTGCATCCCCTCTGCAATGTATAATCTGTATTAGGTGTGCACCGCCTCGGTCCATAGTATTTCCCTTTCCCTGGTATGAAATGTGTTTTGCGTATCTGGTGAGGATTGTGTCCATTCAGTGTGAATCACCCCTGTCAGGTGTGCATAATGCTTATTTGGTATGCCTGGTGTGCAGCACCTCCGCCTGGTTTCCATTATCTATGTCAAGTTTGTTTGATTGTGTTTGATCGTCTAGGGTTCCTTTACGTCAATCAGCTGTGTGTGTGTCTGCCCCGGTCTAATGTGCATCACCTCTATCATGTGCATAGTTGGGAGTCTTTGCATGTGACTTTTTGACATCACCTCTTTCAGGGGTGTGCATGACCTCTTTCCAACATACATCACTTCTATCAAGTGTACCTCATCTCTATCCGGGAGCACCACTTCTGTCGCTGGGTATCACCTCTGCCAATTGTGTCACTTCTGGGTGGTGTGCACCACGTTTGTCAGTGAACATCAACTCTGCACTCTCTGACTCATCTCTGTCTAGAGTGCTCACCTCTGTCTGGTGTACATCACCTCGGCAGTCTGTAAACCACGTCACTCTAATGTACATCATCTCAGCCTTGTACGCATCATGTTTGTCAGGTGTGCATCTCGTTTGGTTTACATTGCCTCCTTCCTGTGTGCACAACCTACCCCACCTATCTAGAGCTTATCGCCCAGGGTATTTACCAGCTCACTGGTATGCATCAAGTCTATTGAGTTTGCATCACCTCTGGCTGTTGTGCATCACTTCTTCTTTATTTCTCTGGTGATGTAGTTTGCACCAACTTCATCTGGTGTGCATCAACTTCTTTTGTTATGTACCACCTCTGTTTGGTGTGCATCTTCTCTTTTGGACCTGCACCACCTCTGTGTAGAGTGCATCAGATTTGTCTGGCGTACCTCTGTTTGACGTGAACCACCTAACTTTACCTGGTGTGCACCCCTTCTGTTTGTTATGTCACACTTCAGTCTAGTGAGCGGCACCTCTGGTGTGCACCATGTTCCTTTGTTGAACATAGCCCTGTTTGGTGTACACCACCTCTGTCCAGCTTGTATCAGGTAGCATTACACATGTTGCTTGTTCACCACCTGTATCTAGTGTTCGATCCCTATCTAGGGCTCACCACCTCTGTCTATCTAGTGTGCATAACCTCTTTTGGGAGGGCATCACCTCCGTTTGGCGTTCACCACCTCTCTGTCTGGTGTGCATCACCTCATCACCTCATTTGGCGTTCACCACCTCTGTATGTCTGGTGTACATAACCTCTTTTGGGTGGGCATCACCTCTGTTTGGTGTTCACCACCTCTGTCTGTCTGGTGTGCATCACCTCTTTTGGGTGTGCATCACCTCTGTTTGGCATTCACCACCTCTGTCTGTCTGGTGTGCATCACCACTTTTTGGTGTGTATCACCTCTGTGTGGCGTTCACCACCTCTGTCTGTCTGGTGCACATAACCTCTTTTGGGTGTGCATCACCTCTGTTTGGCGTTCACCACCTCTGTTTGGCGTTCACTACCTCTGTCTGTCTGGTGTTCATAACCTCTTTTGGGTGTGCATCACCTCTGTTTGGCGTTCACTACCTCTGTCTGTCTGGTGTGCATCCTGTCTGGTGTGCATCACCTCTTTTGGGTGTGCATCACCTCGTTTGGCATTCACCACCTCTGTCTGTCTGGTGTGCATCACCTCTTTTGGGTGTGCATCACCTCTGTTTGGCGTTCACCACCTCTGTCTGTCTGGTGTACATAACCTCTTTTGGGTGTGCATCACCTCTGTTTGACGTTCACCATCTCTGTCTGTCTGGTGTACATAACCTCTTTTGGGTGGGCATCACCTCTGTTTGGCGTTCACCACCTCTGTCTGTCTGGTGTGTATCACCTCTTTTGGGTGTGCATCACCTCTGTTTGGCATTCACCACCTCTGTCTGTCTGGTGTGTATCACCTCTTTTGGGTGTGCATCACCTGTGTTTGGTGTTCATCACCTCTGTCTGTCTTGTGTGCATCACCTCTTTTGGGTCTGCATCACCTCTGTTTGGTGTTCACCACCTCTGTGTGTCTGGTGTGCGTCACCTCTGTTGGGTGTGTATCACCTCTGTTTGGCATTCATCACCTCTGTCTGTCTGGTGTACATAACCTCTTTCGGGCGTCCACCACCTCTGTATGTCTGGTGTACCTAACCTCTTTTGGGTGTGCATCACCTTGTTTGGCATTCACCACCTCTGTATGTCTGGTGTACATAACCTCTTTGGGTGTGCATCATCTCTGTTTGGCGTTCACCATCTCTGTCTGTCAGGTGTGCATCACTTCTTTTGGGTGTACATCACCTCTGTGTGGCATTCACCACCTCTGTCTGTCTGGTATTCATAACCTCTTTTGGGTGTGCATCGCCTCTGTTTGGCGTTCACCACCTCTGTCTGTCTGGTGTGCATCACCTCTTTTGGGTGTACATCACCTCTGTTTGGCGTTCACCACCTCAGTCTGTCTGGTGTACATAACCTCTTTTGGGTGTGCATCACCTCTGTTTGGCATTCACGACCTCTGTCTGTGTGGTGTACATAACCTCTTTTGGGTGTGCATCACCTCTGTTTGGCGTTCACCACCTCTCTCTGTCTGGTGTACATAACCTCTTTTGGGTGTGCATCACCTCTGTTTGGCGCGTTCACCACCTTTGTCTGTCTGGTGTGCACCACCTCTTTTGGGTGTGCATCACCTCTTTTGGGTGTGCATCACCTCTGTTTGGCATTCACCACCCACCTCTGTCTGGTGTGCATAACCTCTATTGGGTGTGCATCACCTCTGTTTGGCGTTCACCACCTCTGTCTGTCTGGTGTGCATAACCTCTTTTGGGTGTGCATTACCTCTGGCGTTCACCATCTCTGTCTGTCTGGTGTACATAACCTCTTTTGGGTGTGCATCACCTCTTTTTGGCATTCCCCACCTCTGTCTGTCTGGTGTGCACCACCTCTTTTGGGTGTACATCACTTCTGTTTGGCGTTTCACCACCTCTGTCTGTCTGGTGTGCATCACCTCTTTTGGGTGTGCATCACCTCTGTTTGGCATTCACCACCTCTGTCTGTCTGGTGTACATAACCTCTTTTGGGTGTGCATCACCTCTGTTTTGCATTCTCCGCCTCTGTCGGAATGCATTACCTCTGTTGGTTGTGCACCACCTCTGTGTAGTGTTTTCTGTCTAGTGTTCCCCACCTCTGTCTGTTCTGCATCACCTTTGTTGGTTGTGCACCACCTCTGTGTAGTGGTGTGTGTCTCGTGTTCACCACCTCTGTCTGTTTTGCATCACCTTTGTTTGTTGCTCACCACCTCTGTGTAGTGTTTTCTGACAAGTGTTCCCCACCTCTGTCTGTTCTGCATCACCTTTGTTGGTTATGCACCACCTCTGTGTGGTGTTTTCTGTCTAGTGTTCACCACCTCTGTCTGTTCTGGATCACCTTTGTTGGTTGTGCACCACCTCTGTGCAGTTTTTTCTGTCTAGTGTTCACCACCTCTGTCTGTTCTGCATCACCTTTGTTGGTTGTGCACCACCTCTGTGTAGTATTTTCTGTCTATTGTTCCCCACCTCTGTCTGGTATGCATTACCTTTGCTGACCGTGCATCACCTCTGTGTAGTGTTTTCTGACAAGTGTTCCCCGACTCTGTCTAGTATGCATCACCTTTGTTGGTTGTGCACCACCTCTGTGTAGTATTTTGTCTAGTGTTCCCCACCTCTGTCTGTTCTGCATCACCTTTCTGGCTTGCTCACCACCTCTGGGTGGTGTTTTCTGTCTAGTGTTCACCACCTATGTCTATTCTGCATCACCTTTGTTGGTTGTGCCCCACCTCTGTGTGGTGTTTTCTGTCTAGTGTTCACCACCTCTGTCTGTTCTGGATCACCTTTGTTGGTTGTGCACCACCTCTGTGTAGTGTTTTCTGACAAGTGTTCCCCAACTCTGTCTGGTATGCATCACCTTTGCTGGTTGTGCACCACCTCTGTGTAGTATTTTCTGTCTAGTGTTCCCCACCTCTGTCGGCTACGCATCATCTCTGTTGGTTGTGCACCACCTTTATGTAGTGTTTTCTGATAAGTGTTGCCTAACTTGGTCTGTTATGCATCACCTTTGTTGGTTGTGCGCCACCTCTGTGCAGTGGTCTTTGTCTAGTGTTCGTCGCCTATGTCTGTTTTGCATCACCTTTGTTGGTTGTGCACCACGTCTGTGTGGTGTTTTCTGTCTAGTGTTCCTCACCTCTGTCTGTTCTGCATCGCCAGCAGCCCTGTCTGTGGTGCATGACCTCTGTTGGGTGTGTGCCAGCTCTGGCATTCACCAATCACCCTCTCTGTCTGGTAGGCATCACCTCTGTTGATTGTTCACCACCCTTGTCTAAGTCCATCCCCTCTGTCAGGCTTGCAGGTCCCCTTGCGCTTGAAGGTCGTTTTTGAAAGTAAACAAGCACATTATGGAACAATAGGGTGAAATGAAGGAAGTAGATCTGGCCACAAAGAGAGAGGCCAAGAGAGAGAGGCCAAGAGAGAGGGGGAGTGCACTGTTATGGGAACTAGCGGGAGTGAATAGAGAGGGAGATAGAGAGAGAAGGAGGGGGGAAGAGAGATAAGATGCAGACAGGTGAGACGAGTGCAAGGAGAGAAGGGATAACAGGGAAGGACAATGCTGTCAAAAAGCAGGAGGGGGAGGGGCGAAGGGAAGACACAGGCAGAGAGAAAGAAACGGGGAAAGTGGCAGTGAGGGTGAAAGGGAGGAGAGGCAGTTAGAGAGAGACAAAGAGGGAAATAATCAGAGGAAACGCAAGAGGTGGGGAGCACGGGGGAGGAAAGGCAGCACGAGTGAGTGATCGGAATCTACAGGAATGTAGAGGAAACAGGCGAGTGACTTAAAAAGAAGAGTGAATGAGAGAGGCGGGGATCCCGGACTAGGACACAATTACACCAAATTGGAAAACGATGATGTCTTCAGTGCTGTTTACTGATTCTTATCTCTGCCCAAGTAGCACAAGAAAGGGACTGGAGGGCCCGTGGGAACCCGGCAGTGCAGAATCAATACACACCGCATCGTCCTCTTCTAATTGAATTTTTAAACTCTGCAGAAATAACAGGCTCACTTCACCGCCAGTGACGGCATCCCTCAGCCGGGGGAGGGGCCGGGGGGTCCAAGCAGCTGTAAATACCACAGGAAAGGAAAATAAAGCTTGTCCGTGCCTGAATCTGAATGTCACAGTAAAGTGGCCACTGCGGAGCGCCACCGACACTTTCCAGTCCTTTAACAATCGTCACCCGCTCCCACAACACGCAGAAGCATTTAGGAGAATAAGGCTAAATAAAGATTTTTTGGCACAAGCAATCTTCCTGGCTTTGACAATGCCTGTCAGCTGCTCAGTTGAATTTGCCAGTGCTTGTAGAATTTTGATGCCAGCAGTGGCAAAGCCAGTATTGGTGAGGGGGGGCGGGGGGGGGGGGAGGGGGAAACAATATTTTTTGTTTGTATACTGTTAAGGTGGCTCTCACGTTGTGTGGAGATGCAATGTGACGCCCATTTTGGAGTGGATAACAATAAGTTTGGAAAATAATAATTTGCATACTGTTTAAAAAATGACTACCAAATGTGTCTGGATGCAAAAAGGTGGCCATTTAAGAATCAAAGATAATAAAGTTCTGTCTTGGTTGGCTACCACTATTGGCTTTGCCATTGGTTTCAACTCAAGTAAAAGGCAAAGCCAACAGTGGCGGCTGGTGGACGATGGGTAAGAGGGGTGGATAGAGAGGTAAGGAACGGGGAGAGAGGTGGGGGACAGATAAGAAATAGAGCAAGAGAGACATCAGAGGGCTGCAGTGTTCAATGTTATTGAAGAGCAGGGGCATAGGGAGGGGAAGAAAGAGCAATACAGAGGCAGTGTGGAGGGAACTTTGAGAATGACTGTGGAGAGAAAGAAAACGAGAGAGTGGCAGGGACAGGAAGGGGCAGGATAAGCACTCTTATCAAGCTAAAGCTTAAATGCATGAGAAACATGCAAAACATATAGGGGCATATGTACAAAGAAGTGGTGGAGTAAGGTGTTAACCGTCATGGCATGCTTAATGCAGCACACATAGAAGTTACAAAATGTCATTTTTAAAAAAAGATTGTTTATGTGCAGGAAGGGGGACCTTCCTGCCCATAAATAATCCAAGGAGTTTTGCTTTTTCCATTTGTGCTGCACAACAGCACACATGGAAAAAGCAAAAACGAGGAGAAATAAAGCATTTCTCCTCCTTTAGCCAAGTTAACACCAGGTTTCCCTCTCTTAATTTTGAAGCTGCCTCCTATTTATGGCACCCTTGTAAATAGGGAGCAGCGTCAAAATCAATGAGTGTTGCGGTGAAACGCCCACAGCAACACCCACTGCCCACCGCTTTCACGCTAAGCAGTTAATACTGGTCTGGTTGTTTCAAAATCGCATAGCCATAATATTGACTACCAAAAAATTGTGAAGATAAGTATATGTAAGTAAGTATATATTAACTATTCTTAATTCCACACTTATTTATGGATGTGTCTTTTGTAATTTTGTAATGCAAATGCTCATCCTAAGGGGTTTCGGGACACTCTATAAGAGATATTTATTGTTATCCAAGCCAATGGAACGATGCTCCATCAATGTCCTCTTCCATCCACGGCTCCGTAGATCCTGAAAATAATTTGGATCATATTACTTTTGTCTCTTATACCTCTGTAGTGCTGCAGCACAGATTCAGGACTTGGGCACTCTCAGTCGAATTCAAATGGCCTAGATAATATCTTTTGATCCTTGTTCATTATCTTCTTTGATTTCTTAAGTAGCATTGTGCTTTCCTTGATTACTGGTTCTAGACTTCTGGGTAGAAAGCCATCAGTTTCTTGTGTTTCCTGCAGCCTGGATGCTACATTAACTTATTACAACATATGTTTTCTTGTTTTTACATACCCTGGACTAAACAGTAATACATGGTATGGGATTTAGCGCTACGAGGCCTTCGGGTAGTATTGCGCTTTACAAATCCCACTTTCATTTCATTTCATTCTCTTACTATTCACTTTGCAATGACATTTGTTTCTGGCAAACTGTCTACATCTATGGAGTCTCTTTGTGAAGAGAATATTTTTTGCTTTGGCAGGCGCAAAGTTACGGATGTCTTCCTTAGACTTCAGATCTTTCAAGAATTAATGGATGTTTGTGGAACAGTTTCCCAGGCTATGAGTAGATCTTTTCTCTATAGTTCATTCTTTTTCTGTAATATTGGGTAGCATTCATCAGCTACTTTCTTATTTGCTCCTTTAGGTAGCACATTATTAATTATTGAGACTATGATGAATCCAAACTCTTCTACTCCTTGCCAAATATGATTACGGAATTTGGGTTCTGGGACAGTTTGTTGTCAAAATATATTAAGAGAAAAAATTGCATGATATAAATATTATGCTCTAAATGTAAAATTTACAAAATCTTGCCTCATTGGGTGTAGATTTTCTATTATTACTTCAAAGGGAACATATTTTTTGGAACAATATTTGGGACTTAATATTTATGTTAGACAATATTTTACCAAGAATAATCGGATGCCGCAGCACCAGATGTAACAGCAGCTATCAGTGATGGATCTTTACATGGCAAATGTGAAGGCCATGTTTGTAGCCACTGACTCTTGTAGTGTGGACCCAATCATGCTTGCAAAAGTTAAAACAGAATTCTCAACAGGACCTATATGCTTTTCCAAAGTAAATCATCTTTAGGCTTTTACAAATACTATGCCTTTCTTGGCATGACTACTCCATAAATTATAATACTTCTAACTTTTACTTTGAAAACCTTTTGAAGATATACGGTTTTCCTTGAGCCATATATCTTTGCGAAGCAAGGGGGCCCCATTGCTACCAATCTACGAGCACAACAAAATAATACATCTGGCTCCCCTAACACATTGTACTGAGGCCAACTAAGCATTAGGGTAACGAGTTCCCTCCAGGTAATTAAAGACACTTTTAAGCCTAATGCACCCTAGGTACTGTAGTTTTGTTTTGCTTCCATTAAAGTAATTAGACGAAACCAGTGATTTTAGGTGAAGAGTTCAGGACTGGAGACATTTTCTGGAATCACTTGCACTGATGTAATCCCTTGCACTGGCTCAGCATCAATGATCCTTATCTTCCCCACAATAACAACCCACTTCTTGCACAATTCCTAATTCCACTCCGAGACACACTTAGCACTGATGTTCCTTATCTTTCCCACAATAATCTCATCACACTTCATGCAAGTGCTCTGAGAACCACTCAGCATAGATGATCTTTAGCTTTCCCACAATAACCCCATAGCTGATCTCACACTTCATTCAGACACTCTGAGGACTACTCTGTATCAATGATCCTTACCTTTGCCCGAATACCCCTCGGGATTCACTCACATATCATACAAGCACTCAACAGCGATTTTTTTTTTTAATATATTTTTTATTGCAGAAAAGTGCAGTACATATCTAGAGCGAACCACATTTCAAACACTGGCACGCATAACGCACCCGCCATTACCGTTCAGCACACGGCCATTCAGCCCACAACCCGGAGGTCGGGTGGCTTAAATCAGGAGAGCAGTGGCATTCTGTGTAACATAGTAAGGCAATTGTGATCAATCCACAAGACTTTTGCATCCGCATTTCCTTTTTCTCCCGACCCCCCGCCCCCCAACCCTCAAACATCAACTCCTCCCATAACACCAAAATCGATTAACTCCGCAGCTACTATCCATGTCCGTATGTACTATTTACCAACGTGTAACTCCATTCATCGGTACAACTACATTTCTAATGCAATACAATATCAGATCACCTATCAGAACCGGCATCAGAGCGTAATGTGTCCCAATAGTAGCCACCCATTCCAGTGTTCTACCCCCCCTGCTCCCTCCCCCCGTTATAGGGTCGGTGGTGTGGGCAGTGTCAAAATCTCACAGCTTATCACAATAGTATTTCAACTGGCTAGCCAAGTCCTGTGTCTTATATTTCCACCGCATGGATGCAGAGCGCTCATCCTTCCTCTTCTGTGGTGTGGGAGTCCCTCAGCGTCTGAACTAAGGCCTCCCATGCTCGAGCCACCTCCAACGCTCTCTCATCCCCTGTGCGGACAGCCCGTCTGAACCTCACTGTACTTTCGCAACCCGCCCACTTACAAAATTCCCTACGCCATCTCTCACTCGAAGGCCCCTCTTTCGCCTTCCAATGCCATGTAATTTCACGTTTAGCCAACAGGAGCCCCAGATCGATAAATTTGCTGGTTACCTTATTCCTAGCTGTGTGTGGGAACCACTGTAGCAGACAGGTGGCCATGTCGTATTCAAGTTCCCTATCTGTGATTGTGTTCAAAAGGACTCCTATCTCATCCCAATAACCTTCCATTCGTGGACAGGACCATAGCATGTGTTCCAGCTCAACACCTTCTTCTCGACATCTGGGACAAGCTGCGCTTTGGGCCTGGAAATACTTCCTGATCTTGCCTGGGGTTAGGTAGGCCCTGTGCAGGATGAAATACTGTATTTGCTGGAACCTGGAGTTCCTACTGCCCTTCAATGCCCTTCCGAGAACTTGGCCCCACGCGGTGTCCGGGATCGGGCGGCCTATACTCTCCTCCCATTTTGCCTTGAGGGCTGTCAAGGGACGCAAGCTCTCCTGGAGCATACGGGAATGGAGGCACGTAACCGCCTTAAAGGTCCCTGCCGCCATCACCGCATACTGACAAGCGTGCGTCAACTCCGGTTGCGCTCTCCCTGTTTTTCAATGCTTTTGAATCGCGGTCGTGAGCGCTGCATGAATCAGAAAATCCCCCTCCGGTAGTCCATACATGTCTCGTAATTCCGGGAAGGGCATTAGTTCCCCGCCCTGGTATAGATCCCCCATCATCTGTACGCCCATTAGCTCCCAGCCCGCTAGTGGGGTCCAATCTCCCCCGTGCGGTAAAGCCGTCAGCATTCCCAGAGGGATCTCCGCCGTGTATGGGCGGGATAGTCCCGTTTTACGCTGGGCGCTATTCCAGCAGAGTCGCAGCGTTCTCTCCTCCCCATTCAAATCTCTCAGATCTAGTTTTTGCTGTAATACTATGTAGGCCAGAATGTGACGCTGTATTCCTCGCCCCCGTCCATCCTCCGGTCCCCTGTACTCACGTGCTATATGCTGTGTAAGGACCTGCAGTTGTGCAGCTAGATAGTAGAGCTCAAAATCCGGCGCCGCCAGTCCGCCCTCAAGCCTAGGTCTCATCAGTGTCGACAACGCCACTCGTCGCCTTCCAGTGCCCCAGAGGAAACCCACGATTAACGATCTTAGGTCTTTAAATATTCACGGCGGGATCCAGATTGGTAACTTTCGAAAATAGTACAGAAGCCGGGGAAGTGCGACCATTTTGAGCAAACCTATTCTGCCCATCACTGATATGGGAAGCGTCGACCAGAATTCCATGCAGCCCTTCAATCCTCTAATACAGCGTCCTATATTCCCTTCCAGCAAATCTTTTTCACTATGGTAGATCTGCACCCCCAAATATGTGAGGCATGCAGGTTTCCAAGCGATCTCACCCAGGGATCCAGGAGGAGCCATATCTGGGCAAGCCGGGAAGAGGCACGTTTTATTCCAGTTTACATTAAGGCCGGAGACCGCCCCAAAGCGAGCAAGCAGGAAGGTAGCCCCACGTAGGTCGTGTTCAGCACCATGCAGGAAAAGGAGTAAATCGTTGGCGTACAACGAGATATGATGCGTGGCATCTCCCTGCAACAGCCCCCTATACCAACGTCCTGAACGTGCCTGAATCGAAAGAGGTTCCACCGCCAATGCAAACAGCAGTGGCGACAGTGAGCAGCCCTGCCGTGTTCCTCTCAGTATTGGGTATTGATCAGAGATCACCTCCCCTAGCCGCACCCTGGCCGTGGCCGAAGCGTACAGCACCTCGGTCCACCGCACAAACTGGTCCCCAAGGCCAAAGCGGCTCAGAACTGTTTGGAGAAAAGCCCATTCCAAGCTGTCGAACGCTTTTTCTATGTCCACAGAGAGGACCGCTGCAGAACACGGCTCCCCCCGGTATTCCGCCAGAACTCGGAGGAAGCGGCGAATATTCAAGGCAGTGCACCTTGTGGGGATAAATCCCGCCTGGTCTGCGTGGACCAAGGTCGTCATGTGCGGTAGCAGCCGAGTAGCCAATATCCGGCTCAAGATTTTGTAATCCACTGTTAACATGGAGAGTGGCCTATATGACGCCACATCCACATCCGGGCGCCCCTGTTTCAGGAGGGGGATGATCAGTGCTTCACGCATCGAGCATGGTAGACGACCTTCCTTCAGGCCTCTCGGTATACTTCCAGTAAGCGGGGAACCAGTACATCGACGTATTGGGCATAAAATTTGATAGGCAGCCCATCGGGGCCCGGTGTCTTGTTCCGGGCCATTTGTTTGATTGCACCGCGTATTTCAGCTAATGTTACGTCTTGCCCCAATAACTTAGCATGGGCTTTGTCTAGCTGTGGCAACGGAATGTCCTCCAAATAGTCCTCTATGCCCGTTCCTGTGCCCCTCTGTCTACTTTCATACATCACCAGCTGTTGTGAGTGAACCAGCTGGCCCGTGGCCTGCTCTATCCGTATTATCGGACCACTCCTCTGCACAGGATCTGCCAATCTGGCCAACAGCGTACCGACTTTATCCCCCTCCACATGAACTTTCGCTAGGTACTCCTTGTGGTCAAAACCACGGAGCCTCTCAGTCTCCGCCGCTAGTAGTTCCTTAGCTTCCACTAGTCGCCCCTGCAATTCTGGTCTTTCCGGCCGCTGTTGTTCCAGGTCCCTTAGAGCCCTCTCCGCCTTCGCTACATCAGACAGCACCGTCTTCCTAATCCCCGCAAATTTATTAATGCAGATCCCTCTAACAACCACTTTAAAGGCGTCCCACTCCACTGCTCTCTTGGTCGCCGTCCCATGGTTCGCCCTGAAATAACTATCAATACCCTCTCCCACCGCTGTTCGAAATGCCTGATCCTCCAGCGTATTCGGTCGCAATCGCCAAGTCGGGATCGCTGACCTCGTTCTTTGCCAGTCTACCGGCATCAACAGCGGGTTGTGGTCAGAAATAGTTCTAGCCAGGTACTCAGTGTGCTTAGCCACATGCGCAACCAAGTGGGAGCACAGGATGGCATCAATTCGGACATGAAGTTCGTGTATGGAGGAGAAGAACGAATAATCTCTGTCATGTGGGTGTTGTGCGCGCCACACATCGACCAACCCCCATCTATCCTGCCACTCAGTTCTAGTTTTGGCCAATTTCCGAATCGGGGCAGCCACCAGAGGAGGATGTGATCTATCCATGTCCGCGTCTGCAATTGCATTGAAGTCCCCCCCTATTACAGCCGGGCCAGCCAGGTATGACGCCAGCACACCCGACAGGGTAACCAAGAAGTGAGCCTGATCCGTATTAGGGGCGTAAACACTACAGAACACAATGTTCTTGCTGTATAGCTTGCCCTCAACCGCTGCATATCTGCCCCCCTGGTCTAGCAGTTGCCTTGTGGCCTGAAATGGAACCCCTGCTCTGATCCATATAAGCACCCCTCTAGCAAACGCAGAATACGCTGTGCTGAAGACCTGGCCTCTCCATCTACGCTGCAGCGCTAATCCCTCCGCCTTTGTAAGATGCGTTTCCTGCAACAGTGCTACATGGACTCCCCTTCTCAGCAAGTAGGCATGTACTTTGTGACGCCTAGTCATTGTGTGTAAGCCTCTAACATTCCATGTGATGCATTTCAAGTCATGTAGTGTCCCCATCACAACAACTTCGCATTTTCGCCAATTGCTCCGCAGTGTTACCCACACCACCTTCTCTTCCCCAACCACCAACACCCCAGAAACCCCTAGCAACCCTCCCACCCAGAACAGGACCCAATAGTAACCTATCAGTCCCCATCCAAACCTACCAACAACACTCACAACACTACACTGCGGTAGTTACCACAGTGTGCCTTAAGGGCACTGAAAGGTGCGACCTGGCCCAACAGGGAGCAGCCCTCGCCCAAACCAGCCCGCCATAGACCCCATATGTTACCAGTCCAACAAACAGATATACTCAAGCGCCGTCAGGTTCAGCCACACCAGTAAATGGGTCAGAGAGCCCCTAGTCCACAGGAGTGCCGTGCTCATGTCACTCGTCCAGCATTCCTTCCGCCGTCCCCGGTGTGACCACCGGCCCCACTGTGCTGTCCGTTTCTGAGTGGTCAGCTTCCGATCGTTTCCCTTCTTCATCCGAGTCCGTGCCCAACGCTGAACCAGTGTTTTGGGAGCCTGTGAATTCCGCTGTTGCTGCTAGAGCACTCTGCTTGTCCAATGCCATCTGGGCCCTCTGTCGTGCCTGCAGAGATTTGGTCCGCTTCCGTATCCGCTGAGATTTGCGCACCCGGTAGGGCTTCGGATGTGCATCCTGGCCCTGGGAACCGCGGTCTGTACCCGCTTTGTACATTTTGAACCATGTCCACGCCTCTTCGGGTGTTTGGAAAAAATGAGTTGTGCCATCAAGGATCACCCTCAGCTTTGCCGGGAACATCAGGGAGTACTGCAGCCCCTCATCTCGCAGTTCCTTTTTGATCCCCAGATAGGATGCCCTACGCCTCTGCACATCCTGGGTATAGTCCGGAAATATAGTGACCGTGGCGTTGTCAACCTTAAAGGGACCTGCCGTGCGTGCCCTCCGAATCAAGATGTCTCTGTCCTTGTAGTGAAGTAGTCGGGCCACCACCAGGCGCGGGGGTCGGCCCTGCAGTGGCGGATGCGCCGGCACCCTGTGCGCCCTCTCCAGCGTGAAGAAAGACGTCAATCCTTCTGGCGCTACCTCAGTTCTAAGCCAGTTCTCCAGATAGGTGACCATATCATCTCCTTCTATTTTTTCCGGCAGACCCACCACTCGTATATTATTGCGCCAATTTCTACCTTCTGAGTCCTCCGCCCTCTGTTCCAGCATCGTAATGCGTGCAATTGCATCTTCCAACCTGGCGTCCGTAGCCTTTTGGGCCGGTGTCAATTCTTGAATGGCCAGCTCGTGTTCTTTCACTCTGTCAGCTAGCTTCGAGTAATCAGCGCGCAGAAGCCCCAACCCGGTCGCCACCTGCGCTATATCTTGGTGGAGGGAGTCCTTTGTTGCTGCTATCGCCTCCAGTATCTTATCCAGGTGTCGGCGCAGTTCCTTCCCTGTCAGTTCTTCCTTCGGATCAGACCTCGCATCCTGGGAGTCATCATGCCCTGCAGCTTCCTCCTTCTTGCCTTTGGGTTTCATGGTGCACGGCGAGATCGATACCGCCCCCTGCGTGGTAGGTCGGCCAGTGATCCCTCAGATGGTGTCCGGTCCGCTCTCAGACCAGGGACGTGCAGCCCCGTGGTAGCCCGGCCATCCTATACCTCTCCTGCCCTCAGTGAAGTCCGTTGGCGGGTGTTACCCCCCCGATAACGCCCGTGCAAGGGGGGCCAGTGTGTTTCTTCAGTCCACTAGAGTTGGGATCCCCTCTGCAGCATGTGGCCCAGCAGTGCCACTGTCCTCCACCTCAGCTAACGCAGAGCCCAAGATGACCACACCAGGCTAGCAGTCAGCACCTTCCAACAACTCACAAGCCTCTGCACAGTGTCACTCTGCGGGTGCAACCTGTGTAAATCAGCAGTGGCACCGCCAGCTTGAGTCAGAGGGCACGCTGGTCACTCCTCAACTGCTCGGGCCCCAGCACACCTGGATGTCGTCAGCCCCCGCAGCCCGGTTTCACCAGCCACGCACTCTTTCCCCCGGGCTCATGCGGGGCCCAAACCCGCCGTCCGCCCCACCTCCGTAGCGCCGGACGCAGGCCCGGGCCAACACACTCACCAGGGATCCCAGCTGGGCGTCCTCGGCAGCCGCACTCCTCCGCCTCAGGTCCGCGGGGCCCCGAACGCCCAGTCTCGCCTTAGCTGGTGGGCCGGCCCTCAGGAGAATCCAACGATGCCCTGCAGCGCCCAGGCGGAAGTCCGGCGCCCCCTCGCCACACAGGCAGATCTCCTCCCAGGCCGCACCACTCAGCGCCGCTCAGCCGGATCCGAACTGCCCAAGTCCCGGGGATGCAGACTGCAGCCTCCCCTACTGGTTGCTATCGCCGATCAGCTGTTTCGGGGCCACGCCGTGAAGATCAAACCCATCGCCGTAGGGGCAGTCCTCCCGCCATCGCGATCACCGCGGAGCTAGTGCAGGCCCCCTCAGCTCCGGTCGTCAGCGCCATTTTGTCGCTTCCCAGCCGTATCGGGGGTCAGGCAATCACACGCCCAGGGCGCCACGGGGCCGCACGAGCTCCAGTTCCGATCATCTTCCCATGGTGTCACCTTCCGACGCTATCCTCTAGAAAATCAGAGGATTTCATGCATTTTTATCAGGAGATATTAGGGGTCGAGCGCGGAGCTGCAGGCTCACGCCGCCTCACCCATCGGCGCTCAAGCCACGCCCCGCACTTAACATCGATGATCAATATCTTCCCCACAGTCTCCCTTCTCTTCCTCTCATACTGCCCACAGCCACTCCGAGGATTGGTCAGCATTGTTGATCTGTCTCATTACAGCATATAACTCTCCCAATCCTCACACTTCACATAGTCACTCTGAAGAGTACTGAGCACTGATGAGCCTTGTCTTTGTTGTAATACACCTCAGCTCCTCTCAAACTTCACACAGTCGCACAGAGGAGCAGACAGCATTGACAATCCTCATCCTAATCAGAATGATGACCTTTGAGTCACTAGGTATGTTGTTTACAATAGAGAGTCCTAGTTAAAGGATTAACACAAGCTATTTGTATTTCTTCTATTGCATCCCAAGTTCATAACTCTTTTAGATATACGAACAACACATCACTTTGGCAGCATGGTCGAGATCAAACCAAGGACTTTGCACATGAGAGCCATCGGGGCACACAGTACAATGTTACTCAATAGTGCTGAGCAATCAATGAATAAACTAGAATTGTCTCTTATTGAGTACGATTACATAGTCATTTTCAAAACCTCAGAAGGGAATTCTTACATGACACTTAAAAAAATTAAAAAACGCAAAATAGGCATTGCAAGGATGCCCACTCCTTACCATGGCAGCCTCCTGTTTGGCTAAATACAAAAATTGGCAAAATCAACCATTCTACACTCAGGATTATGTGGAGGAACAAGATGTACAATATCAAAGATCCTCTAGAAGTTGATAACCTGTTAGTACAGATGCGGGATCAAATCCAAATTCAATCCCAATCTCAAGCCCATTCCTAGACTGAATATACTTGTTCTGGGCAAGATAAACTTATAATGAAGCAATGAAAACTAGTTTTAAGACTTAATTATAATACTAGCATCCTTATCTACCTTTTTCTTTAGAATACAGGCACGGGGCTCAAAGAGGGCTATAATTAAGGCCCAAAGGAAAGGGAGGCTTTCCCGGGGAGGGTTCATGTCTCCTCGTCCCTCCTTTTCTCTTTTCTTTTTTGCATTTTTTTATATAACCACAAACATAAGTGGCTTTCAGCCACTTCAAGAGGGGAAGAGGGGGAGGGGGGGAGCACATGGGGGTTGGGAGCAAAATAGGGAAAAAAATAAAAAAATGTCCTCATCTCAAACCAGAGGAGAGAATCAGGAACCAATTGATTAATGACGAGTGCCATCCACCTTATAGAGGAAGATGGGAAAAAACCTGAAGAATATAAAAATAACTACCTGGAATGTTAATGGGTTAAGAATCAAGAGCAGAAGAAGGAAAATCTTTGAATATTTAAAATCTGCCGATAGCGAAATTTTAATCCTACAAGAAACACACCTAATGAAAACAGAATGGGAGGAGATCATTAAAACTCTTCATTGGGTCGAGGATTATGTTTGTACTGACCAACAATGCGTCACAAAAGGGGTGGTTATCCTCATAAAAAAATCTCTGAAGGCAAGAATCTTATCATCCGAGACAGACCCTAAGGGGAGATGGGCGCTAGCCAAGATTACCTTTCTTAACAACACCTTTATTTTAGCCGGGTATTATGGCCCTAACATAGATGATCCTACCCCATTACAATCATTATACTCCCATTTGATTTCGGTAAATTTTCCAGTGATCCTGGGCGGAGATTTTAATATAATTCTAAATCCAAACACAGATCGGATCCCAAAAGGAAAACAGAACAGCCTACCCAAAATGAGAGAATGGCTGGGAATATATAAAAGAGACCTAAACCTACTTGATGTATGGGATGAGAAGGGCTCCAAACAGGATAGGTTTACCTTTAACAATAAAAAGCTTGGAATACATTCAAGAATTGACTATTTCTTAATAGATCAGGGATTAGTAGAAAATACTCATAAACTGACCCACCTTCCTGCTCATCTTTCAGACCACTCGGCTGTCCAAATGACACTAAAAATAAGAGACGATATAACAATACCAAGATGGACTCTAGACCGTTCTGTCCTCCTAGATCCCATAATAATTGACCAACTTACACAGGAGACAGAATCATATTTCCAAGACAATAATGGAAGTGCCTCACCCCAAGTGATATGGGACGCGTATAAGGCAGTAACAAGGGGCAAGATCTGTGGCTTGGCTATTCATAAATCAAGAAACGAAAAAAAAGAGATCCAGAAAATAGAAGAGAATATAAAAACACTGGACCGACAGATCTTGATAGACACTTCCCTCCCGAAAAGTCAAGACTTAATTAGGGAAAGGCTCATATTGAAGGAAAATGTATCGTCATTATTAGAAGGCAAAATCAGGGAAAGATGGGAATGTAGTAAACTTGCCCATTATGAGTATGGAGAAGGCTGCGGGAAAATGCTTGCGTGGAAGCTCAAAACAGACCAAGCTAGAAATAAAATAAATTATATAGATCCAACAGACAGCTCTCAAAACGGGTTTGAAGAGAAAGTAATAAAAGAAGAATTCTCGGCCTTTTTTACTAACCTCTATTCTGAGGACTGTAATCCAAAAATTGAAGAAATAACCAATTTCCTACAAGCACAAAATACACCAGTCTTATCCCCAGAGGAAAAAGTAACTTTAAATAGTGAAATGAAATCAGAGGAGGTTGCCCAAGCGATAAAAGAGCTAAAGAGAGGAAAAGCTGCAGGGCCTGATGCCCTCCCAAATGAATTCTATATAAAGTTAAAAGATACGCTGGTCCCCCATTTAACAATATTATTTAACAAGATTTTTATAAACAACGTTAAAATTCCGGAGTCATGGAACGACGCCACCATTTCTATTATACTGAAACCAGGTAAAAATCCAAAGAAATGCGAATCCTATCGCCCAATATCCATCTTAAATTGCGACTATAAGATTTTTACTCAAATTCTGGCAAAAAGATTAGGGAAAATAGCGGGAACATTAATAAACCCTAATCAAAAGGGCTTCATGGCAGGAAGGCATCTCCAGGACCTCACACATGAGTTGATCGGAATAGTTGATATCGCTATTGTAGAAAAAATTCCACTATCAATAATTACGATCGACGCTGCTAAAGCATTTGATAGGGTAAACTGGTCCTACCTAAGTGAAGTATTAAACAAATTTAAACTGGGGGATAACATCATAAAAGCTGTAGAAAATATCTACAACTCGCCCAGAGCCAAAATACTTATTAACGGTCACCTAACTAATAACATCCAAATAGGTAGAGGTACACGCCAGGGATGCCCCCTCTCCCCCCTGCTTTTTAATTTCTATATTGAGCCGATTGCAGAACATCTTAGGAATCTTTCTTCAATCTCCCCATTTTCCTACCAGGGATGGCATAAGAAAGTTGCTTTATATGCAGATGACCTCATGATCTTTACTTCAGACCTTGAAGAAGCTCTTAAAACAACAGAAGAGACCTTGATAAACTTTGGGAGGATATCTGGTTATCAGATAAATCAAACAAAAACTGAAACTGTAAGCTGGAATGAAAATTACGTATCCCCCTTTAGTAAAGAAAAAATAAGATACCTAGGTATTGATTTGGTGAAGGAGATTGATAGAATTGCCCAAATAAACTTTCATAGGGTTGAGATTGAAGTAAAAAAGTTATTGAAAGTCTGGAGAGCGCTGCCCCTAACATTCCTGGGTAAATCGAACATCATAAAAATGGCAATCTTACCAAAATTCACCTTTATTTTTAACGCTATCCCGCTCGAGTTCAACAGAGAAAAGATAAAAAAGATGCAGGGAGACCTATCTAGTTTCATATGGTCTTCCAAAAAACCAAGAATCGCATGGCGTAAATTAAGAAGATCTAAAGAGCAAGGAGGAATAGCAAGCCCAGATCTATTAGAATACTGCAGGGCCTTCCAATTTAAAAGTAGTAGAGTGTTGTTGGGTCCTTATGAAAATTATCCATTATTTTTACGTATTTTGACAAACAATACCAGTCATTTTCTCTACAAATTCCGAAGTTCTTTAAAAAAATTAAACTAAAGGTCCTGAAATCAGCCGCTAGAATATGGTACTGTATTAGATCTACAATGGATATCCCCTTTTATAGTGATAAGGCCCCGGTCTGGGATTCTCAGACCACACCAGACTGCCTTAAGGATAGTTTAGCAACACCGCTAAGATCAGCAGGAATAACGGAATGGGGACAGCTTATGTTTCAGAATAAACTGCTTGATTGGGATATATTATCTGAATGCACGAACTCCACTCTTTCGAAATTTAAATATTACCAACTACTGAGTTGGAGTAAGTCCCTTAAAGAATCTAGAAAAGGTAACATCGCCATGGAGATAAAGATGCAGACGTTTAATCCATTTCGGAAAGAAACTTCCTTTTGGTACTGGGCCCTAATCTCGGCTGGGGAGGACGACTTCCGAATTCCAGAAAGTATCTGGGGAAAAGACCTGCCGACGCTGGATACAAGTAACGCATGGCAAGTATCTATGAGCATATGCTGGTCAATTGTAACGTCTGCTGCTCTTAAAAGAAATCATTTGCTCACTGTACATAGAGCCTACTGGACACCGAAAAGATTATCTAAATTGAACGGGGCCACAGTGAAGAGCTGTCCAAAGTGTGATTTACAGATGGCCGACGATTTACATATGTTCTGGCGCTGTCCCATCCTGGATGCCTTCTGGAAAGAAGTGGGTACTACCTTAGAAGGGGTATTTGGAAGACAACTTTCTGTAAGTATGGACCTAGTTATTTTTGGGGTCTCAAGAACGATTGTAGGAAGACCATTTACTAAAGCTCAAGAGAACTTACTTTTCATTTTGATTCTTTTGGCAAGAAGGGAGATTTGTGTAAAATGGATAACTCCTGTTCCCCCTACTCACAACGAATGGTTGGCCTCAGTTTTGAAAGTGTTTAACTTAGATAAAAATAAGAAATACGCCTCAAAAAAATATAAATTCTGGGACTTGTGGGAAGAATATCATAAGAGGTGAATCAAGTGGAGTGGTATATATAAAATATGCATGTAATATGATGGCAACATTCCTGATTTCCCACTACTTCCTCTGTAAACTGTCCAATGATTACGCTATCGCAACAATGTTGGGAAAGGCTTGCAAGAGTAGCGAAAAATGGCTAGCTCAACTTACTACGATTAATCAAGCCTCCTCCTTATAAGTACACGGACGTAAGGGGTCTCTTTCCTCAGGGGTGCCACGAAGTTGAGGAAGGTCCCTGAAAACTCCTGACTTTAACTGTTGCGTAATGAGGACAAAAAAAAAATCAACCATTCTAGTTTTAAAAATCGAATGTATTAGAACCCAGAGCTACTGGGATGTCCAACCAGGACTTTTTGGCAATAGCATTGTAAGAATAATAATGATCCCTCTGGGCCAATCGAAAAAAACACATTCTTAATGTTGGTTGTCCAACAGTAGAAAATGTGATGAAGGGGCTGATATACATGTAAAATATAGGGATTATCCCACATAACCTAGTCACAAACACATGCAAACAAACAATAGCATAATGCAGGAACGAATTATTACATGATAGTTTTTTCAGTGAGTACATGAATTAGTCACTAGAGATATATTCAAAGGCTACAAAATTTCTTTCTTCAGTTTTCCAGTTGTTTGGGGAGATGATGCAGCCTAACAGCTAGGGCTGTCAATCTCAAATCGGGGAACCATGTTCAAGTCTTGGCTACGACGCTCAACATCCTGTGATTCTTAGCAAATCACTTAGGGCCAGATTCATCAAACCAAAATCCGCTCGCAAAGGGCCAGATTCTGAGAATCTGGCCCTTTGCGAGCGGTATTTTTGCATTTGGGATGCATCATCCCAAATGCAAAAATCGCAATTTTAGAAATCGCTACATTGCGATTATTTGCATTTAAGGAATCTGAATTTGAGATTCCTTAAATGCAATGCATGAACCATTTCAAAATTGCGAATTCGCAATCTGGGTCCGCTATTTACCGCGAAGTCTAACTACGTGGTAAATAGCAAAAACTTTGAAATATGCACTTTAGTGCATTTTTCTAAGTTGTATGTTACACACGCATTCCTATGGGCCCATAGGCCCATAGGAATGAATGGGAAAGCCATTCCTTATTTGCGATTAGCAATTAGAGAATCGCAAATAAGGAAGCAGTAGAAATCGCTAAAAATATTGCGATTTCTGCATGCACCCCGTTTTGCGAGTCTTAATAGCGAATCCTTAAAATTTGCTATTAAGGACTCGCAAAACAGGACTTTGATGAATCTGTGGGCTAATCTCCTCATGCCTCGCCAAAATGAATGTATCCTCACGTAATGCAACTGGTGCTCATCTAAAGTGCTCTGATACTTTTGGGTCACGTTCGCGCTATATACAACTCTGGAAAAAAAAGCGAGAAAAAAACCCATATAAGGCTGTGTTCTTTGTTTCTTACACAGTCCATACAGGGGAAAGTCTGTGGAGTGTACTCAGTTGAGGGGCAGTTTTGCCCTCCGTATCCTTGGTGTATAACAGATAATGTCTTTCAGACAAGATAGAGGTTTAAATAGTCTCCTACATTAAAAATAGCGACTCATTTCGGCCTTGAAACTGAAGGCCTCTTCAGGACGAATGAAAGACAAGGTACCTAAAGGGATAATATAAACACATATATACAGTCATACTGGTGCATGTATAATGAGAAGTGCACCAGATTCTGTTGCTCAGGTGAGCATTAAAAAAAATCTAGACCATCTGAGTCAATTTGAGTGAAGAACCAGATTAAAAAGGATTTAAATCCTTAAACAGTATCCTCAAGCCGTATGTAATGTAGGGTCTTATGGTCTATGCAGATCCATGTTAAGTAGCCATTGTCTATCCATCAAGAGGGCAAACTGTCCTAATGGATCGCATTCAATGGTGTCAAAATTGCATGCATAATTATGTTGAAAATACAAGTTTGTGACTCAAAGTGGCGAAGAAAGCTTGTGATTGTGGAGCCATGCAAGAAATGGCCGACCTGTGTGGCCGAAGGGGGACTTACTAGTAGTCCCTTACTGTGGGTAGAGGGAACCACCAGGACCCCCCTCAGTGGTTAAGGGGAAAACATGTAGCCACGGGCCATGTAGACACTGGGCTCTAGAGACCATGAATGGCATAATCTGCTGTAAGGTACTTGGACCAGAGATGCCATGTCCTATGGAAGACAGAGACCAGTCAACATTTGTAAGTCTCTTATACCAGAAAAATGAAGCTGTGGACCCAGGATGAACACCTGCATCAGGGACCCTGACCACAGGGAGGTCTAGGAATGGGGGCTTCCCAGAAGACCTATGAAGGCAGGTAGGAGGTGTGGTACAGGGAAGAAACACCAGTACCAAGAAACCTAGCTACGAAGAAGTCTCGGCAAGTACCATAGCCCCAGAAATGTATTGTGGTACAGGGTCACTGCTCCAGGTTATTTGTGGGGGGGGGGGCTGCTGGGCTGCGTCAGGCATTTCCAGTGCCTAGGACCTGCAAGGATCGTACAGCAAAAAGGAAGGAGGAGCCAGCCTCCTAAAGTGCCGCTCAGATATGCGGGGGGTGGAAGTGCACCATTTCCCATTACCAACATCACCATACAAGTGAAATGTGCGTGATCCTCAAACACGTCTCGTCCCTATTCCTTCACTTATAGAGAGACATCAGTCTCAGGTTCCATCATCCATTTTACAGTACCACATTCAACCCAAGAACTCTTTTCACCCATAGCAGCTCTGAGAAGAAGGTTAGTCCATCTCACTTCTTCCCTTCCTTCACTTGAACCAAATTTCCTACACACAACCACCCAGTTGAAGTCCGCTCATTTTCCGTAATTGCAGAATATGGTTTCCTTCGCCCATTCAAATGCCAGGTTAGTCCTGTGATACCTTCCTCTCAATCTTTTGAATAGTGTATCATCTGTATTCAAGTTAAGGGTACTGTGATACATCCATACTGTTTCTTAGAAATTTGCTAAAGATTTTCTCTAAAAATTATTCCTTTGCCTAACCTGCTTACCCTTTCCACAAATGTGTTTGTGGATTGAACAAAGAAGTCCCCACATATTCACTTCACAATCTTCCAAATATTCAGACATGTCAACAGAGGTAAATTGGGTACCGTTATCTGTTACTAAATAGCACAGATAATCTCTCCTGAGCCTCTCATTCAAAACAGCAATGGTTGACTCAACAGCAATGCTGCAAACAAACTCTACTTTCAGGCACCTAGCGAATGCATTAACTAGTATCAAAGAGAATATTCCCCTCAGTCCTGGAAGATACACTGGTCCTATGAAATCTAAAAAAAACGATATTCCACATTTCTTCTAGCCTATATTCAATTAAATCTCAGCCTTTTCTCAACCTCTCAAAGAAATCTCAAACTTCTCCATTCATCTCTAGCCACCAAAAGTATTCTCTGACCCTCTACTTTGTGACAGTATATCCTACATAACAATTAACTACATGTATAAGCTCATCATTGGGATACATTTCTCTCCTCTCATAACATAACTATGTTCTCACTGTCACTCAAATACAACTCATCGCTCAATTTACTGTAAATATAAACTGGTTGCTCCTCAATACCTCCCCTCTTACATCTTCCTTGAAGCATGTTACCACTTTAATTAGCATGTTATAATTATCCATGGCTTCCTCCCATGCTTTCTGGCTGACACCCATTCTACACTGTGCAATCACATTGTTCACACTTTCCATTAGACTTTCTGACCACTTACCCTCAACTACCCTGAAATCCACATTCTCCAAATTTAATTGTTTTCTTGACAAGCAAACTGTCTACGTATTCTTCCATCCTGCAGTGAGTGCCACTTCATATCCATGGGTGTATGGAATTCAAGTAATTTGCTTCTGTGCAATTACATGAAACTTCACAAAAATGTTGCAAATTCCACAAAATCATGTAAAATGCAAAAATGGGATTTAACATTATATTTGATCACAATTTGGACGTAAGCAGGAATTTGGGGTAAAACAAAAAAAACACTCATAAGTGCAACTACCAAATGGGCTCGCTTTCTGGTCATCCCCATTCTTCCCAGGCTTCTGCCTGAAACATTTTATACTGGTGGCATAATGGTGCAGTTTTGGGAATTTTGCTTAACAAATGTTATTCAAAATTCCATGAATTATGCAAGATTACCTGAATGTAACTGAGTGAATGCCCTCAGAACCTAAGTTTTGCCCAGGCCTACTGTTACGTGTTTTCCTGTAATCTTGCTACAAACGTTGCTAACTGAGTGGGCTTCCCTGGCTGGAACACTCTTAGTAGGGGTTTGTGGTCCAGCCATAGGATACATTTCCCTCCACACAAGTAGCTGTTCAAATATTCGGTTCCCCAAACTGTTGTCAAATCCTCCATTTCGGATACAGAATAGTTCCACTCAGCTGCAAAGGGGATCCTAAAGGATCTTCATCCATTAATTTAGGCATGAACGTTTTTAGTCAAAGGAGAACCAATTAGGCTTCTCTGAAGAATCGTACAGTCAAAAAACACTCACATTCCCTTCCATCACACATTTGTACTTCTGTTTGCTCAAAGTTACACCTGTCTCTTTCAAGATCGATAACACCTTTGTCAAGGTCTGTTTGTGTTCCTCCTCTGTCGCCTCATTGAGCAGTTTAGCATTTTGGAAGAAGAGAACATTCCTGTCTTCCTTGAAAATATTATTCATCATCCTTTGAAGAACACTTACCACTAAGGACAAGCAAAGCGGTAGCTGGGTAAACTGGTAAACACACTCTAATTCAACAACAAGCATTGGTAAATGCATTAGGTTTCACCTATGGGATTAATAAGAAGAAGTGTGGGAGCAGTGTATGAGTGCGGGTAGAATGGTGTAAGTGCTTACTGTGCAGGGGAAGGGGTGCATGTAGGAAGGTCGGTAAGTGTCTGAGCGCAGAGTGAAAGTGCCTGATTGCTTGGTGATTGATGTGCGGGATGAGCAGTTGGAGTTCAGGGTGAGAGGTGTGGGTGCTGGGTGAGAGTCAGCACGGTGTGGATGGAGGGTGAGCAGTATCTGACTGCCAGCACAATGTCAGGGTGATTGTGCAGAGTAAATGGTGGGTGAGTGTGCAGGATGAGGGCATCTGAGAGTAGGTGAAAGGTATGTAAGTGTTGTGCGGCAGAATGCATTGCTATAATGCTTAATTCTAAATAATTAAATACATAAGTAATCTGTGAAATTCCATGTAAAATAAGTAACAAAGTAACTGATAACAGAAGCACATGGGGAACAACAGGCTACATGTAGGCCTTCTAAAGAGAGACACACTGAAAATTGTACAATGTGGGCATAGTCCAGTCTGGCCGCATTGACTGGGACAGAGGACCAATATTTGTTGTTTGGCAAGGGGGCGCTGGCAGACATGCGGCTGCATGAGTGACAAGCATATACTGCTCAGTCATAGTGTGGAGGCTCGTTTGCTACAGAGTTTACGGCAGATGCGCAGAGCTTTACTTGAGGCAACATTTAGTTGTGATGGCTGACATCTCCTCACACTGTTGCTTAGAAGAAGCTAAAAGTGGAGGGGCTGTTTTTGTCAATGTGGCAGGCCCTAATCTGTGTAAATACTTTTTCCCATCCTACTCTTTCAGTGGCTGAAACATACTATTAAGTTCAATATTTCGATATGGGTAAGGATCCAAAGGTGGATCAGTCTGCAGGATGTTTTCATTACAGCATTACTCTGCCTTTTTCGTGTCTCAAAAGTAAAGCGACATTTTGAGCAACACCGCAACAGGCAGGCTACTTGAACTGCTGAAGGGAGGAACATTTACTATATTGTACATATCCAACTTTTTCAAGTTCGCATTCCACGCCACAAGGGAAAGGTGGGATTACATGTTAAAGCAGCTTCAAGCTCGGTATATATATACGAATCCTTGGAGGTGGATGACCGATGGCGTAAAATCATCTAAAAAAATCACTGCGTTTATTTTGCAGTTAATATAATGCAAACTCTACCCGCAGGAATTGGAGTGCTTTACAGGAGCAATAGTTATATTAAAGAAGTACTTATTACTTTTTTGTGGTCACGGGAAGATTAGGTGATTTGTCTAGAGTCACAGGCTGTTGAGCCGCTGATGAGACTCGAGCCTAGCTTCCCAGTTCAAAAGTCGTAGCTTTAGTGCTACATCACGTTTGAGATACCTGTTGACAGAGAGCAGTCATTACAGTGGGAACGCTTTGGATCTCCGGGACCAAAAAAAAGAAAAGATCAAACCTCACTATCTGCCTTTTGAAATCTGTCACTGCAAGTGGTTTTGTGCTCCAGGCAGCTGAAGGTGTAGCGAAAGCCTTACCTGGGACAGCGCTATCAGTGCACGCAGTGCATAAGCAGCTGGGCAAGATTGTTATCCAGAGTGCCGTCTGTGCTGCGCTCTTCGGGTAGTACAGCTGCCTTGATGAAAGGCACACACAAGCTTCTTTTACAGACCACACCTCTCTAGCCAAAAGCCAACCAAAAACAAGTATTACAGGAATTGAGAGGATGTGGGCAGTGGCCAGAGCTCCTGATTCAAGAGCTGGGGATCCTGGTTTGAGTCTTGGCAGCGCAACATCTTGTGATTCTGGGCAAATCACTTAAACTCTCTATCTGAGCTATATAAATCTGCTGCAAGACAAAAACGCAGAAAGAGGCAAAACTTTACAGAAAAATAGTTTCACCATAGTGGATGTTAACAGTAATTCGGGTATGGGAAACTGATAAGAGAAACCGACGAGGAACAGGCATTAGTAAATGCAGGAAAATATGCTAGAGCTAATAGAAATGGAGAAAAAGTAAGTGGCTAGCGAAGGAACCAATGAAAAGCCAGGAAAGAGAGGGGGCAGGATGTAAGCCCCTTTTAAGTTTATATTAAAAACAATAGATTTCACAAAAACAGCTCAAACACTGTGCAGGTGAATCCTAAAAAAAGGATGTAAATGCATCTGATGGCATAAAGACGTAAGGTATAATTTGCTGGAAATCTTTGTACTCTGGAGGAACACATTTAGTAACAGAGAAGTGTGGGCTATAATGTTCTAGTTCAGACTCCTTGGGTCCATATAATGCCTTCACTACACATCAGCCTTTTTTGAGATCTTCACTGGTGATGTTCATTCAGATACTTCAACTGGCTTCATAATCTCTTGACCAACCATTACCTAGAGCATATTTCACATTTGTTGTACCTTTCTAGGTTTTCCTTGACTATCATCCCCTTTTTTTACAATATTTTCCACGAGTGTGCCCCTAAAACTATCTAAAGCTATTATTGCTATCCCCAGCCTGGGATAGCAGGCCCACTCTTTGAAACACATACCTTTCCCTCTGCTACTCTTCATTTAAATTCTATTTTTGGTCACATAGAGCACTAATTATTTTACATTTCCCCTTTCATACCTGCTTAGTGTATGTCTTGCCATTGTAATAAATCATAAGTCTAATTTTGCTCAAATAGTGATCTTGAGACATGGTATACATAGCACGTGGGCACAGTAATAACTCCACTATAACCTTAGCTATCACAGATTTTCCTCTGGGTCTTGGTTTTCTCAAGTCAGTCATTTCTCCACTGTAGGTACAGAGCACTCTCTCTTACTTTAGATCATCTTTGTTTTCTTATAAAACCTTCCATTGCACTATATATGCTGCTCTCACCTTACTATCACTACACACTCTCGCAAGATGGCCTCTCCTCTCACACCTGCAATAGTCTTTGTTGATGGAGAAGCACTCTTTGAAATCTGCAGCATATGAGTTGTTCCTAAATCTATAACAACATATGAAATAACTTGTTGGCTGTCTTATTCCTCCCTTTATCATCCATGACTAAATATTTCTTCACAACAACATTCATTTCATTGTCTTCACAAGGCATGGAGGAAAGTTACATTACACCCGCATAATTTGCATATTTTGGGGAATTTCACATTGAGTTTGTTACTTACATTTCCTGAAAATATGGCATTATATCACTTCACTCACCAATCACATTAATAATTAAATTTACTGCAAACGCTCCATTGACCGTAAAAAATTTCCACGAACACATTGGAACAACAGAAAGAGAATGGCTGTTTTTTGCAGGGCTTTTGTGTTTTTTGGCACAATTTTATTGAGTGCAAAATACATTGTTGGTCAAAAACTAACAAGAGGGTGCATTTTGCCCTAAAATATAGTGCTAAATAAGAGATCTGCATTTGTCATAACAAAGCGCAATTTTGTCAAAATGTGAAGCAATTACATTCTGTGAATTTTGCACACCTCTTGTCCAGTGTCTTGTTCCTCCATCTCCTCCATTAACTCGCCTGCCTCTGCCACAAGATTCACTATTGTTATTGCTGTGCAGTGGATTTTCTTGCAGCCCAAAGTTTCTCATGCATTTTCTTGTAGCTACACTGCACAACTCACTTGGTCACTTACCAACTGTTTTGTCATATTCCCAAAGTCACTTTTTATCAGCAGTCCTCCAGCAAGGCCTCTGACTGGTTCAACATGTCGTACTCTTCTGTGATTGAATGTAGGATGTATGTCTCTCAATCACTCAAATTCATGGATTTCCCAAAGTGAGTCTCTAATCTCTGCATGTCTGTTAACTGGTGGCATTGTCCGTCCACTTCAACAGATGCAATTTAAACATATGCCTTCCCTCCTTTCTTAATACATTAACTAACAGAATGATCTAGCATTTACTGGGCCCACCACCACAATCATTTTAGTATTCATCTCTTATAAGGTATCTCTGTCTATCCTATAATCGGTCCTCAGATGGATTTTGCTCATCGCATTGAGGGGTGAAGGAAACGAGGGTGTCGGAAGCTTGGCTACCCAATGAGGGCCAGGAATTTGTACCATATTACAGATTAGTGATTAAATTCAGATATATAACCCTTAGGACCATACTGTAAAGGTACAGGATAAAAACAGGAAGTACAAGCCTTCTGAAGAAGTATAGCTGGGTTAGAATCATACAGACTTACAACTCTGCTAGCGCAATACTGGACTATAGCAACAGAACCTGATGTTCTGTGAACAATTTATGACTATCTCAGCTATACATTAGGAAGCTGAGTAACCCTGGCACAGTCCATGTGGAAAGAATGTTGCTGAAATGTAAAAGATCTCAGACATCAAAGAGTTTTAGTAAGTGTTTTATAACAAGTAATAATAGTTGAACAAAGCAGAAATCCTCATTTAGTAAGCTCGATCATGAGTCTCAAATAGGTAATTAACAGGTATAGTGTAATACTACACGTTAAACAAGGTCTAAAAGTTCACAAAGTCCACAGGAAAAGATAACTAATGGAAAGGTCTGGAACAAACACACTCAAATGGAAAAACTCAGCAGTTCAGCCAAGGAGTCCAAGGAAGTCCGCTAAGCAAGGGGTTCATGCTGTTTACCAGGGCAGGAGAAAGTTCGCAAAGTTCTCTCAGAAAAGCCACGCAAGGACAAAAGGAGAGAATGTGCAGGAAGCCAAAAAAACAAAAAACTCCAGCTCCATTCCTCCCTGGGAAATTTGATATTAGATTTTGTTATTCCGGGGCTGACACCCACTGTGTCACACCATCATCGTCCGGCATCCATGAAGTGATCTTCCGCTCACCTGGTGCAAAAGTAGCAACAGCTAGGCATTATCCCATGCCAAACATGGGAACAATTGTCTGTCACAGGCAGACAGGTTAGTTCACTAAAGGCCATTCATTGCTGGAGTTTCCTGTATACTAGTTGCTAAAGTCCAATTCTCGTGGATATGTCAATATACTAATATATATTATATCAACTCTTCTAGTGTCTCATGGTAAACTATAAGAATGCTACATAAGTGAGAGCTGTGATGAAATATTTTCTCATAGACATCATAAGAAATTGCAGGCCTAAAGAAGGAAGTCTAGTTAACACATTGAAAGGCATTATGGCATAATTAATAAACAGGTATACATTTGAAAATAAGCTTTTGTGGTTTCATTAATACATTTGTCAAGGAATTCAATGTCATACATAATCTGATAAAACCGTTCAATGGATAAGTATAGCGTATTTCTACATTGGAAACATATGCGTACCATATGTGTATACATTTAAAGAATTTTGTTGTTTTATTGAGACTATTCATATAAAGATCATGTCAGGAAAGTTTTAGCTTGCTAGTTATTAGTATGACAGTTTGCACCACTTTTCATAATTCAGTAGTGCTTTATAAAGAGGGTAAAAGAGCGTTTCTTAAAAACGTATGCATTTATATTTTGCATGTAAGTCATTATAGTTGCAAGAATGGCCTAATACGAATTTATTCAATTTACAACTTTCGTATATAAATTCTTATTAATTTCTTAATTGCAGAAAGTTTAGGTTTGATAAGGCGACCCACATAACTACTTCAGACTGTTTAATATGATTTGGAACTTATGTGAAAATGAACTGCTAGACAAGCTAGACACACAGTATGTAATTTTCCACTATACCTACCAACTAAGTATGCTTTTATGGTGCATGTACTATACGTTTTCTCATAATCATTATCATAAGGAGTTTGCAAAGTGCACAATTATTTTACGTTCGTCCCGTTATATGTTTATGTGTTGTGCAAAACGTGAGCAGTTTCTAAGCTGCATCAAAAGCGTTTTCCCTAATGAGACTATAGGACTTCCCAGCCCATGATTCCAATTGATTATCAAAAATGTCCATCCACTGCTCCCATTCTTTTGGAGATAAAACCGAATCTTGGCGAAAGTAAAGTGGTCTAATATTGACTTATATTGGATGTACTGCTACTAGCTTCCATGTTTAATTTCTTTATGTATTTTTTTAAAGCAAGCACTAAATACAGCTATGCATTCCACTTTGGGAACCGATATTAGATAGGTCATTGCGTTCACATCAAACCCTTTAATTGTTTTGGCCGCCAATCAGAGGTCACGCTTTCCTTGCTGTTAGTCTTCTGAAGCCCTGAAAGCAACAGGGAGGCCAGTTCTCTCTCCTCGCATGACCTCTACCCTGATCTGTCCTTGGATTGGAGGGCGTCTTTGAACAAAGCTTCCACGCGCACATCGATCGCACTCCTTGGCAGGTGAGCGCGCCCGAGCCTCTGCTGAACGCTGGCACGAGACTGCGCCGCGCGCGGTCACTTGACAGTTAATAGCAGCTGTGCGGCTGGGTCACGCGCTTGTTCCTCCCAGCAGGCAGGTTAATGCGTCAGACGCCGAGAGGCTAACCCACACGCAGGCTCCCCTCTGTTCCGCCATTTAGCAATCGAAGATGTCCGCACCGTCGTTAATTATAGATCTGAACTCGTGTGCCTGCCACTTTGAAATCTCCTCTCTAAATATTTCATCTGCCGATTAGCAATTCTCTCTCCCCACAGCTCGCCAAAGATCCGTAGCGAAGAAGAACTTGTTGCCAGGTAAAGTAGGCCCTTCAATGCAGCATATTCTTGTAAACTTTGAGTTAACTTCTGATATGCACGCAGCAATGTGAGGACCCTTGCATCTTCCGGAGCTGACATTTAGATGCTCAACAGGTCACGTGACCAGGACCTCACTCTACCCCAGCATTCCATTGCTCGAGCTCATACAACATTCCATCACATATGGCCTCCTCAGTTCAAACTAAGCCACATGTACACTGCTATTGGCAGAAGAAACGAAGTGGCCGAGTGCGTTGGCAGCGAGGTAAACAGGGCAATGGCTCCCATCTGCCTTTCATCTGAACCTGCCCAGGAACCCCTGCATTATACACTTACAGTTCCGTGTCAAGAGCAACCGGTCTGAACAAGGGAGACACAACTTGGTACTAACTTTCTGGCATTGTCATTAATATGGCAGCGTGCGGAGGGCTTTCCTCGTGCATTATTCCTTGGGCTGACATTATAGCAAGTAATAGCGAAAATGATAGACTTCCTGTGCTTTATTATAAATGTATGAAGAGAATTAAGGCAAATGTAAACGTACAAATGTTAGCAACATGTACTTTGAGCCTCAATGGTACATCTCCCGCACACTTGGTTTTTTGTGTCATAATTATTTATCGGAGTTCAAAGATAGCAATTTCATAGGTTACAAAACAATATAATAAATATAAATCAGTATGTGACAAATTATATACACCTGTAATATATTAAGGAAGAGGAAAAAAGGAGGGAAAGGGGAAAAAGGAGAAGGGAAAAAGCTATATGTAGGGAGGGAAAGAAAAGATAATTCGAATTTCAGGAATCGCAAAGAAAGGAGGTCCACACTTGCTGGAATATTTGTTCTTGGTCTTGTATCCTATAAATTACCTTTTCATAGGATGCTGTCTGTATCATCCACACTTGTTATAAATGCACACTGGTTCATTTACTATGTCTGAATAGTATCTGTGTTCCACAGCAATGAGAACGCTAAATATAAGATGCAGATGGGACTGGTTTGAAAATCATGCAGGAAGTCCCTCTTCGTCCCTTGTCAACATATTCATTAGGTTTTTCGATTAATGCTTGAAACCCAAAGCATGGATATACTAAGTGCTGTAACTAACTGATTTCACCTTTGCCCAGTTTAATAAACTCAGATGTAGACATGTAAAGGCTGAAGGGCTAAGTTGACCCTGTAGGAACTCTACACAAGGGCCTTCAAATCACAGCAAATGTCAGCAGTGAGCACCTAATTTAATGAGCCTTCCAGTCACCTTCATTGCTGACCTTTTTAATTATTACACTGAAGTGACTTTGGCCAACATCCCTGACTTGTCACAGCATGGCATATGCACGTGGGCAGATACACATAGGAGGCACACGTGATCGACACTTCTGCCTCTGACAATCGTTCTCTTTGGGATTCATTACATCGCAATATTAAAGGAATTTATGAGGTCAGAATTTAGGATGACATTAAACTTTCCTCCAGGTTCAAGTGCAATATCTGCTGGCCATTCTTCATGGGTCAGGAAGAGTGTGATGCAGCATGGTGCATAGTATCTTTGCTGTGCACAATAACGCGTTACCTTCCTCACACACTGAACGGGGGAGGGGGAATCGGGACCTAATAGCATTGCAGTTTCTCCTCTTTGCCGATGGTTCCATACCTAAAAACACACCTCTGTCTCTTGTAAAGTGCCAGCGCCATGACAGGTCTGGGGAGAGAAGTCTTGTCGAAACATGGCATTTTTTCAAAGATTCAGTTTCAAGGTCAGTAAAGCCAGTCGAGGTTGTTTGTGGGTGCTGTAATGAGAACTATCAGGGTGTGAAGCTGGGCTGGAAGGCGGCACACTTTTAATTGCGCAGTGCCCACCACCGATTAATACACAGTTCACAACAGGGACGTATGTTCTATTGGTGCAGCAGATGCAGTGGCACAGTGACCAACTGAACCCTGACTAATGTACTATATTATAAATCGGGGGGACAATTCCTTCCTTGCACTAATGCCCGTGACACACTGGCTATGCCACTGGTTCACAAGAGCATTGGCAGAGGGGTACTGAGCCAAGAGGAAAACTGCCAACCCCGTGCCAGGCCATTGTAGCTGAACAGATCCTATCCTATGCTAGACATAACCCATACCATACTGGAATTGCATAGCCACCAGCTTAATGGTGGAAAAATAGGTGTGGCCCCTGATATAAAATCAGCAGTATCGATGGGACAGAGTATCGAGGACCGAATATTGAATATAAAATATCGACAGGTAACCAGTCTAGACTCCACATATTTATAGCTATCCTCTGCACATATTTTGAAAGTAAGTAGAGTTAGCTATAGTAAATCTATATTTCCATATAATCACTTACCTTTTGATGTTTGTCCCTCAATGTTCTGTCATTGACATTAGTATGCCACAATATTGCTGGAGTCCAGTGGCGGCTCCTCCACTAAGGCAGAGGTGCGTCGCCCCACTGCTTTTAGCAGTGAAAGGAAGGTCAAATAAAATGATAACTTGATATTGTTATCATTCTATTTGTTCCTGCTGCTTGGCAGCTTTACAGGTGGGACGGAGATGCTTGATCTCAGAGCAGGGGGAAGGAGTGGTGGGGACTCGGTAAGGTGCGCAATGACTGTTTGGCTGGCCCTCACAGGCCGACCATACAGTTATGCGCACTTTGCATGTTATCCACCCAGGCTGTATTACAGCCTGGGTGGAGACCATGCCCAGGCTCCTAGTCTCTGTCTGAGCATCGAACCACGTCACTCAGACCAATCACAATGCTACATTGCAGCATTGTGATTGGCTATGGGGATCTTGGAATCCTGGGAGCTTCCTCCTTGCACAGAAGCCAGGAAGAGGATGGAGGAGAGGGGGCGGTGGCCCACTCAAAACAGGCGTGCTAGGAGGGAAGGAGGTAGCTACCCTCCACCAACATCAAATACTGTAATACAAGTGACTGCCTGTCCCTTGACCCTGCCTGCACTGCGATTGCAAAACCCTCTCGTTTTGCTCTTTTTAAACCAAAGAATTTTTATATGGTTCTCAATACAATTAGATCAAATGTAAACAAAAATATTTACCAAAAGGTAAACTGTGAACATTTAACATCTAACATCTGTTCCATTTATTTTTCCATAATGCACACATATGTCTTACATATAACTTATAATATTAAACTTCAACATGTCATAACTTGATGGTACAATGACATTAATTTATTTAATGTCATTATGCCACTCCGCTCTACAACATTCTACAACACTCAACTCTACGCCACTCTATGCCATTCCACTCTAAGACACTCTACGCCATGCCACCCGACTCCACTGTATGACACGTTGTCCACTCTGTGGCTCTTTACTCCAGTCTACACTTTGCCACTCTATGCCACTCCACTGTACCCTACGCCACTCCACTCCACGCCACTCCACGTTTCTCTAAGACATTCTACAGCACTCTACTCTACTCTATGCAACTTTAGGGAATTCCAGGCCACTCTGACATTTATCTCTAAGCCACTCTACTCCACTCTATGCCAATCCACTTTATGTCCCTCAACAACTCTTCTCCACTCTACAGCACTCCACTTTACGACACTCCACTCTATGACACACACTCTATGACCATTTATGCCACTCTCTGCCCCTCCACTCTATGCCACTTTACACCACTTTATGCCACTCCACTGTACTCCACTCTACGACACTTTAATCCACTCTCTGCTATGTCACTCCATTCTATTCTATGACTCTTCACTCCACTCTACGCTATGCCACTCTAAGCCCCTCCACTCTACACCCCTCCGCTCTTAGCCCTCTGCTCTGTGACCCTCCACTCTATGACTCACTACTCTATGACACTCTACGTCCCTCCACTCTACCCTCCTCCATTCTATGCCCACTCACTCAATCCCCCTCCTCTCTCTGTCCTTCCACTCTATGAATCTCTGCTCTACACTCCTCCACTCTACATACCTCCACTCTGACATTCTATGACACTTTAAGATACTTTACTCAACAACTTCAACTCGACGCCTCTCCATTCTACACCCCCTCACTCTATGCTCCTCCACTCTACAACACTCTATGACACTATAGGACACTCCATAACACTCTGTGATACTCTATGAAACTCCACTGCACTCTACAACACTCCACTCTGACACTTTACTGCACCCTACTTCACTCTATGCCACTTCACTCTAGGACACTCTTCTCAACAGTACGACACTGCACTCTACGACACTCCACTCTGTATGATACTCCAGTTCACAGCATTCCACTGTATTGCACTCTACGACACTCCACTCCAATCTACAACACTGTACTCCACTCCATGACACTCTACTCCACGCTGCGCTGACACTTTACGCCCTTTCACTATACAACACTTTACTCCTCTCTATGACACTGCATGACCCTCTACAACACTCTACTCTACTTTACTGAATACCTACCACACTACGCCACTCCACTCTACGCCCCTCGACTATATGCTCCTCCACTGTACGACACTCTTCAACACGCTATGGTACTGTATGACCCTCCACAACACTCTATGACACTCCACTCTATTCCACTCTGCCACTATACCACTCCACTCTACTACACTTTACTCCACTCTAGTCTACATCTCTCCACTCTATGCCCCTTCACTCTACAGTCTACACCTCCTTTGCTCCATGACACTCAATGACACTGTGATACTCTGGGACACTGCATGACACTCCACGACATTCTACAACACTCCACTCCATGACACTTTACTTCACTCTACTCCACTCTCACTCTATGTCATTTCACTCTAGGCTACTCTACTCCACTCTAAGACACTGCAATCTATGACACTTTACTCTATTACAGTCTACTCCTTGACACTCTATGACACTCCATGACACTCTACAACACTCCACTCTATGACCCTTTACTTCACTTCACTCCACACCACTTCACTATAGACCACTCCACTTCATTGTATTGCACTGCACTCTATGACACTTCACTCTATAACACATCACTCCATGACACTTCACTATACTCCAATCTAATGTAATCTATGAAACTCCACTTTACGACCCTCCACTCCACTCTACAACACTCTGCTCCCCTCTACTCCACTCTACTCCCCGACATTCTACTCCCCTCTAGGTTATGACACTCTCTGACACTCTACGCCCCTCCACTCTACAAGACTCTACTCCACTATCTGCCACTGCATTGCCCTCTATGACACCGTATCCCACTCTACTCCTATCCACTGTGCACAAGTGTACTCTACTCTACGTAACTCCAAGGGGATCACTCCACTCCACAGCACTTTGCTCCACTCTACAAAACACTATTCCACTCTACTGCACTACTCTGCTCTACATCACTCAACTCTATGCCACTCTATGCTACCCCACTGTACAACACTCTATGCCACTCCACTCTACGACACTATTCTTCACTCTATGCCCCTCCATTCTACAACACTCTACTCAACTCTATGCCCCTCCACTCTACAACACTTTACTTGACTCTATTCCAAGCCACTTCACTCTAGACCACTCCACCCAATTGTATGGTACGACACTCCACTCCAATCTACAACACTCTACTCCACTCCATGACACTACTCCGTTCTGCACTATGACACTCTATGGCCCTCCACTATAACAAACTCTACTCCTCTCTATGCCACTGGATGACCCTCTACAACACTCTACTTCACTCTACTCAACACCTTTCACACTACGCCACTTCACGCTATGCCCCTCACCTGTATGCTCTGCCACTGTACCACACTCTTTGACATTCTATGACTCTCCAGGACACTCTACGACACTCCACTCTACAACTCTCTATTCCACTCTGACACTAGGCTACTCACCTCTACCCCTATCCACAATGCACAAGTTTACTCTGCTCTACGTAACTCCCTGTGCACCGCGCCACTCCATGCCACTTCACTCCACTCTACGAAACACTATTCCACTCTACTGCACTACTCCGCTCTACATCACTCAACTCTATGCTCCCCTACTATACAACATACAATGCCACTCCACTCTACAACACTCTACTTCGGTCTATGGCCATCCACTCTACAACATTCTGCTCCACTGTAAGCCCCTTCCCTCTATAACACTACTTGACTCTATATCCTTGTGTAGAATGTGCCAAAACCGGTACCACCCAGAAAGAAACTCCGTACTACACCTGCGTGAAATAAAGAGATTTATTACTTGAACAGGAGCATCAGTTGGGGTACTGAATGCTCGAATAAGCAGAAGGAGAACCCAATAATATATTGTTGCAAACCACAAGATTTTGCTACAATATCTCATGCATAGCAGGAGATGGGCCAGGCCATCAGATTCCAGCAGGTGGTGATAAAATACACCATGCTCTGAAATTTTCAGTACAACTTTACACAACAATAGATGTGGAATCCACCCATACGTGTACGGGACAAGTCCCTTGTGTCTAAAGTCAGACAGTTTAACAGTTACATTATGCCCAAGTCCAAGTAATACACGCTGACCAATCAGAATGGTCCACAAAAGCTCTATGTGTGTCTAGATATACTTCTGAGGCCTACAGGGCCTGTTGCTAAGGCAAGCAGGCAGAATGCAGTAACATGGAAATGTACTCTCTTGCACAAGACTTGCAATGTGTTGCTTTACCGGCAGCTTCCTGTCAGACAAAGTACAAACTGTCTATCAGTACTGTTATATGAGCTCAAGCAATGGTTATACATTTTGTCTACAATTTCCATTGTCTTTGAATTACCACAATGTCAAGTTATACAACATGGATGCCACCATTGTTATCTAAACTTAGCTTCCACGCTTGCACTCTATGCCCCTGCACTCTATGCCACTCTACGCCACTCTACACTACTCCTCTCTACACCACATCCCTCTGCTATACAGCGCTTCACTCTATTCCACTTTACTCTACGCCACTCTGCTTCACTCAACACCACTCCATTCTACTACACTTTACTCAACTCCACTCTGCTCCACTGTACTGCATGAAACTCCACTCTATGACACTCCACTCTGTGACTCTCCATTCCACACCACTCTACACCACTCCACTCTATGACACTTTACTCAACTCTACTCAACGCCTTTTACTTATGCCCCTCCACTCTACACCCATCCACTCTATGCTCCAACACTCTGCCGCACTCTATGATATTGTACAACACTCTACGACACTCCACTCTATAGAACTCCATTACACTCTATGGCACTATGCCCCTCTACTCTACAACACTTTAGTCCATTTTACTCTATGCACCCTTAACTCTATGCCCCTCCACTTTACGCCCCTCCACTCTATGACATTCCATGGCACTCTGTGGCACTCTACTCCACTTAACTCTGCGGCACTCTATGTCACTCCACACCACTCTACTCTACTCCACTCCACTCTGCTCCGCTTTACTGCATGAAATAGCACTCTATGATACTCAACTCTATGATGCTCCATTCTACACCACTCTATGCCTTTCCACTCTATGACACTCCGTGCCACTCTGTGTCACTCTACGACAGTCTAAAATACTCCATGACACTCTGCAACACTCCACTTTGTGACAGTTTACTTTACTCTACTTCATTCTATTGCACTTAACTCTAGACCACTCTATGACACTCGACTCTACGACACTGCACTCTATGACACCCCACTTTTAGACACTCTGACACTCTACAACACTTCATTCTATGACACTATGCTTCATTGTACTCCGCTCTACGCCATTCAACTGTTTACTCTACTTTTCACAATTCCCTGTACACTCCACAACTCCACACCACTTTACTCCACTCTACGACACTCCACTCTACTCTGCTACTCCACTCTACACCACTGAACTATACGCCACTCTATTCTAGTTTGAAAGAGTGGGCAATTGGGTTTCTAAAATACCAGTAATTTGACTGGCCATTCTTTCAACCAATAAGAATAGGTTCCTGTGTTAGGGCCATTCATTAGAGATGTCAAGATACCTTGTGCCTCCCTTGACTGATTATTCTGACTGGTTTTAGAGACCATCTGATTTTAATAATATGATTAATAAAATGCTTATATAGTTACTGGGGCTTTCCGTCAGCTCTTTCCATCCACTTGTCTTTTGCTCCATTATTTAAATTTTTGTTCCACCCACACAGCATACAGCATGGAGCATCAGGTCAACCCACTTCCGTCACAGGCTTGCCGCGCTGTGAGGGATGGTATTGTACTCTTGCACAGTGTGCACCTATGCAGAAAAAGTCCCAGGGTCTACTAGACCAATGATCGCAAAATCACTCTGCTGTTTTCTTTTTCTATTTTTGTTGTTGCAAGGACCAGGTAATAGTGGTGTCTCTAGAAGTGAATTTCAAGGGTGACACACTGTGACCACAGTTAAAAACGATATACCACTTCAAAGGTTATATGCTTGTGTATCTGTTTGGCTAAAACTGTTTAAATCTGGCACTGAATATTTGTATTTCTCTTTATCTATATCTTTATAGGCATAATAAATCTGCCCTACATGGTCAGCTGGGATTGTTCACTTTTTTCAGAACCCTATTTTGCTGGTTTTTGAATGCTATTCTCTTTACCCCTTCTAAACAGAATAAAGTGCCAATGCTTGCTCTTGAAACATGGCTAAATTGGCTTACCCTTATTGATGTATTTAACTTGTATATAATTCCCTAGTCTATGATGTAGGCTATACTTCCTAGGCATGGAAGTTAAATGCCACCTGTGGTCTGTAGCACCCACAATGCCATCCACAGGGTTGGCCTGCAAATCATGGCTTCAGGCCTACCATGAATAGCCTATCTGCAGCAGCCAAAAAAACTGCTGTCAAACTTGTCAAAAGAACCTTTCTGACAGATAGGAAACCCTGATTTTATATATTAAGAAGGCACCTTGTAATCCACAAGGTAGGGTGCCTGATATTTAAAAATGGAATGTGCAAATTTAAAGTTAGCATGTTTCTCTAGTGACTAAGGGCCAGATGTAGGTCGGTCGGTAACGGCCGAAAATCGGTATTTTCGGCCGTTACCGACCGGTATTTCAGAAATGGTATGTAGGGCCCTTAATTTTACAGAATCGGTAAATTTACCGATCGGTAAATTTACCGATTCTGTAAAATACCGAATCGGTATTTTTACCGATTCGGTAAATTAGAGATGTAGGTGGGACTCTTCTGAGTCCCACAAGCCTTACCGAATCTGTATTTTACCATCAAATCCAATTTGATGGTAAAATACCGATTCCGGTGTGCATGCACATGTAAATGTAAATGTAAATGTACAGGAATTTATATAGCGCAAATCACCGAGCGGTTTCTAAGCGCTTGCTTAGGGAACCCGTCCTGGTATTCCCCTGTGAGATAACCCCAGCAGGGAATCCGCAAGGTGAAAGCCAGGCATCCCACCGCGAGGGGCCATTGTGGAGACTAAGCAAGCTATTGCCCAGAGTCGCAGAGTGTGAACCCGTGAATCGAGTAGGCACCGGAGCGAGAATTGTCAAGTCCATGGACATTTTAAGACTCAAGACACCGCCGAGCCGGGAATTGAACCCTGGTCCCGGGCTGACCTCTGCTTCCAGGTCTGCCTCCTCTAACCAGTGAGCCACACTTCTCCACGCGTGCATGCACACCTCTGCCATATGACAGGCAGACCTGCCCTTGGGGCATGTATGCCTGCCACATGGCACCCAAGCCTATTTTTGGGGTGCCAGAGGGTGTCAAAGTGACACCCCCTGCACCCTTGCTAAAATCGGTAATTACCGATTCTGTAATTACAGAATCGGTATTGCCCATTGATTCCTATGGGCTTCACAGTCCATAGGAATCAATAGGAAATACTGATTCGGTATTTCCAGATTCGGTAAATACCGAATCTTAAAGATTCGGTAATTACACATCTGGAAATACCTACATCTCCCCCCTTCATATTTACCACTTCTTAAATACCGAATCAGTAAAATTCGGTATTTAAGAAGTGGTAAATAAGAATTACCTACATCGGGCCCTTAACCTCAAAAACTATTTTCACTAGCAAGGTTGTAGCTGGATCCTAAAATGGCTGAACGTTTAGGGGCTTATTTATAAGCCCATTGTGCCGCCGGTGCGTCACGTTTTTTAATGCACTGGCGGCGCAAAGGACTTGCTTATGTTTACAAGGCCACGTAAAGTCCCCCTGTATGACTTTTCAGACCCTGTAAATATAGGCCTCTTTTACAAATTATTCTGCATGAAAGGAGTGTTCCATGGGTGTTGCTGTGGGTGTTCCCAAGCAACATCCATGGAACTTGATGCATCCCCAGATTTACATATTTTGTAGAACAGGGAATGCACCAGAATTTTCTCAGGGGAAGCATAGGAATGGTGCAGCGAGGAAAAATCTTTTTATTTCTCCTTGTTTTTCCTCTTCCTATGCGTGCTGCATTGTTCAGCATGCATAGAAAGAGGAAAATGTCATTCATTATTGTTTTTGTGCAGAAAGGCTTCCCTTCCTGCACAAAAGCAATCATCCCCACAGTGCAGGCACCATTGCAAAATGGCGCAAGGGTGCCTGCACGGGCTTATGGCAGCCAATTGTGAACCAATGCAGGGAAAAGTATAGGGATTCGTCGTACTGTTGTTAATATGACGCACCCCAGTGCTTTGTAAATGATGCAGCATGGCACAGCTAAATGGCTTGCGGCACTGCGTTGCGTCACTTTCTTGTAGACAAGGCCCATAATCTGTAACTTTTGACAGAAAACAGATAAAATAGTCATGTTAAGACTATTTTACATATTTATTAAAAACCATAAATGTCAAAATCATTGGTAAAGTTTGGTTTTTAATAAATGTTTAGAAAAAGTAACTTTTGGAAGTTACTTGCAGTAGCCTGCCAGCAGCTTCCCAGCAAGTGCTTTACCTTAATGAGGTGTGAAAACAGCTCCCAGAGCAGAACAATGGCTTAGTCCTGGTGACAGGATTGATTCCGTAAGGGACATTTGATTCCTATCAGCTCAGGGGTATGTCTGGGATGAACCGAGGAGCTTCATTAATTTGAAAGGGTTAGAGGTGACACCTGTCCATTCAGTTTGGTGTAATGAGAGATCTAAAGAAGTAAAAGCCTTTGTCCACAAGGCACATACAAGCCAGATAGGCACCAAACCCAATGGGAGGGAAGCTACACGAAGAATTGGTTTGGAGTGGGCACAGGGGAGAGGACTACTCATTTCCCTGGCAAGACTTCTGGGTTTACACAGGATCTCTGCACAAGAGAGGTAGGGTTCCTCCATCTTGGATTTTGGGAGCGAGGTGCACTGTGAGATTGTCTGCAGCAAGGCAAACAGGATGTGCTGCAAATAGGGAGAATATTTCCTCAGGAACCTTTTCCCCATTCCTTAGGAACTATCCAGAAGTAATTCCTATCCTCTAGCTAGTGTAAACTATAAATGGTGCACCCAAGGAACCCTCCTCATGACACTTTCTGATGGATACCTCGACCTGCAGATTATTCACCTTTTGAAAATCCCAATGCATCTAAATTCCAGAGAAACTTTCTTGATAGCTCTCCAATGTTGACAAGGGTGTCATGATGCCCATGGCTCTGCACGTGGCACCGCATGACTACCCTGGAGCCAGAAGAAGCCCTCATCGATGTGCTGACATCAGTTATTTTTTTCCTCTGCCTTCAAGGTGTAACAGTTTTCTGATAGGCTTAGCAGAATGGAAGAAGTCTTTAGGTGTTTTTTATGGAATTGCAACGTTATTACGGGGAAAAATATCTCCACCTAGGAAGTCTGGTTTCAAGCCTTATAGAGAGTGTGAGGGTCAGATGTATATCACTCACCCTCATGTTGATTGTTTTTGGTGCTTGAGATCGGACCACAAAGTCAATGCCAACAGATGATCCCCAAGGCACTGTAAGAAAGAGAGTTGAAACTCTTCGTGGCCAAGGCAAGACAGGAGAAGAAAGGTATAAAAAGTCTCATCCTCATTTGAAGTCATTCTCTCCTAATTCTTCTAAGTTGGCAAAAAGAAATCATAAGAAGAAGCGGTGCCAGGGTTCCTGATGTTGCTCTTCAAGAGACAAATACCCAAAGTCTGTATCCCGATGTTGCATGAAGACAGAGTTGAGGTTACTCCGGCGGCGTCTCAAGTGGCCTTTCCTGCATCCCCTTTGAGTTCGAGGCCACCTTCGACTTTGCCTGGACATCCTGATCCGGTACCAGAGGTAGAACTAGTGCCTCATCGACAGGAGCCAGAGAATCCAGCCTTCCCTGCTCCAGGGGCAGACACTTCTAGTTTTCTAAATGCTATGTTCAACATTTTTAATAGGGTGATGACTCCATCTGTTGCGCTTGGGGCCGTATGGGCTCGTTAACATATTCCTTGGGAGGATTTTCAGCACATTATCAGCAGACACCCTTTATGGCTCTTTATTTAGATGGCCCAGATTTCCTGATCAACTCCGGCACCGAGGAAGGCAACCCCATCTCTCGTTGTTGCTCCACAGACTTCACTGGTGCCAGTTGTCCCTTCTGCACCATCGGCTGGATCTGTTCTGGTGTCACATGATTCAACTATGGTGCTGTTTGCCTCTCCGACACATGTGCCAAAGCCATAGGTGCCTTTGCTGACATGGCCAACAACGGTTCTAGCATCACTGACTCTGTTATTGAAGTTGAGGCATAGATCTCAAAGGGAGACGCAGAGACTACTTGAGGAGGAGGAGTACCATGGTGGAAAAAAAGAGTCTCCAGAATTGGAAGAGGGCGAGATTATGTCTCTGGATCTGGACTTTGAGAGGCTTTCAGAGGAAAATGGTTTAGACACTTCCCCGGAATGGGAATTATTGTCACCAAAAGACATTCCTACACCGCAAGTTACATATTACCATTCAGTCATTAGAAAGGCTGCTGCCATGGTGGAACTGTCTCTTCCATCTACTGAGCTTAAATCTAACTTCCTTACAGAAGTACTTCATTCTACTTCATCATCATCATAACCATTGCTGCCTTTCAATGAGCTGCTGATTGTACCAATGTTAAATATTTGGCAGAAACCTACGTTGTCCTCTGCAGTTGGTAAGCCTGTTGCTAGGAGGTATAAGCCGGCTTTAGGAGACCCACTTTTTTTGTCCTCTCTCCCTTCAGCTGAGACTTGATGGTAAAAGCTTCCTGTTCTTCAAAGATGACTCCTGGGTCTTTTCCTTCATCTCTGGCAGATAAGAAAAAAAAATGGAGCATTGGGCTAAGAAAATGTTTTCCCGAGCAGCATGACATTTAACTCCACTTATGCAACCTGTTTTGTTGGTACGATAGATGCATGCCTTGATAGATTTTGGTAAAATAGTAATCCCAAAACTCCCTAATGATGTTCAGGGACACTTTACCAAGCTTCTGTATGATGGTCAAGCTGTACCGGGCCAAGTGAAATGAGTTTGGGTTGGATAGCGTTGATGCAGTGGCTAGAGCGATAGGGACTTCAGTCACTACAAGGAGGCATGCATGGCTGAGATGATCTGGTTTTTCTATTGATGTGCAAAATGCCCTCATGGATTTTTCCTTCGGTGGGTCAAAACTGTTTAAGCCAAAGCAGATTCTGTCTTGGAAAGGTTGAAAGACATCTAGGCAACAGCTAGATTGTTGGGCCCTCCGATCCTAGGATGCTTGTTTCCAGGCCAGGGAGGACCTGGCCTGGCAGTTCAGGCTGGACTGTTCCCATTGGGCGCTGGGTCAAGACTGAATTTGCATATGTCTGGGCCCAAACTGGAATGGCATGGTGAGCAAAAAAACAATGGATTTAGGCCCAGATCTCTGTACTGGGGTGAATGTATTACATTGTTTTGCATTCTGTCCATCAATTGTTATTGTTGCATTTGTCACCCCGAGTGGGACGGGTAGGCGCAGATGTGGGTCCTGTGCTCTCCATGCCACTGAAGTCAAGCTATCCTGGCTGATGAGGGCTGTTTGCCAGGACCTGCCCGGTGACCAATGGAGAGGTGGTAAACAGAGAAGGGTGCGGCAGGATGGTGTCCAGCCTGCTAAGAGACTATGCAGCCATGGGCATGAAGGAAAGTGAGAAAGAGGAAGAACTGTAACAAAACCCTCCTTCCCCACTGTACTCTTTAAAGTGGCAGCCCCATTAAAACCGTAAACGCTATTCTGCAATATTTCTGAATCCCAAAATGATGGAATATAAATGTTAAAATACATTGATTGAAAAGTTAAAGTGGACTGCCCTCCCTAAGGGAAGAGGTACCACTTCCTTATAAACTATGTATCACAACCTTTAAGCACTTAATAAAAGTTTTGCCCCAAAACTAAAAAAAAAACTGGTCCTAGGATGCTTGTTTCCAGTCCAGGGAGGACCAGGCCTGGCAGTTCGGGCAGGACTGTTCCCATTGGACGCAGGGTCAAGACTGAATTTGCATATGGCTGGGTACAAACTGGAATGGCATGGTGAGCAAAAAAACGATGGATTGAGGCCAAGATCTCTGTACTGGGGTGAATGTATGACATTGTTCGGCATTCCGTCCATCAATTGTTCTCTTTACATTTGTCACCCCGAGTGGGACGTGTATGCCCAGACGTGGGTCCCATGCTCTCCATGCCCCTGGAGTCAAGCTATCCTGGGTGATAGGGGCTGAAAGCCCTAAACCGGTCCCAGGATGCTTGTTTCCAGTCCAGGGAGGACCTGGCTTGGCAGTTCGGGCTGGACTGTTCCCATTGGGCGCAGGGTCAAGACTGATTTGTATATGGCTGGGTCCAAACTGGAAAGTGTTGGTGAGCAAAAAATAAAACTAAAGATTTAGGCCCAGATCTCTGTACTGGGGTGAATGTATGACATTGTTCTGCATTCTGTCAATCAATTGTTCTTTTTGCATGGGCCCTCAACCTCAGCCCAACGATTACAGACAGTTTAGGATGTTTTGTGGTTTAAGCAGGAGCATTTCCTTTTGTAGAAGACAGCAGTACCGCCAGTAGCAACCATCCAAACCCCTCTATAAAAATTGTAGGGGTAAAGGCAAGAGTAGGCAGTGAGCAGCTGCCCTTCCCCCCCATCTTCCTCCTCCTTTCTCCTCCTCTTTCTTCTCTGCCAAATTCACAGGAAAGTATCCCTAGTTTTCCCATCTTAGAGCATGCTTCATTGGTGAGAGGATAGGTATCCCTGTTTCTACAACGGTGAACATTCGTAACATCAGATCAATATGTTTGACATATTTTAGAAAAGGGGTACGCCTCCCTTTCTGCTGCAACAAAGTTTAGTTTCAGAAGACGATCTTCAGCTCTTCTAACAGGAGGCCCAATCCGTGCTTCAAAAGGGTGCAGTGGAGTTGGCTCCAGAGCAGGGACAGGGTCAGGGATGTTATTCCCGTTATTTCCTCATTTCTAAAAAGGACAGTCCCTTACTTCTAATCTTAGACCTCACAAATTTGAATTGATTCCTTAAGCAGGGGAAGTTCAAAATGCTGACCCTAGGATAGGTGCTTCTTGCAATGGAGAAAGAGGACTGGATGGTCTCAATCGATTTGCAGGGTGCGTATTTTCACCTTCCTATTCTGCATTTACACAAGAGGTATCTCTGCTTCATGGTGGGGTCTCAACACTATCAGTTTGTGGGCCTCCCAATTGTTCTCACTTCCGTACCTCAAGTCTTTACGAAGGTGATGACAGTGGTCACAGCACATCTCAGAAGGTGGGGAGTACCAGTATTACCTTACCTAGACAATTGGTTATTCAGTGCCCAGGCTCCATAGTTGATGTTACATCACATGCAGTTGTTAATTCAGTGGTTGTACATTCTTGGCTTTTCCATCAACAAACCTAAATCTCACCTGTTTATAGGGGCAGTAGTGGACCCTACGGTGATCCAAACCTTCCCACCTCCTCAGAGAATTATGACCATTCAGGCAATGATTCCAGTGTTTCAGAATGGAGCTAGAGTTCCAGTCCTGAAGGTGTAGGCATGCTAGGTCTGTTAGCCTTCTGCATTCTGTTAGTCACCAATGCATACTGGCACATGAGGGCCATCCAGTGGTGCCTCCACAGGCAGTGGTTTAAACAGAATGGGGATCTCAAGGAGTTGGTTGAGATCTCCAAAGGTACTGCAGTGGATCTTCAGTGGTAGGGTGTGTCTGGCAATTTGTCTCAAGCGAAGCTGTTTCACCCTCTTCCCCTTGTTGCCACTGTCATAAGGGACGCCTCCACTCTAGGGTGGGGAGCTCATCTGAGGGATCTGAAGATCAGAGGACTTTGGTCTCCAGAGAAACAGTAGCTGCATGTCAATCTGTTGGAATTGCGGGTGATACATCTGGCTCTCAAAGCCTTTCTCCCTTCCATTTGGGGGCTGTCAGTGCAGGTCTTAACAGCCAATACTATGGCATTGTGATACATAAACAAACAATGGGCAGTAGGGTCATATCTTCTCTGCAGAGAAACCCTATGACTTTGGTCTTGGGCTCAGGATCTTCGGATTTGTGTCATAGCAAATCACTTGGCCGGAGTTCACAATGTGTGTGCGGACAGTCTCAGTCTGCATTTTCCTGCCGATCATAAGTGGTGCCTCCAACTGGAAGTGGTTCTTCACATTTTCTGGTTATTGGGGGAACACTCAGATAGACCTTTTTGCCAATAGGTAGAATACACACTGCCTGTCATTTGGCAGCCTCCAGTATCTGATGCTGGGACATTTGGGGCCACATTTAAATTAGACTGGGGCTCCCAGCTGTTTTACACCTTTCCCCCATAACCTTGATTCCTCAGGTTCTAAGGAAGAGTCACATCTACCAATCCTAAGTCATAATAATAGCCCAGATTGGTTTTGAAGGGTGTTGTACAAAGACCTTTTTCACTTCTCCCTGTGCCCTCTTCTCCATCTCCCTCTCAAGGCAGAGCTCCTCTCACAGTTGCAGGGGCAGGTTCTACACCCTCACCTCCAGACCCTGCAACTACATGCCTGGAGATTCAATGGGGCAACCTGAGTTCTTTTTCACTTACCCATGGTGTGGTGGATGTTATTTTCCTACCCAGATGATACCCCACCAAACCGATTTATGCTGGTACATGGCCTAAGTTTGTTAAGTGATGTAGTGAGAACTCTGTAGACCCTTTAGAGGCTCATTTGTCAGATATTTTGTGTTTTGTGCTTTCTTGGCGCAATACAGATGTGCATTTGCAAAGGTTAAGGGTTATTTGTGTGCCCTTTTGGTGTTTCTTCGTTTACGAGATCAGCCTTCTCTGTTTAAATCCCCTATAGTTTTAAGGTATATAATAAGGGACTTACAAACAAATGCTCTCCTACTAAGTTCATCATGCTTCAGTAGGACCTTAATTTAGTGCTTACTTTTCTCATGTGCTCTCCATTTGAACCTTTACATAGCTATCCCTTAAGATTGCTTACTTTTAAGACAAGTTGTCTTTTTATAATGTCTGCTAGACGAGTTAGCAAGTTGCAAGTGTTAAGACTTCCGTCACAACTTTCTAGCCTGATAAGTTTGTTTTGAGAACAAGGGCTGCTTTTCTGCCAAATATGGTTACTCCTTTCCACTTGGGCCAGTCCATCACCCTTTGTACTTTCTATCTTCCTCCACATCCATCTAAATTGGAGGAAATGCTTAATCGATTGGACCGCAAAAGGGCTGTAAGCTTTTACGTGGACAGGACACGTGATCTCAGGCTGAATGATCAGTTGTTTGTAGAATATGTGGGAAAAATGAAAAGTAAATCAGTTCCCAAACGGATTTTGTCTAGATGAACCGTCCTTTATATTAAGATCTGCTATGCTACCCAAAGAACCTCCAGAAGGTATTTAAGCTCATTCTACTAGAGTTAATTCTTCTTCATCTGCTTTAGCTGGAGGTGTCCCTGTAGTAGACATCTGTAAGGCAGCAACTTGGGCATCCCTCCACACTTTTGCAAAGCACTATTGTTTAAACTCCAAAGTGAGCAGGGTCAATCACTTTGCTCGCTCAGTATTGCAGGATTTTTTGGTAGTGTTATGAGCCCCAATGTACCCCACAATTGGCTTAGGTAGCTGAACGACGTTTTACCTACATTTGTCCTACCTCGCCCTACATAACAGTGTTGGTGCTGACCTTTTACCTAGTTATCTGCCGAATAAATGTTGTGTGGTTTTCTTCGAAAACTAGCCTAATTTATTATGCATGAGGATTCTTAGCATCATATCTTAATCCCCTGCCTAGGACATGAACAGCAGGATTACCATCTGCTGTATAATAACTCTGTACAAAAGTCACTGCTATTGTCATCCTTGAATGACAGACCCACAGTACCATTACACATCTAGGTAGAACCCCTGAGAGTACCTTTCGGGTATAAAGGAACCACATCTTCACTGGGCAAGCAGACGAAAAGCTTCCATGCTGACACGAGATGCTGAAGTCCCTGTATGCAGAAACTCCAGCACGCAGTGGTCTGACATCCCTTGCGGGGTGTCCAACTTGAGACCACGAAGGGGCCCTTCGTTCTCTCCCATCAGGTAATGGGGTTGGCTTTTTCCTAGGGGATTCTTGGCTTTACATCCACATACATGCTAGGTACACGTGGGTACATTTAGATAGGGTTTACATTGTAGGAGTACAATTGATTACTGGCATGTATCAATATGCCTGCACATATTTACTGTATTAGCACCATGGTAGAATTCTATCTTTTACTTACCCTGTTGGTGCTTGTAATCCTATATATCTGTTTCTGTCTAATGATTGTCGCAGAAAACATGTTTTACGCAAGAATGATGCTGTTTCAATAAATGTTATTGAAAACGTCCCCATCGTTTATTCTGTGTATCTCTCTGAGACTAAGTGAGCACGAGTGACTGAGCGAAAATTAGTGCGCTGTTTCCACGATCCCTGAAGGATCAAGAGTCGTCATGTTCAATAGTTGCCAGAAACTATTCGCTCCTTGGTAAGGTTAGGGGGGCTTATAGTGGAACTGTGAGCTACCTGGTCTAAAGACCAACATAACCTGGGGGGGAGGAGTGGGGGTCTGGAATCAGTCTGGACACCAATCCTTTAGTTTATTTTGTCTAATAGCACAGATCATACGTATTATTAGAAACTACACGACAATAGGCAATCAGGCACCCACTTCCTAGTGGGGGACTGCTAGGGGATTCTACTCAAGAGGTGAGTGTTAGAAATGAGGGTCTCTAGTTGGCAATGGTTTGTACCGCTGTCCAAGTAGGGGCCCTTCTTCCTAGTTAGGGTAAGGGGGATACACTTCTAAAATAACCCCTGCTCTCCCCTTGGTAGTTTGGCATGAGCAGACAGGCTTATCTCAGAGGCAGTGTGTAAAACATTTGTGCACACAATTCACACATAAAGTAAAACAGTGAAAACACCACAAATGGGCACCACACCAGTTTAGAAAAATACCTAATCTTTATCTAAAGCAACTAAGACCAAAAATGACAAAAAAACACAATACAATAATAAAAATTAACTTCTTATAAGGTATAAACAGTTCTGTCCATAGCAAACAATAGATGCAACACTTTCAACACAAAGTACCTTGAATGTGTCAAAATCATAAACAAGGACAGTCGCAGGGAAGTTGGGGCATTGGTTGCTTATGTGCAGGGAAGGTGATGCGTCGGTTCCTTACTCCAGGGGAGGTGATGGGTCGGTTCCTTACTGCCATGCACAGGAGGTGATGCGTTGGTTCCTTACTGCATGGGGAGGTAATGCATCAGTTTCTTACTGTGCGGGCGGTGCTGCATCAGTTTCTAACTGCGGCCCGGTGTCCTTGTAGACTTGGCACACCGGTGCAATGCGCGGGGATCGGGAATACTGCAGTTCTCGATGCGGCGGTGGCAACGGCGCTGTGTTGGTTTCTCCAGCTTCTGTCCCACATTGTGTTGGTTCTTACAGCCATACAGCAGGGCCTGCATCTGAATCGGTGCAGTGATCTCGGACTCTGTAGATCGGTGTACTCCATGCCCTGGGCATGCGATGTGTTGGTTTCGTCCACGGCACAATGACAATGCGTGGAAATTCTTCCCGCATGGTGGAGATGCATCGGAAACAGGTGCAGATGCGGTGTGCTTCTCTTAGTTATGTTGCTTTTCCAGCTCCCAACAGCAGGAACAACCTCCAGAGGCCCAGAATAGCAGCAGGCGCCTCTTGGCAGGTCAGAACTCCCAGTAAGGTAGTTCAGGGGAGCTGGAGGTGAAGTCTTTGTATCCCTGAGACTTCAGAACAGGAGTCAAGCTCTAATTCAAGTCCTTGGAGATTTTCCTTGAGCAGGGGACGCAGCACACAGCAAAGCCCTTGTCCTTTTCTTGGTAGGAAAAGCCACTGCAGGCCAACCCCAGACAGCACACAGCAAAGGGGAAGTACTTCTCCTTCAGTTTCTCCAGCTCTTCTCCTTGGCAAAGGTTCCTCTTCAATTCCATAAGTAATCTAAAAGTCTGGAGTATGGGCCCCACTTTTATAGCAAAAATTCCATTGTTTGCTGGTGGCAGAGAAGCTCTTTGCTGAGCCAAAACCAGTTCTGTCCTCTCTGGTGCAGCTGCCCGGCAAGAGGTGGAGACAGCATTGTCCAAGGCAGACTAGGCGAATCAGGTGTGAAAGAAATCTCCTCCCCCTACACTGGATGCAGCTGAGGTCTATTTAGCCCAGCCCTGACAGACCCCAAGTGGCTGTCTGAACAGAATGCACATGCCCAGCACATTCCCAGACCTTGTCACACCAAAGCCACACAGTCAATACATACATCTAGCAGAGGCACACAGGATGGCTAAGCAAGAAAATACACACTTTCTGAAAGTGGTGTTTTCAAACACTGAGTGTAAAAATCATCCTTACTAAAAGTTGCATCTTTAAATTCTGAGTTCCGGCATACTAATAAACGTTACCTTCCTATCTTATCCACAGGTGAAGTTATATTTATTTGATGTTATAAATAAAGTCCCAATCTATCCTATGGGACAGATAGCCTTTCAATAGTGAAAAACAAAGTTCTCTGTAGTTCACTATCAGGGCATGTTACACACATCACAACAAGTCCTACCTTTCATATACACTGCACACAGGGGTACCTTGGGCCAACCTTAGGGGTGACTCACATGTTTGAAGTAGAACAGGGAAGGTTAGGACCTGGCAAGTGGGTGCACTTGCCAGGTTGACATGACAGTTGAGACTGTGCGCATACACTGCAGTGGCAGGTCTGAGACCCCTTTGAAAGGCTGCTTGTGTGGGTGGTACAATCAATGCTGCAGGCTCACAGGCAGCATTTTTCTTACAGGTCCTGGGAACCCACAGTGCACTGTACTAGGGACTTAGTGGTAAGTCAAATAAGTTAATCATGGAAACACCAATCCCTATACACAATTCACAGAGGGAGCACTTTTCCTTTGGAACTGATCAGCAGTGGCAATGTGCCCAAAGCATCTAGACCAGCAAAAACCAAATTCCGCACGCAGCGAAAATACAGGAGGCAGAGGCAAAAATAAAGAGAGGAAAACTATGCCATGGATGCCAGGTCTAACACTGAGGAATCTGCAGGTAGATGTATCCATCAGAAGAACAAATTGCTTACCTTCAGTGATGATTTTTCTGGTAGATACAGTATCTACCTGCAGATTCCTCACTGACCTTCCTGCCTTCCCGCTTGTCTGCATATAACAAAAGGAAGTCTGTTTGTGTATTTTGTATGTATTTGGGATTTCATGTATATATTTATGTATGGTGATGCAGGGCGTCCACGAAAATAAAGTGAATTTGCACCAGTAACGGGTCTGCATTCGTCATCCTTTGGCAGAAAACATTACCTGGCAAAGTGAACAGCATATATATATATTCAGTGAAAAAATCATAGGTTTCAGGGACGTTATAGTTAGAAATTAGCATTACAAAAACATTATAGGTTTACTGAAAATACCATAGGTTTCAGGGATGTTATAGTTAGTTGGCTATTTCACTCGTACAAAACCAGAGAAATAAGGCTGTGGTTTTTACAGCAAATAATGAACTCCAGGGGTCAGCTGCTTGGCCTCCTCATTCATTCATTCATTCATTCATTCCTCACCTTGTAAATATGGCACCTTCACACGCAGCACTTTGCGTTGAAGGGGCGTTCCATGGGTGTTGCTGTGGGTGTTCCCATTCAACAGCCATTGAACAAGACATATCTCCAGATTTACAAGAAATCGTAAATCTGGAGATGTGTCTGAATCCTAGAGGTGGTGTAGCGAGGAGAAATTTTTTCATTTCTCTTCGTTCTTTCCTCTTTCAATGCGTGCTGCATTCTACAGCACGCATTTAAAGAGGAAAATGCCTGTAGTGATTGTTTTGTGCAGGAAGGTGCCCCTTCCTGCACAAAAATAATCTCCCGACAATGCAGGCATCCTTGCACCATGGTGCAAGGGTGCCTGCACCAGCGGATGGCTGCAGTTTGTGCACCAGCGCAGGGGGAAGCATAGAGATGCGAAATATTCTTGTAAATATGTTGTATTTCTGTGCTTCGGACGTGCCACAGCGTGGCGCAGCCAAAGGGCCTGCGGTGCCATGCTGCAGCACTTCCTTGTAGATCTGCCCCTTAGTGCTTTCACTGAGGTCTAAGGATTCTTATAAGTCATCCAGAGGAGCTGCCATAAAAAGCCCTGAAAAGTTGGGACTAGGAACATTTTTGGAATTCCAAGACTTCCAGAGCCACCAGGAGGACCTCGGAGCAAAGGTGTTGAATTTTGATGCACTTTCCTTGGATACAGCTTCAAGCTTAACCTGCTGGATTATTTTGAGATCCATAAAAAAAGATGAAGTCAAAGTTAAAATCTTTGACCAGGACAGACCCACCTGGTGCATCTGAGCCATGCTCCTATGTGGTCGGTATGAAATTGTGCCTAGGTCTTGCTCTTCTGCTTCCATAGGGCTATTATTGGTACTGGTGCTTTTTGATGCTATTTTACTTAAAACTTTACAAATCTAGTCTCCAGTTCCCCATATTGAATTTTTGTCATTTTGTATCATTTTGTTTGTTAAAATGTTCTCAATTTGTGGGATTTTTATTGTTTGGTGTCTTTACTTTATTACTGCTTTGATACTGCCTGTCTACTCTGTGCTATAGCTACCAGAGGATTGAGCTCAGGTTAAAGTAGTGACTTTGGGGTTCACTCTGACAATTTAGTTTTATTATTCCTCTAGGTGGACAACCCCCCCCCCCCCCAAAACAAAATCCACTTTCTTACAATATGCATGTATGTAAAGCCAGATTTACACATTTTAATCACTACTTTGCAGTTACAAGTATGTGTACAAAATGTGTGTAGCAAGATGCAGTGGCTGTTTTTCTGCGTAGCCTCCTAGAACATTCAATAGCTGTGGTGCCTTGACCCAAGGGTGGGCAGGACAAATAGAGCTATGGCATGGGCCCAATTTGGCCACCCACCAGAGAGGTCAGTGCCTGGCAACTCACCTAGAACTGCTACTGGGCAACTTGTGTCACTTAAATTACGCAAATATTGAACATAATGCACATAATCTCATGTAACGCAACTGGTGTTTGCATTAAGCGTTCTGATACCCGATAACTTCGGGTCATGTTCGCGCTATATAAAACTCCATAAAAAAAAAAAATATCTTATTTTAGGTGTTAACAAAATGAGGTTTAATTTTTATTTTAGTACCATTTTGTTTTGAGGGGTGAGGGCGAGAGCCTAACAGTTCCACAACAGCACGACCAAGCTGCTTGCATCTCTTCATATTTCATGCATAACTGATTAATTTTTCATGAAAAAATAAATGAAACGCGAGCCCATACATGTGCATGCATGGGCAAGCATCCAGACACATTGGCGCCTGTATACAATTAAAAATAGTTCAAAAAAGGCCATGTATGCATGCTCTTTGGCACATATAGGTGGCAGTCTTATAATGGTTTTTGTAATAAACATTTACAAGAGCTCCCCAATGAAACAAGCATATGCAAAGCTAAAAGGGAGGCAGCTAGAAGGAGGAGCTGCGCCAGTGACGAAGATGGCCGCTTAAGGACCGTCTCCGACGACCGTCCCATCCTGACTCGCCATCCCGCATATTATCCTGAGTCTCGTCCCTACCATCTGGTGGGTGACCCACAGCTGTGCTACGGGGTGAAAATTTTGAGAGTTTGTGTGGTCCGGCGACCGACAATCGTCGTCTGTACCTTTGCGGCCTACTGGGCGACGAGACCGGGACCTTGAGTGTGGCCCTGCCCACCTTGGAGTTCAACAACATCGGCGAGGGGGACCGGAAGTGGCTGGTCTGAGACCTGGCCGCAAAACTTTCGTCACTTTGTGGGTGCCGGACGGCCCCATTATCCAGCTGCATGGCCTAGAGACTTTTGCCATGACGGGAGTGACCCGCGGCCGCCTGGTTTCGGCATTCTTCGGGGAGGATATTCGGTCGGACCCTGGTCGGGAGGCAGACGTGGTGCCTGGGACTCTTGGTGACCCTGAGCTATGCTTGACCTGCTGGACAGTCTCTGAGGTGGCCCGAGGTGACTGTGTGCTATGACCGTGAGTCGTCATATCTTGTGCGGTGTATTGGTCTCGGAGGGCAGAATGGCGGCGAGAGCGGACCCCAAGTCTGTGAGAGGGACCAGGCAGGTTCAGTCTAACAAACTGGATCGGTACACCATGCCTAAGGGGTCCCCGATCGAGGTGAAACGGGGTCCAGCGGGGGGCCCGGAGGGCAAACCCGCCGGGGACGACCTGACGATGAAAGATCTAATGGCTGTAATCACTGGGGTCCAGTCCTCCCTGAGCAAGATGGACAACAAGTTGGACACTGTCTCCATTGAGGTGGGCCTTATCAGGGCAGATCTCACGAGGACAAGCGAAAAAAGTTAAGTCCCTGGAGGTCAAGGCGTCGAGCCTTATGGAGGATGTCACGGAATTGCAGCAGGTCCTGTTGTAAGGTCCTCCTCCGTTTTCTACTTTCAGTTATTTGTAGTCTAGATCTGGGGAGACAGGCACACTGCTAGTTGGGGATGAGGGCAAGCTGTATGCAGGGGTGCAGGGCGGGGGCGTTGGGGAGTGGGGTTTTGTTGTTTTTTGGGGGGGTGTTGTTTTTGTTGTTTGTTTTTTGTTTTTGCATTGGGTGTCATCGACTATTTTGGATTTGCTGAATGTTAATCATGACTTCCAGTAGGCTGGGATTGGGGTTTTCCATACTCAGTTGGAATGTGAATGGTTTAGGGGATAAGATCAAACGAGCTATGGTGGGGCAATTGATCAGACGACATTCGCCAGAAGTGGTACTGCTGCAAGAAACTCATCTTATGGGCAAGAGATGTATGGCACTGCATAGAGGAGGCTACAAGCTGGTGGCGCATGCGGGTTTCACTACCGGGTCTAGAGGAGTGGGTATCCTGGTGAAGAACTCGTTCCCATTCACTATACAGGCAACCTGGACTGACAATCGGGGACGATACATTGGCGTCTCGGGGTTGTGGGAGGGTAGAACAGTCACGTTTATGTCAGTTTATGTCCCTCCGGCCCTGCAGGCGGATACCTTTTGCGACCTGTGTAAGATCTTACTTACTCTGCCTGTTGGGGTTTTGGTGTTGGGGGGGACTTTAATGCAGTGATGGATGGCGAGGCTGATAGACATCCCTCCCGGCTTTTGTTGCCGTCCCGTAGATGGTTGTCAGATTTTGTAGCTACCACTGCATTGGTTGATGGGTGGAGGTTGAGGCACCCCGAAGACGTTGAGTACACTCATTTCTCTGCTGCGCACTGCTCCCTCTCGAGGATAGACTATGTCTTGGTGCCTCCATTGCAGGCGGCGTGGATTCAGGAAGTGCGACACTTGGCTAGGGGGGTGTCCGATCATTCACCGGTTTGGCTTCGACTTCAGCTGGGACGGAGTGATGTGGCGAGGATTGCCCCGATTAGTGCATGGCGTTTGAGGGACCCTGGCACCAGGAAGGAGATAGTGCATGCTACTGATAGCTACTTTCGTGAAAATGTTGGTACAGTAGAGTCAAAGTGCTCCCTCTGGGAAGCGTACAAAACTGTTGTTAGAGGGGAGGTGCTTTCTCTCATTTCCGGACAGAAGAAAAAGAGCAGGGCAGAGATAGATAAGGTGGAGGCAGATCTTTTGGCCCTGGAGAGGGAGGTGTCTTCCAGCGCTGACCCTGGGGGTTTGCACCGCCTTCTGCTCCTTCGGGATGAGTATAGGAGCCTGGCACGTGACAAGGCCAGGACGCAGCACGCTGACACCCAGAGCAGAATTTAGGAGCATGGCGACAAGACCGGTAAACTGATAGCATGGTTAGAGAAAAAAAAAAAAAAAAGAGAAGGGGGAGTGGGCGTCTCGTCTTGTGCCGGAACAGTTGATTGAAGGTTCAGGCAAAACCTCGGATCCCCAGCAGATAGTAGACGAATTTGCCCGGTATTACGAAGAGGTGTACTGGTCGGAGGGGAAATATTCTGAGAGTGACAACGCTCATATAATACGGGAAATCCCAATGCCCGCCCTGTCGGACGAGGATAGAGCGTATCTAGACTCTGCCTTTACGAATGATGAGGTGGCGGCGGCCATTAGAGGGGTTCATTCCGGCAAGGCCTCTGGCCCGAACGGGCTCCCTATTGAGTTATACAAGCTGAACGCTAACAGGCTGGCCCCGTTTCTACGGGACATGTATGAGGAAAGCAGGGATAAGGGTTGTCTGCCTTATGATCAGCGGGTCGCTAACATCATTGTGATCTATAAGGACGGTAAACCGCGACTGGAGTGCCCTTCCTATCGGCCGATATCGCTCCTGAACGTTGAACCAAAGGTGTTGGCCAAATTACTTGCAACTAGACTACTGAAAGTCATCGCGTCCTTAGTGCATCCGGATCAGTCTGGCTTTAGGCCGCGCCGCAATACCGCCCTTAATCTTCGTAGACTGCATGGTGTCTTGGGAGGCGCTTCCCAAATACATGAGCCGGTGGTTCTCCTATCGTTGGACGCCACTATGGCTTTTGATAGAGTGGAGTGGCCCTATCTTTTTGCGGTCTTGGGCAAACTGGGGATTGGTCCAGAGTTTGTGCGATGGGTTTGCCTTTTGTATTCCGGCCCTTTGGCTTGAGTGGTCGTCAATAATCACAAGTCGGGGGACTTCCCATTGGGGAGGGGCACCCGGCAGGGTTGCCCCCTTTCCCCGCTCTTGTTCGCCTTGGCTCTTGAGCCGTTCGCGGCTTGGGTGAGGTGGGACAGATCGATTAAAGGGTTGAGGTGAACATCGGACTGGGAAGACAAAATTTCACTGTACGCGGATGATATCCTGTTGTATTTGATCTCCCCGAGGCATTCACTGATTGTGTTTTTGGATATACTGGAGATTTACGGGAGGTATTCTGGTTTCGCTATAAATTGGGCAAAGTCGGTCCTCTTTGTGTTGAGTGGAGACCCGCCTAATGTCCCGACAAATTGTCCGGTAAAACTGGAGATGGAGGGGTTTCGTTATTTGGGTATTTTTGTATTGAAGGACCCAAGGTGAGATATAGCGCTAATTTGGTACCCCCGTTAGCTAGGCTTAGAGGGGATGTGGCGAGATTGAAATCTCTGCCGCTCTCCCTGTTGGGTCGGGTGGTTTTATTTAAGATGCTGGCTCTTCCGCGTTTCGTGAATGCCCTTCAAAACACCCTTGACCTGGTACCTCTCTCATACTTTAAGGCAATTGAGTCTCTTCAGAGACAGCTCCTTTGGGGTGGGAGACCGCGGATTGCGCTATCTAAATTGATGTTGACATGGTATGACGGGGGGATTGGCTTGCCTAACATCCGGCAGTACTATTGGGCTTCCCAGCTGGCGGCCATCAATCATGCCATCTATGGCTCGCCAGTCGATCCCGGGTATGCGATGGATCGTGGCCAAGTGCCCGGGGGTGAATACACCAGAGCGTTATATGCTAGACAGGGACGGTTTCCTTTGGTGGGACCGCCGGCAGTTGCGACGCGAGTGTGGCATGAGGCCAACCGGTCTCTTAAGTGGGACGGGAAGATTACTTTGGCGACTCCACTATGGAACTCGGAGGGTCTGGGCAGTTTGTGGAAATCGAAAGGATTTGATCGGTGGGACCTTATCGGGATCTCGCAGGTGAAAGACTTGTGGGGGAAGAACAGGATTCTCACATTTGAGGAGTTGCAGGACAGACACCAACTGCACGAGAGTGAGCGGTTTCGCTATATACAGATTAGGCACGCGTTGCTGGCTGGCGTTACCCGTGGTGTTACACCCCCGGAGGCCTCTCCACTGGAGGACTGGGTACTGGATGGGCATCTCCCCACTAAGGCGATATCGCTGATTTATAAGAAGTTGATTAACCACACCGATGATCCCTTAGTGACACTCGGGGAACAATGGATTGCTGATGGGTTGGTCTTAGATGATGAAGATTGGGGGGAGGCGGTATCATCTCCTAGGACAGTAGCCGCCCCGATGAGGCTTAGTTTGGTGCAGCTGAAGATTCTCCATCGCTCTTACACCACAGGTCTTAGATTGTTGTGGATGGGTTTAGCTGCAAATGCGGACTGCCGTAGAGGGTGTGGGATGATTGGTACATTTATGCATGTGCTGTGGGAGTGTGCAGAGGTTTGTGAATATTGGACTGCGATGCATGGGAAAATACGGGAGGTGTGGGGAGTGCAGCTTGAGTTGGAAGCACGATGTTGCTTGCTCAGTGTATGAGAGCCGTCCGACCTCACGACCCACGGGAAACTCTGGGTCACACTTGCTTGTATGATTGCCAAACGTAATATTGTGCATGCCAGCCAGGCCCCTCAGATTAGGAAATGGATGGAAGACCTGGATTGGTGTATGTTTCGTGAGCGGTCTCTGTATGTTGCTAGGGGGAGACCCGGAAAATGGGGGAAGATTTGGGGTGCTTGGAATGCATACCGAGGTGATATTTGTGTGCCCCCCGCTCCAGCAGATGTTACTGAGATGTTGGATTCCACCTGATTCCGTTATTGTTTATTCTGTATTTTTGCTTTAACCAAGGAAGTACTGTGATAGTTGCACAATGGCGGATGTCACCCCAATTTTTTGTTATTGTTTGTTCTTATGTGTTTAATAAAAAGATTTATAAAAAAAGGGAGGCAGCTGATTTCAAACCAATTGGATTTGCCAGTGTTTGTTTGTAGTGCAAGCAGGTAAGGTCAGCCCAAAAACTCTGTGGCTTTTTTGTGTTCGATCCTGGAATTCAACCATTTCTTTAGATTTCCTTCTTAGCCAATTTTGGACATTTCTAAAAATCAAATTATGCTCCACATGCAGACTAAAAAAGTGGGGTCTCACCAATTTTGCTTTTCGGGAAATTTGTCACACGCCACTAGCTGTAACCATAGCGCAAAATGAACATTATTTATGGCAGTTCAGCATTATACATAATTCAATAAAATGTGCAGCACAGCTATTCATTATTGGTGGCAGAAATAAGTGACAGCAATTGCGTTTGGAAGTGGGTTGCCTATTTCTGGGGAACAAAGAATGCTTATTGTTTCAGTGCGAATTGGTGCCATTGAGTTTCAGACTGGGCATTCTATTTAGGTCATCGTTCTTCTGAATTCTTAATTCCATTGGTTTCCTCACTCAACTGTAATGTAAAAGAAACTTGAAAAGCGCACTGACGCCAGTAGTCATCCCTTGGTGCTAGCTTGGATCGTGTACAACTATAACTGCACAATTACAGCTTGAGACAGAAGTATCTCCTAAGCTACTTCCTAAAGATTGGGGCATTAGTTGTGGTGGAGAAATGTAAAGGTATCATATTCCAAAACGTTGGTCCAAGTTAAGAAAGAATTCCAAATGGGGGCCCAGATTCACAAAGGTTTAACGTTGGGTTATCGTTACGTTTAACGTGCTAACCCTACACTAAACCTATTTGGGGACTAACAAACCAACGCTAATTGGTATTAGCGTTGGTTTGTATGGAAAGCAGCGTGAAACATTACTTTGCATTACTTTGCACCAAGGGGTTGTTACATGGGTGGTACATGGGCATTGCCATGCAACCACCGATTCTTTTTGATGATAAACCCTATCTACTAACATTAGTAGACAGGGTTTAGCGCTAAAGTATTAACGCCACTGAAAAGCAGGCGTTAAAAAAGAAATGGATTCATTTCTCCTTTATTTTCTGCCTTTGCATGTATGCTGCACACATACAAAGTAGGAAAAGTTTTGAAGTGTGTCTATGCATAGTATTTTGTGCAGGAAGGTTACCCTCCTGTACAAAACCTATGCTAGACTCAGGCATGCACCATAGTACTATGCCACTAAGGTGTGTACCTGGGGCATGGCAACTGAAATCAGCGCCGGCGCTAGGAAGAAGTGAGGAGAGTGCCATATCTCTATGAATATCGGGCTCTCCTGCTCTCTCCCTGTCACTCAACGCAGGGCAGCATCTTTGGGGCTGTGCTATGTTCCGTGACAATTTTAAAAATATGTGCTGAGATGTTGATTCAAGGACACACGTAAGCTGCTTTCAGTTTTACCTATTAAAAATTATATTTTTTGTGTAGTGCCTATGCTACAGTTTTTGCTTTTCCAACCACTGTAACAAATACATCATCATTATCCATATTACATATACTTACATTTATTTTTTGATTTTGATAAAGATGAAAGGGTAGGGCTATCCCTGCGTTAACATAAATTATGACCATCATTCAACGCCAGGTGTCCGTAGCAAGCACTTAGCTCAATGAGCCATCTTGTCAGCTAATGTGCAAAGTCATTCTGGCACCACGATGTGGACCAGCTTTTGCTCACATCCAAGAAGAATGTTTAACCAACTTGTGTATAAATGAGGGAGAATGCCATAATGGCACACTGCAGAGTTACACATACTCAGAAAAGGTACATGCTTACATCTGATGTGGCAGTAAGCTTAGAACTAACATAATTCTTTATTTTGTTTTATTTTATTTGGGTTCTTTCTTAAGTGCTTCAAACCCTTGCATAGTCTCTGAGCCCCTTGGAGAGCATATATATATATATATATATATATATATATATATATATATATATATATATATATATATATATATATATATATATATATATATATATATTTTTTTTTTCAAACTGTTTTTATCCTGTGCTTGGTGGCAGACTCAATGAGCAAGCAGGACCCCATTTTCTCCAATAGAGTCCTTTATTTGAGCAACAACTGGCATGCAGTTTCGAAATGCAATGTAAATGCCCTACGGGTTTCGCAGCTCCTTGTAGCATGTTCTTGGGCTGACACATGCGGTTCTAGCAGTTTAAGGTGAGAGCTACCAACCCCCTCATTTAAATGGCAATTTGCCACCCCGTGGTGGGCTCGCTCTGGTGCATTCGTCACATTATTTCCCTCCAGTAAATGGTGTAAATCCGTTCAGTAGTTCCTGAGAAATTAAAAAAAAGAGGTTGGCAAATCAATTTCCCATAAGAAACTTTAGACAGCTCTAGCTCGAACTGCTGAACGTAATTACACCAAATTTGGCAAAAAGGTAGTGCTTGGTTCAGAAAGCGCCCTTTTTAGGTCTCGCACCTAGCGATTACAGCGCGAAGCTTTGTCTCGCCTGCGAGACCTATAGTTACCGGCTATGCTTTCAAGGAGACAGGAGATGGGTACGCGCAGGCTGCAGGCCGGGGTGGGTCGCGCTCGTTCACCACGTGACTTACAGTCACACGCTGTTCATCTCCTGTCTCCCTTGCAAGCCTCAGCCACCCCCCACACACACACACGCATGCACATACACACACACATCCCCCCACTCCACTCACCGGGCTGTTTTGTTGCGTCGCTGCGCTGCTACAGGCTCCGCACTTCCCTGGTGTTTTCTCTGCCGCATCACCACACGCGGGGCTTCCCTCAGGCCTGGGAACCCCGCGTCATCGCTGCTCCTCTGGGCCAGCAACCCGTGGGCGCGGGCTTCCCGCAGAAGGCGGAAGTCCCGTCCCACGACATGATGCTCCCGAACTTCCGGTTTTAGCCAGCCAGAGGGTGAGACAGCAACTACGCTGGGAGATAAGAACCGTGGAACCCTTTGCACTATTACAGCCCACCCTTCCCCTTAGCGCGGCAGTTTGCCAGCTGCTTCCCGGCTGCCAGCATGTGAGGACGGCCCTCTTCAGCCACGGGAAGCATCCTAGCGCCATCATGCAGGCTTTCTTGTGTTGGGCATCGGGGAGAGCCCCTGGGGACCTGGTTTTATTATTGTATTTCACAGCCCGGCACCGTGGCCAATGCTTGTTTTTAATGTGATCGCAGCAGTTGTTTGTGAGACCCGAGAGTCACACAATTGGCACGGTGCTGAATCATGACTTGTACCATGAAGTCCCAACATGCAACACAACGTACTGTGAACATGCAAGTCATTATTTTAAAATAGCATTATACACTGTATAAGCAAGGATGCTGGAATTATGCAGCAGGGGATGACATTATGAGGCAGAGTTGACAAAATTGTGCTGCAACAAAAAACAAAAAATATATGGCGTCGTGCAGCACTTTTTGTAATAGTGTCACTTCATTATTTTATCAGCTTTGCACATGCTAAGTGTGTGGGCCAAGGTTTCCCCTCATCAGTGCCAATGTAAGACCCACATTCAGCAATAAGCATCCGTCAGCCTTTGGGATGGGGCACCCACCAAGGAGAGACGTCTAGGTGCATTTGGAGTAACTTTTGACCCCTTCGAGCTAGAAACACTATTCTTTTGTTCAAATCTGTAGCATAAGCAGCAGGGGGTGGTTTATGTGGCAAATGCAGAAAGTCCATAATTATGTGTGAAAATACTTCAGCAGCAATATTGCAAAGTTCCAGTTAAGTTAAAACAATGTATAAAGCGCATAAATAGCAATAGGGTCTCAGTGCCGAGTGGTACTGAGTATAAGAAAGGCTGTCACAAAAGGATGTAACATGTAAGATAAATCACAGGTCACAGACAGACAACAAGTACGTCACAGCCTCACAGACATGTCGCAGTGCACAGAGGCCGGGCTCGAGGTACTGACACCCTGGAGGCCTGAGGCGCTTCATTCAGACATAAGCTGAGGGGATGACATGAAAGGCCGCTGAATCTGAGCATGTTTACTCAGCCCCGGACCCTCTACCCCCAGCCCCCACCCCACCACACCAACCTCACCCCCCCTCTGTGGCTCCCTCGGGCCGCACAAGAGACGGCTTTAAAAGGCCGGGACGGTCCCGCCTCACACCCGAGGGACAGAGCAGCCGAGAGGAGCCTTCGCCACACCCTGGACAGGAGCATCGCATGCAGGAGCTAGGTGAGTGCACTTCGAGGCGCTGTGAGGGCAGGGGGGGTCTGTGCAAGGGGGGAGTCTGTGCAGGGGGGCCTGTGCAGGGGGGTTTGTGAAGGGAGCGTCTGTGCAGGGATGGTCTGTGCAGGAGGTCTGTGCAGGGAGGGTCTGTGCAGGGAGGTCTCTGCAGGGGGTCTGTGCAGGGGTTTGTGCAGGGAGCGTCTGTGCAGGGAGGGTCTGTGCAGGGAGGGTCTGTGCAGGAGGTCTGTGCAGGAGGTCTGTGCAGGGAGGGTCTGTGCAGGAGGTTTGTGCAGGGGGTCTGTGCAGGGAGGGTCTGTGCAGGGGATCTGTGCATGGAGGGTCTGTGCAGGAGGTCTGTGCAGGGGGTCTGTGCAGGGGGTCTGTGCAGGGAGGGTCTGTGCAGGGAGTCTGTGCAAGGGGGCAGCCCCATTCCAGCCACCACCCCCAGCCCCATACCAACAGCCAACCCCAGACCCATACCAGCCGCCACCCGGCCCCCAGCCACCTACCCCCAGCCCCATACCAGCTGCCACCCGGCCACCAGCTACCACCACCAGCCACCACCCCTCAGCCCCATACCAACCACCACCCCTAGCCCCATACCAACCGCCACCCGGCCACCAGCCCCCAGCCCCAAACCAGTCACCACCCCCAGCCCCATACCAGCTGCCACCCGGCCACCAGCTACCACCACCAGCCACCACCCCTCAGCCCCATACCAACCACCACCCCCAGCCCCACACCAGCCGCCACCCGGCCACCAGCCACCAACCACCTACCCCCAGCCCCATACCAACCGCCACCCGGCCATCAGCCCCCAGCCTCAAACCAGCCACCACCCCCCATTCCCATACCAGCCACCACCCAGCCACCAGCTACCACCACCGCCCAGCCCCATACCAGCCTCCAGCCCCATACCAGCCACCACCAGCTACCACCACTCAGCCCCATACCCAGCCACCACCCCCCCAGACCCATACCAGCTGCAACCTGGCCAGCAGCCACCACCACTCAGCCCCATACCAACCACCACCCGGCCAAAAGCCACCACCACCCAGCCCCATACCAGCTGCCACCCACAGCCCCATAGCAGCCACCACCCCCCAGCCCCATACCAGCTGTTACCCGGCCATGAGCCACCACCACCCTTCAGCCCCATACCAGCCACCACCGGGCCACCAGCCACCACCACCCCCCAGCCCCATACCAGCCACCACCCCCCAGCCCCATACCAGCCACCACCCCCCAGCCCCATACCAGCCACTACACGGCCACCAGCCACCGCCACCCCCCAGCCCCATTCCAGCCGCCACCACCCAGCCCCATACCAGCCGCCACCAGCCACCACCCCTAAGCCCCATACCAGCCACCACCCACCAGCCCCATACCAGCCACCACCCGGCCACCAGCCACCACCCCCCCAGCCCCATTCCAGCCACCCCCCAGCCCCATACCAGCCGCCACCCGGCTCCACCTTCATTATTCCTAGTAAAAAATATTAGAAAAATCACAGACAAACTTGAAACATTGAATATAGCAGTAAATGTGATTAGCATGCACTGAAAAGTATGTTCCACAGTTGCCCTAATGACTTGACTGCTCATTAAATAAACAAGCGTTTGCAATGCAATAGGTCTCGCGTTTGCAAGAGTTTAAGCTATTGGAATTGTAAATGACAATGCCTTTTATTTATGTTTTAAAAACCAACACATAAAATAAAGGCCTTGTCATTTACAACGCCAATAGCTCAAACTTTAGTAAATGCGAGACCTATTGCATTGCAAATGCTTGTTTTAAATGGTGTAAATCCGTTCAGTAGTTGCTGAGAAAATCAAATAATAAAAGTTTCGATATCTAGCGGCGCGGTGGATCCGCGGACCCTCCCAACCACGAGCTTTATTCTAATTGGCTGTCAACACTCCAAACGAGGAAGTGTTGGCTGCCATCTTGTGACTCAGTAGGACAGAGTCACAAGAAAACGGGGAAACAAAGGTGACAAAAAGAAAAGGGGGCATGATAGAGACCCCCTAGGCCTGCTCAGGGGGTCCCACATGGACTCCCAGCACTAAAAAAAGCATGTTTTTAAAATAAATAATAGGTGAGATTCGCACAACCAGAGCCAATTTCGGCTAGAAAAAAAAAACGAAGCGCAGGTTACCACCCCCTGAACTCATTTTTACATGTGTGAGGGCCTCCAAGGTCCCCCAAGCCCCATGGACCGCTACCCCCTGGGGCTTTTATCAAATATTTGCAGGGGGCACACAGCACCCCGCAGCCCCAGGGACCACCACCCTGGGGGCTCATGTAAAAAAAAAACCTGTGTTGAGGGGCTCGGGTAAGTATGGGCGTAAAATCCGTTCCGCTCGCGGATTTTGCGGATTTTCGACAAATTCGCAATCCGCGAACTCTCGCGAATTTGCCGAAAATCCGCACGCGGCGGATTTTTTTGCTTGGTGATACAATATTGCGGCGCGCGGCGTTCACTTTCCGTCATTCAGCGTTTGCCGAGTTGTTTTTCTCGATATTTTGCGAGTGCTGCGCCATTTTGGATCTTGCTGCGGAATCCCGCGGGAGTTTGGCGCCCGCGAATACGTAATCGCGGCTTGCCACCACCTTGCACAGCACGCATCGCGAGAGTTCGCAATTGCGAACATGTAGGTGAGGCGGGCAGGAACAATCTCGCACTCGCGAAATAGAGATTTTGCAATTCTGCACAAGAAATCCACCAGCAAACAGCATAAACCTTCAGAAAATGATGATTTTTATCAGAATCACTCCTCAGGTTGACATTTGCCTGCACTTTTTTTTGCAAGGAGTCCATTATTTGGGGGGGGGAGGAAGGAAGTGCCCCACAGTCTCCAGCTTCCTGTTCCTGTCCAGCAGGCTCCTCCCAGTGCTTTCGTCATGTGCTGGTCACTTTCATTTGGACCTTGACCTGGAAGGATTACTTTTTGTGGGTGCTGCTGGATATTTGGATTTGAGGCCTTTTAGACTTTCTTTGGATCACATTTGGATTAGAAATCAACTTTCACAAGTAACTTTGTTTGGGGCATTACAGTTGCTGCAACTACAATTTTGGAACTTTTTCAGAACATTAAATAAAATATATTGTGGGTAGCCACAGTATCCAGTAGGACCAGGGTTTGTTATGGGTGCATGATACAACTGTTTTGTTGAATTTAAACATCATTGAGGCCATGGATGGGCTGGGATTGCGCTGATTTTTGTGTTTTTTGTCGATTTTTGGGGGCTGATGTTGGGGCCTTTTGCCCAGGGGTAGTGGTGCATGGACTGAGTCTGCCTGTGGGGTCTCACTCTCTTTAATGTAAACATCCTGGATGGCATTGGATTGTGGTGATTTTTGTGTGTTTTTCGTTTTTTTTTGGGGTGTACTGTTGATGTGGAATGGCCATGTGGGTGGTGGTGGTGGCCATCTTGAGTGCTGGTACAGGCAACATGTGCTTGGGGTTCAAGGGGCCATTTTGAAGAGAGGCAGTGTCTGAGGCCTGCACCCATTTTGCCGAGCTTTCATCCATTATGCCCAGGGGTAGTGAGTGGTGCATGGGCCTAGTCTTTCTGTGGGGTGTCTTCTTAAATGTAAACACCATTGAGGCCATGGATGGGCTGGGCTTGTGCTGAATTTTGTGTTTTTTGTCGTTTTTTTGGGGCTGCTGGTGGGGCCTTTTGCCCAGGGGTAGTGAGTGGTGCATGGGCCTAGTCTTTCTGTGGGGTGTCTTCTTGAATTAAAACATCATTGAGGCCATGGATGGGCTGGGATTGTGCTGAATTTTGTGTTTTTTGTTGTTTTTTGGGGGCTGCTGGTGGGGCCTTTTGCCCAGGGGTAGTGGTGCATGGACTGAGTCTGCCTGTGGGGTCTTTTTAATGTAAACATCCTGGATGGCATTGGATGGTGGTGATTTTTGTGTGTTTTTCGTTTTTTTTGGGGTGTACTGTTGATGTGGACTGGCCATGTGGGTGGTGGTGGTGGCCATCTTGAGTGCTGGTACAGGCAACATGTGCTTGGGGTGCAAGGGGCCATTTTGAAGAGAGGCAGTGTCTGAGGCCTGCACCCATTTGCCTAGCTTTCATACATTATGCCCAGGGGTAGTGAGTGGTGCATGGGCAGTCTTTCTGTGGGGTGTCTTCTTGAATGTAAACACCATTGAGGCCATGGATGGGCTGGGATTGTGCAGAATTTTGTGTTTTTTGTCGTTTTTTTTGGGCTGCTGGTGGGGCCTTTTGCCCAGGGGTAGTGAGTGGTGCATGGGCCTAGTCTTTCTGTGGGGTGTCTTCTTGAATTTAAACACAATTGAGGCCATGGATGGGCTGGGATTGTGCAGAATTTTGTGTTTTTTGTCATTTTTTTGGGGCTGCTGGTTGGGCCTTTTGCCCAGGGGTAGTGAGTGGTGCATGGGCCTAGTCTTTCTGTGGGGTGTCTTCTTGAATTTAAACACCATTGAGGCCATGGATGGGCTGGGATTGTGCAGAATTTTGTGTTTTTTGTCATTTTTTGGGGCTGCTGGTGGGGCCTTTTGCCCAGGGGTAGTGAGTGGTACATGGGCCTAGTATTTCTGTGGGGTGTCTTCTTGATTTGAAACACCATTGAGGCCATGGATGGGCTGGGATTGTGCTGAATTTTGTGGTTTTTGTCGATTTTTTGGGGGCTGCTGGTGGGGCCTTTTGCCCAGGGGTAGTGGTGCATGGACTGAGTCTGCCTGTGGGGCCTCACTCTCTTTAATGTAAACATCCTGGATGGTATTGGATTGTGGTGATTTTTGTGTGTTTTTCATTTTTTTGGGGGGTGTACTGTTGATGTGGACTGGCCATGTGGGTGGTGGTGGTGGCCATCTTGAGTGCTGGTACAGGCAACATGTGCTTGGGGTTCAAGGGGCCATTTTGAAGAGAGACAGTGTCTGAGGCCTGCACCCATTTTGCCTAGCTTTCATCCATTATGCCCAGGGGTAGTGAGTGGTGCATGGGCCTAGTCTTTCTGTGGGGTGTCTTCTTGAATTTAAACACCATTGAGGCCATGGATGGGCTGGGATTGTGCAGAATTTTGTGTGTTTTTTGTCGGTTTTTTGGGGCTGCTGGTGGGGCCTTTTGCCCAGGGGTAGTGAGTGGTGCATGGGCCTAGTCTTTCTGTGGGGTGTCTTCTTGATTTTAGACACCATTGAGGCCATGGATGGGCTGGGATTGTGCTGAATTTTGTGGTTTTTGTCGATTTTTTTGGGGCTGCTGGTGGGGCCTTTTGCCCAGGGGTAGTGGTGCATGGACTGAGTCTGCCTGTGGGGTCTCACTCTCTTTAATGTAAACATCCTGGATGGCATTGGATTGTGGTGATTTTTGTGTGTTTTTCATTTTTTTTTTGGGGTGGACTGTTGATGTGGACTGGCCATGTGGGTGGTGGCGGTGGCCATCTTGAGTGCTGGTACAGGTAACATGTGCTTGGGGTTCAAGGGGCCATTTTGAAGAGAGGCAGTGTCTGAGGCCTGCACCCATTTTGCCTAGCTTTCATCCATTATGCCCAGGGGTAGTGAGTGGTGCATGGGCCTAGTCTTTCTGTGGGGTGTCTTCTTGAATTAAACACCATTGAGGCAATGGATGGGCTGGGATTGTGCAGAATTTTGTGTGTTTTTTGTCGTTTTTTTGGGGGCTGCTGGTGGGGCCTTTTGCCCAGGGGTAGTGGTGCATGGACTGAGTCTGCCTGTGGGGTCTCACTCTCTTTAATGTAAACATCCTGGATGGCATTGGATTGTGGTGATTTTTGTGTGTTTTTCGTTTTTTTTGGGGGTGTACTGTTGATGTGGACTGGCCATGTGGGTGGTGGTGGTGGCCATCTTGAGTGCTGGTACAGGCAACATGTGCTTGGGGTTCAAGGGGCCATTTTGAAGAGAGGCAGTGTCTGAGGCCTGCACCCATTTTGCCTAGCTTTCATCCATTATGCCCAGGGGTAGTGAGTGGTGCATGGGCCTAGTCTTTCTGTGGGGTGTCTTCTTGAATTTAAACACCATTGAGGCCATGGATGGGCTGGGATTGTGCAGAATTTTGTGTGTTTTTTGTCGTTTTTTTGGGGCTGCTGGTGGGGCCTTTTGCCCAGGGGTAGTGAGTGGTGCATGGGCCTAGTCTTTCTGTGGGGTGTCTTCTTGATTTTAGACACCATTGAGGCCATGGATGGGCTGGGATTGTGCTGAATTTTGTGGTTTTTGTCGATTTTTTTGGGGCTGCTGGTGGGGCCTTTTGCCCAGGGGTAGTGGTGCATGGACTGAGTCTGCCTGTGGGGTCTCACTCTCTTTAATGTAAACATCCTGGATGGCATTGGATTGTGGTGATTTTTGTGTGTTTTTCGTTTTTTTTGGGGGGTGGACTGTTGATGTGGACTGGCCATGTGGGTGGTGGCGGTGGCCATCTTGAGTGCTGGTACAGGCAACATGTGCTTGGGGTTCAAGGGGCCATATTGAAGAGAGGCAGTGTCTGAGGCCTGCACCCAATTTGCCTAGCTTTCATCCATTATGCCCATGGGTAGTGAGTGGTGCATGGGCCTAGTCTTTCTGTGGGGTGTCTTCTTGAATTAAACACCATTGAGGCAATGGATGGGCTGGGATTGTGCAGAATTTTGTGTGTTTTTTGTCGTTTTTTTTGGGGCTGCTGGTGGGGCCTTTTGCCCAGGGGTAGTGGTGCATGGACTGAGTCTGCCTGTGGGGCCTCACTCTCTTTAATGTAAACATCCTGGATGGCATTGGATTGTGGTGATTTTTGTGTGTTTTTCGGTTTTTTTGGGGGTGTACTGTTGATGTGGACTGGCCATGTGGGTGGTGGTGGTGGCCATCTTGAGTGCTGGTACAGGCAACATGTGCTTGGGGTTCAAGGGGCCATTTTGAAGAGAGGCAGTGTCTGAGGCCTGCACCCATTTTGCCTAGCTTTCATCCATTATGCCCAGGGGTAGTGAGTGGTGCATGGGCCTAGTCTTTCTGTGGGGTGTCTTCTTGATTTTAGACACCATTGAGGCCATGGATGGGCTGGGATTGTGCTGAATTTTGTGGTTTTTGTCGATTTTTTTGGGGCTGCTGGTTGGGCCTTTTGCCCAGGGGTAGTGGTGCATGGACTGAGTCTGCCTGTGGGGCCTCACTCTCTTTAATGTAAACACCCTGGATGGCATTGGATTGTGGTGATTTTTGTGTGTTTTTCATTTTTTTGGGGGGTGTACTGTTGATGTGGACTGGCCATGTGGGTGGTGGTGGTGGCCATCTTGAGTGCTGGTACAGGCAACATGTGCTTGGGGTTCAAGGGGCCATTTTGAAGAGAGACAGTGTCTGAGGCCTGCACCCATTTTGCCTAGCTTTCATCCATTATGCCCAGGGGTAGTGAGTGGTGCATGGGCCTAGTCTTTCTGTGGGGTGTCTTCTTGAATTTAAACACCATTGAGGCCATGGATGGGCTGGGATTGTGCAGAATTTTGTGTGTTTTTTGTCGGTTTTTTGGGGCTGCTGGTGGGGCCTTTTGCCCAGGGGTAGTGAGTGGTGCATGGGCCTAGTCTTTCTGTGGGGTGTCTTCTTGATTTTAGACACCATTGAGGCCATGGATGGGCTGGGATTGTGCTGAATTTTGTGGTTTTTGTCGATTTTTTTGGGGCTGCTGGTGGGGCCTTTTGCCCAGGGGTAGTGGTGCATGGACTGAGTCTGCCTGTGGGGTCTCACTCTCTTTAATGTAAACATCCTGGATGGCATTGGATTGTGGTGATTTTTGTGTGTTTTTCATTTTTTTTTTGGGGTGGACTGTTGATGTGGACTGGCCATGTGGGTGGTGGCGGTGGCCATCTTGAGTGCTGGTACAGGTAACATGTGCTTGGGGTTCAAGGGGCCATTTTGAAGAGAGGCAGTGTCTGAGGCCTGCACCCATTTTGCCTAGCTTTCATCCATTATGCCCAGGGGTAGTGAGTGGTGCATGGGCCTAGTCTTTCTGTGGGGTGTCTTCTTGAATTAAACACCATTGAGGCAATGGATGGGCTGGGATTGTGCAGAATTTTGTGTGTTTTTTGTCGTTTTTTTGGGGGCTGCTGGTGGGGCCTTTTGCCCAGGGGTAGTGGTGCATGGACTGAGTCTGCCTGTGGGGTCTCACTCTCTTTAATGTAAACATCCTGGATGGCATTGGATTGTGGTGATTTTTGTGTGTTTTTCGTTTTTTTTGGGGGTGTACTGTTGATGTGGACTGGCCATGTGGGTGGTGGTGGTGGCCATCTTGAGTGCTGGTACAGGCAACATGTGCTTGGGGTTCAAGGGGCCATTTTGAAGAGAGGCAGTGTCTGAGGCCTGCACCCATTTTGCCTAGCTTTCATCCATTATGCCCAGGGGTAGTGAGTGGTGCATGGGCCTAGTCTTTCTGTGGGGTGTCTTCTTGAATTTAAACACCATTGAGGCCATGGATGGGCTGGGATTGTGCAGAATTTTGTGTGTTTTTTGTCGTTTTTTTGGGGCTGCTGGTGGGGCCTTTTGCCCAGGGGTAGTGAGTGGTGCATGGGCCTAGTCTTTCTGTGGGGTGTCTTCTTGATTTTAGACACCATTGAGGCCATGGATGGGCTGGGATTGTGCTGAATTTTGTGGTTTTTGTCGATTTTTTTGGGGCTGCTGGTGGGGCCTTTTGCCCAGGGGTAGTGGTGCATGGACTGAGTCTGCCTGTGGGGTCTCACTCTCTTTAATGTAAACATCCTGGATGGCATTGGATTGTGGTGATTTTTGTGTGTTTTTCGTTTTTTTTGGGGGGTGGACTGTTGATGTGGACTGGCCATGTGGGTGGTGGCGGTGGCCATCTTGAGTGCTGGTACAGGCAACATGTGCTTGGGGTTCAAGGGGCCATATTGAAGAGAGGCAGTGTCTGAGGCCTGCACCCAATTTGCCTAGCTTTCATCCATTATGCCCATGGGTAGTGAGTGGTGCATGGGCCTAGTCTTTCTGTGGGGTGTCTTCTTGAATTAAACACCATTGAGGCAATGGATGGGCTGGGATTGTGCAGAATTTTGTGTGTTTTTTGTCGTTTTTTTTGGGGCTGCTGGTGGGGCCTTTTGCCCAGGGGTAGTGGTGCATGGACTGAGTCTGCCTGTGGGGCCTCACTCTCTTTAATGTAAACATCCTGGATGGCATTGGATTGTGGTGATTTTTGTTTGTTTTTCGGTTTTTTTGGGGGTGTACTGTTGATGTGGACTGGCCATGTGGGTGGTGGTGGTGGCCATCTTGAGTGCTGGTACAGGCAACATGTGCTTGGGGTTCAAGGGGCCATTTTGAAGAGAGGCAGTGTCTGAGGCCTGCACCCATTTTGCCTAGCTTTCATCCATTATGCCCAGGGGTAGTGAGTGGTGCATGGGCCTAGTCTTTCTGTGGGGTGTCTTCTTGAATTTAAACACCATTGAGGCCATGGATGGGCTGGGATTGTGCAGAATTTTGTGTGTTTTTTGTCGTTTTTTTGGGGCTGCTGGTGGGGCCTTTTGCCCAGGGGTAGTGAGTGGTGCATGGGCCTAGTCTTTCTGTGGGGTGTCTTCTTGATTTTAGACACCATTGAGGCCATGGATGGGCTGGGATTGTGCTGAATTTTGTGGTTTTTGTCGATTTTTTGGGGGCTGCTGGTGGGGCCTTTTGCCCAGGGGTAGTGGTGCATGGACTGAGTCTGCCTGTGGGGTCTCACTCTCTTTAATGTAAACATCCTGGATGGCATTGGATTGTGGTGATTTTTGTGTGTTTTTCGTTTTTTTTTTTGGGGTGGACTGTTGATGTGGACTGGCCATGTGGGTGGTGGCGGTGGCCATCTTGAGTGCTGGTACAGGCAACATGTGCTTGGGGTTCAAGGGGCCATTTTGAAGAGAGGCAGTGTCTGAGGCCTGCACCCATTTTGCCTAGCTTTCATCCATTATGCCCAGGGGTAGTGAGTGGTGCATGGGCCTAGTCTTTCTGTGGGGTGTCTTCTTGAATTAAACACCATTGAGGCAATGGATGGGCTGGGATTGTGCAGAATTTTGTGTGTTTTTTGTCGTTTTTTTTGGGGCTGCTGGTGGGGCCTTTTGCCCAGGGGTAGTGAGTGGTGCATGGGCCTAGTCTTTCTGTGGGGTGTCTTCTTGAATTTAAACACCATTGAGGCCATGGATGGGCTGGGATTGTGCAGAATTATGTGTTTTTTGTCATTTTTTTGGGGCTGCTGGTTGGGCCTTTTGCCCAGGGGTAGTGAGTGGTGCATGGGCCTAGTCTTTCTGTGGGGTGTCTTCTTGAATTTAAACACCATTAAGGCCATGGATGGGCTGGGATTGTGCAGAATTTTGTGTTTTTTGTCGTTTTTTTGGGCTGCTGGTGGGGCCTTTTGCCCAGGGGTAGTGAGTGGTGCATGGGCCTAGTCTTTCTGTGGGGTGTCTTCTTGATTTTAAACACCATTGAGGCCATGGATGGGCTGGGATTGTGCTGAATTTTGTGGTTTTTGTCAATTTTTTGGGGGCTGCTGGTGGGGCCTTTTGCCCATGGGTAGTGGTGCATGGACTGAGTCTGCCTGTGGGGTCTCACTCTCTTTAATGTAAACAGCCTGGATGGCATTGGATTGTGGTGATTTTTGTGTGTGTTTCGTTTTTTTTTTGGGGTGTACTGTTGATGTGGACTGGCCATGTGGGTGGTGGCGGTGGCCATCTTGAGTGCTGGTACAGGCAACATGTGCTTGGGGTTCAAGGGGCCATTTTGAAGAGAGGCAGTGTCTGAGGCCTGCACCCATTTTGCCTAGCTTTCATCCATTATGCCCAGGGGTAGTGAGTGGTGCATGGGCCTAGTCTTTCTGTGGGGTGTCTTCTTGATTTTAAACACCATTGAGGCCATGGATGGGCTGGGATTGTGCTGAATTTTGTGTTTTTTGTCGATTTTTTTGGGGCTGCTGGTGGGGCCTTTTGCCCAGGGGTAGTGGTGCATGGACTGAGTCTGCCTGTGGGGTCTCACTCTCTTTATTGTAAACATCCTGGATGGCATTGGATTGTGGTGATTTTTGTGTGTTTTTCGTTTTTTGTTTTGGGGTGTCCTGTTGATGTGGACTGGCCATGTGGGTGGTGGTGGTGGCCATCTTGAGTGCTGGTACAGGCAACATGTGCTTGGGGTTCAAGGGGCCATTTTTAAGAGAGGCAGTGTCTGAGGCCTGCTCCCATTTTGCCTAACTTTCATCCATTATGCCCAGGGGTAGTGAGTGGTGCATGGGCCTAGTCTTTCTGTGGGGTGTCTTCTTGAATTTAAACACCATTGAGGCCATGGATGGGCTGGGATTGTGCAGAACTTTGTGTGTTTTTTATCGTTTTTTTGGGGCTGCTGGTGGGGCCTTTTGCCCAGGGGTAGTGAGTGGTGCATGGGCCTAGTCTTTCTGTGGGGTGTCTTCTTGAATTTAAACACCATTGAGGCCATGGATGGGCTGGGATTGTGCAGAATTTTGTGTTTTTTGTCGATTCTTTTGGGGCTGCTGGTGGGGCCTTTTTCCCAGGGGTAGTGGTGCATGGACTGAGTCTGCCTGTGGGGTCTCACTCTCTTTAATGTAATCATCCTGGATGGCATTGGATTGTGGTGATTTTTGTGTGTTTTTCGGGTTTTTTTGGGGTGTACTGTTGATGTGGACTGGCCATGTGGGTGGTGGTGGTGGCCATCTTGAGTGCTGGTACAGGCAACATGTGCTTGGGTTTCAAGGGGCCATTTTGAAGAGAGGCAGTGTCTGAGGCCTGCACCCATTTTGCCTAGCTTTCATCCATTATGCCCAGGGGTAGTGAGTGGTGCATCGGCCTAGTCTTTCTGTGGGGTGTCTTCTTGAATTTAAACACCATTGAGGCCATGGATGGGCTGGGATTGTGCAGAATTTTGTGTTTTTTGTCATTTTTTGGGGCTGCTGGTGGGGCCTTTTGCCCAGGGGTAGTGAGTGGTACATGGGCCTAGTATTTCTGTGGGGTGTCTTCTTGATTTGAAACACCATTGAGGCCATGGATGGGCTGGGATTGTGCTGAATTTTGTGGTTTTTGTCGATTTTTTGGGGGCTGCTGGTGGGGCCTTTTGCCCAGGGGTAGTGGTGCATGGACTGAGTCTGCCTGTGGGGCCTCACTCTCTTTAATGTAAACATCCTGGATGGCATTGGATTGTGGTGATTTTTGTGTGTTTTTCATTTTTTTTGGGGGTGTACTGTTGATGTGGACTGGCCATGTGGGTGGTGGTGGTGGCCATCTTGAGTGCTGGTACAGGCAACATGTGCTTGGGGTTCAAGGGGCCATTTTGAAGAGAGACAGTGTCTGAGGCCTGCACCCATTTTGCCTAGCTTTCATCCATTATGCCCAGGGGTAGTGAGTGGTGCATGGGCCTAGTCTTTCTGTGGGGTGTCTTCTTGAATTTAAACACCATTGAGGCCATGGATGGGCTGGGATTGTGCAGAATTTTGTGTGTTTTTTGTCGGTTTTTTTGGGGCTGCTGGTGGGGCCTTTTGCCCAGGGGTAGTGAGTGGTGCATGGGCCTAGTCTTTCTGTGGGGTGTCTTCTTGATTTTAGACACCATTGAGGCCATGGATGGGCTGGGATTGTGCTGAATTTTGTGGTTTTTGTCGATTTTTTTGGGGCTGCTGGTGGGGCCTTTTGCCCAGGGGTAGTGGTGCATGGACTGAGTCTGCCTGTGGGGTCTCACTCTCTTTAATGTAAACATCCTGGATGGCATTGGATTGTGGTGATTTTTGTGTGTTTTTCATTTTTGTTTTGGGGTGGACTGTTGATGTGGACTGGCCATGTGGGTGGTGGCGGTGGCCATCTTGAGTGCTGGTACAGGCAACATGTGCTTGGGGTTCAAGGGGCCATTTTGAAGAGAGGCAGTGTCTGAGGCCTGCACCCATTTTGCCTAGCTTTCATCCATTATGCCCAGGGGTAGTGAGTGGTGCATGGGCCTAGTCTTTCTGTGGGGTGTCTTCTTGAATTAAACACCATTGAGGCAATGGATGGGCTGGGATTGTGCAGAATTTTGTGTGTTTTTTGTCGTTTTTTTGGGGGCTGCTGGTGGGGCCTTTTGCCCAGGGGTAGTGGTGCATGGACTGAGTCTGCCTGTGGGGTCTCACTCTCTTTAATGTAAACATCCTGGATGGCATTGGATTGTGGTGATTTTTGTGTGTTTTTCGTTTTTTTGGGGGGTGTACTGTTGATGTGGACTGGCCATGTGGGTGGTGGTGGTGGCCATCTTGAGTGCTGGTACAGGCAACATGTGCTTGGGGTTCAAGGGGCAATTTTGAAGAGAGGCAGTGTCTGAGGCCTGCACCCATTTTGCCTAGCTTTCATCCATTATGCCCAGGGGTAGTGAGTGGTGCATGGGCCTAGTCTTTCTGTGGGGTGTCTTCTTGAATTTAAACACCATTGAGGCCATGGATGGGCTGGGATTGTGCAGAATTTTGTGTGTTTTTTGTCGTTTTTTTGGGGCTGCTGGTGGGGCCTTTTGCCCAGGGGTAGTGAGTGGTGCATGGGCCTAGTCTTTCTGTGGGGTGTCTTCTTGATTTTAGACACCATTGAGGCCATGGATGGGCTGGGATTGTGCTGAATTTTGTGGTTTTTGTCGATTTGTTTGGGGCTGCTGGTGGGGCCTTTTGCCCAGGGGTAGTGGTGCATGGACTGAGTCTGCCTGTGGGGTCTCACTCTCTTTAATGTAAACATCCTGGATGGCATTGGATTGTGGTGATTTTTGTGTGTTTTTCGTTTTTTTTTTGGGGTGGACTGTTGATGTGGACTGGCCATGTGGGTGGTGGCGGTGGCCATCTTGAGTGCTGGTACAGGCAACATGTGCTTGGGGTTCAAGGGGCCATATTGAAGAGAGGCAGTGTCTGAGGCCTGCACCCAATTTGCCTAGCTTTCATCCATTATGCCCATGGGTAGTGAGTGGTGCATGGGCCTAGTCTTTCTGTGGGGTGTCTTCTTGAATTAAACACCATTGAGGCAATGGATGGGCTGGGATTGTGCAGAATTTTGTGTGTTTTTTGTCGTTTTTTTGGGGCTGCTGGTGGGGCCTTTTGCCCAGGGGTAGTGGTGCATGGACTGAGTCTGCCTGTGGGGCCTCACTCTCTTTAATGTAAACATCCTGGATGGCATTGGATTGTGGTGATTTTTGTGTGTTTTTCGGTTTTTTGGGGGGTGTACTGTTGATGTGGACTGGCCATGTGGGTGGTGGTGGTGGCCATCTTGATTGCTGGTACAGGCAACATGTGCTTGGGGTTCAAGGGGCCATTTTGAAGAGAGGCAGTGTCTGAGGCCTGCACCCATTTTGCCTAGCTTTCATCCATTATGCCCAGGGGTAGTGAGTGGTGCATGGGCCTAGTCTTTCTGTGGGGTGTCTTCTTGAATTTAAACACCATTGAGGCCATGGATGGGCTGGGATTGTGCAGAATTTTGTGTGTTTTTTGTCGTTTTTTTGGGGCTGCTGGTGGGGCCTTTTGCCCAGGGGTAGTGAGTGGTGCATGGGCCTAGTCTTTCTGTGGGGTGTCTTCTTGATTTTAGACACCATTGAGGCCATGGATGGGCTGGGATTGTGCTGAATTTTGTGGTTTTTGTCGATTTTTTGGGGGCTGCTGGTGGGGCCTTTTGCCCAGGGGTAGTGGTGCATGGACTGAGTCTGCCTGTGGGGTCTCACTCTCTTTAATGTAAACATCCTGGATGGCATTGGATTGTGGTGATTTTTGTGTGTTTTTCGTTTTTTTTTGGGGTGGACTGTTGATGTGGACTGGCCATGTGGGTGGTGGCGGTGGCCATCTTGAGTGCTGGTACAGGCAACATGTGCTTGGGGTTCAAGGGGCCATTTTGAAGAGAGGCAGTGTCTGAGGCCTGCACCCATTTTGCCTAGCTTTCATCCATTATGCCCAGGGGTAGTGAGTGGTGCATGGGCCTAGTCTTTCTGTGGGGTGTCTTCTTGAATTAAACACCATTGAGGCAATGGATGGGCTGGGATTGTGCAGAATTTTGTGTGTTTTTTGTCGTTTTTTTTGGGGCTGCTGGTGGGGCCTTTTGCCCAGGGGTAGTGAGTGGTGCATGGGCCTAGTCTTTCTGTGGGGTGTCTTCTTGAATTTAAACACCATTGAGGCCATGGATGGGCTGGGATTGTGCAGAATTATGTGTTTGTTGTCATTTTTTTGGGGCTGCTGGTTGGGCCTTTTGCCCAGGGGTAGTGAGTGGTGCATGGGCCTAGTCTTTCTGTGGGGTGTCTTCTTGAATTTAAACACAATTAAGGCCATGGATGGGCTGGGATTGTGCAGAATTTTGTGTTTTTTGTCGTTTTTTTTGGGCTGCTGGTGGGGCCTTTTGCCCAGGGGTAGTGAGTGGTGCATGGGCCTAGTCTTTCTGTGGGGTGTCTTCTTGATTTTAAACACCATTGAGGCCATGGATGGGCTGGGATTGTGCTGAATTTTGTGGTTTTTGTCAATTTTTTGGGGGCTGCTGGTGGGGCCTTTTGCCCATGGGTAGTGGTGCATGGACTGAGTCTGCCTGTGGGGTCTCACTCTCTTTAATGTAAACAACCTGGATGGCATTGGATTGTGGTGATTTTTGTGTGTGTTTCGTTTTTTTTTGGGGTGTACTGTTGATGTGGACTGGCCATGTGGGTGGTGGCGGTGGCCATCTTGAGTGCTGGTACAGGCAACATGTGCTTGGGGTTCAAGGGGCCATTTTGAAGAGAGGCAGTGTCTGAGGCCTGCACCCATTTTGCCTAGCTTTCATCCATTATGCCCAGGGGTAGTGAGTGGTGCATGGGCCTAGTCTTTCTGTGGGGTGTCTTCTTGAATTAAACACCATTGAGGCAATGGATGGGCTGGGATTGTGCAGAATTTTGTGTGTTTTTTGTCGTTTTTTTTGGGGCTGCTGGTGGGGCCTTTTGCCCAGGGGTAGTGAGTGGTGCATGGGCCTAGTCTTTCTGTGGGGTGTCTTCTTGAATTTAAACACCATTGAGGCCATGGATGGGCTGGGATTGTGCAGAATTATGTGTTTGTTGTCATTTTTTTGGGGCTGCTGGTTGGGCCTTTTGCCCAGGGGTAGTGAGTGGTGCATGGGCCTAGTCTTTCTGTGGGGTGTCTTCTTGAATTTAAACACAATTAAGGCCATGGATGGGCTGGGATTGTGCAGAATTTTGTGTTTTTTGTCGTTTTTTTTGGGCTGCTGGTGGGGCCTTTTGCCCAGGGGTAGTGAGTGGTGCATGGGCCTAGTCTTTCTGTGGGGTGTCTTCTTGATTTTAAACACCATTGAGGCCATGGATGGGCTGGGATTGTGCTGAATTTTGTGGTTTTTGTCAATTTTTTGGGGGCTGCTGGTGGGGCCTTTTGCCCATGGGTAGTGGTGCATGGACTGAGTCTGCCTGTGGGGTCTCACTCTCTTTAATGTAAACAACCTGGATGGCATTGGATTGTGGTGATTTTTGTGTGTGTTTCGTTTTTTTTTGGGGTGTACTGTTGATGTGGACTGGCCATGTGGGTGGTGGCGGTGGCCATCTTGAGTGCTGGTACAGGCAACATGTGCTTGGGGTTCAAGGGGCCATTTTGAAGAGAGGCAGTGTCTGAGGCCTGCACCCATTTTGCCTAGCTTTCATCCATTATGCCCAGGGGTAGTGAGTGGTGCATGGGCCTAGTCTTTCTGTGGGGTGTCTTCTTGAATTTAAACACCATTGAGGCCATGGATGGGCTGGGATTGTGCAGAACTTTGTGTGTTTTTTATCGTTTTTTTGGGGCTGCTGGTGGGGCCTTTTGCCCAGGGGTAGTGAGTGGTGCATGGGCCTAGTCTTTCTGTGGGGTGTCTTCTTGAATTTAAACACCATTGAGGCCATGGATGGGCTGGGATTGTGCAGAATTTTGTGTTTTTTGTCGATTCTTTTGGGGCTGCTGGTGGGGCCTTTTTCCCAGGGGTAGTGGTGCATGGACTGAGTCTGCCTGTGGGGTCTCACTCTCTTTAATGTAATCATCCTGGATGGCATTGGATTGTGGTGATTTTTGTGTGTTTTTCATTTTTTTTTGGGGTGTACTGTTGATGTGGACTGGCCATGTGGGTGGTGGTGGTGGCCATCTTGAGTGCTGGTACAGGCAACATGTGCTTGGGTTTCAAGGGGCCATTTTGAAGAGAGGCAGTGTCTGAGGCCTGCACCCATTTTGCCTAGCTTTCATCCATTATGCCCAGGGGTAGTGAGTGGTGCATGGGCCTAGTCTTTCTGTGGGGTGTCTTCTTGAATTTAAACACCATTGACACCATGGATGGGCTGGAATTGTGCAGAATTTTGTGTGTTTTTTGTCGTTTTTTTGGGGCTGCTGGTAGGGCCTTTTGCCCAGGGGTAGTGAGTGGTGCATGGGCCTAGTCTTTCTGTGCGGTGTCTTCTTGAATTTAAACACCATTGAGGCCATGGAAGGGCTGGGATTGTGCTGAATTTTGTGGTTTTTGTCGATTTTTTGGGGGCTGCTGGTGGGGCCTTTTGCCCAGGGTAAATGAGTGGTGCATGGGCCTAGTCTTTCTGTGGGGTGTCTTCTTGAATTTAAACACCATTGAAGCCATGGATGGGCTGGGATTGTGCAGAATTTTGTGTGTTTTTTCGACTTTTTGGGGTGTATAACTGATGTTCCTCTGTCTTCCATTGCTTGTAGGTGCACAAGAGAACCACCAGTGCCAGGAAGAAGTCCTGTTGCGGTGTGTGCAGCACAACGTCACGTGTGGCCACAGACAACTCTGCACTTGTACAACTGCGGCCTGCTGTTCAGAGTGACATCTGAAGAAGATGGCCCCAAAAAAAGTTCCCCGTAGCTCCTCTAGCAAGAAAGATGCCAGAAAGGAGCAGAAGAAGCAAGTTACCAAGCAGACTGGTGTGCCGCCCGCCACATTTTTTGGGAATAAAAAAAAAAGTACGCCTGCAGCAGCAGGATCTGCTGGGGACCAAGCTGGGAGCAGCACCCCCGCTCCATTGGGCTCAGTGCCACCACCACCACGCCAACTTAGGTCCAAGCCCTTGAGTGCTGCAGAGGCCGCCAGTATAGTTGTTCAATCACCATCGACCAGTGATGTTGGCTCATCGCAAGAAAGTAGCAGCAATGTCCCTCAATCAACACAGGTTGTTGTAACTCATCTGACGAGTGTTGAACAACCACAGCCGCAACAACAATCACATGTGCAAGTACAAGCCCAAGTACATGTGGAAGGAGAGGCGGCGCAAGGAGAGGAGCAAGCAGAGGTGCATGGAGGGGCACAACAAGTAGCCACAATAGTTGTTCCTCCAGAAGTAGGGGCGCATCTGGAAATCGACAATCAAGCCGAGGTATCATTCGAGGAAGCCACTCCTCCTGATGATCATTCATTGTCTTCCACATCCCGAGCAAGGAAAAGATTAAGCATGGGCGGATTTTGCGGATTGGCAATCCGCGAATTTGCGTATTTACGGATTCGCAATCCGCGAAGATCCGCGAACTCTAGCGGATTTGCGGATTTTTCCGTTTTTTGTGTTGGCGCGTGTTCGCGCCGATTTTGGGACAAGTTCGCAATTGCGAACTTACTTTTCGGCTTGCAACGGCCGCGACTATGTTGTTTCTACGTCTGGTTTATCATCACAGGTTCACAGCACCCTCTGTTTCACCACTGCCACCCTCTGGGACACCCATGCCACCCTCTAGTACATCCTCACTGGCACCTATTAGGTTTATTTATCACTGTAGATTATGGTGGTTGAAAAAAGCAAGCACACCTGCCCTTCTTCAACTGCCATCAATTAATTTGTGTTTCATTAATGTGTCAGTAATTTTGAAAGTTCCAGTCTGGCTGGCACCTGCTTCCTTCCTTATCTGTAATTTGCTTTTTGTTGCAGTGAAATTTTTTTTTCACAGGACCTTTATGGTGCTATTCTATGAGCCTGCTGTTTGGGTCATAGCAGGGTCATAGAATAGTTGCAAACTCTGGAGGGGCCCATCAGGAAGCACTACCTTGAATGTTACTAATGTTAAGTTTGAACTTTTGCACCTGCTCATTGCTTTCAGTTTAGCTAAAATCGTTTTTTCTGCAATTTCGCGCGTTTTTTGGGGCGCGAATCCGTGCGAGATCGATTTCGGAAGCCGCGAATACGTGCGAATACAAAATTGTTTTTGTTGCGACGTGTATGTTCGCGTGATCTTGCGCGTGTTCGCGAGGCGCTTCTAGCTATACGTTTGCCAAGATACCCTATCGGTCGTACACGGGCGCGGCCATCTTGTTGGCGTGACGTAATTCCGTTTCCGCCCGCTATGTGTAATCTCGCAAAGTGTGCTGCTCGCTAGTACAATTTCGCGCGTACTCGCAAGGAAAATCTCGCGCGAACTTACCCACGCGGTCGTGAACGGGCGCGGCCATCTTGTTTCTCATTCATTGCTATGGTTCTGGGCATGCTTTCTCTATCCTCTCTCAATCTCTGCCATCCTTTGCTTGTTTGAAGTTTTTTTGATCTAATTTTACTTATTATCTAACCCTCTATTTTTCTAGCTCTATATTTTTGTGTTTTCTGCAGCTTTTAGTTACTTTTAAACTACTTTTTTAAACTCTTTTCTTTTCTTCTTCACTATTCTATTTCTTCTTTATCATTTAAGTTTATTTCTGCCCAGACCATGGTAAAGGGAGCCGGGAAGCACCCTGAGAAGGGGAAGGGTCCCGCACCCCGTGCCCGGCTCCCGTGCGGGCGTTTAAGGGGGGAGCAAGTGGTCCCGAGGGAGATCTTCAGCGCGGAGGAAGTGGCGGCACTGATCTTCCACGTCCAGCGCCGCCTCCCCAAGACGATCCTGGGAGGCGGCAAGATCGCGACCGGCTATGGCATCCGGGAGCGTCGCAAGCGGTGGGAGAAGGTGTGCCGGGCCATGTACAAGATCTCTGGGGTCCGGCGCACATATAACCAGGCCACCCACCGCTGGACCGATGTCATGGACCGGGAGCGGGACTTGCTGGACGCGCTCGGCGTAGAGGTCCCCGGGCTTGGTGAGTAGTAGTAGTAGTACATTTACTACTCTGTTTTATCCTGCTCTGTTATTTGCAAATCTTTGTTCTTTACCAAGAGCAATAATGCTGCCGATTACATTGAGGTAAATTATATTTCAAAATCTTCTATGCATTTCAGGTGCACTGCTCTCCTTCTCAGTAGCCTTGCTTGCTACTATGCTTCTTTGTTTTGTATGTTGTGTTCAGAAGCATTTCATTGGCCTGAGAAATTATGTATGAGTGTACTGTAAAGAAAAGAACTGCGTAATGCTAGACAGTAAGGGTCATATTTTCAATTACCGGCGCATCCCTGCAAAGTAGCAGGGATGCGGCAGTAATTGTGTGCCATGCCACCACCACCCATTGGCCCAAAACGTCACAGAAGCCTTACGCATCTGTGCCGTAAAGGCAGCGCATTGCTGGAGTTGCGTGCCAACGATGGCGCAGCTCCAGCAATGCTCTGGGGTACCCTATCTCCCCAATGCTGCATCAAGCCGTACGTCGGCTTCAAGCGCGCAGGGTTTGAGTCATGCATCATTGTCCTAAAAGTGACTGATTGACATCTTGTAGATTTCCCTCAGCCACTTTTAGGATTCGTTCCTGCGCAGGTACGCCCTCCCTTGCGCCGGAACGCCCCCTGATGGCGCAGGGCTTTACAACGTGATGCATCGCCCATATGCCCATATGTGTTTTTTTTTTAATATATACGCCGCACCAACACCATGGCGAGTCTTTTGTTCTGCCGCTGCGTCAGAAAAGGCACGCAACAATGGAGGAAAATCAGCCGCAACTTCCGCAAGGGACTTATAAATCAGCCCCAACAGACTGAAGTCCAGTCCTTCCTTTAGACAGTCACATGGCTATCAGAAGAAATAGTGGCGGTGGTGGCGGGTGGATTGATAGTTTGAGTATTCACTGATCTGCAAGCAGGATGGACTTTGTCTGTCACGTGTTGCGCACTGCTGCCTGCAGTGCCAGGCCTAGGCAAACCTCTTTAGTAGTCTGTTTATTGAGTTACATAGGAACTTTCTAAGTCAACGTTCCGCAAATCAGGCAATACGAATAACGTAGTATACCACATGAGATAGATCCCGTGGAATAGTTGTCTATCTATTTGCTATTTTTCCAAAATATGTTGTTATTGTTCTTTTGAAATGTTTGATTTGGTTGAAAAATCTCATCCATGTTTTCTGGTTTTTCTTTCTTTCATGTTGTACATCAGCTCCCCCCAAGGGCAAGAGGACACAGGAGGAGGGTGCTGAGGATGCAGGCCAGGATCGGGCAGGCGAGGGCTCCTTTGCTGGCCCCAGTAAGTTTACATTTTAATAAACAGTACCTATTTTTTCCTAGCGTTCCTCATTCGATTTTTTCTAAATCGTCTTTGATCTTCTTGTAGACTGGATATAAATTCTTATCCTGCCTCGAATATGACTCCCTGTGGTATTACTAGACTATTCGTATTAGTCTGTCTGTGTAGCTAACTAAGATTGGACATTTGGCAATTCCATTGGACTCCCATTATATTCAGCAATACCTCTATGCACTGTCTCCTTACTGACTAGATAGTGTGGCAGAGTCATTCAGCTCCCGAAGTCACCGATTATAGATCCCCAATGATCTCTAGATTATCGTACGCAGGACAAGAGAGTAGTACGGAGTCACAGCACAGTCAAGAAGTGTCAGAGGCACTCATGCTTGCAAAAATTCCAAAACCTTTAGCTCATCCACTCTAGTCTAGAGGAACAAAAACCACAGAGTCTATTTAAGTGTAAAAGCTTTATTAAAAGTAAACACATTTATTAAAATCTACTTTGTCATAAAACTATTTAACTGTAAACGGAAAAGTGGTTAGTGCTGACGATTAATTGGACACATTTCTTGTGGTCGAGCCGAACTCTCACCTAGTTTGAACTTGATCCTGGTCGTGTTCTTAGGACTCAGGAGTCAAGCTTCTGTCTGTTAGGAGAAAAAGTGGTGCGTGTTAAAAATCAAAAGCAAGCATTCATCAGTTGTGCATAAAAGTGCAGCAAGACAACAGCCTTCCCTGGAAAATGGGACATTTTTACTATGGAGTAGACAGTCACAAATTATTACATTGTATTCTGTTTTTTTAACATTTCTCCTAGACCAAATATTATATAGTAGTGAGTGGTGTATTAACATTCTTAAATGTACTTTGTAGGTGTAACATCTGGTGACGGGGCCAGCGCGGAGGTGGCTGTGTTGGACTTGGACTCGGAGGCCTCTGGGGAGGAGGCGGCGGTAGAAGAGCTGGTGGCCGTTCCTGTGGGGGATCAAACGGTGGTGGCGGAAACAGGTAAGCTATATATTCCTTACTTATTGAGATTGAAGACTGCATAGTGTGCTTTCTGCACGGGTGTATTACAATTACAAATCAACCAGGTAGTAGCCTCCTCGAAATGTACTTCGACTTAGCTGTGAAGTTTTTGGTGAGAAGAATCCCAATAAGTTCTTAGACGAACGTGATGGATGGGATGAACGAAAAGCGAAAGAAGGGTGTAAGTAAGTGGGACGCGAACTTGTATGATGGCTGGCAAAGAAGAACGATATGTGTTTGCTTGGCCCCCGAGGTGGCTGGGAAGGAAAGAATATGGTATGGTGCATGGCTGGGTCAATGATGAAGCAAGGATGGGTGGAAGGACAGCAGCCTGGGTGGGTGAAACAGAAACTGTATGTGTGCGTATACTTTGACTGAATGGATGCCTGGAGCATGGTATTCTCTGACTCTTACATAGCACATGTGTATCTAGAGAGAGTAGATGGTCGCCAGGTGAAGTAAGTGTTACCTTGAAGAGCATGTACCACCGCACCCGCACGTCCGTCCCAGTGCAGGGAAGGCAAGGAAAAGAAATTGTAAATGTGTCCAATACTACCATGAATAGTAGCAGTACTTTGTATTGCGTTTGCATTCACAGCATATATCTGGTTATTACGGTGGACACTCCGTACCTCTCTTAATAACTTTAGTTTACTTGTAGTACGTCATTCATGTGTGGGTGTATCACTGTTCACTCAATATTAAGCAAAGCACCTAAAGTCATCTCATCTGTCATTAAATACGTCCCATGTGAAGTGATAGATAATCAAATTAGTTAGCTTCTTCAGTTTCCTTTTCTAGTACTCATTTGCACTGTAGGGTGAAAGGTAAATTAATTAAGCAGTAGCCCTTGTAACAGAGTATTCTCAGTGCCACCCGTAATAGAAAAGTAATAGCTTCACCACCTGCATGTACTGGACCGGTACAGTAACGCAAGTCTGTCTCAATCATCATGGTGTGCAACTTTTTTTCTCGGGTGCAACTTCACTGTGCTGTGTCCATGTCATTCTGCCGGCTTGCATAAGATAACGTACCCATTTCCCTAAACAAGAGAGAAGAAGAAGAATAAGACTGGTGTACTGTCATAGTCGACTGTAATGGAAGTCCATAGTGGTCGTAGAATTAGTTCATTAAACTACCACTACTGTTAGAGCAAGGATGCAGAAGTGGGAGGTTACATAGATACTGTCCTCAATAGTTATGTACTGTGCTTTCAATTTGCTACTTGTACTCTGTGACCCAACTTTCGGCTCAATCACTTTGTGTTATTAATAAGGAGCATTGGTTACAGACTATGTCTTTCTTTCTTCATATAGTTGCTCCTTCCAAATCAACAACAAGGAGGGAGCAGGCTAGATTGGCCCGGCAACGGAGGCTGGAGGCCACAGTCGCCGAGTATCGGCGGCTGGTGGCCCTGGAGGAGGAGGAGGACACGCAGTCGAGCGGGGCAACATCCTCGACTGTGACCACTGCATCCTCCTCCGTGACTAAGCCAGCGGGACCGAGCCGGGCTAAGAAAGCCGACCGCCACCGCCAAGCAACCGAAATACCAGCTGCCCCCCACAGGAGCTGCAAGGAACGCCAACGCCGCCTACGAGTCCGCATGTCCAACCTGGAGCAGGAGGTCCTGAGGTATAAGAACTTGGTTAAGGGCCTCCGCTCCGAGCTTGCCACCCTCCGCAAGGAGTATGATGCCCATGCGGCATCATGCACCAGCACCAGCACCCTCCAGTAGTGGAGTGTCCCTTGCCCTTTTTTTATAGACTTTTGGGGGGTGGGATTTGGGAGTTGGGATCGTTTTGGGACGTTTCAGAGACAATCGTTGGGGTTAGGGTGGGTGAGGGAGATTATTTTGTTAGGGCTAAATAAATATATTTTTCAACTTTATCTGACCATACCTGTTTTTTACTGCTTTTCAGTCTGGTGGGTGGGGGGCGGGGGTGTAACAGTAACTTTGTTTTCCTGAACAGTCGTAGGACTTTAGTAGTACAACCGTCAATCTCTTGTCTACTCCGAAATAATACTCCATTATACTACCTCCCACCAAACGCTTATCTTACCTGTAATTTGTGTTAGAAATTAGGGCTAGGCCCAGGGCTGGCTCCAGGTGAAATGGGGATTAACGTTGTCAATCCTGGGCGGGTGACATTTCCTCATTGCGGTGGTACTAGTGGTGTGACACAGTGGCAGTTGCATGCCTATGGAAAAAAAGAAAACGAAACCTTGTTTGTCCTCCTTACTGTAGCATTACAACGGTTACGGTACGATCGAGAAAATAGCAGGTGACAGTACACTAGAACAGTGCCATAATGTAGCCTAACAAATGGTAAAGTATTTGCTTGCAAGTATAACTAGTACTTGCGTTGAATTTATTTGACATTGGCTACTACTACTAGAAGATATAGTACTGAAGCTGAGTAAGTCTAGAAGATATCCTCGTATTCCTTCACCAGCCTGTTGCTGCTATCACCTTATCCTCCCCAGCAAGTGTGTGGAATTATTGATGTCATTTTAGTCAGACATCAAGCAAAACAACACAGCCCGGGGGAAGAGGGTTAGGGTTTGTAAAATGGATGGGAATGGGGGTTTCTTTTTGGGTAGGTTTTGTTGAGAGAAGAAAAAAAAAGCAGAGCATGGACAAACAATAATTGAAGATACAGAGTTTACAGACAATCTTTGGTTACAAACTAAAGGTAAGCACATGCAGTCACACTCATAGAATAAAAGACAACAATGGATACTGTATCTGTATTGCGTATGTTGTTGGAGTTGTCCTGTTGAAATTGGTAAGTAAGTTGCATGCAGCAAACAATTCCTCTTATTGGCGGCACTCCTCCATTCCAGCTGACGCTTCGTCCATCAATGTGGTGGTGACCACTGACAGAAGAGACACCCTGTCCACTGCCTGCCTGGCGGATGTTGACTGAAACCCGGCCTGTAATTATTGAACGGAAAACAGGAAGTGCTATTACAATACCACTGATAAATAAATAAAAGGTATGTACGCTGTGTGGTTCAAAAAGTGACACTTTGATTTCCCTAATAGACAGTACAATATTTTTGAAATTGCGTGCTCTGTCTGAGTCACCTTTTTAAGGATCAATAAGTATGGCCAAAATATTATAGCGGATCTTTCCCCTCAAGGTGGGTGTACTACTGTGTTTTAGAACAAAATTTGACCTTCCCAGCAATGCTCCCACCAAGACCCTTACTAAAGCCAGTCGCAAAAATGTAGAAGAACCCAATCATATCTCCAAAAACGATGCCTAGCAGAAAAATGGTTACAAAACGTACTTTGAAAGTAGCAGTAGGCCCAAATACAGACCGTGGATTGTATTCAAACCACTTGCCTGCAAGCAAAAGTATCCATAGCCAGCATCGCTCCAACAGTGCTCTACAACAACAGAACCGCGTTGCAATAGAACCCCCCTAAACACATGCAATCCTGCTGCTAGGGCTAACCCTAACGAACCCTAACTTACAAAAAGTGCCAAAACTGGTGTTTCCTTATGGATTTTGTCCAACAAACTTCTAGCCGGTATTAGACCTTCCCAGGAATGCCCCAGGCAAGACCCGCCAACCCACCCGCAAAAAAACACCCGACACAACACCACCAAACAGCGAAAAAGCTAAATCTCATACTTACAATGTCTCTCGGCCTTCGGTCCAAACGCGGCGCTGTGCAGCTAGGTCGTCATCATCATCAATCATCATAACTCCTGTTTTCCACCACGGATTTCCTGAAAAGCAAATGCAATCAAGATTAGACTGTCGCAGCAGTGCTTCGACAGAGACCCCGGCCGCAACCCACCCACGAACAGCAGGAAGCCCCCCAAAACGCTACATTGAGCAAGATGTCTGAAGAAATGGCAAAAAAAAGGCTGTTCCTTATGGATTTTGTCCAAAACACTTGTATCCGGTATTAGACCTTCCCAGGAATGCCCCAGGCAAGACCCGCCAACCCACCCGCAAAAAAACACCCGACACAACACCCCCAAACAGCGAAAAAGCTAAATCTCATACTTACAATGTCTCTCGGCCTTCGGTCCAAACGCGGCGCTGTGCAGCTAGGTCGTCATCATCATCAATCATCATAACTCCTGTTTTCCACCACGGATTTCCTGAAAAGCAAATGCAATCAAGATTAGACTGTCGCAGCAGTGCTTCGACAGAGACCCCGGCCGCAACCCACCCACGAACAGCAGGAAGCCCCCCAAAACGCTACATTGAGCAAGATGTCTGAAGAAATGGCAAAAAAAAGGCTGTTCCTTATGGATTTTGTCCAAAACACTTCTATCCGGTATTAGACCTTCCCAGGAATGCCCCAGGCAAGACCCGCCGGCGCCAACCCACCCGCAAAAAAACACCCGACAACACCCCCAAACAGCGAAAAAGCTAAATCTCATACTTACAATATCTCTCGGCCTTCGTTCCAAATGCGGCGCTGTTCAGCTAGGTCATCATCATCAATCATCATAACTCCTGTTTTCCACCACGGATTTCCTGAAAAGCAAATGCAATCAAGATTAGACTGTCGCAGCAGTGCTTCGACAGACACCAAAAATTACACACAAACCCCCGGAACCCCGCCAAAGAGCACCTCAAAGGCAAGCAAGTCAGCAAAAACGGCAAGAAATTTCCACCTCATATTTGGTCCAAAACACTTTTGTCCATTATTAGAGCTTCACAGCAATGGGCCCAAAACCGTCAACTCACCCGCAAAGAAGTACAACACCCCCACAAGTGCTGAGTCTTTCTTCATTGTGCGTAATCCAGCACTCTGCTTGGAGGGAAATCGCAGTCTGGAGGAGGAGGATAGAGGAGCATGTTCTTCAGAACTTGTGAACCTGAGGAATGTAGACTGCGGCACCTTCAAATCAATAAGCAAACAAGTGAAGACAGTTCTGATGATGGTCTTGTTTTTGGGATTAGGTGATTAAAGTTTGAATTAAATTAACTGTGCAAAACAAAGAAAGAGAGACACAAAGCACACAGGAATAAAAGTGAATAAGGACGAAAAAGAAAGTTCTTGATTGATTGTCTCATTTTCAGGGCTCGGTGTCAGGGAATAAGAACAAGATTTCGTCATCATACTCTGCGAATTCAGGCTGGATGAGGTCAGTGGCACCGAACAGAGAAAAAATCCCCTCATCTACGTTGCTGTCCTCCTCGTCTTCATGCGGCGTGCTTTCTCGTACTTTGTAATCTGGTGGTATGAGGTGCTGATTCATCTTGATCATTGTCAGCCGCTCCACATTTTTGGGCGAGAGGCGGCTCCGTTTGGGAGTTACAATGCCACCAGCAGCACTGAAAACACGTTCAGAAGACACACTTGCGAGTGGGCAAGACAAATAGTTTATAGCCAGGTTGAAGAGCTGTGGCCACAATTGTTTTTTGCCATGCCAATACTGCAATGGCTCATCATTAAGGAAGACCTCTGTTGAGTCATTCAGATAGTCCTGCACCATCGACTCAAGGTCATCAACTGTTCCTCCACTTTGCTTACTTTTTGCTGTGCCTGTGACATTTTTTCGAGAACCATACCCCATCAAACTTAGCCAATCCTCCTCCCCAGCCACTGTTAGTGTTGTCATTGTGTGTGGTGCAGATGATCCAGTTGCCGGTGTCTTTAACGGCTGAGAGGTCACTTGTGCCCCAGCCACAGGTGCAGAAGTGGATTCTTGTGACTGCGGATGGCCTGCTGATGCTGATGCTGATGTACTGGCTTCTCCTTCAATAACCTGCCGTTCTTTTTCAAACCTCTTGGCTGACCAGGCTAACCAATGTTTGTACTTTTGAACATCTGCATCAGCGAAAGGAAAGAATGCGTTGTCTGCCAGCGCCTTTTTGTAGCGTGGATACAGAATAGTAGCACAAATGTAATGCTGATCTGAGTTGATGTTTTGAAGACGTTCATCACCACGTAGGCGATGTAATAATTTCTCAGACAAAATGAAATAGTTTTTTTTTTTTCATCTTTTTCAAACTCAGAAGAAACCGCCATCAGTTGGTGCTCCAGTATGCACAACAATGGGATAGCTTTTCCCAAATTACAGTCCTCCTGGCTGACTGCACGCGTGAAGAACTCAAAAGGACGAAGCATGTCTGTCAGGCTTTTAACTATGTCCCATTGCGCCTTACTCATCCGCAGGTCCTCCTTCTGAGATGTAGCCTCTGTCAAGAAATAGTGATCGAGTACCGTATACTGCTCATACAGACGCTCAAGCATGTAGAAGGTTGAGTTCCAACGTGTTGCCACCTCCTGGATGAGTGCTTTCACTGGCATTCCACGTTGAAGTAGCAGTCTCCGCAGATACTTCCGGGCCTTAAAAGAATGGCTGAAATGGTTGCACATTTTGCGGCAGGTGGCCATTACCTCGAACGCTGGACTCTCTTTATCACTCAAGAATTTTTGAACTACCAGGTTGATACAGTGCGCCAAACACGGCACTCTAACATGGTCACCAAGGAACATGGCCTTAACTACATTGGCGCCATTATCCGTGGAAACATAACCAATCTTGCGTTTTAGGGGGGATAGCATTGTCAAGACCTTTTTGTCAAACTCTTCCAAAAGGTTTTCTGCTGTGTGACTTTTCTCCAAGCCAAACATGGCTAGTGTTGCATGTTTCCGAGCAGCTTTGAAAACTTGGTCCGGGTCAACACCTGCGTTTAGCTTTGCTTTAACACCTGAAAAAGAGACCCAGTGTGCAGTGATGCACATGTAATCATCGCCTGGGCCACTGGTCCACATGTCTGTTGTCAGATGTATTGTGTGAACAGCACTCTTCTGCAAAGCTGCCCCAATCGCCTGCAGCACATCTTCATGTAGTGCTGGAACCGCAACTCTGGCAAAATAGAACCGGCTCGGAACCTTCCATTTAGGGCAGAGCGTTGCAACTAATTCAAGAAAACCTACCGCTTCTACAAAAGAAAAAGGTAGAAGGTCCACAGCTAGCATTTTAGCCAGCTTAGTGTTATACAGACGCGTCAGTGGGTGGTTGCGTTCATATGGCACGTCTGAAGTAAGCATTGTTCTAATGTTGCCCTGGACCAAGCATTTACGGGCTGATAATGACTTCGTTGACCCAATTTTGCTCGCTGGTGAACTTTTGTGCGTTGGTGTCTCACTCGCTCCAACACTCTTAGTGTGCCTCACATTGGGTGTGCTGCTGACAGGGGTACTGGGTGTAAGGGAAGTGTTTGACACGTCTTCTTCCTGCTCGTCAACATCAGATGAAACATCAACGTTTCCTTGATTTTGGCCTTTCTTGATCGCAGCTAGGTGCGCAAACCATTTGACAGCGTGCTTTCTCTCAAGATGACCACTCTGGCCGCCGGTACCATAGTTGGTACCTGACTTACCACGACTAACTGCAAGCTTACAAAGGGTACAAATGGCAAACTTTGGATTTTTGGGACAAACAGTAAAGAAGTCCCAAACTGGGGACTTGAAGTGTCTGTGGGACCTGGAGGAGGCGGCGATACTGGTGGTGGTGGTCATGAAGCTAATGCCAGATGAAGTGGAGGATCTGGATTGCCCAACTTTTGTACGTTTTCCACTTTCACCGCCACTAATTAAGGTCGAGGTTGACGGAGGTCTCTTCTTGCCAGAAAGAAATATGGAAGCGGGACGAGTTGGTGTACTACTTAACTCCAATGATTGTGGTGTTTCCACTGCCTCCTCATCGACAACATCATCATCATCATCATCACGCGCAGCAGCTCTTCGGGCTAGGGTCAAAATGTCTGTTTGCTGCATGCCCGCTGGGGCTGCAGTGACCTTTATGATGACTGGGTCGTCGTTGGCAGAGTCTTCATCAGCAGCAGTATCCGCCACTTCTTGTTGAGCCTCATCACACTCCATAAGTCTGAGACTTTGGACGAGCTTCCTTTTACGCTTAAGTACCTTTGTTGGATCATGGTGTGCCTCACTCTCAGACGGCTGTGGTGCTGGTTCCCAAGTTTGATCCGTATCATCAGAAGGAGGTGTGCTTGAAGAGGATGTAGACACCACCCTTGATCTCTTCCTTGCTAGGGTTGTGGAAGACAATGAAGGATCAGCAGGAGGAGTGGCTTCCTCAAATGATACCTCGCCTTGATTGTCGATTTCCTGATGTGCCCCTACTTCGGGAGGAACAACTATTGTGGGCACTTGTGACCCTCCATGCACCTCTGCTTGCGCATCTCCTTGCGCTGCCTCTCCTTCCACATGTACTTGGGCTTGTACTTGCACATGTGATTGTTGTTGCGGCTGTGGTTGTTCAACACTCGTCAGATGAGCTACAACAACCTGTGTTGATTGAGGGACATTGCTGCTGCTTTCTTGCGATGAGCCAACATCACTGGTCGATGGTGATTGAAGAACTATACTGGCTGCCTCTGCAGCACTCAAGGGCTTGGACTTAAGTTGGCGTGGTGGTGGTGGTGGCACTGAGCCCAATGGAGCGGGGGGGGGTGCTGCCAGCTTGGTCCCCAGCAGATCCCGCTGCTGCTGCTGAAGGCATACTTTTTTTTTTACTCCCAAAAAAAGGGGCGGGCGGCACACCAGTCTCCTTGGTAACTTGCTTCTTCTGCTCCTTACTGGCACCTTTCTTGCTAGAGGAGCTACGGGTTACTTTTTTTGGGGCCATCCTCTTCAGAGCAGGTCAGCAGGCAGCAGTTGCACGAGTTGCAGAGGGTTCTGTGTCCAGACGTGACGTCGCGTGACGTTATGCTGCACACACCGCTGCAGGACTTCTTCCTGGCACTGGTGGTTCTCTTGAGTCTTCTTGTGCACCTAAAAGCAATGGAAGACAGAGGAACATCAGTTCAGTTATACACCCCAAAAATTCGACAAAACACAGAAAAATGAGCACAATCCCATGCCATCCTTGATGTTTACATTGAAGACACCCCACAGAAAGACTACGGACATGCAAGTATGCAACACTCACTACCCCTGGGCATAATGGATGAAAAGTAGGCAAAATAAGTGCAGGCCTCAGACACTGCCTCTCCTCAAAATGGCCCCTTACACCCCAGGCACATGTTGCCTGTACCAGCCAGCACTCAAGATGGCCACCACCACCACCCACATGGCCAGTCCACATCAACAGTACACCCCCAAAAAACAGAAAAACAGCCAGAAATCACCACAATCCAACGCCATCCATGATGTTTACATTAAAGAGAGTGAGACCACACCACAGGCACACTCAGTCCATGCACCACCCACCACCCCTGGGCAAAAGGCCACACCAGCAGCCCCCCAAAAACGACAAAAAACAATAAAATAAGCACAATCCCAGCCCATCCATGGCCTCAATTATGTTTAAATTCAAGAAGACACCCCACAGAAAGACTAGGCCCATGCAACACTCACCACCCCTGGGCAAAGGGCCCCACCAGCAGGCCCAAAAAAACGACAAAAAACAATAAAATCAGCACAATCCCAGCCCATCCATGGCCTCAATGGTGTTTAAATTCAAGAAGACACCCCTCAGAAACACTAGGCCCATGCAACACTCACTACCCCTGGGCATAATGGATGAAAAGTAGGCAAAATAAGTGCAGGCCTCAGACACTGCCTCTCCTCAAAATGGCCCCTTACACCCCAGGCACATGTTGCCTGTACCAGCCAGCACTCAAGATGGCCACCACCACCACCCACATGGCCAGTCCACATCAACAGTACACCCCCAAAAAACAGAAAAACAGCCAGAAATCACCACAATCCAACGCCATCCATGATGTTTACATTAAAGAGAGTGAGACCACACCACAGGCACACTCAGTCCATGCACCACCCACCACCCCTGGGCAAAAGGCCACACCAGCAGCCCCCCAAAAACGTCAAAAAACAATAAAATAAGCCCAATCCCAGCCCATCCATGGCCTCAATTATGTTTAAATTCAAGAAGACACCCCACAGAAAGACTAGGCCCATGCAACACTCACCACCCCTGGGCAAAGGGCCCCACCAGCAGGCCCAAAAAAACGACAAAAAACAATACAATCAGCACAATCCCAGCCCATCCATGGCCTCAATGGTGTTTAAATTCAAGAAGACACCCCTCAGAAACACTAGGCCCATGCAACACTCACTACTTCTGGGCATAATGGATGAAAAGTAGGCAAAATAAGTGCAGGCCTCAGACACTGCCTCTCCTCAAAATGGCCCCTTCTTACACCCCAAGCACATGTTGCCTGTAGCAGCCAGCACTCAAGATGGCCACCACCACCACCCACATGACCAGTCCACATCAACAGTACACCCCCAAAAAACAGAAAAACAGCCAGAAATCACCACAATCCAATGCCATCCATGATGTTTACATTAAAGAGAGTGAGACCACACCACAGGCACACTCAGTCCATGCACCACCACCCCTGGGCAAAAGGCCACACCAGCAGCCCCCCAAAAACGACAAAAAACAATAAAATAAGCACAATCCCAGCCCATCCATGGCCTCTATTATGTTTAAATTCAAGAAGACACCCCACAGAAAGACTAGGCCCATGCAACACTCACCACCCCTGGGCAAAGGGCCCCACCAGCAAGCCCAAAAAAACGACAAAAAACAATAAAATCAGCACAATCCCAGCCCATCCATGGCCTCAATGGTGTTTAAATTCAAGAAGACACCCCTCAGAAACACTAGGCCCATGCAACACTCACTACCCCTGGGCATAATGGATGAAAAGTAGGCAAAATAAGTGCAGGCCTCAGACACTGCCTCTCCTCAAAATGGCCCCTTCTTACACCCCAAGCACATGTTGCCTGTAGCAGCCAGCACTCAAGATGGCCACCACCACCACCCACATGACCAGTCCACATCAACAGTACACCCCCAAAAAACTGAAAAACAGCCAGAAATCACCACAATCCAATGCCATCCATGATGTTTACATTAAAGAGAGTGAGACCACACCACAGGCACACTCAGTCCATGCACCACCCACCACCCCTGGGTAAAAGGCCACACCAGCAGCCCCCCAAAAACGACAAAAAACAATAAAATAAGCACAATCCCAGCCCATCCATGGCCTCTATTATGTTTAAATTCAAGAAGACACCCCACAGAAAGACTAGGCCCATGCAACACTCACCACCCCTGGGCAAAGGGCCCCACCAGCAGGCCCAAAAAAACGACAAAAAACAATAAAATTCGCACAATCCCAGCCCATCCATGGCCTCAATGGTGTTTAAATTCAAGAAGACACCCCTCAAAAACACACTAGGCCCATGCAACACTCACTACCCCTGGGCATAATGGATGAAAAGTAGGCAAAATAAGTGCAGGCCTCAGACACTGCCTCTCCTCAAAATGGCCCCTTACACCCCAAGCACATGTTGCCTGTAGCAGCCAGCACTCAAGATGGCCACCCACCACCACCACCCACATGGCCAGTCCACATCAACAGTACACCCCCAAAAAACAGAAAAACAGCCAGAAATCACCACAATCCAATGCCATCCATGATGTTTACATTAAAGAGAGTGAGACCACACCACAGGCACACTCAGTCCATGCACCACCCACCACCCCTGGGCAAAAGGCCACACCAGCAGCCCCCCAAAAACGACAAAAAACAATAAAATAAGCACAATCCCAGCCAATCCATGACATGAATTATGTTTAAATTTAAGAAGACACCCCACAGAAAGACTAGGCCCATGCAACACTCACCACCCCTGGGCAAAGGGCCCCACCAGCAGTCCCAAAAAAAGGACAAAAATCAGCACAATCCCAGCCCATCCATGGCCTAAATGGTGTTTAAATTCAACAAAACAGTTGTATCATGCACCCCTAACCAACCCTGGTCCTACTGGATACTGTGGCTACCCACAATATAATTTATTTAATGTTCTGAAAAAGTTCCAAAATTTTACTTGCAGCAACTGTAATGCCCCAAACAAACTTACTTGTGAAAGTTGATTTCTAATCCAAAAGTGATCCAAAGACAGTCAAAAAGGCCTCAAATCCAAATATCCAGCAGCACCCACAAAAAGTAATCCTTCCAGCTCCAGATCCAAATGAAAGTGACCAGGAGATGGACAAAGCACTGGGAGGAGCCTGCTGGACAGGAACAGGAAGTTGGAGACTGTGGGGCACTTCCTTCCTCCCCCCCCCCCAAAATGGACTCCTTGCAAAAAAAAAAAGGCCATGCAAATGTCAACCTGAGGAGTGATTCTGATAAAAATCATAATTTTCTGAAGGTTTATCCTGTTTGCTGGTGATTTTCTTGTGCGAAATTGCAAAATCTCTATTTCGCAAGTGCGAGATTGTTCCTTTCCGCCGCAACTACGTGTTCGCAATTGCGAACTCTCGCGAGGTGTGCTGTGCAAGGTGGCAAGCCGCGAGTACGTATTCGCGGGCGACAAACTCCCGCGGGAACACGCAGCAAGATCTAAAATGGCGCGTCACTCGCAAAGAAAAACAACTCGGCAAACGCTAAAATGACGGAAAGTGAACGCCGTGCACCACGCCGCGCGCCGCAACCAAGCAAAAAATCCGCCGCGAGCGGATTTACGGATTTTCGACAAATTCGCGAGCGTTCGCGGATTGCGGATTTGCCGAAAATCCGAAAAATCCGCGAGCGGAGCGGATTTTACGCCCATGCTTAGAAAAGATCAAGGGTGTTGGTGTCTACATCTTCTTCAAGCCCACCTCCTTCTGATGATATGGATCTTACTTGGGAACCAGCACCACTGCCGTCTGAGAGTGAGGTTGAGGAGGCACACCATGATCTGACAAAGGTAGCTAAGCATAAAAGGAAGGTCGTCGAAACTCTCATAGTTATGGAGTGTGATGACGCTCAACAAGAAGTGGCGTATACTCCTGCTGCTGAAGACTCTCACGACGACGACGCAGTCATCATCACTAATATCACTGAAGCCCCAGCGGGCATGCAGCAAACAGACATTTTGACCCTAGCCCGACAAGCTGCTGAGCATGATGATGAAGTCGACGAGGAGGCAATGGGAATACCACAATCATTGATGTTAACTAGTACACCACAACCTACCGCTTCCATATTTCTTACTCGCCAGAAGGGACCTCCATCCACCTCGACCTCAATTAGTGGTGGTGAAAGTGCACAACGTAGTAAAGTTCAGCAATACACATCCTCCACTTCATCTGGCATTAGCAGCACGACCACCACCAGTATCGCCTCCTCCGGCCCCCACAGACATTTGAAGTCCGCAGTTTGGGACTTCTTTAGTGTTTGCCCAAAAAGGGAAAACATAGCCATTTGTAGCATTTGTAAGCTTGCAGTTAGTCGTGGTAAGCTTGGTACCAACTATGGGACTGGAGGCCAGAGAGGTCATCTTAAGAGACAGCACACTGTCCAATAGTTGGCGCACCTAAAGGAGATCAAGGAAGCCCGAATTGCAAGTCAAGAAAACGTTGATGTTCCATCTGATGATGACGAGGAGGAAGAAGTGTCACACACTTCACTTACACCCAGTACCCCTGTCAGCACACCCCCTGTGAGCCACACTAAGAGTGTGGGACAGAGTGAGACACCAATGCGAAAAAATTCATCAGCGAGCGTAACTGGGTCGAAGAAGTCATCATCATCATCCCGTAAAATGGTCCAGGGCAACATTAAAACAATGTTGTTTTCAGACGCGCCATATGACCGCAACCACCCAATGGTGCGTCTGTATAACACTAAGCTGGCTAAAATGATAGCGCTGGATCTTCTCCCTTTTTCTTTTGTAGAAGGGGTTGGTTTTCTAGAATTAGTGGCAGCGCTCTGCCCTAAATGGAAGGTTCCTAGCCGGTACTATTTTGCCCGAGTTGCGGTTTCAGCACTACATGAAGATGTGCTGGAGGTGATTGGGGCAGCTTTGCAGAAGAGTGATGTTCACACTATACATCTGACAACAGACATGTGGACCAGTGGCGCAGGCACTGATTACATGTGCATCACTGCACACTGGGTCTCTTTTTCAGGGGTTAAAGCAAAGCTAAACGCAGGTGCTGACCTGGACCAAGTTTTTAAAGCTGCTCGGAAACATGCAACACTAGCCATGTTTGGCTTGGAGAAACGTCATACAGCACAAAACATTTTGAATGAGTTCAACACAAAGGTCTTTCACTGGCTGTCTCCAAAAAAACGCGGCATTGGTTATGTTTCCACGGTTAATGGCGCCAATGTAGTTAAGGCCATGGAACTGGGTGACTATTTCAGAGTGCCGTGTTTGGCGCACTGTATAAACCTGGTTGTTAAAAAATTCTTGGATAAAGACAGTCCAGCATGCCAGTTAGTGGTCACCTGCCGAAAAATGTGCAACCATTTCAGCCATTCTTTTATGGCCCGGAAGCATCTGAGGCGCCTGCTACATGAACGTCGAATGCCAGTGAAAGCACTCATCCAGGAGGTGCCAACACGTTGGAACTCAACCTTCTACATGCTTGAGCGTCTGTATGAGCAGTTTACGGTACTCGATCAGTATTTCTTAACACTGGGTACAGCTGTGAAGGAGGACCTGAGGTTAAATGCGGCGGAATGGGAGCTAGTTAAAAGCCTGACAGACATGCTTCGTCCTTTTGAGGTCTTCACGCGTGCAGTCAGCAGGGAGGACTGTAATTTGGGAAAAGCTATCCCATTGTTGCGCATGCTGGAGCACAAACTGATGGCGGTGTCTTCAAAGTTTCAAAAAGATGAAGAAAAGCAAGAAGCTTTTGTTTTGGCGGAGAAATTATTAGAGCGCCTACTTGGCGATGAACTTCTTCAAAAGATCCACTCAGAACAGCATTACATTTGTGCTACTATTCGGCATCCACAATACAAAAAGGCACTGGCAGGCTGTGCATTATTTCCTTTTAGTGATGAAGATGTTACAAAGTACAAACGTTGGCTAGCCTTGTCAGCCATCAGGTTTGAAAGAGAACGGAAGCAAATTGAAGGAAAAGGCAGTACATCAGCATCAGCAGGCCAGCCCCAGTCAAAAGACTCCACTTCTGCACCTGTGGCTGTGGCAGAAGTGACCTCTCAGCCGTTAAAGACACCGGCAACCGCATCATCTGCACCAGACACAACAGACATATCGGGTGATGAAGAGGATTGGCTAGCTGAGATTGGTTATGGTTCTCAAAAGGTCCGAGGAAAAATTCAGCAAAGTGGAGGAACCGTGGAGAACTTTGAGTCGATGGTGCAGGACTATCTGAATGACTCAACAGAGGTCTATGTTAATGCTGACCCATTGGCGTATTGGCATGGGAAAAAAGAATTGTGGCCAGAGATCACCCGCCTGGCTATACATTACTTCTCTTGCCCACTCGCAAGCGTGTCTTCTGAACGTGTTTTCAGTGCTGCTGGTGGCATTGTAACTTGCAAACGGACCCGCCTCTCGCCCAAAAACGTGGAGATATTGACAATGATTAAGATGAATGAGCACCTCATACCACCAGATTTCAAAGTACCAGATTGCACGACAGAAGAAGACGAGGAGGACAGCAACTTAGATGAGGGAATATCTTCTGTGTTAGGTGACACTGACCTACTCCTGTCTGAATTTGCAGAGTATGAGGACGAACTCTTCTTCCCTGACACTGAGCCCTGAAAATGAGCCTATGAATTCAGAAATTTTCTTTTTCGTACTTATTCACTTTTATTCCTGTGTTTCTGTCTTTCTTTGTTTTGCACAAGTTAATATAATTAAAACTTTAATCACCTGTACTTTTGCTTTTTGGCTGTTTGGGGGTCTTCTACTTGTTTTCGCCTGGGTTGACGGCTCTGGGGCCATTGCTGGGAAGGTCTAATACCGGATAAAACTGGTTTAAACAACATCCATGAGGAAAAAGGTTTTGCATTTTCTGACTTTTCGCTCAATGTAGCGTTTTCGGGGGCCTGTTTGGGGGGCTTCCTGGTGTTTGTGGGTGGGTTTCGGGGTCTGGGAGCACTACTGGGTATGGATAGTTTAGATAGCAAGAGGTTTGAAGGAAATCCATGGAGGCAGAGGGGAGTTAGGGCCTAGCTGCAGAGCGCGCGCTGAGTGATTTTGCAAATTTTCAGTAAAGTGACCAAGTCCACACTTCTGTACTTTTGCTTTTTGGCTGTTTGGGGGTCTTCTACTTGTTTTTGCCTGGGTTGACGGCTCTGGGGCCATTGCTGGGAAGGTCTAATACCGGATAAAACTGGTTTAAACAACATCCATGAGGAAAAAGGTTTTGGCACTTTTTGTAACTTAGGGTTCGTTAGGGTTAGCCCTAGCAGCAGGAGTGCATGTGGTTCGGGGTGTTCTTGATTTTTGCAACTGAGTTCTGGGGTTTTAGAGCACTCATGGGAATGTGTAATTTTTGTTGCAAGTGATTTGAAGAAAATCCATGGTGGGAAAGGGGGGATCACTTACTCTGTGAGAGGCACTTAGTGTTGAAAACATTTAGCCATTTACACTTAAAGGAAGAAAATGACACAGACTTAAGTTTCAGGAAAACAAACTTACTGTTAAACCACCACCCACCAGACTCAAAAGCAGTAAAAAACAGGTATGCTCAGATAAAGTTTCAAAAAGTATATTTGTATAGCCCTAACAAAATAATCTCCCTCAAGACCCTCCCTAACCCCAACGATTGTCTTTCAAAAGTCCCAAAAAGAACCCAACTCCCAAATCCCACCCCCCAAAAGTCTCTAAAAAAGGGGCAAGGGACACTACGGCAGGATGCTGTTCACTGTAGCGGCAAGGGCATCATACTCCTTGCGGAGGGTGGCATGGTCGAAGCGGAGGCCCTCCACCAAGTTCTTATAGGTTAAGACCTCCTGCTCCAGGTAGGACACTCTGAGGTATAAGCGGCGCTGGCGTGCCTTGCAACTCCTGTGGGGGGCAGCTGATGTCTTTGCTGCTCGGCGGTGGCGGTTGGCTTTGGTAGCCCGGCTCCGTACCGCTGAAGCACTGCGCTGGCTGGCTGCCCGTGTGGGCCCGGAGGAGGATGCAGCAGTCGCAGTAGATGTACTAGTAGACTGCGTGTCCTCCTCCTCCAGGGCCAGCAGCCGCCGATATTCTGCAACAGTGGCATCCAGCCTCCGTTGCCGGGCCATTCGAGCCTGCTCCTTCCTTGATGTTTTGTTGGATTTGGAAGGAGCGACTATATAAAGAAAGAAAGACATAGTCAGTAACCAATGCTCTTAAGTTTAACACAAAATGATTGAGCAGAAAGTTGTGTCACAGTACAAGTAGCAACTTGAAAGCACAGTACATAACTATTGAGGCCAGTACGAGCACTATGGACTTCCATTACAGTCGACTATGACAGTAGTACACCAGTCTTATTCTTATTCTTCTCTCTTGTTTATGAAAATTGGTACGTTATCTTCTGCAAGCCGGCATAATGCCAGCACAGTGAACTTGCACCCGAGAAAAACAGACGCACACCATGATGAGTGAGACAGACTTGCGTTACTGTACCGGTACAGTACATGCAGGTGGTGAAGCTCATATTTTTCCATTACAGGTGGCACTGAGAATACTCTGTTAAAAGGGCTACTGCTTAATTAATTTAACTTTCACCCTACAGTGCAAATGAGTACTAGAGAAGGAAAAAGAAGAAACTAAATAATCTGATTATCTATCACTTCACATGGGATGTATTTGATTACATATGGGATGACTTTAGGTGCTTTGCTTTTTTGAGTGAACAGTGATACACCCACACATGAATGATGTACTACTACTAAACTAAAATTATTAAGAGAGGTAGGGAGGGTCCACCGTAATAACCGGATATATGTTGTGCTTGCAGTTGCATACAAACTACTGCTACTATTCATGGTAGTATTTGGACAAAATTACAACTTCTTTTCCTTATTTTATTTATTTTATTTATTTTATATGCTTCTATAGCGCATGAATAAACCCCCGAAGGGGTATCTCCGCGCTTTGCCTTTCAGAGGGAAACAAGGACTGTGCCAAGTCATTAGGAAAAAGTTGCTGGAAGAAGGGAGGGGGTTTAAGTACTGTTAAAGAGATATGTTTTAAGGGATTTGCGGAAGGATAAGTGATTGGTTATTTGTTTTAATGTGAGGGGGAGGGAGTTCCACAGAGCTGGTCCAGCATATGCCAGAGCACGTCCTCCTTGTCGGCATTTCTTTATTTTGGGGACCTGTAATAGTTGCAAATTACTAGAGCGCAGAGAGCGGCTTGGGGCATAGGGTAGAAAGGCTTTGGTAAGGTATTTTGGGCCGTTCCCTGACAGACATTTGTGAATTATGCACAGCGTTTTGAACTGGGTACGTTGCCGCACAGGCAGCCAGTGAAGTTCCGCCAGAAGTGGGCAGGAGGGGGTCCTAGATGGCATATTGAGGACTAGCCTCGCTGCCGTGTTTTGGACTACTTGCAGTTTCTTTAACTGGCCTTCATTGGTGGATAAGAGAAGGCCATTGCAGTAGTCCAATCTACTAATAACTAGCGCCTGAACTAGAGTTTTTCTGTGGTTGTCACTGAGGTAGGGGAACACTCTTCGCAGCAGTCCAATGGCCCTAAAGCACGTGCCGGCAACCTGGTTGACGTGGTCTTTAAATGTCAGGGTTTGATCGAATAATACTCCCAGGTTTTTCACAGTCTGTTTTGGGATGGGCACTGGACCTAGTTCTGAAGGCCACCACTCATTAGACCATTCTGATGCTGCCGCCCCAAACAGTAGCACCTCAGTTTTAGCCACATTGCATTGAAGGCAGTTCTCAGTCATCCACCTTGAGACTGCCCTCATGCCATCAGCGAAGGATTTTTTCAGGGCGGGTGTTAGAGTTTTGAAGGGAAATAGAAGTTGGGTGTCGTCGGCGTAGGACACCGGGGTGAACCCAAAGGACCTCACTATGTCAGCCAGGGGGGCCACATACACATTAAACAGTGTGGGGCTTAGGCATGAGCCCTGTGGCACTCCCCTGGTGAGCTCCCTAGAGGTGGATTTATGGGAGCCCATCCTGACTTCCTGAGAGCGGCCGGTGAGAAAACTCTCCATCCAGGACAGAGCTGTTCCTACACTGGAACGGACGTGCGGGTGCGGTGTTACATGCTCTTCAAAGTAACACTTAGTTCAGGGGTCTCCAAACCGGTCTTGAAGGGCCGGATCCATGCCAGATTTTTGGGATATCCCCATTGAGATACATGTAGTTATTTTAAAAATCTGGCATGTATCCGTCCCCCAGGACCGGTTTGGAGACCCCTGACTTAGTTCATCCAGTGACCGTCTACTCTCTCTAGATACACATATGCTATCTAAGAGTCAGATAGTACCATGATCCAGGCATCCATCCATTCAAAGTATGTGCACACATACAGTTTGTGTTTCACCCACCAAGGCTGTTCTCCTTCCACCCATTCTTGCTTCATCATTCACCCAGCCATGCACCATACCATATTCTTCTCAGCTACCTTGGGGACCAAGCAAACACATATCATTCTTCTTTGCCAGTCATCATTAAATTTCTCGTCCTTCCACACTTACTTACACCCTTCTTTCGCTTTTCGTTTTTTTATGTGCACACTAACAAAAGAATCTCTGTGACAAAAGCAGTAACCACAGACATATGCACATAAAATACTGCTTTTCGTTCATCCCATCCATCAAGTTCATCTCAGATCTGATTGGGATTCTTCTCGCCAAAAACTTCACAGCTAAGTCGAAGTACATTTAGAGGAGGCTACTACCTGGTTGATACACCCGTGCAGAAAGCACACTCTGCAGTCTTCAATCTCAATAAGTAAGGAATATATAGCTTACCTCTGCCCGCCACCACCGTGTGAACCCTCACAGGCACATTGGTGTCGTCCGGCACTTGCACCGCCTCCTCTCCAGAAATGTCCTCCGAGTCCTCATCCACCACCACCACCACCTCCGTGCTGGCCCCGCCACCAGATGTTCCACCTACAAAGTACATTTAAGAATGTTAGAATACACCACTCACTACTATATAATATTTGGTCTAGGAATAAAGAAATGTGAAAAAAACCCAGAAAAGAATGTAATAATTTGTGACTGTCTAATCTAAAGTAAAAATGTTCCTTTTTCCAGGGAAGGCTCAGTGCATAGAGCTATTGCTGACTAGAATGGGAGTCCAATGGAATTGCCAAATGTGCAATCTTAGTTAGCTACACAGACAGACTAATGAGAATAATCTAGTAATACCACAGGGAGTCATAGTCGAGGCAGGATAAGCATTTAGATACAGTCTAGAAGAAGATCAAAGACGATTTATAAAAAATCGAATGAGGAACGCTAGGAAAAAATAGGTACTCTATATTAAAATGAAAACTTACTGGGGCCACTGCCCTCGCCTGGCCAATCCTGGCCTTCTACAGCAGCAGCAGCAGCCTCCTCCAATGCCCTCTTGCCCTGGGGGGAGCTGATGTACAACATGAAAGAAAGAAAGACCAGAAAACATGGATGATATTTGTCAACCAAATCAAACATTTCAAAAGAACAATAACAAAATATTTTGGCGAAATAGCAAATAGACAACTATTCCACGGGATATATTGACCGATCTCATGTGATCTACTACGTTATTAGTATTGCTTGATTTGCGGACCGTCGACTTGGAAAGTTCTTATGTAACTCACTAAACAAACTACTAAAAAGGTTCGCCTAGGCCTGGCAGGCAGCAGTCCGCAGCACGCAAAGTGACAGACAAAGTCCATCGTGATTGCAGATCAGTGAATACTCAAACTATCAATCCACCACCACTATTTCTTCTTATCGCCATGTGTACAAAGGAAGGACTGGACTTAAGTCTGTAGGGGCTGATTTAGAAGCCCCTTGCGGCTCTTTTGCTCCATTGTTGCGTGACTTTTGTGACGCAGCGGCAGAACAAAAGAGGTGCCATGGTGCGGCGTATATTAACAACGTGACGCATATGGGAGATGCATCACGTTGTAAAGCCCTGCGCCCCAGTGGGCGTTCCGGCGCAAGTTTATTGCTCTTGGTAAAAAACAAAAATTTGCAATATAATAACACACAGAGCGGGAGAAAACAGAGTAGTGATGAAATAGCTAGAAATAGCTACTACTACTCACCAAGCCCGGGGATCTCTACGCCGAGCACGTCCAGCAAGTCGCGTTCCCGGTCCATGAGATCCGTCCAGCGGTGGGTGGCCTGGTTATAGGTGTGCCGGACCCCAGAGTGTTCAAACATGGCCCGGCACACCTTCTCCCACCGCTTCCGGTGCTCCCAGATCCTGTAGCCGGTAGCGATCTTGCCGCCTCCCATGATGGTCTTGGGGAGGCGGCGCTGGACGTGAAAGACTAGTGCGGCCACCTCCTCCGCACTAAAAATCTCCCGAGCTATAACTGTCTCCCCCCTCAAACGCCCGCATGGGAGCCGGGCACGGGGTGCGGGACCCTTCCCCTTCGCGGGCTTCTTCCCGGCTCTCTTTGCCATGGTCTGGGCAGAAAGGAAGCAAAATAATAAAGAAGAAATAGAACAGGGAAGAAGAAAAGAAAAGCGTTTAAAAAAGTAGTTTAAAATTAACAAAAAGTAGCAGAAAACACAAAAATATAGAGCTAGAAAAATAAAGGGATAGATAATAAGTAAAATAGATTAAAAAAAACTTCAAACAAGCAAAGGATGGCAGAGATTCAGAGAGGATACAGAGAGCATGCCCAGAACCATAGCAATGAATGAGAAACAAAATGGCCGCGCCCGTTCACGACCGCGTGGGTAAGTTCGCGCAAGATTTTCCTCGCGATCACACGCGAAATTGTACTAGCGAGCCGCACACTTTGCGAGATTACACATAGCGCCCGGAAACGGAATTACGTCACGCAAACAAGATGGCCGCGCCCATGTACGACCGCTAGGGTAACTTCGCAAACGTTGCGCTACAAGCAGCTTGCGAACACGCAAAAAATTACGCGAACAAACACGCCGCAAAAAAAACTAATCGTGTATTCGCACGAATTCGCGGCTTCCGAAATCGATCTTGCACGGATTCGCGCCCCGCAAATCGCGCGAAATTGCAGAAAAACGATTTTTGCAAAACTGAAAGCACTCAGCAGGTTCAAAAGTTCAATCTTAACATTAGTAACCATTCACTCTTGTGCTTCCTGAGGGCCCCCTCCAGAGTTCAGTTGCCTATTTGCAACTATTCTATGACCCTGCTCTGACCCTCACAGCAGGCTCATAGAATAGCTACAAGTAGGCCATAAAGGTCCTGTGAAAAAAAATTGCACTGCAACAGAAAGCAAATTACAGATAAGGAAGGAAGCAGGTGCCAGCCAGACTGGAAGTTTAAAAATCAGTGACACATTAATCAACCACAAATTAATTCATGGCAGTTGAAGCAGGGCAGGTGTGCTTGCTTTTTTTCACCCCCATAATCTACAGTGATAAACCAACCAGAGGGTGGCAGTGATGTACCAGAGGGTGATTTATAAAAAAGGGGTAACCCTGTGTCCCTCAGACCAGAGCATTTCTCACGGACGGCCCATTAACCGGAGCATTACACACGAACAGCTCGTTTTTGACGCTCGGTGTTCACAGTCCTGAACTGTACCGCGGATTTAGATCGCGGGTGACATCATTTTGAGGGTTGACCAACGGGCGACCCTCTGGAATAACTCACCACCTGACCGGTTCCTTTCCCCCTGTCTTGATAAAGACCCGCTGCGACCGCCAACTGGGGCGCTATCAGGGTCGAAACGTCGACGCTATTATTACTTTGGCCAAGCTAAACTCCAGGAACTTGGACATTAACCATTTGGTTTTCCTTGGAATATTTACTTGTAAAAGGCTGGCCTCAGAAACGACAGAAAACACCTCGTTTTTCTCTCCCCCTCCCCCCCCTCCAGGTCCCTTCCCATTGTGGTTTTATTGTAAATAATTGTTGTGTTTATAAGTGTCACCACATATATTGCACTTGTCACTTCAATCACTATTGTCACTATTCACAAATATAATGTATTGACTATCAATGTAGTGGAATGAAGTAATTCTAGGATATTGTCTTCCTTTTCTGTTTTTAATATATATAAAAACTTTGTTTATCCGAGAGAGAGTGCTTGTTCTATGTTTTGGAGCTGTCTTTAGCTTCTATCAAAGGAATTGTTTTTGCTACCCAACAGAACCATTTTGTTTGTTAATCATGTACCAGAGGGTGGCATGGGTGTACCAGAGGGTGGCAGTGGTGAAACAGAGGGTGCTGTGAACCTGTGATGATGAACCAGAGGTAGAAACAACATAGTCGTGGCCGTTGCGAGCCGACAAGTAAGTTCGCAATTGCGAACTGGTACACAAACCTCACGAACTGGCAGAAACCCTTGCGAACACAAAAAAACACAAAAATCCGCAAATTCGCGAGAGTTCGCGGATTTTGCGGATTGCGAATCTGTAAATACGCAAGTTCGCGTACGCCAGATTCGCAAAATCCGCCCATACGCCCCTCACATGTCCCGGGAACCGCCATCTCCCTGGGGCACTAAAATCCTGAGCCTCGGGGACCATTACCTCCCCGGGGCTGTGCATTGAGTGGGAGGGGGGGTGCGGCCCCCTCCTGGAGCCAGTGATGGCCCTGGAGACCACCACCTCCCGGGGGCCAGCTCCTGCAGTGTCCCAGGAGTGCCCACCCCCGGGACACTGCTGTTTGCTATGCAGGGAGGGAGCCTCGCAGCTCCCGCCCTGCCATAGCAAACTGTGATTTGGATTTTGGAAAAGAAAGCCGGAAACCTGCTCTCTCTTCCAAAATCCAAACCAGATTGCTTTTCCACACGGGGAGCTGCATGTCAGCAGCTCCCCATGTGGAAAAGCAATGCCGCCTGGGGGCATTGGGACTCCCCCACGGTCCCCAACAAGAGGCCAGGCCCCGGGGGATGGAATCCCCGGGGCAAGGAGTGTCCCGGGAGGGTGGCCACGCGCCCCCATAATAAATTTTTTTTTAAACACGCAAAGGGATGGGGTCCCTGGGGCCATAAATGGCCTGAGGAGGGGGGCCACACAGCCCCCGTCCAAAAATATAAAAAAAAAATAAACACTGGCCATGCCCTGGGGGATGGGGTCACCGGGCCGAATATGGCCTTGGAGGAGGGGGCCACGCGGCCCCCTTCAATTTTCGAAAAAAATAAAAAAAATAGAGGTCAGGCCCCGGGGGATGGGGTCCCCAAGGCCCATAAAATAGGAAAAGAAGGGTGGCCACACAGCTCCCCTTCTTAAAAAAAAGAAAAAAGACTGGCATCGCCGAGGCCCTGCCCCTCCCTGAAACACTCTGCAAACACGCCCTGTGTCACGTTTTAAGTTGGGGAATTAATTCCCCTTCAATACTGGGGGTGCCTGGGGGCCAACTAGCCCACCAGGTACCTCCAGTAAGCGCCACAGAGCTGCTTTGCAGATAAGTGGTCCAGGCCACGCCCCTTTTTAAACCTCTCTGCAACGCAGCTCTGTGGCGCTTACTGGAGGTACCTGGTGGGCTAGTTGGACCCCAGAGTCTCCTAGGGTTCAAGGGGACTTAATCTCCCAACTTAAAATGTACCACAGGACGTGTTTGCACAGTGGTGAAGAGAGGGGGCGGGGTCTGAGGTGACATGTGTGCAAACACGCCCTGTGGTGCGTTTTAAGGTGGGGAATTAATTCCCCTTCAATCCTGAGGGCCCCTGGGGCCAACTAGCCCACCAGGTACCTCCAGTAAGTGCCACAGGCCTGCGTTGCAGAGAGGTGGCCCAGGCCACACCCCTTTTTACACCTCTCTGCAACACTGCTCTGTGGCGCTTACTGGAGGTACCTGGTGGGCTAGTTGGACCCCAGGGACCCTCAGGATTCAAGTGGACTTAATCCCCCAACTTAAAACACGCCGAGGGGCGCGTTTACCCACTTGTCACATTAGGCCCGCCCTCTTCCTTCACCACTGTGCAAACGGGCACTCTGGCGCGTTGTAAGTTGGGGATTAAGTCCCCATGTATCCTGAGGGTCCCTGGGGTCCAACATGTCCACCAGGTACCTCTAGTGAGGGCCAGAGAGCTGCGTTGCAGAGAGGTGTAAACCAGCTTTGTGGCACTACCTGGAGGTACCTGTTGGGCTAGTTGGCCCCAAGGGACCCTCAGGATTGAGGGGGACTTAATCCCCCAATTTACAACATGCCAGGGGGCCGTTTCCACACTTGTCATATCAGGCCCCGCCGCCTCCTTGTACCACTGTGCAAACGCGCCCCCTGGCTTGTTGTTACTTGGGGTATTAAGTCCCCTTGAATCTTGAGGGTCCCTAGGGGCCAACTAGCCCACCAGGTACCTCCAGTTAGCGCCACAGAGCTGCGTTGTAGCGAGGTGGGATGAGGCCAAGCCCCTTTTTACACCACTCTGTAAAGGTGGCTTCTGGTGCACTGCTGGTGGGGTGATGAGGTCCTCTTGTGTCCTGAGGACGTCAGGACACAGGTGGATATATATATATATATATATATATATATATATATATATATATATATATATATATATATATATATATATATTCACTGAAAAAACCATAGGTTTTACACACGTTATAGTTAGGAAGTAGCATTTACAAAACCTATGAAATTCACTGAAAAAACCATAGGTTTGACACCAGTTATAGTTAGCTGGAAATTTTACTGATATAAAACCAATGAAATTCCACGTTATAGTTACTTGGACTCACTATAACTTGCGCGTGTAATGCACTGCTGATGACGTCACATATTACATCACTCATGACATTGTGGAAAAGTAAATTTTGCCATGTTCTGTGTCCCTACGTGTTCCCCATCTTATGCTATATGTGCATGATTAATATGCATATGTATTCCCCATGATCGATTAAAGACGCAATTACAGTTGTGTCCATCTCTAGTATGCCAGTTTCTAGTTCTCGTGAAAGCTACGAGTATTAGGCCTATGTAAAGCTACATTGCCACGTTTCTCAGTGTGCACGTTATTTCATTGTAAAAATCCCCGTTTCTAGGCCTCAAAAGGGCCCGGACTCAGATTCAGCTCCTGTCTCCTGAACCCTCTCCGAGGAGCGATACAGCCCCCACCTGTATCCCTGACCCTTCACTTACTTCCTGCCTCACAGTGCCCGGCTCGGCCTGGCTCTGCCTCCTAGTCTGTCAAGAGTATGTTATGATTCTAGTTATCAGTCCAGCCCTCCTTCTCTGTATTCCTAAGCTACTGAATCGCATCAATAGTTTCAGTCATCGTCTAGCCTTTACGTCTCCATGTAAGAGAAATACTGTATTTATGGTCATTTAATATTCCTCAACACGCACTACATGTAGAATAATGCATGCACCAGTCTTAGTGTCTGTTAGCCTTTACCCTGATAACTTTTGGATTCTATCAACATGTTCTCTAAACATCAGATACTAGATAGTGTTTAGGTACATGTCTCTCTGACTCTCCAGACTTTCGTCTCTCCTTCTAGCTCAGAAGTCATAGCCCCCAGCTTCTCCTTAGTAACACGTCATTGCCAGCTTGCGCGCACCACTAGGTTAGAGGTCCCGGCTCCTTCGGTAGCCCCCTCCATGTTTCCGCCCATTTGTGACATATTCCGTTACGTTTACATCACATGTCTATGTATACGCCCTGTTCGCGCCTCTTGTTACACCTACTTTCTGCCTTATCTTTCGCGACTGCTACAGGCCCTGCCCACTGTTACGCCTATTGTATTGAACATCATGTATTTTGTTTAAGTATATATACTTGTGCACTGTTATTAAAAAGTTACCCCTTCCTTTGTCCCTGCCCCGTGCAGCGCTGCCATCCTATTCCCGTGCAGGTTGTCCTGTTCCTGTCCTTTATGCTGTATTAAACCTGCATACTCCTACTACCTCGAATCTTGACTCTTATTTATTGAGCTATCTGTTATTGTATATCCAGTCAAAAATAGAGGTATTATTTATTTATTTACCACATAATGGCGCCCGAATAGGGACTTGCCCTTTTCCCACGCGCCGGTGAAGCCACGCAAGCCCCCTGATCCTCTGCAGCCGTGACGGAACCATACCGGCCACGTGCAGATATTTCTGCTTCAAGTATCCCTCAGGCCCACGGAGGAGACGGAGGTTGCGGTCCAGCGTCCAGACGAGGCGGTGGAGGAACGCGGCGAGTCCCGACCAGAGCCCAAGCCGAGAGTCCAAGGTCCGAGGTATCCGGAGGCCCACCTGTAACTGAAGTCCGAAGTTCGTCCGTCCGTCGTCGTAGCAGTCCAGTCCAGTCCGAGGCCTTCCGTTCTTGCTGCCCGGTGAGTACCGTTGCTGGGGTAGTATCTAGACAGGGTCAATTGCATTGTCTCTGGTCCGTGGGTTTGGGTACACAGATCCAACACGAAGTGTCCACTTAGGTGGATGCGGGTCCTGACGTGTCTCTTTATGAGACCGGTAAGTTTCGTACTGTTTTAGCAGTGCATCTCGTTTCTGTTCTAGTCCGTTCTGTTCTCGAGAAATTCATGTATTCTGTTTCCAGTATTCCAGGTAGTATTTTGTCCGAACTGTTATTTTAAATGTCATTCATGTATTTCAATGTCGTGGTATGAAAGAGGTGTACCTTCAGTAATTATCGTGTTCATTGTGTATTGTAATTGTGTCTAGACTCCAGCCCAGTCATGCCATTGTTTTCAAAGTTACGTCAGTTAAGAACTAGAAAAGGTCTGTTAGAAGAAGCAGTTCCTGTCCCGCCTAGGGACAGTCCAGGTCATTTTATGTATCAAAAGCATGGCATAAGTGCCATATTATATCTAGATTTGTGGGTGGAGTACACTAAACAGTTAGAAGAAAAGTATAGATGGCCCGTATCGGGTACATGGGATGCCGAGTGCATCATGCGAGTAGAAGAAGCATTATGGAAAAAGAAAGCCAGACAGTCACAGAAAGATGCCATCGAGTTATGGCGCAAAGAATCTCATAAAAGAACCGAAAAAGAAATCAGAAAGTCAGAATTAAGTAGAGAATCCTTAGAAAGAGCCCAAGAAAGGGAATTAATCGAAATAGGTGAACGAGTTAAAACCGAACAGTCAGACAGACAGAGGAATGCCCTCATTAAGGGTATGTATCCTCTTCTTGCCGAGGGCTTGCCAAAAGCAACCTCGGAGGCATCCAGTAATTTTCCGCCACCCTTAGTTCCGACCAAGCTACGTCACAAACCGACCGCAGCTGATATTTTTCTCTCGTCCTATTTGGACGACACAGTCCCAGAATATGCAAATCCTGTTCCGCCAGCTCCTGTAAATAATGTAAATCCTGCTCCTCCAGTCACCGGGGCACCTGTTACAGCACCTGTTACGGTACCCCCGGTCCAGCCTACATTACAAGTACCCGCTACACTGGTCACTCTGCCAGCACGAAGAGTATCAGTCGACGATTCCAGTTTAGGGGCCGCGGGAGGAGGTCCTCCTGGAACCCCGCCGCCACACAAACGTGTAACGTCAGTCGAGTTACATGAACGTGCGTTACAGCGCACGCCCAAACATCAGTCTGTTGCAGATATCAGACGAGCTCTTACCGAATGCCGTTATGATCCGGTCCCAGGTGATGATAGTATGGTTATATATTCATTACGTGTAAGACGGGTGACCGAGTATTTGGACACCCTACCGAATATGAAAGAAGATCTAGACAGAATGTATCGTTTCATTCGTACAGGACAAGATCCAGAAAGTATTGGTGAAGTCATGTCTCACAGAAAAGCTGAGATCCAGTTTATGCTATTAAAGTTTCTGATCAATTGTTTAATTAGGGAACAAGATTCCCCGACTAAAGATCCGACCGAAATGAAAATTCTGACAAAGTGGAGTGATAATATAGCCGAGGGTAAGCACAAGACACTCAATAGTATAGAGAGTATGTACAAGAAAATACGTAAAGAAATAATAAGGTTACACGAACAACGCAAAGAAGCTCTAGGAAGCGAGAAAGAAAATGACTCTCCTACTGAAGAGGTAGACGACGAGAACACCGCCAGAATAGCGTATGTAGGTAAATCTAGATTTCCAGACCGACATTTACGCCTAGAACACAAGAAAACTGTTCCTCTTCCAGCACCAGAACAAGGTTCTCTAGAACAAGTATTTCAAGCTACCGATCACATTCTGAAATCACGAATCGGTTATAGTGAGTTAAGTACCATGCATGAACAAGAACTAGCCCGATCAGCAGTCCGATGAATTACTGATTCTACCACTTTTCCAGACGAAATAGTGGCACAAATGTTTCTGAAACTGCCCCCAGCCGAGCAGCGACTGGTGGGTATGTATATGATCCAACACCTCATTACTCTGTATGAGGGTCAACATTCTGATCCAGGTCCGTTACATGATGTCCTGAACGAGTTACTCCAGTATAGATGGAAAGGTTTAGGCACCGATTTAATTAGTGTCATTCTAGAACAGCGCCACAAATATAGAACGTTCCTAAATCCGCATTTTGTTCATGTCTCACCTCCAGAAAGTAAACCGTTTTATATAGATAGACAGCATCCGTTACGAGAAGTACACCCAGTTAGGACAGAGGGTGGTGAAATGCAACGAGTATTTGTTTACACCCCAGTTACCAAGATGGAACTCTTAGAGATGAAGAAATTAATTCCCTGTCACGACAAAGACCCAGCAGGGTTCCACCGTGAATTAAAAGACATGCTCCGTATGGGAGAATACACGTATCCAGATATTATTAAAATGCTAAAAGTCCTGTTGCCTGCGGGCATATACGAAAAACTCAAGGAAAAACATTGGGAGGTGGGAGAGAAAAAGATCGATTGGACAGCTCTAGAAGCTGAAGATAAGATACGTGTACCTGGTACCGGTCTTGGAGACAAATGTAAAGAATTACCAGAATTATTGATACAAGTTTTGCCTAGATTATTAGCCACTAAAAAGGAAGACTGGGATGCAATCTCAGCCTGTAAACAGAAACAAGACGAAGACACTAGTGATTTTTATTCTAGATTTGAGAAATGTTTTATAATAAACAGTGGTTTGAAGACGAGTAGCGAGTCATACCCTCATCTTTTTGTTACTAAATTAGTCGAGAATTCAAGTCCACAAGTTAAGAATAGAGTTTTGAAAGTCGAAAGTACATGGCAAGCTAGTACCCCGTCACAGATGTTACAGATGCTCCAGTATCACCAGAATAGAATCAGAGAAGAGCAAGAACACGAGAGAAGACGTATGAAAGACACGAAAAAGAAAGTACTAGTTGCACAATCTGTTCCACAAGACAGTCAGAAGAGGGGTCCGAATCAAGCCAGTCATCCTGCAGCTCCCGTTAAAGGGACATGCAATTATTGTAAACAGCCAGGTCATTTCATAAACGAGTGTGCAGTTCTGAAACACAATATAGCCACTGGTAAAACTAAAGAAAGACCACGTCCGCCTAGACAAGAACAAGTTTCACAGACTTCTCAGTCACCACAGAATGCACAACAGACAGTTCCAGCACCGCAGCCTATAGCTGCAACACAGCATGTTACACAGCAGATGTACCAGTATGCACAATCCGAGTATCCAGAGTATCAAGCGTATTCATGAAACAGCCTAGAGAGGGAGGTAGGCTTGCCTCTCATCGAGATTCCTGTAGATCAAGAAGGTCCCTACGTACACAGTCAAGTATTAGGGAAAGACAGAAAGTTTCTGATTGATACAGGGGCAAGTAGGACTACCATTAGTCACGACGAGGTTCCAGGGGCTCCGCTCTCAGGCTCTAGAAATGTTTCCCTTGGATTTTCAGGAAAGCCTATTGTAAACAAGATATCAAAGCCAGTTACTCTAGAAGTAGGTCCATTGTCCCGAACTACTGATCTATTGCTTACGAAGTCATGTCCAGAAAATTTGTTAGGTATTAAGACACTGAAAGAATTAGGTGCAGTTATTTGCTGTTCCCCAGAGGGGATACGTTTGTTTTTACGTGACTTCAAGGGTCACTATGTATTACGAGATTTTGATCCGAGATTGTCAACTGTCCCGCAACATCTATGGGCGCAAGGTCCAACTGATGTTGGTTTCATGCGAATCACACCCCATCGTGTGACTCTCAAGCAAGGTGTAGTGTTACCACGAATCAGACAGTACAGATTGCCACCTGAGGCTGTAGCAGCCTTATCCAAAATTATTGACGAGCTTATGGCTCAAGGAGTAGTTGTAAAAACTGACTCCAATGTATGTAATTCTCCTATCATTCCAGTCATGAAACGTACTGATCCAAATGCACCCCCAGTATATCGATTAGTGATTGACCTTCGAGAACTCAATAAATGTATCATTCCCCAGTACCCAGTTGTTCCAGATATCTCATCTCTATTGACAGCCATTGATTCTGAGGCAATATTTTTTACAGTAATCGACCTCAAGAATGCATTTTTCAGTGTCCCCATTCATCCAGACAGCCAGTACCTTTTCGGATTCTGTTTAAATGGAAGGAGCTATAAATTCACACGAGCTCCTCAAGGTTTCACAGAAAGTCCTAGTATTTACAGTCAAGCACTTAAGAGACAACTAGACAATATTCACATGCCAACTGACACTGCCCTGCTCCAATATGTCGATGATCTACTGATCACAGCCCGTTCTGAACGTGCTTGCGAGCGAGCGTCACTCACAGTTCTGTATTTCCTAGCCGAGATGGGGCACAAGGTGTCCCCTTCAAAACTTCAATTCTGTGTCCAGCAAGTGATCTACTTAGGCCACTTACTGTCCAAGTGGGGTAGGCAGTTGACACCCGACCGTATCCAGTTAATAGCGAGTCTTCCTCAGCCCAAGACCCAGAAGGAGGTACGAGCTTTTATCGGCCTCACTTCTTATTGCAGACAATGGATTCCTCAGTATGCATTTCTAGCCAAGCCACTGATACAGTTAACGACACAGGAGGCAGCCGTATCGACTGTCCTCCCTTGGACATCTGAACATACACTTAGTTTTAATGAATTAAAGAAAGCCTTATGCCAAGCACCTGTTCTAGCTACACCGAACTACAGTAAGTCTTTTACACTTTTTGTCACAGAACGTGAAGGTACAGCATTATCTGTTCTCACACAAGATCAAGCCGGACAATACAAGCCCTGTGCTTATTTTTCAAGCACATTAGATCCAGTAGCCCAGGCTCTGCCTGCGTGCCTCAAGTCAGTTGCAGCCACAGCACTAGCTATCAGACAAAGTGATTCCATAGTATTAGGACATTCCCTGACAGTACAAGTTCCACACTCCGTGGAAGTTCTTTTAAACCGAACACAGACTCAGCACTTGACAATTGCACGTTTAACAGGTTATGAACTGACACTGTTCCAGCCACACATAGAAATCAGACGCTGCAACGTTCTAAATCCTGCTACACTGTTACCGTCAGTTACTTCAAATCCTGCCACACATGACTGTGTGGAAGTAGTTAACACTATGACTAAGCCGAGACAAGACCTGACAGATATTCCATTACCAGACCCCGACCTGACACTTTATGTGGATGGTTCATGTATGAGAACGAGTACAGGAGAACTAGTAGCCGCGTATGCAGTGACTACTGACACTGAAGTTATTGAAACACACTGTATTGACACCCTGTCTGCTCAGGCAGCAGAGCTAGTTGCTCTGACCCAAGCCTGCATACACGCCAAGAACCTGAAAGTTAATATTTACACAGATTCACGCTACGCATTCGGAGTTGTACACGACTTCGGAGTGCTCTGGCAGGAGAGAGGTTTCATGACTTCTCATGGAACCAAGATTCAGCATGGTCTCCTCATTCAAGCTCTGTTAGATGCAATACATTTACCGACATCTATCGCTATCATGAAGTGCAAGGCACATACGAAAGTTACTGACATTATTTCCCAAGGTAATGATCTAGCAGATCGAACAGCCAGGCTTACAGCACAGACACCAGACATACCAGTTAACAAGACACCGACATCCACTCTAGAACAGACTACTTGTATGACAGTTAAGGACCCTACTCAAGATATCATAGATATCCAGTTACATGCTACTCCTGAAGAAATTAAGAAATGGTCCGAACAAGGAGGGGTCCAGACATCTCTGGGATGGTTGACGAGGGGAAAAGCCACATGGTTTCTCCCCGACTCTATGGTTCAAGTCATTATCAATACCGCACATAGTCCAGCACACTTAGGAGAAAAAGCCATGTTAGACAGTATCCAGAACATTTGGTTTAACAAGCATTTACGAGCTGCAGCCAAGCAGAAAGTCCGTACCTGTATGATATGTTGCCAGTTCAATCCAGGTAAAAGTGTCCCGGTGGAACAAGGTGGATTCCAGCCCCCTGACCACCCTTTTGAAGTCCTCCAAATGGATTATATTCAGATGGAGCGATGTCGATGTTTCAAGTATGTCCTTGTAGTTGTATGCGCTTTGTCCAGGTGGACAGAAGCATATCCAGTCCCAGATTACACAGCCGCGACCACTGCCAAGCAGTTGGTTCGTGAATTCTTCCCCCGTTATGGACTCCCTAGGGTCGTGTATTCTGATAACGGCCAGCCATTCTCATCTGAACTAATGAAGCACGTTTCCCTTTTGTTAGGGTACCAGTGGAAGTTCCATTGTGTACGCCATCCAGAAGCAGCCGGTCTCGTAGAGAGACATAATCAAACCTTGAAAATCCGCATTGCCAAAATCTGTCAAGAAAAAGGTGTAGACTGGTTAGTTGCTCTGCCAGTCGCTTTGTTTTATATGCGCATGGTCGCACACTCCAGATCAGGTCTGTCCCCTTATGAGGTCGTATTCGGCCGCCCCCGAATATGTGGGGTACACCTAGACCCCGAAGTATTACCGATGTTTCCAGTAATATGCTGACAGATTACCTAGCTTCCTTGATGTCTGCCCTACACTCTTGTCGTTCACAGGTTGCCGCTGCATTTCCCGACAATACTGAAGTCAAGCCACACGAGATCCTTCCCGGCACCCTGGTCCTCGTCCGCAATTTTGATCGTTCAAGTCCGCTGGAGCCTCGCTGGAAGGAGCCGAAGTTAGTCCTTCTAACCACCCGTACTGCCGTCAAGTTGGAAGGCAGGAAGGGGTGGGTGCACCTGTCACACGTCAAGAAATTTCACGGACTAAAAACTGTTTCCAAGAACATTTCCAAGGATTGTCAAGATTTTAAAGACTGCCAAGATACTATTCTTAAGGACTGTCCCGCAAATGACATTGATATCAAGCCCTCCCTGTTAGAGAAAACTCCGCAGCAGGAGTATAAAAGTAAGCTACGGTCTAGTAAAATAGGTCAGCCAGTTTAATTGTCTAAGTCCTCCCCTAGGTGAAACGGTTAGACAGGTATCTGACATGTATGAGATAGACCCCCATAGTGAGAGAGTTAGTCAAAACTCTATCCGATGTATCGTTTTTCTAAGTTTTATATTGTTTTTAAGCTTAATGGTTACCTGCACGAGTTATGCCTTTCATTTATGTTTTCCAATTTCTCATGTAAATATGTTTTCTAATGCTACAGTAGAGCACACATTTAGTGATCTGCCTCCTCACGAACTATCCTATCGTCTTGCTATGCGCAACAATACATTTATCCGTATGTTACATTATTCACACCAGACCAGCAATGCCACTAATTGTTGGGTGTGTGGTCGACTCCCCCCTTTCCAGACACCGAAGGGAGTTCTGCCACTGTTTCCTTATCCGTTTTCACATAATGGTTCATGTGGAGCATGGTCCACGTTAACGTCATCCTCAACTGATATGTCCCTTCTGAACAGTACATGTTTTCCAGACAAGCAAGGTCTTCCCCACAGAACAGGGTTAGATCTAGAAAATGAAGTTTATAATTTGGGTAATTATTCTTCGAATTTCATGGTTCTGAATGTTCAGTCTGATCCTACTCCAGACTTACCTGCTATTTCAGTACTACCAGTCAAAGGCGAATTATGTGTCCGAAATAATGGTTCCGTACATGTAGGACATAGTGATTGTACTACTATTGTCGAGTATAGTGACAGTGGGAAATCTATTTTCAAAGCTTCACGTCATTCTTATTTTGTTTGTGGTCAGACCGCATATGTTCGTCTGCCCCTCGATTGGGATGGAACCTGTTACATTGCCTTCCTACTGCCACCAGTTTTCCTAGCCCCGTCCGATTATCACAGAAACACACATCTAGTACACATTAGACATAGAAGGGAGATCGAGTCCCCGATTGTCGATCAAACTGAAACTGCTCTAGAACAGTATACAGATTTCAATAGAGGATTCTTTTTCTTTATAGGACCTATCCAGAATAGTAAGTTAATCCGTAGATTAACCAGAACCCTTGAGGCAGTAGTGAATGAGACTGCCTCTGCTCTAGGTAACTTAACCGAAGAGCAATCTGCTATGAGATTTGTCGTGCTCCAAAATCGTCTCGTTCTTGACGTCATACTGGCCGATAGAGGAGGAGCATGTAGAGTCATCGGATCTAGTTGCTGCATTTTCATTCCTAATAACGCGCCGTCTGTTTATTCAGCTATAACCAGACTTCATAAAATTGCCCATCAGTTACACCAGAATCCAGGCACCTGGACATGGTCCGGTTGGTTTTGGAGTATAATTTCTGCCTGGGGATGGAAAGTATTGTCATTTCTAGGTATTACAGTAGCGATCATATTCAGTTGCTGCCTCTGTATACAATGTGGCCCTGCGATTTGCGGCATTTGTGCTACCTCTTGTATTCCTAGTCCCAAGCCCCGTCCTAGATCCCGTTCCAAGAAATTTCGAGACGAGCAAATGATACTGTATGAAATGATAGATGGTATCATGAATATTGATGTTTCCTGATGGAAACGTAGTGACAAGGAGGGAATGTGGAAAAGTAAATTTTGCCATGTTCTGTGTCCCTACGTGTTCCCCATCTTATGCTATATGTGCATGATTAATATGCATATGTATTCCCCATGATCGATTAAAGACGCAATTACAGTTGTGTCCATCTCTAGTATGCCAGTTTCTAGTTCTCGTGAAAGCTACGAGTATTAGGCCTATGTAAAGCTACATTGCCACGTTTCTCAGTGTGCACGTTATTTCATTGTAAAAATCCCCGTTTCTAGGCCTCAAAAGGGCCCGGACTCAGATTCAGCTCCTGTCTCCTGAACCCTCTCCGAGGAGCGATACAGCCCCCACCTGTATCCCTGACCCTTCACTTACTTCCTGCCTCACAGTGCCCGGCTCGGCCTGGCTCTGCCTCCCAGTCTGTCAAGAGTATGTTATGATTCTAGTTATCAGTCCAGCCCTCCTTCTCTGTATTCCTAAGCTACTGAATCGCATCAATAGTTTCAGTCATCGTCTAGCCTTTACGTCTCCATGTAAGAGAAATACTGTATTTATGGTCATTTAATATTCCTCAACACGCACTACATGTAGAATAATGCATGCACCAGTCTTAGTGTCTGTTAGCCTTTACCCTGATAACTTTTGGATTCTATCAACATGTTCTCTAAACATCAGATACTAGATAGTGTTTAGGTACATGTCGCTCTGACTCTCCAGACTTTTGTCTCTCCTTCTAGCTCAGAAGTCATAGCCCCCAGCTTCTCCTTAGTAACACGTCATTGCCAGCTTGCGCGCACCACTAGGTTAGAGGTCCCGGCTCCTTCGGTAGCCCCCTCCATGTTTCCGCCCATTTGTGACATATTCCGTTACGTTTACATCACATGTCTATGTATACGCCCTGTTCGCGCCTCTTGTTACACCTACTTTCTGCCTTATCTTTCGCGACTGCTACAGGCCCTGCCCACTGTTACGCCTATTGTATTGAACATCATGTATTTTGTTTAAGTATATATACTTGTGCACTGTTATTAAAAAGTTACCCCTTCCTTTGTCCCTGCCCCGTGCAGCGCTGCCATCCTATTCCCGTGCAGGTTGTCCTGTTCCTGTCCTTTATGCTGTATTAAACCTGCATACTCCTACTACCTCGAATCTTGACTCTTATTTATTGAGCTATCTGTTATTGTATATCCAGTCAAAAATAGAGGTATTATTTATTTATTTACCACAACATCACTGATGACACCATCCAGTGAATGTGTGTCTTTCTGAAAAATAAATATGTGTTATATATGTATATATTATTGAATATCTTAGTGAATACATATATTAGTGAGTAATGCTTAAATATTTAAATATATGTATTAGTGTTTTACTTTGTGTATAAGTGGCTGCATGGGTTGATGAGTAGGTACATGTGTATGTATATAGGTGATTAGATGTTTTTCTTAGTATCAGAATGAGTGTTTGCATGCTTTGGTGGGAGTATTACGTAGTACATAGATGCAGGAATGACTGAGTCTCTGTTTGTATGTGTTTTGAAGACAGCATATGTGCAGGACTGTATGGGTGGATTCGTGTGCATATGTCTGTGTTAGTGAGTGAATGACTGTCTTATTAGTGTCTTTATCAGTAACTACATATGTTTTAATGTAGTATATGTGAATATTGATGTAGATAAGTGACTATATGTGAGAGTGAGGGATTGTAAAAGTTCCTGTTTAAATTAGTATGTGTTTCTAGAAGTGATTTTTCAAGAGAGTAAGTATGTGTAAGTTTCCTTAGAAGTAAAGTGGTAGTGTGTGTATATGTGTTTATGCAAATAAATGTATGTTCAATAGTTTATTTGCATGTGTGAGTATGTGTGTGAATAACTTTTGGATGACTGTCGGTGTGTAACAGGTGTATCACTACATATGATTAGTGAATATATGTATGAGTGACTATATAGAACTGTTGGTGAATTAGTGCATGTGTATATACATGGTGGAATTATTGAATTGGTTGTTGTAACTGGTATGGGTATCTCCATTTTTTTGAACATTTTAGTTTCTATTTTTGAATATGCGTTTCAAGGGTTAGATTACAGTGAAAGGAGGTCTGTCACTGTGTCACAAGGATGGTGTCATCAGTGATGTAATGAGTGATGTAATATGTGACGTCATCAGCAGTGCATTACACGCGCAAGTTATAGTGAGTCCAACTAACTATAACGTGGAATTTCATCGGTTTTATATCAGTAAAATTTCCAGCTAACTATAACTGGTGTCAACCCTATGGTTTTTTCAGTGAATTTCATAGGTTTTGTAAATGCTACTTCCTAACTATAACGTGTGTAAAACCTATGGTTTTTTCAGTGAATTTCATAGGTTTTTAAAATGCTAATTCAGAAATATCTCGTGTATACAACCTATACTTTTGTCAATAAAGTTCTGGCAATATTTTTTTCAGAAACAAGCCGTTTTCTTCACTGTTCAAGTTGCATAGAGACTCCTTGTAAAGCGATACAGAATTAGAAAGTCTGTACCTTGCCTTTTTTTCAACGCATTAAAATTTGCCTGTAAATAAAAATAGCCTTTCTAAACTTTCGTGCACGACCCGGTGTGCGCACTCTCGGCAACAGTTCTCAATAAAATGGATAGCGCATTTCCAGGCTTTCGTGCGCGACCGACTGCGCGCACCCGCCTATATATTTCGTGAAAACTTTGCAATCTGAACTTATTGAATTTCTTCATAGACCCATCAAAGAACTTATAATACGTCAAAGAGACTAAACCTAGGCTTCTTTTTTAATATTATGAAAATTTTCATTAAATGGAGCCGAATGTCTTTTTAAACTTTCGTGTGTGACCGAATGTACACACCTTGGTATTTTAAAAAAATATATAAAAGGTTTTATACTTTAACAATTGTATGCTTGAATCGAGCTCAGAAGATATATTAAATCCGGATATGTTTGGATTTACACCTTTTCACGTTTTGAAACTTCGCTGAATTAGACCGCTACTTCCAAATGGCGTACGTGACCAGATACTATCACCGCGTACACGTCCTGAGACGCGCATGTGAAGTCATGTGACTTGAAAACAACACTTCCAATTGGTTCTTAGTAGTTTCTATTCTGCAATTTACACGGAGCACTCCACCCACTTCTCTCACTATCTTTTCTACTCTCAAAAGAGAACAACGTTCAACACCCTTTGGAAGACTTTGCTGAAATGGCTGCCGCCCCGCATTCATCTTCCGAATCTGAAGGAAATGAGCGACTACCTTTAAAAAGAAAAAAGGAATCTTTTATTTGGCAATTTTTCACTTATCCTGAAGAACAAAAGAAAGTGAATGCGTCAAAAGTTACCTGCACGATATGCAATTCGGTTCTCTCAAGAGGAAATCCAAGAAAAAAATATTCCTTTTCCATACATACCATGGTGCGGCATGTCAAACAAGTGCACCCTGTGGAATTTGCACAGGCATCGACAAGAGCCCTGGCCACGCTATTACCATCAGAGGTGGCCAGCACATCTTCTGGTGGACGACCTGTATCTCCATCGAGTGCTGTGATGGACTTGAGACCATATCTTGCAAAGGTGCACATGAAATGCAACGAGTGTGGAGAAATTCTTCTGTACGGAGAGCAGAGCCTCATTCTTACTAAACTAAAAATTGAGAGTCATAAATGCCCTGAGAAAAGATAAATTTCTTCATTTCATTTTGATCCTGTGTCACACATGAAAATTTTGTTGCAAGTTAAAAAAATCAAAAACTGCATGACACTGTTCCTGTCAAGGTAGCATAGCTGGCGGCCTAGGGGTGGAGGACCGTTGTGCAAATACCCCGGGGAGGACTCTGGATATGCTTGGTCCCTGAGATTCTTAGATGTCACTGCCTTCCACAAATGGCATAAGTCCTGGATGTTCGGTGCCATACTTGAGGGTTTGACCTAAAGACACGTCCTGCGGTGCCCTGGTCCAAAATCAAACAACATAACACTTGTTTAAAAAAAAAAAAAGTTCTATTCAGAACTAACTCATTGTACCAAAAACAGCTCCAGGAGCATATTATAAAGGGGGTTTATCTCCCCTTTTTGGCTTTCGTTCGTGCGCACCCGCCTATATATTTCGGGAAAACTTTGCGATTGCAACTTATTAAATTTCTTCATAGACCCATCAAAGAACTTATACTACGTCAAAGACAGTAAACCTAGGCTTCTTTTTTATTATTATGAAAATTTTCATTAAATGGAGCCGAATGTCTTTTTAAACTTTCGTGTGTGACCGAATGTACACACCTTGGTATTTTAAAAAAATATATAAAAGGTTTTATACTTTAACAATTGTATGCTTGATTCCAGCTCAGAAGATATATTAAATCCGGATATATTTGGATTTACTCCTTTTCACGTTTTGTAACTTCGCTGAATTAGACCGCTACTTCCAAATGGCGTACGTGACCAGATACTATCACCGCGTACACGTCCTGAGACGCGCATGTGAAGTCATGTGACTTCACAACAACACTTCCAATTGGTTCTTAGTAGTTTCTATTCTGCAATTTACACGAAGCACTCCACCCACTTCTCTCACATCTCTACCCTGTTATCTGCAATTGTGAACATCAAAAGGAGCTGCGCTACGCCCCTGTAAGAGGCCTCACTCCCACTGCTGCAACGGCTTGGCAGTCCTCCAGATGCACAGGAACAGCCCCTCCGATCCATTGAAGTTCTCTGTCGTGAAAGGCCTCACTCCCACTGCTGCAACGGCTTGGCAGTCCTCCAGATGCACAGGAACAGCCCCTCCGATCCATTGAAGTTCTGTGTCGGTCTCAATACCACTTACGAAATGAAACTAAGCACTGAAGAATATTTATGCTGTAGCAGGAGGAGTACTACATGCTTGCAGAATGCATTCTATTACCTATAAAAAAGTGAAACACCCACGCTACAATCATATAGAATACTTCCTCTAAAGAAGCCTGTGAATAACTTTCGAACATCAGGTTAACCTTTTTTTACTCTGTCATCATTGTTAAAGATAAGTATTTACAATACTATATTAAACAATGCCATGATTTTTCCTTTTTAATTTAAAAAATCTTGCAATCTTTCACAAACCCAATACTCATGGCTTCTTTTTCGTGACAAAAATCTTGCAATATTACATACCTACATAGAATAACAGAAAAAACATAAAACTACAAAGGCCAAACAGTCTACTAAACGCGGATTTGTAACCTATGGGGCAGATTCATGTTAACTACTTCATACCCAGATATGCACCAGTTAATGTGCACCACAGTATGGTAGTGCTCCGTTACCCATGGTGTGCCACATTTGAAATGTGGCGCACCATGGTACAAAAACACCATACATGCGTAACACATCTGTGCTCAAAAACTAATACATTGCTAGAGTTGCATCGCAACTGTGATGCAGCTCCAGCAAGGCTCACCAATGCACTATATTCACAATGCTACGTCAATACCTACGCCTGCTTCAAGCACATGCACAGTTTTGAAACAGCATGGGCCTGAAAGTCACTGAGTGAAATATCATACATTACAGTCAGCCACTTTCAAGACGCATTCCTTCAGAGGAACACTTACCGGTTATTGGAGGTAGATCGTCCGACTCCACCGGAGGATACCCCTAATAAAAAAGACATATATAAAATGCGGACTAGCCACTGTATCGTGCTAGCAAACTTTAACTTAAAAATCGTTAGAAAAAACAAAAGGAATCAAGCAAAATCAGTAGGCCACTGATAGGATCTCTTTTTCACCTCGCTAAAATAGAAACATTAGGAATAACCCCTCATGAGAAATATGAAACTAGTGAGAGAAACCGAGCTCGACGCCATGATGGCTGCAAGATAGCTCGGCTCCGCTGCCCACCCCGCCCAAAATAACGACAAACCCTATACAAATATTATAAATAAATACAACACACCAGCAAAGTAACAGGGTAAAACGTTTTATTAAATAACTATTTACATGGCAGCCTGCTGCAACATGAAAACAACACTTCCAATTGGTTCTTACTAGTTTCTATTCTGGAATTTACACGCAGCACTCCACCCACTTCTCTCACTATCTTTTCTACTCTCAAGAGAGAACAACGTCCTACATTTTTCGAAAGACTTTGGTGAAATGGCTACCGTATCTCATTCATCTTCCGAATCTGAACAAAATGATCGACTACCTTTAAGAAGAAAAAAAGAATCTTTCATCTGGCAATTTTTCACTTATCCTGAAGATCAAAAGAAAGTAAATGCACCAAAAGTAACCTGCACGATATGTGACTCGTTTCTCTCAAGAGGAAATCCAACAAAAAAATATTCCTTTTCCATACATACCATGGTGCGGCATGTCAAACAAGAGCACCCTGTGCAATTTGCAGAGGGATTGACAAAAGCCCTGGCCACGCTATTACCATTAGAGGTGGCCAGCACATTTTTTGATCGACGACCTGTATCTCCATCGAGTGCAGAGATGGACTTGAGATATTTAACTATATATGGTCTATAACCTATAGTTTTTTCAGTGAATTTGCTCCGCCGCCCACCCCGCCCAAAATAACGAGAAACCCTATGCAAATATTATAAAAATATACAACACACCAACAAAGTAACAGGGTAAAACGTTTAATTAAATAACTATTTACATGGCAGCCTGCTGCAACATCGATCCAAATGCATGGTTTTTTCAGTGAAATTCCTCCGCCGCCGCCCACCCCGCCCAAAATAACGAGAAACCCTATGCAAATATTATAAATATATACAACACACCAACAAAGTAACAGGGTAAAACGTTTAATTAAATAACTATTTACATGGCAGCCTGCTGCAACATCGATCCAAATGCATGACACTGTTCCTGTCAAGGTAGCATAGCTGGCGGCCTAGGGGTGGAGGACCGTTGTGCAAATACCCCGGGGAGGACTCTGGATATGCTTGGTCCCTGAGATTCTTCGATGTCACTGCCTTCCATAAATATCATAAGTCCTGGATGTTGGGTGCCATAGTTGAGGGTTTCACCTAAAGACACGTCCTGCGGTGCCCTGGTCCAACCATCACATATACCTGCGCCAGGAGACGGCGTGGGGTGCACTGGAAGGGAGAGGCGGCACGAACGAGCCTCCCCCACCTCCCCAGGTGGAGGTTTCTCAGCTACACCCCTAAAGACACGTCCTGCGGTGCCCTGGTCCAACCATCACATATACCTGCGCCAGGAGACGGCGTGGGGTGCACTGGAAGGGAGAGGCAGCGCGAACGAGCCTCCCCCACCTCCCCAGGTGGAGGTTTCTCAGCTGCACCCCAGCGCTTCACTCGACAAGATGAGTTGCGCCCGCTCCTGCGGCACAGTGCCTCGCTCGGCCAGCTGAATTACGCCTGCTCTTGCTATTACAGCGTCTCACCCGCCATCCGGCTGAATTGCACCCACTCTTCCGGTACAGCGACAGGCGGCTGCCACGGAGCTCAGGAAATGGCGGTCGGCTCCACAGACTTGGGCCTGGCCTGCAAGGATGGCTCTGGACAACCCTGGAACTCGGACGCTTGACTGCTACGGCATGGGCCCCATTCCCAAAAGCGTCCCCTCAGCCTTGAAGATACTACAAGAGTCACCGGGGCCCCCGACTCCCGCAGACTTCCGGTGGGGAGCTTCTGCCATGATTGCTCGCAGAATGGCCATGATGTAGCCACGGGGTGCTCTCATGCTGACGCCAGCTTCAGTCTGAAACATCCAGAAACACTGTAGTATCGCGTTGTCGCGTAATGCGTCATATGACGCGCAGCTTCCCGGAAGCGATCCGGGGCGCGGCGCGAAGCGCGTAACGTAAGCATAACAGGTCATGTGACTTGTTAATAAATCTTTTCATTGGTTCATTTCACTTTTGGTTTCCTAATGATGTAAGGCTAGGTCATGTGACCTAAAAGTAACACTTTTCATTGGTTTAGAACTAAACCACACCTCCTCAGGTGGTGGTTGAGCAAGAGGTGCCCCCCCTCCCCACCTTCATGTTGCCTGATTCGGCCAGCTCAATCGATCGAGCATGAGACTCTGTTGTGATCTGAAGAACCGCTGCCTGCGGTGCCTCACAGAACCGCTTAATGGAGGCCCCCGAGGGGCGGTGTGGTGGCGCGGACTGGGAGGGGGCGCTTATCTCCTACCCCGTCCCCAAGTCTCGCTTGGCCAGTTGAGTTCCGATCACTCTTGCGGCCTACGACATGGAGAGGCCGAGGCGTTGACTAGGCGGGACCTCCGGCCGCAACCACAGCGCCAACGATCGCTGCTGACGGAGGGGAGCCGTGCCGGTGAGAGCCACTGATCTGAAGAACCGCTGCCTGCGGTGCCCCCATGAGCCGCTAGACGGAGGCCCACGAGGGGCGGTGTGGTGTGGTGGCGCGGACTGACAAGGGTCGCTTGGCTCCTGCGCCCTCCCCAAGTCTCGCTCGGCCAGCTGAGTTTCGCCCACTCTTGCGACCTACGACATGGAGAGGCCGGGGCGTTGACTAGGCGGAGCCTCCGGCCACAACCACAGCACCAACGATCGCTGCTGACGGAGGGGAGCCTTGCCGGTGAGAGCCACTGATCTAAAGAACCGCTGCCTGCGATGCCTCCCTGAACAGCTTAACGGAGGCCCCCGAGGGACGGTGTGGTAGCGCGGACTGGGATGGGGCGCTTGGCTCCTGCGCCCTCCCCAAGTCTCGCTCGGCCAGCTGAGTTTCGCCCACTCTTGCGGCCTACGACATGGAGAGGCCGGGGCGTTATGGATAAGTATGAGCAAATTGATCTCAGTCTTGTTGCCCTGGTGTGGCCTGAGATCGCCCCCGACATAAGCGGCCGGCTCCCGGGGTCCGGCGGAACTTTTAGCCTTTTGGTGACTCTTGTCTTCTGGACCTTGTCCCACAATCCGTTTGACCTGAAGACACGTCCTGCGGTGCCCTCGCAATGCGGCCTGGTCCCTGAATGTGTGCAGGGGGACGGTATTGATTGGATCAAGATGGCGGCTTCACACAAAGCTGACTCAAGTGTTGCTGCTGATGCTATGCAGACAAAAACTGGTTTTCAGTTTGTACATTCTTCAGGCTTTTTCTTCATAAATGTAACAATATGAGACTCACTAGGAGAACGGCCGTTTATCTTTCCTTTCAAAATGCTGCCAACAATATTTTCTGAATGGAAGACACCATCTGAGATCGCCCCCGACATAGGCGGCCGGCCCCCGAGGTCCGGCGGGACTTTTAGCCTTTTGGTGACTCTTGTCTTCTGGACCTTGTCCCACAATCCATTTGACCTGAAGACACGTCCTGCGGTGCCCTCGCAATGTGGCCTGGTCCCTGAATGTGTGCAGGGGGACGGTATTGATTGGATCAAGATGGCGGCTTCACACAAAGCTGACTCAAGTGTTGCTGCTGATGCTATGCAGACAAAAACTGGTTTTCAGTTTGTACATTCTTCAGGCTTTTTCTTCATAAATGTAACAATATGAGACTCACTAGGAGAACGGCCGTTTATCTTTCCTTTCAAAATGCTGCCAACAATATTTTCTGAATGGAAGACACAATCTTAGATCGCCCCCGACATAGGCGGCCGGCCCCCGGGGTCCGGCGGGACTTTTAGCCTTTTGTTGACTCTTGTCTTCTGGACCTTGTCCCACAATCCGTTTGACCTGAAGACACGTCCTGCGGTGCCCTCGCAATGCGGCCTGGTCCCTGAATGTGTGCAGGGGGACGGTATTGATTGGATCAAGATGGCGGCTTCACACAAAGCTGACTCAAGTGTTGCTGCTGATGCTATGCAGACAAAAACTGGTTTTCAGTTTGTACATTCTTCAGGCTTTTTCTTCATAAATGTAACAATGTGAGACTCACTAGGAGAACGCCAGTTTATCTTTCCTTTCAAAATGCTGCCAACAATATTCTCTGAATGGAAGACACCATCTGAGATCGCCCCCGACATAGGCGGCCGGCTCCCGGGGTCCGGCGGGACTTTTAGCCTTTTGGTGACTCTTGTCTTCTGGACCTTGTCCCACAATCCGTTTGACCTGAAGACACGTCCTGCGGTGCCCTCGCAATGCGGCCTGGTCCCTGAATGTGTGCAGGGGGACGGTATTGATTGCATCAAGATGGCGGCTTCACACAAAGCTGACTCAAGTGTTGCTGCTGAAGCTATGCAAACAAAAACTGGTTTTCAGTTTGTACATTCTTCAGGCTTTTTCTTCATAAATGTAACAATGTGAGACTCACTAGGAGTATAGCTGTTTATCTTTCCTTTCAAAATGCTGCCAACAATATTTTCTGAATGGAAGACACCATCTTGTAGCATAAAGGGCTGCGTCAAGGGTGGTATTGCCCAGAATGTCTTGTTTTCTAGTGCTCGTAATGACGAAGCCAGAACTGCCGAAAGGGATTCTGGTCCTGCCGCTACTTATTGGACACATTGAACTATACTCTGGTCCTGCCTGACCTCGACCAAAATGGCGCCAGTATGGGAGCGAATTGCAACTCCTTATGACGTTCTAGTTACTTAGCCTTGACGTTATGGGGGATGTATGCGGTCTTTATGCACATTGCGGGCGGGGAAGGGTACTGACTAGGAATACGGACAACCCTATTGATGTCGATTTTTCATTATTGATTATTGTATTAATAAAGTTTCGAAGTAATGTTACCCATGATACTCACCCATGGTATGCGTATTGACGATTTTATTGTAACTGATCCTGTTATACTTTCAATTAAAAAATCAACCTTCACTGATCCTGCAACCGTTTGTCACGTTTAGTTTTTTCAATTAAATGGCTCGCTTGTTACATACTCCTATACCCCTGGCTTTTGAAAGACACCATCTTGTAGAATAAAAGGCTGCGTCAAGGATGGTATTGCCCAGAATGTCTTGTTTTCTAGTGCTCGTAATAACGAAGCCAGAACTGCCTTGGTATATTCCAATATATGCCAAAGACAGAAATGGAATTAGTCCAATCAACATTGTGCACAAATTGAGAAAGCAAGGAGACATGTTAATAAATCTGTTTCTGCTTTCCTCAGAGATTATAGCATGGGTTCTATTTACCACAACAACTTGCGTTACCACATGCAAGACATCTATAGGACAGATGGTGTTCATTTCACGGATGAGGGAAACAGAATCTTCCTCTGCAACATCAGACTCTGCATCGGTACTTACTTATAAATGCAGAAAAAACTCAATTAACACAAGGGCTCTTTTCAGAGCCACCTTATATCAAAGCACTCAAACTTCTGATTTATCTCCATTTTCACACTCTTGTAAATAGGTGTGCGCGCCCGGGTGCGTGCACCCCGCAACTTTAAAAAAAAAAATATATATATATTTTCGCGTTTAAGGGCCTTACTGCATACCCTGAGAGAACCTATGCAGCTAAACAATCTCTACCTTCTCCCCTTTCCATGTTCCAACGCTTTGAAATGACAATATATTTACTCGCAGTGACAAAATGACGGTCAACACTTCCTGATTTCCTTCGAATCGAACGTTAACAGACGTCACGCAGCAAAAAAAAATTCCGCTCGCGCGCAGCCGCTTGAGTGCGCGCACCCGTCCGCGCTTACAGATATATAATTGACTTTAACTTTAATTTTCTCATCAACTACTGAACGGATTTACACCATTCCAAAAAAAGCGTAATCTGCGAGCCGGACTCTACAGTTTTGCCAAATTTCTTATAAATCCATTCAGCCGTTCGACCTGTAGCCGTGTCTAAACGTCCTATGGAAAATAACATGGAGAAAACACGTTTTGGGACCCCCCTTTTATCTCAGCCCCCACTTCACCAATCCCCCCCAAACTTTCAGGGAAGGAGCGCAGCGGACCGAGCCATCTTCTTTGAGAAATTCGCAAAGATTCATCCACCAGGGCCAAAGTTAATCCAAATAGAATGTTGAGGATTTCCTATGGAAACCAGGTCCTAACTTTAACTACCTACTGGCGACCGCCAGTAGGTAATATATATATATATATATATATATATATTATAGTTAGGACCTAGGTTCTATAGGAAAACGTATTTTGACTTGTCCATATCTTTAGCGCCGGTTGACAAATCTTCACAACCTTTTCCAGAATAAGTGCCCTACTCCACATCTGTTTGTGCATGGAAAACTTTAGGATGATCTGTCAAGCAGGGGCCGAGAAAAAGGGGGGCAAAAAAAATTTGTGTTTTTCATGTTAATTCCCATAGAGATTTTGAACACGACTACAGCCCGAACTGTTAAATGGAATTTCATTACATTTGGCAGAAAGTTAGATTTTGGTCCAGAAAGCACACTTTTTGTTATTAGGTGTAAATCCATTCAGTAGCTTTAGAGTTATTAAAAGAAATTCAAATTTGTATATCTAGAGATGCGGATCCTCCGAGGATCCAACAGTCCCTGTGCTGAAAATTGATTGGCTTCCAACACTTCAGCCAGGAAGTATTGGAAGACATCTTGGGACTTGGCATAAAAAATCACTAGAACAAGAGAAAAGGTGTGTGGGTAAGAATACATTGACCCTTTAGCACTGTTCCTGGGACACCAACAGGGTAAAATTGTTGTTGCAAAATAGCGACAAGGCCGTGAATCTGCTGAAGAAAAAAAAGAAACAAACAAGCCCGGTCTCCCACAGGTTGGCCAGCTCCTGGGGGCATAAATAAAGAAAAGGAGGGGGTCACATGCCCTTACATGCCCTACCTGGGGATTTATTTATTAAATCGAGGGGGGCAACATGGACCCCCCTGGACTGTGTTAAGCCATGGAGACCACCACCTCCTGGGGCAAAAACAACAATTAAAATTAAAGGGGGGCCCCATGAACCCTGCAGAGACCACCACCACCTTCCTGGGGCGTACCTCATCTATTAAACGAGGTGGGAGGCTGCGCAGCCCCATTCCTGGGCCCTGTATGACCCCGGGGACCACCGCCTCCCCGGGGTTGGCTCATACAATTTAAAGGAGGCCGCCCCACTCCTGAAGCCATTAAATGCCCTGGGGACCACCCCCCCCCCCCAGGGCCTGTTCATGCCGTTTCTCAAGGTGCCCACCCCTGGGCGATAGCTGTTTGATGTCGCTTGGCGGGAGCTGACGGCTCCTGCCAAGTGAAAGCAAATATAACTTTGCTACCAGTAAGTGGGAGCTGTCAAACTGCTCCTGTTTGCCATGAGAGGAATTTTCATCTGTTTCCCCGCCTGCTGTCGTGCGGGCAGTTAAACTGATGAAACAGCTGCTCCTGCATGCAGTGAGCTCCATATTCAGCAGGTCCCTGCATGTGGAAGCAATGCTGGCTTCTCCGGAAGGCGGTGAGCTGACTGGGACCTCTGTGGCGTTGAAGCTCACCCAACAATACACACTGGGCTCCCTGGGTTGGGTTGGAGCTTCAAGGGAGACGATGCCGGGCCCTGGTAGGTGGGTCTCCCGGGCCAAAATAGGCTCAGGGAAGGGGGCTCCACAGCCCTGCCTCTACTTGGGTAAAAAGCAAAGGATCCTAACCTCTTGGGCCCAGGGAAGGCAAAGCAAGTGTGCTTCCTCTTATATTCCACGTTGAAAACAATCTGAAATCCTAAATGAAGGTGACTGCATCATTGATCTATTGGAGCCCCACCTGATGTGACTGTGATAAGTGATTTCTTTCTCGTTGTTTCCGGGTGAGAGCAGAGTCCATGATTCTCTCTTTTAATTACCCTGAGGACATAAATGCCAAAAATCATCTGCAAACTCCTCCCATTTGGCTATGCCTGATTTTCTTTAGTAGTATGCAAAAGTATTCCCGCCTTTTCACACATTGATGGACATCTTAACAAAAGGCCCTCAAGTGCATTTCCCATTGATTTTTGTGATGCACTGACTTGATTTAGTTAAGGGAAATTACCCCTTTTTGGTGGAGAATTGCCTCTTTGTAGTTTCATCATCTTCTCTTGATGAGAATCCACGTTATCACAACTTTGTGGATGAAGACTCCCAAGGAACAATCACATTACCGAAATTACATGCACAGGTCATGATCCTTTATGCAGCTGTAGTGAAGAATATGCATCAGGCATTTACCCAACGAGGTGGCACTTACTAATTAGCCAAATGAAAGAACTCCAGTTGGGTCGATTTTTTCGGCAAAAATGGGGATTCTTCTTAGAAAAAAATTAGGTTTGGTTCTGGCCTTGGTGCTGATTTCACAGAAAGTAAACCTCAATAGGAAGCACTTACAAATATAAGCATAGCAGATGCCCCAGTTTAAGCTCCACTTCAATAAAGAACAAGCAATCCTAACTTTTTGTGCTTGGTGAAGGGAGGGCAAGCATGTTTCCTCTGGTATTCCACGTCGCAAAACAATATGAAATAACAGATCTATTAGAGCACAAACTGATGTGTTGTGACTATGATGAGTGATTTATTTCTTGTCATCTCCTGGTGAGAGCGAAGTCCATGGTTCTCCCTTTTAAATACCCTAAGTATGAGAATGCCCAAAATGAATAGCACCACTCATCAAACCTACTCACAGACACACACAAGCACTGACACACACACACACAGACCCACACAGGCTCTTATAGGCCCACTGACAGGACCACACAGGCTCTCAAACACCCACTCAGATACTCACACAATCACAGACCCACACAGGCAAGCACAGACCCTCTCTCAGACGCACACATGCACTTACACGCCCACTAAAAGACTCACATAGCCTCTCACACACCCACCCTCAAAGGTGACAGGTTACAGTTAAGATTAAAAAGTTTTAAAAAATATAGAAATTCACTGAAAAAAGCAAAGGTTACAGGAACATTATAGTTAGGAAAGTAGAATTGTTTAAAAAAAAAAAAATCACTGAAAAAAACGACGGTTACAACAACATTATAGTTAGGCCCAGATTTTAGCTTGTAGAAAGCCACTGAAATTCATCAGTTATAGTTACCTGAGCAAACTATAACTTACACCCCCGCAATGCACTGCGTATGACCTCACATATTACATCACTCATGACTTGGTCAGTGGCATCACTCATGACATCACTGATACTATCTCAAATGACATCATCTACAGAACTACTCATATCCCCATACAACCACTCACATACCCATTCACAAACCTGTTCACTGAAAAAATCCAAAGGTAACAGGGACAATATAGTGAGGCTCAGATTTCCCTCATACAGAAACAATGAAATTCAGCAGTTGTAGTTATCAAAGCTAGCTATAACTTACTCCCCCACAGTGATCTGCTTATGACTTCTCATATTTCATCACATCAATGGAACTCGATGGATTATGCTGAAACTTATCATCCACAACTAGATCCAACGTAAAACTTTTTTTTGAAAATTTTGTGAAGATTCGTCAAAAGGTGCTAGAGATAAAGGCAAGTCAACACTGCTTTTCCTATGGAAACTAGGTCCCAACTATAACCACCTACTGGCGATTGCAAAAACAAAAAATGCAGGGTGTAAAACAAGATGATCTTCAGTTCAAGAATTACATGTCCAAAAGGAACAAACAAAACATCGCAACGCCTAGATTGATTACCACCTACAATAAATGATCTATTCATTTCAGAACAATTTTGAAACACCATCAGGGTCTGTTAAAATCTTCCTCAATAGTAGGTGGAACAGGGGTTGAATCACCTCTCATCACATATATGAAACCCAGGTCCTTAAAAACATTTTAGTTCATAGTTTTCAAGAGACTCATCCAACTGCTTCCTGGCTAGGAGAACAGGAAGGTTTTTTCACGTACAATGCGTGTACTTCCTGCAAAAATAGCCAAAGTTGCAGAAATTACACTACCTATAATGGAAATATCAAACAAATTTGCAAGTTTATCACATGCACCACAGATTTTGCCATATATGTCTTGAAATACCCTTGCGACCTAAGATATGTAGGCAGTACTAAGCTACAACTAAACATGAGAATTCTCCAACATCTAACGTTATAACTAGCTGAGATTTCAGTTATCCAGTGGTGCGATTTTCCATACAACTCACAATGGGAATTGCAATTTAGTAAGATTTTTGGAGAGTGACTGAATTATGAAGCATACCAGAGGAGGTGACAGAGAGAAACAATTGTGTATTCTGGAGTCACGGTACATAATTGATTTCAATACCAGAATATCAAATAGAATGAATAGTTGGAAAGAACTAGCCACACATATAGCAGTTTAAATATACTTCGATAATATAGATCACTCTCTATCATGCAACTCTCTATTTTTCTCCCTTTCACCATATGTAGTTTTGTATGCATATTTACTTATTCACTATAGGAACTTTAGTCATCACATTTTCACTTTCATTACTGTAGGAATAGATGACTACTCCAAGTCATATAGGCACTCGCCGTGGACAGAGACGTACATTTACAGAAATGATAAGAGTCTAGTTGCAGCTTTACAGCAAACTACAACTACATGATGAGGACCGTGGTTGGAGTACTGACAACGTAAAAAATTAAATGATTCTCTTGCTCAGACATTATCATTCCTCACCTATATATGCTAAGGATGAGGTAATGCCTTGCCCACTTGCTCAACATTTTCTTAATTAGAGTAACTCACAATTCGGCTTTGTATATGCATATGAATGAATACCAATTTACACTATAATTGCACGAAGGGTTTGGACTATGTACTCCGCTGCACCAGAAATCGTTTTGAATTAATTTTCAGAAAATTATAGCATATGATATATCAGCTTTGAAAGCGAATTTTCGCCAAACATAAAACTACCTACAGGTTTAATTGCCTCTATATACGTGATTTTTTTCTATATCTATTATAAACTGAAACAGTAATCCTGCTACCAAAATGATAATTTATAAAACATAGAATTAATTTTAATGTGTGAATAATTTATAGGCTTTATATAGTTTCAAACAATACATAGATAGATAGATAGATAGATAGATAGATAGATAGATAGATAGATAGATAGATAGATAGATAGATAGATGGGTAGACAGACAGACAGCAGACAGACAGACAGACAGACAGACAGATAGATAGATAGATAGATAGATAGATAGATAGATAGATAGATAGATAGATAGATAGATAGATAGATAGATAGATGGCAGATGCAATATTGCAAGAACCTGATAGTGCAAACACAGCTAATCAGCCAGCACGGATGAAGAGTGCAGGTAGATTCCCTCAATCTAGTAGGTCCTCATATCATGACAGAGCCTTGAAAAGCAGCAAGAGTCTTGTAACTCTGGGTGAAGAGGTGAAGCCGGTCGTAGGTATTTCACTGAGTAAGTCATTAAAACATCTCAAAACGTTGAGGAACCATACGTCGAGGTTTTGATTCCACGTTCTTTTTTCTCATATTATACATACAGCTCTAAGGCGTGCACAACATGCGGGGTCCTCATCCTTCCCACAGCAAGTCCCCATCTTCTCTTATTAAATAGGAGCCCTGGGGAGCACTCGCCATAATTTCCTTATTTTCATCACCCTGGCACTAACCCTTCTAAAAGTTCAGCCAGGCACTCTATGATAATTGTATGTGGCTATTGATGAAAGCGGTGATTACATTACTCATTAAACACACATACACGATTGCCAAGAGTTTTTCTCATCTGCTAGAATTTGAATGTACCACCTGCTCCTTGACTCTCTTTAGTCACTTGGTCGAGCAGGCAACTTCTGGCTTAGGCAGGGCAGTGTGAAGGCACAATCACTGTTAAGAAAAATACACAGTCCTGTGGCAACTGGTTCGTGGTACCAGGGCAATCGGGGGTTACTGGGCTCCACTTCGGACTATTGGTGTCTCTGAACTCTGGTTTCATATGGCCACCTTAATTTTAAATCCAAAATGAGCACCAAATACACCTTTTTGACACTGGACTTTCAAGATAGTGAGGCCAAGCATTCCAATTCTTACTCGGGGTGGTGGTGTGAACTAGAAAGCCAACACTCAGTCAGCTTCGACAGTAATAGCAATTATTAACACTACCAATTCAGTCAATGTTTTTTAGATTAAAAAAGAAAAAATACTTACATTTACACACAGCTAAACTCTACACATAAAACAATGGAAAAGTACAATGAAACACCCAGATCCCTACATACTCCTAGCGAACAAGGTGGTATGTGTATGAGTGAGATGAGCAAAGTAAACTCATTCATACACGTTCAACACTCAAGAACCCTTATGGTGGGATCGCACTGACAGTTCCCATGCTAAACCAGTGCTCAATTTGTGACGGAGGAGTTTGCCAGTGCTGAGTACCGGCAGTTATTTGTAAGCATTGGCACTTATTTATGATAGTCGACCCTACGGTGGCTCTGTCTGTGTAATATATTATGTGTATATATTAATGTATAATTTTGAGCGTAAATTATCCGTTGGTATTCATTATAGTAAAAAGAAAATGTTTGGGCAGGCCATTTTTACAGTGTTAGGTGACCTGGGATAGCCTTTTCCAATGCTGGCAGGGGCAGTGGGTAGTTCTAACCACAGTGGCTTCCTGAGAAATGCCAAGGGCCCTGGCACTGACAGCTTTACTGAATAAAGCACTCTAAAAGCCTTTGCCTGCTGAAATTGAGACACGGTTTACAATGCACAGCTTCTTCCTAAGGGGTTTGTCAAAGGGATACAAGATCCAAAACCAAAAAGATTTCTTCAGCTTTTCCTTGCAAGTTTAATATAATGTTGCAGTTTCTACTTAAAACAAGTATACGGTGTTCTCGAGCACCAACCCGTTTGCAATTCCAACCACCATGGTTCTTGGCTGTCCCCGCTCTACTCTGGATGTATATTTTTGCAGATTCCTGTGCGTGGGTGGCATGGAGCGGTCATGAACAGAGGCAGGAAGGCTCCCGACCAGTGCTGCGCTTGTCTGGGAGAATCACACTCCCCCCCATTTACTCCAGGACGTTCTTCAAATCTGATGCCTTTTGCTCCTCTAGCAGCAGTCCTAATAGCCTGCAAACCCCCCATCCAAAGGGCCTACCCTGAAGGAGAAACTGATCCTCCAAAACAAACAAGGGAGGCAGCCACAGTTAAAGGAGTCCACAAAGTGACTGGAGCCAATACCCCAGTGCCCACAGATCTGGATTCCCAGGCCGGTAGGCATTGATGCTTTAAGGGGCAATATCTTGGGAACTGCTGAATGTGGTTGTGATTTTGGTGAACCGTGATACTTACCTAAAGCGTCTCTGCTTGTGGTTAACTTTTTCCCATGCTGAAGAGTGATCGCAGCTATTGGGAACAAAAACATGAGATGTCAAAGGTGCATATAAGCAGGACCTTCTCAAGCGGGAAACAGCACTACCTCTCCATGCACTTTCGTGTAATTTGTGACATTTAGCCCAGCTAAGTCTCATTCTCCTACCTCACCAATATTCATCCAGGCCAGAACGAAGAGTTGAAGTGACATCAAGGTCCAGTTGGGTGCCCATTAAATGAACCACTGATGATTTCGGAACAAATGTGGCTCACCACACAGTTCTTGTAGTGATAATCCTTCCGTAGGCCTGTGGCACTGAAGATGGTGATGGTTTCTAGTCCTTCCTATGCAGCTTATTCACTCCAGTCAGACTTTATTCTGCAGGAAGATTTCAGGGCCCCCTTCCACAGCAAGTAGGGATTCCAGCAGAAAGCATTACTTGAGGTTAACTAACCAGCTTGGCAGGAGAGTTAGCTAACCAAGATACTAGCACTGTAGCTGAGAAATCTGCCCAGCCACAGTGGAGTGTGATTCTTCCCTGGTGAAGGAGAATTGATGGCACACTTTGCACCACATTTGCACGTTATTTAATCACTGGCTGGCCTATCATCAACCCCTGGGCAAAGATCAATATTTCAAGGGCCCCTCCAGCAAGGCCTTGCATGTACATGGCATAATCACCTCGATCAGGGCGTTGTTTAACAGGAGCTCCCCAGAGGGTTGTTTGACCAATTACGGTCTGGATGTATTCTGCTATCCAGACAGAAGGGCAAGCCTTTTGTGAAGAAATTGTTTGCAGAAATAAGGAGAGCTGGTGGTACCATTGGAGGGAACAGAAGGCACAACTACAAAGCGGAGAAAACGTCATCCCCATCCGCCATATTCTGGGTCCAGCAGCAATGAAACTCTAGGGGAAATGAGTTAATGTTTCAGGGTCTGCTCCCAGGTCAAATAAAGGACTTGGGAAGCTTCACCCAAAGGACCTCTAGTTTGAGTTGTTATGCACACGAATTGAATTCCAAAGGAGATTCCTGCTGCCCTGTCAGGCAATCATGTTATATACACAGGCTCATAACTCCTATAACTTATTCAACCTCTCACAAGGAAGACGTACATGCACTCTCCATCCACGTCCCACATAGATGGCGCAAAGAAATGGTTAAATGAGGCTGGCAGAACCTTTTACCAGAGGAAGCCAGTGAGCACTTTCCTTTGAAAGACATAGATAAAAATGTAAATTCTAGCCACTCTTAAATACATGCTACCACCACTGCTAAGTGGTGCAGGTTGCTATGTCCTCAGAGCAAGGTTTTCGTAGCCTCAATCCAAGTAACACGGAGTCCCTCAGTCAACACACATCATTGCGGGTTCCTTTGGGTAAAAAACGAAATGCTTGCAGTGACATTCCAGTGACTCCTAACAACTGGAGGCAGGAGTTCAGGCTCTCTAGAGTCATCTGGGTACAATTCCTTCCCAACAAGTCCCAAGAGGAAAGCTCTCTTGCAGGTGAAATGTGTTGTCAAGATTGGCTTCTTCGCCATGATAAAGTTTACTGGTAGAGCCAGGTGATAAACCAATTGCCAAAGGGAATGTACAGCCTTGTAAACAAGCTCCAGATACACAGGCATGGGTTCTACCTGCATCCCAGACCACTACACAGACCAGTGGGATAAGAAGGGCCACACCATTTTGAAAATGTGTGTAGGGGAATGTGCTCACTAGGCACTGTCAATACTCCTAGGTGTGGTTCATTTCAGCTCTCAGCCATCTCTGGTGACGGCTCTAGGTCTTCAATGTGCTGCGTTGATTCCACTGCTCTCTGGGATTCACCTGGAATTTTTCATTCTAACAAGACAGCAAGCAGCAGTAGAACTTTCGAGCCTCAGTAAGAACTTCAGGCTTTGCCTCACGTTTTGAGAAATAGACACCATGCAGCTATAGATATGATGAAAGGTATGAGACAGGTCTATGCAGGTCTTGGTGGGCTGAGGTTCTTCAAAGTGCTGGATGAAGTTCTAGTTAAAATGATCAGTCCTTGTCAGCTGTGCAGCAGATCCCAGCCAGCCAGCTTAAAATGTACAGACTATTGTTAGGGGACACCCCATCAGCACTGTCCCAAATTAGACAGCATCGATGATCCTAGGCCTTACATCATAATCACGCATCTCTCACACTGCGCCAGTGGAGAATTGAGGACCACACAGCCTCAAAGTTATCTCGCCTCACATAACAATCTCTCTGCCTGTCCCACATTACGCCACAGTACACAGGAGCAGAAAGCATTGACAGTCATCTTTACCATTAATTGATTCCTCCACATCTCCCATTACAAGACCTTGAACATCCTCCCCCTGCACCTCAGAGTCTCGTCATAGCTCCAGCAATTCAGGAAGGACCTCAAGACCTGGATGTTCAACCAATAGGAGAACAATAAACATTCAAATACAAGCACTCAGGGGGCAGATTTATGAAGGCCTTGCGCCGCCGGTGCGTCACTTTTTCCCATGTTAAAAATGACGCACCGGCAGCGCAAGGCCCTCATAAATCTGCCCCCAGGTGTTTAAAAGATAGTCATGTATACAGTAATCTCGCAGTAATAGTCCAATTTAGTCCAAGTTTTCAGTTCAGGCCCAAGAGGTACAATCCAAGTCTTCACATAGGCTTGTTGTAAATATCACTGCCAGTTTGTATTCCAAAAGAGAAACAAATGCAATTTTCCACCCGAGGGGCAGATGATACAATCAGCTTAAAGCTAATCAGCCAACACGTGCTTTGTCGATGGGTCAGTAACACCTCAACTTCTTCAGGGCTGGTACATTGGTGTGTGGGAATTCATCCACAATAATCAATATCAAGAATATTAAGCACAATAATGCTAGAATCCATTAGAGGTAAAAATCGGCAGAGTCAGTTATTCGAATAAACGTGCCAGCTAGGAGAGTACTCCTCGTGTTCAGGTAGCATGGTCCACTGGACTCTAGCATTATTGTGCAAAATATACTTGATATTGATTATGTGGAAGAATTCCCACACACCAATGTACCAGCCCTGAATAGGTCAAGGTGTTACTAAACCATTGACGAAACACGTGTTGGCTGATTACCTTTAAACTGAGGTATCATCTGCCCCTCGCTTGGAAAATGGTATTGGATTGTTTCATGATATTTACTACAAGCCTAATGTGAAGACTTGAATTGTACCTATTGGGCATGAACTGAAAACTTGGATTAAAGTGGACTATTACTATGAGATTACTGTATACATGACTATCTTTTAAACACCTGAGTGCTTGGATTTGTATGTTTATATTTCTTGCTCTTCATTTGGAGGGCATTATAGGGTTCTGGATGGTAACTGACCCTCTTTTCCTTGAAGCACCCCCCATATATTGTATTTGCTGTTTACTCCCCCTTAAATAGGCTGGCAGTGCACCCTCATTTGCTTTGTGCCTGTTTACCATATTTTCTTAAATACAATAGGAGAACAAGCAGCATGATCCAACAGTGCCTTGAGACCCTCACGGGTGAAGCAGCTGCGCTCTACACATCCTGATTGATTGATCGATTAATTACACAGCAGTGCCAAGGGGGGTGCAGGCGAGAGGGCCCCTCAGTAGCGAATAGTCACTCCAAAACTGGCAGAGGCAGGTGTTGAGTCAACCCACACGCAAACCACACCGGGACCTAGCCCAGCCGCTTCTGCATGCAGGCAACTCCCAACCCCCTAATGGGTGCCACCGCCGGGCTGTATTCCAGCTGTGCAGCGTAGTTCGTGGGTGAGGGTAGTGCCCAGGGAGCGCGATGAAAGTGCAGTAGGCCCTGGTTCGCTCTGATGGCAGCACCCCCTGCACCCCTCACAATGTATGGTGGGTGAGCCCCTCGCTGGATCCCTGCTTAATAGTTGCTGCGAGACAAGCCCAGCACGATTCAATTGCCTGCCACGTTGCTTTCTCTGCCCCACAGGGCTATGGGAGAGGCCTCAGGTCCGCTGGGAGGTCGCCAGCCCGGTGCACAGACATAATATCGACTCCACAATTTCGAATGGACAAAATATCGAGTTAAAAATATCGAATATGATAAAATATCGATAACAAAAATATCGTTGATTAAAATATCGATTACAATAATGATAATAAAATATCGAGTACAAAAATATCGACTCAAAAATATCGACATGACAAAATATCGATTAATAGTGAAAGGAAAAAATATCGATATTATGTTGAAAAAAGGTAAAAAATATAAATAATTTTTAATAGTAATATAAATTGTAGTTAATGTTTAGGAGCGGGATGTTGGGTTAATAGGGGATAAGGGTGGGGAGTAATTTAAAATAAATAATTAATTTATATATGTTTGTAAATATTTTTATTATTTAATTAATTGGGAAATAATTAATAATAATTACTTAATAAATTTATATAAATTTCTATAAAAATTTAATTAGTAATTAATTGGTAATTAAATAATATTAAATAGTTAATTGGAAAATAAATAATATTAATTAGTTAATTAATTAATATAATTGGAAATAAAATTTTAAGTAGTAATTAATTGGTAATTAATTATTATTAATTAGTTAATTGGAAATAGAATATTATTAATTAGTTAATTAATTAATATAATTGGTAATAAAATGTTAAGTAGTCATTAATTGGTAATTAATTTTTATTAATTAGTTAATTGGAAATTGAATAATATTATTTAGTTATTTAATTAATATAATTGGTAATAATATTTTAAGTAGTAATTAATTGGTAAATAATTATTATTAATTAGTTAATTGGAAAATAAATATTCTTTATTAGTTAATTAATTATTATAATTTTGTTTTAATTTTGTAATACTAATTAATTGGTAATTAATATTAATTAGTTAATTAAATTATTTAGAGTAATTGTTATATATATAAAAGTTGTTATAGTTTGTTACATAATTGGGGAAAAATTCATTAATAATTAAATGAAATTAATTACAGTTAATGTGCTAAAATATTTTCATCGTTGTTATTGGTATAAATTGTACTTTATGTTTAGGAGCGGGATGTTGGGTTAATAGGGGATAAGGGTGGGGAGTAATTTAAAATAAATAATTAATTATGATATGTTTCTTATAAATGTATATTATCAATTAATTGGTAACGATAAAATATAATTTTTTTTAATAAATCATATAATTTTGTACATATTTATCATTAGTAAATAATTAGTAATTAATTAATATTAATTAGTTAATTCAATTATTATTTATACAAATGTTTTATTTAATAATTTGTTATTATTAAATATTTGTTTGGGAATAAATATTATAAATAATTACATTCAATTAATTACAGCTACTTTGCTAATATATTAACTTATTATTTATAGTTAATAATTCATTAATAGTTAATTAAATAATATCAATTACATTTGGGTACAGGAGGAAATTTTTGTGTTCAGGGTCAGTTTTCTCTCTTTAGGTAAAGGGGTATTTTTTTGTTTCAGGCTCAGTTTTCAGTTTTAGGGTAAAGGGGTATTTTAAGAGTTCAGGGTCAGTTTTTAGTTTGTGGGTAAAGGGGTATATGTAAGGTTCAGGGTCAGTTTTCAGTTTTTGGGGAAAGGGGTATAATTAATGTTCAGGGTCAGTTTTCAGTTTTTGGGTAAAGGGGTATTTTTAGTGTTCAGGGTAAGTTTTCAGTTTGTGGGTAAAGGGGTATATTTAAGGTTCTGGGTCAGTTTGCAGTTTTTGGGTAAAGGGGTATTTTTAGGGTTCAGGGTCAGTTTTCAGTTTGTGGGTAAAGGGGTATATGTAAGGTTCAGGGTCAGTTTTCAGTTTTTGGGGAAAGGGGTATAATTAATGTTCAGGGTCAGTTTTCGGTTTTTGGGTAAAGGGGTATTTTTAGTGTTCAGGGTAAGTTTTCAGTTTGTGGGTAAAGGGGTATATTTAAGGTTCTGGGTCAGTTTGCAGTTTTTGGGTAAAGGGGTATTTTTAGGGTTCAGGGTCAGTTTTCAGTTTGTGGGTAAAGGGGTATATTTAAGGTTCAGGGTTAGTTTTCAGTTTTTGGGTAAAGGGGTTTATTTACGCTTCAGGGTCAGTTTTAAGTTTGTGGGTAAAGGGGTATATTTTTATGTTCAGGGTCAGTTTTCAGTTTTTGGGTAAAGGGGTATTTTAAGAGTTCAGGGTCAGTTTTCAGTTTGTGGGTAAAGGGGTATATTTAAGGTTCAGGGTCAGTTTTCAGTTTTTGGGTAAAAGTGTATTTTTAGGGTTCAGGGTCAGTTTTCAGTTTTTGGGTAAAGGGGTATATTTTTGGGTTCAGGGTCAGTTTTCAGTTCTTGGGTAAAGGGGTATTTTTTGGGTTCAGGGTCAGTTTTTAGTTCTTGGGTAAAGGGGTCTTTTTTGGGTTCAGGGTCAGTTTTTAGTTTTTGGCTAAAGGGGAATTTTTAGGGTTCAGGGTCAGTTTTGGGTTTTTGGATAAAGGGGTATTTTTTAGGGTTCTAGGTCAGTTTTCAGTTTTTGGGTAAAGGAGAATTTTTTGGGTTCAGGGTCAGTTTTCAGTTTTTGGGTAAAGGTGTATTTTTTAGGGTTCAGGGTCAGTTTTCAGTGTTTGGCTAAAGGAGAATTTTTTGGGTTCAGGGTCAGTTTTTAGTTTTTGGGTAAAGGGGTATTTTTAGGGTTCAGGGTCAGTTTCCTGTTCTTGGGTATAGGAGTATATTTTTGAGTTCATGGACACTTTTTAGTTTTAGGGTAAAGGGGTATTTTAGGGTTCAGGGTCTGTTTGGGTATATGAAGTGTGAGAACAAAAATTCTAAATATTAAAAATATTTGAAATTTTTGAGTGACAAATAGTTGCTATTTTTTATGCTAATAATAACTTTTTTGAACTACTCAGCAAAAAATATACTAAAAAATTATGTTTATAATATTTATACAATATATATAAATATTTGACAATTTTTACACAATAACATTATACTAAAGTAGCTATTCTAATTTATACATGGTCAGTCTTCAGCACCTTTCCAAATATTATTTTTACTTGAGTAGGAATATGAAATAATAATTGGTCAGTGTCCAGCAACTTCTCTGATAATACTTTGACTGGAGTAGGAATAGCAATTATTAATTGGTCAGTGTCCAGCACATTTGCATATACATTTATTTAGTGTGTTATTATATTACAAGACAATGCAAAATGGATGTTTTCACAAAACTTTATTACAATTTTTTTTTTCATGTGTAATACAATACAATCACTATCAAATATAACATTAACATTTTTGGAAATGTTGTATTTGTAGAATAACACATTATCATTTATGTACATGTTTTAATTTGTGACACAAAACTTTTTCACAACATTTTTTATGTCAAAACAAAATCTTATTATCAATCACTTTCTGTTACAAGTATTTATATTGAAATAAATAAAATACCAGTTATTTTTCTGTTTCTTCCATTTATATTTAATAATGTTAATATTATATATTAATATTATTAAATATTTAATTTTAATATTTACATTTGTATAAAGTAACATGACAATTATTATATTTGCTCAAGATATGGAAATACTAATTAAGACATTTTTTTACACATATTTCTGACAATGTTGTTTTTAAATTATACATATAAATATATTATGTTGTTAACTTTATAACTGTAAAGGGGAATAATATGTATACTAATAATATCTGGTATTGGTAAAAGATTATTTATGCAATTATATACTTTTATAATACTTTGACATTATTATTACAAATGTATAATTAATTAATAAAAATAATAACAAATATATTTATTATTATTATTATTAATTAGTTCACTTAAACATTTATCTTTTCTTTTCAGAAATACATACATTCAGAGAAATAAAAATACTTTATTTAAGGCAATTATTTATATAGTAAATGGTTATACATTTTATATTAATAATAATAAATAAGTTATATTATTTATTATTAATAATTATTAACAAAACAATTAATCATGTTTAGTTATAAAGAAACACAAATTTTTTCCTATAAATGTACACAAAAATAATTTTTTTACATATATTATTTCAAGTGTTACATACTTATTTAATATTATTAATATATATTAATTACTATATATTAATTATTATTAAATACATTTATTTTTTTTAAACTGTTTAAATTATAATGAGTCTACTGTATTAATTTATTTCAATAACAATGTGTATGTATTATATTTTTTGACTATAACATTGTATTTTCTATGATACCTTCTCAACATTGGTTTAAGGGGACTACTTTTTTACCGCGTAAGGTTATTGAGCTTCGTTCAGGACTGGAGAAGCTCGCGGTTGGGTGTTGCTTCGTGTGGAGAGAGGTAAGGTAAATTTTATATACTATTTATGACTGAGTGGTAATGTTTGAGGGTATATTCGAACTGTGCTGTGTTTTTGAGTGTATGTATGAATTGTTTATGTAGCGTTTAGGTGTAATGTCGTCGTTATAGATGCGTCGTGTATGTTTTAGTTCTAGTGTTATTTGAATTGTTAGGAAATGTCTTCTTACATGGTTAATGTTAATTGTGAGTGTATTTACAAATTTTATGTGCTATTTGTGGGTGGGTTTCGTTATGTATGTTTTTTTACAGGTTCCGGTTCCTCGCATGAAAACTACATGGAAGGAAGCGTGTTTTTTTTCTGAGATACTAATGTATGACTTATTATGGTTATATTTTTACGTGTATCTCCTATTTTTCGTGTTTGCCAGGAGCGGATTTTTATCATTTTTACCTTTTTTCGGGTTTTTTGAGGGTTTCGTATTGGATTGCTACATTGGTATGCGTCAACGTTTTTTTTTAAAGTTGTGTGTATATCACTTTAAATCATAAAGTGTCCACAATACTGTTTTCAGGATTTCCTGGAGCGTTTATTTTATTTTAACATTATTTTCGGGTTTTTGATGGTTTCCCATATTGGATTTCTCTTACTTTGTAATGGATTGTATGGATTGTATTTTGCTTCATTACGTCTCTGTCATCTACAACAATTGTAAGTAATTTTATATTTCTATTTATTGGGTGGGAAATGTCGATCTTTATGTAATGTGTATGTGTGATGTAATTATAAATATTGCATATTTGTTCTGAAATAATGTTCAAATTTTTAATAAGTTTGTAAAACAAATATGTATTATTTATAATTGCTTAGAAATGTTTATGATTGTTATATGTACCATTATTGAAAGAAGATATTAGTATATTTTGTAGACATTTTTATAGTAGGGTTTTAGCTATTATTGACAGATATTCTAATCCTCTAGTTGTAGGGTATAGTGTGACTTGACTTTGCAGTAGTCGGAACATTTGTTTAGTTTGTTTAGTTAGTTTTGGACCAATTTGGGTCAATGATTGTTCCATTCTTAGTTCTTGATAGCTTTGTTCTTTTATCAAAGCTTGTAGTAGGTTATGGAATGTGGGTCTGGTTCTGCTTGTGGTAGCTTGGAAAGCATTATGCCACCCTTCTACACTGTTGTTGGTTTTTGCCTCTTGGTTTAAAGTACTAAGATAGACATTCCACCAAGGGATTTGGAATTTGGGTTGGCGTCGATGTCCAGATCTGTGCAACCTTCCCACCCAAGTATCTTCGAAATAATCCAGTAATGGGGTTAGTTTCTCTTCATTTCTCTTGTAATATGTGCTGTCAATTAATAAATTATAGTGTTCCGCTACATCGGTAACAGGAACGTAGGCCAGTGCTATCAATTTTTTAATTTGATAGGCAAAGGTGCTATCTGTTGAGTACAAAATACTTAAAGTAGATTTTTGGAGATGTCTCCATATGCTCTGATTGAAATGATAGTAACAACCCTGTATTGCTGTGTGGGGAAATATTTTCAAAATGCTATTAATCATAGCTAATTCGAAATCAATAATTATTTTTTCTGGAATTTTTTTTATTGATTTCATTTTTGAGAACATTTAATATTTCGGTGTAAGTGTTTTGCTGTTTGTTTGGTAGCAAACAGTAAATGAAAGGGATGTTATAGTTATGGTATAACCCGTGGATGGAATATAGTTGATAAAAAGGTTTTGGGCATGGTTTAAATGTGCCATCCATCATCCATTGGGGACACTGTTGGATTTTTCTTAAATTACTTGCAGTTGCAAACATTATGATTCTGTTTGTACTGCTTTCATTGTCAAAAAGGATAAATTTGTCTTTATTGTGTGTGATGGACATTTCTGGTGAAATAATAATTTCCTCAAAAGTAGTAGGGTTGGGTGGGGTTGTGGAAGTGCGTCTTTTAGTGTATGCAATTGTGCGTTTTAGTGAGTCAATAGAGGGTAGTTGACCTGAAGCATGGGCTGAGACTTTTAACAGTTCCTCTTTAAGGATTTGTGTTGTTGGTCTATCACTTTGTGTGCTAGCAGTCTTTATACTTTCTAAAGCATCTCTTATTTCAATTTCTGTGACATTGGGGGATGATTGTGTTTCCTGGTAAATAGCACATTAGTTTCCTCTGTAGTAGCCCTTCCATAACATTTGTTTGAGTAATATTTTGTACATTTCCAGAAAACTTTTCTACCACTTTGTCTTTCCTGACTATAAACATAACCCATATAACATAACAATAATTTATTTTTCTGTGACATTACAAATTCTGCACCTTCTGTCATTTTGTTTTACTTGTTCTAGGAAAGAGTAGAAAGAAACAAAATCAAATAACATATATTTCACTTAGTGGTGCAAACATAATTAATGTTGAATTTATACTTACGTTTACTAAAAGTAGTAATCACAAATGCAGAACTGTATTTTGAAGGACTTTCTTGTATGTATTTCTTTATTTACTGTTGGTATGAAAATATAGAAATGCTAAGTTAATGTTTATACATAACACACGTTTTTCCTAGGAGAAAGCAGTTTTTTAATTTGCTTAGGACTACATTTGATGTGAACATTACATATACTTACTTGTTTAAATAGTTGAGTTGTAGTATTTGGTGGAGTACATCAAGGTAGTCAAGTTTAGATCTGTAGAGAAGATAGAATAAATACATGTCACATATTATAAAATTTATTTTTAACCGTTGGGAAATTGGAAATATTTAAAAGTATACTACCTTCTAAATATGTACTTTTCTTTGCTGTAGGTAGAATAGATGTATGATGTATTCACAATATCTGTAGAGGAAATATAAAATACATAACATGGTGTTAAGAACATAGTTCTTGTTTTTTTTTGAAGTTTTAGACTAATTGATGTATACTTACATTTTTAACAAGGGTAGTCTTGTCTTTTGGTATAGTTGATGTTGGATGTTTATATTGGATCTGTAGGGAAGATGTAATATGCAACATATGTTGTTTAGAAACTAGCATTTTAAATTTTGGTTGTTTAATAACAAAAACATATATACTTACATGTTTAATTAGTGTAGTTCTATAAATTTGTAGTGTTTAAATCGGAAAATCGCAGAATATCTGTGAATAAAATATTTTAAGTAAAGTATGAATCTAGTGAAATAGTGTTTAAAAACAGCTGTTGTTTAGAACAGAGCATTAATATATACTTACTATCTTATTTTGCAGGGGAAGAAATAGGAGCAGGTATTAGGATTTTGTTTGTAGTAGTTTCTATCAGAAAAGGTGGAGGAGATAAAAATTACATAAGTGGAAGAGTTAGGAGATATAAGTAAAAAAGTAGACTACTAATTTAGATTTTTAAATAATGCAATGTAACTTACTTGAATGATTAGCTAGTGAGCTGGATCTTTAAAGATGTTTGTTCAGGAACAAAATCTTCATACTGTTGGCATCTTCTTTCCATAGAGTTAGCAGCAGCAAATGGTAGAATGGATTTATCCCTTTTATAGTATGTGTATTTTGTGTGCTTTGATTTGATTGGTTGTAGGATGAAAGGAAGAATTGTATAGGCTAGTTTGAATTTTTTTTAAGTTAATTGGTGTGTTTGTTGATGTGAGAATGGTGGTATGTGGTGGTTTCCGCATTAAAGCAGGTTAGTTGTTAAATAAAATAGATGTGTAAGTATAAAAATATTATGAAAATTTTAGTTACATGTAAAGATTCTTTTTCTAATGATATAACGATTTTAATATAATGTATAGGAAATGATGATAAATAGTAATGTTATAAAAGTAACAGGTAAAAATGTAAAATGTTTTTTGTATAGAGCAATGACTTTTATAGACGAGTAATATGTTATTTTAGACATAAAAGGGTACAAAAAAGAACTCGATATTTGTTTAGAAACGATATTTTTGTACTCTATATTTTAGTAGTCGATATTTTGGTAGTGTTAGGTGTAATTTCATGAACAACGATATATTAGTAGTCGATATTTAATAAGACAATATTTATGTACTCGATATTATAAGTACTCGATATTTTGTAGTCGATATTTTTGTATTTTGTGTAATAAGTATACAAAGTCGATATTTTTGTAGTCGATAATTATTCAACGATATTATTGCTAGTCGATAATGTGACCGTCGATAATATTTCAGTGATCCCGCCAGCCCAGATGGTAATTTACGGAGGGGGGGGGTTGATTGTGCTACAGGTGGGAGCCCGTCCTGTCTATAAATAAGCCAGAACCCCCACGATGAATCCGGGGCAAGAGGGGGGGCTCACTCACCCGTCCTGAATAAGGCCCTTGTTGTGTTGGGCCTCAGGCCCACATGGTGGCAAATAACTGACGCTGAAACAGGGTAGTACTGGACTGTATCTGGCCACGAGCACGTGCACCCGGGCCCTTTTATTTGAGGGGTCACGTCACTCGTGACAACCGCGATGGATGGGTGTGTGGGTGTAGTATGTCCAGCCCACAAAGGAGTGGCTGGAAGTCCAACTTCCTGCGGAACACTAGAACGTGTCCCGCAGGACATTACATTCCTCCCCAACTTTATTGACAAACAAACAAAATGTTAGTCCAACCTGTGGGGACAAAACAAACAGTTAACTAAATACCACAGGGTCCATCAGTCTCTAGAGTCAGGTGGCAGGACGACAGGGGACCTGGACTGGGGACTTTGCTTGCAGCAGAACCTTCTCAGCGGGCACCCGTAGTTTAACCTGAGGGGCTCAGGACACGACCACTGGCTTGGAGACGTCCGCTGCATACCGTCAGTTCGCCGACGATGACATGTTTTGCTGCTTTTGTCTGGCTTCCACTTTGCTGACGTCGGTTATGGTCTGTGGTGAGTTTTAAACAGTTCCTTTTAGTGGGTTGCGTCATGAACATGGATGGAGTCCCAAGTGACAATTCACTGAGGTGTTGCTGGGCCAACTGTTCCTGTTGAACTGCTTGGCTGTGACAGGTAACCTGTCATAGGGGCAATGTCTCTTCTCACTCTCCCGCCTGGGGAGGCCCGTTTTCGGGGTTGCTGCGGGACTGTAGGAGGGCTGCGCTGGGGGCTGCTTGTGTGCCATCTGAGGGCAGCTGCAGGACCACTGAGGAGCCGTTACTTAGTCGCATGCACAACCATCACGGGTGGATGAGTCTTGGTGAAGACTTGCACTCGCTGCCGCGGGTCTGTTGTAGGCCAGGTTCACAGGTGGCCTCTGGTTTCTTTCGTCGGCTGGTGTGGTGACGGTGCAGGACTCCAGTCCACCGATCTTCTGGGAGTTGTGTTGTTTGACGCAGGTGCTGACGGCTGGCGTGATGGTGGTTGCCAGCCATGTGGTGACTCGGGATGACAGGTGGTGGTGACTTGCTGGGAATGTTGGATGTCAGGAGGGACTTGGCAGCCATGTGCCTCCGCCTTGCTGAGGTGGAGTGCCTGTGGCGGATTGACACGTAGATTGTGGGGATCCTCTCTTGCCTGGCTTGGGGCCACTGCCGACTCCATCTTGAGGCAGTGTGAGGACGGACACTCTCTGCTGATCTTCACCCGTGGCATCCGCGGACAGGAGCAGGGATGCCACTTGACTTAGACTGCTGACGCTCGGGGATGGACGGTCGCCTGGGGAAGCGTTAGGATGAGATGCGGTTGGCGATTGCTGTGGCTTACGTATGGTTCACCCAGGAGGCTGTATCCACGGACGTCGGTCCGCCTTGGTGGCTGTCTGGTGTGTCAGGGTGTTCTCTTGGCTGGCTGTGAGTCCTTGGTCTTCCCCCTTTGTTGGCTTGTTCAGCCCACCTCTGCTCATCCGGTCTTTGGAGTGACAGGCCTGTCACTCTTCTTCTTTTCTTCGAGGGCGTTGCGCTTGGACCTCGAGGCGGCGCTGTCATGGCGCCGGCTTCTGCCTTCACTCTGGCGTGTTCGTTTGAACTGGTCACTTTGTGACGTGCTCCTTGCCTGCTGGGCGACATTACGTCCGGTCTTGTGTCGCTGTTTGTTGGAGCGCATGGTGCTGTGGAGGCCTGCCATGTGAAGTGTGCGACTCCTCTCCTGCCAATCTTGGGTCGCAACCAACTCTGTCTTGAGGCAGTGTGAGGGAGGACACTGAGCGTGGTCTTCGGCCCACTGCGGGGCTTCGCTGTGGAGGTGGAGATGTGAGTGCTCTCTTACCTGCATTCAGCAGTGCTTCTTTGTGGAGGTGTCTCCTGGGTTCTGTCTCTCCAGTCAGGTTCACTGGTGCTGTGTTTTGCGCGCCTCTGACTTTGCGTGCTCTTCCTTCGTCCTGGACGCTCTCTTCTGGCACTTGGGGTGCCTGTGGTGTGGTTGACGGTTGCACCTGTTCACCAGCAGGGGCGGGTGATGTGACCTCATCACTGGTGGTGGCTTTGGGCGGCCACGTGTGGTGCGTGCTCTGCACTAGTCTTGATTGCGACATTGCTGGGGGCAGCTTCCCTTGAGATGTCGCTTTCTTAACTGGTTGTCCATTCTTGCTAGTGGGGCCGTCCGTGTGTGGCTCTGAGTTTCTTGTAGCTCCTTGCGGGTTTTGTCAATCTCTTTCTCCCCGGGCTTTGCAGAGGTGGCAGGTGGTGCTCTTGCCTATATGATGCTGGTGCGGCTGGGGGTGCCTTGGGGCTCTTGGGTGTGGTGGCTACCTGTAGACTTTGCTGTCTTCGAAGGTGTCCTGGCTGTTCTCACTTGCAGGGTGCAGAGGGCCACTCTATGAGCATTCTTCTCTGAGGGTGCGTCTTGCTGTGCCTGGTGCAGTTAGTCTCAGCTACTGGGCATAAGCAGGCCGTCCTCCTGGTGGTGGTGTGCTCTCTTGGATCTGTTGACTGCCGTTGCCGGTTGGTTAGCCGGACGCTGTGCTCTTGTACTGCCGGTCTGTAGGGTGCAGTGCTTCTATGCTTGTGACAGGTCTGCAGCCATTGGTCGCAGTGGGCAGTTAGAGTGCTGGACCGCTCTTTGGATGCGCTCGTTTGGCTCCTCCTGCTAGGATCCTTTTGCAAACTCCTTTTGCTGATCCTGCCGCTTCTGGAAGGGTATTGAAGCGTCAGGGTTTGTCCTCTGGTCTGTGGTGCTGCCTGGGCTGATGGATGTGGGACACAGCTGGCTACCTGCTCTGGTCCGCCAGTCCTTCCGCACGTTGTGCCAGGGGAGCCACCAGGTGGTGCTGAGATTGTCTTGGTGACCTGCCCTGGCTGCTGCTGGTTTTGGGCTTTCTGGGAGCCTTTGGTGACGTGCAGCCCCTTGGGGTGGCGTGCAATGCGCCTTGTCTTCTGTGCTTCGCTTCTTTGAAACTTTCTTGTGCTGAGGCAGTCCTGGGGCCTGGTGACCCTTTGTTAGGTGTGGGTTTGGAGTCTCCCCTCTTCCAACTGTTGGCAGGAGCACTTAGGCATGGGCTTTGGAAATGCTTCTGAGCAGTCGTTAGGTGGTGCTGCAGTCACCTGTGCTGTGGTTTCTTTGCTGATTATGTGGTGTCTCTCAGTGGCCCCAGGTGACACTGTAGCCATCTCCTCGTAGAAAGTCTCACTCCTAGCTTGGACTGGAGGCACTTGTTTCAGGGCAGTTGTCTGTTGCAGTGCTAGGCATGTCCCACCTGGTCTTGACCTGCCTGTGTGTGTCTGTTTTTCTTTTTTCTTTTTGTGAAGTCCCAGGCTGGGAGCCCCTGTCTGGCCCTGCTCAGCGTAGTTGCAGGAGGGTGTGTTGTCTCTCACACTCACCGGGTGGCAGCACGGTGTCTAAGATGAAGGGCTTTGGTAGTCTGCTTTTGGGTGGCAGTCTCTTAGCCAGTTTGCTGCAGGCTACGGAGTGCTGACAGGGCTATTGTAGGGCTCCTTGCTGTGTGGGCTGATGCGGTTTGTACCGTTGGTCACTAGGTGGCGCTGTCACTACTTCTTAGGTCGTGGCAGTGGCAGTTTTCCTTCTGTGGCGGGCCGCAGGGAATGTACGCTCAGACACGGTCACTCCGTGGACTATTTCCCACATTCTCTCGTGGCAGATGCGGCGCCGCTCATGTCAGCTAGGCGGCACTGCAGGCAACTCGCAGGCTAGGGCTCCCTCTGCCGGAATCACGCTCAATCCGAGCTGTTGATGCGGGCGGGGCATGCAGTGTCGGACGGCTGGTCCTCCCGGTCCCAGTCTGAGCGGTCCGACGGGATGACCTCGGTGTGTGCATGCTTCACTTCCCATGCTGTGTCGCTCCTGACTGTGCTGGCATTTCCGGCGGGCTGCTGGGGCTTGACCACTACCTCTGGGGCACCGTGGGTTTGTCCCACTAGATGGCAGGGGATACTTCCGCATCGCCTTCACGGGCCGGCGGGAGTCGTGGCTGGCGGCTGTGCGGTCAGCGAGACGTGGCTGGGCTGCGGGCACTCACTTCCTTCAGGATCCTTTGGGCCTCAACGCCTCCACAGCGCGGCGGTACCGGACATCCTCCCTGTCCCACTGGTGGCATCCATGGAGACTGGTAAGTCCCCGCAGTGCCGGATGCAGACAGGCGGTGCAGGGTGCAGCGCGGAAGGCAGGGCTGGTGTAGTCACTGCGTCTCCTTGTAGTGCAGTAGACGCAGGGAGTGCAGTCTTTGGAGCAGTGCTTTTGCTCCCGGGTGGCAGGGATGCTCTTGGGGGCACTGTGCAGTGAGGGTCGCGGGGCTCTTCACTTTCAGCGGCAATTGCCGGAGTGTGACGGCGCTCTATTTCCAGAATAGTGAGGGGACTCACGCTTTCTTAGGCATTCCGGCGGCTGCTGTGGGGTGTTCGCCCACTCTCTTATCTTGCCAGAACTGCCGTGGGTGGAAGATATGAGAAAAATACATATGGTATCCCAACTGGTGTAGTTCAACAAGACAATTATTTGCGATATGTAAACAACATTATCAACAGGAGAGAAGGAGAATCAATTCAATTGTAATATATGTGCTCGCTGCAACATATTTATTCAAAAAGGTATTCAAAAGAAAAGGGGAGTAACAAGTCATGGGTAGAACAATTATACAGTTATTACAGCACTGCATGGAACAAAGTCAAAAACATGATTGGAAGTACCCAAAATGTACTTGGTGCTCAGTGCAGGTGAGTGAACGCACGGTAGCAGCAAGTGACAATAGAATCAGCGACGGCGGCGCAGGTGCAATGTGAACAATATATACAGTGAATTTGGTGACATGAGATGGTTCCGCTTTGTTTGTATGATAGGTCTTGATCTGTGTAGATATGTTTCAAGGGACCATTTAGTCTGAAGCTCCTGTGTTTGCGCTGAACGGTCGACGGCATTTCGATCCTCTTTTAGTTCAGGATCATCATCAGGACTAGGGTATGTGGCAGTGCTAAGACTGTGCGGGAGTGGTGTGTGCCGGTGGTCCACGGATCCATGGATCCACGGTCTGAAACCGGGGCAGGTGTGGCAGCATGGTCCCGGGGGCGATCGAAGCTATGTGGACACCGTGATCAGTACGGTTCCGAGGTAGGTTAGTACGGGCAGCGAGGCTCCGGAATGAATCTCAGACCGGCGCGTTCTCCAGGCGAAGTGAATCCGAGTTGGAGTTGCCTGGTGGAAGATAGCCAGGTGCCGTGTCACCCTCCTTATGGGCAGAGGGCCGCGTGGCGAGGTGGAGCCCGACCTTCCCAGCAGTTACGGGTGGCGGCTCATTTCCTCCTCATGAGGGAGGACTGAGCATTGAGTGGCAGGCGTGCGGGGTTGGCTACCCGCCTTGTCGACAGTGTAGTGTTGGGCCTCAGGCCCACATGGTGGCAAATAACTGACGATGAAACAGGGTAGTACTGGACTGTAACTGGCCACAAGCACATGCACCCGGGTCCTTTTTTTGCGGGGTCACGTCACTCGTGACACCCGTGATGAATGGGTGTGTGGGTGTAGAATGTCCAGCCCACAAAGGAGTGGCTGGAAGTCCAACTTCCTGCGGAACACTAGAACGTGTAAGCAGCAGCAAAGGTTGTACACTTCTCTTCGAGAATCCTTACCTCTTCCAACAAATCGAAAGAGATCTTTTCAATAGTGGATGAGCTATCCAACCTGGATAGACTGTCACTTAAACCCACTCCCTCTCCCGAGCTATGTGACAAATTGAACTCCTTCTTTTTGGATAAAATTACAGCCATTAAAGCTAGTATCATATGCCCCCCATCAATCAAGCCACCGAAGGACACTATCATGAACATCTCTATCATGGACATTTTTCCCTCAATTAGTGAGGAAACATTTTTTCTTTTACTGTCCAAAGTAAAATCTGGCTCTCCTCGGGACTGCTGCCCACCATATATATTGAGGGAGGTTTTTTCTTCCTCCCCTCAACCTGCTCTGTCTTTGCTCAATTCATCAATCTCTCAAGGATGTGTCCCCAGATCATTTAAGGACGCAATAGTGGTTCCCTTACTGAAAAAGATCGGGGCCGACACCTCGGAACCCTCCAACTATCGCCCGATCTCTCAGCTCCCTTACCTAGCCAAGGTATTAGAGGCACATGTGGCAAAGTGTATGTCCGATTTCATGGAACACACTGGACATCTGGACTCCCATCAGGCTGGTTTTCGACCGGGTCATTCTACAGAGGCAGTCATTCTGGCAGTCCTGGACGATCTCCGAAGGAAGGTTGATGCAAGCATCCCCCAAGCACTGGTCCTTTTAGATCTGTCTGCCGCGTTCTACACGGTGGACCATACCATCTTGGTGGACCGTGTCGGACGGGCAGGCTTTCAGGGCACTGCCCTGAAATGGATCACTTCCTTTTTGGAGGATCGTACGCAGGCAGTTCATTTATCCACCTTCACTGCCCCCAGGCTGAATACCACCTGCGGAGTCCCACAGGGATCTTCCCTGTCCCCACATCTATTCAACCTGTACCTCCTCCCCTTAATCAAAGCTCTGAAATAGAGGCAAGTATCCACATTTAACTATGCGGATGATCTGCAGCTCTCTTTTACTATTGATAACTCCACTAAGTCCATCACCGATTTCCAGGAAACTATGGTATTCATCCGTCACTGGATGGACCATAACCAGTTGAAACTAAACCCCGGGAAAACTGAGGTGTTATTAATAGGAGATAGCTGCATTCACTGGGGCCCCCACTATTGGCCCACAGAACTTGGTCCTCTGCCCAAACCGGCCTCTGCTGTAAAAAGTTTAGGGGTTAACATCGATCGCGATCTTTCGCTAAACACCCAAGTGGGTTCAGTGGTATCGAAGTGTTTCTTCCAGTTACGTAAGATTCTGAAGATCCACCATCTGCTCACCCAGGCAGCACTGATCCAGGTTGTGATAGGACTTGTCCTGTCTCACCTGGACTATGCTAATTCCATCTACCCGGGTCTTCCCCTGTATCAGATAAAGAGGCTCCAGCTGGTACAGAACCAGGCCGCGAGATTGATCTACCAACTACCCAAATGGCAATCGGCCAAACCCCTACTAAAACAACTGCATTGGCTCCCATTGCTTCAACGGTCAATCTTCAAACCTGCCTGCTTAACATTTAAGTCCTTGAACTGCTACAGTCCCATTTTCATCAACGATCTGATAATCAGGCACATCCCCATTCGTGATCTCCGTTCCAAACATCAAAACCTGTTAGTGAGCGCCAGGTTTAAGAAAAAGCGATATGGTGGCCGTCGCTTTGGATTCCTGGCGCCACAACTTAGGAACACGTTGCCATTTGAGATCCGTTCCTGCTCTGAGCTACTTCAGTTCAGAAGACAACTTAAGACTTGGCTGTTTACACAGGCACATGAATTAACTAAAGTGAATTAGTCTCCGTCCACACCCTACTCTGATCAGCGCCATGAAACCTTGGTCTACGTGCGCTTTATAAATGGGTTAAATAGAAATAGAAATAGGACATTACAGCCCTCTGCAGCCGTAGGGAGCATCTCAGCCCTTGCTCCGGCCCGCAGCAATGGGCAGCTAGGCTCAATGGCAGCGGCCATCGTGGTCGTCTGCAGTGGAGTCCTCCGGCAGCTGCCTCAACCATTTGCACCACTGCTGCCCGGCCCAGATCTATACAGCCCTGCGAGGAGTTTGTCAGCCTCCAACGTGGCGGCGGGTGAAGGTCCCAACCGCAATTGGAGCCCACACTCCGGCAGTCTGCACCAAGCCAGTAGCGGGGAGCACCAGAGCACAGGCCCCTGGCTCCGCCGGCAGCATTGTAGAGGGCAGGTGAGTGACGTAGGAGCCCCAGGGAGACCGCGTCGCTGAATTAAGGGTGGCCCAGCCACCAGGGCTGCATAGGTCGGCTCCGGAGGATCTCAGCCCACCCGTCCGCTGATCCCAGGCGTGATCGGGCAGCCAGAAGCCAGAGGGGCCAGAGCGCAGCGCAGCCAATGCCTGATCAGCAGGCCCCTGTCCGGGCACAGTCTTTCCAGCCAGCCCCACCCCCGCCAAATCGATCTCTTGCGGTGTGGCAGCCGTGAGTAAATACTATGCAGGGAGGTCTGCAGTACAATGAGTGCTGATGGAACAGGATATTAAAAAGATTTATCGGCGGGCCTCGGGAGCTTGTCTAGAGCGCATCCGCCATTTTGAACCGCTCGGCCACGCCCCAATTATAAGCCAGTTTTAATACAGAAAAGATAAGCTGCCCATGTGTAGGTCGTGTAGTGCTTACACTACAGGATAAGCAATTTTACAGTCCCCTTGTGATTCAACAGCCCTTTTAAGGGAAGGCACTCCTCGGGGTGGTTGCAAAAATACATTTGGACAATAACAAATATGATACTATAACACCAGTGCTAACACATCTCCAATGCTTTTTCTGAGAAACTCGCTCCATTTTCAGATCAGCGTGCATTGGTCTTTAAAAGCCCTGAAAGTAAACATGGCCAAATATCTACGGAACAAACTCGGATTCTCATGGTGGTGATTTCAGAAAGTTCTGAAACACTAACACATTTTGAATAGAACCCGCCCCACACCTCATCCCTGTCAAAAAATCGACATTATCCATTCCTCAGTATTTTTTCCCTGGATCTGCAACAGTGCACCACGAGACAGTAGATGAGACCACACCTTTCTCTACTTCCAAACTCTACTGAAAGATTACCGGCTTCAGATAACCAATAGAACTTAACAGTTTGTACGCCTTAACATTAAGTATCATTGGATACGGGCTCCTTTGCCTGCTCTGCACTCTTTTTTTACGTCTCCACCTGTCGATTACAATAAAGTTAACTTTGTCCGATTCAAGGGAATGGCCCTGATTATGAGTGGGCAGTTACTACACCCAGTGAATAGCAATATTACTTGGTCAAGTATTTAGCAGCTGTGGTACTAATTTGAGCTTTTCTCTGGAGAACGAGGCTTTACATGCAGGATTTCTTTTTCCGCAACAAAATCCATGTCTCAGAATATACCACAAGTTTTTCATCCAATGAATTTGGGCAGGTTTGACCCGCCAAATTTCACCAGGTGAAGATATACAGAGAAGCAGTTATTACCTTAGTACTTGGAAATCCAAATCCTGTGCAAACAGGGAATGGTGAAGGAATGGCAATTTCCTAGCCCTTTCATGATTAGGGACTTTGTAGACCATCTTTTCCTCTGGGTTACATTGTTAAATCTCTTGCTGGCACCCCTTTTTAGGCCTTTCTATCCAATTTGGGCTCTTCCATAAACGTATTTTAATTTTAGCCCCTTTCACTGTATATTGATACCTTATAGTGGTCTGACACCGCCTTCTTGAATCCTTCCTCTCTAGACCTACATAAATGAATGATACTTCGTTAATGTTCATTTTGCCGTTTCACCAGAAGAACTAATTATATTTTCCCCACATCTGTGCTTTCCTATTCTTTCATCAAGTCCCAGAAAAAGCACCCTGTATCATCCTAATGTTACAATAGAGCTAATCTTACAATAGTTTCCTGAAGCCCACCCCTTCCTCTTAGCTCTCTCCGAGCCTTCCATACATCTGACTATCACTCACTTTTCGTGCACATCTCTCAATGAACAGATAGCTGCACTCAAAGGTGCCAACCCATCATGTGCACAATCTGTCCTATCCAGTCCCCAAATCATCAAACCACTCCCTCTCTCCTCCATATCGCTTTTACGTATTGTCTTAAAGGGAACTTGTTTTACACCCACAAAAATAAAACCCGGATGAGCCTTCGGTCCCGGCTATTATCATGTTTCTCTATTCCCATTCTTTGCTAAGAACCTCAAGTGATTAGTGTGCAGCCAACACCTCACCACGGTAGTGCCATTTATGCCACTGTCCCTATGTACTAAGAATGAAGAGGTGTAGTTAAAGGCCGGCCCGATCATCAGAAAAGTTTTAAAACAGCAAAAAAAAAAAACTTTTTGCACACAAAAAAATCTACAGATACATCTGTGGAAACTACATTAACAAAGCCAAAAATGATGAGCGTTAGTATAGCAACCACTTCCCTCTACATTTAATTTCTTTCAGCATTTCTAAATGTTTGGGAAGCAACCTAACTTACATTTTTAAATCCTCCAGCCTACTCATAGACATCACTCCTGACTCCCTCTTTGAGCATCCGAAGATCAATGACTGTATTCCAATCTCACTGAAGTATACAAAAGAGGTTTCAATTACAGCATCTCTTACCAGTCTGTGTGTTACGATGCCATGATTTCTACTCTCCTACACATCTTCCCTCAAACCCCTGTGCATTATGGTGCCCTTAAGGAGCTCACATTTGTCATATTTAGTCATTGGGGATAGGAGAGAGTCTGCAGTAAGCGACTGGGCGAATCACACTGGGCACTTTTCTGCAAAGACTCATGCAAGTGATTACTACCTAACACAGCCTTCAAACAGCTGAGCTCCCATTACAAAAAGCATCGGCAAAGCAATAGGCCTAGGTTTAATGTGTCAGTGTATGCAGCGTTAGCACAATAGAGCAAAAAACTCGAGAAGAAGCCAGCAGGAGCCAACAAACATGGCTACAGTTGTTAAGTAGTCCTTCATGCAATCCAAAGCAAGCACTGGAGTGAAGGTGGATGGATACACCCAGCCAATAGCATTAGGTGAGAGATGAATAGTCCTCTGGGCTGAGCCAAGATGTAATTGGCAAAGTCGACAGCCAATGTCAAAACTTGGCGAAAGTCCACTTTATGTATATTGATAACTATAGGTCTCTTGACTGTTGTGCTGATAAAACCCAGATCAAAAATGTCAGTACCATAGTACGCGCTTGCAGTGTCGCCATTTTATGTTGATTTCAGCCACTTGGTCCACCACCTCTTGACCCTGGTCATTCCTCTTCCCTCTCTTTGCAGCTTAAAAACACTTTCTTGCGGTTTAGGACTTTATGGAGGTATTGGGAATACTGGGAATTTCCACAAATGCCCAAAATCTGCAGGGATTTTCTAAATTATCCAAAAATATAAAACTCAAAAAACAAGAAATGTGTTTTCCATGGCAAAATCTGCACCGCAGATGCAGAATGCCGCTGGTGAGGGACAAGTAGCTTTCCTTTCATCCCAAATATGTCGTCTTTTGCAGACTTTATTGACGGTGTTATAGCAATGGTCTCGCTGTGGCTCAGATAATACTGCCGCCTCCTCTGGCGCATAAATAACTTAATACAAAAAGTCGTCCTGCATTGAATATCCGTATAGTTCTCATTACCCGCTTTCACTGAAAGAAGATAAACCAGAGGGCCCTCTCACTGATGAACCCTCATCTTTCCAGAATTACCCCCGCCCCCTCCCCTATAACGCAATCTAGCCGCACCGCTGACTACAAAGCTCTGATGAGCTTCGCCCGTCCCATAAAATCCGTTTTTCTTCAGAAATAAAGCAGCAGGATTGAAACACACATTAAGTTAATGATCCCTTCTCCTTACACTCAGCACAGGGGGTGCTTACAGTATTTAAATTTGCTAGGCACAATCTCGTCTTCAAAGATTTTCCGTGTTTACACCCACGCCCGGTTGCTGTCAGGCAGAACTTTATCGTGACAACAGCCTCAATGTCACGATATCTGACAGAAATTTGTAGAGCAGGGGTGTGAGGGCCGCGCAAAGGTCTTTACCCCAGTTTCAGCCCTACTCCGCCATTGCAGGGGACTGTTTGGGCTGCAGTGGTCCATCGTGCTTTGAACGGGGGCCTGCGACCACCAGGGAAACGCCAGCGTGGCCGAACGACCAGTCCGGCTCTAAGGCAAACAGGTGCACAGTTCGACGATGCCTACATCGTGCCCTCTCACCAGACGGTACTTCCGGTTCTAAAGGGTTAAATCTGATCTGTGAAGAGCACAGGCCCGAGCCGTGCCTGGGCGGGCGCCCGGTGTGACTGTAGAACGATGAAGAGAACCCAGCGCCTGGAGGGATCGGGAACTATTTTTACATCCTCCGAGCAGATGAGATACGAAATGAGTTTCTGCTGCCTGAGCAACTCGGAGTTAATGGACCGTGGTCCCAATATAGGACGCGCCGAACGCGACTGAAGCGCTCTTTCCCATTACCATGTGCAAATCGGCCAGCTCAGAACACACAGGCACATCCGAGCTAATGACGGAGGATTATCCGCCGAGCAAAGAGAGCCGGCCCGGGAGGGAATAGTTCTCGGGGACAAGAGGGTGGCCTAGGGGCGAGTGTCGAGTGAGGCGATCCAACCACAGGTGCATTCAGAGACAGGCGACCATAGAGACACGTGAGAGGCGAGAGCACCCACCTTTGAGACAAGTGAGGCCAGGGCTTTAAGCGGGACGCATTAAAGGGGAGAGGAGATGGGGGAGGGGGCTCTAACAGAGGAGTGGCCTATGTAATTAAGGGTGCGGTTCAAACATACAGATGCAAAGTCTACGATTTCCATTGTATGTCACCCAACCGGTATGTTGGTTCCTCTGAGCTGTTATTGCATTCAGATATATAACACAATAGCTGACATATACCTACAACCAGCTAGGACTATTGGCTTTATCAATGGTTGTTGGCTGTGTAAAATAAATGAGTACAAAAGGGGGGGGGGTGATGTTATGTTATGTTATGTTATGTTATGTTATATTAATTTATTATGCGCGCAGATACTCCAGCCAAGGAGCGGACGGAGCATCTGAATCAATAAATGAGTAACATCAATCCAAATGCTTCGAATTCGCAAATGAGAAGGAATAAAACATTACTTGGGCTTGGGGACAGGGTAGCGGTCTTAAGCCCTTTTTTCTCTCAGTTCTCTACATTTGCATATCTTACACCTCATCTCTCCTCTTCAGCACCTTCTTTTCACTCTCCTAGATGCACTCCTCGCATCTCGTTCACATCATCCTCCGTGAAGCATATAACTCATCAACCAGGGCTTTAAGTGGACCGGGTCTCACCGGTGCTGAGTACTGGCAGTTTTTTAGAGGGGGCCTTGAAACGGGTCTCTATCGGGCTTTGTTTTGTGCCCTGGCACAGTCGGACTGCAGTGCCAGCAGGCACATCATAAAGCGAACATAAAGGTAAGTGATAAACAAGAGATGATCATAGAGAAAATCCAGAGACATGCGAAGCAACAGTAGACACAGGTTAACTAAGGCAAATTACTTTAGTTTAGAGGTAAGTAACAGACAGGAAAGGAATGAAAGTGACCATCGAGATAGTTGGGCGACCATACTGACAGACGAGAGCCAAACGAACTGACCAGGTAATGAGAGACAGGAGTAATGACCATAAAGACAAGTGAGAGGCAGAACATCAACCACAGAGGCAGGTGAGAAACAGGAGGAAGCATAGAGGCAGGAGAGAGACAGACACGCAAACCAAAGAGAGAGAGAGAGATAGAAGTAACCAGAGATAGGTTACAGCCAAGAGAGCTGATCTTAAAGGTGAGTGAGAGACAGGATATCCATCAATAGAGAAAGAGAAACAGGGGCACTGCCCATAGATCCAGATGAACGTAAGAGAGTAAAACATTCCTTGTTATGCAGTAACCGGCTTCATGTACATATCAGAACAGATTGGTAAACAACAGGTTCAGCTGAAGGTTTCCTGAATAAGTATACAGAATATGACATCTGGATCATAGCACCCCTGGCTTCATCCTTTGTGGATAGCTAGTGTAAGTGCCTACAAGCGTTGTCAGCTTTCCTTTATTTTACCAGCACAGCCAGCACTTTTATGTTACAGACTTCAATAACTAATAAACTCGGGTATTTTTTACCTTTCTGAAATGTAAACTTAAAGCCAAAAATTCATAAAGAAGTTACCTCAAATCTTTTTCAGCACTGGTTAAACTATTCAAAAACTGATATTCCAGCAGACATAGGAAGAATTGCCACGCTGAAAAAAAATATAGAGAATTTTAAAAGAAATATTATACAAATACCACCTCTAGGCCCTTTGTTAACAAAAGAACAGCATTTTTCTCAAAGAAAGTTGGCACTCCTACTCCAAAACCAACACAAAGAGGCCTTATAACATTCTATGCAGCATCATACTGATGGATCCAGGACACACAAAATACAGGGTAAAAAGTAACAATGTTTTTGAGAAACAGAAGTGAATCAGACAGTAAGAACACCAGACAAAGCAAAGTACTAAGTGGAACCCAATAGAGCATCATTGTGACAAGACACATCAAATAAACTCCAATCAGAACTATAGGAATCCATCAATATCCACAAACACACACACACACATACACACACACACACAAACACACACACGCACACATCCTAGCACAAAACCAATCAACCAAAACAAAAAACGTGTCTTGCTGCCTTTGTTCATCTCATGGAAAATGTAATATGGATGCACAATCGTCACTCATAACAGTACTTCTTATGAACAATGAAAAAGATGTACTACAATACTGACTTGCCTCATGTAACAGGTTTTCTTGTGGAAACTACAGCCATTATTCAGTTTATCCCACAGAGCATCTTGAGAATCATGTATTGTGTATCTTCTAGCCTTCACTCTCTGCTTTCTTTAGAGCATCTCTTGAATTGTTCAGTAAATTGCTGATCTCAAGTCCCCTTCAACGTACTCTAGCACCCTAAAAGATAATTAATAAAACTGCCCAGAAGTTGTCAACAGAATGACTGAAGAGTACCACTTAGTGACATGTTTGTTGTCCTTCAGATCTTAATGTTCTGATCATCAAACTCTGCAGAGTAGAAGCCTTGAAATACAAATGTCTCCTTCTGAAAACAATTCATATATCAACTCTCTGCTAAACACCGTGCGAAGTGACAAAGCTGTTGCTGTTTTTGCCCTCATTTGTGCCCCCCCTGCCTTACCTGCTTTCTGGGGGCCGTCAATGCGAGTCCAGTGTCCTGTGCTGCGGACACCTGGGGGACTCCACTTCCCGGCTGCATTTGCAGCGCGCACTCCGCCAACGAGGAAATCAAGTGCCAGGAGGCGCTTAAAGGGACTATCGTGCTTCCCCCTCGCGGGACGCGCTCGGGCGTGCCCGGGCCAAGCAATGGCCAAGGGCAGACCCGTTGGAGCCAGTTTAAGACAGTGAGAGGCTGGGCTGGCCCCCCTCTAAGGTGCTGGACCCCAACAGTGGACGTGCTCTTCCAGTAAGTGACCCCTAAGATTTGCACTTGGGCTCATTGTAATAACTTCTGCCCCCATTAGCGGCAATTAGATTGATTTAGCATGACAGCACGGGAGGGAAGAGGGAGGAAAGGAGTGGGATTTGGGTATGTTGCGGGAACTCTTGACCAGTTCATAACCAGGGCCAGTTCCGTGCTTGAACACAAGATTGCTATCACGGAACAACGTCTTTCTTCGGACCCGGTGTTTTCAAAACGATCATCTCTGGGGGGCATAATCAATGCGCGTTCCCCTGAAAGATCCCGCCAGTCGTGCATCGCAAGGGGCCCCCAGTTGGAGACTGTGAGTTCGGATCAAACCCCGATATTAATTACCAACGAAGGAGATCCGTTGAAACCCCCCTCATTGCCAGGAAGGACACTGCCAGAGACAATAAAGAACACAGTTTCGTGTGCGGCAGAAGTCCACAGAGAGGTTACTCAATCCACGGAATTTTTAGAGGGGGGAGGTGGCAAGAGAAAAAGAGGAGGCACACGTGGAGGCATACAGCAAAAGGGAAATAAATCTAAGACCGCTAAATCTAACAAATAGAGGGATTTGCCTCATCCAGATACTTCAATTACATGAAGTCTCACAAGAAATTGTGCCCACAGAAATTGCCCCTAGCACGGATGCTATCGGGATTGGCCTAGGGGAGCCGGAGGAAGCGCACTGGCAGAAAATAGGTGCCCTTATTTCATCGTCCCTGGAGCCACTAATGGAAAGACTCTTATCAATTGAAAATAGACTGGAGAAAATGGAGGGACTGATAATGACCACTCTGGGAGGCATTGAGAATAAAGTATTAAATTGCGGCCATGTAAATGAGCCAGCGAGGGAGAGTGGAAGGGTTCCAGCTGCATGCCCTGGTATCAGGGTAGCACCAACTACAGGCCCGGTCCCCCACCCGTTAGGCCCAGATACCTTAAGGGGAAGAATAGCGAGTGGAGGTATATGGAGTAATCCACAGTCATGAAAGGGCTAGAGACAAGAATGAGGCAACAAATCTGTGTTCCCACTTAGACCTACCCCCGCTTGTACACCTTATGTTATAGTTCTGACTGTTGTCCCTGAATTGGAAGATGGTAAAACTGGAACCCATGATCAACTAAAAAATAAGATAACCCACTGGCTAAATAAAAATAGGCCATTGCCCCAGGATGTAAAGTGTAAAATCCTTTTCGTTAGGAGAGTCAGCTGGATAGGAGCCAGGACAAAAAACATAGCAGGAGATTGTGTTATTATTAATCTCAATGACCCCAGGGTGGTGGATCATGTTTGCTGGGGCCCCTGGACATACTCAGGATCCTCTATCCAGGCCAGGAATGTAAGTTATTCTTACATTCCACCAGACTACACACCAAACTCTGAGCAACTTGATGCGCACAGAGCCAGGCTTGGTCAGCCAGGCAGGCAAAGAGGGGGGGTGACAGGAGCGAGGAACGAAGCTTGACTAGGAGCCCCAGGGGGGGGGGGAACACACATGGCCAGCAGGTAGTGCCAATGAGGGAGGAGGGAGGGGCGGCACTCCCTTTATACAATAGATACTCACCACTCCACTGGGGAAGACACCTTAGTGAAGTGGACTGACTGCAGGGAGAGAAACCAGGCCAAGACAATGTCCCGAGTGTGGCTCCTCGGAATCCAAAATCACAGGTGGAGGAGCCGGCAGGAGCAATCACAACAAATAGATACCAGCTTGTCCCCTGTAATATAAGGACTCCTAGAACTGAGGCACCCCAAGGGTCCGTTAGAGTAAGCACAGATCCGGGCCCCGGGGTAGATACATCAGGGAGTACCATTGAACTAGCATCCTGGAATGTAGCAGGTTTGTGAGTCAAATTTCAGAATCAGGAGTGGCTGGAATATATTAATACATATAAAATAATCTGTCTCCAGGAAATCTGGGAGGTAGGTCACTCTAATTTTCATTTAGTTGGGTATTAGTCATTTGGGATCCCGGCAAGTAAGTCCACGGCCGGAAGAGCGAGGGGAGGCCTCCTAATATTTGTAGATGTGTGACTGGAAGGGGGCTGGGTTGATCTAAAATGGGGTTAAAGACAAGGTGGTTCTGTTGGGTAACAAAAAATTTCTTTTAAAGGAAGGCTGAATCAGCTCAATACACATTAAATAAAACCTCTCTGAAAACAAACAACTGAAAATGCAGTCTTTATATTAATAGAAAGTAATCAAGATACACAAGAATTACTTCATTCTGTGGTGCCACAAGTTTCAATAAATGAGAAATCGTTAAGGAAACATGTGATGAACGTGACTGTTGGTGAACAAAGTGATCAGTGCATTAAATTCAGTGACACATATGTACAAAATTATACATGGGGAAGTAAGCAGGCCAGAGTATTGAATTAGTCCTCCAAGGAGACAGGGGTAACTGTACAAGCTCCTGGAGTTATCTTGACCAGTGGTAAGCGTCGACGTTTCGACCCTAAAGCGCCCCATCACATGTTTCCTTAACGATGTCTCATTTATTGAAACTTGTGGCACCACAGAATGAAGTAATTCTTGTGTATCGTGATTACTTTCTATTAATATAAAGACTGCATTTTCAGTTGTTTGTTTTTTCATAGAGGTTTTATTTAATGTGTATTGAGCTGATTCAGCCTTCCTTTAAAATAAATTTTTTGTTACCCAACAGAACCACCTTGTCTTTAACCACGCTTACCCAGGTTCTGAGGGACACAGGGTCACCCCTTTTATGTAAATCAAATTGATCTAAAATGGAACTCAGATCACATGATAGGCCTCGGGTTTAAAAACAGGCGTCTTAATATAACCCTGGTAAATTTTTATAACTCGGGAGGTTCCAGAGTGAGAGAGTGAGAGGAAAGATTAAATTCCCTGAATGAGCACAAGCAGGGCACAATGGCTCCCATGCTTTTAATTGCGGGGGACTTAACTGCCACTTGTGCCCCAATCTATTACCCATTAAAGAAGATTGGACCTCCTGTAGTTTAGAGGAGGGACCTCATTTTGAACACACACTGGAGGGTAGGGAGCTGAGCAGGGTGATGAGCAGCCTCAGGCTTGAACACACAATGGACCTAATGGTCGTTGACTCTAACAAGTTGATCACCCCCCACTTTTAAAGGCAGGGGATGCAGCTCCTTCATTGATTTTATCCTGGTGTCCTAATTGTTAAAGAAATGGGTACCAGGATTTTCAATAGATTTGAGTGGTTTTAGTGACCACAACCCCCTAGTACTATCCCTACTAGCGTCAAATGTAAGCAGGGCTTTAACGAGGGGGGCCGGATCAATTGTAGAAAAGATCACTGATCAGGGCAGGCACCTGAAATGGTCAAGAATTAATGGGGAAAGTTTCTACAGGTCCCTTGCAAAAGAGGGTGGACAGCTTTTAGAGAAATGCTTAGACTTATCAACGGAAGGGTCACATCTAGTGGATCTATTTGAAGAAATGGGTCGCCTAATAGATGGCCTTTTAAAAATGACAGGATAGGCCAAATTTAAAAAGGATCCCAGGTGGTTTGACAGCGCATGTTCCTCTGCACAGAGAAAGCTAAGAGCCGCACTAAGAATGAACCCAAGGGACGAACAAAGGGTGACGCTATGCAGGCTCAATTATAAGCAGGCGCTAAAAGTGGCGGAAGAGGGCCCTCCATATTCAAACTTGGGAGGACCTGAGAGGAGCTGCTGAAAGGAAATACCTAATTACCTTCTGGAAGATAATTAATAATCCCTGTTTCCAAGATGTAAATAGTCCACAGATAGGTTCTAACGTTCTCCTGGAACAGTGGGTGGAGCAATTTGAAGGGCTCCACAATCGGAGGAACAGTGAGCCACTGCATAATGGTGAGGGGACGGGGAGGTGGAATGTAACACTTGAATTCACCCTAGATGATACTATTGCAGGTATCATGGGTCTCACTAAAAATAAGGCACCGGGACCAGATTGGATCCCGCCGGGCCTCTTTCTAAGTAAGGTGGACCTGTGGGCCCCAATCCTAACAAGAATATTAAATGCTGCTATAGCCACGGGGCTACCGCGCTCTTGGTCAACGTCTACAATAGTGCCCATTTTTAAAAAGGGGAATAGAGATAACCCTCAGTGTTACCGCCCCATTTCCCTTATAGATGTCACTGCTAAAGTCCTGGGACATGTTGTCTTAAACCGTCTGATGAATTAGGCTGAGGACGAACAGATCATTACTGATGTCCAGTACAGATTTAGGGCCAAAAGATCCACAACAGATCAATGTATACATTTATATCTCCTGGTGGCTAAATACACCATTGCTAGTAATGAAACGGTCTACTTAGCCTTTATGGACCTCACCGCAGAATTTGACTGTGTCAACAGGGAGAAGCTGTGGGTCCAAATGAGTAATCTAGGGGCCGGTCAGTATTTTATAAAAAAATTTAAAAGCCCTACACTGGAATACCTCGGCTAATGTAAGGTATAACTTAGAGGGCGGATGCACAGAGTCCTTTACCTGCACTAGTGGGGTGCGACAGGGGTGCATTCTGGCACCCTTCCTGTTCTCCCTGTATATAAACGGCCTAGAACAAGCCCTATTAAGTCTAAATGTGGACTCACCTAGAGTAGGCAGAGAAGCAATTCCTGTCTTGCTCTATGCTGACGACGCAGTATTGCTGGGACGTACTCCACGGGGTCTACAGACATTGATAGACGGCTTTGTGGATTTCATGAATAAGTTCAATTTGTCTGCCAACTTGATCAAGTCGTATGTAATGGAAACAGGGCCAAAACCACGGAAGTGTTTTAATTATAGAATAGGCGCACACAAATTAGAGAAGGTGCAGTCCTTCTGGTACTTGGGCATTTTAATTGATGGGCATTTAAATTTCAAAGCACTACTGGAAGAGCATTGCAATAGGTTAGTGTCTAGTACAGGGGCAATCATGAATTTCGGCCGTAGACTGGGCCGTTGGTCCCCGGAGCAAATAATGAATCTATACAACTCCCTTTGCTACTCTAAAGTAGCATATGGCGTGGAACTCTGGGGGATCGCCAATTCCTATAAATTGCAGGTGGAGGAGAAAAAATACATGAGAAGGCTCCCCAAGTTCCCACAGGGCGTTCCCTCTTATATTGCTCATGAAGAAATGGTTGGGGCCTTTATAGAGGATAGGCTTCAGGTTAGACCCCTGCTAGCATGGTTAAAGATCTGGGATAACCCGGAGGCAACGCTGACAAGGCAAATAATTATGGATTGGCTTGGTAGGGACAGGGGAATGGACATTCCTTGGCTGAAGTATCTTAAGGCTGTGTTTGAAAAAAAGATCTCTTCCCAAACCCGACCGGAAGGGCAGGCCGGGATAAGGAAAGTGTGACGAAGAGGTTCACTACTTATAAAATTGCCTCTAGAGAAGAGAGGGAATGGGGCAAACAGTCAGTCAGAGCTTATGGCCTAGTGAAGTTTAATGAAGGAATGGAACCATACTTAGCCCTCACACATAACGCCCATGACAGATTTTTAATGACACGTTTTAGGCTCAACCTTTTACACTATTTATTAGCTGATCCGGCAGGTTTTATTAATTTTTTGAGCCAAAGGGTCCCTGCGGCTGCGATCAACGATCTCCGCAGGATACCCTTCATTTTGTATTATTGTGCCCTTTTTACTCACTGCCCAGGCGCCTCTATTTAATTATTCTGTTGAAGAAACTCAAATTTAGACATGCCAAGGTCGCTCTTTTATACTTACAAATGGCCCGAGACCCCCTGACCCTGCTCTCTATTACGAGTGTTTTAAGACTAGCACTTAAACTCAGAGAAGCGAGAGGATTTGATAGAAGGAGTGGGGACCAGATGGGGGATTAATGAATGGCAATGAATACCCCCTGTATCCCTTTTTTCTTTCTTTTTTCTATTGTTGTCTAGTTAACAAACAATATATGTAGTTTTAGTATTTTAACTGCACTTTTATGGTGTTTTGCATAATGCCGAATAAAGATATTTGATTTGATTTGACAAAGCAACATACTCTGCAGTATCACACTATTACGGAACAGGGACATCTAGAAAACAGAGAAAGCAACAGAGCCCACATGTCAAGGAATAGACGTGGTGAAGTTCTGTCAAGTTTCCTACTTGATTGCTTGCAGATTGTATGCATCTTCCCAGCAGCCACGGTGCCACACTTGCACTTAATAACACACGTGAAATATGTCACTTGTCTCCTTAAATGGTCCTAAATAGATAAAAAAGCACAGGTGTAAAACAAATGTATGACGGAATCACGCATGCCATTACCACTCATGCTTTTTCAAAGTGGCCATTACAACGCAGGTACCATTAACATGCATTACTTTTACAACACAGGATTTTACAATGATTATGCCTTTAGAAAAAATTTCTTTGTAAAAGCATGCATGGTAAAGGTACATGCGTGATAAACATTTTACAACTAAATGTATGTATTTTACAGGTAAGTATAAACCCTTTTTGTGTGAATATATAAAGGGTTGACATTTTCCTGTGATATGCTTGCATTTTTGTGGTAAAGGGATGCATGGTAAAAAGCATATCCTTGGTATAAAAATGTACAGGCAGGTACAAACTGGAAAAACCCCTACATATCTAAAATTGACAAAGGCCGTCTGTCCGAAATGCGTTGTTTTGCACAATAAATCACTCCTGGATAGAATTTGTGTGCCACCTCCTTTTCGTGTTAATTAGGATTGCTTGGGATATATATATATATATATATATATATATATATATATATATATATATATATATATATATATATTCACTGAAAAAACCATAGGTTAGAGACCATATATAGTTAGCTGGACATTTTATTGACATAAAACCAATGAAATTCCATATATAGTTAGTTGCACTAACTATATATCGCGCACCCGCAATCCACTGCTGATGATTTGACATATTACATCATTCATGACATGGTCAGTAACATCACTGATGACATCACTGATGACATCTCAAATGACATCACTGATGACATCACTGATGACATCATCTAGTGTCTGTGTGTTTTTGTAAAGTTTAAATATGTTTTACATATTGAAGAATGAGTGGATGTATGGAAGACTGAGTGTGTGTGTGGCTGGCTGGGAGGTGTGTGACTCTGCATATCAATGTGTACTTGTATCAGTGATTGTATAAGAGAGTAAGTATGTGTTAGTATATGTGTGAAAAAGTATGGTGTTCTGTGTTTAACTGTATAGATGAGGAAATCGAAGTGTGATTGATTCTTTACAGGACTGACTAGGTGTGTGAGTAACTCCATGGATGAGTGGCAGTGTGTGAGTGTCTGCATAGGTGTATGAGTGCATATGATAGTGTTGTAATGAGTGACTGTATGTATGAGTGATTGTATGGGTGAATGAGTGAATGTGTGTGTAGACGTAGGAATCAGTGAGTGCATATGTAGTAACTGGTATTGGTGTGTCATGATGTCATCAGTGATGTCATTTGAGATGTCATCAGTGATGTCATCAGTGATGTCATTTGAGATGTCATCAGTGATGTCATCAGTGATGTCACTGACCATGTCATGAATGATGTAATATGTGACATCATCAGCAGTGGATTGCGGGTGCGCGATATATAGTTAGTGCAACTAACTATATATGGAATTTCATTGGTTTTGTGTGAGTAAAATAAGGTTTTGTAAATGCTAATTCCTAACTATATATGGTCTATAACCTATGGTTTTTTCAGTGAATTTTCAAGGTTTTGTAAATGCTAATTCCTAACTATATATGGTCTATAACCTATGGTTTTTTCAGTGAATTTCAATGTTTTTTTTAATAGCAAATATCAAAAGCTGTAAAATGTATACTTCTTTTAAAGGAAAAATATATTTTATATGTATTTAATATAATTTTTTTATGTATATACATTTTTTGAGGGAACGAATTTATCAACTATCATGCTGAAGAAGAGTGTGGGGAAAATAAAACAAAGAGGAGGACTAAGAGGAAAGAACAATCAGTTCAAAAATACAATTGCTTTAAAGCATGAAGTGCTTTTCCACACATTTCCATTTAAATAACCCATATTAGAACATACAAAATATCTACAGAGGAGACGGTGTACATTGAATTTTAGGCTCTTCATTGGTACCTACATGTTGGTACTTACATCACCCACACAACACAACAGTTCTATTCAGAGCTACCCTACCTCAAAGCACTCTAAAATATTATTTTAATATTTCCCTTGGTTTTCCCCTTGTTACGCTTTCCGGAACGCTACCCGGTGCGCGGACCGGGCGCTAACCGTGCGAATATTTGAAAAAAAAGGTGGTTTTTTTACATATATGGGCCTCCTCAGCCACCCTCAGAAAACCTAGGGGGTCAGGATATGTCTCCCGTGCCCCCTTATACCCATTCCCAACACTGTTTATCCTCCATCTTGTGACTAAATTCGTCCGAAACACAAGATGGCGGACTCCCGTTACGCTACCGGTGAGCTACCCGGTTCGCGTACCGGGTAGCGCTTCCACCGCGAAAAATCAAAAAAGAAAATTCTTTTATTTTTCTGCCCCGCGGGGCCCTTTAATAGCCCCCACATCAATCCTAGGGGGTCAGGAGGGGTCTACCTTGCCCCCTTTTGTTCATTTCCCCCTTCGTTTATTTCCACCTCTTGTCTCTCGATCCTACCGAGAGACAAGATGGCGGCCGCTCCGGACTGTTTAGAATGTTGACAGTCACCGGAGAGCCAATCCGCTTCTCCTCGCGAAGTTCCGTTACGCGTCTGGTACGCGAACCGGGGCGCTAACCGGGACGCTGTCACAGATATATATATTTTTTTGAACGTTAATTTCTCAAAATCCACTGGAGCACATATCTTGAGACCTAGCAAAGGCACATCGGGCAAACAGTCTCTACAATTTTGCCAAGTTTCATAGAAATCCATTCAGCCGTTCGAGCTAAAAGTGAGTCCAACCGCCCTATGGAAAACCCAATGTTAAAAACACGTTTTGGGACCCCCCTTTTTTCTCGGCTCCCGCTTGACGACCCCCCCCCAAACTTTCAGGGGACGCTCAGAAACAAAATGTGCCATTTTCCTGAAAATTTCAGCCAATTCCGTCCATCAACGCCAAAGTTATTCAACATAGAATTTTCAGAAATCCCTATTCAAAAAAACCCTAACTATATATACCTACTGGGGACCGCCAGTAGGTAATGTATATATATATATATATATATATATATATATATATTCACTGAAAAAACCATAGGTTATAGACCATATATAGTTAGGAATTAGCATTTACAAAACCTTGAAAATTCACTGAAAAAACCATAGGTTATAGACCATATATAGTTAGGAATTAGCATTTAAAAAACCTTATTTTACTCACACAAAACCATTGAAATTCCATATATAGTTAGTTGCACTAACTATATATCGCGCACCCGCAATCCACTGCTGATCATGTCACATATTACATCATTCATGACATGGTCAGTGACATCACTGATGACATCACTGATGACATCTCAAATGACATCACTGATGACATCACTGATGACTACATACAGTGACTGTATAATTCTGTAAAGTTAAAATATGTCTTACATATTGAAGAATGAGTGGATGTATAAGTGTCTTGATGAAGGATTTAGTAGGGGCATGGCTGACTGTATGAGTGACTGATTAAATGTGTCTCACTGAGTGCATGGGTTAGTGACTAAACTGTCTTAATTTGTGCATCATTATGTCTGTTGTTCTGTAAACTGCTGCATGTGTTGATCATTAGCTATATGATTAACTGTATGGGTTATTGATTGGTTGCCCAAGCATTTGTATGGGAGACTGAGTGTGTGTCTGGGTGGCTGGGAGGTGTATGACTCTCTGCATAGATGTGTGAGCAGTTGATTGACTAGATGTATGGGTTCAAAAGTGCATGTGGAAACAGCTGTATGGGCGGTTGACTGTGTGCATGAGTGTATTGGGGAGTGAATGGATATCTCAGTGCTACATGTCAAAGTAAGTACATATGTAAAACATAGTACATGTGAGAGTTGACATATATAAATAACTGTGCATAAGAGCCAGTGAATGTGTGAGTGGCTGTATGGATCATTGTGAACTTGTATCCAGGATTGTATAAGTGAGTAAATATGTTTTAGTATATGTTTGAATAAGTAAGGTGTGTATAACTGTATAGTTGAGGAAATGGAGGTGTGATTGATTCTTTGCATGACTGACTAAGTGTCTGAGTAACTCCATGGATGAGTGACAGTCTATGAGTGTCTGTTTACACTGAGTGTATCTAAGGTTATATTAGACTCTGAAGAGGTTCATCGTATTATCACAAGAATGATGTCATCAGTGATGTGATCAGTAATGTCAAATGAGATGTCATCAGTGATGTCATTTGAGATGTCATCAGTGATGTCATCAGTGATGTCATTTGAGATGTCATCAGTGATGTCATTTGAGATGTCATCAGTGATGTCATCAGTGATGTCACTGACCATGTTATGAATGATGTAATATGTGACATGATCAGCAGTGGATTGCGGGTGCGCGATATATAGTTAGTGCAACTAACTATATATGGAATTTCAATGGTTTTGTGTGAGTAAAATAAGGTTTTTTAAATGCTAATTCCTAACTATATATGGTCTATAACCTATGGTTTTTTCAGTGAATTTTCAAGGTTTTGTAAATGCTAATTCCTAACAATATATGGTCTATAACCTATGGTTTATTCAGTGAATTTCAATGGTTTTTTAATAGCAAATATCATAAGCTGTCGAATGTCAAGTACGTGGTAAGTGAAAACATTTTCGTGTTTATGCACACTGATCTGCTTTGAATGGTGCCCCCCCCCCCTCATTTCTATTAGGAGTACTCTCTCTTTGCAGATAGTGAAAGGTAGTTAACGCAGGCCTTTGCCCCCGTTGTAATCCGTCGTGCCTGCTTCTCTCTCCATTTGATTGATTGTTATCCAAGTATTTACTGTTTTAGAATTAGTTCTCTTTGGTTCATTCTCTATTTACAAACAAACACAGAGTCACAATACTCTGTTTAGTCTTTGCAGATAACGAAAAATTGTGTAAAAAAAAAGAAAAGGAATCGAGCAAAATCAGTAGGCCACTAATGGGATCTCTTTTTGACCTCGCTAAAATAGAAACATTAGGAACAACCCCTCATGACAAATACAAAACTAGTGAGATGAACTGAACTCCACACAATGATGGCTGCAAAACAGCTCGGCTCCGCCACCCACCCCGCCCAAAATAACGATAAAGAGCGGCTGCCATGATTGGTTACGGAATGGCCACGACGGAGCTACGAAATGGTGCTGCTCTCATGCTAACCCCAGCTTCAGTCTGAAACATCCAGAAACACTGTAGACTACCAATTCGATCAGTTCCGGTAGCGCCCCAATGTAACCCGGTAGAGAAGAACTAGCCCTCCCCTCTTTGACTGATGGTTCTTGTTGCCTGTCCCTTCTGTTGTCATTTAACAGAACTATTTAGCCTGCTGAAAGGGGTTGTGTTCCGACCGCTGGTTGGTGGAGAAATTTTGACTATATTCTGGACCTGCGTTGTCGCGTAATGCGTCATATGACGCGCCGCGTTAGCGCATCCGGAAGTCATCCGGGGCGCGCAGCGCGTAACGTAAGCATAACAAGTCATGTGACTTGTTAATAAAACTTTTCATTGGTTCATTTTACTTTTCTTATTGTAATGATGAAAGGCTTGGTCATATGACCTAAAAATTACGCTTTTCATTACTTCCGAACATTATTGTTTCTTAAATATATGTTATAATGTTCCAGGCTAATGTACTTTCCCGGAAATTTTACAACTGTCCTGCAAGTAAAATATATTCTTTTTTCGAGAAAAAGAGCGTTTCTTCGTCCCATGACGGAGCCGTTGAGCAAAAGAGGGTCGACCTGCTGTCTTAGTCGCCGATACGCCTAAATATGAGATTCTTATCGATCACTTTATGTTGCAGGAATAGAAAACACAACAGCCCTTGACCATTTATCTTTACTGCGTTCCTTCGTATTATACCTTTTACCCTTCATGTAATTGGTCTGCTTTATTTCACTTGCCTTTTAATGATTCTAAAACAGTCACTATTATTAAAAACTTTACCAATGTATATACTACTACCATGTTTTCTTTTAAAAACCTTTATTGTGAAAATTTCATTATACAAATACGAGCCTATAACCACGTGGGCCTGCCACGGAGCAAACTGTAATCGTATATGATGAATAGACATTTACACTGTAGAGGAACGTAACGGGCGGGCCATTAGGTTGCAAGAACTAAGGTGTCTAACAGTTACGGAATCGGTGGACGTACATTTTATAATTAAAATACGACAGGGCCAGTTAAAATAAAATTATCTAGATATACATTTGCGGGCAAGTACCATGGGTGACGTTAATTCGAACTTTCAACAGTACAGTAATCAATAACACATCAGAACTTAATATCAATAGGGATGTCGAAATATTCAATCAATTCTCGTCCCCGCCCGCCATGTGCTTCAAAACTGCATACGTATCTCGTGATTTCAAGGTTCTGCAACCAGTACACAACAAGGAGTTACGAGTCCCATTTATTCCGGCGCCATTTTGGGCGAGGACGGGCAGGTCCAGGATATAGTCAAAATGTCTCTACCAACCATCGACTATGATCATGTTCATATGCTGTATTTATTAGAGTAACACTCATCTGTCCACATGAAATTAATTTGCCACAATCTAAACATGTCATTTTAATCTTTCCAAAGTTCTTCTAAATATTTGGGACCGTTTCCCTTGCCTCTGAAGCTCTCAGTGCCACTTCTTTGATGAATGTACTAGCAGGTCAGGGGTTCTCCTCCAAATCTCTCTTTTATGCAGCACTATAATTAATTGGTGCCACCTCTCCATATGACGATGCATGGTATAGTTACCACAACTATATTTTTTTTCGGTTCCTCTGGAGAGTTCATCGTGGCAGATGAAGCGTGTAACGTACCGGGCATTTACCTTTTTTTGCATGTACAGGAAAGGAAAAAAAAATCGAGCGTCCGAGTTCTAAGGTGTCCCAGGGCCATTTTAGTGGACCAGGCCCAAATCCAAAGAACAGGCCGCCATTTTGAGAGTCCTCTTGCAGCCGCCTGTCGCTGTAGCATCAAGAGCAGCCGAAACTCAGCTGAATGGCAACTGAAACGGTAAAGGGGCGCCCCACTACAGCAGACGAGCCTCCACCTAGGAAGGCCCATTCACGCCGGCTCCCCCCCCCTTCGGGCACCCCACGCCGTTATTCGGAGCAGTATTGTAGGATGGCCACACCAGTGCGGCAACTTGCTAGACATCACCTCGGTGGTAACCGAATCTCAACGCCTTGTGGTGTCTTCTATTCAGAAAACATTGTTATGCTGCCTTCGACCTATTCGCCGCAAGTGCGCACACAACTCAACTGCATAGCTTGCTAGACACCACCTCGGTGCCATCCGGATCTTGGAATGTCAGCGCCTTTTGGTGTCTTCTCTTCAGAAAATATTGTTGCGCTGCCTTTGGCCCCATTCGCACATCAGTCCACTACTGACGCCATCTCACAGGCTAATGGGGCGCCCCAGGCCGACTTTCAGCATTGTAGAATGACCACACCAGTACAGCAACTTGCTAGACATCACCTCGGTGCCATCCGGATCTCGACGCCCCACTGCAGATGAAGTGCCTCTCAACTATGAAACCACCACGGTGACATCCGGATCTTGGCGCGTTGTGCTGCCTTCGGCCTATTCGCACATCGGTCCGCTACTGACGCCATCTCACAGGCTAATGGGGCGACCCACGCCGAGTTTCAGCATTGTAGGATGACCACACCAGTACAGCAACTTGCTAGACATCACCTCGGTGCCATACGAATCTTGGCATCTCAACGCCTAGTGGTATCTTCCATACAAAAAATATTGTTACGCTGCCTTTGGCCCCATTCGCACATCAGTCCGCAACTTAGACATCACCTCGGTGCCATCCGGATCTTGGCATCTCAGCGCCTTGTGGTGTCAGTCAGAAAATATTGTTGCGCTGCCTTTGGCCCCATTCGCACATCAGTCCGCTACTGACACCATCTCACAGGCCAACAGGGCGCCACACGCCGACTTTTACCATTGTACGATGGCCACACCAGTGCCACAACTTGGCACATACTAGACACCACCTCGGTGCCATCCGGATCTTGGCGCGTTGTGCTGCCTTCGGCCTATTCGCACATCGGTCCGCTACTGACGCAAACTCACAGGCCAACGGGGCGCCCCACGCCGACTTTCAGCATTGTTGGATGGCCACACCAGTGCGGCAACTTACTAGACACCACCTCGCTGCCATCCGGATCTTGGCGCGTTGTGCTGCCTTCGGCCTATTCGCACATCGGTCCGCTACTGACGCGAACTCACAGGCCAACGGGGCGCCCCACGCCGACTTTCAGCATTGTAGGATGGCCACACCAGTGCTGCAACTTGCTGGACACCACCTCGGTGCCATCCGGATCTTGGCGCGTTGTATTGCCTTCGGCCTATTCGCACATCGGTCCGCTACTGACGCCGCCTCACGTGCCAACGTATTTTCTCCGCATTTTATACCCTATGCCGCATAACAGGTCATGTGACTTGTTTATAAAACTTTTCATTGGTTCATTTTACTTTTGGTTTCCTAATGATCGAAGGCTTGATCATATGACCTAAAAACAACACTTTTCATTGGATGAAAACTTTTTTTTTTCCCCAAACGATGAAAGCCCCACCTTGTTTCTGGATGTTTCAGACTGAAGCTGGCGTCAGCATGAGAGCACCACCATCTCGTAGCTCCGTCGTGGTCATTCCGCGAGCAATCATGGCAGCCGCTCCCCACCAGAAGCCTGCAGGAGTCGGGGCCCCCAAAACTTTTGATGAATTCTCAAGGCGGAGGGGACGCTTTCGAGAATGGGGTCCAAGACCTAGCAGACAAGCGTCCGATTTCCAAGGTGTCCCAGGGCCATTTCAGTGGACCAGGCCCAAAAAGGAAAGAGCCTGCCGCCATTTTGAGAGTCCTGTGACAGCCGCCTATCGCTGCACCGCAAGAGTGGGCGCAACTCAGCTGAATTGCGGCTTTTGACACAGTGGACCAAAAACGGACGGAATGGCAACTGAAACGGTAAAGGGGCGCCCCACTACAACAGATGACACTCCACCTGGAGAGGCCCGTTCACGCCGCCTCCGCCGGGGCGCCCCACGCCGTTATTCGGAGCAGCATTGTAGGATACCAAAACCAGTGCGGCAACTTACTGGACATCACCTTGGTGCCATCGTTCTGCCGTTATTTGCTGGGTGGCAACTTACTAGACATCACTTTCGTGTCATCTAGATTTCGGCGCGTTCTGCTGCCTTGGAACTATTCGCACAACAGTTTGCTACTGATGACCCACCCCCCGCGACACCCCACGCCGGAAATCTGGATGTTGTGCTGCGTTGGGACTATTCGCACAGCCGACCGCTACTTCGTTGTTTTTCCCTAAAAATGTTTATATGTTATTACTATTTTTGTTTTCTTGTATATATTTATAAATTATTAAAGTTTTATAATCTTACTACTTTGTGGGAGTGCTATATATTTGTAATGTGACACATAATTGTAAAAACTTTGATGTACAAAGAGTCATCCCTAGAATCTTCCGCTTCACGCTCGGTCCCCTCCCCAATCACAATACAGGATGGTTTTCAGATAATAGCAACGCTTCTGCTGTGACGGATCTCATCGAGTGTGGGCCTTGATCTACTATAACTCCTTTGAAGAGGGGTGATTCTTTACAGCTGTGGCCATAAACTACATCTGCAGGGCTAGCTGATACCCTAGGACCAGCCTGGACAATCGGACACAGAGGAAAAGGAGTGTCAGAGGGTGCGGTAGTGAATAGGGCGAAAGGGAGGTGTCGGGCGGGCACAGGGTGTGATTCTCAGGGAAGAGCAGCGCAGATGTGGGGAGGTTTATTACCCATGCATAAGACAGAGAGCGGGGGTGACCACTGCCTGGGTGAGATGCTTGCGAGGGTGGGGAGCCATGCTAAGGATCGACAGCGTGCACAGAGTGGGTCTGGTCAAGGCATCTAAAATGGCTGCCGTGCACGACAAAAGTGTGGCATTTGAAAAAAGACAAGATGGCGCAGACAATGTTTTTCAACCCTTCCTGATTTCCTTCGAATCGAACGTTAACAGACGTTGGGGCATATTACCAAAGTTAAGCGATATTTATCCCTAACGATGCATTGCTAAGATTTTTTTACCGTCAGAAATTATCGCAGATAAACCTTGCTATTATCAAGGTTTATCGCAAATACGATAAAAAACGACCGCAATGCATTAATATCGCTGAAAACTCAGCGATATTCATGCATTACCGAGCTAATGCTCTTAGCCATGTTATCCACCTCCCATTGGATAACATGGCTAAGAACTGCTCAGGGCAGCTGTTACTTTTTGGAGATATTCGCGCTTATCTCGAATATTTCCAAAAGTTGATAATAGGAGATAGCGATGTTAGCGACTGTTTCCAGTCGCTAACATCTTGGCATGCCCACTTTGCATGTCATTAGTGATAAATATCACTCACATGCAAAGTGGGGCCCAAGATGGTCGCTATCTCCTACTAGCCGTCGCTAACTGGTGTTAGCAACAGCTAGGTAATACAGATATAATTTTATCTCCGCGAAGCGGAGCGCTGTTACAGATATATATCTTGTTTTTGAACGTTAATTTCTCAAAATGCACTGAAGCACATATATTGAGACCTAGCAAAGGCACATCGGGCTACCAGTCCCTAATATTTTACCAAGTTTCGTGCAAATCCATTCAGCCGTTCGATTATTATTATTATTATTTTTTTTTGCCCCGCGGGGCCCTTTTAAAACCTCCACATCAAACCTAGGGGGTCAGCGAGGATCTACTATGCCCCCTTATGGTCATTTGCCCCTTCGCTTTGGCCTCCTCTTGTCTCTCGATCCTACCGAGAGACAAGATGGAGGCCGCTACGGACTGTTTGGAATGTTTACAGACACCGGAGAGCCAATCAGCTTCGCTTCGCAAAGCTCCGTAACGCGAAAAGTACGCGAAGCGGTGCGCTGTTACAGATATATATCTTTTTTTGAACGTTAATTTCTCAAAATCCACTGAAGCACACATATTGAGACCTAGCAAAGGCACATCGGGCTACCAGTCCCTACAATTTTGCCAAGTTTCGTGCAAATCCATTCAGCCGTTCGATTATTATTATTATTTTTTTTTTTTTGCCCCGCGGGGCCCTTTTAAAACCTCCACATCAAACCTAGGGGGTCAGCGAGGATCTACTATTCCCCCTTATGGTCATTTGCCCCTTCGCTTTGGCCTCCTCTTGTCTCTCGATCCTACCGAGAGACAAGATGGCGGCCGCTACGGACTGTTTGGAATGTTGACAGACGCCGGAGAACCAATCAGCTTCGCTTCACAAAGCTCCGTTGCGCGAAAAGTACGCGTCCTGGAGCGCTGCCCGGTCCTCTGTTACAGATATATATCTTTTTTTAAACGTTAATTTCTCAAAATCTACTGTAGCACATATATTGAGACCTACAAAAGGCACATCGGGCTACCAGTCCCTACAATTTTGCCAAGTTTCGTGCAAATCCATTCAGCCGTTCGGGCTAAAAGTGAGGCCAACCGCCCTATGGAAAACTCAATGTTAAAAACACGTTTTGGGACCCCCCTTTTTTCTCAGCCCCCCCTTGACGAACCCCCCCCAACTTTTCAAGGGCTGCTCAGAAACAAAATGTGCCATTTTCCTGAAAATTTCAGCCAATTCCGTCCACAAACGCCAAAGTTATTAGACATAGAATTTTCAAAAATCGCATAGAGAAAAAATCCTAACTATATATACCTACTGGCGACCGCCAGTAGGTAATATATATATATATATATATATATATATATATATATATATATATATAACATTTCTATGGCAAAATGAAACCCTCATTTTGTTCCTTTTCAAATTAAATGTATTAAGTGTTACCACTTTATTCCAATCAAGATGACTTCAGGTGTGCCATACTTTTGTCATAAGTAAGACTGTTAGCGTTCTAGTTGTTCTTTAGAACACTCTGGGACATTCTGTCATTGGGTTATAGTTGGGCTACATGTGGCTGATATTTGGGCTACATTTGGGCTCTTTTGTCTCTGGTGGCCATCTTGGGAGACTGCATATCAGAATTTTTTTAATGAAATATAAGAGGATTTGAGAAGTCACTCAATCAAGATGACTTCAGGTGTGCCATACTTTTGTCTTAAGTAAGACTGTTAGTGCTCTAGTTGTTCTTTAGAACACTCTGGGACATTCTGTCACTGGGCTATAGTTGGGCTACATCTGGCTGATATTTGGGCTACATTTGTTTTTTTTTGTCTCTGGTGGCCATCTTTGGGCTACATTGGGCTACATTGGGCTACATTTGGGCTCTAACATATATATAGCCCAAACATAGCCCAATATATATTTTTCAAAGTTAATTTTCGTAAAAACCACTGGAGCATATATCTTGAGACATAGCAAAGGCACATCGGGCTACCAGTCCCTACAATTTTGCCAAGTTTTGTGGAAATCCATTCAGCCGTTCGAGCTAAAAGTGAGTCCAACCGCCCTATGGAAAACTCAATGTTAAAAATACGTTTTGGGACCCCCCTTTTTTCTCGGCCCCCGCTTGACGAAACTCCCCCAAACTTTCAGGGGACGCTCAGAAACAAAATGTGCCATTTTCCTGAACATTTCCGCCAATTCCGTCCATCAACGCCAAAGTTATTCAACATAGCATTTTCAGAAATCCCTATTCAAAAAAATCCTAACTATATATACCTACTGGCGACCGCCAGTAGGTAATATATATATATATATATATATATATATATATATTCACTGAAAAAACCATAGGTTAGAGACCATATATAGTTAGCTGGACATTTTATTGACATAAAACCAATGAAATTCCATATATAGTTAGTTGCACTAACTATATATCGCGCACCCGCAATCCACTGCTGATGATTTGACATATTACATCATTCATGACATGGTCAGTAACATCACTGATGACATCACTGATGACATCTCAAATGACATCACTGATGACATCATCTAGTGTCTGTGTGTTTTTGTAAAGTTTAAATATGTTTTACATATTGAAGAATGAGTGGATGTATGGAAGACTGAGTGTGTGTGTGGCTGGCTGGGAGGTGTGTGACTCTGCATATCAATGTGTACTTGTATCAGTGATTGTATAAGAGAGTAAGTATGTGTTAGTATATGTGTGAAAAAGTATGGTGTTCTGTGTTTAACTGTATAGATGAGGAAATCGAAGTGTGATTGATTCTTTACAGGACTGACTAGGTGTGTGAGTAACTCCATGGATGAGTGGCAGTGTGTGAGTGTCTGCATAGGTGTATGAGTGCATATGATAGTGTTGTAATGAGTGACTGTATGTATGAGTGATTGTATGGGTGAATGAGTGAATGTGTGTGTAGACGTAGGAATCAGTGAGTGCATATGTAGTAACTGGTATTGGTGTGTCATGATGTCATCAGTGATGTAATTTGAGATGTCATCAGTGATGTCATCAGTGATGTCATTTGAGATGTCATCAGTGATGTCATCAGTGATGTCACTGACTATGTCATGAATGATATAATATGTGACATCATCAGCAGTGGATTGCGGGTGCGCGATATATAGTTAGTGCAACTAACTATATATGGAATTTCATTGGTTTTGTGTGAGTAAAATAAGGTTTTGTAAATGCTAATTCCTAACTATATATGGTCTATAACCTATGGTTTTTTCAGTGAATTTTCAAGGTTTTGTAAATGCTAATTCCTAACTATATATGGTCTATAACCTATGGTTTTTTCAGTGAATTTTAATGGTTTTTTAATAGCAAATATCAAAAGCTGTAAAATGTATTCTTCTTTTAAAGGAAAAATATATTTTATATGTATTTAATATAATTTTTTTATGTATATACATTTTTTGAGGGAACGAATTTATCAACTATCATGCTGAAGAAGAGTGTGGGAAAATAAAACAAAGAGGAGGACTAAGAGGAAAGAACAATCAGTTCAAAAATACAATTGCTTTAAAGCATGAAGTGCTTTTCCACACATTTCCATTTAAATAACCCATATTAGAACATACAAAATATCTACAGAGGAGACGGTGTACATTGAATTTTAGACTCTTCATTGGTACCTACATGTTGGTACTTACATCACCCACACAACACAACAGCTCTATTCAGAGCTACCCTACCTCAAAGCACTCTAAAATATTATTTTAATATTTCCCTTGGTTTTCCCCTTGTTACGCTTTCCGGAACGCTACCCGGTGCGCGGACCGGGCGCTAACCGTGCGAAAATTTGAAAAAAGGTGTTTTTTTTACATATATGGGCCTCCTCAGCCACCCTCAGAAAACCTAGGGGGTCAGGATATGTCTCCCGTGCCCCCTTATACCCATTCCCAACATTGTTTATCCTCCATCTTGTGACTAAATTCGTCCGAAACACAAGATGGCGGACTCCCGTTACGCTACCGGTGAGCTACCCGGTTCGCGTACCGGTTAGCGCTTCCACCGCAAAAAATCAAAAAAAAAAAATCTTTTATTTTTTTGCTCCGCGGGGCCCTTTAATAGCCCCCACATCAATCTTAGGGGGTCAGGAGGGGTCTACCTTGCCCCCTTTCCTTCATTTCCCCCTTCGTTTTTTTCCACCTCTTGTCTCTCGATCCTACCGAGAGACAAGATGGCGGCCGCTCCGGACTGTTTAGAATGTTGACAGTCACCGGAGAGCCAATCCGCTTCTCCTCGCGAAGTTCCGTTACGCGTCTGGTAAGCGAACCGGGGCGCTAACCGGGACGCTGTCACAGATATATATATTTTTTTTAACGTTAATTTCTCAAAATCCACTGGAGCACATATCTTGAGACCTAGCAAAGGCACATCGGGCAAACAGTCTCTACAATTTTGCCAAGTTTCATAGAAATCCATTCAGCTGTTCGAGCTAAAAGTGAGTCCAACCGCCCTATGGAAAACTCATTGTTAAAAACACGTTTTGGGACCCCCCTTTTTTCTCGGCTCCCGCTTGACGACCCCCCCCAAACTTTCAGGGGGCGCTCAGAAACAAAATGTGCCATTTTCCTGAAAATTTCAGCCAATTCCGTCCATCAACGCCAAAGTTATTCAACATAGAATTTTCAGAAATCCCTATTCAAAAAAACCCTAACTATATATACCTACTGGCGACCGCCAGTAGGTAATATATATATATATATATATATATATATATATATATATGTCCAAGAACCACCTCCTCCAAGGATGAAAGTGAAGAGGCCACACAGGGGAGCAAAGTGGAAACACCTTTATTCCATAGCAAAAGGTAACGGTAGTTCTCCAACACCCGCTTTCGGCGAATGCATTTCGGCGTTTCTTTAGCCTTCCTCAGCGCCAGGGGTGTGTGTGCACCAGGTAACGGGCGAAAATCAAAGACACAGTGTCTAGCCCATTCCTGATTTGTAGAGCGCTGCTCCGCCCCTGAAAGTAAGTACCAATCGCGTGTATCCCCAGCAGGCCGCTTCATGTACAGCGCCTACCAGTCCCAGCATGCAATGTTGTAGGTCGTGTCTGGTGGATACTGCGCGGGGCGGATTGGCGCTATGATGGTGAAAGAACCCCCAAGTCCTCATGCCACTGGAACACGGTGTTTTCTCCAGTCCCCAACCATTTCAACCTCCAAGTCCCGGGGATCCATTAGGCGGGGGCAAGGATGGCAATCATACCTCGCCCGATGTGAAGTCAAGTGGCCTCAGCACCGCCCTCTCTCTTCCCGGGCTAGTAGGTGGGCTCTGGTAATTCCGGTAACCCGGATCCGAAAATTCCACCGCAGTGGAGACCAGTAATCCAGAGCCTGCTTGATGAAACGGGGGCCTCTTGTGCGCGACACTGGAGATATATATAACATTTCTATGGCAAAATGAAACCCACATTTTGTTCCTTTTCAAATTAAATGTATTAAGTGTTACCACTTTATTCCAATCAAGATGACTTCAGGTGTGCCATACTTTTGTCATAAGTAAGACTGTTAGCGTTCTAGTTGTTCTTTAGAACACTCTGGGACATTCTGTCATTGGGTTATAGTTGGGCTACATCTGGCTGATATTTGGGCTACATTTGGGCTCTTTTGTCTCTGGTGGCCATCTTGGGAGACTGCATATCAGAATTTTTTTAATGAAATATAAGAGGATTTGAGAAGTCACTCAAAATGTGCCCTAATTTTTCTTTTTTCAGCACTAATCATAATTTCTATGGCAAAATGAACCCCCTCATTTTGTTCCTTTGCAAATTAAATGTTTTAAGTGTTAACACTTTATTCCAATCAAGATGACTTCAGGTGTGCCATACTTTTGTCTTAAGTAAGACTGTTAGCGCTCTAGTTGTTCTTTAGAACACTCTGGGACATTCTGTCACTGGGCTATAGTTGGGCTACATCTGGCTGATATTTGGGCTACATTTGGTTTTTTTTGTCTCTGGTGGCCATCTTTGGGCTACATTGGGCTACATTGGGCTACATTTGGGCTCTAACATATATATAGCCCAATGTAGCCCAATATATATTTTTCAAAGTTAATTTTCGTAAAAACCACTGGAGCATATATCTTGAGACATAGCAAAGGCACATCGGGCTACCAGTCCCTACAATTTTGCCAAGTTTTGTGGAAATCCATTCAGCCGTTCGAGCTAAAAGTGAGTCCAACCGCCCTATGGAAAACTCAATGTTAAAAACACGTTTTGGGACCCCCCTTTTTTCTCGGCCCCCGCTTGACGAAACCCCCCCCAAACTTTCAGGGGACGCTCAGAAACAAAATGTGCCATTTTCCTGAAAATTGCAGCCAATTCTGTCCATCAACGCCAAAGTTATTCAACATGGAATTTTCAGAAATCCCTATTCAAAAAAATCCTAACTATATATACCTACTGGCGACTGCCAGTAGGTAATATGTATATATATATTACATTTCTATGGCAAAATGAAACCCCTCATTTTGTTCCTTTTCAAATTAAATGTATTAAGTGTTACCACTTTATTCCAATCAAGATGACTTCAGGTGTGCCATACTTTTGTCATAAGTAAGACTGTTAGCGTTCTAGTTGTTCTTTAGAACACTCTGGGACATTCTGTCATTGGGCTATAGTTGGGCTACATCTGGCTGATATTTGGGCTACATTTGGGCTCTTTTGTCTCTGGTGGCCATCTTGGGAGACTGCATATCAGAATTTTTTTAATGAAATATAAGAGGATTTGAGAAGTCACTCAAAATGTGCCCTAATTTTTCTTTCTTCAGCACTAATCATAATTTCTATGGCAAAATGAACCCCCTCATTTTGTTCCTTTGCAAATTAAATGTTTTAAGTGTTAACACTTTATTCCAATCAAGATGACTTCAGGTGTGCCATACTTTTGTCATAAGTAAGACTGTTAGTGCTCTAGTTGTTCTTTAGAACACTCTGGGACATTCTGTCACTGGGCTATATTTGGGCTACATCTGGCTGATATTTGGGCTACATTTGTTTTTTTTGTCTCTGGTGGCCATCTTTGGGCTACATTGGGCTACATTGGGCTACATTTGGGCTCTAACATATATATAGCCCGATGTAGCCCAATATATATTTTTCAAAGTTAATTTTCGTAAAAACCACTGGAGCA